>NW_026843706.1:1200000-2400000 GCF_030254825.1 Meriones unguiculatus | reverse complement strand
GAGATAAGAGTTCTATATCTGGATCCAGAGGCAGCAGGAAGTGAATGACCTATGGGTAAAGCTTTATCTTCTGAGACCTTGAAACCTACAGTGACACACCTCCTTCAGCAAAGCCACACCTACTCCAGTAAGGGAGGAGGGATCATTTTATTCAGACTACCACCACTTGTTACTGAGGAGTTCCCCTCACTGTTAACTTGTCATTTCCCACTGATTAATGGCAATGGCAGCAGGCATTATTGAGGTATTTTGTCTTTTCTCTTCCTGAACAGAGTTACTACAAAGACGTTGTTTTTTCTCAAGACAGGGTTTCTCAGTGTAACAGCCTTGGCTGTCCTAGACTCACTTTGGAGACCAGCCTGGCCTCAAACTCACAGAGATCTGCCTGCCTCTGCCTCCTGAGTGCTGGGATTACAGGAGTGTGCCACCAAGCCCAGCCGTATTACAAAATGAAGAAACATTTCATTTTGCCAAGACTTCTAGTCTATTTTCCAGCAGTCACAGCTAAGGCATATTACCAGAAGGTAGGCTTTGGCTTTAGGTGTGATCTTTAAATATGTCTTCTTTCCCATTTCCTTATGATTCACTCCCTTTGGCTCAGCTCACCAAACTCCTCTAGCTATCTTCCTGTCAACTGAACTGTGTGCATGTCTGAAGTTTGCCTCAATGATCCAGAAAAAAGGATAGACAGTAAAAGCTAGGTTAAAGTCAAACTTAACAAAAGACCAGGTGGGATTTAATACAGATATAAAACAAACCCTATAGTAATGTTTAAAATGATTATTGTATTCCCCAGAGAATCCGGGAAAATGAAAACTGGCATGTATCTGCCATTACAGTAGGACAAAACTAATGACTCTTATTTGTTAATATTCAGTTCAGAGTACTTTTGTTAAGTCATCATCATGTCAGGCATTGATGATCAACATTAAGACAGTGGTCAAAGTTAGGCACTGTGATGGGTTCTACTCAGGAGACTAATAAGGGAGGAGGATCACAGAATTGAGGCCAGTCTGGACCACATAGCAATACCCTGCGTTAAAACAAAATATCAGCCCCCCATCCACAAAAGAAATGATAGTAACAGTCATTGAGAGATATACATAATAAATTATTTAATATTATTCCGAATACAGAGAAAGTTACAAGGTTGAGAGGAAGTGGACTAGTTAAAAAGATTGTGGAGATAGTAGCAGTCAGGGAAGGATTTCTAAAGGTAAATCTTCAAGGAGCAGTGTTAACCATGTTCACAGTGTTAGTTAAAATGAAGGGGTGGGACTCTGGACAGTGAACCACAGAGCAGGCACAGTGTGATCAATGCCTCGAGACAGGACTCAGTATTGGCTTTTCCAGGAAGAACTGTAAATACAGGGAGGGCTAAAGATGAAGTTGAGAGAGAGAGAGAGAATGAAGGCTTTCTAAGTCATGACCTAGCTTCAGGTCATTTATTAATTCATCCAATATGAATCAACTCTTGGCAGCCTATTTCAATTATTAATTTTTAAGGTGAGCATACAAAGTAATGGGTTTCACAATGACACATGTGTATATGTCATTGTACCTGGCAGTGAACAAAGATGTTGAATGAATATCCACTGTTATCACTGAGAGAAGGTAGAATATGTCTAAAAAAATCTATCATGAGGAAGCATATATTCTGTGTGGGGAGACATAAAACATATTCATGAATGATGGAATACAAGGTTCCCTGGGGTGAGATAGCGAGGGTGGTGCAGAGAATCACATCCGCTGGTACTTCAGAGACAGAGGCAGTGTCTGTGGTGATGAACAGGAGAGAGTGCCCAGTCAGACTCTAATTCACTATGAGACTTCAAGCCAGAATTCGCTGGCTTCAGTGAGGAGAGGAGACATGCAGATCCAAGTCCGGAGACATGCTTTGTTTTGAGCTAACCACAGCAGTCTTTTCTAATCTCCTGGCCCCTTCTCATTCTCTGGCTTGTTCTGTCTTTAGCTGTGTCTATCTTGTTCTCTGATTCAACCTCTCTCTGTAAAACTCTGCTGGTAAAACTGCCTCCTTTCCCTCTATGCATTGCTCCTTAAGTAGCTTTCCTTTCCTCTCTTCTCATGAGAGTTGGGCATATCCTAGTCTGTCAAATCTTTCTCTGATTCATCACTTTTTCTGGTACTCGATTAACACATTACTTTCAACAAGGGTGATGCCTTTTACCAACTAACTTTACCTTCAGTTTGTTATTTAAAGGCATGTATCACTATGCCTGGACCTAAGCGTTTCTTTACCTGAAACTTTACAGACTAGCCTTGAACTCAGATCGCTTGCCTCTAGAGCTCTCCTGGATTAAAACTGTGTTTGTATTCCAGATGGGTTGCACAGACCTAGAAGGTCTTTGGATGTGATCCCTTGCCAGAGTAGCCATGTTCTGAATTAAAATTCCTCTATAGAAATATGTAGTGCTCGTTTTAAAAACTGTACTTTATTTGGGGTGTTTAGGCCTCTACTGCCCTTCCAACCTCCCAACCCTATGTAGGAGAGAGAAGGTTAGTGGAGCGAGGGAGCATGGACTTCCTTTACTTCTCCCAGCTGTTTAGGGTCAATGGGCTTTTGGGGGTTATACTAATCTTCTGATGGGATTTTGGGGGATATACTAATGTCTGTCAACAGCAGATGCAGCCAGCAGTCTCCTGCAAGCCGCTGCTCTCTGAAGTGTTTTTCTCTGTCACTCTGCCCCAAACTGCCACACAGTCCCATCTCTCTGGTGTCTCCAAACCGCTACAGGTCAACACTGCACTCCATACCTTCTCTTTCTGGGCTCCCATATTTTTATCCTCTAAGAGTCCTAGATCATGCCCCTCTCCATGCCACATGAGGCATGAGGCAGGCCATTACCAACTGCCAAAAGCCATGCCCCGTGTGAGACCATTAATACCTGTGGACAACCTATAGCCCAACTAAAAGTCCCACACTTGGGATTAAAACAAAAACTTGTTTACATAACATAACTGAGTTTTTAAAGAAACCAAAACTTCCATTACAAAAATATATTGGCACAGTTGGCCCTCGTGGTATGTATCTGTCAGTTCATCATTCAGAAGGTGAAGCAAGATTGTGAGTTCCAGGCCTGTCTGGGATACAAAGCAAGTTTAAATTCAGCCTGGGCTGTGTAGCAAGACTATCTTTAAAAATGTGAGCTAGGTTTGGTGACACATACCTGTAATCCCAGCCCTTGGGAGTGAGGCAGTATGGTCATCCGTTGAAGGCCACTCCATACTAAATGAAACCAGACTTACAAAACCAAAAAACAAATATGTATTATCAGAAAGCAAAGAATGTGTGTTTGGGGAACATTTGGTATGGTATGTTGTAGTTATGTATGAGACTTTTGCTTTTGTTTTTTAATGAGTAATTTATGGAGTTATTTCCCAATCTTATTCCATTGTAGACAAATATGAATATCTTCAAAATGCGCCTCCTGGATTTTTCCCAAGACTTGGTGTTATTGGTTTTGCTGGTTTTGTTGGACTCATTTTTGCTAGAGGTAGGTGCAATTTTTTAGGTTTTTTTTCCCCAGTCAATTTATATGGAAGAGATAGGGTATATATTTGGCTATTTATCTGTATTTAATAGGTTTTAGATAAGTTGACTCCTGAATGTCGACTTCTCAATATATAATTTATGTGCTTCTTTACCCCATTATATTTGATTTTAAACATACACAGAAATTATATACTTTGTAAGAAAAGAAATTAGTTATACTTAATAAGCACATTTGCTTGTTCAAATATCTATTGCTCTATGGTACAGAGAGAGTAAACTTCTGTTCAAAGTTTTTCACACTTAACAAATTGTTTGTAAACGTTTCACTGTTGTCAGGTATGGTGGCACATGCCTTTAATTCCAGGATGGGGCAGGCAGAGGCGGGTGGATCTCTGTGAGTTAGAGGCTAACCTAGTCAACAAAGTGATTCCAGGAGATACCCTGTCTTGAAAAACAAAACAAAACAAAAAGTTTCACTGTTATGATCAGGCTATTAATCACAGGAGGAGAGTGATGGACAGTGATTTACTAGTTTATTAATTTCTTCAGTTAGTGATGATATAAAAACTTTAAAAATGCTCTGAATATTATTGTGAGGGGGCTGGGGTGCATAGCTCAGTGGCAGAATCCTTTTATGCTTGAGGCCATGGACTTGATTTAAGCACCAGAAAATATTACTTTATTGTACTACTTACTATATCACAAAACAATAATGATAATAAAAGGCTTCACTATGAAGAGATTATTTTTTTGTTGTTTGTTTTTCAAGACAGGGTTTCTCTGTGTAGCCTTGGCTGTCCTAGACTCACTTTGTAGACCAGCCTGGCCTCGAACTTGCAGAGATCTGCCTGCCTCTGACTCCCAAGTGCTGGGATCACAGGCGTGCTCCAGCATGCCCAGCATGAGATTTTTTTTTTAATGATTTATTTTGAGTTTTACTTTTGTAAAAGGAATGTTTATGGCATAGATGAATTAGAAGCTTAGTGTGATAATTCTAGGCTAAGACGCAAGAAGACTGTCTTAATGCCAATCTAGGCTACATAGTGAGTTCCAAGCCGGCCTAGCCTACAGAGTGAGATTTTCCCAAACAATTAAAAACTTCAATGTAGAGATATCCCAACAAAGAACACTGTAATCTGACCACCATAAGAGAGGCCATGGTTTATACCGATATCTCTAGTATCCCTCTTTGTGGATAAGGTGTTATTTTAGGAGGATGAACACTGCATTGGTGCCACCCTTGGTTCACCCGAGGCATAAATTCTTGCACATTTTCCTGTTTTATCCTCTACCAGTTTGTTTTCACTGCCAAAGCTATATCCTGCTCTTTGTTGTATGTGGTCCACTTTCTTCCCAGTTCCATTTGTCGCCTAGACAGAGACTCTAACATAGCTGTTGTAATGGACTTTTTCATACTCACTAATGAGCCCCATTTTCTGGGTGTTTGTGTCACCTCCTCCTTGGTGTATTCAGCCATGTTGTTGAACTACATGCTTAAGTTACTTTTTAAAAAGTGTACATGGAAGACAAACTTTCCAAGACCTTTTATGTCTGTCCACATGACAGTTTGGATAGCTTGGAGTTCTTTTTCATCCAAACCAGCAGATGGCAGAGTGTGTAGCCAGTCTAGATACTTGCTTCTCTCTCTCTCTCTCTCTCTCTCTCTCTCTCTCTCTCTTAATTCTTGGAAATTTTGATGATCTTTAATGTTTGGAATTTCTGTGGCATGGTGACTACACATAGATGCTTAAATAGCTTTTGGTGAGAAAATTGTTAATGTGCCTTCTTCAGCTCAAGAGTTATATGTATGTGCATTTTCTTTGAGGATTTGCTTTCCTTTTCCTTCCTGAATGCTTTTAGTTAATAATCGAGTTCTTTCTAAGAGATTGTACTATGTTTTATGTTTTTCTTTGTGAATATTTTCCTTTGGTCATTTCTATGAGGTCTGGTTCTCCATATGCTCCTTTTATGTTGCAGGCTCTCATCCAACGTCTGCTGATCTATGTTTGTCGAGTTATGGTTCAGAATAAGGCTATTACAGTGCTAGTAAGAACTTTGTATATAGCTGTGGCTTGCCAGTAGGCAGGTTCTATGTTAGGGTAAGCTGGGTAAGAGGAAAAGGCCTTTTTTTAAAATTATATATTTTAATTTTATGTGCACTAGTGTTTATCCACATGTCTGTGATGAAATCTCTGTGTGTAGTTGTTAGATCCCTGTAACTGGAGTTATAGACATTAGTAAGCCACATGTGGGTGCTGAGAGTTGGACCCAGGTCCCCTGGAAGAACAGCCAGTGTTCTTAACCACTGAGCCATCTCTCCAGCTAACGTCTTTACTCTTAAGCACTAACATCAGTGTGTGTGTGTGTGTGTGTGTGTGTGTGTGTGTGTGTGCACATACCTATTGGGGGGAGCAGCCTGGGATCTTGTACATGTCAGGCAAGTGCTTTATCAACTGTGCTACATTCCTAACAGTTGACACTTTTTTTGTTGTGCTGGAAATTAAACCCAGGGCTTTACTTAAGCTAAACAAGTAATCTACCACTGATGTACAATCCCAGCCTGCATTATTTGCTTCTGCCAGTGGCCACTCTGAGTTTTCTGATCTGTATGCTTTTCTCTTAGTACTTTTTTAATGAACTCTCAGGAAGGAGAGGAAAAGAACAATTGTCTTTTGTATTTATATAGGTTTTTTTTTTAACTTTTTTTTTGTTTTTTTAGAAATGATGATTTCAAATTGGGTATGCTGGTAATCCTAGCACTGTAATCCCACACCTGTAATCCTACCATAAAATAAGCAGAGGCAGAAAAGTCACAAGTTTAAGTCTAGTCTGGGCTACATAGTGAGATTATCTCAAAAAAGCAAAACGAAGTAAAAAAGCAAAGCAACACAAACAAAACCTAGAAAAACATATATACTTTCAGGCCAATTTAGGCAACATTGCATTAATTAATTAATGGTGGCTCTATTGAAATATTTCTTCAGTGAAGGAAGTCAGTTACAAAGAATCATACTTTATATGATTCCACATATATAAAATTACTAGAGTAGGTAAATCCATAGAGATCAAAAATAAGTTTCCCTTAGCCTTATGTGTTTATAGTTCCTTCCTTCCTTCCTACCTTTTCTACCTTCCTTCCTTCCATTTTTTTTTTTTTTGGTACTGGGGAATTTTAGGGCCTTGTGCATGCTAAGCATGTTTTACCCTCAAAGGTGAGGGCTTTGAGAGTAATAGAATTGATTGTGATGATGGTTATACAGCTTTGTGAATACAATAGAAATCATTGTTGTAGTGAGAATTCTGAAATTTTGGTTTCTTTAAAAACACAGAAATATTATAAGAATGCGTTATCCTTTTAATTCCAGGTATGGGGATATGGGGCTATTTTGGACTGTCCACTACAGCTGACTACGATTTGCCTCCTGCTCTAGCAGAGGCATGGTTTTGCCAGCTGCAGATAGTTCTTCAATTGCGTGATATTTGGAATGCTGGGAACTTTTCAGAGGGTTTGTAAATGCTAGGGCCCTGAGAAATGGGGTGGCTGGTTGTTGGCTCTTCAGGGAGATTGTTTGAGGTTTGTTAGTAGTCGCGGTGAACAAGAAACAAGAAAGAAGTTAAATTAAGGATCTTTATCTCTCTCCCTCCCCTCTAGCCTTCTTTTCTATCTAGTGATGGGGTGAAATTGGGAGGATAAAGAGTGGGAAAAAAGAACCCACAAAGTTGCAAAGACCAGCCACAAGTAAAGAGGAAATAAGAAATTAGATTCAGGGATGTCTATCTCTCTGTCTCCCCTCTATCCTTCTTTCTCTCTTATATATTATAAGGGGCAAAGCCAGGTGGTAAAGGCTGGGAAAAAGAAGAACCTACCAAGTTTCAAAGACTGTATTTTTGTACTTTAAATGGGTGAAATGTATGAATTTTTTATATTGCAAAGCTGTAAAGAATTAGTAATTCATTTTGTTATATGCACTATTAAGTAATATCTCCATTTAGGGTCTAAGATGTCTTGTTTGGCATTGAAAGTATGAGGCAAATTGTGAGAGTAAGGATATTAAATCATCTGATAGTATGTACCACTTTTTATTGATCAGGTTCAAAAATAAAGAAGCTGGTGTATCCTCCTTTTTTCATGGGATTAGGTGCCTCTATCTATTACCCACAACAAGCCATCTCCATTGCCCAGGTGAGTCAGACCCAGTATGCAAGGATGTTCTTTGCTCTAGCTTTTGTGTGACTTTCTGGTTTATTTTATTTTGCAGTTCTTAAAACACCAAACTACAATTTATTTTATAGCCAATTTAAAAGTTTTTTTCCCACCATTTATCTCATGTCAGTAATGTCAGTGTTCACAGAATACGTACTAACTCGAATATTAATCCAAGAAAATTTAAGATAGCATTCACATACTTATATAGAAATCTAAAGACTGAACTTCCAAAGCTGATAATTACAGGCTACTTTCAGCCTGCCCTCATTGGTATTATCTGTACAGACTGTGCTCTAGACTTCATGCTTTCTCCCTGGTATTGGTGCTAGACTCACTTTCATTACTGTGGCATCAGGTGTGTGGTCGCCTCTGTTGTGGGGATTGTATTTGGGATTTTCAGTTAACTGTCCTCTTACTCTTTAGACCTTAGTTTGATGACATCATGACAAGTAGATAGAGCACAGTTGGCTGATAACTTGGGTAAAGGTAGACCACAGGGTTTCCAGGCACAGTCTTAAGATCAGTAGTATCAACATGTCCTGGGAACTTGTCAGAGATGCAAATTCTCATGCTCCACTTCAGGCTAATTGAATTACGCAGTGTAAGCATGTGGACTAGCCATCTGTGTTGTAGCTGGGCTTCCAGGTGATTCGAATGTCATGATATTTGAGAATAAGCTTTAGATACTGGTCTGAAGTCAGTGGCGCTGTACACATAGAATCCCTGGGAAAATCGGTGAGAGGTACTCTGCAGCTTAGGAAAATAGGGATCCACTTGCCAGAGGTTCCATGTTACATGGAGATGCTGTCTTAGGAAGAGACAGCAGTGCAGTCATTGGAATCATGAGCCAGCCCAGCCCAACACTGGGATCGTTGGATTCCTCATGACGGATGTCTTAATTCCCATGGGCTTCAGTTGTAGGTGGGAATCTAATGGCCACAGCAGTGAGAAATTGATATGTTTGGTAATGAGAACAGGCAGGACCTTTCCATCATTAGCTTCAGATTGTAACAGTCCTGGAGGCAGGTTGTTAATGTTCCTGTCCCAGTCCCAGCTCCAGCTCAGAAACAATGAATAATGTCTGCCTTGCTTTGAGAAAAGAAAAGGCGTTAAACATCATTCTAGTTTCTTCAAGTTTAAGAAGTAAATGGTGGGCAGGGGCTGGCTGCTGGTTGTGAATCAGCTGTGGCTGTCCTCACAAAGAGGTGCCTTTTTTGCTTTCTGTAACTCAGCATTTGTTGCAAAACATCTTCCGTATTTACCACCAAGGTAGTAGGACATGATGAAAAGATACGGAAAGTGAATAGTGGTAATGGTTGAGCAGTAAGGATAGCTTTACTGCCCTGAATGATACTCCTAAAACAATTAAAACGGTAAATTTTGTGTTATATATTTTTTTTCTCATTTTAAATTTTATTTGCTTTTAAAAATCATGTCATGCATATTTTACTACAAGAAAACCAAGCCAGAAGAGCACTAGCCATGAAAGAGGTTTTCCAATGTTATATCATGTTGTTTAGTTCTTTTTTTACATTTTCAATTTTCTTAGAAACCTCTTTCTTAGAAACCTGCCCAATCTTGGGCACATCACTTAACCACTTAAATTCTGTTCTGTTCCGTACTATATAGATAAAAATAATATAAAATCACCATAGTTTGGGGCTGGGGAAGTAGTAGCTTGGTGGCAGAGCACTTGCCTAGCATGTGTAAAAGTTCCAGGCCCAAATTACAAAAAAAGAAAAGTTACCCTCATATTGATAGAAATCGTTATTTTCCTTTCAGAAATGTAAAAAACCAAGGACAGCAGTATCATATGTGTTATTTCCTTAACATATCTAACAAGGAGCCCAAGACTCTTAACATACCATATTTTAAGAGCAGTAGGTACAACTGAGGAATATGATTTGCAGAAATTGGCATGTTACAGAGACCTCTTTCTTTAATTAAAATTTTATTTTTTCGGATTAATTACAGTTTATTCACTTTATATCCCAGCTATAGCCTCCTTCCTCACTTTCTCCCAATACACCCTCCCTCCCTCATCTCCTCCCATGCCCCTCTCCAAGTCCACTGATAGGGGAGGCCCTCTTCCCCTTCCATCTGACCTTAGTCTATCAGGTCTCATCAGGACTGGCTGCACTGTCCTTCTCTTTGGCCTGGCAAGGCTGCTCCCCCACAGGGAGGGGGGTGGAGACCTCTCCTTTTTACAAGCATTGGTACTGCAGACAAATCAGTTGGCCCTTAAGTATATCCTCATTAATAGTCTTCATGTCCTTAGTGTTCTGTAGTATAGGGATAACTCATGTGAAGGTGGTTTGTAAAACAATACAAAGATTAATTATAAAAATTAGGAAGAGAATGGTAACGACTTTTCAAAATTCTAAGTGTTAGGGCTGGAGGGCCCCATGGTTAAGAGCTGTTACTGTTCATCCAAAAGTGTTTGATTCCCAGCACCCACATCAGGCAGCTCACAACCACCTGTAACTCCAGTCTAGTGGATCTGATGCCCTCTTTTGGCCTTCCTATTTAGCTGCATACACATGACAGATGTACATGTACCTGTGTGCACATGAGCACACAAACACACACACACACACACACACACAAAAAGCAAACACACAAACAAACGATTTTGAAGTGTGATGGTATAGAGCAATCAGCATTCTTTGTTGTAAGAACCAATGAATGAAAATTACTAGAAGCAGTTTTTAAAGACCCAATACTTGGAAAAAATTTTTTAGGTACCTGGAGAGTTGGCTCAGTGAAGAACACTTGTTTTTTTTTTTTTTTTTTTCTTGGCAGAGGACCCAGGTTTGATTCTCACATGGCAGCTCTCAACTATTTGTAGTTCCAGTCCCAGATGATCTGATGATGCCCTCTTCTAACTTCCTTGACCTCTGAAGGCATCACACACATCTGTGGTGTACTGTATACATCAGGCAACACACACACCTCTGTGTCTCAGTCTCTGTCTGTCTATCTGTCTCTGTCTCTCTCTCTCTGTTTCTAGCTCTCTCTCTCTCTCTCCCTCCAGTAATTCAGGCCAGCTAGCCAAAGATAGGCAAACAAATTTTAAGGTCATGACTCTCTAAGGCCAGGACCTCATGGGGTGTTAGAAGATCAATTTTGGATCATGCTACCTACAAAATCCCTATAGTAATTAAAAGACTTCATCATGGCAGTGCCTGGGAAAATTAGAAGCATCTCCATTGAGTTCACATTTTTACATCTAAGTCTTTAAAACGAATGAGTGACTTTCACCTAAGTTTGAGCTGGTTGGCTGCAATGTACAAGGGTGGGTACTAGATGGGTTAGGTGGATGTATCTTCCTTTTTGGGATTTTAGGAATTTCTCATATCATCAGTGGTCTCCTACATTTCGCTTAGAAGATAGAATCTTTTGGGAGCTGGGATGTAGGTATCAGTAGCATGCATAACGTCCCAGGTTTGACCATTAGCACCAGTAATGAAAGATATGCACATAATTTATGGCAAGTCATTTTAAGAGATAACTAAATGTAATCTGACTATTTTTCTTCTTATCCTTTTCCTACCTTTGTTTTTTTAAATTTTATTTTCAATATTTAGTTTTTATTTTTCTGTTATACCACAGTTTTTTTTGCTTTTGAGACAGGATTTCACTCAGGCTTGTCTTGATTTTGCAGCAATCTATCTGCCTCAGCCTCCTAAGTGCTGAGATACAGATGTAAGTCACCAAACTGAGGTAGAAATTTCTTTTCTCTTTGTTTTGTGGTACTAGAGATTGAAGCCAGGATGTTTCCTAGGCAAGTGCTCTACTATTGAACTATACCCCCAGCATATTACGTAGGTTTAATGGATATGTCCCAAGCTTTCCTGTAGTAAGTAGCTATACACACACACACACACACACCACAGCCCTCCTCCCACCCCCACCACAGCAGTCAAATGCAGTACTTTTGGAAATGGGAGAAAATAATTCTCTCATAAAAGAGAATTTTCTGTCTTTTCTGTTTGTGTTTCAAGGTCAGCGGAGAGAAGTTATATGACTTGGGATTACGAGGGTACATAGTTGTAGAAGATTTGTGGAAGGAACATGTCCAGAAGGTGAGAAGCATTTGTATTATCTTTCTTTTGATTTAAATATGTGGTTCTTGTAAGGTTTTGTAAAATACTTAAATAACTTTATTCCTTTAATTGCTGCTTCTGCTGGCTTTTAGTCATATATCCTACTTAGATTTTCGAGTGTCCTTTGTGGAGTAACAGTAGAATGTCTGAGTATTTAGTTATTAATAATTGTTAAAAAAATGACCAAAATGCATCCTAATGTAACTTTAAAATGTAACTTCTATTCTGTTCTATACATAGTTTCCTCAGAGTGTACTGTATTATCCAAAAGTTGTACCATAAATGGATTTAAGGCCAGTGAGATGGCTCAGTGTGTAGAGAGGGCTTTCCTGTCAAGTCTAATGACTTGAGTTTGGTCCTGACAACCCACGTGGCGGAAAGAGAAAACTCATTCCCACAAGTTGTCCTTTAACCTACACACACATACACATGTAAATAAATGTGATTGAAAGTATTTGGGCTGGAGAAATAGCTCAGTGATTAAGAACACTGGCTGTACTTCCAGAAGACTTGGATTAGATTCCTAGCATCCACATGGTGGCTTACCAACTGTATTCCTGATGTATCTGCATCTTCTGGCCTCCAAAGGCACCAAGTACACACATGGTGCACATGCATCTATACAAGCAAAACATCCATACACATAAAATTGTTAAGTGATAGAAAAAAGCCCTAGATTCAAATGGAATAAATGATGCTCTCAGTTAAAAAAAAAAAAGGATAACTGAGACGTACACCCTTCCTTGATTTTATACTTAGTCGTAAGCTCTGTTTTTGCCTTTAGTATTATTTGTTTATCTCCCATCTAAAGGTGTAGCTTTGGTATGTTAGGGAATTGTCATAGGCTGTATTCTCTGTGCCATCTGATAGATGAATAGCAGAGAGAGTAGGTTGTGTCATCATAAGGGTGTACCACTTTTCATCTCTCCTAGTGGCCACATAGCTGATTGTGGCCTGTAGAAATGCTCTCTTTGATAAAGAGCCAGGCGGTGGTGGCACACACCTTTTTACCCTACCACTTAGGAGGCAGGGGCAGATGGAGCTCTGAGTTCAAGGCCAGCCTGGTCTACACAGAGAAACCATGTCTAGAAAAACAAAAACAAAACAAAAAGACAAAACAACAAAAACAAACAAAAAGACAAAAAAAAGAATGCCTCTTTTGTGTTCAGAGATCCAGCTAATGGCAAACTGGGGTTCTTAATGTTAACATACTTCTGCAGTATAGGTCAAAAAAGTTTGTCTCCAATTATTTCAAAAGAAAATACTCTTATAAAAAGATATAAATAAAAGGTAAAAGGGGCAAATATGAGCGAACTAAATAAATACATGCATGAAAATGTTTTAATAATGAAGCCCCCTATTTTGTATCATTAATACGCACATCACAGTGTCTTTAAATAAATGCACTAGAGTTGTAGCTCAATAAGAAAAAAAGTGAGCTTAGCATGCACAGGGCCCCAGCACCACAAAAATATGTACATATATATGTGTAAATATCAGGATTTAGAGGTAATATTGCAAGCTAAATTATAAGCTCTCCATATTGCATACACAAACAACTTTTAGTGTAATCTCAAGACTAATTTTTACATTGCTTTTAGATTTGTTTTATTTTATACGTATGAATGTTTTGCTTGCATATATGTCTGTGTACCACGTGTATGTCTGGTACCCAAGGAGGTCAGAAGAGGGCATAAAATTCCCTGGAAGTGGAGTTACAGATGGTTGTGGGGCACCATGTGGGTGCTGGGAATTGAGTCTTGGTTCGCTGCAAGAACAAGTGCTACTGAGCCAGCATCAAGACTTGATTCTTATACTGGTGATTTATAAGGGAGTTAGTCCCTTTTGAGTCTTTTTAAACCAGCTCTTTTATTAAGGGCTGGGGATATAGTTCATTGGTAGAGTGCTTCCCTAGCATTCCCTAACAGGGCCCCAGATTCAGTTCCCAGTACCACTCAACACAGCAACCAAAACAAACAAACATCCAACCCAGCCTTTAGTCCCCAACTGACGGCAGTCCTCCTGCCTCACCATCCCAGGTGCACTGATAGCGAGACCAAATCAGTCCCTACTATTTATTGGGCTGTGGTGTAACCACAGACTAGGACATACTAACTTTAGAGGGGAATTTTCTAGGAGCAAAGGTTGGTGTCACCAAGAAGCACCTTTCTCTGACTGCTCAGAGAATTCAATCTAGTGCAGGACTATGGTTAGAACAAATTAAACAGACCAGCATTTTCTGGTAACTTGAAGACCCCAGGAAGAAAAAATATGATTAAAACCCCAGGTATTTAAAGCTATTCATAGATTTTTGTGCAAGTCCTTTTGGAGTCAGGTGGTAAAGATTCTAAATAGCTCATTACCGGGGGCTGGAAAAATGGCTAGAGGGGTCTCTTGACTACTCCTCTAGAAGATGTGGATTCAGTTCATAACTGTCTGTTATTCCAGTTCCAGGTGCTACAGATCCCTCTTCTAGTCTCTTTGAGTGCCAGGTGTGCAAATGGCACACAGACGTACATGTAGGCAAATATCCATACACATAATCAAAAGTTAAATAAGTGAATAGTTCATCATTATGGCTCTACATTTCTGTTTTGTCTGTTACATCTCCACCTTCCTCAAAGTTAATGGGAACTTCATAGTGTTCCTCCATGTATTTACACAGCAAGCCCTAGCAAGTGTACTTCTGATGGCTGTTCTCAACAAGAGAAAATAAAATTGATATTGACTGTGTTAGATGTCTATTACAAATTTTTTGTAGTAGGAGGCCATATTAGCTCAAGGTTTGGTAGGCTTAGATTTCACAGATGATTTGATAATGAAGAACCTTTTTTTCTGATGACATATTGTGACCATCTTCCTCTAGCACCTTGTATGATTTTATGGCTTTTCAGAGGTCTTTTAATTTTTTTTAACCACAGGTACATTTTTATTAGCTTTTTCATCAAATACTAATTATTACCAAGTGGAAGGACAGCATGGTTGAAGGCTATTTGTAGTTGCGAATAAATGGAAAACAGAAAAGAAAATGTCTTAGCTGTTAAGCAATTATCTCCTGTAGGGGACTTCTTTTCTTATTTTTATTTTCATTTTTCATTGTACATATTTTAATTAATTTACTGTTATTATTTTATGAGTATGAGTGTTTTGCCTGCATTCTCTCAATTGGATATCAAATAAATATATGTCAAATAATTCCTAATATAGAAAAGGTGATAACGTATACAACTAAAGTACAAAACAAACCATACAGTGCCAGAAGAAGGGAACAGACATAAGCAAGAGAGCCTGGCTTTTTGAAGGGAACCAAGGGATACTTCATAAAGGGACACTTGTTTGTCTTTTACTTGTTTGGAAGTTATTTTCTTTGTTTGCTTTTGTTTTGTTTTTGAAACAGGGTTTCTCTGTATAGCCCTAGCTGTTTGTCTTGAAACTCATTAGACCAGGCTGGCCTTGAACTCAGAGACCCATCTGCTTCTTCAAAGTTCTGAGATTAAAGGTGTGTTGCCACCACTACCAGCTGGAAGTTTTCAAGTTAAGTGTAATTACCCGTCTCAGTTAAGAGTCTTCTAATTTTTTTTGTATTGTAATGATAGATGAAGTACATATTTTTTGTTATGTACAGTCAAGGAAATTAATGAACATTATGTTTAAAGCAGGAACCTAAAATCTTAAATGCAGGCTGGGAGGATAACTTAGTAAAGTGCTTGCCTTTCAAGCATGAAGACCTGAGGTTGATCCCTAGAACCCACATAAAAAGAATTAGACATGCTGACCTGCCCTTGTAATCCCAACACTGTGTAGGTGGAGATAGGTGGATCCCTGGGTCTCATTGGATAAGCAGCCTAGCCTAATAGGAGAGCTCCAGGTCAGTGAGAGATCCAATCTTCAAAAGTGAACAAGTGGCACTTGATACTGTCCTCTAGCTTACACACACACACACACACAGGCAGGTACACTATACACATGTGCATTTGCACACACATACACAAATTAAAATGGTGTGAGTGATGGCCAGGATTTGTTTTGTTTGAGACAGGATTTTCATGTAGGAGAGTCTGGCACTTCAGACACTGTTCTCCTGCCACAGTCTCCCAAGTAGAGATGATTACAGGGGTGCTGCCCTGTCCAACAGTGGCTTGGTTCATAGCTGTATTTTCCTTGTAACTGTGGTATTATCAAGTACCTAAAACAAATCCGGCACTTTGCTGCTCTGCCATATCCATCTCCCTTTTAGGAATTGATTGTAAAAGTTTTGTCTTCTAGTAGTTATTAGGATAAGGGTATATTTCATTTTGTCATTGTCATTGGTCACTTAAAGAAGTTATTTGCTTCAGCTGAAATGAATTATCTAAAATGTAAAGATAGCTGTATCCACAAGTACTTCCATCACAACATGGTTTTTTGTTTCTTTTTCTATAAATGAGTATATGTCATATGTATACAGTTTCCAATCCAACAATGTACCCACACATGTATGAATCACCTACCTGTTTGTCTCCAGAACTAGGGAATTCCCAGGGCCCTTCCTGTCTCTCAGAGGGAACCACTGACTGAAAGGTGTTTTTTTTTTTTTAATTGCTTTTTTGGTTTTTGGTTTTTTTGAGACAGGGTTTCTTTGTGTAGCCCAGACTGTCCTAAACTTGCTTTGTAGACCATGCTGTCCTCGAACCCAAGAGATCTGCCTGCCTCTGTCTCCCTGAGTGCTAGGATTACAAGCGTGAGCTACTGTTCCTGGCTGCCTTGTTTTTCTGTAAAGTTTTGTTTTTGTTTAAATATATATATATATATATATATATATATATATATAAATAAATAAATAAAATAAAACACACTATGGTCGATCTTACATATTCTTGTTTGTTTTAGCCATGGTTTCATGTTGTCCTGACTGGCCCTAAACTATATAGTTACAGTAAGGGTGACTTTGAACTCCAGAACCTCCTCCCTCAGTCTTTTGAGTGCTAAGATTACAAGTATGAGTCACAACACCCAGTTCAGCTGGCTTAATTTTTCTTTATCTTGGCGTATAAATGTAACACATATCATTATAAACATATAAACTATCTCAATTGACTCTTACTATTTTTCTTATATTCCTTTAATAATATGATTATAAGCAATATAAGACAGTACCGTATTTATTTTAACTTTTGCAGACTATATATTTTCGTGTGGGTAAATATAGCCATTGATGGCTAATTGGGTAGTTTTTAGCATACTGTTAGAGCAACCAGAGCTGTGAGCAGTGTTTGTTCTTTTGTTTGTTTGTGTTTGTTTTTGTTTTCTTGACTGCCTTTGTAGACTTGGGCTGACTTTTAACTTGAGATTGAGGAGAGAGAACTAATTTACCAATGTCTATTTTTGGAAAAGCTTTTTTTGAGCCAGGGTCTCTCTGTGTAACTGGTTGTTCAGTAACTCACTATGTAGACCAGGCTGACTTCAAACTCACAAAGATCCACCTCTCTGTCTCTCCCAAATGCTTGGATTAAAGGCATGAGCCACTATACCCAACTAGAAAAGTTTTAAAACTATAAAACGGTTGCAAAACTAGCACCATTCACTTAGATTCACTGATTAGCATCTACTATGTTGTCTTACCATCTTTTAATACATGCATTTTGTCCACATATGCACATATGTATATTCTTTTATGGAACCGTTCAGAAGTTCTAGATATCCATTATACTTTCTGTACATCATGTATAACTCAGTATGTATTTCCAAAGAACATGGAGGTTTATTTATATAAAAAGCAGTGATAAAATCGTACCCAAGAAAGCTTTCATTGTTGGTAGTAATATTATCTAATACATACCCCACACTCAGATTTACCTAGTTTCCCCAGCTTTTAGCCCTTTTATAACCTTCTAAAAACCTTTTTGTAACTAAGTGAATTATTAAAAGGCAACCCCTTGTAAACCATGATCTAAGATGAATAATAGAATCCGCCAGCTTCCCACTTAACCCTCTGTATAGCTGATCTGAGGTACAGCCCTCTTCACCACTGTAAAAGCAGATGCTATCCTGGATTTTATTGTAATAGCTTTCTCATTTTGTTTCTGAGACAGGATCTTACTGTGTAACCCAGGTGGTCCTTAACTTTTAGTGATCTTCCTACCTCAGCCTCATCAGTGCTGGGATTATAGGTATGAGCCACGATGCCTGGCCACCTTTCTTTATGGCTTTATCACCTTAGTACTTAAGTTTGTTCTCTTGCTCTGTATATCTGTCTGTCTGTCTGTCTCCCTCTCTCGTTCACTGTCTCTCTTTTTCTGTCTCTGTTTCTGTCTCTCTCTATATGTCTGTCTGTCTCTGTGTGTCTCCCTTTCCCCAAGGTCTTGCTATGTAACCCTGGCAGTCCTGGAACTTACTATGTTGACCAGGCTGGCCTTGAACTCAAGAGTTTTCTGCTTCTGCCTCCTGAGTGCTAAGATTAAAGACATGTACAACCATGTCAACTTTTTACGACTTCTAGTTGCCTTCTTTTTTTCTTTTTAAGATTCTTAATTTACAAGTGCTTTTTTTTTTGTCTCTTTTTAAAAATTTTTATCTGTTGAAGGTATCTGGCACATTTGGCCTGTGGCGTTTCTAGCATGGGTTTTGCTGATTGCATACATAGTTAGAAGGTGTCTGTAGTACCTGCAGCAGGACAAGTTAATCCATAGGCTTCTTGATTTGCTTCATATTTGAACCTTCGATAAGCTCCATGTGGGCATAAGTCTAATTTGTTTGGGTTTTGTGAGGAGAGTCTTGCTGTGTAGCCCAGGCTGGCTTTGAAATTAGGATCTTCTGCCTCTTTCTTAGAAGTGCCGGGATTACAAGTGTGCATCAACAAGCATGGTTGTTGTCTTTTCCTGGACATCAGAGATTTTTTTATCTGGTTGATTTACTGATATTCTTCATAATTCTTTTATTTTAGAAATTATTAAGAGCATCGGTATGTGATTGTTCTTGTTAATCTGAAACCTTTTCAGGATAATCCCGGTTTCAGATATGACGATCTGACCATCAGAGGTTGAAACTAGTTTCATGAATCAGGCCTTAGTGCCACAGATAGCTTTTTTTTTTTTTTTTAAGACAAGGTCTTTGTAATCTAGGCTAGCTTGGGGCATGTCTTTGTGTTTCAGCCTCCCGTGTGTTGAGATCACGTGTGTGATCTACCACAGGCAGCTCCACCGATGGCTCTTCTGGAGTTCTTATAATTTGCTAAACATAACTGTCTTCCCAGTAAATGTCTGATTTTTGCTTTTCAAAAATCTGAAACAAGTTACTCTCAAATGAGTGTTAAAGGTCAAAAATAGGTATTTTAAATAATTATTTTAAAGGTCAGAAAAACATAGAAGCACAGACTTTTCTCAACATGAGAACTGAGCAGACCTTCTCAAGCTGAATATTAGGTGTAGTTCAACCTTTGCTGGCTCAGCAGGAAAATTCGAGGGAAATAGCAGCCACCACATTGTGAACTCTCTTCCCCCATTTGCGATGTCTTAGCTCTCTAAACACAAGTTTAGTTGAGAGTAACTTACATGATCTTAAAAGATTTGCCTTTGCAATAAGCCAGCCATAGTAGTTCATATAGTGTATGATTCCACTTACGTGAGATATATACGGATGGAGTTACCAAGCTCATAGAAGCAGATATTGACTGATGGTGGTTGCCAGGGACTGGAGGAGGGAGAAATGGGAAGTTCTTAATTGATGGGTAAAAAGTTTCAAACAAGATGAATTAGTTCTGAAGGTTGGCTTTTCAACCATAAAAAGAAAAAAAGAAAAATCATTACCTGGTTTATTTCTAATAGTGTTATATAAGAACAGTGACACATTCAAAACAACTTCAGCTCCATGGAAAATCTAGCACATTGTCCTTACTTTCTTGTTAATTTCATGTGGTAGGAACTGTAAATGACCTACCCTCCTAACAGGCATGTACTCTTTTTTTTTTTTTTTTTCAATGCAGTTTATTCAGGAACATTGAACAATCCTCGGACCCCGGGGAAAGCCAGCCCACAGCTTAAATAGCCTCTGGGTAGCCAACCCAGGCGTGCCACGGGGGCAATGCAGATAGGTCCACATACATGGAAGCTTAGCCAAATGTGGAGTTGTTCGTGACAGAGAGCACTCACCATCGGGAAGGTGGAAGGCGGAAACCAGCTCTATCTTTAAGGCATAGCATTCCGCAGCTCTCTACAGTTCCCCCTTTTTGTTTTAGACGCATCAGGCAAGAGTAGAGGTCTGATCTCTGATATTAGAAATAAATTGGGACTTTGTACAGATGTTCATTTAGGTGTCATCCACCCAAAGAGCATCAGACCCGTCCAATACCTTTTTCTCAGAGGCGGGACCTGGGGCATCAACCCGCATGCAATCAGACATGCTCTTCTCTGGGTCCAAAGTGGCTGACCCTGAGTGCAGTGCTTAGCCTCGCATCCTGATACAGGCATGTACTCTTTCATCATGGTAGCTGCATACAGGCTAGATAAGTGTTCTATAGCCACGTAATGCTCTTGGCTCTTAAATTTTGAAGCTTACAGCACAATACTGTTTCCTGTTCTGTCTGAAACAAGTAAATATACTCAAGCTGAACACAATACATATTTATTTCTTTGCAGAAGTCTAATACTAAATCAAGGTGTCAGCAGGTTTGCATTCCTGTCCAGAGGCCCTAGAACAGAATTTCCTGTTCAGTTAGGTTGTTGACATTTTAGTTCCTTGCTGTTGTAAACCTAGGTCTTTTTTTGCTGTCTGACAACTGAGGCTGACCCCTTCCTTCATCTTCAAAGCGAGCAAGATAGGCCTTCTTTTTTAAACTGTCTTCTCTGAGCTCCTGTTTTGCCTCCTTCGTAGTCTCTGTTAATTTAAAATTCAATTGGGCCCATTCACATAATCCAAGGTAATTCTGGTGCATGCTTCATCTGGCACAGCCACAGGTTCGCAGACACAGACATCTATCACACTCAACTGTGGGAGTGGAGTCCAGAGGATAATGCCATTTCTCTAGTGCTGTTCACTTGGGTTCTTTATTTTGTTTTACTTTGAGACTGAGTTTCTCACTTACCTGGACTTTTCAAGTAGGCTAGGCTGGCTGGCCTCTGAGCCACCTCCCCACTTCTGAGATTACAAGCACATGCCACCATACCTGGATTTTTTTTTCTTTATTATTATCATTATTATTATTAATTACACTTTATTCATTTTGTATCCCCCGATAAGCCCCTCCCTCCTCCCCCTCCCACTCCCACCCTACCTCCCCTTTCTGCATGTATGCTCCTCCTCACGTCCACTGATAGGGGAGGTCCTCCTCTCCTTCCTTCTGATCTTAGTCTATCAGATCACATCAGGAATGGCTGCCACAGAGGGCCTCTGAAAGTCAGAAGAAGAAAACAGGAAACAACCTAGGAACCTACCACAGAGGGCCTCTGAAAGCCTCTGCCCTGCAGACTATCAAAGCAGATGCTGAGCCTGATGGGCAACTTTTGGGCAGAGTGATTGGAATTTTATGTAAGAAGTGGGAAATAGCAAGAGCTGGAGAGGACAGGGTCTCCACAAGGAGAGCAACAGAACAAGAAAATTTGAACACAGGGAACTTCCCAAAGACTCATACTCCAACCAAGGACTATTCATGGAGATAACCTAGAACCCCTGCACAGATGTAGCCCATGGCAGTTTAGTGTCCAAGTGGCTTACATAGTGATGGGAAGAGGGACTGCCTCTGACATAAACTGGATTTTTTTTTAATGTGAGTTTTGGGAATGAAACTCACAAACTCATGCTTGCACAGTAATCTATCTTTCTAGTCGTAGTCCTCACGTTAGGAGGCTTCAGTTGTTCCAATGTTAGGCTGACTGTATTAGTTACTTATTATTGAGATATCAAGTACCTGATAAGGGCCCCCCCTAAGGGAGGATGGGTTTATTTTGGGTCTTAGTTTGAAGGTACCATCCATCGTGGTTGGAAAGGCATGGTGATGGAAATGGCTATCAGCTGTGACTTCTCATTTCCTGACATCTCAACAGAATAGGAAGCAGAGAGCAGGGAATATTGGTATTCCACTCACTTTCTCCTTCATGTTCAGTCTGGGATCTGAGACCATGACGATGGGATGATGTCACCCACACCCAGGGTAGGTCTTTCTTCCTCGCTTAAACTTGTCTTACACACACACACACACACACACACACACACACAACTGTATCTCCTATATGATTCCAAATACATTCAAGTTAAAATTATACATCACACTGGCAATCCCCCCTTTATATAACAGTGTGTAATAATTAGGAACCAGTGTTTTGATTTTTTGAACATGGTTTCAATTGTGCTTACAGAAATTGTTGTTTGTATTTGTAGACATGGTAAGGATGCATGAAAAAAAAAAACAAATATGCTTTAAAATTAGATTATAAGGAAAATTATTATTTTTTAAGAAAACTTTCCCTGAAAATGCAAGTAAATATTTGGCTTATTAATTATTGAGTCACAAACTACCTTTTGAAGTGAGAATGTTGTTTTCTTTGAGATCATGGTGCTATCTCAGAGAATTCTTAATTTATAATGTGGTCATGGGAGCAGTACTTTTCCACCTTTCTTATTTGTTTGTTTGTTTATTTATTTATTTATTTCGCTTTATTCACTTTGTATCCCAGCTGTAGCCAGCCCCCTTCCAGTCCCACCCACCATCCTTCTCCCACTATGCCCCTTCCCTAGTCCCTTGAAAGGGGAGGACCTCCTCCCCTTCTCTTGAGATACTGGTTCTGATTTGTTTTGCTAGAAGTGATATATATATCTAAACAAGGCCATATTCCTGGCAACAAAGCTGTTTTCTGAATCAGTATAATGGAATGCTTTGCCTTCTTATTTTCTTCATCTGAGTGATTTTTTTTTAAAAGCTTGTAAATTTGCCATCTCTTTTTTTTTTTGCAGTTGAGATAGAATATCTAAGAATATAGTTAAATATACTTGGCAGTTAGTAAGTTAATTGAGATGCAAATATATTTAATTAGGTGAGAAGCCACAATGCTTTTATGGCAGAGCCAGAAGTTAGCTATGGTTATTTTAATGGTTACCTTCTTTTTATGTCTTTTTTTTTTTTTTTTAAATGAATCGCTCACCACCCAAACTTTCTTTTTTTTGAGACTGTATGTAGATTAAACTGGCCATAAACTCGCAATCTTCGTCCTTCTACCTCTGAAGTGCTTGGATTAGAGGTTTTTGTAACACTGTGCGTGGTTCTAGACTTAAAAATAAAATCCTCACTAGAGCTCTAATTTCTACTTTATTTGTTTATTCAACAAATATTTGAATGTTGTGTGGTAGGAGGTTCCAGGTTAGTATGTGGTCATGAGGATTCTTGGTTAACAAAAGACTCAAACATGAAGGAATACTACAAATCAGGAAGAAGATGGGAATAGTGACAGTGAATTAAAGGTTCTAATATAACCTAAATTGAAGTGCAAGGTATAAAGAAAATCTTGAGAAAAGGATGAATGATTATTTTGCCAAGCAAAAATTTGGGATTGACTGTTCTAGGGCAAGGGATACATTTTTTACCAAAATAATATCCCAGAAAGCGGCTTGGCAAGCTTGAGTAACAGCAGAAAGGCCCAATGGGCTATGGTGAGGCTTGTGTTCACATGTGTGTGCATGTGGGGCAGGGGTGGGGAATGACCATCCTGGGAGGGAGCAGCACTAGTACTAGGTCTTGCAGAGTTCCATCAGTCAGGCTTATGTCTTTTATGTTGAACCACCAAACAATGCATATGTTCTTGTTCCCCAGAACTCCATCATAAAGTGATGTGGCATGTCGGTAGGGTGACCATATTATCATCCAGATTAGGGTCCTCTTGTGAATAAGAGAAAACAGTGTTAATTATGCTGGTATAATGAGCATAAAGCAATACCTAGAGAACACTTCTGACCCACCCCAGTAGACTTGAAAATCGCCTAGAAGCCATGCTGTAGAGTGACAGTCACATTTTTGCTCTCTCATCCTCTCTTCACTCATGAGCGCTGATGAGAGAGACAGGGCTACCAGGGGCACCTGCCCTGAGGCTAGTCTACAGAAGCGCAGCCTCGTGGCCTGTCCAGCTGCAACCTACAGTTGTTCCGGCTTCTGCTTCATGAGTTTCCATCATTGATATTCAAGCAGGTCTTATTAATTGAATTTCAGAATCTAAGTCTTTAAAATATACGGGAAAGGAAAGCCTTAACTGTTTAGCACACGAATTTTCCTCACTAGAAACTTTTCTATGCTTCTTCTCATGGATGACATGGCCTAATTATATCTTCTCCAAGGGTGTCCAGGTAGAATCGGTGTGGTCCAATTTAAACTTCTTTGAGATTGTATGTTTAATGGATTGACTCTTGTAGATAATGCAAAGAAGCTTTCTTATGTCTACCAAGCCCTCTATAGCAGTGATAGTGGCATGTAGTACTAAGTCTGACTTCTAGGATTCTAGGAACTAAGA
Source organism: Meriones unguiculatus (assembly GCF_030254825.1). Taxonomy (NCBI): domain Eukaryota; kingdom Metazoa; phylum Chordata; class Mammalia; order Rodentia; family Muridae; genus Meriones; species Meriones unguiculatus. The sequence continues at coordinate 2,375,706 of NW_026843706.1, read as the reverse complement.
AATCCATTCATTATTGATTTGATTTTGTTTTCTTTTGAAATAAACTGTTTGGCTGAATCTGGAATAAGAAGTTCTGTAGCTTTTTTTCCACTCCCTGTACTCAAGTTACTTTCCATAACAAGGCACTGAAGGAAACTGACTAATCCCTTCAGTTTAGGGATAACCACCTTTAACATCTCTAACTGCAACTTCAGCTGAGAATGTGGTATCTGCCAGGCCTTCCTTTGACACCCCACCTCAGCCCTTCAATAAAATGGCTTGACCACCTCTGAAGAAAATAATAATAATAATAATAATAATAATAATAATAATAATAATAATAATTCATGTTTGTATTTGGCCAAATACTGAAGACACTTTGCAATGTTTCACCATTTCTTTTCAAGTTGCATTAAAGTTCTCAATTTTGTTTTACAAGCCAGGAAATGTGAAGAATTCACCTGGAAATAAATAGAAAACTCCATGCTCTTCCCATTTTAATCAGGTAAAAAAAAAAATACCCCCCTAAATGAAAAACTCTGGTTATTTTCAGCATTGTTAGTACTAGCTGAAATTATTTGCTCTAATTACCTAATTTTAGCACTTTAACCTTGATGTGGAAACATAAGGGTCAATATTTCATTCTGTCTTTAATATCTGGCTTTACGTGCCATGGCTTATTTAATTGTATTTCCTTCTCAGGAGTACCAGCATTTTTTAGATAAGCAAGAACCAGAGATTAGAAACTCAATGCAAATTCTTTTGGTCTTATGTTCAACCTAATATTACATTTCATTTGTTTGTTTAATATTTATCAAGCTAAATACAAAAACATCATATTACTATTTTGTATATATATTAAAATTATGTAGATCTTGTGATTTCCTGATGATTAGCAAATTAATATGGAATTAAAAATTAACCTAGCTATTGAGCTGTGTGAAATAGTTTAGTCATGATATATCTATTAAGAGGATTATTATTGTTTCCGGAATACTTAATTACATGGGAGCATGTAGAAAATCTTTTTTTTCCCCCCTTTGGTACTAGGATTGAACCCAGGGCAAGCACTGTCTCCACCCCTGAACTTAGCCCTTACTTTCCCTTTTATTTTCTAGATACTTTTTTGTAAAGTTGCCTGGACTGGCCTTGAATTTTCAGTCTTCCAGCCTTAGCTTCCTGAGTAGCTAGGATGACAGGCCCAGAGCTAAAATTGTTAAATATAGAAGAAAGGCAGTATGATATTTTGTTAGACCAGTAGGCATAGTAGAAAATTTAAACGTGCATTTTTCTTTCTAACTTTATATTTTTTTCATATTTTCTGCAGTGAATATGAGGGTTTTCTCTCTGTGTGTGTGTGTGTGTGTGTGTGTGTGTGTGTGTGTGTGTGAGTGAGAGAGAGAGAGAGAGAGAGAGAGAGAGAGAGAGAGAGATTAGGGATTGAACCCAACGCTTCACATATGCCAGGAAAGCATTCTGCCAGTGAGCTACAACTCCAGCCCATCTTAAAAGTTGTGTTGTATCATTGTGTATCACAGCTGCGATTTAAAATTCAAAAAAACTCCGAGTTTGAGGTTTTCCTTTCTCAGCTATCTTCATGTTTTTGGAGAAGCAGAGAGATTGTATAGTGCAGTCCCCAGTCTCAAGCAGAATCCCCTGTTGCTCTGCTTGTCAACCCCCTTGACATCTTCATTGATAGGAAACATCCCACAGGTCATCTCTTTTTGGACAGTTCTGATATTTTAGGAGGAGGCTGCTTATAGTAAGCAAAAGGTATTTTCTTGTCATTCCTACATAGTGGTCCTGATTTGCTCTCTATGACCAGTAAACCAGTATCAGTCTTCCTTTGACATTTATACTAATGTAAAATCAGTAGTTCTCTGCTGTTATACAAATAATTTACTAACTGATAACAAGATCTTATTAAACACATTCTATGTAAAGTCTCTGAAGGAGTTGGATGACTCTCTGGAAGCTCATTTTCTAGTCTCCCTTCTGTTGCCATATTCCCAGATATGCTGGTTCTCGGGTAGAGTTTGGGCCTTTGCCCTGTAACAAGATCTTGATGCCTCTCATTTTAGTGACTAAGTCTCTTCATTGTCTTTGAAAAGGAATATTTTCCTGCTTCTCACTTATTCACTGGAAAGCTTGGCTTTTTTGATCTTCAATTTTTCATGTTCAAATGGTGGCTAAATTTATATTTAGTGTCAGTCCCGCTTTTCTCTCCATTTCTTCTCTGTATTTCCCATAGAGTGACAGTTGGATCTAAAGGCTTGGTCAGATTTTGTCTCCACTTTTTGTTAAACTACCTCAAAGACAGCACTATTCAGGTGTGTTAAATTAATGAAATTGCTTCTTCAGCTTAATTTATTGTATATATTCTCTGTCAGTATTTGTAGGTCCACTTTCCCCCCTCCTTATTTACATAGTTATTTTCAAGGCTATACTTTTAACATGCCTTACTTTAATTTTTTATTATTAATTTATTCTCTCATATATTACATCCCAACCATTGTTTCCCCTCTATTTCCTCTCAGTCCCTCCCCTCTACCACCACTCCCCATCCACTCCTCCTCTGTTTCTCTTCAGAAAATTGCACACCTCTCAAGGGATATTAACCAGATATGGCATATCAAGTTGCAACCATAGTAGCTAACTCCCCTCATATTAATGCTGGACAAGGCAACACAGTAAGAGGAAAAAGGTCCCCAAAGATGTCAAAGGTATTAGAAATAGCCCTAATCCCACTGTTAGGAGTCCCACAAGAAGACCTAAATACACAACTATAAAATATATGTGGAGGGCCTACTTTAGACATATGCAGGCTCCCTGATTGTTGGTTCATTCAGTCTCTGTGAACCACTATTAGCTCTGCTTGGTTGATTCTGTGGATTTTCTTGTGGTGTCCTTGACCCTTCTGACTTCTGTAATCCTTCCTCCCCTTTTACAAGATTCACTGAGTTCTGCCTAGTGTTCAGCTGTGAGTCTCTGCACGCGTTTCCACCAGTTGCTGGATGGAACCTTCCTGTACCATTGCTTACTTAATCCTTGTTAGTATAGATTGCTTCCAGTGTTTAATAAAACAGTAAATTTATTAAATTCTTAGGCAAAAAAGGTTAATAAACTGAGGGAGAACAATTAGCTAGTTATTTGTCTTTAAGAATTTTTGATATTACATTAAAAGATCAAGTGAATAGTCAGTCACTGGAATCTCAGACATTGGACTGTATGCTCACTGCTAGAGTACTTACTTAGTATGTGTGATGCCCTGGCTTCAGTCCCCAGCACACAAAAATCATATAAATTTCTAGTTGTGGAGCATGTTCATCACATATGAAGGAAAAGACAATCTGGAGTAGATTAAGGTTGTCTTTGGTATGTGAGTTTGTGTGTTTCATTCCTGGAAGGATATGAGGTAAGGGAAGATCTGAGGAAAGACATTCAATCGTCTGAAGATAATGCTGCCGTACTCTTGTGCAGCCACTGCATGAAGTATGTCTTGGTCTTTAGAGAGCAAGAGGTGCATGGTATTTGCTGTGCCATTTAGCATGTACCTCAATATGCCTGGGTACTCAGCCATTTGAATGTCTGAATGTACTGTGGATGGCACACATCCTAAGTTTTGGTTTACTCATCTGCAAAATGAGATTAGCTACAGTGTTCTCTAGCTCGTTCTCTTTATCATGATGAAATGGTAATGTAAACCTACAATTAACTTACATTTTTTATTTTCTTTTTTTTCAGTTATAGGTAAACATTGGAAACTCCAGATGGTAAATCAGTATTTCTACAGCAAATGGCAAAATCAGTATTGGATATAGTAAACTGGCTTTCTTCTTCAGGAAAAACAACACTAAGCCTTTTTGCTATCTTGGTTGATGCCATGTTATAGGCCAACTAATCTGCAATCCTTCACATGGAAATAATGTACAAGCCTTAGAACTTCTCGTTCTTATATTACTATTTATGTACATAATTAAAATCCAGATTCAAACAGAGCTGGCCTGCTTTCTTTACTGAGTAACAATAAGTAACAATTTAAGTGAACGGTCTCTAGTGCTTATCTAGATGGTTTATGGGTACACATGGTTATTTGTGTGTGTTTTTCTGTGTGTATTATTTGTCTACATGCACAAACATGCAGTGTATGGTCGATGTGTATGTGCATAAGTGTGTGTGCTAAAGGTAATATTTACTCTTTGCTTTTATTTTTTTAAGGGTTGCCTTTTTAATCATATCATTTCTTGCTTCCCTTTCCTCCCTCCAAACATTTACATATATCCTTTTCTGTTCTCTTTCACATTCATGGCCTCTTTTGCCATCAATTTTTATTGCATGTTATATATATATATATATATATATATATATAAACACATGTATACATACATACATATATTCCTAAATGTAACCTGTTCAGTCTATACAATGTTAGTTATATGTATGTTTTCAGGGCTGATGTTTTGACACTGGATAACCAATTGGTGTGTTCTTCCCTGATAATATTTACTCTTTAGGGCCGTACCAGTTGGCAGTCTGCAGACTAAACTTTACAACTCAGAAGTGAGGAGAGGGGCTTAGAGATGATGCTCCTGAAACCAATAGAAGGAATCAGACTCAACTGTGGTGGTTTGAATGAGAGCTGCCCCCATAGGCACATATATGTGAATGCTTGGTCCCCAGTTAATAGAACTGTTTGGGAAGGAGTAGGAAGTGTGGCCCTGTTAGAGGAGTGTGTCACTGGGTGTGGGCTTTGAGGTTTCAAAAGACTAAGCTAGGCCATGTCTTTCTCACTCTGTTTATGGATCAGGATGTCTACTTCAGCTTCTTCTTTAGCACCATATTTGTCTGCATGCTGCCATGTTTCCCACCATGATGATAATGGACTAAACCTCTGAACTGTAAGTAAGTTCTCAGCTAAATGTTTTTTAAATTTTTTATTGTTATTATTTATTACAATTTATTCAAATTGTATTCCAGCTGTAGCCCCCTCCCTCATTTCTTCCCAATTCCATCCTCCCTCCTTCATCTCCTCCCATGCCCCTCTCCAAGTTCACTGATAGGGGAGGTCATCCTCCCCTTCTATTTGACCCTAGCCTATCAGGTCTCATCAGGTTGCATTGTCTTTCTCTGTGGCCTGGCAAGGCTTCACCCCCAGGGGTAGGTGATCAGAGAGCCTGTCATTGAGCTCATGCCAGAGAAAGTCCCTGCTTCCCTTATTAGGGAACCCACTTGGAGAATGAGTCTGTAGGTTACATCTGAGCCAGGGTTTTAGATCCTCTCCATGTGTTGTCCTTGGTTGGGGTATTAGTCTCTGCAGGGCCCCCAGGGCTTAGTTTTATTGGTCTGTTGGTCTCCTTTTGGAGCTCCTGTTTCCTCCAGGTCTTTTCTATCTCCCCCATCTTTCATAAGATTCCCTGCACTCTACCCAAAGTTTGGCTATGAGTCTCTGCTCGGTTTTGAAACCTTGATCAGTATTCTTTAAGAGGCCGACTGTGATAGGCTCCTGTCCTATTCCCTGTCTTCTCCTGCTTTCTATGTCTGTCATATTTGTCTTTCTGAATGAGGATTGAGCATCTTCCCTAGGGTCTTATTGTTTAGCTTCTTTAGGAGAAGAGATTTTAGTGTGTTTCTTCTATATGGTATGGCTAATATCCACTTATGATTGAGTATATCCCATATGTGTCTTTCTGCTTTTGGATTACCTCATTCAAGATGATCTTTTATAGTTCCCACCATTTGCCTGCAAATTTCATGTTTTTCTTCTTTTTAATAGCTGAGTAGTATTCCATTGTGTAAAAGTACCACAATTTCTATACCCATTCCTTTGTTGAGGGACATTTAGGTTGTTTCCAGCTTTTGACTATTATGAATAGAGTTGCTACAAAGAAATGTTCAATATCCTTAGTCATCAGGGAAATGCAAATCAAAACAACTCTGAGATTTCACCTTATGCCCATCAGAATGGCTAAGATCAAAAACTCAAATGACAACACATGCTGGAGAGGATGTGGAGAAAGGGCATCCCTCTTCCATTGCTGGTGGGAATGTAAACTTGTACAACCACTTTGGAAATCAAGCTGATGCTTTCTCAGAAAATTGGGAATAGTGCTTCTTCACGATCCAGCTATACCACTCCTAGGTTTATATCCAAAAGATGCTCCAGTATACAACAAGGACATTTGCTCAACCATGTTTGTAGTAGCTTTATTTTTAAATGTTTTTTTTTTTTTTTTGTAGGGGTTGCCTTGGTCTTTGTATCTCTCCACAGCAATATAACAGTAACTATGACACTAACACATTCAGAAACCAGTAACAATGACCTTTGTTGACTTGGTTGCCTCCTAATATGTATAGGTCTTCCAATTCTTAAATGCCAGGTGGGGCACTGAAGATACTGCTATGTGTACTGACTGCCTGTCTGTGGCTTCCTCTTTTGTGTTCCTCAATGTACAGCTCATAGAACTCTGGATTTCCAGGGTGAATGGGACTAGCAGGAGACTCGACTTGCCAGCTAGCCCAGAAGGTTGCCAAGTGTACAGCATGTGAAAACAAATGTAGAACTTTCAAATTTCAATCAGATCTGGAAAGAAATCCATTTGTATTCTTGTGTTGTCAGTTTATTTCCTAATTGTTCACCTTCCGGATTTGATATCAGTTGGATAGACACACCCAGATAGATAATATGCTTATTAAATTAATGTTGAATACTTTTAAAAAGTGATTTATTTGTGTTTTGTATACATTGTTGTTTTACCTGCATGTTTATGTGTGTGAAGGTGTAGATCCCCTGGAACAGGACTTGCAGACAGTTATGAGCTGCACTGAGGGTGCTGGGAATTGAACTTGGGTCCTCTGAAAGAGCAGCCAGTGCTCTTAACTGCTTAGCCATGTCTCCAGCCCCTATATTGAATACTTTTAATAGAGGCAGTGACAGGAACAGTTCTGGCATAGTTACCATGAACTGAAACAAATTTGACTCTTAAGAATTCCCCTAGCCACTTGCAATAGTCTGCAAGTATTTAAGTTATGCTAAAATTACAGCTTTGTTTTTATTACTTTAGGCTTTCTTCCTTTGGATTGTCTGTGCTTCCTCTACAGAATAGAGATTCCACGAGTTTCTTTACTGAGATTGCTTGATTTACACCTCAGCATGCTTTGGTGATTATTAATCAGTAGTTATCTGAGTGTCTCCTAACTGTAAGGTAATACTTTCCATTGCTAACATTTTAGTCACGGTTGAAAGTTGCTTTCAGACTTCTCTGTGGAGGATAGGACTGGGTATTACAAAGCTGTTTCCTGGTAGTATGTGATGCATGTTTAGTACCACAGAGAAGTTCCTTCTCGACCAGGATACATTTTATGGTTTTACCCAGCTCCAAGTGCTAAGATGAAACATGTCAGTGCAAATGTGTGTATTGATATGCGCTACTTCTAAGGGTGGGGGTGTCACATGTCAGCACATGTTCACATTATGTGCAGTTTGAGCATGGACATGTGTCTTGGCAAATGTATATGTTTATATGCATTCAGTTCTAAGCATGGTCACTTGTCAGCATGTATATACATTTTGATAACTGTGTAGTTTCTGAGCCTGGTCATATTACACGTGTGGTCACATGTTGGTTCACATGTTGGTACATATTCATGTGTTCACATGTGTCTATTTCCTGAATATGATCATGTTAGCATATAAATCTTGGTCACATGAATACTTTCCCAGCAGAGTCACATGTTTGTGGTATATGCATGCTCACTTGTGTCCAGTTCCACATGTGGTCATATGTCAGTGTATATACACGTGTTTACATATATGTATGTATATATATACATATATGTATGTAGTTTCCAAGCTCAGTTATATATTGGCATTTAATGCCTATGTTCACTTGTGTGCCGTTCTGTTTATTTTTTGTGTGTGTGTGTGTGTGTGTGTGTGTGTGTGTGACAGTCTCTTCATGTGTGTGTGTGTGTGTGTGTGTGTGTGTGTGTGTGTGTGTGACAGTCTCTTCATGTATCCCTGGCTGTCGTGGAACTATCCCAGTAGACATCTACCTGCTTCTGCCTCGGGAATAAAGTTGTGTGCCACCATGCCTGGCCTGTTGTATGTACTTCTGGTTGGTAGGAACATGCTGGGGTATATGTGAACATTCACATGCAGGCAGTCCCAAGTGTGGTTACATGTGCTATTTACACATGGACAGTTCCTGAGCATGGTAACATGCCAGTGCATATGATAGTGTTCACATATGTGCAGTTCCCAAGCATGGCCATACGGTGGTACACGTGTGTGATTACACACATGCAGTTCCTGAACAGAGTCATTTACTGTCACGTGTGTGTGTTGACATGCTTGAAAATCCTGAGCCTGGACGTAATGTTGGCACATATGCATGTGATAACGTGTCATTCTGAGCATCAGTGGTCATATGTTAATGTATTTGTTTGCGTTCACATGTGTACTATTCCCAGTTCTCAGGTTTACTGGCTAGTTTGTTTGTCAAGTTGACATAGCTATAGTCATTTGAGAGGAGGGAAGGAATCTCCATGAAGAAAATGCTTCCATAAGCTTGGGCTGTAGTCAAATCTGTAGTGTATTTTCTTAATTAGTGATTGATGTGTGAGGGCCCAGCCCATTGTGGGTGGTCCCAGCCCTGGGCTGGTAGTCCTGGGTTCTGTAAGATAGCAGGCTGAGCGAGCCATGAGGAGCAAGCCAGCAAGCAGAGCTTCTCCATGGCCTCTGCATCTACTCCTGCCTCCAGGTTCTCAGCCAGTTTGAGTTTCTGCCCTGGCTTTCCTCAGAGGATTGTGACCGAGGATATGTAAGTAAGCCAGATCAGCCCTTTCCTCCCCAAATTGCTTTTGATCATGGTGTCTCATCCTATCAGCAGAAAAACTAACACACCGGATGCAGTATATATGGGCACATATGTGCATGTTCACCTGCATGCAGTCACATACATGGTCATATGCCAGTGTCTTCACGTGTGTGCAGTTTCTGACCAGTAGTTATAACTCGGGGCATAAGGCACTTTCACATAGGAGTAGTTCCTCAGCATTGTCCTATGTCAGGACATAGGCGTGTTTTCACACGTGTACAAATCTTGAGCATGAACATATGCAGACAGGTATGTGTTCCTATGTATACAGGTTCCATGCGTGGTCATATGTTAGTGCTAGTACATATGAGAGTGTTCTCATATATGGAGTTCCTGTTTGTAGTTTGATGTCAGTGAATATGCATGTTACAAGGCATGAAGGTAAAACGCATTGTTTTCGTATTATTAACCCAATCTAAATTATTTTTAATTAAATTTTAATTTTTTACATTAAGTACATTTTATTCAGTTTGTATCCCAGCCATAGCCCCCTCATTCCCTCCGAATCCCACCCTCCTTCCTTCATCTCCTCCCTGTCCCTTTCCAAGTCCACTGATAGGGGAGGTCATCCTCTCCTTCCATCTGATCCTAGTCTATCAGGTCTCACCAGGACTGGCTGCAATGTTCTCCTCTGTGGCCTAGCAAGGCTGCTCCACCGTCAGGCTAAATTACGTGATAAAGACAAGGCATAACAGATGCTTTGAAATGTTTTTTTATTGTTGTTGTTAGAAAAAGCATCTGGTCTTTTCTGAGACTGACATTCAACCAAGGACCATGTATGGATATAACCTAGAACCTCCACTCAGATGTAGCCTGTGGTAGCTCAGTAACCAATTGGTTTCCCAAAGTGAGGGGAACAGGGACTATTTCTAACAGGAACTCGATGACTGGCTCTTTGGTCTCCCCACCCCCGAAGGGAGGAGCAGTCCTGTTAGGCCACAGAGGAGGGCTTTGCAGCCAGTCCTGAAGATACCTGATAAAACAGGATCAGATGAATGGGGAGGAGGTCCCCCCTATCAGTGGACTTGGAAAGGGGCACGGTGGAGATGAGGGAGGGAGGGAGGGGCTGGGAGGGAATGAGGGATTGGGACACGGCTGGGATACAGAGTTAATAAAATGTAACTGATAAAAAAAAATAAAATAAAATAAAAAAAAAGAAAAAGCATCTGTCTGTCCATCTGTCTGTCCATCTATCCATCCATCCATCTATCTATCTATACCTATTATCTGTTTTGAAGCAGGGTCTCACTACATAGTTCTACATGTCCTGAAACTCACTATATAGGCCAAGCTGGCATCTAACTCACTGAGATCCACTTGCCTCTTCCTCCACACATAGCTTAAGAATTTACATTTTTGTTTTCTTGATACAGGGTTTCTCTGTGTAGCCTTGGCTATCTTGGACTTACTTTGTAGACCAGGCTGGCCGTGAACTCACAGAGTTCCTCCTGACTCTGGGATTACAGGCATGAACTAATATGCCTGGCAAGAATATACTTTTATTAATGCTTATAAGACATCAAAAATATGGTAAGATATCCAGAGCAGGATAAAGTTTAACATTTATGAGTATTTTAAAAATAAAAGCAGATGATTTAAAAAATATATCATTATGATGTAACACATTAAGATTATCTTTAAATTCTAAAATGTCTTCATGAGCCTTAAAGCAGGGTTTTAAAAATGACAATAAAAACGTATTTATCATTGTCTCTTACATAGGCTTGTCTAAGATACAGATCTTGGAAAAACTATTTGTTTTGAAAACGGTAATAGTTGTAAAAATATCCTTAAAACCTTTAACATGTTGGTATTTGTATGCATATTCACATACAAACATCTGAAGCCACAGAGTTAAGTTATCCTGTTAATTTTTGGAATAAGGAGTTTGTTGTTTCAAAGGAGAACAGTTACTTAATAGGGAAGAAAACATAATCCTGTAGTATGAGAAATTTTCTTTTAAAGTTAATTTATGCCCTCAATAAGGGACCATATTGTAGAACCAGAACTGAGATAAGAATCAAGGAGATAACATCTTTACCAGAATTTTATAATTATATATATATATATATATATATATATATATCTTGTTTATTTAAATTGAAAATTAAAAATTTAAAAACTCATGTTAATTGCCCCAAATAAAGGTTTAAGACGACTGGCCATCTCTAATTGTTCTATTTACATGGTCACATTGATTAAATATATTCCTTTGTATTTTATCATTATTTTGTTCTTTAAAATTTTAATTTTACTATTAATCAAGCAGGAAGCTGGTCCTAGATAATAACTTTAGTTTACATAAGCACTTATTTGTTTTTAATTTTTGTTCATTTTTTTCTTGTACAAACTATCCAAAACACAGCTTCCCCTCCCTTCATTCTTTCCAGTTCCCTGCCTCCCCTCTCTTCCAAATCCATCTGTCAATGCATCTCCTATCGCTCCCCAACACTCTAAGCCTGCTTGTCCCTCAAAAAGAGCAGGCTATCCAGGGACAATAACAAAATACAAGACCAGGTACAAAACTTCTCCAGGCAGAAATCCTGCCATCAAGGCTCAGCGAGGCAACCCCAGGAAAAGGGTTCCAAGAGCAGGCAAAAGAATCAGAGACAGCCCCCTCACCACACTCCCACTGTCAGGAATCTCACACACACACACAAAAAAAAACCCCACCATGCTAACAACCATAACATGTATGCAGAGGACCTAGCGCTTACCCATGCAGTCTCTGTGATTGTCAGTTCAGTCCCTGTGAGCCCTGCTTAGGTGATTCTATGGGCTTGTGCCCTCGACCCATCTGGTTTCTACAGTTTCTCTTCCTCCTCTTTTGTGGGAGTTCCCTGAACTCTGAGGGGAGGGAAGCAAAGGAGTCCTTCAACCTGGGCTCTCTGCCTAATGTTTGCCTGTGGGTCTCTGCATTTGCTCCCATAAGCTGTTGGAGGCAACCTCTCTGATGAAGACTGGAAAAGGTACCAATATATGAGTATAACAGAACCTTAGGAATCATTTAATTGATTTTTTTTGACAGTTGTGTTTGGGAGCACAAACACAACTTGTAAACAATTTGTAAACAAATCCGGTACTGAGTACGTTATGTTAAAAAAAATCACATGTAGACTATGTATATATTCATAACCATACATAAGATATTTTTATATACCAATTATTGTTGGGATTACATTTCTTCTTTCTCTTGCCCATTTCTGATCCAGTCTTTCCTTCATTTCTTTTATCATAATGTCCAAAACTCTCTGTAGTTTTCTGCTACTATTGATGGCACTTGGTCAGAAAGTTCCTCAGTTTCCTTGGAAACTTTTCCCCAGCTTGCTTCTTTGATGGCTGATGATTATAAGATATCTCTCTAGAAACTAAATGTTTTCATTTTCATCTTCTTTAGCACTGGGAGATGGAATGAAAATCCTTGTTCCCCACTATCTTATCCAAAATATTCTACAAACACACACACACACACACACACACACACACACACACACACACACACACACACAGGATCACGAAAATTGGATATTTCTTTTTTCCATGTTTTTGACCATGATATTCTGAAGTAGTCTTTTTTTTAGTGCTTTCATTTAATGCTTCTACCTCACTTGATGTCTCCATTCTACGCAAAAGATAAACCCTAGTTTCATCTTTGTTTTTGTGAGAAAATATCCTGAACAAAGCTAACTGAGGCAGAGAAAGGGTTTACCCCTCTTACAAGTCTAGGTTACAGTCCATCATGACAAGAAAGACAAGAAAGTCACAGAGCTGTCACATCCAACCTGATTGATTGCTTATGCTCAACTTGACTTTTCAGTGCTATACAGTTGAAGACCAAGTTATCAATCTGAAGCTATGAGACACAGAGAGATTAATTTTTCTGTGTCTGAGCCAGAAACCCCCGAGTAATAAAGTTTTTCTCTTGCTTTAAAGCACAGAGCTTCAGTATTTTCTTTGTGTTACTTGTCCTCTTTAAAATATTCTCTTCTACTCACTTAATTCCATTGATTTCTTTTTACATAAAGTACCAGGAATGTGTTTTGATTCCTCCATATGCAAATTCATCATGTCATCTTTGTCTAAGTCAATATTATCTCCCGCTGGTATCTTTCATCATATTGTGTTCATATATATTTTAATACATATAGGTGGATATTTTTAAAGCGTATAGAGGACATTTCTGAAATAGCCAAGAATTGTTGTAAGGAGATCCATAGGTTATAATGGTAACCCAGAACACATTTTAAAAAATATATCCATCCATTCATCTTGGCTGTTGTGATAGTGCTACAGTGAACACGAGCCATTAGATATTTTTCTCTGCAACATTGATTGAATTTATTTTTGATACATGCCTAGAAGTAGTACTGGTGGATCATAGTTTAGTTCTGTTACTCATTTTGTAAAGAATCTTTATGTAGTAGCTTATATAGTACAGTCGTTTACATAATAGCAACACCAACTTATACTCTCACCTACAAACATAGCAGAGTGCATTAGTATTCCATATAGATAAGCATACTGTCTGTGATACTGCCAAAGCAAGGCCTTTTTTATAAAATCATAAGGAAAAATGACTGTTTTCTAAAAGTCATCATGTGGAAATTACATTTAGCATGACAGGGTCTGGTACTGTGGGCTAAAATTTACGTTTAACTTTATTTTTCAAATCTTATTTTACATTCATTTATGGCGGAGTGCATACCACAATCCCAGTGTGGAGGTCAGAGAACAATACTTCTGTCATGTGTGTCATGGGAATTAAACTTGGGTGGTCAGACTTATCTGCTGCACTTTTACCTGCTGAGCCATCTCACAGGTTCTCAATTATTTTATAAGCCCCGTAATGATGTATGAGCCATCATTTTCTTTTCCTGTTTCTTGTTAATTCATCTGTGCTGATAACAAAGTAAGATGTTACCAAGCCAAAACTAGTATCTCATATTAGTTAATAAGGAGAAACAAATTCTTGCCTCCCCAAAAGACTGGCATAATTTATTTTTGTTGGAAACCAAGGAATTCCATTAGTAAGGATCAGAGAAGATCAGAGGTGTAAGTGGTACATTACTACAAGATGAATGTAGACTGTAAAATAAATTTCCAGGAAATAATAGAAAACATGAAGGTTCTGAAGGGTTAAATAACACAGGGAATTTTTTATCTTTAACAGGAAAAAAAAAAGTCAGACAAAGACTATGGCAATGCATGTCCCCAGTTCTCTTTTAGTTTGTCTACAAGATATTTAGCTGCCTGTATCTCAGAACACTGATGGTTGCCAGGCTTGTCCCCTGGCGTTAAGGAAGGTGAAGGCTGCTTGGAGTGCGAGCCTCGCATCTTATCCTAGCACTTAGTGCTTTCAGTTCTCTCTGAAAACATAAATAAAACTTTTTCGAATTTTACTTTTCCCTTTTTTTGAAAACAGATTATTTTATTGCACAATATATCCTGATTACAGCTTCCCCTTTCTCTACTCCTCCTGGATCCTCCCCACCTCTAGCCCATGCAGATCCATTTTCTTTCTGTCTCTGATTAGAAAAGAACAGGCTTCTAAGAGACAATATTGAAATACAGCAAAAGAAAAGATAATAAGTTAAAACAAAAAGTATTACATTAGAATTTGACAAGGAGAAGAGCCAAAGAGATACCACAAGAACCAGACTACTACTAAACTGGAAGGCATAGTATATATGCAGAGGATCTAGTATAGATCCATACAGGCCCTGTACACTCTGTTTCCGTCTGAGTTCCTATGAGATTTTTCTCATGTTGATTTCGAGGGCCTTGTTCCCTCGGTACCCTCCGTCCTCTCTGGCTCCATTCTGCCCTCTCTTCTGCATGGTTTCCTGAGCCTTGGGGAGAGGGTGATATTCCATCTGAGTGTTCCAAGGTCTCTCACTCTTTGGATCATATCTGGCTTTGGGTCTCTGAACTTGTTCACATGTGCTGAAGAAGGAAGCTTCTCTGAGGATGGCTGAATGAGGCAACGGTCTATGAGTATAGCACAATATCATTACTACATTTCCCCCCCTCCCCCTTTTTAGACAAGTAGTATTTGGTTTCACCCTAGTCCTTGGGCTATCCAAGGACCCTGTTAGTATTGGCTAAAAGTTCCATCTCATGGAGTGGGCTTTATGTCAAATCAGATATTGGTTGTTTATGCCCACAAACTTTGTGCCACCACTGCCCTGGCATATTTTGCAGACAGGACAACATTGTAGATCCAAGGATTTTGTGGTTGGGTTGGTGGGTATACTTATCTTTTGGTAGTCTGCAGAGAGTACCTTCCCATACCAAAGACACTAGAACATAGGAAGGAAGGTTTTAGGTAGGCACCAGCTCAACCTCTCCATGTTCAATGAGTTGTGTGTGTGTTGTCTTCAGCAGTTCTGCCTTGCCATCAGTTTGTGGAGAACAACCTATATTGTCTTGGCAATATACAGCATGGGTTGTTTGGGGAAATCTCATGGGACTCCTTTGGCCAACAACTCAATTGTTTGTAATCCATTCCTGGTACTGGAGACTTTATTTGGTGACAAGAGATGGCTTTATTTGGTGACTCTGCACCATTTTTTGGCAGTTTTTAAGATCGCCTTCATATTTGTACATATTAGGAAGTTTCTATTGTATGAAATTTCCATACTACTTCTTAAATACCCCTTAATTTTCGCTGTCTCTTCCCGTATTCCTTTTCTCAGTTTCCTCTCTCCCTGTGATCTTCCAGCTTCTCCCCATTCATCCTTAACTATTTGTTGTACTTCCTTTCCTAAGGACAGATAGCTGTCTCCCTATCCCTAGTCCCTTACCCTATACCAAACTTTTATGGTTTTGTGGGCTATAGCTTGGTTATCATTGACTTAATAGCTAAAATCCACGTGTAAGTGGATATTTCACTCAGGATGTTTTTTCCCCAGTCCTATCCATTTGCCTGCAAGTTTCATGATGTCTTTTTCAACAGCTGAGTAGTACTCCATTGTATAAATATAGCACACTTTCTTGATCTATTCTTCTGTTGAGGGGTATCTAGGTTGTTTCCAGTTTCTGGGTATTATGACTAGAGCAGCAATGAACATGTTTGAGCAAGTGCCCTTGTGGTAAGATGGAGCATCCTTTGGGTATATGTCCAAGAGCAGTATATCTGGATCTGGAGGTAGACGGATTCCCATCTTCCTGAGGAACCGCCACACTGATTTCCATAGTGGCTATACAAGTGTGCAATGGAGGAGTGTTCCCCTTACTTGCCAGTATGAGCTGTTACTTTTGTTGAGCTTAGCAGTTCTGACAGGTAGGATTAAATTCCTTATAATTCCCATTATGAAAAGGAAACTTATCAAATCTTTAATAAACATATGTCTATTAATTTATATATAATCCAGACTTAATAAAACAATTTTATATTTAACATTTTTGAAAAGAAACCATAATCATTGTTCCCTTGGCACAACTGAAAAATATTTACAAATACATATTTAAAATGTGTTTTAGAAGAAAGTTTTTATCAAAACATATGTATAGAATGTTAATAAGCTTAATGAAATTCTATGGCTCTCTAATGAGTGTAGTTTTATATAAACAATTAGCATTTTTAAAGTTTTACAAAACATTATTTTAGAACCATGAATTGTTAACATATTTTAATATATTTTAGGATGCTTAGAGTACCCAAATTTGTAAGTTAATACTTTTTTTTCAAGCTTTTTAATATTTGATCACAATATTTTAATTTGTAATCCAATTAAAACCTTGGATTTTAATTGTGTACACCAAAAATATTTTTAGCACCGAAAAAAATTAATTAAAAGAGAACTGAAGTCTCCATGGTTAGTTAAAATACTTTTTGACACAGTAAGCATGAGAACAACCAAAAACATACAAAAGCAATTATTAGACACACAAGACACATAAAAGATAGAACGTTTGTCCCTGTTTCTTTACGATGCGAGAAAGGCTTAGCACCACAAACGATTAAGAGGTTAAGTTTGGTAATATTTTCTCTGTCCCTTTTCTTCTCTTTCTTTAATTAGCTGAGGTTGAAGTGTTTTTTTTTTTTTTTTTTTCACCCTTTTATTGTGTACCAGGCTGCTTTCTCAGAGGTAAGAAACTGGTTTAGGATGTGGAGGTGTTATGGAACTTGGAGGTCACAATGTATGCCAAGTCAGGTCTGGTCACCCTTCCTCAAGCCAATTAAAAGAGCCAAAATGGGAGTTTTATTGGATGCAGTCGTATTGGGAAAGGGACAGAAACAAAATCCTTCAAGTTCAATTTAAGGGTCCCTGAATAAGATCAAGGTTTAAATAGGCCAAGCATATCCACATCCAAGCATTTGTTGTCAATATGTGTTCACACCCACTTATCTGGGCTTTGTTCTCATCCTTTCAGGTGATCTGACAACTTGTTAGAACTGTTTGAAAATTTTTTTCCCCTAAGACAAGTTCCCTCTCTGGCTGATGTCCTTTGCTTCTCCCAGCATGAGATTTCTGGGAAATTTTTCATGTTTTTAGGGTCTGTGTCTAATATTCAGGTTGTGTCTCTTTATAATATCTTTATTTCTGCCAGAGCAAATACATAATGAATCAGGTTTTGTGCCAATACTCCCCAGAAAAGCAGTGTGTTACTACACACGACCCAGGAACAGAGTATGGATGTGTCTAGGAAATGTCTGTTTTTGCTGTTAGTGACACTCAAACATTTAGTGGGTTTCATGTTAGAATAAAACAGAAGCCAAGGAACACAGAACCCATGTTCAACAGGAACTGTCAGACAAATGACAGACAGGGAAATGCCCCAACAGTTAAGATGGGTCTCAGCATAAATTCCTAGGAATATTGGGGTGAGGACAGGGACCTAGCTTCATTTGGTTATGTTTTACAGCCTGAAGGGTTCCCCTAAGCTGTATGGACCTCCCCTCAGGGAGACTTTGAGCTTTAAGGCTGAAAGGAATTTTAGGACTGATTGGTGTTATAAAGACTTTATAGTAAGCATGGGAGTTAAAAAAGGGGGCAGAGTTGCTCAAGGGGACCTGTAAGAATAAAGAAAGAACCAAATAGGGCGATAGTTTAGAATTTATCTTTACTTTTGATATAAACTCTAAAAAAGGTTTGATTTTTTTTATTTGAGCATCTCATTTAACTCAAGTAGTTTTTTTGAAAAGCTCTTTTTTTATAAATAGCCAGGTTCTATCATTATGTTTTACACATCATTTTACATTTTCATTAAAGCAGGCTGCCTATTTGTGTTTTCTGAAAACTTTATTACGTAGGACTTTGCTGAATGCACAAGGTAAAAACTAGTTTAGAGGCAGTAAATGTTTAGGTTATCTCTCTAGTTCAATCCCTCCATTTTTCCAAATACTTGCAGATTTGCAATTATCATACATTACCCATAGAGAGAGGGGGAGGAGAGGGAGAGAATGTGTGCACGCAGACACGCACATGTGTGTACTGGGCGTGTTTGCATGCGTAGAAAATATCTCTTACAATTAAGAAGCCTGGAACTTTTGCTGGACCTCACAGCTAATGTTAGTAATATACTTCGAGGTCACTTCAGTAAGCTTGTTTGTTTAGCCTGCCTTCAAGAGAACACTGTAACCTCCAGTCTTGCTCTCCATGGATTTTCCACATAATCAACTTTTACAGCCTAAGCTAATCTTAAAATACGCAGTTTTGCCATGCCTCTAACCCAGAGTAATGCATGTGTATCATTTGCTGTAAATAGCAAAAGTAGTGGTTGAAACACTTTATAAAATGAGTATCTGCAATGCACAGATTTGGATATTGATTGATAAATAACAGTGCTTGTAATATTGTTTGTTAATTGGTTTGGTTGGATTCTGTGACTTAATCCTGTGTGAAACACTTTTAAAGATTTCTGTAAAGTACCCCTCATTCCTTCCTCAGGAGTTGCTTCTGTGCTAGAACTTCCAGCAGCCCAAAAGCTGTGTCAGCTGGATAGGAGCTGAGACCCACAGTGAAGATTTTCTCTGCTTTGCTGTGATGTGTTGTTTCTGCCAATGTATATAAACAATGTCACAATTTATGACGTGTTTTTTTTTGTTGTTGTTGTTCTGTAGCTTTAAAAACTTCATAAAAAGTGTTGGATTCAGAGTTCCCTGAATACTGTTTTCCTAGGCCAAGGGTACTTACATTTTGCTTAAGAGCAAACACTCTTATTTGCTTTGAGATGAGTGTTGTGTTTTGTGTGGACACTTTATAGATATAAAAAACCCATGGGACAATCATCCTCAAACACAAAACATAAAATAACAATGAAAGGAAAAGAAGTCATGAACTTGAGAGAGAATGGGCAAGGGAGAGGTTGGGGAGAGGGAAGGGAAGGGGGAATCGAAGTAATTATATTTTAATTAAAAATTTAAAAAGGTATATAAATGGATGATGGAAGTATAGCATTTTTTGTACTAGGTTTCGAACTCAAGTCTTTGTACATGCTCCACTGGTTATGTGTGTGTTTGTGCTGGAAGTAGCTTGTCAGTGCTGCAGAATGGAGTTCATAGTTTACTTTGGGGTGACTGGTATGCCTTAGTAATGCTAAGGGTATTCGTTTTCATAATTTTCTTTGTCTTCCATCTTCCTTTGCTTTCTGGAGCACTAAACTCAGATAAAAGTTCGAGCTCATGTAGGCCAGGGGATTGTAACCTGTTGCTTACACAAACAGAACTTTCTCAGGGGCAGGAGTCCTGTTCTGCTCAGATACACCACAAAAAAAGCAGTCTCTGAGACTTTGGAACGGATAAGCAGAAGGCCCATGAATAGGAGAGACTGCAGGGGCTGTCTGCTCACTGATGTGTGCTAGGAGGCAAGTTGTTAGGATCCTGGAGTGAATGACAGCAACAGGGATCTCACTTTGGATCACTGCTCAGGCCCAAAGCCCTCCAATCCAATGACTTTCTAGCTAGTGTATTTCCTGTGTGTCTAGGACTTCCTGGGGCCTTTGCTATGGCTTCACAGGCAGTACTGCCAGGCTCTTATGGTCTGTGTGCATAGTGCACATTATCCTGCCTCCTGTGATGCTTATCTTCTCATTTATCCTGCCTGGGTCCTACAGCCTTCCTAGGGCGGTGAATCTAAGAGCCAAGGAAAAGATCAATTTTCCTTAGATGTGGTTGAAGCGAGTTTTTGTTGTTGCTGTTTTTTTGACCAGTAGATGGTGACATTGCTCCTTGCTGGTGCCTGCTACCTGCTTTCTCCCACCCCCGCCCTTTGTACTTAAAAAAAAAAAATGCCAGGGAGATTCTTTTCCTCCTCCCCCTTTGATTTTCCTCCTTTTCTTTCTTTCTTTCTTTCTTTCTTTCTTTCTTTCTTTCTTTCTTTCTTTCTTTCTTTCTTTCTTTCTTTCTTTCTTTCTTCTTTCTTTTTTCTTTCTTTCTTTCTTTCTTTCTTTCCTCTCTCTCTCTCTCTCTCTCTCTCTCTCTCTCCTTCCTTCCTTTCTTTTCTTCCTTTTTTTTTCCTGCTTTCTCCCTTAAATGCTATTCCATGGGGTGTTCAGAATTCTTTTACTATGCAGTATCTGCTGTCTGGGTAACTCCAACTACTTACATGTATTTTTCTTTATTGAATGTGCTGTTATCATAGCTGTCTTGCCATGTAAGGATATAGTTTTGTTTTGAGACCACATACTGTTTGGTTCATAGAAAAAAGTTAACATCACTGTGAAAAATTGGAATCCAGATGTGTCCAGTCACCATAGCCATTGTATATTATACATTTCTTTACAAGATTTTTATGCTTAATGGCACATTTTATTTTTTCTTGAACTGTATTTTCATACTTAGAATTCAATCTTGAATGTATTTATTGTGTTATTTGTTTGTTCATTCATTGTGTACTATGTGCTGTCAACACAAAAACATAACTGTCCCCTCAAACAGAAGAGAAAGTTTAGTGTGGAGATGAGTAGCCCAGGCCTTGGAACACAGATTTCAGTTATATGTATATGACGTAGGTGGTCAGATATGAGTGAGAAGTCTTGGAAAGAAGTCGTCTGCAGAAGCTTATTGATTGCTTAAAACCCTGCAGAGCCTGTTGGTGTGTGTGTGATGCCTGCCTTCATCCCAGCAGTGGTAGGCAGATTTCTGTGTGTTGGAGGACAACCCGCTGTACATGGTGAATTCTAGGACAACCAAGGCTGCATAGAGATATCTTTTCTCAAATAAATAAATCCAGCCCTCTTTAATGATGTGAAAAGACTAGACTGTTGCAGTTCCAGGACCTAATTACAATTTGGGTGACATTTATCCTACTAAACAGCCTTTTCTTTTCTCTGTCTCTGTCAGACCTAACATCCTGAAAAACAGATAAGACATTTAGGAATGTATTAATTTAACAAAATCCAAGTTTCCCAGTGACCAAAGCACCAGAAGTGTCAGGTGGCATCCAAGGTCCAAAACAGGGTTCTCCAGATCTTACTCTTACCTACTTGCCTGATGTACTCTCTGATATATTTGGAAAAGTGTCTTGATTTCTGGACTTCTTGTTCTGTCACTATAAAATGTTTATGATATTGCTATGTCATTGGGATGTGATATTTTGGGGAGATCTAAATCTGTGTTCATGGGCCAATAATAACTCATGTTTGGCTCCAGAATAAATGAAATCTTTTATCACTTTGAAGGGAAACTTGTTTCTTTCTTTGACAGTGGTTCTAATGAGGGAATGGGAAGCTCTGATTTAGGCTTCAAATACTGTTCTTAGCCTTTGAGATTTACCTAATACGTATAAGGTTGATGAATCACATCTGTTGACTAGAGCTCTATTTAAGAGTTATGATAGCCCAAGATAATTTGGGTTTGGTCCCTTAACATTCCAACTGTCCACAGCCTTGTAGAATGTTTAAAGTAGATGTGGCTTTTTTCCTGAGAACTTCAGTTCACACCACTTATCATTTCTTTAGAGTAGAAAGGTTGAAAATACTTTAAAAACAAAAGTGCATGTTAAATACAATGAAGTTCATATTGCATAGTGTTTTGTAGTTTTTTAAAATGAGATTTTATTGTTGTTGTTTTTAATATACCATCACACTATGTATACCTTGCTGGCCTGAAACTCATATGTACACCAGGCTGCCCTAGAATCCTGAGTTCTGGGAATAATAAAGGCATGTACCACCATGTCCTGCTTATATGTCTTTTTAAGCACAGTTGTTTGTCTTTATTCATTTCTTTACTTTGGTAAGTCTACTATAGAAGAGTAGTTGAACATCGATTGATCATGGGTGAGTCAGGCCTGAGACACTGGGCAATGCGTTACTGAAGGGACAGGGGATGGCTTCCTTCTCCCTCGGCAGACTGAACGAGAGACAGGTTCAGATCCCTGAAGCTGAAGTTGTGGAGAAGGGAGGTAAGAGGTATCCAGTGCTGTAAATCAGCTGATGATGGAGAAGTGTGTGGGAACTCTGAAGTGGGTACACTCAGACAGAGAGGGGCTGTGTCTTAGAAAGCAGTGTGTCCGTGGCACCATCCACTGTGCCCCTGTTAGACCTTGGAGATGTAAGGGAGATGTTGTACATCTCATGCCGGCCAGAGCCATATGTACAGCAGTTCTCTAAAGAGATCCTGGCCTGCAGGCGCAAGTGAGTAGACCACACTGTGTCTCTTCTTACCCAGCCCTTTCTCTCCCCAGCACATAGCTTTTCTCTGTTCCCTCTGTCCCTGCCTTGGGGCACTAATCCTGACTAGGATGTTCAGGGTCAGTAAGTAAGGGGGGATATCAGGAGAGCCTGGGTTACATCCCCATACCTGTGCATTTCCTCTCTCTCTAATCAGGCTGGGGTAGGAAGTGGGCCTGGCTTCCAGTTTGGGTGATTTGTTTCCAGAGAACCTGTGAAGTGGGCTGTACAACTTGGGTGTGTAGTCAGTCCCAAGGGCTTCCTGATTCCTCCCTGGCTCCTTTCCAAGGAAAAATATACTGGGCATAGTGGCTCACACCTGGATTCTGCACACATGGACGCTGAGGCAGGAAGATTTTCAGGACCTCGGGCTTGTTTTCTCTCACACGCAGAAGGAAAGATGTAAAGATTGTAAATATACAAGGGGAAAAGGTAGAGATGGAGGAAAGAATAGAAAAAGAACACGGGTGGGGTGAGGAACTAACATAATGGAAGGAGTGGATGTGATTGGGTGGTCAGGCTTGGAGGCAGACTGCTCTAACTTCCTGAGCAAATTTGCTGGCCTAAACAATTTAATAGAAAAATAAACGAACAGGACAGGTATCATGGTGACATATGTCTTAATCCCAGCACTCAGGAGGTGGAGGCAAGAGAATCATTTGAAACACAGGGCTGTTTTGAAGAACAGGGCCAATCTCAACTACATAACAAATAGACCCTTTTTCAAAACCTCAAAAAGAAAAAAGGAAGTGAGCAGGCAATAAGTAGGTCAAGAAGCCGTGGAGCCTAGTCTTTGAAGTTAAAAGAGAGATGGGTTGCCATAGAATGTTGTCTAGAGTGGAGAGCTGAGAGGGCGGTTTGAAAATGAAGGAGCTCTGAAGTGCATTCAGTGCCCAAGGGGAAGAAGATGGCGGAGAAAGTGCCCGAGAGGAAAGATAGATGATGGTTTCTGAAGGAAGCCTAGAGCAGGCGCTGGGGGTGGGGAGCTGGGGTGACTGAGACTGTTGGTGAGGGAACTGATGACTCCTCAGCCATGGCAGGAGAAGGCTGAAGAGAGTCAGGGAGCTTTTCTGATGATAAAGGAGATGGTAAAGGAGAAAATAAATTTTCTTCCCACAAGTTCATAAGCCAAGACAGTAAGAAAAGGGCTATCTGGGTGTGGAGAGCACTCAAAGAAAGGCATGTAGGACTGCCAGGTGAACAAGTGCATCTTGATGAAGCTGGCCATGGGTCCTGGCTTGGCAAAGAGGAGTGGAGACAAAATGGCCTGGGGTAAGAAAGATGGCTTGTGGGGCTAGAAGTGAAACACAGACAGGGTCAATTTGGTGGACAGAAAAGGAAAGAATGAACTGGCCGGAGAACAAAGCTCAGAAAAGAGAGTTGCCACATAAAAAATCTTGAAAATGTAGCAGAGGCACTGCCCTGGAATCAATTAAAGGTGCAGGAAGCTGAATGA
Organism: Meriones unguiculatus; assembly: GCF_030254825.1. Lineage (NCBI taxonomy): Eukaryota > Metazoa > Chordata > Mammalia > Rodentia > Muridae > Meriones > Meriones unguiculatus. Next base: position 2,351,778 of record NW_026843706.1, on the reverse strand, counting down.
CAGTCAAAATGGACTTTACTGAAATAGAAAGGAACAGTTAGAAGGTTTCTTATAACCCTCAATGCATACCTTGGAAACATGATGGAGAGCATAAGTGGCCAAATGTCACAATGTCCAGAACTCCCTAAGTTCTGGAGTTGAAATGTGAGCCCAGATCCAAGCTTTTAATATCTAGTTTACAGTGTCACAGAAGGAACATGATGCTGTTACCAGTGCTCAGGGTCTAGGAACTAGGTGTTCCCTGGTTCTAGACCTCCTACCCAAACAACTGAAAATAAGGCTCCCACACATATGCAAAAGAAGCAGATCACTTTATTAGAGAGAAATGCACTGTCAGGATTAACTGGCCCACATGGCTGAGAGTATTCACCAGCCCCAATTATTGTTTGGCACATCCTCTTAGGCAGTTTAAGAGAAGAAGCTGGTTTCTAAGGGGAATGTTTTGGGTGGCTCTCCATTTTGATTGATGGATTACACCATATATTCATTTTTCCTGCATGTCCTTTCCCACAATGTGTCTGGTTTCAATCATATTCCTGCCCATTGTGTATAAACCTAACGTGGTAAATAGGATAGTCCCTCTAAAATTTCACTTGAAGGTCATTGTGTGTTTGGCATACTTCTTAAGTATCTTAAACCAGTTCAGGACAGATCAGGCCTTCTAGCCCTGTGCCTGATTACTTCAGGAGTAAACCTGAAACTGTCTAAGTCTCATTCTAACTAGGATTGGAAAAAAAAATCTGCATTATTGTTCACAGGTCAGAGTGTGCATGGGCAGATGCAGGTGGGTGCTGAGGGGGTGCAGTGTTGCTAGCTGCACTGTGGAGGTGAGTCTGTGAAGGAGCTGCTGGATACATTAGTACAAAAGGGTGGTGACACACATAACCAAAACCAAGTAGGGTCCCAGGCTAATCTGTGTCCTGTGCTTGCCTGCCTCTGTGCTTTGCCATCCCTGAGAAGCCTAGTAGGGATAGGGTGAAAAGACTACACGAAGAGAAGGCAGTGCCCTGTGGGTGACTAAACGTGAGATTAGTTTAAATTTCCATTGGCAAGTGAGTAAGGAAGATTTAATCTATACGAGTTCAGTTCCTAAGTTAGCGACTTCCTTTATTTTTAATACAAGCTCTTGCTGTGTAGCCCAGGCTGGCCTCAAACTCGTTGGCCTCTTGTTTCTGTTTCTAGATTGCTGGGATTGTGGGTGGACAGGATCCTGTCTGGCAGGACTGAACATTTTCATGTCATTTTTAACTAAAATGGTCCTTTGGGGGATGGACGTTGTGCAGCAAGCTGAGTCACAGGGCTCTTTCACTTCGTGAGTCACAGCTTCACACAGACTCTAGAGGGTGGGGGTACCAGCCATAAGTTTCAAGTGACATTAAATGGAGGTCGAGGCACCCTAAAGAAACTTACAGAGCCATATGCCAATTTCCATGTTATCCTGGAACATGCCATCCTAGAAAAGGCCAAAGACAAACAACTACGACTGCACTGGGGGTCCAAGGCCAGTTTCTGCAAGGAAGATAGTCCTAGCAGTTAGGGCTAGAGCAGAAGGGAACAGCAGGCACACAGGCACCTGGGTGATCCCACTGATCCATTTATGAACAAACAACAACATGATTGAAAAGAGGGGCCCTGTCCCCAGAGGACATTGGAAAATACTGGAAAATTTTGACCTGGAACGTGATGTGCCTGGACCTGTGTTCTAAGCAGTCTTTCTCTAGGAAGGCAGAATGGGGAACAGGAAAATCAAGTAGGAGAGGCTGCCCAGTGGGGCTTGGATGTTGGGAGGAAGGCTATCGAGGAGGAGGGAGCCCTGAATGAGCAGGATTTTTAAAGGGAAAGTCTGTGAGCAGGGGTTTCCATGACAACAAACAGGGGGTCACATGTTTCCATGACAGCAAGTGGGGGGGCATGCCTTGACGTTATAGGATTAGCTAAAATTAGAGTGGCGAGGTGACCTTCTCTGAGGCACATAATCACAATGTCTAAGGCATATGATTACAATTCCTTTTCTTCTAAACTATATCTGAAACATTGGGGAGAATTTTCCCAGCTGATCCCCACCAATTCTCATTGATTGCTGCCAGGCGAGATTGTCTCTATTTTCTATGAAGAATTTATTCTGTGATATTTCCTGGAGGCAGTTGCTAGGAGAGTTAACTGTGTTTTCTGCAAAGTGCATATTTTGTGATATTTCCTGGAACCTGAGTTCAGCTTCCAGTCAAGATGGCTCTTTATTTCAAAATGGAGTTATACCTAGGCTAACTTAAACTCTTCATTCTCCCCTTTTCTTGTTATAAAGAGGCCAATCTTAGGCTCTTACAGTCCATGGTCAGCCACAAACTGGTGATTCTGGGTTCTCATTACCATCAACTGTATAGTCCCTAGTCTTCGCCTAATATATCCTAACAATTGTTAAGCAAGCATGATCCAAAAATGACCTAAAGCAAATGATTCTGCCTTTGAGCTGCTATAATTCTGGCTTTGTACATCCAGGATTGTGATACTTGTTTCTGCTCCAGCTAAGCAGGTCCCCAAGATAATAGCTAATGTCAGGGAGCTCCATTTGACTTAGCATTTCAGCCTGTTAGGTGGGATTTGGGGCCGAGAGTCTGGTCTTCTGAAACTCTTTGAGCGTTAACAATGGGACTGTTGGCATTAGGGGCTAGGATGGCTGAAATGCCAGCCAAAGGCTGGGCAATGGGGCAGTCCTCAGAAGTGTCCGGTTAGGTGATCTACCTGAAGAGGCAGGGAACAATCATGTCAGCTTCCAGCAAGTTCAAATCTTCGCTTGCAATCTCAACCAGGTGAATATCTGCTGAGATAAATTCATACTAGAAACAGAAATTAAAATTTGTCTAGTAAATGGGAAAAGTAAGGTACCCCAAGACCAGGGAAAAGCTCATCTGAGGTCTGTTTGAGCTATGTCAGATTCAGGTCTCATGACTTTGATTTCTTGAAACATATAAATTTTTAGTTTGCAAAAGGCAAAACTCTGAACTTCTGGAATCTTATAGCAACCTAAGCACAGCAATAGTGACGGGGGGGTGGGGAGAAATATAAAATATCTCCATTTTTAATATTCCTCAAATCATTTTTTTATCATTACAATTTATATTCATATACCTTAAAACACCTATTTAGACCCTCCAATCTTTCTTGCATTCATCAACCCTGAAACATTTTCCCAGACCAGACAGCATTCTTTAGATTCTCAAAATCTAAACTTCTATATCCTCAGACCCTACATAAACTCCATTTGCTTTCTATCCAGGTATTCACCATAAGACATAGGTAATTATCATGAACCTGTAGGCAAGGCAACCCTGCTTGCCTTTTTTAAATAAAAAACCTAGTATCCGGTAGTTTTAAGAAACTAATAAATTAAAAAAATGAACTAACAATGGATCTAATTATCTGCTCTTTAGCTGCAAGCTAATCATTGGCTTATCTTAGCCATCCATGTAATCAGAGACCTGAGAAGGATAAATATGTACCAATCCATGTTCCAATCAAAATGACAGTGACAACTAGTCAGTCCATCACTCTAGGCAGCTGTTCCTGGCTCCTGTGGTCTCATGGCAGCATGAGCAGGGCGGTCCAGTGACCAGGCACAGAAGATGAGAGACTTTTTCTGTGGAGAAAGAAATGAGAGAATAGCCTCACTTCGCCCTTAGCAATGTAAAACCCTGACTCTCCAGGTGTCCACAGTTTTGTCCACAGTTTAGGCTGGGCCCTAGCAGTGGGCCATTTGACGCAGTTTCTCCCAGTGGTTAGCATACCATAATCCAGAGTCGCGTTGTGCCCAAATTTTCTTGGAGACCTTGGGGGAGCTACTGCCAGGATTTTGGGACTCTCTGTCATAATAAGCTTACACATGTTAAAATGCCATAGTCATCAGATCTCTGACAAGCTTCAGGACCAGCATATGTGAATTATTCTTCATCTCTCTTTTAATTATCTATTTTAAATTGCATCCTATGAAGCAGAATGTCATAATCTCTAATTCTGCCATATCCCTTAAATAAAAGTTTTAGAACCATATTTATCTCAAATAAATCTATATAGGCAAACTTTATAATTACCCATCCTAGATTTAACTTTAAAAATATAAACAAAAGACTAAACAAAATTTATTCTTATAACTAACTGCAATTATTAGCGTAACTTCAAATAACTTTCTGAACTAAAATCAAAGCAAAACTTTCAATCAGATGCCATATATAGAAGGGTTAGCAAATCCTGCTCATCCTATCATATTGCATTGAAACTGAACAGCAAAAAAGCAAAAAGGACAAAAGTTTTGTTTAGCACTAAGTGGAGAAATAAACAGAACTGGCAATCTTAGTGGAGATGGACAATTCTGGCCATTTCAAAACTATCGACCAGAAGAAACGTCATTAAATCATTTGCATAGGAACTGGCAACCAGCCATATATTTTCATAATACTTAACAATGACTTCCTGGGCTAACATGGAGCTGCAATAAAGAACACAAAAAGCGGGGAGCCAAGATGGCAGCGCCAGGAGAGCACTATGTCTGAGAAGCAGGACAGCACTCTCCGTGCAGCGACCAGGAGACTGAACTCTGGGCCCTGAAATCACAGCAGTCGTGTTTCCCAGGTGAGGGGAAGCTCCCACGGCGTGGGAATCGGTCGGGTCCACTCTCAACTGCCCAGCCAGAACCCGGAAGAGATCCTGGGTGGCACGGGCTTTGGGTCTCCAGGCTGGTGCCTTAAGCCTGCGCGTCCCCATCACTTTCCCAGGCTGATCCGTGGGCACAAGGGTGCCTGAGACTGGGAGTCCCAGTCGAGGGGGGACCCCACGAGGAAGCAAGGTTGTGGGTCTGATCGTGGGTCACCCAGTCTTTCCCCAGAAGGTCTCTGGGACTGCAGTTGCCCGCCGCCATCACAACTGAGCTCCTGCTGTGCATGGAGAGCTGTGCACCCAGCTCAGCGGAACAGACAAGCTGCGCGCCCCAGTACAACAGGGACTGGGAACCCCTGTCCGGAGAGGACCCCACAGAGAATGAAGAAACCGTGCTGCTGGGGTCACCTAGGGAAAGTCTAGCAGACTGCAGATCACAAACAGGCGAGTACGCCCAGCCATCACAGATCTGGGCCCAAACAGGGAGCACAGAGTGATTGGAAACTCAGCTCCTGCAGACTAGCAGGTGAGCGCACGCTCCGCCAGCCCAGAGGCCTGCTTTGTACCAGCTACTCCTTACAGACAGAACTGTGTGCCCCAAGACACCAGAGCAGTACTCACCCGCCACAGATTACCTCTTGGGTTCTGGGGCACAGAGCCCCAACCTCAGACCTACAAAAGACCAGGAATCCTGAGATCAACCCCCAGATACTGCTCCAAGGGGCAACCAGTTATCCCTAACAAAACCGACCAAAACAGAGGACACACAGGTTACAGCAGCTGATCACTAAATTTATAGCAAGAAACCCAGAAGGAGGGGAGCTGTCTCCAGGACTTCTCCAGGTGTGAGGAGAGCCCTCTTGACTAATCAGGAGCACAGGTACCACCCAGGTCTCTATGCCTGAGGTGAGTTGTAGCAACTCCTGAAAAACACCGGACGTCCAAGGACTATACCCAAAAAGCTGGGAAGGCTTCCTTCAGGAAAAACCATCTTCCTGCCAAAGGGATTCTCTCCACTACAAGAGTCCAGGAACAACCAGAAACTAAATTCAAACAACTAAGATAGCCCAATGGGTAGAGGACAGCGTAAAAGTTCAACCAACAAAAGCCAGAGCATTATGACATCTCCAGAACCCAGTTATCCAGGGGCAAATAGCCCTAGACACCCCAGCATAAATGAAATTCAAGGAGACGACCTAACATCTATGCTCATGAAGAAGATAACAGAGGAAACAAATAAAATACAAAAAAAAAAAAAATAGAAGAAGCTGCAGCCAAACAGTTTGTGGCCTTGGAAATGGTTAAATCACTGAATGAAATAAAAGAAACAGGGGATTGTTCAAACAAACAGCTGAAGGAATTGAAGGAAAAACATGAAAATATAGTCAGACAGGGGAAAGAAACCAACAAAATAGCTCAAGACCTGAAGATAGAATTGGAAAAATTAAAAAAAAAACACACAAATGAAAGAAATTGTGGAGAGAAAGAACTTAGGGAAGAAAGCAGGAACTACAGAGGTTAGCATAACCAATATGCTACAAGAAATGGAAGAAAGAATCTCAGGTGTGGAAGATACAATGGAAGAAATAGATGTATCTGTCAAAGAAAATGTTAAATCTAAAAAATTCCTGACACAGACCGTCCAAGAAATTCAAGACAACATAAAAAGACAAAACCTAAGAATAATAGGAATAGAGGAAAAAGAAGATTCCTTGCACCAAGGCCCAGAAAATATTTTCAACAAAACCATTGAAGAAAATTTCCCCAACTTAAAGGAGAGACCAATAAGAATACAAGAGGCCTATAGAACACCCAATAAATTAGACCAGAAAAGAAAATCCTCCCGCCACATAATAATCAAAACTGTAAGTATACATAACAAAGAAAAAATACTAAAAGCTGCAAGAGAAAGGCCAAGTAACATATAATGGCAAACCCATTATAATTACACTTGACTTTTCAACAGAGACTATGAAAGCCAGAAGGGCCTGGACAGATATCATGCAGACCGTAAGAGAACACAGATGTCAGCCCAGGCTACTATACCCTGCAAAACTCTCAGTCCTCATAGACGGAGAAAACAAGATATTCAATGACAAAAACAAATTTCAACAATACCTACATACAAATCCGGCATTACAGAGGACACTGGAAGGGAAAATACAACCCAAGAAAACTAGCTACATTCAAGAAAACACAGGAAATAAATAACCCCACTACAGTAAAACAAAAAGCAACCAACCACACAACCATATGACCACAGCCAACATCAAATTCAAAGGATCTAACAGCCACTGGTCATTAATCTCTCTCAATATCAATGGACTTAATTCTCCAATAAAAAGACACAGACTAACAGAATGGATGTGCAAACAAAACCCAGCAATCTGTTGCATACAAGAAACACACCTAAGTCACAAAGACAGACATTACCTGAGGGTAAAGGGATGGAAGACAGCTTTTCAAGCAAATGGATGCAAGAAGCAAGCAGGAGTAGCCATTCTAATATCTGATAAAATAAACTTTCAATCAAAATTAATCAAAAGAGATGGGGAAGGGAAGGACACTTCATACTCATCAAGGGAAAATTCCACCAAGAAGACATCACAATCCTGAACATCTATGCCCCAAATACAAGGGCACCCACATTTGTGAAAGAAATATTGATAAAACTTAAACCACACATAGATGCCCACACACTAATAGTGGGAGACTTCAACACCCAACTCTCAACAAAGGACAGATCAACAAATCAGAAATTAAACAAAGAAACAATATCTCTAACAGAGGTCATGAATCAAATGGACCTAACAGACATTTACAGAACCTTACAGCCAAACACAAAAGAATTTACCTTCTTCTCAGCACCTCATAGAACCTTCTCCAAAATAGACCACATAGTTGGTCACAAAGCAAGCCTCAACAGATACAAGAAGATTGAAATAATCCCTTGTATCCTGTCTGATCACCATGGAATAAAGCTGGACCTCAGTAACAACAGAAATAGCAAAAAGCCTACACGCACATGGAAACTGAACAACTTGCTACTAAATGACAGCTGGGTCAGGGAAGAAATAAAGAATGAAATTAAAATCTTCCTAGAACTCAATGAAAATGAAGACACAACACACCCAAACTTGTGGGACACAATTAAGGCAGTACTAAGAGGAAAGTTCATAGCACTAAGTGCCTTCAAGAAGAAATTTGAGACAGCTCATTCAAGCAACTTAATGGCTCACTTAAAAACCCTAGAAAAAGAAGAAGCAGACACACCAAGAAGGAGCAGACAGCTGGAAATAATCAAACTCAGGGCTGAAATAAATCAATTAGAAACAAATAAAACAATTCAAAGAGTCAATGAAACCAAGAGCTGGTTCTTTGAGAAAATCAACAAGATAGACAAACCCTTAGCCAAGCTAACTAAAAGGCAGCGAGTCACCATCCAAATCAACAATATCAGAAATGAAAAGGGGGACATAACTACAGACACTGAGGAAATCCAAGCAATCATTAGGACTTACTTCAAAATCTATATGCAACAAAATTTGAAAATTTAAATGAAATGGACAATTTTCTTGATCGATTACACTTACCAAGGCCAAATCAGGACCAGGTAAATCAATTAAATAGTCCTATATCCCCCAAGGAAAAAGAAGCAGTCATTGAAAGTCTCCCATCCAAAAAAAGCCCAGGACCAGATGGCTTCAGCGCAGAATTCTACCAGACCTTCAAAGAAGAGCTAACACCAATTCTCTTCAAACTATTCCACAAAATAGAAACAGAAGGAATATTACCAAATTCATTCTATGAAGCCACAGTCACCTTGGTACCTAAACCTCACAAAGACTCAACAAAGAAAGAGAATTCCCAGCCAATCTCCCTTATGAACATTGATGCAAAAATACTAAATAAAATACTTGCAAACCGAATCCAAGAACACATCAAAGATATTATCCACTATGACCAAGTAGGCTTCATCCCAGGTATGCAGGGGTGGTTCAGTATACGAAAATCCATCAATGTGATCCACCATATTAACAAATTGAAAAATAAAAACACATGATAATCTCCCTAGATGCTGAAAAAGCATTTGACAAAATCCAACATCCATTCATGTTTAAAGTATTGGAGAGAACAGGGATACAAGGCACATATCTAAATATAGTAAAGGTGATATACAGCAAGCCTATAGCCAACATCAAACTGAACGGAGAGAAACTTAAAGCAATCCCACTGAAATCAGGGACAAGACAAGGCTGCCCACTCTCTCCATATCTCTTCAGCATAGTTCTGGAAGTCCTTGCTAGAGCAATAAGACAGTTGAAGGAGATCAAGGGGATACAAATTGGAAAGGAAGAAGTCAAATTATCACTATTTGCAGATGATATGATAGTATACATGAGTGACCCCAAAAACTCTACCAGGGAACTCCTACAGCTGATAAACACCTTCAGCAAAGTGGCTGGATACAAAATTAACTGAAAAAAATCAGTAGCCCTCCTGTATATAAAAGATAAAAGGGCTGAGAAAGAAATTAGGGAAACAACACCCTTCACAATATCCACAAATGACATAAGGTACCTCGTAGTAACCCTAATCAAGTAAGTCAAAGACTTGTATAAAAAAATTTCAAATCTCTGAAGAAAGAATTAGAAGAAGATATGAGAAGATGGAAAGATCTCCCATGCTCATGGCTTGGCAGGATTAACATAGTAAAAATGGCCATCTTACCAAAAGCAATCTACAGATTCAATGAAATTCCCATCAAATTACCAACACAATTCTTTACAGACCTGGAAAGAAAAATTCTCAACTTCATATGGAATAACAAGAAACCCAGAATTGCTAAACCAATCCTCTACAATAAAAGATCTTCTGGAGGTATCTCCATCCCTGATCTTAAGTTGTACTATAGAGCAACAGTTTTAAAAACTGCATGGTACTGGCATAGAAACAGAATGGTGGATCAATGGAACCGAACAGAGGACCCAGAAATAAACCCACACACTTATGGACACCTGATCTTTGACAAAGACGCCAAAACCATACAATGGAAAAAATATAGCATCTTCAACAAATGGTGCTGGTCCAACTGAAGGTCTACATGTAGAAAAATGAAAATAGATCCATACTTATCACCTTGCACAAAACTGAAGTCCAAGTGGATCAAAGACCTCAACATAAAACCAGACACATTAAATCGGCTTGAAAAAAAAGTGGGGAATACCCTAGAACTCATTGGTACAGGAGAAAACTTCCTGAACAGAACAGTAACAGCACAGGCTCTAAGAGCAACAATCCATAAATGGGACCTCATGAAACTGAAAACCTTCTGCAAAGCAAAGGACACTGTCATCAAAACAAAGTGAGCACCTACAGATTGGGAAAGAATCTTCACCAACCCTTTATCTGAGAGAGGACTCATATCCAGTGTATATAAAGAACTAAAGAAGCTGAAAAGCAGCAAACCAAGTAACCCACTTAAAAAATGGGGAACAGAGCTAAACAGAGAATTCTCGACAGAGTAATATCGAATGGCAGAGAAGCACTTAAAGAAGTGCTCAACCTCATTAGCCATTAGAGAAATGCAAATCAAAACAACCCTGAGATTTCACCTTACACCCATCAGAAAGGCCAAGATCAAAAACTCAAGTGACAACACATGCTGGAGAGATTGTGGAGAAGGGGGAACCCTTCTCCACTGCTGGTGGAAATGTAAACTTGTACAACCACTCTGGAAATCAATCTGGCGCTTTCTCAGACAACTAGGAATAGCGCTTCCTCAAGATCCAGCCATACCACTCCTGGGCATACATCCAAAAGAGGCTCAAGTACACAAAAAGGACATTTGCTCAACCATGTTTGTTGCAGCTTTATTTGTAATAGCCAGAAGCTGGAAACAACCCAGATGCCCCTCAACTGAAGAATGGATGCAGAAATTGTGGTACATCTACACAATGGAGTATTACTCAGCAATGAAAAATAAGGAAATCATGAAATTTGCAGGTAAATGGTGGGACCTGGGAAGGATCATCCTGAGTGAGTTGTCCCAGAAGCAAAAAGACACACACGGTATATACTCACTCATATAGACATACAACATAGGACAAACCCACTAAAATCTGTGCATCTAAAGAAACTAAGCAAGAGAGAGGACCGTACCTAAAACGGTCAATCCCCATCCGGAAAGGCAAAGAGGATGGACATCCGAAGAAGAAGAAAACAGGAAACAACCTACGAATTGTGGAGAGCTGAGACTCAGACGCCACTAGATGGCGTTGACATTCCACCCTCAAAACTGTAAACAGCCTCCAGTACACATGCGCGAATTGCGTAAGCACGCTAAGCATGCTGGGCCCGAGTCATCCGGCGGGGTAAAGAGTGAGCAGCCAATCAGGGTATTTATACGTCACTTAGGTGCGACCCGGGCTTATATAAACAGCGCCACATCGGGGCTCTCTCTCTCCTCTCCTCCTCCTCCTCTCCCCGCCGCCCGGGGCTTGCCCGCCCTGGCCCCGGCCGCGACCCGCGGGACACCGCGGCTTCTCTTGGCCAATGCCTGCGGCCCTCTCCTCTCCTCTTTTCATCGCGTGACTGTAATAAAGATTTTGTTGTGGGAGGATCCTTGAGTCCATGTGTGTTTCTGCCGGCGAGACGATCACGCGGCTCCCAACATCTGCTGCCGAATCCCGGGAACACCACCGGTACCGAGGAGAGCGCCCGTTTGCCGGGAGGGATTCAAAACTGCAACGTTGAGGTTTGTCGTGAGAGACATGTTCGATCTTGATTTATCTCGTTTCTCATTTCGGCTAGCAGAAGCCCTTATGGCCTTCCCTGCTGTGATAACTGCCATAGCTCTCCTTTTTTTGGTTTCGTGCAAACTTGAGGGTTGCCTCGGAAGGAAAGGGATTAGCAAAAGGCTAAGGGTAGGGGAGATGTGAGACAACATGCCAAAAACAGGACGTAAAAGAGTAGGGGACCCAATAGATAGAAATACAGACGTCTCTAAAAAAAAGATCTTTCTGTGGATGTTAAAGCCACGGAAGTGAGAGATAAGGGAAAGAACGCCCTGGAAATAAAAGGTAAAAGGAAAAAAAAAAACCCAATAAAAAAGCCTCTTTATCCAATAAGATTAAAATTCCCGCTAAATGCCTGGGCGCAGCCATCTTGGCTTTCATCAGAGGCTTCCACGTGGCCGGTAACTGGGCGCAGCCATCTTGGCTTTGGGAAAAATGGGCGGGACCTTGGGTATATCAGCGGTTTCCATGTGGCCGGCGCCATCTTTAGTTCGGACAAGGAGCCCCGCCCCACGTGGCCGGCGCCATCTTTGATTCGGGCAAAGAGGCCCTGCCTCCCATGTGCTCTCCACATAATTCATTTAAAGGACTGATGATTGTTCATTACAAAATGTTTTTTATGCTCTTTTAAGAAAAAAATTCTAGCTAATAGGTTTGGTATGGCTAAAATAATTTTTACAGTTTAAAATTGTTCTGTTAAGCAGTTAATTTTAAAGCTTGTTTAATCACTAAAAAATTTTGGTTGTGGGGGATTATAGATACTCCACAGTGTTTACTGTATCAGCAACACCTAGTGGCTGTACTTGGTGTTGTCAGTCGCAGCCTGCTAATGCTAGCACATGGCCTGCCGCCATGATGGTTCAGCAATAAAAAGCACATAAAGCTGTAGTTTGGCTGCCATGTTTGTTTAGGGTTTCCAGCTGAGTTCAGTTGCACGTGGCTAGCCGCCATACTGGTCTGGAGATAAAAAGGGTAGAGCTATATAAGTTTGCCACCATGTTGTTCAGGTACTGTTCAATTTTAATGTCGTATCCTTTGTTGCAAAAAACCCTACAACAATGGGGATTGCATATTGCCACTAAAAAGGTCCAAATTTCAAAAGTAGGTTCCTTTCTAGGGACTATTATTTATCCGGAACAAATAGTCCCTCAAAAAATAAAAATTCGCAGGGATCATTTACATACCTTAAATGATTTTCAAAAATTATTAGGTGATATAAATTGGCTTAGGCCATTTTTAATGATTCCTTCTGCTAAATTAAAACCCCTATTTAATATTTTGGAAGGGGAATCTCATATTTCTTCACCCAGAGCCTTAACACCGGCTGCAAGCCGCGCCCTGCGAGTGGTAGAAAACGCTTTACAGGATGCCCAATTAAAACGTGTAGATGAAACTAAGACCTTTGACCTGTGTGTCATTAAAACTAAACATTTACCAACTGCTGTATTATGGCAAGATGGACCCTTAGTGTGGGTTCATCCCAATGCTTCTCCTACAAAAATTATTGAATGGTATCCGGATGCAGTCGCTCAACTCGCACTTCGTGGGTTAAAAACAGCCATTACATACTTTGGAAAGGAGCCAAAGTCTTTAATAGTGCCTTATACGGCTCACCAAGTTCAGGTATTAACTGCTACCTCTAATACTTGGGCGGTGCTAGTTACCTCCTTTAGTGGTTTAATTGATAATCATTACCCAAGACATCCTATTTTGCAATTTGCTTTAACTCAGGAGGTAGTCTTCCCGCATGTAACGTCCCAAAAACCACTTAGAGATAAATTGGTAGTTTATACAGATGGGTCAAAAACAGGAGTAGGAGCTTATGTGGTTAATAATAAAGTTAGTTCTAAGCAATATCATGAGACCTCGCCTCAAATTGTGAAATGTTTAGTAGTGCTAAAAGTTTTAAAAAAATTTCCAGGTCCTTTAAATATTGTTTCTAATTCTAGTTATGTGGTAAATGCAACCAAAATCTTAGAGGCTGCTGGATTAATTAAAGCGTCTAGCAAGCTTACAAAAATTTTTCAAAGGATTCATTTGCCTTAATTACCAGAAGATCCCCTGTTTTCATTACACATATTAGGGCTCATTCCGGTCTACCGGGGCCCATGTCCCATGAAAACGACCTGACAGATCAAGCCACAAAGATGATTGCATTTGCCCTCCTTTCAAATTTAAAATTGGCTAAAAAATTTCATAAAAGGTTTCATGTTACAGCTGAGACATTGCGTCATAGATTTGACATTACTAAGAAAAAGCTAGAGATATTGTTACCCAATGTCAAAATTGCTGTCAGTTCTTACCTATGCCTCATGTTGGGATTAATCCCAGAGGAATCTGTCCACTACAAGTGTGGCAGATGGATGTTACCCACATTTCATTTTTTGGTAAACTTCAATATTTACATGTTTCTGTTGATACTTGCTCTGGAGTTATGTTTGCTTCTCCCCTGACTGGAGAAAAGGCAGCCCATGTTATTCAACATTGCCTAGAGGCATGGAGTGCCTAAAAAAAGCCCAAAATTCTAAAAACTAACAATGGGCCAGCCTATACTTCTCAAAAATTTAGACAGTTTTGTCATCAGATGAAAATAACCCATCTGACCGGTCTCCCATATAACCCTCAAAGTCAGGGTATTATTAAACGTGCTCACTGCACCCTAAAATCCTACTTAATAAAACAAAAGGGAGGAGTCCAGGAGGCTCTGCCCTCAGTGCCACGAGTGACCGTTTCCTTGGCACTCTTCACACTCAATTTTTTAAATTTGGACAGTCAAGGCCATTCGGTGGCTGATCGCCACTGCTCAGGGCCTAATAGGCCCAAGGAAATGATCAAATGGAAGGATGTCTTAACTGGTCAGTGGAAAGGCCCGGATCCTATTTTAATAAGATCCAGGGGAGCTGTCTGTGTTTTCCCACAGGAAGAAAACAATCCATTCTGGGTACGGGAGCGCCTCACGCGAAAGCTCGTGACAGCTGAAGATGATCTTTCAACAGATACACCTGCTACTGCTTAAAGAGTCAAGGGCGGCGAGGATGACCACTAATTCTACTCGAGTGGATTCATTGCCCACAGATGGCTTTACCCTGGGTTTCTTCTGCCTTTTCTTACTTTAAGATTGGGTGGGGGTTGGAATGTTTGGTGCAGCGCTATGTCGTGGCTTAGTGTTTTTACTCTGCTTGTTCTGCAAACTCAATACCCAAAACAAACGTGACTAGGTCGCAATCGCGCAAGTACTAGCAGCCTTGGAACAAGGATCATCTCCCAAAAATTTGGTTATCCATGTTAAAAAATTAAAACAGACTGTGACACTCAGTCGATGCACCTCAGGGGTTTTACCCATTGCACTGAGTCGATGAGTGATCCAAGTCTCAATGTTTGCCTTTGCCTAAGCAGCTATGGTACCTAGATAGGAGGATGACAGCCCTTGCACTCCCTGGAATTTTATTCCATTGCACGGGAATGGGTGTCACCTCCTTCTTTAATCTTCTCCCTTAGCCCCTGCACCCAGAGGACCTGTCTCCATTGCACCTGGTGGGGTAAGGAAGTAATCTAAAGCTCTTGATCGCTTACTCCCCAAAGAAGGAGTTCGCTTGATCGAGCTTAGGGCCCTCTTGTACCGTGCTTATATAGGCTTTAAGGCAGTTTTCATTTATTAAAACAAAAGGGGGATGTGGAGAGCTGAGACTCAGACGCCACTAGATGGCATTGACATTCCACCCTCAAAACTGTAAACAGCCTCCAGTACACATGCGCGAATTGCGTAAGCACGCTAAGCATGCTGGGCCCGAGTCATCAGGCGGGGTAAAGAGTGAGCAGCCAATCAGGGTATTGACACGTCACTTAGGTGCGACCCGGGCTTATATAAACAGCGCCACATCCGGGCTCTCTCTCCTCTCCTCCCCCTCTCCCCGCCACCCAGGGCTTGCCCGCCCCGGCCCCGGCCGCGACCCGCGGGACACCGCGGCGTCTCTCGGCCAATGCCCGCGGCCCTCTCCTCTCCTCTTTTCATCGCGTGACTGTAATAAAGTTTTTGTTGTGGGAGGATCCTTGAGTCCATGTGTGTTTCTGCCGGCGAGATGATCACGCCGCTCCCAACAAGGAACCTACCACAGAGGGCCTCTGAAAGCCTCTGCCCTACAGACTATCAAAGCAGATGCTGAGCCTGATGGGCAACTGTTGGGCAGAAAAATGGAATTTTATGTAAGAAGTGGGAAATAGTAAGAGCTGGAGAGGACAGGGCCTCCACAAAGAGAGCAACAGAACAAGAAAATTTGAACACAGGGAACTTCCCAGAGACTCATACTCCAACCAAGGACTATTCATGGAGATAACCTAGAAGCCCTGCACAGATGTAGCCCATGGCAGCTCAGTCTCCAAGTGGGTTACATAGTAATGTGAAGAGGGACTTCCTCTGACATAATCTGACTGGCCTGCTCTTTGATCACCTCCCCCTGGGGGGGAGCAGACTTACTAGGTTATAGTAGAGGACAATGCAGCTACTTTTGATGTGAACTGATGGACTAAGATAAGAAAGGAGAGGAGAACCTCCCCTATCAGTGGACTTGGGGAGTGGCATGCATGTAGAAAGGAGAGGGAGGGTGGGATCGGGAGGGGAGGAGGGAGGGGCTTATGGGGGGATGCAGAATGAATAAAGTGTAATTGATGAAAAATTAAAAAAAAAAGAAAAGATAATTTAAGAACCTTAAATGACTTTCAAAAGTGGAGGAAAACATGGAGTTAGTCAATTTTCATGGAGCACATCTCGCCCCTGGGGGCAATGGTCTCCTGAACCTACTCAGACCTCGAACACCACCACTGTAGTTCTAGAACTGATGCAGGATGTTCCAACGAGGGGGTTAAGGCTTCTCATAATATTTCCTATAAGTCCACACCTGTTTGTTTATAACCCCTATTTTTATTCATTGTTAGCCAGATAGAGCCAAGTAATTGTGGTAATGATACTTGCTTTCTTACCCAATGCTGGAATGCTAGTGAATTTAGGTATGCCCTGGTTACTCGCATGCCTCGCTGGGTGCCTGTGCCCGTTGATGCCCCTCACGCTATGATTCTCTTCAGACAGAAAAGGGATCTTGGAATTACAGCTGCCATTGTTACTGCCATCTCATTGGCGGCTGTTGGAGCTACCACCGGGGCATTAGCCATGAGTCATACTATGCAGACTGCTCAGACCCTAAATAATCTTTTAGCCAATGTAGCTTATGCTTTAAATGTACAAAAATGAATTAATGTTCAACTAAAAGGAGACTTGATGGTGTTCAATCAGAGGATTGACCTCGTGCAGGAGCAAATTGATACCCTATGGCAAATCGCTCAACTTGGCTGTCAATGGAAGTATGCTGGACTTTGTGTCACTAGCATACAATATGAGAATTTTTCCTGTGCTGCAAATCTGTCTAAACAATTGTCTAGCTATATTTTAGGTAATTGGACTGAAGAATTCGATACTATGATGGAGCAGCTGAGAGTGGCCATTGTTACGGCAAATTCTTCCAGAGTGGACGCAGGACTAGCCACAGGATTATCATCATGGATTGCTGCAGCCATGAATCATCTGAAGGAATGGGTGGGCATGGGAGAGTTAGCAGGCCTTCGGGTGTTGGTCTCCTTGGTTTGCCTGTGGTGTATATGCAAGATTAGAGTCTCACAACAGCGTAATGCAGCCATGATCATTCAGGCCTATACAAACATTGAAGCAGGACAGTCTCCCCAAGCATGGTTGGCTACCATAAAAAGCTAAAATGTTACGCTCAGGATGCGAGGCTAAGCACTGCACTCAGGGTCAGCCGCTTTCGACCCAGAGAAGAGCATGTCTGATTGCATGCGGGTTGATGCCCCAGGTCCCGCCTCTGAGAAAAAGGTATCGGACGGGTCTGATGCTCTTTGGGTGGATGACACCTAAATGAACATTGGTACAAAGTCCCAATTTATTTCTAATATCAGAGATCAGACCTCTACTCTTGCCTGATGCGTCTAAAACAAAAAGGGGGAACTGTAGAGAGCTGCGTAATGCCGCGCCTGAAAGATGGAGCTGGTTTCTGCCTTCCACCTTCCCGATGGTGAGTGCTCTCTGTCACAAACAAATCCATATTTGGCTAAGGCTGAGGAACTGGCTTGCTTCTGTGTATGTAGACCTATCTGCATTGCCCATGAGGCATGCTGGGGTTGGCTACCCAGAGGCTATTTAAGCTGTGGGCTGGCTTTCCCCAGGGTCAGAAGATTGTTCAAGGTTCCTGAATAAACTGCATTGAGAAGAACAAAAAAAAATCAGAAAGGAGAGGAGGACCTCCCCTATCAGTGGACTTGGGGAGAGGCATGCATGCAGAAAGGGGGGGAGGGTAGGAATGGGAGGGAAGGAGGGAGGGGAGGAGGGAGGGGCTTATGGGGGGCTACAAAAGGAATAAAGTGTAATTAATGAAAGTCAAATAAAAAATTTAAAAAAAAGAAAAATATCAATTGTGTTAAAAAAATAGCAGAAGAAAACAGTGGAAAAAAAAACGTCCCAATTTATGACGTGCTTTTGTTGTTGTTGTTCTGTAGCTTTAAAAACTTCATCAAAAGTGTTGGATTCAGAGTTTCCTGAATACTGTTTTCCTAACAAACACTCTTATTTGCTTTGAGGTGAGTGCTGTGTTTTGTGTGGACACTTTACAGTGCTAAATAAACCCATGGGACAATCATCCTCAAACACAAAACAAAATAACAATGAAAGGAAAAGAGGTCATGAACTTGAGAGAGAATGGGCAAGGGAGAGGTTGGGGAGAGGGAAGGGAAGGGGGAAATGGTGTAATTATATTTTAATTAAAAATTTAAAAAGGTATATAAATGGATGATGGGAGTATAGCATTTTTTGTACTAGGTTTCGAACTCAAGTCTTTGTACATGCTCCACTGGTTATGTGTGTGTTTGTGCTGTAAGTAGCTTGTCAGTGCTGCAGAATGGAGTTTAGAGTTTACTTTGGGGTGACTGGTATGCCTTAGTAATGCTAAGTTTACTCTTTTTCATAATTTTCTTTGTCTTCCATCTTCCTTTGCTTTCTGGAGCACTAAACTCAGATAAAAGTTCGAGCTCATGTAGGCCAGGGGACTGTAACTTGTTGCTTACACAAACAGAACTTTCTCAGGGGCAGGAGTCCTGTTCTGCTCAGATACACCACAAAAAAAAAAAAAAAAAAAAAAAAAAAAAAAAAAAAAAAAAAAAAAACAGTCTCTGAGACTTTGGAATGGATAAGCAGAAGGCCCATGAATAGGAGAGAATGCAGGGGCTGTCTGCTCACTGATGTGTGCTAGGAGGCAGTTGTTAGGATCCTGGAGTGAATGACAGCAACAGGGATCTCACTTTGGATCACTGCTCAGGCCCAAAGCCCTCCAATCCAATGACTTTCTAGCTAGTGTATTTCCTGGGTGCCTGGGACTTCCTGAGGCCTTTGCTATGGCTTCACAGGCAGTACTGGAGGCCCTTATGGTCTGTGTGCATAGTGCACATTATCCTGCTTCCTGTGATGCTTATCTCCTCATTTATCCTGCCTGGGTCCCACAGCCTTTCTAGGGCGGTGAATCTAAGAGCCAAGGAAAAGATCAATTTTTCTTAGATGTGGTTGAAGTGAGGTTTTCTAGTTGCTGTTTTTTTTTTGACCAGTAGATGATGATATTGCTCCTTGCTGGTGCCTTCTACCTGCTTTCTCCCACCCCTGCCCTTTGTACTTAAAAAAAAAAATACCAGGGAGATTCTTTTCCTCCTCCCCCTTTGATTTTTCCATTTTCTTTCTTTCTTTCTTTCTTTCTTTCTTTCTTTCTTTCTTTCTTTCTTTCTTTCTTTCTTTCTTTCTTTCTCTCTCTCTCTCTCTCTCTCTCTCTCTCTCTCTCTCTCCTTCCTTCCTTTCTTTTTTTCTTCCTTTTTTTTCCTTCTTTCTCCCTTTAATGTGATTCCATAGGGTGTTCAGAATTCTTTAACTATGCAGTATCCATTGTCTGGGTAACTCCAACTACTTAAATTTTTTTCTTTATTGAATTTGCTCTTATTAGAGCTGTCTTGCCATGTAATGATCTAGTTTTGTATTGAGACCACATACTGTTTGATTCATAGATGACAGTTAACATCACTGTGAAAAATTGGAATCCAGATGTGTCCAGTCACCATAGCCATAGTATATTATACATTTCTTTACAAGATTTTTATGCTTAATGGCACATTTTATTTTTTCTTGAACTGTATTTTCATACTTAGAGGTCAATCTTGAATGTATTTATTGTGTTATTTGTTTGTTCATTCATTGTGTACTATGTGCTGTCAACACAAAAACATAACTGTCCCCTCAAACAGAAGAGAAAGTTTAGTGTGGAGATGAGTAGCCCAGGCCCTAGAACACAAATTTAAGTTATATGTATATGACGTAGGTGGTCAGATATGAGTGAGAAGTCTTGGAAAGAAGTCGTCTGCAGAAGCTTATTGATTGTTTAAAACCCTGCAGAGCATGTTGGTGTGTGTGATTCCTGCCTTCATCCCAGCAGTGGTAGGCAGATTTCTGTGTGTTGGAGGACAACCCGCTGTACATGGTGAATTCTGGGATAGCCAAGGCTACAAAGAGAAATCTTTTCTCAAATAAATAAATCCAGCCCTCTTCAATGATGTGAAGAGGCTGGACTGTTGGAGTTCCAGGACCTAATTACAATTTGGGTGACCTTTAGCCTACTAAACAGCCTTTTCTTTTCCCTCTCTCTGTCAGACCTAACATCCTGAAAAACAGATAAGACATTTAGGAATGTATTAATTTAACAAAATCCAAGTTTCCCGGTGATCAAAGCACCAGAAGTGTCAGGTGGTATCAAGGTCCACAACAGGGTTCTCCCAATCTTACTCTTACCTGCTTGCCTGATGTACTCACTGATATATTTGGAAAAGTGTCTTGATTTCTGGACTTCTTGTTCTGTCACTATAAAATGTTTATGATATTGCTATGTCATTGGGATGTGGTATTTTGGGGAGATCTAAATCTGTGTTCATGGGCCAATGATAACTCATGTTTGGCTCCAGAATAAATGAAATCCTTTATCACTTTGAAGGGAAACTTGTTTCTTTCTTTGACAGTGGTTCTAATGAGGGAATGGGGAAGCTCTGCTTTAGGCTTTAAATACTGTTCTTAGCCTTTGAGATTTACCTAATACTTATAAGGTTGATGAATCACATCTGTTGAGTAGAGCTCTATTTAAGAGTTATGATAGCCCAAGATAATTTGGGTTTGGTCCTGTAACATTCCAACTGTCCACAGCCTTGCAGAATGTTTAATGTTGATGTGACTTTTTTCCTGAGAACTTCAGTTCACACCACTTATCATTTCTTTAGAATAGAAAGTTTGAAAATACTTTAAAAACAAAAGTGCATGTTAAATACAATGAAGTTCATATTGCATAGTGTTTTGTAGTTTTTTAAAATGAGAATTTATTGTTGTTGTTTTTAATATACCGTCACACTATGTATACCTTGCTGGCCTGAAACTCATATGTAGACCAGGCTGCCCTTGAATTCCTGAGTTCTGGGAATAATAAAGGCATGTACCACCATGTCTTGCTTATATGTCTTTTTAAGCACAGTTGTCTGTCTTTATTCATTTCTTTACTTCAGTAAGTCTATTGTAGAAGAGTAGTTGAACATCGATTGATCATGGGTGAGTCAGGCCTGAGACACTGGGCAATGCGTTACTGAAGGGACAGGGGATGGCTTCCTTCTCCCTCGGCAGACTGAACGAGAGACAGGTTCAGATCCCTGAAGCTGAAGTTGTGGAGAAGGGAGGTAAGAGGTATCCAGTGCTGTAAATCAGCTGATGACGGAGAAGGGTGTGGGGAAACTTTGAAGTGGGTACACTCAGACAGAGAGGGGCTGTGCCTTAGAAAACAGTGTGTCCCTGGCACCATCCACTGTGCCCCTGTTAGACCTTGGAGATGTAAGGGAGAGGTTGTACATCTCATGCCAGGCCAGAGCCATATGTACAGCAGTTCTCTAAAGAGATCCTGGCCTGCAGGCCCAAGTGAGTAGACCACACTGTGTCTCTTCTTACCCTGCCCTTTCTCTCCCCAGTACATAGCTTTTCTCTGTTCCCTCTGCCCCTGCCCTGGGGCACTAATCCTGACTCGGATGTTCAGGGTCAGTAAGTAAGGGTGGATATCAGGAGAGCCTGGGTTACATTCCCATCCCTGTGCATTTCCTCTCTCTCTAATCAGGCTGGGGTAGGAAGTGGGCCTGGCTGCCAGTTTGGGTGATTTGTTCCCAGAGAGCCCGTGAAGTGTGGGCTGTACAACTTGGGTGTGTAGTCAGTCCCAAGGGCTTCCTGATTCCTCCCTGGCTCCTTTCCAAGGAAGCCAGGCTAGGACCTGAGCCTTTTCAGTGCCTGTGGGGTCCTTCCTGGCTGAGCTCAGCCTTTTGACCTGAGCCTGGATGTGGAGCAGAGAGTGGAGATGGGATGAGTCTCACAGCCTCCATTTGTTTCTCCACTCACCCCTCCGCCCCTCCTCAACATATACTCAGAATTTGTGTGTGTGAGGTTCCAATACTCAGGGCAGAGCCACCTTGCATGTGCATGCATCATGGACAAACAACCAGTGGAGAAGCCAACTTCAGAGCATCTCAACTTCCAGGAAACTCACAGCTCTTGTCTTTGAGCCAGAGAAATGCCAGACCCAGAGCACCTTTCCTGCTGGTGAGTCTTTGGGGTCTGAAAGCAGTGAGGAAAGATGGGGAGAGGAAAGATCCCTCATGTTCTATTCCTTTGGGGGATTGCAGCTTTGTGTCTTGTGCTTCCCTCTGTAGGTAAGCAGGGTGTCCACAAGAGATTGGTTGTTGACAGCGCTGGCTTTGGGCCAAATTATGAAGTCAAGAGAATTTTGGGATGCATGACTATAAAGGGTAGGCCAATCCAAATCCAGAGGCTGGTTTCGCTCACCAGAGATTTTACTGGTGAGCCCTGTTCATCCACTGAGCTCCTTCCAGGATCTAGCCATAGTGATAATCCTGCCAGCATTGTCCCAGGGCCACAATCTTAGGGCCTCATACAACTTTGTGCTGTCTCTGGGCTGCAGTAAGGCAGAAACAGAGCTGCCAGCAGAAGGTATTGCTGCCTCATTTTAGACCCTACCAGTCCCTTCCCACATGGCTCTCAAGTGTAGATGCTGTGTCCTCTCTCTGTCTCTCTCTCTCTGTCTCTCTCTCTCTCTCTCTGTGTATATGTGTGTGTGTGATGTGTGTTCCTGTGTGTGTGTGTTTGTCTGTTTGTGTTTCAGAGGATAAGGAACTACCTCTGTGTCTGCCCTTCCCAGCTGGAGAGAGGCTATATCCAGCACCAGTAACACTGGGTTGACCACAGGTAAAGCTTTCTCAGCTCTCAGAAATGCCAGCCCCAGCTAGACCCTGAGCCAACTGTCAAAGTTAACCTGAGAGTTCAACTCCTGTGCCAGCTCCTGTCCTGCACCTCACAGAGAGAGGGAACCTCCTTCATGTTCAAGGTTCTTTCCCACTCTTGTCATGGGACAGGGAGCAGTGGCAGGTGTAAGGACAAAGAGCAAGTATGGATAGAGTAGATAGGAGGCCAGGACAGTGATGCTAATAGACAGCCTTTCTTTTTCTTCCGTGTCTGCAGGCCTAGTGTCTGATGTCACAGAAGGAAACAGAGGAACTGAAGGAAGAACTAGGTATGACTGACCTGGGGTAGGAAAGACATGGGGGACGAGGCCAGAGGGGGAGCTCAGTGTTTGGGTGTAGGTGATTGTGGTGGCCTGGAGGGGGGCACTCCTGGGGGAGGTGACATCAAGCAGGCCACGCAGGGTGTCCTCTGTGCATTCACTGCTGGGAATAGCACCAACAGGCTCTGCCCTCTAGTGTGTTGGGCAGAGGAGTTTCCAGATTCCCTTCTCTGTGGGCATTTAGATGTTCCTCCTTTGCTTACCCCTGAAGTCCTGGCAGCTGCATCTTGTCGGGTGTTTGTTGTCACATGGGTTTTTGTTTGTTTGTTTGTTTTACAAGTAGGGTTGGCAGTGCTGTGGCCTAGCGTCTGAGGACTGACTGTCCACACTGTTCTCCTGTAGAAGACGTTTCCATATAGAGTTTGGTGATGGGTGGGGGAGTCTGTCCTGAGGTTCCTTGGATGGGGGCTGGAGGGTAGTGAGGGGGCTGGTAGAACCCTTGGAACAGAGAATGGGGCTCAGGCCAGTGGGTTCCTGTGTGTCTGTGTCTGGAATCCCCCTTTGTACCTCTGCATTTCAGCGGTCATGCAGGCCCTCAAGGGAAAGTTCTAGGATCATTGAAGTGAGTGTTCTGCTATCTGCAGCCCTTCCCACACTCCTGACTGCCCCGGAAGCCAAGCCTGGCCTGACTCTGGTTTTGCCTGACAGGGTGGACCCACAGTTCCTGTAGAAGAGGCAGACGACGGCCCATGGATCCGGTTACCCTAGAGCAGTGGCTCTCACCTTCCTAAAGTTGCAGCCCCTTAATACACTTCCTCATGTTGTGTTAACTCCCAACCATAAAATTATCTTGTTTCTAGTTTGTAACTGTAGTTTTTCCACTGTTATGAATTGTAATATAAATCTCTGATATGTGAGCCTGTGGGAGCTGCTACCACAGACTGAGAACCACTGCTCTACAGCCAGAGCTGACCGAAGCCCCTGCTTTTGCTCCTGGCTGCCCCTTCTGACACCTGTTTGACATGAGGTAGTTTTTCCCTATGTTCTTCTCTTTCTCTTTTGGTGGGTGATGAGGTACAGCAACAGGATGGAAACTGTGCCTACCCTTCTAAGGACAATTGTGGTCATTCACACTCTACCTTCCCCAAATACAGTTCTCATGTATGAACTTTTCAGAAACTAAATAAAGTATTTGCAGCAAGGAGGAAAAAAAAAAGAAGAGTAGTCCTGAGTGGGATGTGGGCCCCCTTCTAAGAAGGTATCATGTACCCTAGCTTAGCCAGGTGAGCTGCAGGGTCTGGGTTCTTAGGGACCAGGCTGACACAGACTCTGCCCCTACCCTGACTGCTGCCTTCTCTGGGACAGTCTCGTAAAACCCAGTTTTGTCTCCTGTCCCCTGCATTCAGCAGTCCTTTCTCCTTTCCAGGTCTTCCCTCATCCCTGTCTCTGACTTTCTGAATCATTTTCTCCCTGGGTGGCACTGCACTCAAGGAGGACTGGCCTAGAATTTGCACCTCATCTTTGGGCTCCTGCATAGCCCTCCCCTTTGAAATGAGTTTAGAACTCCCCTGATTTGCCCTTGGACCATTTCAGTCAAGGGGTAGAGGCCAAGATCACATCTGCATGGTTGGTAGTTGATAAGTCAAGAGCACAGAAAAGTGCCTGTTTTTCTCTTTGTTGGTGGTGAAGTGAGTCTTCAGTGGTTCTGTGGGCCATCAAGGGGAAGCTTCCCATGGCAGCAGAAGTGAGGGTTTAGGACAAAAACTACCACATTTTCTAGGTCCTGGCCTGAAAAGTGCCCTCATCTGGCCCCCATTAGAAAAGTTCTGGTTTAAAAAATTTTGGGTTACCTGTCTGAGAGTGAGTTGTGGAGAGGGAGGGGTCGTGATGTGTCAGAAGGGGAGAGGGAGAGGCTCCAGTGCTATGACACTTGTGTGGAGGTCAGAGTGCAACTATTTCGGAGTTAGTTCTCTCTGTTTATTTTATTTGAAGGAAGGTATCCTGTGCTTCTGTTTCTACTGTACTTTGTGTGCCTGCCTAACTGGCCCTGGAGCTTCTGGGGTCTTCTCCTATCTCTTTCTCCCATCCTACTCTAGGAATTCTGGGGTTACAGGTAGGTATTATCAGGGTCAGATGTTTTGAAGATTTATGTTTAGTCACTTGTATATGGGGGGCTTAGGGGTGTGGGTTTACATGTGAGTGAGGGTTGTGTTGGAGAACAGAGTCATTGGATTCCCCCTGAAGCCAGAGTTTACAGGAAATTGTGAGCTTCCTGTCATAGGGATTTGATACTTCAAGCTTGTTCTAGCACACACACACACACACACACACACACACACACACACACACACTTAAAATAGCAAAAGTTCAGCCTCTTTTTAAAAAAAATGATAGAGTGGAGAATGATCAAGGAAAACTGACTTCTAGCTTCCACTGGAGTATTCACACATACATCAATGCAACACACACACACACACCAAAATGAGCAATCCAGTGCTGAGAATGTAACTCAGTTACGAGAGTGCTTTCGTTGGATGCAAGGAGGCCCTGAGTGTGTCCCCCAGAACTTCATAAACCAACTGTGAAGACACAGACCTGTAATCTCAGCACTCAGGAAAAAGAAGCAGGAGAATCAGAAGTTCAGACTCATCCTCATGCTCTGTCATGAGGAGATGGGTCATTCTACATGGGTAACATGCTCTCCTTCCACCTCCCTGATGCCAGGTATTTGCCTTGTGCCTGGTGCTGTTAACTATTACCATGGGAGCATCTCCACTTTAGTCCAATGTAAGGGAACTGTTTTCCCTCTATATTTAGAAATGCACCTACTATATCTTGCATAACTACTCTGTGAACATCTGGTTCCCTCATGATATCCTGTTGATTTTAATATCTGTGTGCTTTGAGGTAATTTTATGCCCTTTCATTTTCTGCTATTGCCTATGGATCTAACATTCTTTTTCTTTTAAAATTTTATTTATACATTTATTTAGTTGTTGTTTTACAGCAGAGCCTCACATAGCCTAAGCTGGCCTCAAACTTACTCTGCAGCCCAGAATAACCTTGAACTCTTGATTGCCCCTGCCTTTACCTCCCATGTTCTGAGATTACAGGTATGCTTTAACATGCCCACCCTATTTACCTGTTTTCTCCGTGTGTCTCACCAAAACTTTTAACACTTTCATTCTTTGTCCAAGCAACCAATTTCTTACTTTTTGTTTGTTGGTTGACACAGAGTTTCACTCTGTTTCTCAGGACCCACAGCAATCCTCCTGTCTCAGCCTGCCCAGTACTGGGTTTGCAAGCAGGAGCCTCCATCCCAGGTTTAAACAACCAACATGTGCTTGTGTCCCTTTAGGTTTTGAACTTGTCTCCACGCTCAGCAATAGTACCCTCCTTACTTCCTCCTTCCCTATCTAAAGTTACACTTTGGTTCTCTCTTCTTTCTTTCTTTTGTGTGTTTGTGGTATTTGAGATCAAGCCCAGGGACCCTCACAGGAGACAGGGGCATTCTACCATTAAGTTTGTTTCTAGCCTTGCTGTTTTTTTTTTTTTTTCCTACCTTCTCATTAAATTTAAATTGATGGGAAGCAAAGGACTACTGAAAGGGCTCTTTGGGTTCTAGAAGCCATCATCTCCAACAAGCAAGTGTTTAGGCTGTACTTGAGGCAAATCTCTGTGTAGGGCTGTTAGTGTGCCCTAGTGTGTCATTAATGGGGATATACAAAACACTGTCCCATAAAAAAAACCAGGAATTAATCTTACAGGACATTGGGAAGAGTCATTTTCATAACGTGGTAGTTATCATGTCTGCCTCACGAAAGGAGGGGCCTGTGAGGTGTCTCAAGAAGATAAAAGTACTTGCTGCCAAGCCTGGTGACCTGAATTTAATCCCTGAAGCCCATACAATGGAAAGAGAGAACTGACTCCTGAAAATTCTCCTTTGGCCTCTACACATGTGCTGTGGCACAGACATGCTCTCTCTCTCTCTCTCTCTCTCTCTCTCTCTCTCTCTCTCACACACACACACACACACACACACACAGAAATATAATGAGAAAAGTAGTGCTAAGACACCCCTGTAAAACAACAACCCTGTAAAATATTATGCATATTTCATAACCAAAAACATCACTAAAATGACGTTCTTTTTAGAAGATCTCATTGAAATTGGAAATACTGTGTCATTTATAGATATAGCTTATTTCTTGTGTTTGGTTGGTTGTGTGTGTGTGTGTGTGTTTGAGAGGGTGTCACTCTTCATCTCAGGCTAGCCTTAAAATGATAATGTAACTGAGACTGGCCTTGATCTCCTGATCCTCCTGCCTCTACCACCCAAGAACTGGTACTATAGGCATGTGCCTCCAGAACTGACTCTGTCTTCAGACACAGATTTTTAAAGAAAAATGAGAACGATGCATACATATTTGCAATATCAACCTCAACTTCCAAGAAATATTTCCCATAGGGGTGGTACATTCTCATTCAAAATGTAATTATGACTTTGTGCTGAAAACTCACAAAAAAATGTTGCACTTGTGTTCAGGAGCTCAAAAATATTTGTCAATTCCACAACTACTTACATGTAGAGGTGTTGTGTGGTATTCACCAAAGAAGACTGCTTGGACGTAGGCTCAAGCCAACACAAAGTCTTTATTAGCCAGCTGGCAACTACACTGAGTATATGGGTCCCAGTGTAGCACTGAGATTTTCTAAGGGTGAGCTTTTAAGCTCAAAAACCATATTCTGCCCTGATAGTGGTGGCACACACCTTTAATCCCAACATTCAGGAAGCAGAGGCAGGCATATCTCTGAGTTTGAGGACAGCCTGCCTGGTCTACAGAGTGAGTTCCAGGACAGCCAGGACTACACAGAGAAACCCTGTCTCAAAACAAAAGTATTCTAGGTTGACATAATTCAGTTAACAAAAATAGCTAGCCAGAAGCAGAACTACAGAAGCCAAAAAAGCAAGGTTAGTACATTGAGAGATTTTCCAGAAACATGGACTTTGATGGATTAAGCCCTTTGTTTCATGTTTGGCAGGTGGTGCTGTCTATGAGCTGAGTTTTACAGTCTAAATGGTACTTCCACCATGACATCAATTGTGCTATTGTCTGGGGGCCTACTAAAGTCTCAGGTCCTGTTACATTCCTTGCTGATCTTAGTGCATGAGTCACATTGTGAACTCATCCCTTGACAAGGAAAGTGCTTTAGCAAGCATCTTGGAATACGTCAAAATGCCCCACCCTGCTAAGGATCTTAGTCCAATAGTGATCTTCAATTGTATTTGGATATCTCCTCCCCCCGTAGGATATTTAAGTACTGTATTTTCCTTCTTGTGATAGGACCATTTAAGTATCCCTGATTCCCTGAATGTTGGGATCCATAAGCAGGCATCTCAATGGTCCCCAAGGGACCTGACAAATGGGACATCAGGCATCTGTGAGGCCACCTGTGGACCACCTGAGACCACCTGCACATGTTCTGGGTCACCTTATGAGAGAATTTGTACTACCTACTCTCTCTCTCTCTCTCTCTCTCTCTCTCTCTCTCTCTCTCTCCCCTACCCTGCCTGGAGATGGTCTCTGTGAACCCCCTCCCCCTTCCCTTAAGAAAACCTCCCATGTGGAACCATTCGCATGGCGTGAGGTATGAACTAGCTGTGTAACTCCACTGCACAATCCTAACATTGGTACACTGGCCGAATAACTGCTTTCAGAGGCTATGCTGCATGGTGGCTGCTCTCAGTGCTTGTGTATGGACTACTGGTTCTAACTCCTGGTCTTTCAGCGAAATCCTTGCCTCTCCCTGACTACCTACTGATTCCCTTACTCTGTCATCTCCGTTCTCTTCTATGGAACTCACTGATCACTGCTTCCCACAGCCTCACACTAACTCCTGTCCAATCCTGTCCCCGCAAGCTACTGGGGCCGTGCCCAAAATGCCAACAAGAGGGACATTGGAGTGTTGACTGCTACCGTTTCTCCCAGGATATGGGGGCATTACTCCCAGATTGCCCTCTGGCCAATATCCTAGGCATGGCTACGGAAGAATGAAAGTGCCTGGATTCCCTCGATCTGACCACTGCCATCACTAGCAGGGAGCCATGGGTAATTATCATGGTATCAGAGCGGCCCATCTCCTTGCATGTGAACACTGGAGCCACTTACTCAGTCCTGAGGAGTATTGAGGACCAACCTCTCTTTCAAGTTCCTCTATTGTCAGAGTAGGGGGACAGCCTTGCCAACCTTGCTGGACTCCACCACTCAATTGTATTTTCAGGGGTGTTCCCTTCACTCATTCCTTTTTATTGATGCCGACTTGTCCAGTACCCTTACTGGGAAGGGACTTTTTAGCCAAAGTGAGAGCCTCTATCTCTTTACTCTACCCATTCGCCTGACACTAAGCTAACCAGCATCCTCTCTCCTCCTTCTCCTCCTAGCTACCCTACCTACCAGTTGTGATGCATCTCTTCCTTTAACAGCCTCTCAAGTGGACCCATGAGTCTTCGATGTCCAAAATCCCTCTGTCTTTAGGCACCATCCCCCTGTGGGCATTCAGCTACAGGATCCCACACGGTATATCACCGAAGCTCAATACCCACTTCCTCTCGAGAGTCTCAGGAGACTTAAGCCTATTATCACTGACCTGCTAAGAAAAAAGAAAAGAAAAGAAAAGAAACTCCTTCGCCCCACTTCCTCTCCTTTTAACACCCCATATACTTGCAGTTACAGAGTCCAATGGAACCTATCACCTAGTTCAAGACCTCCAGCTTCTCAATTCTGCAGCTGTCCCCCTCCATCCTGTAGTAGCTAACTCCTATATTCTCCTCTCCAATATCCCCTCAGGTACCTCCCATTTCTCAGTTCTGGATCTCAGGGATGCATTCTTCTCTATCCCTCTGGATGCCCAGTCACAAAATATCTTTGCTTTCACCTGGACTGACCCTGACACCCCAGTTTACCTGGACTGTCCTACCCAAGGAATTCTGGGATAGCTCACACCTCTTTGGCCAGGCCCTAATCTCTGACCTCTCCTTATCTCTCCCTAAATCTAAACTTATACTGTATGTAGATTACCTTCTCCTCTGCAGCCTACCCTTATGAGATAGCCAAACTAACACCTCTGCTCTTTTAAATTTCCTGTCCAGCAGGAGCCACTGGGTCTCACCCTACAAGGTCTAATTGTCCAACTCTGAGGTCACTTCCCTGGGACTAAGAATAACCCCAACCCACAAGGGCATCACCCTAGATAGAAAAGACCTAATACAGTCTCTGGCAGTTCCCTCCACTAAAAAAAAATTTCATTGTTTTTTGAGAATGGCTGGTTTCTTATGGTCCTGGGATCCTTCCTTTTTTCTTCTTGCCCGCCCCTTGCAGCCTTAGGTCCCTTGCATGAACCCCTTCTTAAACCTGTTACTAAGCCCTTTTGGAGGCTCCAAAAGGCTCCTTTTGAGGCCCCAGTCCCACATCTCCCAGACTTAACCGGTTCCTTGTCTCTCTACGTAACAGAAAAAGAGGGATATGCCCTTGGAGCCCTGGGTCACCAACTGTGACCCTTCTTTGCACCTGTAGCATACCTATCAAAAAATTAAACCTGACAATCCAGGGATGGGAATCCTGCATTTGTGCCTTAGCAGCTGTGGAGCAACTTATTCGAGAGTCCAAAAAAC
This sequence comes from Meriones unguiculatus, assembly GCF_030254825.1. Classification (NCBI taxonomy): domain Eukaryota; kingdom Metazoa; phylum Chordata; class Mammalia; order Rodentia; family Muridae; genus Meriones; species Meriones unguiculatus. The sequence continues at coordinate 2,320,969 of NW_026843706.1, read as the reverse complement.
TAACTTTTGGGTCACCTATTACTGTCTCCTCACAATCTGTTTCACCTTTTAACGTATAAAGGTTTATAAACTCTACCTCCCTCCAGGGTTCTTTCCCTCTAGGTGGTGTTAATTGAAGACTCTTACTTTCCAACCATGCTCACCTCTTAATATTTAATACCTTCTTCCTTGACCTAGCTCTGTACACTCCCCATCTCACTATTGCACTGAAACTTTAGAGGAACTATTTCCCCAACCCTCACACATACAGGAGGGCACATTGCCTCAGGCCGTCTATACCTGGTATACAGATTGCAGCTCCTTTGTACACAAGGGAGCTCAAAAACCAGGCTATGACATAGTGTCGGATACTGAGATGGTTGAGGCACAAGCCCTCCCTGCCCACACCACTAATCAACAGGCCAAATAGCTCTTACTGGTGGCTTCCGTTTGGCCCATGGACAATCACTTAACATCTACACAGACTCTAACAATGCTTTCATATTCTTCTCTCCCATGCTGCCATCTGGAGTTACTTACAGCATGGGTTACTTACAGCAAAGGGAGGATCTGTAACCAATATAGGCCAAATTATAGCCATGCATTCATAATATATATTTATAATAGATTCATAATACATTCATACTACATTCATAATAGATCTTGTAGGTAATTATGTAGTTATGGCAATGGGAGACAGTAGACGTCCCCAGGTATACTGAATTGCATTTTTGAGCATGATATTGCACAGAGTCAGCATGAGAACCCTGGACGCCATCAAGCAGCCAAGAGGCTGCATGGCGTGCTCAGGGATCAAGGTGTCCAGGAATTGATCTTGAAAGAGGAATAAAAGGAACTGTGAGCACTACAATGGGTTTTCTTCTGTTCTACTGCCCAGCAACCCCTTGACTTTTACCCCCACCAAACACAGCATATTCTCACAGAAGCATATACAGGCCGCCATAAGGGTAGCCTTACCAGGATTCTGAGAGCTAAACTCCTACCCATGACAAGCTGGTTTGGGTTTTAGCTGCACCTTCAGAGGTCAGCTTCTGGGGGAACAGCTCCAGCATATTCATCTTTTTGTGGGCATTGCTAGAAATTCACCTGGGGAAGGCTTGGTTTCTTCCTTCTATAGACAAAATTGGGCTCAGGGGGTATCTGTGTCCAAGAGATTTGGTCAGCAGAAGCTTGGGGTAAAATAGAGATCTGAACTGGGCTCTATTATGAAAAGCCTCCTAATTAAAGGAATTTATTTATTTATATATTCACTTGTTTATTTATTTAGTATGTGTGTGTGCATATATGCACATGCCAGAGCATACATGTGGAGGGCAGAGCACAACCTGTGGGAGTCCAGTAATTTCTTTCTGCTTTCCATGCAGGTTCCAGGGATCAAACTGAGATCAGCACATTTTGTTGCCCCAAGCCATCTTACCCACACTCAGATGGACTCCTTTTTTCCAAGACAGGGTTTCTCTGTGTAGACCTGACTGTCCTGGACATCTCTCTAGAGCAGGCTGGCCTTGAATTCACAGTGATCTCCCTGCCTCTGCCTCTACAGTCCTGGGAATAAAGACATGTCCTACCACTGCCTGGCTTAGCTGGACTCTTAACAACTGATTGAGTTTAGAACTAGAAAGTCCATTTATCCTGTAATTGCAGTCCTTGAGAGGCTGAACCGGGAAGATCGCCCTGAGTTAGAGATCAGTCTGTGAGATCCTTCCACAGTGAATTCTCATCTCAAAACAGCAATAACATTGTTTTGTTTTCTTTAGTATTTTTGTTTTTCTGGATTTTACGGTCCTTTTCTGTTTTGATTTAGGTTTTTTATTGTTGTTGTTGTTTTGCTAATTTCTTTCTTTTGGTAAGAGAGTGAGATTATAAGCAAGTACACCTAAAGTTCGGTGGGTAGGGAGGATCTGGGAGAGGGGAAAGAAAATGTTCAAAATGTGTTGCATAAAAAACATTTTTTAAATTAAAAGCCACAACAAATCCTCAGAAGCTTATATAATCCCAGCACTGAAAAGATGAGGTAGGAAGACTGTACAATTCAAGGTCACCTTGAGCTAAATAGTGAGTATGAGACCAGCCTGCTCTACAGATTGAAAGCCCCCTATGTCAACCTGTACCATAGCCCTCTCTACCAAAAGTAGGTCATTGAAAGCTAGGTTGGTGGCAGACACTTAAATATAGTTCCTGCTATTCAGGAAGCTGAGATATGAGCTCTGCTTGAGCACAGGGGTTCAAGAAGATCCTGGACAACATAGTAAGATCCCATATCAGAAACATGACAGCCTTGATTTCTAAGAATTAATGAGGGTTGTAGCTGCTATTCAATGGCATCCCACTTATAGAACATATGTGAGGCTGTGTTTCCTAATATGTTGGGGGCACATGAAAGAAGTCAAAAAAGGTGAGTAATGATTGGATCTAGAGACCTAGAGAGAAAAGAATGGTTTGAGACACAGAGGGGAAAAAAATGGTTGAAGCCTGGGCTAGCAGTGTAGTGGTGAGAAGCTAGATAGGAAATGTGAAGAATGAGCAGATTACAATGTCCTGGACAACCAGGTTCTGAGCAGGAAAGCACACAATAAATTGAGTGCAGTGTGGAGAAGAGAGCAGGGATGAGTCCAGAGATTGGCAAATGTAAAGCTGGAGGACAGGTTCATGACTGTCTAGAGAGGATATCTTGACACTTGGATATTGAGAGAATGGAGATGCTGGATTTGACAAAAAAAAAAAGTGTGCAGTTGGCCCTAAAAATAATCTGATATGTTACATTCATTGGAATGGTGAGATATGCAATAATAATGTCCTCTAAGCAACACACAGAAGGTCTGTCCATCCCAATATGACAGTTCAAAGCTGTGACATAGGCTGCAAGTTAGAATAATTTAACAGTGTTTTTTTTTTTTTTTTATCAGAAGGACAGGATTCTAAAGTGAGGCCACCACACCATATTTCTGATTTTGACGTTATTCAATGCAAATTTTGAACAGATTTATGAAGCTATAGTTAGCATAACAGGCTCCATATTTAAAATTTTATCACAACAAGGTTTGAAGTTCTTTTCTCCCTTGCCCTGTGTTCAACTGGGATGTGGACTTGTACCTCCTCACTATGGGCTCTTCCAGCCAGCATCTCCTTCGCAAGTCAGGATCACCTCTCTAATCATATCCCTGTCCTCTCCTTTATACAAAAGCAGTAATTTTGTTCTTTACTACCAGGTTCTTTACATTCAATTCCAACTACTCACTCACCTCCAGAGGATTTTTGTTTCCTTCGGGATTTTACCTTCCCAATTGGCCTGGTATTGAAGGCCTGAATCAATGTGGTTCTAAATCACTGCTTTTAGCTAGCACTTCTCCTGTGCCCAAAGTGTGCAACTCAAACAATATCTGAAGTGAACTGCGATTTCCCATTTTTGTATTCAGCATCAACTCTTTCCCATGACACAGAGTGACCCCATCTCTACTTTACTGAGAACCACCAATGGTCTTCAAACATTTGCAAAGAACCTCATCTTGAAATGAGGACACTGAAGCTCAGAGGTATCTGCCCCAAAGATCAGAGATAGGTCTTCAGACCCAAATCTCTCAGTCTTTCCATTAAACCATGATCTCTGCACCATATGTCAAGGAGTACCTCAATCAGAACAAAGAATAATGCTGAACATACAAAGGGCTAATGCTCAGGCACTACTGATTTCAGTGGAAGCAGCTTTGTATGAGGTAGGTCTGGCCACATAGGCATGGCTGGCCCTAAACTCGTGACAATCATTCTGCCTTATCTTTCCTGTTGCTGGGGTTTATCAGATGTGCCACCATAGCTGGAGGCTTTTTGAAAACCATGGCTAGAGCAACTGGGTCAGAGAATCGAATCCACACTGTCATCTTATGTCTGATTAATTTTTGAATTTGTAATGTATATGGTTCTTAATAGTTAGACAAAAGCCATCATTAAAATGTTACTAATAATGTAGATTTAAAATTACAGAAAAAAAAAAGAAATGGTAACTTGGAGAGTTTCTAACTTCATGGGCTCCTGAGATGGAAAGTTTGTCAGAGCATTTGTTACCAATGAATTGTGGAATAAAAGCCTGTGTAAAAAACTGGAGTGCGAAGAAAGCAAAGTAATAAATAAAACAAACTAAGCTGCTGGATGCTATGCCACACACATAAATTCCACCAATCAGGAGGCAGAGGCAGATGGAGTTTTGTGAGTTGGAGGTCAGCTTGGTCTACAAAGCAGTTCCAGGACAGTTAGGGCTAGACAGACAGCTCTCAACAAAACAAAACATAGCAAAACAGAACAGAACAGAACAAATCAAAACAAAACAAAAGGAAGCTAATTTGAGGATGGGTAGCCAGGTTTTAATCCTTTCTAGGGCTGCACTTGGTTTAAGAGAATAACCTTCTTCAGTAGAGAATGACCTTCCCTAGTAGAGGAGGAGCTTTCTCAGCAAGAGTATGTGTGTAGCTGCACTATACTTCTAGAAGCCCTGAACACATTCTCAAGAGCCAAAGCCCAATTTAAGTGACATCACACATTTCTGCTTTCAATCACCTAGTGATGAAAGCAGGTATATATCAGCAGAGGCAGCAGATGAAACCTGTGCTATCTGCCAGATCCAGAAGAGAATGGGATCTCAGTGCACACTCAGAGAAAGCTAGCCTTAAGGCTTAGAAAACTTTGCCTCAGAGCTTGTGTACCCCACAGCAAGAGAACTAAGAAGACCCCTAGATTGGATATATTCAACACTATGACCAGCAAGCAGCCTACACAAGAACCATATGAAGCACCATAGGAGGCTCCCAAAGCAGAGGTAAAAGTTCAAACTGGCTGGTCACCCTCAGATTAAGGGTCCTGAGAAGGACACTGAGAGGCAGCTGCTCCTTTCTTCTGTCTGTCTCTATCTAGCAAAGCAACCTGGATACTATCAAGAGAAGCATCCCTATAGGCAAACAGCTTAAATAGGAAGACTCCAGAGATGATCCCTTGCTGATATATGATGAGCTGACGCAATCATATCAGCCAGGTAAACAGCACAGGGACACAGATCCTCTTTCAGACCTAAGCTGATCTACCCTGCCCCACACCTGACACACCATTCTTTTTCCCTCCTTCTTCCTGAAGGCCATTTTTTTTTTCTCCCAAAATACAGGCTTAAAAGTATCACCACACTGAAGAAGTTCAGTGGTTGAATACTTGTATGGTATACATGAGGCCTCAGTTCCAGCCCCAGCACCACAAAACAAAAATAATAAAGACACACACACACACACACACACACACACACAAAAAAAAAAAAATAAAAATGCTCCCATACGCACACAAATATGCTTCTTCAAATGTATTCTTTCTCTTGTAAGAAGTCATTACTCCTGAATGGAAGTAAAACCTGTGATAAAATTAAAATTCATATTGTAAGTGGGAAAATGAAATATTAAAACCTTAATGGGACTTGTAGATTAAGTATTAGCATGTCTTTGGCATAGGCAATACTTGTTTCTGATAGCTCCCTATGGATTTATGAGAATAATACTAAAACTACAAGCAAGTGGAAATGTGATCATGCAAAGCATTAGAAAAACCCTGAAGACATTTTTAACTACCCTCTCTCTCATCCCACATCAGAACACCTAGCTCTACCTTCCCCTCTGTAATTGTCCTGCTTGTTGATTTTTGAGGTAAGAGTACCATGCATATGAAACTGGCTTTGTACTTGATTTTGTCAAAGGTAGCATTGGACTCCTAATTGCCTTGCCTCTGCCTGCTGAGTCCTGGGATTAATGTGCCATCACATTCAACTCTGTTGGCTTGCTTCAGTGTAAACTGATGGCCATCAGCTGTGTCCAACCTAAAACGTGCCTGGGCCACATATCCATCTTTGGCCTGAGTTTAAGGACAAAGAAAACTTTAGAGGTCAGAGCTGCTGTGAGGTTGAAGGAAGCACTCTGCCAGTTAACTGCTAGGATTTGAGTAGAGCACACAGGCCTGGTCCTTTAGCTGGATGGCTAGGACAGAACGAAGGGGAACCAGAAGGTGACCTCATCATGTGCATACCTCCTTAGGGTCAGAAACCTTTGTCCAACCAGACTCCTTCGTCCCCTTGGAGCCTCCAGTATCCACTGGACTGATGAACGTGCAAAAAATGTACAATCAAGTCCCATGCAAATGAGCAGCATATACCCAGTGTTGCATTTTTCAACTTTTCTTGCAATGGGTTTCTTCTGGGAAGGCCCTCAAGTTTTTGTCCACTATCAGCTGAAAGGTTAGTAGTTGATTTGTATAATGGAAATTGATTTCATCAAGCAAGTGAGAGAAATGGAAGCTCAAGAAGAGCTCTCGAAGGCTAGCACAGGACAGCACCTATCAAGACTATGTGTGCAGGCTGCATACTGTTACATTCTGAGTGATTTTATTTAGGGCCACCAACCACCAGCTGAGTTGGCTGAGTAAACTCTGTCACAGGTACAGAGAACTACCATGAGGCTCCTTGGAGGCACGGTTGCATGAGCAACTAAGACTAGTATAGTCTAATGATTGCTATGGTATTAGCACATGTCCCCAGCAGCACCTTCACCCAATTTGCCAGTCACACCTTGCCTTTTGCCTTCTTCCAGAACCCATAGTGCCAATAACTCTAGCCAGAGACTTAGGCACCAAGAGTATCATTTATTTATTTATTAAAATCAAAGTTGTTACATGCCACTCATGAGGCTAGACCCTCAGAGAACAAATCATGAACAGTCCTCTTATGACTGGAAACATTCAGCAACATGTTACAACTTGGAGGAGGGAAGAGCCACTCTAACTCATGGCTGCATAGAGGGATTGACAATTATACAGAGAGGGTGGGCAATTACCCTGAATATCATCACAACAGGGAATTCAGAAAAAAAGCACTCCAGGGGAACTGAACTGTAAATGCATATTGGAGCATAAGGAAAATGGACATGGGAGCCCCCACGTCCACTTGAGACAATTTTCACTTTCGTGGTGGTGCCCCTTTGCCTCTCCCCTTACTTAATGCGGTGTTTGCAGCAGCATGAACAGGTTGGCCCGGTGACATGGGCACATCAGGAGACCTAGGCTTTGCAGATGCACTTGGCAGGCTGGGCTCATTCTGTGAGAGTAGCCTACGGCGTTTCCTACGTGGCTTACCCTGTGACATACATATAAATCTATTTTTTCTCTTTCTCCTTCGTTGAGCCAGCAGATACGCAGCCCGACGCTCCTTGGCCTTTTTGTCGGTAATATTTTGCTCAGATGCAGACTCAGGCTCCTGCTCGGGTGCAGGCTCTGGCTGTGGCTGGGCCTTGGCCTCTGCTTCCTCCTTGGGCTCAGGCTCAGACTGGGGCTTAGGCTCTTGCTCTGGGTGGGGCTGTGGCTCAGGCTGAGGCCCAGGCCCAACCCTACGACGTTTCCTACGTGGCTTACCCTGTGACATACATATAAATCTGTTTTTTCTCTTTTTCCTTTGTTTGGCCAGCAGATATGCAGCCCGCCTCTCCTCAGCCTCCTTGTTGGTAATATTTTGCTCACATTGACACTCGGGCTCCTGCTCTGGCTAGGGCTCCAGCTGGGGCTCAGACTTAGGGTCAGGCTGGGTCTTGGGCTCCAGCTCTTGCTGAGCCTCTGCCTCAGGGTCGGGCTCATGCTCAGGTTCCTGCTCTGGCTGGGGTTTGGCCTCTGTCTCAGCCTCTGTCTCAGCATCCGGCTGTGTCTCTGGCTCAGGCTGGGGCTAGGCCAATACCTCTGGCTGTGGTTCAGGCTGCCTCTCAGGCTCAGACTGGGGCTTGGCCTCCTGCTCTGGCTGGGGATCATTCTGTTGGTGTAGCTCCCCCTCTGGCTCTGGCTCAGGCTTTGGCTCTGGCTATGGCTGCAGCTTGGGCTCAGGCTGTGGCTTGGTCTCCAGCTCTGCCTAGAGATCTCCCTCTGGCTCGGTCATAGGCTCTTGCTCTGGCTCTGGCTGTGGCTTTTGCTCAGGTTGAGGTTTTTGCTCACCCTGAGGCTTGGTCTCTGGCTGAGGTTGCAGCTCTGGGTCTGCCTCCAGCTCTGCCTCTGCCTCTGGCTCTGGCTTAGGCTCACTTGATGGATAGTTGGAAGTTCCATAAAGATGCCACAGGTCACAATCATCAGCTGAACTGAGAATGGAATTAATACTTTGAAGCAGTTCTTTTTCATACTCAAGTATTTGGTCCTCATCACGGGAATCATCTGAAATTCAAGAGACATATGTAAATATGCTTCTTCTACCCACTCTGTACATACAGACATCAGCAGGATATTGAACACAAACTAAGGTGAAGTAGTTGAATGCTTGGACATTTTGAATCACAGCTAAAAACCATAGTTTTAGATAGTTCCCACTATTTCGAATTTTCCTGAGAGAAGTGACTGATAAACTAGCAATGAAAATATGATTCCCATTTGAAATCCTACTGTCTAATGAGCATGAGGTACTTGCTCAATTGTTCCTTAACACAAATCTGATGCCTTGTGGACCATAGCCAAATAAGGGCACTTGCTTCAATAAAGCAGTATTTCATCTATGTCAAGTTAAAATTCTCTAGCTTAGAATAGTTCTTTATTTAGTCACTGTAGTCCTGCTGGACTTTTGGTGCTTGCTGCCTCATACAATAAGGTATGGAGTAGATAGTACATCTTTAACAGTTTTCACTGTTAACCTCTGCTAACCCCAGTCTCCACCCAGCTGTTAAGAAGGTAGAGTAATGCTTCTTACCCTCTTCTCTTTCTTGTCCATAAAGGATGAAAAGAGAAGAAGAGGGAGGAGCAGAGTTTTAGGCAGATAGAACTCTAACCAAATCTAAGGCAACAGGAAGTTGCAGTTGTGTTAGGAAATAAACCATGGAGTAGGGACCCCAGCACATGATGGAGAAAGAAAAGGGGGCACTGGCTACAAAATCATCACAAAATTAAGGTTTGCAGAGGCAGATCCTAAAACAGCCACATGTGGCAAGGCTTCAGAGATCAGCTGTTTCTCTAAGCAGAAATGATACTTGCCTTTGTTGGTTATTTCATAGATCTTAGGCCTCTGTTCTTCAATGGGAGATCCAGTGTCAGAAACTGAGTCAGTCAACACACAGCTAAGTTGTAAGGTAGAAAAAGAAACCAAGAAATTATGAGCACAGTATTCTTCTCTTCAGGACATTTCCCCTACTTTCTACAATAAGCATGATTACTTGTTAAATTTTGGGTGTTTCCTACACCAACTCTATTCCCCTTCATTAGATTTGTTAAATCTTTCAATTATTCCCCATTTTCCATGTTTCTATGCACCTTTCCACTGCTCTTACAAAAGGAGGCATCTTACAGTAGTCACAATCTGAACAAAGCAAAACCAAACTCCAACTGAGCAAGTAACTCAATGTCTAATGTCTTGTATCCAGTCATGATCTTCTCCAGCTTTACCCTCTGTAGCATGCGCAGCTTGTCCCCTAAGATCAGGATGGCTCCACTCCATGACTGCCGCTGTTCTTTGTGCTTGTTCCATGACACTGGCATCTCCAAATGGCTGGAGTCTCTTGCTTAAACTGGGCTGCACTCCTAACAATAGCCTCTCCTGGGTTCTCTTAGAGAAATGTTGCTCTACCTCACAGTGCCAAGCCTCAGCTATTCTTCATGACACATTCATGACTAAATAAACAGTACCAATTGGGTGACTCTTGGAGACTAGCAGGTTCTGCTGTCAGCACAAGCTACAAACCAGACAAAAGTCTCTGGATCACCACTTCTGTGTGCCAATTCTGAGCAGTCACTTTCCAGAATATTTCACCTTAGTACTGCTGGTCTCTTCTTAGTTACTGCTAATTTCTCAGCTCCAGCTGTCCAGCATCAATTATCTCAGCAAAGGAAAGGATTTTTCTTTAGTTAGGCTAGTATCTTGTTAATCACAGCCAGTTCTTCAGCCCCAGCTACCCACAACCACACACTCCTTACGCACTGACATGCTCAGATTGTTTTCTTACAGAACCCAGGAGTACCAGTCCAGCGACTAGTACACCCACAATAGTCTGGGCCCTCACTTTAATCACTAATTAGGAAAAACCTACAGGCTTGCATACTGCCCCATCTTATGGAGGCGTTTTCTCAATTGAGACCTCCCTATTCAAAAATGATTCTAGCCTGTGTCAATGTGCCATGAAGCTTGCCAGCAGCTATTCTTTAGCCCAAGATATACTGGAAGTCATAGAAATTTTTCGTCAGGCTTCCAAGGTCTAGGATTACAGGCATGCATCCCTGTAAGATGTACATTTTATAATCATCATTGTTGGGGGAGGTGTATAGTGTGTGTAGCTGTGCATGCACCACAACACATATGTGGAAGTTATAGGACAACTTTGTGAAGTCAAGTGACTCCTTTCACCTTTACATGGGTTCTGGGGATGAAAATCAAGTTATCAGACTTGTGTGGCAAGTACCTTAACCCAGTGATCCATCTCTGGACATGAAACACTTTTACTATGGAAGAAAAACACTCCAAATCCTTGTTACAAAATATTTCTGCATCCACTGTACATACAAATGTTAATCTATTTCTACCATGAATGTTGTCTTTTTTTTAGCTGCCAATTTGATGAACCTTTGTTCTCCTACTTACTACCCTAGCCTTAAAGAACCTTTCTAGCCTGGGTGTGTTGCACATGCATTCAATTCCAGCACCCAGGAGGCAGAGCTGGGCAGATCTCTCTGAGTTCAAGGCCAGCCTGAACATAGTAAGCCCAGGACACCCAAAGCTACTTAGAAAGGACCTGCCTTAGACACATACAACCAAAATTATTGTCTTCGAGGGGCTGCAAAGAAGGCTCAGCAGGTAAGAATATTTGCTGTTCATTTTGAAAAAGATTAAAGGAATTAATGCTCAACTAAAAGGAAGCTTTGATGGTGTTCAATCAGAGGATTGACCTCGTGCAGGAGCAAATTGATACCCTATGGCAAATCGCTCAACTTGGCTGTCAATGAAAATATGCTGGACTTTGAGTCACTAGCATATAACATGAGAATTTTTCCTGTGCTGCAAATCTGTCTAAACAATTGTCGAGCTATATTTTAGGTAATTGGACTGGAGAATTCGATACTACGATGGAGCAGCTGAGAGTGGCCATTGTCACAGTAAATTCTACCAGACAGAGTGGACGCAGGAGTAGCCACAGGATTATCATCATGGATTGCTGCAGCCATGAATCATCTGAAGGAATGGGCGGGCATGGGAGCGTTAGCAGGCCTTCTGGTGTTGGTCTCCTTGGTTTGCCTGTGGTATATATGCAAGATTAGAGTCTCACAACAGTGTAATGTAGCCATGACCATTCAGGCCTTTACAGCCATTGAAGCAGGACAGTCTCCCCAAGCATGGTTGGTTACCATAAAAAGCTAAAATGTTACGCTCAGTATGCGAGGCTAAGCACTGCACTCAGGGTCAGCCGCTTTGGATCCAGAGAAGAGCATGTCTGATTACATGCGGGTTGATGGCCCAGGTCCCGCCTATGAGAAAAAGGTATCGGACAGGTCTGATGCTCTTTGGGTGGATGACACCTAAATGAACATCAGTACAAAGTCCCAATTTATTTCTAATATCAGAGATCAGACCTCTACTCTTGCCTGATGAGTGTAAAACAAAAAGGGGGAACAGTAGAGAGCTGCAGAATGCTGTGCCTTAAAGATGGAGCTGGTTTCCGCCTTCCACCTTCCCGATGGTGAGTGCTCTCTGTCACGAACAATTCCACATTTGTCTAAGGCTGAGGATCTGGCTTGCTTCCATGTATGTGGACCTATCTGCATTGCCCATGAGGCACGCTGGGGTTGGCTACCCAGAGGCTATTTAAGCTGTGGGCTGGCTTTCCCCAGGGTCAGATGATTGTTCAAGGTTCCTGAATAAACTGTATTGAAAAAAAAAGATTTTCCTATTTTATTTTATTTTTCCTTCAAGACAGGGTTTCTCTGTGTAACATTTCTGGTATTCTGAAAACTCACCCTATAAGCCAGGCTGGCCTGGAACTCAGAGAGGCCTGCCTGCCTCTGCCTCTCTAGCACTGGGATAAAAGGCTGTGTACATCATAACATCGGTCATGATTTTTAATTTTTTTCATGTGTATAGGAATTTTGCCCGTGTGAATGTGCATGTACTATGTGCATACAGTGTATTTGGAGTCCAGAAGAGGACAGCAGATCTTTGGGACTGGAGTTACAGACAGTTATAAGCCACCATGTAGGTGCTAAGAGTCAAACTTTTGTCTTCTGGAAGATCACCAAGCCATCTCTCCAACCCTGACACTGGCTGCTCTTGCAGCAGAGACTGGTCTGATTCTCAGCACCCACATAGCAGATTATAACTAGTGGTAACTGGTTCTAGGGGGTCTAACACCCTCTTTTAGGCATCATGGATATTAAGCACATATACATACAAGCAGGCAAATGCTTCTACACTTAAAATAAAGTCAACTATGTTTTTTAAAACAATATTCTTGTTTAGCATGATGGCCCATGCATTTAATCCCACTTCTCTGTTAGTTTGAGACCAGCCTTGTGTATGTAGTGAGTTATGGGACAGTCAGGGCTACAAAGAGACTCTGTCTGAAAAGAAAAGGAAAGAAAAAGAGAAAGGAAGGAAGGGAAAGGAATGGAAAAGGAAAGGCTTCTCTTAATTTCTAGCACACGGTTATCTTTTAGTTCTCACTCCATTTCTACCTGATCATCACTTTTTCCACAACTTACTGGGACAGCTCTCTGGAAGCTCTAAAAGCTAGGCTAAACACTCTGATATTTATAAGATGAGTTATTTGTATTGGTTGTCAATATGATCACAGTACACTTACAAGATAACCATGAGGCAAGATGCAGCCTGGATCATAAAAGAGCATATCAGGCTAAATGTCTAATTTTTTCTAAAAGATTGAGATTAGAAAGTTCAAAGACATTTTTAAAATCAAACTAATTGAGCATGAATTCTAGAATTTAAGAAGCAGAGGCCACAAGTGCAAAGCCAACCTTTATCTATACAATGAGTTCCAGGACAGCCAGGACTACATAGTGAGACCCTGTCTCAAAAAGCCAAAACTAGTCAATCATGGTGATACACACCTTTAATCCCATCATGAGGGAGGCATAATCATACAGATCTCTATGAGTTAGAGCCCAGCCTGGTTTGTAGAGTGAGTTCCAGGACACTGATGTATGTGCCTCCTCATTGCCAGAGACTCCAGAAGCTCAGAGCAATGATCTCTTTTGTCTGGGATCCCAGGAACCCACATGGACAACAAAGAAAAATCTTGTTTCTTTACAAACTGATTATGAAAGTTAGGCTGTCCATGGAGTTCCAGGATAGTCAGTCCTGTAAAGTAAGACTCCATGTAAAAAAAGATACACACACACACACCCCTCTATAAAAATGAAGCAACAGCCGAAGAGTTAAACAATGGCCCAAGACCAGAATCAGATACTTTAAACTGGTAATAAAGTCAGACATCCAACATGATGCTGTTGAGAAAATGTGATGTTTACTCTTAAATCTTCTTGCCCAGAACAATGGGTGAAAAAAAGAAAAGTCAAGTTCCAACAGTTCTCCTACTTACCTGGACTGTTCCTGCTCCGGCACTGTAGACTTATCTAAATCATAGAAAGAAAAAGTGTTAGGAAGCATCATAAAATCTAGTAGCACATGTCTTTTACTCCTGAAAACTAGCTTATAAATTACAGCTAGTAAAATTTACATTTACCCAGGACTAGTGACATAGATCAGTGGTAGAGCACTTGATTAGAATACCTTGGACTCTATATCCAGCAACAAAGAGAAAGAGAAAGAATGGGAGGGAGAGAGAAGTATGAGCCAAAATAATCTGTTTCCTATGGAAGATAGAGAAGAAATGAAAGACCCAGGAACCAAAAAGGGGTAAAGAACACATTTAAGAAAGGAATATATTCCCCTGCTCTTGAAAGCAGAGAAATAAATTTCAACAAGCCAGAAAGAACACTAGAAGGGGCCAAACATAGGACCAGATGAATCCAAGTGTCCCATATCTCATATCAATCATCTCTACAAAGACATTTAACACATGAACACTCCAATCAAAAGAAGGCTCTACTTACACTCCTCAAACTCTTCATTGTTCCCGCTTATATCCATGTTAATAATGTAACTGGAAAAAAAGAGGATTTTGAACTGAGTCCTATGAACAACACAGGCAATAAGATATCAACATTCTCAAATAAATGCGGGGAACAACCAGTTTCCAAAATGCAAGGTCAGAAGTAGCTTTAGGCCCTAACGTGTGTCCAGTTCATTCTCAATAGCAAGAGCCTACCTCAAAACTAAGAATATTGTCTAAGATTCTGGGCTGGCTTTAAACCCCCATGTAGTGGAAGTTGACCTTGAAGTTTTTACTGTCCTGAGTCTCCCACTTGAGGGCTGGGATTCACAGCAGTGTGTCTGCCATTGATTAATGCCTTGTTGATATCTGAGGGAAGTTTGATGCAGGCTAGTAAAATGCTCTACCAACTGAGCTACATCTCAGCCCCTATATGTACTTGTCTTTTATTTTTATTTCTCAATTTTTATTTTTAATTCTGTCTGTGTATACATGTCTACATATATGAGGTCATATATAGAGATATATGTCTTGATAGGAGCTATGTCCTATCAGGAATGGAGTGGAAGTCATATAACAGTAGGTATGAATTTCATAAGTGTGACTTTCTCGAAATTACAGCCTGGTCTATAGACTGAGTTCTAAGCCTGAGTTACACCAGAAAAATTTATCTAGAATATATATATATATTCCAAAAGCATGTAGTGGACCCTTTATCTGCTGTGTCATATTAGTGAGGTGTAAAGACAAGTACAGCCCTCAGGTTAACCCCCAGCTTTCTTTCAACATTGGTAGTGTTTAATTATTAATTGTTCAACACCTATTCTCCTGAAAGCTGCTCTCCCAGCATTGCACCCAGAGCCAACTCTCCCTGCAGTTCCAGTTGCCATGACTGGTGGTCTAGTCTGGCCCAGTCCTGTGGAATGAGCTGCACCAGGCCTCAACTCAGGAGACTGTTGGTCTTACCAGCTCCTTCCACTAAGCAAAAGCCCCCTCATGTTCCCATTGTCTGCTCAGCCAGGGGCTCTCACAAGAGTCCAGTGTATTTCCCACCTCAGGCCACCCCTCCCCAGGAGCCCTTCCCCACCTCATTCTCCCACCTACCCTGCCTGGCTCTACCCTGTCCCACCACAGTCCTCATGCCCACCCTGCCCCCAACCATTAGCGCAGTATTGGCTCCACAGCCCCAGCTGTCAGCTCTGCCCACCCTGCCTGGCCCTGTCATGCCCCACCACCCATTCTCCTGACCAACCTGCACAGTCTGTCAGCTCGCCCGACCACACCCCCTTCAAGTACTGTCTCCGTTTCCTGCCATCTTCTAAAAACACAACTGGAGTTTTGCCTTTTTGGCGTATAGGCGCTTCCACCAATCAGGCTTTAAGACCCCATCCCTCCTGCTGGGCCATAGGTAATATCCTGCCCATGGTGTCCATTAATCTCCCCTCGGCCACACAAGCCCCACTTTTTAGCAATCCTAAGCCCCAGCTTACTAGCTAGTCCTCCCAGCACAGCAACCTTCTCCTACCCAATTGGGACATCCCACAGACGCACAGACCATTCTCCCACAGCCCATGAAGCCTAGGCTGAAGGCTAGGCCCCTGTCCTCCCTTTTCCCCTGTCCTGGACCCAACCTCCTCTTCCTACTACCCTACCCCTGCTCGGTGCTCCCTGTGTGGGGACCAGCACTGCCTGAAGCCTCCTGGTTCCCCTGGTAACGGCCAAACATTGGAACCTTCTAAACCATCAGTCCCTGGGTTCAGGGGTCATAGCTGCCATGTTCCCCAACGCTCCCTTCTCCTCGCCATTACCCCCCTCTCCTTCTACAGTCCTCTGTGACGTCCATATCCCGCCCCTAACCCCATCAGAATCCTGGCCGTTTGTTCTTTTCGGCAGTGCCTGGATCCATCCCAGGGCCTTCTCCACGGTTGCTGATGGCCTCGGCCCCAATCCCGGCCCCCAGGGCTCTTTTTCTCTGTAAGGGGAAGTGTCTTACAGGATCTCAGTCCTCCTGATCCCAGTTGCCGACAGTCAAGGGTATAGGAAAAACTGTCAAAAAAAATAAAATAAAAATATTTTAAAAATCCCTTGTTCTTGTAGATGACCTGGATTCAATTGCCATCACCCATACAGTGGCTCACAATGACCAAAAAGTCCAATTCCAGGTAATACAATACCTACTTCACACACCAGGGACAAACATGGTTCCCAGACACAAATGCATACAAAATTCCATCCATATAACAGAAATCTAAATTAAAAAAAATGTTATAATGTAAAAAAAGGTTCTTGAGCCAGACACATAAGACACTGTTATTCCTCCCTAGTACCAGCTGATCCCTAAGCTGTCCTAGGGGAGGGGGTGATGTGGGCTGGTTTCCTAGCAACTGTAACTCTACTGAGTAGGAAAAGAATGCAGTAAGGCTCTTTCCTCCCCACAGGTGGCTGGACATGTTTCCACCTGTCTGGCCTTTGTTCAGGCTTGTGCTTTAAACTTTATTTCAATAACCCCCTCTGCCAAAAAAACTAATTTATCATACTCTTGGCTCCCATTTCTTCCTTCCCATGATCATTTGAAGATCCAATCTTGGGTCTTCCAGAGATGACTCTTAGTGTCCTCCAGATTTATATTCCACAATGGGATCTGAATACCATTACTATATTGCTTCAAAGCATTCCTTCATGAGAGCCATCAAGTGATTTAAAATACAAGACCCAAAGGTAAAAATCAAATTGAGTAGTGGTCCCATCAGGGTGGTTATAGTATAGTAACCGAAAGAGAACTATTATAGGTTTTAAACCAATCTCTGGAATCCTCTTTCTAACATCTCTATGGTCATTTTGTCCAGTTGCTGCTCCAGCTAGGTAGGTCCCCGAAATAATAGCTAATTTCAGGGAGCCCCTTTTGACTTAGCATTTCACCCCAATAGATGGGATTATGGGCAAAGGTCTCTTCTTCTAAAATTGTGTCAGGACTATCAATGGGCAGAGATTGTGTAGACTCAGGAAGGCTGAAAGGGTAGTCAAAACCTAAGCAACAGGGCAGTATCTAATCAGCTACCTCACCCCTGATCTCTGTGTTCACCAAGAGTCCTTATCAGGCATTCACTGATCTTCTTGTGAAAACCCACACCACAGTCTCTGTTCAGAGGACTCAGGCTCCAGCTGTGGCTACCACAGAAGGGTTTTTATATAAGAAAAATAAAGTGAATTAAATCTGTTGAAATTTTTGTAAATTGTTTTATTTTAATTTCAGTGTTTTGTTTTTATTCTTATTTTTCATAAAATTTATTTATTTGATGACATACAGTAGGTTTGCCTGCATGTACAACTGAAAGCCACGAGAGTGCACCAGATCTCATTATATATTTTTCAGAGCCATCCCTTGGTTGAAGGGAACTGAGCTTGTTATGCCATGTTCAGGGGACCCTCAGAGACCACCAGGCAATGACTCGATGCAATTGCAAGAGAGCTTTATTACGAGAGTAATTGAACTCGGGGACCCAAGTATCACTGAAGCAGCAGTAGAGAAGTGGGAACCCCGTGCTCCAAGTTAGCAGGATTTTTAAAGGGAATCCTTATAGCAGGGGTTTTCCATGGCAGCAAGCAGGGGGCACAAGACTTGGCGTTACAGAATTCGGTGAATTTTAGCAGGGCGAGGTGACCTTTTCTGAGGAATACAATCACAATGGCTAAGGCATATAATCCAAATGGCTATTTTTCTAAACCACATCTGAAACAGTGGGGGGAATTTTCCCACCCGATTCTCAACCGATTCCCATTGATTATTGCCAGGGAGTTTGTCTCCATTTTCTATGAAGCATTTATTCTGTTATTTATCCTGGAGGCTGTTGCTAGGAGAGTTAACTTTGTTTTCTGCCAGGTGTACATCCTGTGATATTTCCAGGTACCTGAATTCAGTTCCCAGTCAAAATCTTTATTTCAAAATGGAGTTATATTCAGGCTAACTTAAACTCTTCAAGGTCAGGACCTTGGGAAGAGAAAGCAGTGCTCTTCAACTCTGAGCCATCTCTCCAGCCCATATCACTTGTTCATATAAGAACCTGAGTTCAATAGCAGGCACCCATCTAGTGGCTCACAACTACCAGTAACTGCACTTCCAGGGAAGACAATGCCTTCTCCCAATCTGTAAAGACACCAGGCTCACTCATAGGAGACTGACACAAAGCCAAACCAAACCTCACACATGTAACAGAAATGTAAATGAAAATATTACCATCTTAAAAAAGGCCTTGAGCCAGACACAAAGGACACTGATGTATGTGCCTCCTCATTGCCAGAGACAGCAGAAGCTCAGAGCAATGCATCTCTGGTGTCTGGGATCCCAGGAACCCACATGGACAACAAAGTAAAATCTTGTTTCTTTACTAACCGAATATGAAAGTTAGGCTGTCCATGGTGGCTGCTACCTGTAATCCCAGCATGTGGGGGAGGAACAGGAAGGCAGACTCATGTGAGTTCAAGGCCAGTGTGGTTTACAAAGTGAGCATTGGTCATCCAAACCTACAGAGAATCCCTATATCAGAAAGTCTAATAAGTGAAAAAATCATTAAAATAGAGCTGTTGTTTTAGAGAAACTGGCTTCAATTCCCAATAGCCATACACTGGCTCACAAACACTGGTAACTTCAGTTTCCGGGATTCCATGCAGTCTTCCAAAATCAGTTACGATGCACAGTCATGGTACACTGGCAGAAACACAAGCAAAACCCCTTATATGCAAAGCAAATAAAAACAATTAAACTTAAAAAAGGGTCTTGAGCCAGACAGAAATTGTTCTGTAATGCCTCTCTAGTTCCAGCTATTTAAATCTCCCTTTTGTCTGGGAACCCATGAACCCACCTGCACAATAAAATAAAAGCTTCATCCTAAAAAAAATAAAAATTCAATGTGGGGCTCTGCATGGTGGCCTATGCCTGTATCCTCAGCAGTCAGTAAAGCAGCAGCAGACAGAGCTCTGTGAGTTCCAAGACAGCCTGGTCTACATGTAGGCCAAGGACAGGCACAGCTACAGAGAAAGTCTGTCATAAATATAAAATAAAACATTTTAAAAATTACTTGTTCTTATAAAATCTTGGGTTCAATTACCATTACCCATACAGTCATTCAGAACTACCAATAACTCTAGTTCCAGGGAAGACAATGCCATCCTCGAACCTCTAAAGGCACCAGGCACACACATGATGCTTAGACACTAATACAAGGAAAACCTCCTACTTGTACAGCAAACCTAATTTAAGATTTTTTTTTCTAAAATAATAATAATAATGACTTGATCCACACATAAAGGGCACTGGTATAGCCAATTAGTTCCAGCTACAGGGAAAGCTAAGGCTAATGTATGGGGTCAGTCTGGGAGCCCAAGAGACCACTTGCAAAAAAAGTAAAAGTGTGCTTGAATTTTTTTAAAGGTTTATTTATTTTTTTATTACAATTCATTCTTTGTATTACAGGTGTAGCCCTCTCCTTATTTCCCTCAAATCCCACCCTCCTCCCCCTGGCCAAGGATAGGAGAGGTCCTCCTCCCCTCATATCTGACTCTAGCCTACCAGGTCTCATCAGGACTGGCTGCATTGTCTTCCTCTGTAACCCAGTTAGGCTGCTGAGCTCTCACTGGGAGGTGATCAAAGAGCAAGCCACTGTGTTCCTGTCAGAGAATTTGGGCAGAGTACAGGCAATCTTATGAAAGAAGAAGAAAATGAAAGACAGGGGCTCCACAAGGAGAGCATCAGAACCAAAAAATCTGGGCACAGGGGTCTTTTCTGAGACTGATACTCCAACCAATTACCATGCATAGAGATAACCTAGAAACACTGCCCAGATGTAGCCTATGGCAGTTCTGTCTTTAACTGGGTTCCCTAGTAAAACCGTGCTCCTTGTCAATTAAAATTCAGTGTTTGATGGGTATGTGGCCCATGCGTATAATACCAGCACTCAAGGAGGCAGGCAGGTCTCTGTGAGTTCATGGCCAGCATGGTCTACACAGTGAGGCCAGGGCAGCTAAGGACAGAGAGAAACCCTATCTCAAAAACAAAATGAAAAAATTTTACAAAAGCCCTTGTTCATATACAGGTCCTGGGTTCAATTCCCAGTACCTGTATAGTGGCCCTCAACAATGGATATCTCATGTTCTAGGGAAGACAATGCCTTCTTTCAACCTAAGAAAGACTTTCTGTTGGCTTGAGCCCATTTCCAAGCAGTCTTCTCTGGTGTATACACCATAACACCTCCACGTCTAAGTGTGAGTAGTTCTGAAATTGACAAATATTTTTTGAGCTATTTTACCGGAATGCAACATTTTTTGTGAATTTTCAGCAAAAAGTCATAATTACATTGTGAATGAGAATGTTCTTCTACCTTGTGGGAAATATTTCTTGGAAGTTGAGGTTGATATTGCAAATATGTGTGCATGGTTTTCATTTTTCTTAAAAAATCTGTAAGTGTCTGAAGACAGAGTCAGTTCTGGTGGCACAGGCCTATAGTACCAGTACTTGGGTGGTAGAGGCTGGAGGATCAGGAATTCAAGGCCAGTCTCAGTTTGCACTATGATTTAAGGCTAGCCTGAGATGAAGAGTGAAGAGGAAGTGAGGAGGGTACTATTGCTGAGCGTGGAGACGAGTTCAAACCCTAAGAGACACAAGCACATGCTGGTTGTTTAAACCTGGGATGGTGGCTCCTGCTTGCAACCCAAGTACTGGGCAGGCTGAGACAGGAGGATTGCTGTGGGTCCTGGGAAACAGAGTAAAACTGTGGAGAGCCGAGACTCAGACACCACTAGGTTTCGCTGACATCTCGCCCTCAAAACTGTAAACCTCCAGGGCGCATGCGTAGATTGCGTAAGCATGCTGAAGATTGCGTAAGCACGCTAAGAAATGCGTAAGCACGCCGGGTAAGAGTGAGCAGCCAATCAGGTTATTGACAAGTCACAAACCTGCTAAGCATGATGGGCCCAAGTCATCAGGCAGGGTAAAAGTGAGCAGCCAGTCAGGGTATTCACACGTCAATCAGGTGCGACCCGGGCTTATATCAACAGCACCACATCCGGGGCTCTCTCTCCTCTCCTTTCATCACGTGACTAATAAAGATTTTGTTGCGGAAGAATTCCTGTGGTCGCGTGCATTTCTGCCAGAGAAACGCTCACGTGGCTCCCAACATGAAACTCTGTGTAAACCAACAAACAAAAAGTAAGAAATTGGTTGCTTGGACAAAGAATGAAAATGGTAAAAGTTTTGGTGAGATACATGAAGAAAACAGGTAAATTGGGTGGGCATGTTAAAGCATACCTGTAATCTCAGAACATGGGAGGTAAAGACAGGGGCAATCAAAAGTTCAAGGTTATTCCGGGCTACAAAGTAAGTTTGAGGCCAGCTTAGGCTATGTGAGGCTCTGCTGTAAAACAAAACTAAATAAATGAAAAAATAAAAATTTAAAAGATAAAGAATGTTAGATCCGTAGACAAGAGCAGAAAATGAAAGGGCACAAAATTACCTCAAAGCATGCAGATATTAAAGTGAACAGGATGTCATGAGGGAACCAGATGTTCACAGAGTATCTATACAAGATACAGTTGGTGCATTTCTACATATAGAGGGAAAACGGTTCCCTTCCATTGGACTAAGCTGGACATAGTCCCTCACCACATGGTAATAGTTAATAGCTCCAGGCACAAGGCAAATACCTGGCATCAGGGAGGTGGAAGGAGAGCATGTTACCCATGTAGAATGCCCTGTCTACTCATGACAGAGC
Source organism: Meriones unguiculatus (assembly GCF_030254825.1). Classification (NCBI taxonomy): domain Eukaryota; kingdom Metazoa; phylum Chordata; class Mammalia; order Rodentia; family Muridae; genus Meriones; species Meriones unguiculatus. Next base: position 2,299,116 of record NW_026843706.1, on the reverse strand, counting down.
ATGAGGATTAATCTGAACTTCTGAATCTCTTGCTCCTTTTTCCTGAGTGCTGAGATTACAGGTCAGTGTCTCTACAGTTGGTTTATGAAGTTCTGGGGGACACACTCAGGGCCTCCTTACATCCAAGGCAAGCAATCTAGTAACTGAGTTACATTCTCAACACTGGATTGCTGGTTTTGATGTGTGTGTGTATGCATGTGTGTTGCATTGAGGTATGTGTAAATACTCCACTGGAAGCTAGAAGTCTGTTTTCCCTTGATCACTCTCCACTCTATTATTTTTTTAATAAAGAGGCTGAATTTTTGCTATTTTAAGTGTGTGTGTGTTTCTGGGAATGGGACTGTGAATGTACTTATGCATGTGTTTATATGCTGTCAGAAGCTTGAGGTATCAAATCTCTGGAGCTTTATTTACAAACAGTTGTAAGCTGTCTGATGAGGGTGTTGGAAGTTGAACAGAGGTCGTCTGCAAGAGCAGCACAAGCTCTTAAATACTGAACCTTCTCTTTACCCCTACCCACACTGTTATTTTTCAATACTCATTCTGTAACTGAACTTGGAGCTCACCAATTAAGTTAGGCTAGTTCTCCTCAAGACCCTGGAATCCATCTGTTTTCACCAACCTCCACCCCAGCCCTGGGGTTACAGATGTTTGTTCCCAATTCTTGGCTTTTACACTGGAGCTGCAGATCCAAACTCAGATCCTTAAGCAAGCACAGTACACATGTTACCCACTGAGCCTGCAGCCCAGGACATTTTGCATGATTATAAAAGTAGTTTTTCTGCTTGGGATATAGATCCAGTAGGAGAATACTTAACTAGCATTCAAGAAGCACTTGATTAGTTTCCTCTTCAGTGAACTAGGTGTGGTGTCCTACACATGAAAGTTAAGTACTTATTGTTAGGACCAATGAAATGATGATGCCACAACAGATTTTATAGGAAAGAGGTTTACTAGATGGAGATGAAGAGAAAGAGAGAGAGAGAGAGAGAGAGAGAGAGAGAGAGAGAGAGAGAGAGAGAAAGGGAGAGAAGAGGAGAGCAAGACATAATAGGGGGAAGGGAGAAGGTCCCTAGACAGCGACAAGGGAGAGGGCAGGAGAGTAATCTAGAAGCAAGCTGCCTAAATAATAACATCCCTCCCTTTTTCTATAATGAAATATGAGGAGCTGGCGCTGATTCTCACATAAGGCAAGTTAAAGTACACAAATGTAGGTTCATTGGGAGTAGCTCTTGGTTGCCATGCAAGGGCCTAAGGGATAGAGAGAGAAAAAAAAAATAATAGCAACAAAATATTACATGGTCAAGAGGAGTTGGGGAAGTCCCTGCCCTGGAAAGATCATGGTAGAGGATTGCCAGTACAGAGCTCCTAGCCACACAAGGCAGCAGGTAGGGACTGAAGAATGGTGGGAGAACCTGGAGCTACTTGTCCTGGGCCTGAAGCACACGATTCCAGACTTTGTTAGTAATAAGTGAATAACTGGCATAGAGTCTTTTCTGCCTACTTCCTGCTGATTCTGGGGACGCTATAGGGAGGTCAAGAGGCTGAAATGGTGGCCAAGTCCAGGAAGAACAGGCTGTATGGATGCTCTCCAGGGTCTGTGAGAATATCCATGGCTGGGACAGAAAGTGCAGGTCGGGATTGATGGATAGATGTCTGTGAGGTCAGACTGGAACACTAGTGGTAGCTGCTTTGGCTCTATTATACATACAGGAAAAAATTAGGTCAGGTAGGAACATACTTTTAGGCAGAAGACAAAGTTAAGTGGGTTATGGAGAAAATTCCTTAAGATGTATGTTTAAAATTTTGGGAGATCAAACAGCAGTGAAGGTTTTGGATCAAAGAGACTTGAACATGGGAACCTCCATTTACCTGAGGGAGCCTCCATTTATCCAGTCTCTGGCAGTAATCAAAAAGTTTTGCTTTGTATCTGTCATCTAAGGAAATTGAGGCCAAGTTTTTCTACAGAACTGTGTAAGCTTAGAGTCCATTAAAACAGGCACTAAGTGTAGAAATCTGAAATTCTCCAGAAGACATCCCAGAGGAGAATCTGTAGGAATAGACAAATGGACTATTCCCATTGGGCAGGTAGGAGACACTGACCTGTCAAGGTGCCCCAAGAGCAAGGTTTGACTCAGTAGTTTAGTACAATCTGTCCCAAGAGCTTGTCAGAGTTAGCCAGCAACCAAGGGCACAGTTGCCCTTAGCAGACATGGTTTACCTAGCACTAGCATTTTCATAGAGGAGCAAGAGCGGGAGGGAGAGAAACTGTGCCATTAGAGGGAAAATCTTACCAAGTGAGAAGGAGGGCCTAGATGAAGGGTTTGGATGTAGGATGGTGAGAGTGGTATGAAGCGTCTGTGCCAACCAGAATGAAGATTCACCAATCGGCTGGTGTTGGGTTACAATCTTAGCAGTCAAGTAGCCAGGAATTGATGCCAACCAGAAGGGAAGTCTCAACAGTCAGTGCTTGTTGGATGTAGGAATGTAGCAATCAAGTAGCCAGGAAGGGGAAGTCCCAAAACCAGGGAAAGGGGAGGAATCCCACCCTCTGAGATAGGCAATAGGTGCAGTACTCATCTGGAACTCAACTCACCTGAGAGGTGGAGTCAGGTGGATTCCCTGCAGTTTCCAAGAATTACTTTTAAGGTTTACAGAGGAGATAATACTTTAGACATGTTAGCATCACAATTGTAATCTGCACTGAAATACATGTTGTAGAAAAGGCAGTAGACATACATATTGGTGTTCAGAGCATAAACATTCTTTAAGGTGAGCTCTGAAAAGGCAGAAGGCTATCGTGAAGTAGAAGGTACAAAAGCTCACTTGATCTTAATCTTTAGTATGATTACACATTATGGAGATTTAAAGGAGATTCACAATCTTGAGCTTGGAACCATGATACTAAGAGGTATAGTGGAATGTTTTTGTATTAGACGTAGATTAATAAATCAGGATTCTATTGCTAAAGGCCAAAGCTCTGGACAGTTAATATAACAGTCGCATAGGAACAAGAGGAAATAGTAAGCATTTTTATCTATTTCGGATAAAATCACCTTAGACCTTGCAACCTTTATAACTTGCATTTAGCAACCTTAAAACAATTTAAGACCCTAAAACAACATTTTCCTTAGGCCTTTTTATCTAGTTATTTACTATGAGACATAGGTGTGACTGCTATGAACGTTTATTGTCCTTTAGCTAAAGGGATGGTAAAAGGTTCCATCTGAGGACTATTTCTTGAGTCTGGCAACAAGGCATATTGTGTCTAGGCCTGATAATAGCAACTCTAGGACTCAGGCTTCAGACCTGGTCTCCTTCATACAAAAAGGACTGAGAAGGCATCTGAAGTCTCCCAAGACAGAAGTTGGCAATATGTCCATGGGACCTGAGTGTGAGGCCAAAACAGACCTGCAATGTTACCCTGTGCTGGGCAATGGTGGTAGAAGTCACTGAATCAGGCCAAGGAGCTTGAAGGCTGGAACTGTCTGTAGCCCTTGTGCTGGTTGAGCCTCCATGGCTGGGCGCAGAACACAAGCCTGCAATGGGAACATTTTGACTTCCAAAAGCCAGTCTGCCAACAGGCAGTGTGTGGCTTGTTGGGGCTGCCATGGGACCAGTGTCCCCTTTGGCTGCATTTGAAATAGCTAGCTGGCAGAGTTGACCTCAGGCTATACCCTGGGGGGTGGGGCATTGCAGACTTCTTGCTTTTTGTGAGGGAATACTAACAGCCTCAGAGAATCAGCCAATGTCTAGAGCATAGTTTTTGCTGTAGAGGAGCCTGGTGGGAAGACTCCTCTCTTATTATTTAAACCAACTCCTGTATGGTGACTCAGAGAAAATCCTCAGCTCTTAAATTAGGCAAGCAGCGAGACTAGGTCTGCATCTGTAGCAGTATAAATACGTTTTTGAACATGTGAAAGGACTTGATCATCTATGAGATGACTGACTATAAACTTTCATTTCTTAACCATTAAATATTAGGACTTTAGGTTTGTCCCTGTTAAATTGGAGACTTAAAAGTCTTAAATATTGTCCACTAAAGTGAGAGCATGATAGTTTCTGTTTGATTTAGTATACAAAAATTTCATAATTTATAAAAGTCTAAGACTATACCATAGATTCATAATATTACCATTTTTAGTTATGTAGACCAAGCATATTTCAACCTTTTGATAGTGAAGTTACAGCACAATGATCAAGTTTTAACATAAATTAATCCTCTAAAATCAATAGATCTTAATTTAGAGTACTGGTGAAAACTTGTACATAGTAATCCCTGATTTATGAGTTTTAAAACCAACAATATAGTAGAACAATGTAAAGCAATATTAAAATCACATTTGAATTTATTATCGCAAAACTGTTACTAAGAAAGACTAGTTGTGGACCTGGATCATAGGCAGCTCATGGCAGGAGGAACAGCATTTATTAATTCAGGATTTGATAGAGACATAGGCAGCTGCACATACATTTTTAAATTAGCTTAATTTGAACAGACCTTTATAACTTTGAATTTTTAGCATCATGTAAAAATTATTTTGAACCAGGTTTGAATCATATATATTGTAAAACATAACTTTGAATTTTTATAAACATCCATATCAATTTAAAATGAGACTTGTTGCTGTCCATGTGTGGTGTGTGACCATAGTGTCATAGCGAGACCAGGTAATTGCTGAAGGGAAGGCTGTCTCGGCAGAGTTTAAAACTCTGCATTTATATGGCGTGTTTGATCAGAAGTCTGTGCAACTGAAAACCCTCTTCTGCATGCTTCCTCTGGTGGCAGGTGTTCCATGGGAGATTTAAAACCTCGCCCCTGGGCCTGAGGCAGTGGCACAACATACAGCCATCTGTGTGTGCGGAGGGTCCCCAGCAATTGCTTACCTAACTGGAATAGTGTAGAAGCAGGCTGTGCCTGTGTCTGAAGCTGCAGTTTCAGCATCTGGCCTGAGCCTTTTAGTTTCCCCAGCTGATTTTGGTGCAGCGTGAGTGTCCATCATGTCTGCAGTGCTCAGAGCACATGATAGGATGCTTAGTCTAAGCAGCCATGAGCAGAGGGACAGGTGTGTGTGGTAAGCACAGGGCAGTGGAAGGAAAGTGTAAGTTTTAAGTCATATGTGGATGAGTGTTGGTTAGGGATAGGTAGAACAGAAAAAAGATCTGTTGCTAGCATCATGGTCTGATTAAGGGTCCCTGGTATAACAAACCAGGGACTACCAGGTGAGCCTTTTCCAAAGCACTAATGTTAGGACCAATGAAATGATGATGTGCACAATAGATTTCATATGAAATAAGTTTATTAGATGGAGATGGAGAGTGAGAGAGAAGGAGAGAATTCATGATAGGAGGAAGAGAAACGAGTGCCCTGACAGAGAAAGGGGAGAGAACAGGAGCGTGAGAGAGTAAGAGAATAAGAGGGCAAAAACGCAAGAGAGGGACAAAGAGGCTGGCTGATTCTTTTAAGGAGCAACTTGAACACACTGTCAGGTGTGGCTACATGGCAGGGGACACATGACAACATCATAGGTTGCTAGGTAACCCAAAAGCAGGCTGCCTAAAAACAAACATATCTTCTGGAGGTATCTCCATCCCTGATCTCAAGGTATACTATAGAGCAATAGTAATAAAAACTGCATAGTACTGGCATAGAAACAGACTGGTGGATCAATGGAATCAAATCAAAGATGCAGAAATAATCGCACAAATCTATGGACACCCGATTTTGATAAAGATGCCAAAACCATACAATAATAAAAGATAGCATCTTTAACAAATGGTGAGAGAATGATCTCTCCCTCTGGTGTCCTCCATCAGCCTATATGGCTCAGGCATCTATTCTTTTTCCCCCCATCTCCTAGCTCTTCTTGGTTGTACCATGGACTCTCAGACAATACCAGGTTGTGGTGTGTCACCAGAATTTCAATAAGCCCCACAGGTCTTAGGTCATTTGTCTCTCAGCCAGGCTAGCAGACTGACAATGGAGGAAAGCAATTTGTAGGGGAAGTGAAATATTCTAGGAAGGTGTGGGACTCTGCTGGATAAGGATGAAGTTGGTCATCTCTGGATAGACAATCATTTGCACTCCATCTATGAGGATAGAGTCCTTTTTCTCAGCAGAGTTCTGAAATGTCTCCCCTTATCTGAGTAACTCCAGGTCTTGCAATGAGGTCACATGTCCCTCAGGGTCCATTACAGGCCAGACCTCCCCTGATAAGAAAAGTGATCTAACAAGCATCTTGGAATACCTAAAAATGTCCAACCCTGCTAAGAACCTTCATCCAGCAGTGACATTCAATTGTACTTGGAGATCTCCCCCATAGGATCTTTAAGTAGTGTATTTTCCTTCTTGTGATAGGACCATTTAAGTATCCCTGATTTCCTGAATGTGGGGATGTATAAGCAGACATCTCTATGGCCAGTCCCCAAGGGATCTGACAAACGGGACATCAGGCATCTGTGAGTCCACCTGTGGACCACCTGCTACCACCTGCACAAAGTCTGGGTCACTTGAATAAAGAACTCATACTCCTCTCTCTCTCTCTCTCTCTCTCTCTCTCTCTCTCTCTCTCTCTCTCTATCTCTTGTATCCTGCCCAGAGATGTTCTCTGTGACCCCCTCCCCCTTCCATTAAGTAAACCTCCCACATGGAACCAGTCACTGTGTGATTTAAGAATCTGTCATATTACTCTGCTGCACAATCTTAACACTGACCTCAATGAAGCAAACACATTCACTTCTGAAATCCCTCCCTCTGCCAAGAGTTTATATTGCCATTGATTTTACATGCATAAAGGTACACACATTCATGTTTTCTCAATTCAAGACCTGATGAGATTCTTCATTTTTCTTCCACAGAGTCCTCTGTGTTGCAGCTCACTGGGTCTGGGCCTCTCCTGGCCTGCGTCTTGGCTGCAAACTGACAGGGCATAACGTTTGGCCCACACCTCTGTTGTGCTAAGCATAGCAACTTGACCAAGAGCTGTAACCCTTTGGTATCTGGCATAGGCTTTGGAGAGCCCAAGGTTCCATTGACACTGGTGACCTCATGCTAAAAGAGCTAAACTGTAACACTTGTGGAAAACCTTTTCCACACCCCTTAGAGCACTCAGTCCTCACCCTAAGGTGCTCTAGCTGCCCCTGTGAGAAACAGAACCCCATTTTTCATCTGGAAGCCGAGTTCAAGGATCCCAGCTGGAATCCAGGCCCCTGCCAAATGGAGAATGACAGGAAAGCCTAGACTTCTTTTCTCCTTCAGAAGTCTTCTTTTCCTGTAGATCATAAGATAGAATTACACTGTAGTGAAAGGATGATGACTGTCCTTATGTATGATGGTGGATGTTTCTTGTTCCCTCCTGATCATTCAGTTCTGCTCTCTGAGCTGAGGTACATGGCTTGGGCCCACACTGTTTCTGTTAAAGTAACTCCTGAAGCGCCCACATATCTGGTTTCTTGGGACTGTCATGGACCTGTGGGTTGTCAGCAAGAAACAGGTAGTAAGACTGAAGGTCCAGGATTAGGGCCTAGTACTGAGTCACAGAAGCATTTGACAACCAGTGTTCCAGGGTTCCTTGGAGTAGGGCTTCAAAGACAGGAGATGTTGTGAAAGTAATATCTTGACCCAGAGTTAACTTGTTTGTTTGTTTGTTTGTTTGTTTGTCCATTAGACTAGCAGGAGCCACCACGACTTAGACAGGTGGGCCACCCGGTGGCTACAGTTTCCAATTGTTTAGAGAGTGTGTCACAGGACATTTCCAGGGATTAAAACTTCTTTTGTCTTGCTTCAAAGACAAACAGATAAAAAGGTTTTGCAGCATCTTGAAGTTCTAGGCCTGGAGCTGAAGGCAGAGCTGTTTTTAAAACCTCAAATGCCTTTTGTTTAGTCTCAGAACAGATGAGGGGCTCAATGCCCCACTTTGTGCTGGTGTACAGAGGCCCTGTTAGTTCTACAAAGTCTGATATCCAGAGGCAACAATACCTAACTGCACCTAGGAACATTTAAATCTGTCTCTTAGTCTCTGGAGTTGGCATTGGAAGGATGATGGCAACAGTCTTATTCTGCGACAGGCTCCTTTTGCTTCCCATCAGCTGGTAACAGGATAGGAGTCTTTGATGTACAATGTCGGGCTTTCTTAGCTGACGTTCTGTAGCCCAATGTCTGTAACTCTTGGGGGCTCCTCCAGGATTGGGGGTACTGAGGAGAACTGGACCCCGGCTTTTGTAGGACTCATCTGAGCTCAGAAGTAGGTACAAGATTGTCCTTGTCCTGTGTCTCTTGTCTGTTACATGTTTGTTCTGTTATGCCAACAGTGGCAGTGTTGAGTTTCTGTCTTTCCTGAAGCTTTGCTTATGGTCTGGCTCGTGAGCATCTGTAAGAGGGGTTGGAGTCCGCTGAGTGGTTGGAGTCCACTTGCTTGGAATGGTCTCATTAAGGCAGACAGACCTGTCATTAACGCTGAGGCAGTCCTGTAGGAAGCTCAGCCCGCCCCTTTCAGGGAACAGGGAGAATATGGATGGATTCTTCTCCTCCAACCTGGACTGGGAAGGTGCAGAGAGATTCTGCTCCCCCAGCAATTTGAATCCTGTGTTTGTCATGTATGTATGTATTTTTCTCTGTCTGTTTCTTTGTAGACTTGGACTGACGAAAATTCGGACAGGGGACAGTTAAAATTAGAACTAGTTCTCAGCTGGGGAGTTCATAAGGCTGCATGGCAGGTGACACCAAGCAGTGTGCTCTCCCTCCCAAGGGAGCTGAGGAGGGAGTGCTTTTGGGTGGCTGGGGAGACTCAGGGAGCCTGCTGGCCTGGGGCTGGAGCTTGGGCGGTGCTCAGGCACTTGAGCCTCTGTGGAAGAACAATGCACAGCCAGCAAGACACAGGCTTGATGCCACCACTTGTTGTGATGGGCTCAGGCAATTTGCAGCAGTCAAGGAGCACAGGGGAGGGGAGAGGCAGGCCCGGGAAGAAGGTTCAGTGCTGGCCTTGCCAGGGAGGTAAGCTAGAGAGAAGCTCACAAGGGAGCGAGGGAGCCGGCAAGATTTGTGGGCTCCTTGGTGGAAGTCCTTACACATGGCTAGGCTGGGATCAGCAATGGAGCTGCTCCATGACAGGAGCTGCTGCAGCAGCTGAGAGTGAGGAAAAACTCCTCCCCCCTGCCTCCATGCCAGCTCAGCAGGGAAGTGAGCATCAGGAGCTCACCACACCCTCTTGCTCCTTTCTTCCCTCCTCCCACCTATGAAGCTTAAGTCAACTGCAACTTGCAGACCATGCAGCTATGTAGGAAGAAAACTGCACTTGCTGTAATGTTTAGAATTACAGCTAAGTCTAATAAAAAGAGTTGTATCTGTCTGTTTAAATATATGGCCATTATATAATTATTTTCATCTGATCTTAAATGGTTCCTATGATCAAAAATAATTGGGTATGTTTTAAGGTTAAATCAAATTCTTGTTTAAATCATGTATACGTGCTTATGTGTTTATAAGGTCTATAAATGCATATGTTTAAATAACAACAATGTAAATTGCCACCTGGTGTGGCTCAGGAAAAGAACAAAGTTTGCAAAATCTCTGAGTCAAAATGATTTTGTTTCCTTTTAGGATAAAAAAGGGAGTCTTTTTCTAAGTTGATATTAGTTCTGAAGATTAAATTGTTTGCACTGATAAATTTTGGTCTATAAATCTAGTTTTGACTTTTAAAATTATGGTTATGCTTTGTGAATTCACTCCTGAAGAAGATACTTTGTTTTGATATTGAAAAAACGAGTTTTTAAAAAATGTCTAGATGTTTAAGGTGATAAAACATTTACAGTTTATCAGGTTTTTTTATTAATTTTTATTTTTTATATTAATCACAGGTTATTTACTTTATATTCTAGTCATAGCTCCCTCCTTCATTCGCTCTCAACCCCACCTTCCTTCCCTCATCTCTTGTCTGTCCATTTCCAAGTCCACTGCTAAGGAAGGTTCTCCTTCCTTTGTATCTGACTCTAGCTATCAGGTTTCTTTTTTAATTTTTTTTTAAATTTTTTATTTAACTTTTATTAATTACACTTTATTCCTTTTTATTAGGTTTTTTTTAAAGCAATAACCTTTGTGCAGTCCAACAAAGAACTTGGAACAGTTTCCCAACCCTTTGGAAAATTAAAGAAACTTTTGATGGGAGTGTTTCTGTTGTCTGAAAAGCAAGAGAGAGTGAGCAAGAGATATTAAAGAAAGGAATAGCTTGTCTAAAGCAAGAGTGTCTGGTTAAGCCAGAAGAATGAAGCTGTGAACCTGAAGGTATAACGAATGTTATGAAAGGTCTGTGTAAGTATGTAATAGCCAGGGGGCATATGAATGATGTTTGCTTTGGTTCTTTATACCTGCAAATGTATGTGAGAAAGAACTGTAAAATGTTGTACTTCATTTAAAAGGCTGGTGATTCTTCATTGCAAAATGTCTTCTTATGTTCTTTTAAAGAAAAAGAACAAACCTGTCTGGCTGACAGGTTTGATGTGGACAGAATAATTCATACAATTTAAAATTGTTCTATATAGTTCTGTTCTGTTCTATTAGGCAATTGGTTCTCAAACTTATTTGATCCCAGTGTGTAAAGCTTTTTGCTGTTACGTTTTAAATAAAGATGATAAAATTCATAAGATTTGCTAGCCCCTTTATAAATTGTGCCCGATTAAAGGTCTTGCTTTGATTTTAGTCCAGAAAGAGCAGATTTAAAGTTACAGTAAAGACTGAGCTTTACCTACTCCCTATGTTTAGGTTGTTTTCTCTAAGTTTAAATTTAGCATGGGTAACTTTAGGTTGACTATATAGATCTACTTGAAATTTGGTTCTAAACATGCATCTAAGGAATATGCCAGAATTAGAGATTATAGCAATCTGTTTTATAGGATACAATTTAGAGCAGATGATTAAAATAGACAAAGAGTAACTCAGATATGCTGCCCCTCAAGCTTGTCAGAGATCTGATGAACATGGCATTTTAACACATGTAAGTTTATTGTGACAGAAAGTCCCAAAATCCTGGCAGTAACTCATCAAGATCTCTGAGAACATTTGGACACAACAGATGACCGTGACTCTGGATTGTGGTATGCTAACCACTGGGCAATATTGCCTCAACTGGCCCACTGCTAGAGCCCAGCCTACCTGAGGATGAAGCTGGGGACACCTGGAGAGTCCTTGTTTCACATTGTCTGAGGTGAGGTGAGGTCAATCTCTCCTGTTCCTCTTTCCACAGCAGCAGTTTCTCATCCTCTATGCCTGATGGCTGGATTGCCTCTGCTCAGGAAGCCAGGAGACCACAGGAGCCAGGGACACTGCCTAGGTGATGGACTAACTGCTCATCTCTGTCATTTTGTTTGGTACGTGGATGGGTACATTTACTTAGCTCATAATTTATCCTTCTCAGCTCTCTGATCACATTGAAGGTTAGGCTGGAAGGCTAGGCTAAGTTAATGGTAGCTTGGCAGCTAAAGAGCAGACAATTATGTCCACTATCAGCTCATCGCACAGTTCATTAGTTAGTTAGAACTACTAGGTACTATATCTTTTGTGTAAAAAGGGAAAAAGGTTTGCCCTGCTCACAGGCTTTACGTCAGTTTCCTGTGTCTTATCATAAATAGTTGGATAAAAAGATTTAGAGCTTATGTAGGGTCTGAGGATAGGTTATGATGACTTAATTATTTATTGCAGTGCTATGGATTGAACCTAGCACCTCAGACTTACTAGGCAAGTGTTCTACCACTGAGCTACATTCTCAATGCTCAGGAGTTTAGGTTATAAAAATAAAAAAAAATGTTGTTTGCTCTGAAAAATATTTTTTCAGCGTTTATAAATGCAAGAAAAGTTAGACAGTCTAAATGTTTTAAGATATATAAAAATGAGTTATAATGATATAAAATGATTAAAGACATATTAAAAACAAGAAATATTTTAGATTTCTTCTCTTTGCTACCCTTGTGCTTATGTTGTTATAGGATTTCAGAAGTTCAGAATTTTGGCCTTGATCAATCAATAGGTTTCTGATAAGTTGATGGAGCACTGACTGCTTACTATTCAGCCACAAGCTTGAAATTTTAATTTCCTTTGGTTGTTTTCTGGAAATAGATTTAAAGGTACTTCTCATCATGCTAAAAACATCTGTTTAATGTATGTATCTGACCCAAAAATTCATAGCTTTTATTATGGTATTCTTAATGTCTGCCATTTCTGGGGTAGACTTTGACACAGAACTATCTTAAACTTACTCCTTCTAGTTGGTTTGTTAAGAAAAATCCAAGCATCCAGGGTTTAGCAGTAGAGCCATTAATGTATTGCTGTCTAAATGTACAAAAGGTGGCTGAGCTCCTTTGATGGCTGATCACCAACAGGGCCCACAGTTAAAATGTTAGAGTTTAATACTGAGGACAAACTTAAGTCGTTTATAAATGATACAAAACAAACAGCTGAATGGTGCCCATTCCATTGGACATAGTTTTACCTGTTACTCTAAGAATGTTCTTGTATTAGATTTGTTGATATGTTACTGTTCTGAGATTTTTAATATATATGTATTTACTTTTGTGTACCAAAAATCCATATGAGTTTATAAAAAGCAAAAGGTCATGAGACCTGGATCTGGCATAGCTCAAATGGATCCCAGATGAGTTTTTCCCTGGTCTTGGGATTCTTCATTTTTCCCATTTAATAGACAAATCTCAACTTCTGTCTATAGTCTGAAATTGTCTCAGCAGATTTTCACCTGATTGACTCTATTTCCGGGATCAGCTATGGACTGCAACCTGAAATCTGGACTTTTTGGAGGCTGACATGACTGCTCCCTTTCTCTTCAGTCGGATCAAATAACCAGAGACTGTTAAGGCCTGCCTCATTGACCAGCCTTTGACTGGCTCCTAGTAATCTTTACTAAAGTAGGAAAAACTTGTGATTGGACAAATGGCTGTGATTTTGGCATAAAGTAAGAGATTCTAATATCTTGGGCAGGAGCTCTAAAGATCTGGGAGAAATCCTTAAAATTCAGTTGGAAGAAACTTCCTTGGGCACTGAAGAATTGGGACCCTTACCTACTTTGTTTGTTCTTTTAATGTTTGAACCCTGCATTATAAATCGTCTGGTTGTGTTTATTAGGGAAGAGATTAGTGTCATGTAAGTGCTTACACTAAGACAACATCACCAAAGAGTAAATATGACTGGGCATGAAATGGAAACAAAACCCAGATAATTACAGGCTAAGGTAACTACCCATGTACTCGCCCCAACTTTTGACCAACATTTCAGCCTTTTTCAAACTGAGATATCAACAATCCAATTATCAACATTGGAGAAATTCCAGAAGACGGATCTCCAGCCCATTGTCCCATTCTACAGGCTGAAATGTTGAGTCAAAAGGGAATATTTTTCTTGAGATAGAATCCTCACTATACAGCTGCTTCATGATTGAAGCAGTTACAAGGAGAAGGGGGAAATGAAAGAATCAGAGTAATTTTGTAAACTATGTTTCTTTTAATCAACTTATAACTTATATTTTCAAGTTTTAGGCCCATGTTAATTAAAGCCTCTTAGTGCTTCTCTAGAGAGCTGAGGAATGTAATAGTTCCTGACATTAGCCATCTGTGAGGGCAGAGATAAGGAAGAGAACAAGCAGAGATCTCTACTAAATGGAGAGAAAATCACCAGCTGGCACCTGTGAGATGAGCTTTGTTTGGAAACTGGGCCAAATGGCACCAATCCTTCTCCTGAATAACTCCTGACCTTTGATCCATAGCCTGTAACCTCCACTCCTCAGAACAGACAGGGGATGAGTTAATCATTCTCCCACCGTTAACTGTGGCTATATCTCATATGGCAGGAAATTCCAAACTGACTTGAAGATCAGATATTTACGACAGGGCTGACCAGACCTAGAACCAACCAATTATTTTAAAAGTTAAATACCTCATCCAATCCTGAATCACCAAGAGCAAAACTCCAGGAGATCCCTATGTTTTGTCTTTTAAAAACCCAAAGTCATGTCTTCTGGGACCACTCCTTGCTGACCGGCATGGGTGACCCATTGCTCAATGGTCAAAATAAACAAACCTCTTGCGATATTGCATGGATGATTAGTTTCCTGGGTTCTCTTCATACCTTCTCATATTTAGGCTCATGCCATCTCACCAAAAGCAATCTACAGATTCAACGCAATTCCCATCAAATTACCAAAACAATTCTCTACAGACCTAGAAAGAAAAATTCTCAACTTCATATGGAATAACAAGAAACCCAGAATTGCTGAAACAATCCTCTACAATCAAAGATCTTCTGGAGGTATCTCCATCCCTGATTTTAAGTTGTACTATAGAGCAATAGTTACAAAAACTGCATGGTACTGGCATAGAAACAGAATGGTGGATCAATGGAACTGAACAGAAGACCCAGAAATAAACCCACATACTTATGGACACCTGATCTTTGACAAAGATACCTAAACCATACAATGGAAAAAAGATAGCATCTTCAACAAATGGTGCTGGTCTAACTGGATGTCTACATGTAGAAAAATGCAAATACATCCATACTTATCACCCTGCACAAAACTAAAGTGCAAGTGAATCAAAGACATCAACATAAAACCCGACACTTTAGATCGGTTAGAAGAAAAAATGGGGAATACCCTAGAACTCATTGGTACAGGAGAAAACTTCCTGAACAGAACAGCAACAGCACAGGCTCTAAGAGCAAAAATCAATAAATGGGACCTCATGAAGCTGAAAAGCTACTGTAAAGCACAGGACACTGTCATCAAAACAAAACGACCACCTACAGATTTGGAAAGAATCTTCACCAACCCTTTATCTGACAGAGGACTAATATCCAGTGTATATAAAGAACTAAAGAAGTTGAAAAGCAGCAAACCAAGTAACCCACTTCAAAAATGGGGAACAGAGCTAAACAGAGAACTCCCTGTAGAGGAATATCGAGTGTCAGAGAAGCACTTAAAGAAATGCTCAATGTCATTGGCCATTAGGGAAATGCAAATCAAAATGACACTGAGATTTCACCTTACACCCATCAGAATGGTCAAGATGAAAATCTCAAGTGACAACACATGCTGGAGAGGTTGTGGAGAAAGGGGAACCCTCCTCCACTGCTGGTGGAGATGTAAACTTCTACAGCCACTCTGGAGATCAATCTGGCACATTCTCAGACAACTAGGAATAATGCTTCCTCAAGATCCAGCCATACTACTCCTTGGCATATATCCAAATGATTCTCAAGTACACAATAAAGACTTTGGCTCAACCATGTTTGTAGCAGCTTAATTTTGTAATAGCCTGAAGCTGGAAACAGCCCAGATGCCCCTCAACTGAAGAATGGATGCAGAAATTGTGGTGCATCTTCACAATGAAAAATAAGGAAATCATGAAATTTGCAGGTAAATTGTGGGACCTAGAAAGGATCATCCTGAGTGAGCTGTCTCAGAAGCAGAAAGACACACATGGTATATACTCACTCATATAGACATAACATAGGATAAACCTACTAAAAACTGTACATCTAAAGAAACTAAGCAAGAGAGTGGACCCTAACTAAAATGCTCAATCCCCATCACAAAAGGCAAAGAGGATGAACATCCTAAGAAGAAAACAGGAAATATGATAGACTGAGATCAGAAGGAGAGGAGGACCTTCCCTATCAATAGATTTTGGGAGGGAAATGGATGAAGAACGGGAGGGAGGGTGGGATTGAAGGTGTAGAAAGAGAGGCTTAGGGGGGGATACAAAGTGAATAAACTGTAATTAGTAAAAAAAAATGAAAATGACAAATAAAAAATAATAATAAAAAAATAAAAATAAAAATTAAATTTATAAGTATGTAACACTACCATACATGGCAATTGCATTTCTTTCTTTTCATTCTCTTTCTTTCTTTCTTTCTTTCTTTCTTTCTTTCTTTCTTTCTTTCTTTCTTTCTTTCTTTCTTTGTAATAGACAGGCTATTACTCAGTAGCAAAAGCTGGCTTGGAAGTCTCTCTGTAACAAGGGTTGTTCTCAAATGCCTGGGTAATTCTCTTGCTCTAAACTCTTCCTGGTGTTGGGATCACAAGCATGAGCCTTTGTGTCCAGTGTATAGAATTAGTGTTGGATGAATGCAGAATTTTAGTTTCTCAAGGTGAGAGCATTCTGATAATGGATAGTCACAGCATTGGGAACATACTTGCCTCCAGTGCACTTCTGATTTTATTCTTTGTCCTACTTCACAGTTGTAGTCAAGAATAAGAATGCCAGCATTCAGGAGTTGAGGAACATCCTTGACTACCACTGTGAATTTGAGGCCAGCTTGAGCTATTTGAGACATTGTTTCAAAAAAACCAAGGGCTAGGCATGATGGTGCAAGCCTTTAATACCAGCATTTGGGAGGCAGAGGCAGGAGGAACTCTAATGAATTTGAGGCCAGGTTGCTCTATAAATGTAGTTTCAGACCAGAGAGGATTACTTGGAAGAACTCTGTCTCAAGAAACAAAAACCAAAACTAAAAATGGCAATAACCATGCACAGGGGCTTGTGCTTCCAGCTCCAATACTTGGAAGCCTAAGGCTGGGGAATCTCTGTGCATTAGAGCTCAGCCTGAACTTCCAAATGAGACTGCCTTAAAAAAAAAAAAAAAAAACCACAATAAAAGAAAACAGAATACCAACAACTGGGCTGGTAGAGCATTTACCTGGTACATGTAAGGCCCTGTGTTCTCTTCTCACTGTCCTCCCACCTCTCTCTCTCTCTCTCTCTCTCTCTCTCTCTCTCTCCCTCTCTTTCAATCCAGGAACTCTTGTGAGATATTTGCATGTTCCGTAAATCTGCCCCTCTGTGACCCTGTGGTCTCCATTTGGTGCCAGAGCTTCTGGGACACCAATGGCTCCAGATATAGCCTGTTTAACATAGACACTAAAATATTTCTTCAATGTTGGGAGCAAGTGAAGTCCTGGGCAAATGTAAATCGCTGACATGGACACAGCCACATCAGTGATTAGTGTCTTAGATCCATTAGCATGTCAAAGCCTTCCTCTGGTCTCTGGTGGATGTTTGCAGTGTGTATAGGATATGTCCACCATAGCTTTCTCCTTCTGGATGTTCATCACCTGAAAACTGAACCCCTAGGAAGACTAGCTATGAAGGTTAGCTAAACCTGACCCCTTGACCTGGCTATGTACTATAGACCCCGCCTCCTTGTATACCTGTATACAATAACCTTGCTTCCTTCTTCAGCTCTATATAGTGGCCCTGATTCTCTCTTCTACCACAAATAATAAACATACTGGGCTCAGTGCTGCTGTGGTTTTTCTATGAGCCAGACTACCTTGTCCTAGATTTTCTACATGTGTCTGGGGTTTCTTCATTCCCTCAATGCCCCAGTTAAATCAGACCCTAAAGCTGTGCAGAACATGGCAAAGCAGACCCTGAAAAACAACAAAGACTGGACACTGACTACAGGTGACTTGGATCAGTCAGACAAAGGACCACTCCTGAGAGAATAATAAAGGGAAAGGAGGAAACAGCAACATAAGAAAGAGATCAGGATAAAGAAGATAGAGAGCCCACATTTCAGTTTGTCAGGCGTAAAAACCTTTGGATAAGCAGAATTCAGAGATATGCTGTATGTTAGCACTTAGAGATTTGGGGAACAAAGAGTACCTAGACATAGGTAGATACGGGGGAGATTTCAAGAAACTCTAAAAGTTGGTTGATGGAATTTCAGCTTCATTGGTTCTCAGGAGGCCTAGCCTTACTTTCCATGGAAGGGGCGATGAATTTGACTCCTGGAAATAAATGGACAAAGGAGAGAAAACCTGAGGAGTGGATACATAGCTGAGGGATTCAAGAATAGGTTTTCCATTTTCACTTTTGGTTTACCTGCTTTCAAAGTGTTATATTTGGTTAAAATTAATCAGCATGGTGGTGGTGGAGGCCAGGCCTGCAAGCTCAGTGTGGGGGAGAGGGTGATAGCAACCCCCACAGCAAGGAGATGGTTGTCCCTAGCCTGATGCCTCAGCACCAGGAAGGTGAGAATATACTGAAGGAAAGAAGGTGGCCAATAGCAAAGAGGCATGTACCAAAGGGGAAATAATCTCAGTGGCTTAAATGTTACCCAGTTTTTGTTTGTTTTGTTTTGTTTTTAACAACCTGGTTCATATGACCCAGTGGCTCTGTTTCTGATTTGTCTTGTAATTGTGTCCATGTCAGTCAGAGGAGAAGTTGCTGGGCTTATGCTTTTCAGTGACTTGGTCACATCCTTTGAGGACTGTTTGTACTAGTGAATCCCTCTGTTTGGAGGGGGGCATTTTTCTAACCATCCACAGTCCCAGTGGGCTCCATCCAACTGTTGTGGGCAGGTTTTAGCCCTGTAGTTTTGACAGGTTTTAATATGTCACACACGTGTGTGACAGCAACTCCTGTAATAAGAGCAAATGTCATTCAGAATTCCTTAGGACCTGCCTCCTGGGTGCTTGGACCCACTATAATAAAGTGGCTGTGACTCAGTTTTGTCAGCACATCCTAGAAAAGCAAAAGGCTTGTGACTTGATTGGTTCCTCTTCTCTTGTTGCAAGAGCATTCTTTGGTGAGCTTCGTAGCTTCAGTCCTGTTAAAATAGCCTACTGTTTGTGTTGGGCACAGCAGCTGTCATGCTCTTCCTTCTTATCGTCATTACAGTTTAGTGTCGCCATTGCAGCGAACCACCCCTGGACTAAGTGTGAAGCTTCAGGCTGAACATCCAAAAATAAGAATGTGGAGATATAGGGAGCCTATGAATCCCTGAGTGAATGTGTGTTGTCGACACGGGCACAGCCATGTCAAGGACTGTAGTCTCAAACTCATAGAAAACTTGTAAAGACCCACTCTGCCCCTGAAATGAGGCTCAGAGTGATGGCAAGGCCTTCCCTGGGGAATTGAGTGTGAATGTTGGGAGTGGGTGTGTGGAAAATGTCCTCCATAGTTTTCTCCTCCTGGGTGTTTATAGCCCGAGGTCTGCTCCTCTAGAGACTTTGCCTACTGAATTTAAAGAAGCATACCTCCTTGTTCAGCCGTGCACCCTAAACCCTGCTTTCTTGTTCAGTGTATGTAGTAAACACGCTGAGATTCTGGAGTGCTGTGGCCTCTCCCTACTGTTCAATCCCAGTTTTTCTGTGTCTGTGTTTCTGTCATTTCTTCATTCTCTCACCGGCCCTAGTCAGTGTTCAGGACCCAAGCTGTGCAAGGACAGGACTCTACAGGAAATCCAGTGCTTGGGAGGAGAGCAGCTTTGATCCTCAGGATGGATCATCTCTGGGGAGGGATTCAGTGCCACCAGTATCTAAGGAGTTCCCCTCCCCCTCAGGGCTCTTCACTTGGCAAAACTATGCCTGGACTAGGAGACAGAGAAGAATATCAGGGTAAGCCAAAGGGAAAAAAGTGAGTGAGTTCTTAAGAATGAGTACATACTTTAGATTTAAGGAGGGGGAAAATGGTAGGTAAAGGGAAGGGGGGAGAGAAAAGCTTAAGAAAATTTAATGCTCATGAAAAACATAGGTGTTTTGACAATGATTCTGTGTCTTTCTAAGTTCTTTTGTCTAAAGAATATATTTTCCATTTTACCCAGGGTCCTCCTTCTTGCTTACCTTCTTTAGGTGTACAGATTTTAGTATGATTATCTTATGTTATGTCTAACATAATGTATAAGTGAATATAAACCATGTGTGTCATTCTGATTCTGGAATAGCTCACTCAGGATGATCTTTTCTAGTTCCCACCATTTTCCTGTAAATTTCATGATTTTCTTACTTTTAATTGCTGAGTAGTATTCCATTGTGTAAATGTACCATGATTTTTTTTTTATCCATTCCTCAACTGAGGGGCATCTGGGTTGTTTCCAGGTTTCTGCTATTATGAATAAAGCTGCTACAGACATGGTGTAGTAATATTTCAGCAGCCACTGGGAAGACACACACTCTATGACCAGCTTCTGCCAACACAAGGTATTTCTAAAATGACCATCTGTTTTCACCACCACTCCTTTCATAAAGCAAAAGTCCTCTTTACTGCCCAAAAATGGGATGAGGAACACATGCCAGACAAGGTCCTTGAAAAGGAACAAGTATACACCTTTTGCAACTATTTGCAAATAATAGAGAATAATAGAGGAAGAGGACACAGAAACAGTGTGATTCAGTCCTCAGTTCAGGCAATCCATAGACTTATGACAGACCTACTTGGTCCTGCCACTTGGGAGGCTGAGGCAAGAAGATCACAAATTCAAGGCTTCAAGGCCTGCCTCAGCTATACAGCTAGCTCAAGGCCATCATGGGAAACTTGCTGGGACCCTCTTTCAGAGACAAAAATCAGCAAAAGGAAGGGTTGTGATATTGCTCAGGCAGGGTGCAATGCAGTGTTTGCCTGGCACACATGAAGCCCTCAGTTCCATTCCCCACACCACAAAAACATATAAAGAAAACCAAACAGCTACTGCAGGCTAAAATGACAAAGTAATTGGACAAAGTCTGAGAAAGCTTTTACCTGTATTTGCACAGAATACATTCATAATAGATCTTGTAGGTAATTATGTAGTTATGGCAATGGGAGACAGTAGACGTCCCCAGGTGTACTGAATTGCATTTTTGAGCATGATATTGCCCAGAGTCAGCATGAGAACCCTGGATGCCATCAAGCAGCCAAGAGGCTGCATGGCGTGCTCAGGGATCAAGGTGTCCAGGGATTGATCTTGAAAGAGGAATAAAAGGAACTGTGAGCACTACAATGGGTTTTCTTCTGTTCTACTGCCCAGCAACCCCTTGACTTTTACCCCCACCAAACACAGCATATTCTCACAGAAGCATATACAGGCTGCCATGAGGGTAGCCTTACCAGGATTCTAGGAGCTAAACTCCTACCCATGACAAGCTGGTTTGGGTTTTAGCTGCACCTTCAGAGGTCAGCTTCTAGGGGAACAGCTCCAGCATATTCATCTTTTTGTGGGCATTGCTAGAAATTCACCTGGGGAAGGCTTGGTTTCTTCCTTCTATAGACAAAATTGGGCTCAGGGGGTATCTGTGTCCAAGATATTTGGTCAGCAGAAGCTTGGGGTAAAATAGAGATCTGAACTGGGCTCTATTATGAAAAGCCTCCTAATTAAAGGAATTTATTTATTTATTTATATATTCACTTGTTTATTTATTTAGTATGTGTGTGTGCATATATGCACATGCCAGAGCATACATGTGGAGGGCAGAGGACAACTTGTGGGAGTCCAGTAATTTCTTTCTGCTTTCCATGCAGGTTCCAGGGATCAAACTGAGATCAGCACATTTTGTTGCCCCAAGCCATCTTACCCACCCTCAGATGGTCTCCTTTTTTGTTTTTCCAAGACAGGGTTTCTCTTTGTAGACCTGGCTGTCCTGGACCTCTCTCTAAAGCAGGCTGGCCTTGAATTCACAGTGATCTCCCTGCCTCTGCCTCCACAGCCCTGGGAATAAAGACATGTCCCACCACTGCCTGGCTAAGCTGGACTCTTAACACTGACTGAGTTTAGAACTAGAAAGGCCATTTAACCTGTAATTGCAGTCCTTGAGAGGCTGAACCGGGAAGATCGCCCTGAGTTAGAGATCAGTCTGTGAGATCCTTCCATAGTGAGCTCTTATCTCAAAACAACAATAACATTGTTTTGTTTTCTTTAGTATTTTTGTTTTTCTGGATTTTACGGTCCTTTTCTGTTTTGATTAAGGTTTTTTATTGTTGTTGTTGTTTTGCTAATTTCTTTCTTTTTGTAAGCGAGTGAGATTATAAGCAAGTACACCTAAAGTTCAGTGGGTAGGGAGGATCTGGGAGAGGGGAAAGAAAATGATCAAAATGTTTTGCATAAAAAACATTTTTAAAATTAAAAGCAACAACAAATCCTTAGAAGCTTATATAATCCCAGCACTGAAAGGATGAGGTAGGAAGACTGTACAATTCAAGGTCACCTTGAGCTAAATAGTGAGTATGAGACCAGCCTGCTCTACAGATTGAAAGCCCCCTATGTCAACCTGTACCATAGCCCTCTCCACCAAAAGAAGGTCATTGAAAGCTGGGTTGGTGGCAGACACTTAAATATAATAGTTCCTGCTACTCAGGAAGCTGAGATATGAGATCTGCTTGGTCACAGGGGTTCAAGAAGAGCCTGGACAACATAGTAAGATCCCATATCAGAAACAAGACAGCCTTGATTTCTAAGAATTAATGAGGGTTGTAGCTGCTATTCAATGGCATCCCACTTATAGAACATATGTGAGGCTGTGTTTCCTAATATGTTGGGGGCACATGAAAGAAGTCAAAAAAGGTGAGTAATGGTTGGATCTAGAGACCCAGAGAGAAAAGAATGGTTTGAGACACAGAGGGAAAAAAATGGTTGAAGCCTGGGCTAGCAGTGTAGTGGTGAGAAGCTAGATAGGAAATGTGAAGAATGAGCAGATTACAATGTCCTGGACAACCAGGCAGGCTGCATATTGCTACTTTCTGAGTGACTCTAATAGGGCCACCAACCACCAGCAGAGTGAGCTGAGTAAACACTGTAACAGGTACAGTGAACTACCACGAGGGTCCTTGGAGGCTAGGTTGCATGAGCAACTAAGACTAGTATAGTCTAAGGATTGGTATGGTATTAGCACATGTCCCCAGCAGCACCTTCACCCAATTTGCAAGTCACACCTTGCCTTTTGCCTTCTTCTAGAACCCACAATGCCAATAACTCTAGCCAGAGACTTAGGCACCAAGAGTATCATTTATTTATTTATTAAAATTAAACTTGTTACATGACACTCATGAGGCTAGACCCTCAGAGAATAAATCATGAACAGTCCTCTTTTGAGGGCAAACATTCAGCAACATGTTACAACATGTAGGAGGGAAGAGCCACTCTAACTCCTGGCTACATAGAGGGATTAACAATTATCCAGAGGGGATGGGCAATGATCCAGAACACCATCAGGATAGGGAATTCAGAAAAAAAGCACTCCAGGGGAACTGAACTGTAAATGCATGTTGAGGCATAAGGAAAATGGGTATCGGAACCCCACATCCACTTGAGACCCTTTTCACTTTCGTGGTCGTGCCCCTTTGCCTCTCCCCTTACTTAATGCAGTGTTTTCAGCAGCATGAACATGTTGGCCCGGTGACATGGGCACATCAGGAGACCTAGGCTTTGCAGATGCACTTGGCATGCTGGGCTCATTCTGTGAGAGTAGCCTACGGCGTTTCCTACGTGGCTTACCCTGTGACATACATATAAATCTATTTTTTCTCTTTTTCCTTCGTTGGGCCAGCAGATACGCAGCCCGACGCTCCTTGGCCTTTTTGTTGGTAATATTTTGCTCAGATGCAGACTCAGGCTCCTGCTCGGGTGCAGGCTCTGGCTGTGGCTGGGCCTTGGCCTCTACTTCCTCCTTGGGCTCAGGCTCAGGCTGGGGCTTAGGCTCTTGCTCTGGGTGGGGCTGTGGCTCAGGCTGAGGCCCAGGCCCAACCCTACGACATTTCCTACTTGGCATACCCTGTGACATACATATAAATATGTTTCTTCTCTTTTTCCTTTGTTTGGCCAGCAGATATGCAGCCGGCCTATGCTCAGCCTCCTTGTTGGTAATATTTTGCTCAGATTGACAATCAGGCTCTTGCTCTGCCTGGGGTTCCAGGTGGGGCTCCGACTTAGGCTTAAGCTGGGTCTTGGGCTCCAGTTCTTGCTGATCCTCTGCCTCAGGTTCGGGCTCATGCTCAGGTTCCTGCTCTGGCAGGGGTTTGGCCTCTGTCTCAGTATCGGGCTGAGTCTCTGGCTCAGGCTGGGGCTCTGCCAAAACCTCTGGTTGAGGTTCAGGCTGCCTCTCAGGCTCAGACTGGGGCTTGGCCTTCTGCTCTGGCTGGGGCTCATTCTCTTGGTGCAGCTCCCCCTCTGGCTCTGGCTCAGGCTTTGGCTCTGGCTCTGGCTCTGGCTCTGGCTGCAGCTTGGGCTCCAGCTCTGCCGGCAGCTCTCCCTCTGGCTCGGTCACAGGCTCCTGCTCTGGCTCTGGCTGTGGCTTGTGCTCACGTTGGGGTTTTTGTTCAGCCTGAGGTTCGGTTTCTGGCTGAATTTGCAGCTCCGGGTCTGGATCCAGCTCTGCCTCTGCCTCTGGCTCTGGCTTAGGCTCACTTGATGGATAGTTGGAAGTTCCATAAAGATCCCACATGTCACAATCATCAGCTGAACTGAGAATGGAATTAATACTTTGAAGCAGCTCTGTTTCATACTCAAGTATTTGGTCCTCATCACGGGAATCATCTGAAATTCAAGAGACATATGTAAATAAGCTTCTTCTACCCACTCTGTACATACAGACGTCAGCAGGATATTGAACACAAACTAAGCTGAAGTAGTTGAATGTTTGGACATTCTGAATCACAGTTAAAAAACATAGTTTTAGATAGTGCCCTCTATTTTGTATTTTCCTGAGAGAAGTGACTGATAAACTAGCAATGAAAATATGATTCCCATTTGAAATCCTACTGTCTAAAGAGCATGAGGTACTTGCTCAATTGTTCCTTAACACAAATCTTATGCCTTGTGGGCCATAGCCGAATAAGGGCAATTGCTTCAATAAAGCAGTATTTCATGTATATCCAGTTAAAATTCTCTAGCTTAGAAAAGTTCTTTATTTAGTCACTGTGGTCCAGGTGGACTTTTGATGCTTGCTGCCTTATACAATAAGGTATGGAGTAGGTAGTACATCTTTAACAGTTTTCACTGTTAACCTCTGCTAACCCCAGTCTCCACCCAGCTGGAAAGAAGGTAGAGTATTGCTTCTTACTCTCTCCTCTTTCTTGTCCATAAAGGATGAAAAGAGAAGAAGAGGGAGGAGCAGAGTTTTAGGCAGATAGAACTCTACCCAAATCTAAGGCAACAGGAAGTTGCAGTTGTTTTAGGAAATAAACCATGGAGTAGGGACCCCAGCACATGATGGAGAAAGAAAAGGGGGCACTGGCTACAAAATCATCACAAAATTAAGGTTTGCAGAGGCAGATCCTAAAACAGCCACATGTGGCAAGGCTTCAGAGCTCAGCTGTTTCTCTAAGCAGAAATGACACTTGCCTTTGTTGCTCATTTCTTAGATCTTAGATTTCTTTTCTTCAATGGGAGATCCAGTGTCAGAAACTGAGTCAGTCACCACACAGATAAGTTGTAAGGTAGAAAAAGGAACCAAGAAAATATGAGCACAGTATTCTTCTCTTCAGGACATTTCCCCTACTTTCTACAATAAGCATGATCACTTGTTAAATTGTGGGTGTTTCCTACACCAACTCTGTTCCCCTTCATTAGATTTGTTAAATCTTTCAATTATTCCTCATTTTCCATGTTTCTATACACCTTTCCACTGCTCTTACAAAAGGAGGTATCTTAGAGAAGTCACAGTCTGAACAAAGCAAAACCAAACTCCAACTGAGCAAGTAACTCAATGTCTAATGTCTGGTATCCAGTCATGATCTTCTCCAGCTCTGTAGCATGCCCAGCTTGTCTTCTAAGATCAGGATGGCTCCACTCCATGACTGCCGCTGTTCTTGGTGCTTGTTCCATGACTCTGGCATCTCCAAATGGCTGGAGTCTCTTGCGTAAACTGGGCTGCACTCCTACCAATAGCCTCTCCTGGGTTCTCTTAGAGAAATGCAGCTCTGCCTTACAGTGCCAAGCCTCAGCTATTCTTCATGACACTTTCATGGCTAAATAAACAATACCAATTGGGTGACTCTTGGAGACTAGCAGGTTCTGCTGTCAGTACAAGCTACAAACCAGACAAAAGTCTCCGGATCACCACTTTTGTGTGCCAATTCTGAGAAAACACTTTCCAGAATATTTCACCTTAGTACTGCTTGTCTCTTCTTAATTATGGCTAATTTCTCAGCTCCAGCTCTCCAGCATCAATTATCCCAGCAAA
The DNA here is from genome assembly GCF_030254825.1 of Meriones unguiculatus. Classification (NCBI taxonomy): domain Eukaryota; kingdom Metazoa; phylum Chordata; class Mammalia; order Rodentia; family Muridae; genus Meriones; species Meriones unguiculatus. Next base: position 2,273,179 of record NW_026843706.1, on the reverse strand, counting down.
GGAAAGGATTTTTCTTTAGTTAGGCTAGTATCTTGTTAATCACAGTCAGTTCTTCAGCCCCAGCTACCCACAACCACAGATTCCTAACTCAAGACATGAAACAGTCCCAATAGAGACCTTAAATGACTTCCAATTTTCCATCTGGAACTTCAAAAACCAGGCCTGCATCATCTGCATTTTTCTCCACACTAACCTTCTGTGTTCCCAGGAAAGAGCTCACCCATCTTTGAATACTCAATAGATTTTCTAGCCCTCAAAGTTCCAAATTCCTTTCAAAATCCTCCACAAAGTGACACAGTCATGTCTGTCATATTGGTAACCATCCTGGTTACCTTTTCTGTCTCATTTAGGGTTTTTGTTGCTGTGCTGGAACATCATGTCCAAAAGCAACATGAGAAGAAAGGAGTTTATTTGGCTTACACTTCCTCATCAGTGCTTATCACTGAGAGAAGTAGAATAGGAAAAGGCTAAAATCTGTAGACAGGAGCTGAAGCAGAGCCTGGTTACCCACTTGGCATGCTCAGTCTGCTTTCTTACAGAACCCAGGAGTACCAGTCCAGGGATAAGCACACCCACCATAGCCTGGGCCCTCACTTCAATCACTAATTAGGAAAAACCTACAGGCTTGCATACTGCCCAATCTTATGGAGGCGTTTTCTCAATTGAGACCTCCCTATTCTAAAATGATTCTAGCCTGTGTCAATGTGCCATGAAGCTCGCCAGCAGCTACTCTTTAGCCGAAGATATCCTGGAAGTCACAGAAATTTTTTGTCAGGCTTCCAAGGTCTAGGTTTACAGGCATGCATCCCTGTAAGATGTACATTTTATAATCATCATTGTTGGGGGAGGTGTATAGTGTGTGTAGCTGTGCATGCACCACAACACATATGTGGAAGCTATAGGACAACTTTGTGAAGTCAAGTGACTCCTTTCACCTTTACATGGGTTCTGGGGATGAAAATCAAGTTATCAGACTTGTGTGGCAAGTACCTTAACCCAGTGATCCATCTCTGGACATGAAACAATTTTACTATGGAAGAAAAACACTCCAAATCCTTGTTACAAAATATTTCTGCATCCACTGTACATACAAATGTTAATCTATTTCTACCATGAATGTTGTCTTTTTTTAGCTGCCAATTTGATGAACCTTTGTACTCCTACTTACTACCCTAGCCTTAAAGAACCTTTCTAGCCTGGGTGTGTGGCACATGCATTCAATTCCAGCACCCAGGAGGCAGAGCTGGGCAGATCTCTCTGAGTTCAAGGCCAGCCTGAACATAGTAAGCCCAGGACACCCAATGTACTTAGAGAGGACCTGCCATAGACACATACAAACAAAATTATTGTCTTCGAGGGGCTGCAGAGAAGGCTCAGCAGGTAAGAATACTTGTTCTTTTTGAAAAAGATTTTCCTAATTCATTTTATTTTTCCTTCGAGACAGGGTTTCTCTGTGTAACATCTCTGGCTATTCTGAAAACTCACCCTATAAGCCAGCCTGGCCTGGAACTAAGAGACCTGCCTGCCTCTGCCTCTCTAGCACTGGGATAAAAGGCTGTGTACATCACAACATCGATCATGATTTTTAATTTTTTTTCATGTGTATAGGAATTTTGCACGTGTGAATGTGCATGTTCTATGTGCATACAGTGTATTTGGAGTCCAGAAGATGACAGCAGATCTTTGGGACTGAAGTTACAGACAGTTATAAGCCACCATGTGGGTGCTAGGAGTCAAACTTTTGTCTTCTGGAAGATCACCAAGCCATTTCTCCAGCCCTGACACTGGCTGCTCTTGCAGCAGAGACTGGTCTGATTCTCAGCACCCATACAGCAGATTATAACTAGTGGTAACTGGTTCTAGGGGATCTAACACCCTCTTCTAGGCATCATGGGTACTAAGCACATATACATATAAGCAGGCAAATGCTTCTACATGTAAAATAAAGACAACTATGTTTTTTAAAACAATGATGGCACATGACTTTAATCCCAGAACTCTGTTAGTTTTAGACCAGCCTTAAGTATGTAGTGAGTTATAGGACAGCTAGGGCTACAAAGAGACTCTGTCTGAAAAGAAAAGGAAAGAAAAAGAGAAAGGAAGAAAGGAAGGAATGGAAAGGAAAGGAAAAGGAAAGGCTTCTCCTAATTTCTAGCACATGGTTATCTTTTGGTTCTCACTCCATTTCTACCTGATCATCACTTTTTCCACAACTTACTGGGACAGCTCTCTGGAATCTCTAAAAGCTAGGCTAAATACACTGATATTTATATGATGAGGTATTTGTATTGGTTGTCAGTATGTCACAGTACACTTATAAGATCACCATGAGGCAAGATGCAGCCTGGATCATAAAAGAGCATAGCAGGCTAAATTTCTATTTTTTTCTAAATGGTTGAGTTTAGAAAGTTCAAAGACATTTTTAAAAACAAACTAGTTGAGAGCATGATTTCTAGAAGTTAAGAAGCAGAGCCTACAAGAGCAAAACCAATCTTTATCTATACAATGAGTTCCAGGACAGCCAGGACTACATAGTGAGACCCTGTCTCAAAAAGCCAAAACTAGTCAATCATGGTGATACACACCTTTAATCCCATCCTGAAGAAGGCATAATCATATACATCTCTATGAGTTAGAGCCCAGCCTGGTTTGTAGAGTGAGTTCCAGGACACTGATGTATGTGCCTCCTCATTGCCAGAGACTCCAGAAGCTCAGAGCAATCTATCTCTTTTGTCTGGGATCCCAGGAACCCATATGGACAACAAAGAAAAATCTTTGTTTCTTTACAACCTGATTATGAAAGTTACGCTGTCCATGGAATTCCAGGATAGTCAGTCCTGTAAAGTAAGACTCCATCTAAAAAAAGATACACACACACACACCCCTCTATAAAAATGAAGCAACAGCCGAAGAGTTAAACAATGGCCCAAGACCAGAATCAGATACTTTAAACTGGTAATAAAGTCAGACATCCAACATGATGCTGTTGAGAAAATGTGATGTTTACTCTTAAATCTTCTTGCCCAGAACAAAGGGTGGGAGTTTAGCTCTCAGAATCCTGGTAAGTCTACCCTTATGGTGGCCTGTATATGCTTCTGTGAGAATATGCTGTGTTTGTTGGGGGTAAAAGTCAAGAGGTTGCTGGGCAGTAGAACAGAATAAAACCCATTGTAGTGCTCACAGTTCCTTTTATTCCTCTTTCAAGATCAATTCCTGGACACCTTGATCCCTGAGCACGCCATGCAGCCTCTTGGCTGCTTGATGGCATCCAGGGTTCTCATGCTGAGTCTGGGCAATATCATGCTCAAAAAATGCAATTCAGTACACCTGGGGACGCCTACTGTCTCCCATTGCCATAACTACATAATTACTACAAGATCTATTATGAATGCATTCTGTGCAAATACAGGTAAAAGCTTTCTCAGACTTTGTCCAATTACTTTGTCATTTTAGCCGACAGTAGTTGTTTTGTTTGCTTTACTTGTTTTTTTTGGTGTGGGGAATGGAACTGAGGGCTTCATGTGTGCCAGGCAAACACTGCATTGCACCCTGCCTGAGCAATATCACCAGCCTTCCTTTTGCTGATTTTTGTCTTTGAAAGAGGGTCCCAGCAAGTTTCCCATGATGGCCTTGAGCTAGATGTATAGCTCAGGCAGGCCTTGAAGCCTTGAATTTGTGATCTTCTTGCCTCAGCCTCCCAAGTGGCAGGACCAAGTAGGTCTGTCATAAGTCTATGGACTGCCTGAACTGAGGACATAATCACACTATTTCTGTGTCCTCTTCCTCTATTATTCTCTATTATTGGCAAATAGTTGCAAAGGTTGTATACTTGTTCCTTTTCAAGGACCTCGTCTGGCATGTGTTCCTCATCCCATTTTTGGGCAGTAAAGAGGACTTTTGCTTTATGAAAAGAGTGGTGGTGAAAACAGATGGTCATTTTAGAAATACTTGCTCCCAACATTGAAGAAATATTTTAGTGTCTATGTTAAACCGGCTATATCTGGAGCCATTGGTGTTCCAGAAGCTCTGGCACCAAATGGAGACCACAGGGTCACAGAGGGGCAGACTTAGGGAACTTGCAAATATCTCACAAGAGTTCCTGGAGAGAGAGAGAGAGAGAGAGAGAGAGAGAGAGAGAGAGAGAGGTGGGAGGACAGTGAGAAGAGAACACAGGGCCTTACATGTACCAGGTAAATGCTCTAACAGCACAGTTGTTGGTATTCTGTTTTCTTTTATTGTGGTTGTTTTTAAGGCAGTCTCATTCGGGAGATCAGGCTGAGCTCAAATGCACAGAGATTCCCCAGCCTTAGGCTTCCAAGTATTGGAGCTGGAAGCACAAGTACCTGTGCCTAGTTATTGCCATATTTAGTTTTGGTTTTTGTTTCTTGAGACAGAGTTCTTCCAAGTAATCCTGTCTGGCCTGAAACTATATTTTTTTTTACCTTTATGATTTTATATATTTTATTATTTCTTCCTAGAAGCATCTCAACATATCATTCTTTCTCATATTATAAGAAGCCAAATTAAATAAACAGCAGCAAAAACTTTCTCGGCAGTATTTCTTCTGTGAAACTACAAGCCAAGATATTTTCCCATATTTTCCAAACCCCTTCTTGTTCTTTTCAATTCACTCAAAATTGACTTTTCTACCATTAACCTACTAGAGTACAATTTTCAGGCATAGAGTAGTTAAATCACGGTAAGAATATTAAAAATATTCCTTTGGTTTCTTTCTAAAGCTTCTTTTTTTTTTGAGGTCCAATTTTTTTCCATAATTTTATTTTTCTCATTAGTTACATTTTGTTAATTCTGTATCCCAGCTGTATCCCTCATTCCCTCCCCAATCCCACCCTCCCTCCCTCATCTCCTCCCTGCCCCTTTCCAAGTCCACTAATAGGGGAGGACCTCCTCCCCTTTCATATGACTCCCTTTTGTCAGGTATTTTCCGGACTGGCTCCAAAGTCCTCCTCTGTGGCCTAACAGTACTGCTCCTCCCTTGGGAGGTGGGGAGGTCAAAGAGACACCTGGCCTCAAATTCATTAGAGTTCCTCCTGCCTCTGCCTCCCAAATGCTGGTATTAAAGGCTTGCACCATCATGCCTAGCCCTTGGTTTTTTTGAAACAATGTCTCAAATAGCTCAAGCTGGCCTCAAATTCACAATGGTAGTCAAGGATGTTCCTCATCTCCTGAATGCTGGCATTCTTATTCTTGACTACAATTGTGAAGTAGGACAAAGAATAAAATCAGAAGTGCATTGGAGGCAAGTATGTTCCCAATGCTGTGACTATCCATTATCAGAATGCTCTCACCTTGAGAAACTAAAATTCTGCATTCATTCAACGCTAATTATTTACACTAGACACAAAGGCTCATGCTTGTGATCCCAACACCAGGAAGAGTTTAGAGCAAGAAAATTACCCAGGCATTTGAGAACAACCCTTGTTACAGAGAGACTTCCAAGCCAGCTTTTGCTGCTGAGTAATAGCCTGTCTATTACTAAGAAAGAAAGAAAGAAAGAAAGGAAGAAAGAAAGAAAGAAAGAAGAAAGAAAGAAAGAAAGGTAGTATTACATACTTGTAATTTTAACTTCAATTTTTATTTTTTATTATTATTTTTTATTTGTCATTTTTATTTTTTTTTTTACTAATTACACTTTATTCACTTTGTATCCCCCCATAAGCCTCTCTTTCCACCCCTTCCAATCCCACCCTCCCTACCCGTTCTTCATCCATTCCCCTCTCGAAGTCTATTGATAGGGGAGGTACTCTTCTCCTTCCTTCTGATCTTAGTCTATCATATACCATCGGGAGTGGATCCATTGTCATCTTCTGTGGCCTGTAAGGCTGCTCCCCAGTGAGGAGAAGGTGATCAAAGAGCAGGCTAATCAGATTATGTCAGAGGCAGTCCCTCTTCCTATTACTATGGAACCCACTTGGGCACTAAACTGCCATGGGCTACATCTGTGCAGGGGTTCTAGGTTATCTCCATGCCTGGTACTTGGTTGGAGTATGAGTCAATGGGAAGTTCCCTGTGTTCAAATTTTCTGGTTCTGTTGCTCTCCTTGTGGGGTTCCTGTCCTCTCCAGCTCTTACTATTTCTCACATCTTACATAAGATTTCATGTACTCTGCTCAGCAGTTGGCCATAAGTCTAAGTGTCTGGTTTGATAGTCTGCAGGGCAGAGGCTTTCAGAGACCCTCTGTGACAGGTTCCTAGGTTATTTCCTGATTTCTTATTCTTTGGATGTTCATCCTCTTTGGCTTTTGGGATGGGGATTGAGCATTTTAGTTAGGGTCCACTCTCTTGCTTAGTTTCTTTAGATGTACAGTTTTTAGTAGGTTTATCCTATGTTATGTCTATATGAGTGAGTATATACCTTGTGTGTCTTTTTTTCATTTTGTTTTTGAGATAGGGTTTCTCTCTGTCCTTAGCTGCCCTGGCCTCAGTGTGTAGACCATGCTGGCCATGAACTCACAGAGACCTGCCTGCCTCCTTGAGTGCTGGTATTATACGCATGGGCCACCATACCCATCAAACACTGAATTTTAATTGACAAGGAGCACGGTTTTACTAGGGAACCCAGTTAAAGACAGAACTGCCATAGGCTACATCTGGGCAGTGTTTCTAGGTTATCTCTATGCATGGTAATTGGTTGGAGTATCAGTCTCAGAAAAGACCCCTGTGCCCAGATTTTTTGGTTCTGATGCTCTCCTTGTGGAGCCCCTGTCTTTCATTTTCTTCTTCTTTTATAAGATTCCCTGTACTCTGCCCAAATTCTCTGACAGGAACACAGTGGCTTGCCCTTTGATCACCTCCCAGTGAGGGCTCAGCAGCCTAACCGGGTCACAGAGGAAGACAATGCAGCCAGTCCTGATGAGACCTGGTAGGCTAGGGTCAGATATGAGGGGAGGAGGACCTCTCCTATCAGTGGCCAGGGGGAGGAGGGTGGGATTTGAGGGAAATAGGGAGAGGGCTACACCTGTAATACAAAGAATAAATTGTAATAAAAAAATACATAAACCTTTAAAAACTCGAAGCACAGTTTTCCTTTGTTTTGCAAGTGGTCACCTGGGCTCCCAGACTGACCCCATACATTAGCCTTAGCTTTCCCTGTAACTGGAACTAAATGGCTATACCAGTGCCCTTTATGTGTGGATCAAGTCATTATTATTATTATTGTTTTAGAAAAAAAATCTTAAATTAGATTTGCTGTACAAGTAGGAAGTTTTCCTTGTATTAGTGTCTAAGTATCATGTGTGTGCCTGGTGCCTTTAGAGGTTCGAGGATGGCATTGTCTTCCCTGGAACTAGAGTTATTAGTAGTTCTGAATGACTGTATGGGTAATGGTAATTGAACCCAAGATTTTATAAGAACAAGTAATTTTTAAAATGTTTTCTTTTATATTTATGACAGACTTTCTCTGTAGCTGTGCCTGTCCTTGGCCTACATGTAGAACAGGCTGTCTTGGAACTCACAGAGATCTGTCTGCTGTTGCTTTACTGACTGCTGAGGATACAGGCATAGGCCACCATGCAGAGCCCCACATTGAATTTTTATTTTTTTTAGGATGAAGCTTTTATTTTATTGTGCAGGTGGGTTCATGGGTTCCCAGACAAAAGGGAGATTTAAATAGCTGGAACTAGAGAGGCATTACAGAACAATTTCTGTCTGGCTCAAGACCCTTTTTTAAGTTTAATTGTTTTTATTTGCTTTGCATATAAGGGATTTTGCTTGTGTTTCTGCCAGTGTACCATGAGTGTGTATGGTAACTGATTTTGGAAGACTGCATGGAATCCCGGAAACTGAAGTTACCAGTGTTTGTGAGCCAGTGTATGGCTATTGGGAATTGAAGCCAGTTTCTCTAAAACAACAGGTCTATTTTAATGATTTTTTCTCTTATTAGACTTTCTGATATAGGGATTCTCTGTGGGTTTGGATGACCAATGCTCACTTTGTAAACCACACTGGCCTTGAATTCACATGGGTCTGCCTTCCTGTTCCTCCCCCACATGCTGGGATTACAGGTAGCAGCCACCATGGACAGCCTAACTTTCATATTCGGTTAGTAAAGAAACAAGATTTTACTTTGTTGTCCATGTGGGTTCCTGGGATCCCAGACACCAGAGATGCATTGCTCTGAGCTTCTGCTGTCTCTGGCAATGAGGAGGCACATACATCAGTGTCCTTTGTGTCTGGCTCAAGGCCTTTTTTAAGTTGGTAATATTTTCATTTACATTTGTGTTACATGTGTGAGGTTTGGTTTGGCTTTGTGTCAGTCTCCTATGAGTGAGCCTGGTGTCTTTACAGATTGGTAGAAGGCATTGTCTTCCCTGGAAGTGCAGTTATTGGTAGTTGTGAGACACTACATGGGTGCCTGCTATTGAACTCAGGTTCTTATAAGAACAAGTGATATGGGGCTGCAGAGATGGCTCAGAGTTGAAGAGCACTGCTTTCTCTTCCCAAGGTCCTGACCTTGAAGAGTTTAAGTTAGCCTGAATATAACTCCATTTTGAAATAAAGATTTTGACTGGGAACTGAATTCAGGTACCTGGAAATATCACAGGATGTACACCTGGCAGAAAACAAAGTTAACTCTCCTAGCAACAGCCTCCAGGATAAATAACAGAATAAATGCTTCATAGAAAATGGAGACAAACTCCCTGGCAATAATCAATGGGAATCGGTTGAGAATCGGGTGGGAAAATTCCCCCCACTGTTTCAGATGTGGTTTAGAAAAATAGCCATTTGGATTATATGCCTTAGCCATTGTGATTGTATTCCTCAGAAAAGGTCACCTCGCCCTGCTAAAATTCACCCAATTCTGTAACGCCAAGTCTTGTACCCCCCTGCTTGCTGCCATGGAAAACCCCTGCTACAAGGATTCCCTTTAAAAATCCTGCTAACTTGGAGCACGGGGTTCCCACTTCTCTACTGCTGCTTCAGTGAGACTTGGGTCACCGAGTTCGATTACTCTCGTAATAAAGGTCTCTTGCAATTGCATCGAGTCTTTTCCTGGTGGTCTCTGAGGGTCCCCTGAACATGGCATAACAGGCTCAGTTCCCTGCAACCAAGGGGTGGCTCTGAAAAATATATAATGAGATCTAGTGCCCTCTAGTGGCTTTCAGTTGTACATGCAGGCAAACCTACTGTATGTCATCAAATAAATAAATTTTACAAAAAATAAGAATAAAAACAAAACACTGAAATTAAAATAAAACAAACAATTTACAAAAATTTCAACAGATTTAATTCACTTTATTTTTCTTATATAAAAACCCTTCCGTGGTAGCCACAGCTGGAGCCAGAGTCCTCTGAACAGAGACTCTGGTGTGGGTTTTCACAAGAAGATCAGTGAATGCCTGATAAGGACTCTTCGTGAACACAGAGGTCAGGGGTGAGATGGCCTATTAGATAGTGTCCTGCTGCTTAGGTTTTGACTACCCTTTCAGCCTTCCTGAGTCTACACAATCTCTGCCCATTGATGGTCCTGACACAATTTTAGAAGAGACCTTTGCCCATAATCCCATCTATTGGGCTGAAATGCTAAGTCAAAAGGGGCTCCCTGAAATTAGCTATTATTTCGGGGACCTACCTAGCTGAAGCAGCAACTGGACAAAATGACCATACAGATGCTAGAAAGAGGATTCCAGAGATTGGTTTAAAACCTATAATAGTTCTCTTTCGGTTACTATACTATAACCACCCTGATAGGACCACTACTCAATTTGATTTTTACCTTTGGGTCTTATAATTTAAATCACTTGATGGCTCTCATGAAGGAATGCTTTGAAGCAATATAGTAATGGTATTCAGATCCCATTGTGGAATATAAATCTGGAGGACACTAAGAACCATATCTGGAAGCCCCAAGATTGGGTCTTCAAATGATCATGGGAAGGAAGAAATGGGAGACAAGAGTATTATAAATTAGTTTTTTTGGCAGAGGGGGTTATTGAAATAAACTTTAAAGCACAAGCCTGAACAAAGGCCAGACAGGTGGAGACATGTCCAGCCACCTGTGGGGAGGAACCAGCCTTACTGCATTCTTTTCCTACTCAGTAGAGTTACAGTTGCTAGGAAACGGGCCCAGATCATCCCCTCCTCTAGGACAGCTTAGTGATCAGCTGGTACTAAGGAGAAATAACAATGCCTTTTGTGTATGGCTCAAGAACCTTTTTTTAGATTATAACTTTTATTTAAATTTAGATTTCTGTTACATGTAAGCATTTGTGTCTGGGAACCATATGTGTCCCTGGTGTGTGAAGAAGGTATTGTGTTCCCTGGTAATTGCAACTGTATGGCTGATGGCAATTGAACACAGGTCATCTACAAGAACAAGGGATTTTAAAAAATTATTTTATTTTATTTTCACAGTTTTTCTCTGTACCCTTGGTGATCCTTGGGTTATTTTGTAGACAAGGCTGCCCTGGAACTCACTGAGATCTGCCTGCACCTCCCTTCCTGAGTGCTGGGAATACAGGCATGTGCTACCATGCCCCGCCTCACATAAAAGTTTTATTTTAGGAAGAAGATTTTAAGTAGTTGTGCAGTTGGGCTCCCAGGTTCCCAGACAAAATGCAGTCTTCGGCCTAAGCTTAGTGACTCATAGAGACTAGGAAGTAAAAACAGTGCCTTCTGTGTCTCTCTCATGTCCCTTTATTTAGATTTCAATTTTTTTAAATTTAGATTTGTGTTGCAGGTCTGGGGTTGTACTTGCATTTGTGTCTGTGCTGCAGAGGTATGCCTGGTGTATGAAGAGGTTGGAAGAAGGCATTGGATTTTCTGGAACAGAACTTATGGGTAGTTGTGAGACACTGTATAGGTGGTGGGAAGTGAACCCAAATCCTCTATTTGAACAAAGTCTTGTTTGTTTGTTTATTATTTTGAGACAGGGTTTCTCTGTAGCCTTCCCTGTCTCGGCTCACAATTTATATCACAGAGCTGTTCTGGAACCCATGATGTGGACCAGGCTAGCTTCTAAATCAGAGTTCTGACTGTCTCTACTTCTCAAATCCTTGGTTGAAAGGCTTAAAGGCTTGCACAACTATGCCCCGTCTTGTACTTTTTAAGGTGTTATTTCTAATCAAACACTAAACTCCTGGAACAATGGCTAGCGTCCTGAAGCAACTGCATGAGAAATACATTGATGTCTGCCAGAGAAAGGTATTGTGTAAAAAAGTCTTGTTTGTTTGTTTGTTTTTCTCATGGATTGCAAAGGGCAGCAGAAAACATACAATAACCAATTCTTTTTTCCCTCCTCAGGGTCTAACAAGTTTTGATGCCAGCACCAGAGTTCAGTATTGCTAGATGGTTTGCAGTTGCACCTGCTTTCTCTTCTGTAGGGGACTAAATGGTCTTCTGCCAGAGCTCAGGGTATTTGGAAGACCAGAGAGACAAATTTAAAAACATTCCAGTTTTCAAGCAAGGTAGAAGCCTTCAAGGTCTCCTATAGATATATTTATTTTTTTATTTTAGTTTGGGCCAGGTATAGGTTTTTAATACCACCACTGGGGAGGCAGAGGCAGGTGGATCTCCGAGTGATTTGCCAGTCTGGTCTACAGAGTGAGTTCCAGAAGAGCCAGGGTTATGCAGAGATACCCTGTCTTGATAAAAAACCAAAAATAACATAAAAAAATAAACGTAAAGACTTTTTTTTTCCTGTGAACTCTGAAACTTGCTAGAAACCGGGCATGATCCAGGTTCCAATGTTAAAGGTGGGACTATGGCCAGTTCCAGCCAGCCTGGGCTTACAAGGACCAGCTCTTAAAAACTACATGGAGAAGGGGGTTGTTAGAGAGGGTTAGCCGCAATATCCAGCTTGGGTACAGCTCTCTATTGAAATGGTGCCCTTCTGTGAGAAGTAGCATCTCAACAGGGATGTCCAATTCTAGAAGCACTGGAGCAGGTATCTCAAACTCATGGTTAGAAAATTCAGAACTGTCGTTATGGGCATTCCTGAGAGGTAGAAGCCCAAAAAGGCGGGAATATGTCCTCTACTCCCATGGTGCCTAGGGGCTTGGCACTATTAAGGGCACTGCCCGCACACATCCCTTGCTGGCTCGCCAGAGGAGCGGGGGGGGGGGTGGTGGTGGCTGGGACCTGCACCAGACACGCACACAGGCAGGTGTGTATAAGGTGGGCTAAGAGGGCCTGGTCTCCTTTGAGTGTCGCGGGTTTAAGTAGAGACACCACTTTGGAATAGCCGGGTTCCGTGTCCGCACTTGGGATCAGGAGGACTGAGATCCAGATAGACACCACCCCTTACAGAGAAAAAGGGCCCTGGTGGCCGGGATCGGGGCCGAGGCCTTCAGAAACTGTGCAGAAGCACCTGGGATGGATGCAGGCTCTGCCGAAAAGAACAAAAGGCCAGGATTCTGATGGGGTTAGGGGTGGGACATCGACGTCACAAAGGACCTTAGAAGCAGAGGGGGGTGATGGCGAGGAGAAGGGAGCGGCGGGGAACATGGCAGCTGTGAACCCTGAACCCAGGGATTGGCTGTTTAGAAGGTTCCAATGTTTGGCCGTTACCAGGGGAACCAGGCGGCTTCAGGCAGTGCTGGTCTCCACACAGGGAGCACAGGACACAGGTAGGGTAGTAGTAAGAGGAGGTTGGGTCCAGGACAGGGGACAAGGGCAGACAGGGGCCTAGCCTTCTGCCTAGGCTTCATGGGCTGTGGGAGAATGATCTGCGCGTCTGTGGGATGTCCCAATTGGGTAGGAGAAGGTTGCTGTGCTGGGAGGACTAGCTAGTAAGCTGGGGCTTAGGATTGCTAAAAAGTGGGGCTTGTGTGGCCGAGGGGAGATTAATGGCCACCATGGGCAGGATATTACCTATGGCCCAGCAGGAGGGATGGGGTCTCAAAGCCTGATTGGTGGAAGCGCCTATATGCCAAAAAGGCAAAACTCCAGTTGTGTTTTTAGAAGATGGCAGGAACCAGAGACAGTACTTGAAGGGGGTGGGGTCGGGCGAGCTGACAGACTGAGCAGGTTGGTCAGGAGAATGGGTGGTGGGGCATGACGGGGCCAGGCAGGGTGGGCAGAGCTGACAGCTGGGGCTGTGGAGCCAATACTGCGCTAATGGTTGGGGGCAGGGTGGGCATGAGGACTGTGGTGGGACAGGGCAGAGCCAGGCAGGGTAGGTGGGAGAATGGGGTGGGGAATGGCTCGTGGGGAGGGGTGGCCTGAGGTGGGAAATACACTGGACTCTTGTGAGAGCCCCTGGCTGAGCAGACAATGGGAACATGAGGGGGCTTTTGCTTAGTGGAAGGAGCTGGTATGGCCAACAGCCTCCTGAGTTGAGGCCTGATGCAGCTCATTCCAAAGGACTGGGCCATACTAGACCACCAGTCATGGCAGCTGGAACTGCAGGGAGAGTGTCTCTGGGTGCAATGCTGGGAGTGCAGCTTTCAGGAGAATAGGGGTTGAACAATTAATAATTAAACACTAACGATGTTGAAAGAAAGCTGGAAGTTAAATTAGGGGCTATACTTGTCTTTACACCTCACTAATATGACACAGTAGATAAAGGGTCCACTACATGCTTTTGGCATATATATATATATATATATATATATATATATATATATATATATACTAGATAAATTTTTCTGGTGTAACTCAGGCTTAGAACTCAGTCTATAGACCAGGCTGTAATTTCGAGAAAGTCACACTTATGAAATTCATACCTACTGTTATATGACTTCCACTCCATTCCTGATAGGACATAGCTCCTATCAAGACATATATCTCTATATATGACCTCATATATGTAGACATGTATACACAGGCAGAATTAAAAATAAAAATTGAGAAATAAAAATAAAAGACAAGTACATATAGGGGCTGAGATGTAGCTCAGTTGGTAGAGCATTTTACTAGCCTGCATCAAACTTCCCTCAGACACCAACAAGGCATTAATCAATGGCAGACACACTGCTGTGAATCCCAGCCCTCAAGTGGGAGACTCAGGACAGTAAAAACTTCAAGGTCGCCTTCCACTACATGGGGGTTTAAAGGCAGCCCAGAATCTAAGACAATATTCTTAGTTTTGAGGCAGGCTCTTGCTATTGAGAATAAACTGGACACATGTTAGGGCCTAAAGCTACTTCTGACCTTGCATTTTGGAAACTGGTTGTTCCCTGCATTTATTTGAGAATGTTGATATCTTATTGCCTGTGTTGTTCATAGGCCTCAGTTCAAAATCCTCTTTTTTTCCAGTTACATTATTAACATGGATATACGCGGGAACAATGAAGACTTTGAGGAGTGTAAGTAGAGCTTTCTTTTGATTGGAGTGTGCGTATATTAAATGTCTGTGTAGAGATGACTGATATGAGATTTGGGACACTTGGATTCATCTGGTCCTATGTTTGGCCCCTTCTAGTGTTCTTTCTGGCTTGTTGAAATTTATTTCTCTGCTTTCAAGAGCAGGGGAATATATTCCTTTCTTAAATGTGTTCTTTACCCCTTTTTGGTTCCTGGGTCTTTCATTTCCTCTATCTTTCATAGGAAACAGATTATTTTGGCTCATACTTCTCTCCCCCTCCCATTCTTTCTCTTTCTCTTTGTAGCTGGATATAGAGTCCAAGGTATTCTAATCAAGTGATCTACTACTGATCTATGTCACTAGTCCTGGGTAAATGTAAATTTTACTAGCTGTAATTTATAAGCTAGTTTTCAGGAGTAAAAGACATGTGCTACTAGATTTTATGATGCTTCCTAACGCTTTTTCTTTCTATGATTTAGATAAGTCTACAGTGCCGGAGCAGGAACAGTCCAGGTAAGTAGGAGAACTGTTGGAACTTGACTTTTCTTTTTTTCACCCATTGTTCTGGGCAAGAAGATTTGAGAGTAAACATCACATTTTCTCAACAGCATCATGTTGGATGTCTGACTTTATTACCAGTTTAAAATATCTGATTCTGGTCTTGGGCCATTGTTTAACTCTTCGGCTGTTGCTTCATTTTTATAGAGGTGTGTGTGTGTGTGTATCTTTTTTTAGATGGAGTCTTACTTTACAGGACTGACTATCCTGGAATTCCATGGACAGCGTAACTTTCATAATCAGGTTGTAAAGAAACAAAGATTTTTCTTTGTTGTCCATATGGGTTCCTGGGATCCCAGACAAAAGAGATAGATTGCTCTGAGCTTCTGGAGTCTCTGGCAATGAGGAGGCACATACATCAGTGTCCTGGAACTCACTCTACAAACCAGGCTGGGCTCTAACTCATAGAGATCTGTATGATTATGCCTCCCTCAGGATGGGATTAAAGGTGTGTATCAACATGATTAACTAGTTTTGGCTTTTTGAGACAGGGTCTCACTATGTAGTCCTGGCTGTCCTGGAACTCATTGTATAGATAAAGGTTGGCTTTGCACTTGTGGCCTCTGCTTCTTAAATTCTAGAATTCATGCTCAACTAGTTTGATTGTAAAAATGTCTTTGAGATTTCTAATCTCAATCTTTTAGAAAAAATTAGACATTTAGCCTGATATGCTCTTTTATGATCCAGGCTGCATCTTGCCTCATGGTGATCTTGTAAGTGTACTGTGATCATATTGACAACCAATACAAATAACTCATCATATAGATATCAGAGTGTTTAGCCTAGCTTTTAGAGCTTCCAGAGAGCTGTCCCAGTAAGTTGTGGAAAAAGTGATGATCAGGTAGAAATGGAATGAGAACCAAAAGATAACCGTGTGCTAGAAATTAAGAGAAGCCTTTCCTTTTCTATTCCTTTCCCTTCCTTCCTTCCTTTCTCTTTTTCTTTCCTTTTCTTTTCAGACAGAGTCTCTTTGTAGCCCTGACTGTCCCATAACTCACTACATACACAAGACTGGTCTCAAACTAACAGAGAAGTGGGATTAAATGCATGTGCCATCATGCTCAACAAGAATATTGTTTTAAAAAACATAGTTGTCTTTATTTTAAGTGTAGAAGCATTTGCCTGCTTGTATGTATATGTGCTTAATACCCATGATGCCTAGAAGAGGGTGTTAGACCCCTAGAACCAGTTACCACTAGTTATAATCTGCTGTGTGGGTGCTGAGAATCAGACCATGGTCTGCTGCAAGAGCACCCAGTGTCGGGGCTGGAGAGATGGCTTGGTGATCTTCCAGAAGACAAAAGTTTGACTCCTAGCACCCACATGGTGGCTTACAACTGTCTGTAACTTCAGTCCCAAAGATCTGCTGTCCTCTTCTGGACTCCAAATACACTGTATGCACATAGTACATGCACATTCACACGGGCAAAATTCTTATACACATGAAAAAAATTAAACATCATGACCGATGTGGTGATGTACAGAGCCTTTTATCCCAGTGCTAGAGAGGCAGAGGCAGGCAGGCCTCTCTGAGTTTCAGGCCAGCCTGGATTATAGGGTGAGTTTTCAGAATAGCCAGAGATGTTACACAGAGAAACCCTGTCTTGAAGCAAAAATAAAATAAAATAGGAAAATCTTTTTTTTTTCAATACAGTTTATTCAGGAACCTAGAACAATCATCTGACCCTGGGGAAAGCCAGCCCACAGCTTAAATAGCCTCTGGGTAGCCAACCCCAGCGTGCCTCATGGGCAATGCAGATAGGTCCACATACATGGAAGCAAGCCAGATCCTCAGCCTTAGACAAATGTGGAATTGTTCGTGACAGAGAGCACTCACCATCGGGAAGGTGGAAGGCGGAAACCAGCTCCATCTTTAAGGCACAGCATTCTGCAGCTCTCTACAGTTCCCCCTTTTTGTTTTACACTCATCAGGCTAGAGTAGAGGTCTGATCTCTGATATTAGAAATAAATTGGGACTTTGTACTGATGTTCATTTAGGTGTCATCCACCCAAAGAGCATCAGACCCGACAGATACCTTTTTCTCAGAGGCGGGACCTGGGGCGTCAACCCACATGCAATCAGACATGCTCTTCTCTGGATCCAAAGCGGCTGACCCTGAGTGCAGTGCTTAGCCTCGCATCCTGAGCGTATCATTTTAGCTTTTTGTGGTAGCCAACCATGCTTGGGGAGACTGTCCTGCTTCAATGGCTGTAAAGGCCTGAATGGTCATGGCTGCATTACACTGTTGTGAGACTCTAATCTTGCATATATACCACAGGCAAACCAAGGAGACCAACACCAGAAGGCCTGCTAACGCTCCCATGCCCGCCCATTCCTTCAGATGATTCATGGCTGCAGCAATCCATGATGATAATCCTGTGGCTAGTCCTGCGTCCACTCTGGTAGAATTTACTGTGACAATGGCCACTCTCAGCTGCTCCATCGTAGTATCGAATTCTCCAGTCCAATTACCTAAAATATAGCTCGACAATTTTTTAGACATATTTGCAGCACAGGAAAAATTCTCATGTTATATGCTAGTGACTCAAAGTCCAGCATATTTTCATTGACAGCCAAGTTGAGCGATTTGCCATAGGGTATCAATTTGCTCCTGCACGAGGTCAATCCTCTGATTGAACACCATCAAGCTTCCTTTTAGTTGAGCATTAATTCCTTTAATCTTTTTCAAAATGAACAGCAAGTATTCTTACCTGCTGAGCCTTCTTTGCAGCCCCTCGAAGACAATAATTTTGGTTGTATGTGTCTTAAGCAGGTCCTTTCTAAGTAGCTTTGGGTGTCCTGGGCTTACTATGTTCAGGCTGGCCTTGAACTCAGAGAGATCTGCCCAGCTCTGCCTCCTGGGTGCTGGAATTGAATGCATGTGCCACACACCCAGGCTAGAAAGGTTCTTTAAGGCTAGGGTAGTAAGTAGGAGAACAAAGGTTCATCAAATTGGCAGCTAAAAAAAGACAACATTCATGGTAGAAATAGATTAACATTTGTATGTACAGTGGATGCAGAAATATTTTGTAACAAGGATTTGGAGTGTTTTTCTTCCATAGTAAAAGTGTTTCATGTCCAGAGATGGATCACTGGGTTAAGGTACTTGCCACACAAGTCTGATAACTTGATTTTCATCCCCAGAACCCATGTAAAGGTGAAAGGAGTCACTTGACTTCACAAAGTTGTCCTATAACTTCCACATATGTGTTGTGGTGCATGCACAGCTACACACACTATACACCTCCCCCAACAATGATGATTATAAAATGTACATCTTACAGGGATGCATGCCTGTAAACATAGACCTTGGAAGCCTGACGAAAAATTTCTATGACTTCCAGTATATCTTGGGCTAAAGAGTAGCTGCTGGGTAGCTTCATGGCACATTGACACAGGCTAGAATCATTTTAGAATAGGGAGGTCTCAATTGAGAAAACGCCTCCATAAGATGGGGCAGTATGCAAGCCTGTAGGTTTTTCCTAATTAGTGATTGAAGTGAGGGCCCAGCCTATTGTGGGTGTACTTGTCGCTGGACTGGTACTCCTGGGTTCTATAAGAAAGCAGTCTTAGCATGCCAGTGGGTAAGGAGTGTGTGGTTGTGGGTAGCTGGGGCTGAAGAACTGGCTGTGATTAACAAGATACTAGCCTAACTAAAGAAAAATCCTTTCCTTTGCTGAGATAATTGATGCTGGAAAGCTGGAGCTGAGAAATTAGCAGTAACTAGGAAGAGACCAGCAGTACTGAGGTGAAATATTCTGGAAAGTGACTGCTCAGAATTGGCACACAGAAGTGGTGATCCAGAGACTTTTGTCTGGTTTGTAGCTTGTGCTGACAGCAGAACCTGCTAGTCTCCAAGAGTCACCCAATTGGTACTGTTTATTTAGTCATGAATGTGTCATGAAGAATAGCTGAGGCTTGGCACTGTGAGGTAGAGCAACATTTCTCTAAGAGAACCCAGGAGAGGCTATTGTTAGGAGTGCAGCCCAGTTTAAGCAAGAGACTCCAGCCATTTGGAGATGCCAGTGTCATGGAACAAGCACCAAGAACAGACACAGTCATGGATTGGAGCCATCCTGATCTTAGGGGACAAGCTGCGCATGCTACAGAGGGTAAAGCTGGAGAAGATCATGACTGGATACAAGACATTAGACATTGAGTTACTTGCTCAGTTGGAGTTTGGTTTTGCTTTGTTCAGATTGTGATTTCTGTAAGATGCCTCCTTTTGTAAGAGCAGTGGACAGGTGCATAGAAATATGGAAAATGAGGAATAATTGAAAGATTTAACAAATCTAATGAAGGGGAATAGAGTTGGTGTAGGAAACACCCAAAATTTAACAAGTAATCATGCTTATTGTAGAAAGTAGGGGAAATGTCCTGAAGAGAAGAATACTGTGCTCATATTTTCTTGGTTTCTTTTTCTACCTTACAACTTAGCTGTGTGGTGACTAACTCTGTCTCTGACACTGGATCTCCCTTTGAAGAACAGAGGCCTATGATCTATGAAATAACCAACAAAGGCAAGTATCATTTCTGCTTAGAGAAACAGCTGAGCTCTGAAGCCTTGCCACATGTGGCTGTTTTAGGATCTGCCTCTGCAAACCTTAATTTTATGATGATTTTGTAGCCAGTGCCCCCTTTTCTTTCTCCATCATGTGCTGGGGTCCCTACTCCATGGTTTATTTCCTAACACAACTGCAACTTCCTGTTGCCTTAGATTTGGTTAGAGTTCTATCTGCCTAAAACTCTGCTCCTCCCTCTCCTTCTCTTTTCATCCTTTATGGACAAGAAAGAGGAGAGGGTAAGAAGCATTACTCTACCTTCTTTCCAGCTGGGTGGAGACTGGGGTTAGCAGAGGTTAACAGTGAAAACTGTTAAAGATGTACTATCTGCTCCATACCTTATTGTATGAGGCAGCAAGTACCAAAAGTCCAGCTGGACCACAGTGACTAAATAAAGATCTTTTCTAAGCTAGAGAATGTTAACTTGATATGGATAAAATACTGCTTTATTGAAGCAAGTGCCCTTATTTGGCTATGGCCCACAAGGCATCAGATTTTTGTTAAGGAACAACTGAGCAAGTACCTCATGCTGTTTAGACAGTAGGATTTCAAAGTGGGAATCATATTTTCATTGCTAGTTTATCATTGGTCACTTCTCTCAGGAAAATACAAAATAGAGGGAAGTATCTAAAACTGTGGTTTTTAACTGTGATTCAAAATGTCCAAGCATTCAACTACTTCAGCTTAGTTTGTGTTCAATATCCTGCTGATGTCTGTATGTACAGAGTGGGTAGAAGAAGCATATTTACATATGTCTCTTGAATTTCAGATGATTCCCGTGATGAGGACCAAATACTTGAGTATGAAAAAGAACTGCTTCAAAGTATTAATTCCATTCTCAGTTCAGCTGATGATTGTGACCTGTGGCATCTTTATGGAACTTCCAACTATCCATCAAGTGAGCCTAAGCCAGAGCCAGAGGCAGAGGCAGAGCTGGAGCCAGACCCAGAACTGCAACCTCAGCCAGAGACCGAGCCTCAGGCTGAGCAAAAACCTCAACCTGAGCAAAAGCCACAGCCAGAGCCAGAGCAAGAGCCTTTGACCGAGCCAGAGGGAGAGCTGCAGGCAGAGCTGAAGACCAAGCCACAGCCTGAGCCCAAGCTGCAGCCAGAGCCAGAGCCAAAGCCTGAGCCAGTGCCAGAGGGGGAGCTGCACCAAGAGAATGAGCCCCAGCCAGAGCAGGAGGCCAAGCCCCAGTCTGAGCCTGAGAGGCAGCCTGAACCTCAGCCAGAGGTATTGGCAGAGCCCCAGCCTGAGCCAGAGACACAGCCCGATACTGAGACAGAGGCTGAGACAGAGGCCAAACCCCAGCCAAAGCAGGAACCTGAGCATGGGCCCAACCCTGAGGCAGAGGCTCAGCAAGAGCTGGAGCCCAAGACCCAGCCTGACCCTAAGTCTGAGCCCCAGCTGGAGCCCGAGCCAGAGCAGGACTCCGAGGGTCAATCTGAGCAAAATATTACCAACAAGGAGGCTGAGGAGAGGCGGGCTGCATATCTGCTGGCCAAACAAAGGAAAAAGAGAAAAAACAGATTTATATGTATGTCACAGGGTAAGCCACGTAGGAAACGTCATAGGGTTGGGCCTGGGCCTCAGCCTGAGCCACAGCCACACCCAGAGCAAGAGCCTAAGCCCCAGTCTGAGCCTGAGCCCAAGGAAGAAACAGAGGCCAAGGCCCAGCCACAGCCAGAGCCTGCACCCGAGCAGGAGCCTGAGTCTGCATCTGAGCAAAATATTACCGACAAAAAGGCCAAGGAGCGTCGGGCTGCGTATCTGCTGGCTCAACGAAGGAGAAAGAGAAAAAATAGATTTATATGTATGTCACAGGGTAAGCCACGTAGGAAACGCCGTAGGCTACTCTCACAGAATGAGCCCAGCCTGCCAAGTGCATCTGCAAAGCCTAGGTCTCCTGATGTGCCCATGTCATCGGGCCAACCTGTTCATGCTGCTGAAAACACCGCATTAAGTAAGGGGAGAGGCCAAGGGGCACGACCACGAAAGTGAAAATTGTCTCAAGTGGATGTGGGGTTCCCATGTCCATTTTCCTTATGCTCCAATATGCATTTACAGTTCAGTTCCCCTGGAGTGCTTTTTTTCTGAATTCCCTGTTGTGATGATATTCAGGGTAATTGCCCACCCTCTCTGTATAATTGTCAATCCCTCTATGTAGCCAGGAGTTAGAGTGGCTCTTCCCTCCTCCCAGTTGAAACATGTTGCTGAATGTTTCCAGTCATAAGAGGACTGTTCATGATTTATTCTCTGAGTGTGTAGCCTCATGAGTGGCATGTAACAAGTTTGATTTTAATAAATAAATAAATGATACTCTTCGTGCCTAAGTCTCTGGCTAGAGTTATTGGCACTATGGGCTCTGGAAGAAGGCAAAAGGCAAGGTGTGACTGGCAAATTGGATGAAGGTGCTGCTGGGGACATGTGCTAATACCATAGCAATCATTAGACTATACTAGTCTTAGTTGCTCATGCAACCGTGCCTCCAAGGAGCCTCATGGTAGTTCACTGTACCTGTGACAGTGTTTACTCAGCTCACTCTGCTGGTGGTTGGTGGCCCTAAATAGAATCACTCAGAATGTAACAGTATGCAGCCTGCACACACAGTCTTGATAGGTGCTGTCCTGTGCTTGCCTTCGAGAGCTCTTCTTGAGCTTCCATTTCTCTCACTTGCTTGATGAAATCAATTTCCATTATGAGATTAACCTTTCAGCTGAGAGTGGACAAAAACTTGAGGGCCTTCCCAGAAGAAACCCATTGCACCAAAAGTTGAAAAATGCAAGACTGGGTATATGCTGCTCATTTGCATGGGATTTATCGCACATTTTTTACATGTTTATCAGTCCAGTGGATACTGGAGACTCCAAGGGGATGAAGGAGTCTGGTTGGACGAAGGTTTCTGACCCTAAGGAGGTATGCACATGATGAGGTCACCTGCTGGTTCCCCTTCGTTCTGTCCTAGCCATCCAGCTAAAGGACCAGGCCTGTGTGCTCTACTCAAATCCTAGCAGTTAAATGGCAGAGTGCTTCCTTCAACCTCACAGCAGCTCTGACCTCTAAAGTTTTATTTGTCCTTAAACTCAGGCCAATGATGGATATGTGGCCCAGGCACTTTTTAGGCTGGACACAGCTGATGGCCATAGTTTACACTGAAGCAAGCCAACAGAGTTGAATGTGATGGCACATTAATCCCAGGACTCAGCAGGCAGAGGCAGGGCAATTAGGAGTCCAAGGCTACCTTTCACAAATCAAGTGCAAGGACAGTCCCATCTGCATGGTACTCTTACCTCAGGAATCATCTAGCAGGACAATTACAGAGGAGAAGGTAGAGCTAGGTGTTCTGATCTGGGATGGGAGGGAGGGCAGTTAAAAATGTCTTCAGGGTTTTTCTAATGCTTTGCATGATCACATTTCCCCTTCCTACTGTATATATTTTTGTGCTTTGTTTGGAAGGATTATGTTTACAACCCATTGGCCTTGGACTTGTTCCCAAGCACTCTGCCCCTGAGCCACTTCCTTGCTATCCTATGAAGTTTTGAAACATCACTGACTCAGGAAAAAAGCATTAGGGTAAGGTAGATTGCTTGCAGTTTTATTATTATTCTCATTAATCTATGGGGAACTATCAGAAACAAGTATTGCCTAAGCCAAACGCATGCTAATACTTAAGAACCTGGCAGTAAAGAACAAAATTACTGCTTTTGTATGAAGGGGAAGACAGGGAAATGATTAAAGAGGTGATCCTGACTTGCAAAAGAGATGCCAGATGGAAGAGCCCATAGTGAGGAGGTAGCAGTCCACATTCCATTTGAACACAGTGTAAGGGAGAAATGAACTTCAAAAGCTGGTTGTGATAGAATTTTAAATATGGAACCTGTTAGGCTAAATATAGCTTCATAAATCTGTTCAAAATTTGCATTGAGTAACTGCAAAATCAGAAATACAGTGGCCTGACCTTAGCACCTTGATCTTCTGATAAAAAAAAAAAAGCAAAAAAACCTGTTAAATTACGCATACCTGTCAACATATGTCACAGTTTTGAACTGTCATTTCCGGATGGAGAGACCTTCTGTCAGTTGCTTAGAGAACATTATTATTGGATGTCTCACCATTCCAATGAATCGAACATATCAGATTATTTTTTAGGCCCATATGATCACTTTTTTTTTTTTTTTTGGCAAATCCAGCATCTCCATTCTCTCAGTATCCAAGTGTCAAGATGTCCTCTCTAGACAGTCATGAACGTGTCCTCCAGCTTTACTTTGCCAATGTCTAGACACTCATCCCAGCCCTCTTCTCCACACTGCACTCAATTTATTGTGAGCTTTCCTGCTCAGAACCTGGTTGTCCAGGACTTTTTAATTTGCTCCTTCTTCACATCTCCTATCTAGCTCTCAATACTATACTGCTAGCCCAGGCTTCAACCATTCATTTCCCTCTGGGTCTCCAACCATTCTTTTCCCTCTGGGTCTCTAGATCCAATCATTACTCACATTTTTTACTTCTTTCAAGTGTCCCCAGTATATTGGGAAACAGAGCCTCACATGTGCTCTATAAGTTCTTCGCCATTGAATAGCAGCTACAACCCTCATTAATTCTTAGAAATCAAGGTTTTTTGTCTTGTTTCTGATCTGGGGTCTTACAACGTTGTTCAGGCTCTTCTTGTACCCCTGGGCTCAAGCAGAGCTCTCATCTCAGCTTCCTCTGTAGCAGGAACTATATTTAAGTGTCTGCCACCAACCCAGCTTTCAATGACCTTCTTTTGGTGGGGAGGGCTATGGTACAGGTTGACATAGGTTGCTCTCAATCTGTAGAGCAGGCTGGTCTCATACTCACTATTTACCTCAAGGTGACCTTGAATTCTGTAGTCATCCTGCCTCAGCCATTCGGTGCTGGGATTGTAGAAACTGCTGAGGTTTTGTTGTTGGATTTAATTTTAAAAATGTTTTTTATGCAATACATTTTGATCATTTTCTTTCCCCTCTCCCACATCCTCCCTACCCACCAAACTTTAGGTGTACATGCTTATGTTCTCACTCTCTTACCAAAAGAAAGAAACCAGCAAAACAAAACAAAAACAAAAAACAAAACAAAACCTAAATCAAAACAGAAAAGGACCTTAAAATCCAGAAAAACAAAAATACTAAAGCAAACAAAACAATGTTATTGTTGTTTTGAGATAAGAGCTCACTATGGAAGGATCTCACAGACTGATCTCTAACTCCAGGCCATCTTCCCGGTTCAGCTTCTCAAGGACTGCAATTAAAGGTTAAATGGCCTGTCTAATTCTAAACTCAGTCAGTTGTTAAGAGTCCAGCTAAGCCAGGCAGTGGTAGGACATACCTTTATTCCCAGCATTGTGAAGAAAGATGCAGGGAGATCATTATAAATTCAAA
This sequence comes from Meriones unguiculatus, assembly GCF_030254825.1. Classification (NCBI taxonomy): domain Eukaryota; kingdom Metazoa; phylum Chordata; class Mammalia; order Rodentia; family Muridae; genus Meriones; species Meriones unguiculatus. The sequence goes on along the minus strand of NW_026843706.1, from coordinate 2,248,394 downwards.
GCCAGCCTGCTCTAGAGAGATATCCAGGACAACCAGGGCTACACAGAGAAACCCTGTCTTGGAAAAAACAAAAAAGGAGTCCATCTAAGGGTGGGTGAGATGGCTTAGGGCCACAAAATGTTTTGTCCTCAGTTTAATCCCTGGGACCTGCATGGTAAGCAGAAAGGAAATACTGGACTCTCACAAGTTGTCTTCTGTCCTCCACATGTATGCTATGGCATGGGCATATATGCACACACACATACTAAATAAATGAGTAAATAAATAAATGAATTCCTTTAATTACGATGCTTTTCATAATAGAACCCAGTTCAGATCTCTACTTTACCCCAAGCTTCTGCTGACCAAATCTCTTGGACACAGATACCCCCTGAGCCCACTTTTGTCCATAGAAGGAAAAAACCAAGCCTTGCCCAGGTGAATTTCTAGCAATGCCCACAAAAAAATGAATGTGCTGGAGCTGTTCCCCCAAAAGCTGACCTCTTAAGGTGTAGCTAAAACACAAACCAGCTTGTCATGGGTAGGAGTTTAGCTCTCAGAATCCTGGTAAGGCAACCCTATGGCTGCCTGTATATGCTTCTGTGAGAATATGCTGTGTTTGGTGGGGGTAAAAGTCAAGGGGTTGCTGGGCAGTAGAACAGAAGAAAACCCATTGTAGTGCTCACAGTTCCTTTTATTCCTCTTTTAAGATCAGTTCCTGGACACCTTGATCCCTGAGCACGCCATGCAGCCTCTTGGCTGCTTGTTGGCATCCAGGGTTCTCATGCTGACTCTGGGCAATATCATGCTCAAAAATGCAATTCAGTACACCTGGGGAGGCCTACTGTCACCCATTGCCATAACTACATAATTACTTACAAGATCTATTATGAATGTATTCTGTGCAAATACAGGTAAGGGCTTTCTCAGACTTTGTCCAATTACTTTGTCATTTTAGCCTGCAGTAGTTGTTTGGTTTTCTTTATTTATTTTATTTTATTTTATATTTGTGGTGTGAGGAATCGAACTGAGGGCTTCATGTGTGCCAGGCAAACACTGCATTGCACCCTGCCTGAGCAATATCACCAGCCTTCTTTATGCTGATTTTGTCTTTGAAAGAGGGTTCCAGCAAGTTTTCCCTCCTAGTCTTGAGCTAGCTGTATAGCTCAGGCAGGCCGTGAACTTGTGATCTTCTTGCTTCAGCCTTCCAAGTGGCAGAACGAAGTAGGTCTGTCAAGTCTATGGACTGCCTGAACTGAGGACTGAATCACACTGTTTCTGTGTCCTCTTCCTCTATTATTCTCTATTATTTGCAAATAGTTGCAAAGGTTATATACTTGTTCATTTTCAAGGACCTCGTCTGGCATGTGTTCCTCATCCCATTTTTGGGCAGTAACAAGAACTTTTGCTTTATGAAAAGAGTGGTGGTGAAAACAGATGGTCATTTTAGAAATACCTTGTGTTGGCAGAAGCTGTTGATCAAGTGTGTGTCTTGCCAGGGGCTGCTGAAATATTAATGCACCATGTCCGTAGCAGCTTTATTCATAATAGCAGAAACCTGGAAACAACCCAGGTGCCCCTCAGTTAAGGAATGGATGGAAAAATCATAGTACATTTACACAATGGATTACTACTCAGCAATTTAAGGCAAGAAAATCGTGAAATTGGCAGGCAAATGGTGGGAACTAGAAGAGATCATCCTGAGTGATCTACCCCATAAGCAGAAAGACACAGATGGTTGATACTCACTTATAAGTGGATATTAGGCATAATATAGGATCATCATATTAAAATTTGTACACTTAAAGAAAGTAAGCAAGTTTGGCTAAGGCCGAGGATCTGGCTTGCTTCCATGTATGTCGGCCTATCTGCATTGCCCACGTGGCACGCTGGGTTGGCTACCCATAGGCTATTTAAGCTGTGGACTGGCTTTCCCCAGGATCAGATGATTGTTCAAGGTTCCTGAATAAACTGCATTGAAAAAAAAAAGAAGGTAAGCAAGAAGGAGGACCCTGGGTAAGATGCAAATATATTCTTTTAGACAAAAGAACTTAGCCACAGAATCATTGTAAAAACACCTACGTGTGACTCTCTCTAGAATACTACATCTATGTTTTTCATGAGCATTAAATTTTCTTAACCTTTTCTCTCTCCCCCTTCCCTTTACCTACCATTTTCCCCCACCTTAAATCTAAAGTATGTACTCATTCTTAAGAACTCGCTCACTTTTTTCCCTTTGGCTTGCCCTGATATCCTTCTCTGCCTCCTAGTCCAGGCATAGTTTTGCCAAGTGAAGAGCCCTGAGGGGGAGGGGAACTCCTTAGCTACTGGTGGTATTGAATCCCTCCCCAGAGCTGCTCTGTCCTGAGACTCAAAGCTCTCTCCTCCCAAGCACTGGATTTCCTGTAGTGTCCTGTCCTTGCACAGCTTGGGTCCTGAAACCTGACTAGGGCTGGTGAGGCAATGAAGAAATGAAAGAAACCAGGCACAGAAAACCTGGGAACAAACACTCAGGAGAGGCCACAGCACTCCGGAATCTCAGCATGTTTACTACATACACTGAACAAGAAAGCAGGGTTTAGGGTGCATGGCTGAACAAGGAGGCATGCTTATTTAAATTCAGTAGGCAAAGTCTATAGAGGAGCAGACCTCAGGCTATAAACACCCAGGAGGAGAAAACTACGTAGCCATTTTCCACACACCCACTCCCAACATTCACACTCAATTCCCCAGGGAAGGCCTTGCCATCACTCTGAGCCTCATTTCAGGGGCTTAGTGGGTCTTTACCAGTTTTCTATGAGTCTGAGACAGTTTCCTACAGTCCTTGACATGGCTGTGCCCATATGGACAACACACATTCACTCAGGGTTTCATAGGCTCCCTATATCTCCACCTTTCTTATTTTTGGATGTTCAGCCTGAAGCTTCACACTTAGTCCAGGGGTGGTTCGCTGAAATGGTGACACTAAACTGTTATGATGATAACAAGGAAGAGCATGACAGCTGCTGTGCCCAACACAAACAGTAGGATATTTTAACAGGACTGAAGCTGCGAAGCTCACCAAAGAATGCTTTTGCAACAAGAGCAGAGGAACCAATCCGGTCGCAAGCCTTTTGCTTTTCTAGGATGTGCTGAAAAGTCTGAGTCACAGCCACTTTATTATAGTGGGTCCAAGCACCCAGGAGGCAGGTCCTAATGAATTCCGAATTACATTTGCTCTTATTACAGGAGTTGCTGTCACACACGTGTGTGACATATTAAAACCTGTCTAAACTACAGGGCTAACACCTGCCCCCAGCAGTTGGATGGAGCCCACTGGGACTCTGGAATGTTAGAAAAATGCCCCCCTCCAAACAAGGAATCACTAGTAGAAACAGTCATCACAGGATGTGACCAAGTCACTGAAAAGCATAAGCCCAGCAACTTCTCCTCTGACTGGCATGAACACAATTCCCAGACAAATCAGTAACAGAGCCACTGGGTCATATGAACCAGGTTGTTAAAAACAAAACAAAACAAACAAAAAACTGGGTAACATTTAAGCCACTGAGATTTTTCCCCTATGGCTACATGCCTCTTTGCTATTGGCCACCTTCTCTCCTTCAGTATACTGCCACCTTCCTGGTGCTGAGGCATCAGGCTAGGGACAACAATCTCCTTGCTGTGGGGGTTGCTATCACCCTATCGCTCATACTGAGCTTGCAGGTCTGGCCTCCACCACCACCATGCTGATTAATTTTAACCAAATATAACACTTTGAAAGCAGGTAAACCAAAAGCAAAAAATGGAAAACCTATTCTTGAATCCCTCAGCTATCTATCCACTCGTGAGTTTTTCTCTTCTTTGTCATTTATTTCCAGGAGTCAAATTCAGCACCCCTTTCCCTGGAAAGTAAGGGTAGGCCTCCTAAGAACCAATGAAGCTGAAATGCCATCAACCCACTGTCAGAGTTTCTTGAAATCTCCCCCGTGTCTACCTATGTCTAGGTTCTCTCTGTTCCCCAAATCTCTAAGTGCTAACATACAGCATATCTCTGAATTCTGCTTATCCAAACGCTTTTATACCTGACAAACTGAAATGTGTGCTCTCTGTCTTTTTTTACTTTATCCTGATCTCCTTCTTATGTTGCAGTTTCTTCCTTTCCCTTTATTATTCTCTCAGGAGTGATCCCTTGTCTAACTGATCCAAGTCACCTGTAGTCAGTGTCCACTGTCCTTGTCCTTTTTCAGGGTCTGCTTTTCCATGTTCTGCACAGCTCTACGGTCTGATTTAACTGGGGCATTGAAGGAATGAAGAAACCACAGATACATGTAGAAAATCTAGGAATAGGAAGTCTGGGCTCTTAGAGAAACCACAGCAGCACTGAGCCCAATATGTTTATTATTTACGGTAGAACAGAGAATCAGGGCCACATTATACAGCTGAACAAGGAGACAAAGTTATTGTATACAGATAAACAAGGTGGCAGGATCTATAATATATAGCCAGGTAAAGGGGTCCGGTTTAGCTAACCTTCATAGCTAGTCTTCCTAGGGGTTCATTTTTCAGGTGATGAACATCCAGAAGAAGAAAGCTATGGTGGACATATCCTATAAACAATGTAAATCTCCATCAGAGCCCAGAGGAAGGCTTTGACATGTTCATGGATATTAGACATTAATCACTGATGTGGCTGTGTCCAGGTCAATGATGTATATTTGCCCAGGACTTCACTTACTCCCAACATTGAAGAAATATTTTAGTGTCTATGTTAAACAGGCTATATCTGGAGCCATTGGTGTTCCAGAAGCTCTGGCACCAAATGGAGACCACAGGGTCACAGAGGGGCAGACTTAGGGAACTTGCAAATATCTCACAAGAGTTCCTGGAGAGAGAGAGAGAGAGAGAGAGAGAGAGAGAGAGAGAGAGAGAGAGAGAGAGAGAGAGAGAGATGGGAGGACACTGAGAAGAGAACACAGGGCCTTACATATACCAGGTAAATGCTCTACCAGCCCAGTTGTTGGTATTCTGTTTTCTTTTATTGCGGTTGTCTTTTTTTTTTTTTCAATGCAGTTTATTCAGGAACCTTCAACAATCATCTGATCCTGGGGAAAGCCAGCACATAGCTTAAATAACCTCTGGGTAGCCAACACCAGCGTGCCACGTGGGCAATGCAGATAGGTCCACATACATGGAAGCAAGCCAGATCCTCAGCCTTAGCCAAATGTGGAGTTGTTCGTGACAGAGAGCACTCACCATCGGGAAGGTGGAAGGCAGAAACCAGCTCCATCTTTAAGGCATAGAATTCCGCAGCTCTCTACAGTTCCCCCTTTTGTTTTAGACGCATCAGGCAAGAGTAGAGGTCTGATCTCTGATATTAGAAATAAATTGGGATTTGTACTGATGTTCATTTAGGTGTCATCCACCCAAAGAGCATCAGACCTGTCCGATACCTTTTTCTCATAGGCGGGACCTGGGGCTTCAACCCGCATGCAATCAGACAAGCTCTTCTCTGGGTCCAAAGTGGCTGACCCTGAGTGCAGTGCTTAGCCTCGCATCCTGAGCGTATCATTTTAGCTTTTTATGGTAGCCAACCATGCTTGGGGAGACTGTCCTGCTTCAATGGCTGTAAAGGCCTGAATGGTCATGGCTGCATTACGCTGTTGTGAGACTCTAATCTTGCATATATACCACAGGCAAACCAAGGAGACCAACACCAGAAGGCCTGCTAACGCTCCCATGCCCGCCCATTCCTTCAGATGATTCATGGCTGCAGCAATCCATGATGATAATCCTGTGGCTAGTCCTGCGTCCACTCTGGTAGAATTTACTGTGACAATGGCCACTCTCAGCTGCTCCATCGTAGTATCGAATTCTCCAGTCCAATTACCTAAAATATAGCTCGACAATTGTTTAGACATATTTGCAGCACAGGAAAAATTCTCATGTTATATGCTAGTGACTCAAAGTCCAGCATATTTTCATTGACAGCCAAGTTGAGCGATTTGCCATAGGGTATCAATTTGCTCCTGCACGAGGTCAATCCTCTGATTGAACACCATCAAGCTTCCTTTTAGTTGAGTATTAATTCCTTTTTATACAACTAAGGCATGAGCTACATTGGCTAAATGATTTTTCAGGGTCTGAGCAGTCTGCCCAGTATGACTCATGGCTAATGCCCCGGTGGTAGCTCCAACAGCCGCCAATGAGATGGCAGTAACAATGGTGGCTGTAGTTCCAAGATCCCTTTTCTGTCTGAAGAGAGTCATAGCGTGAGGGGCATCAACGGGCACAGGCACCCAGCGAGGCATGCGAGAAACCAGGGCATACCTAAATTTACTAGCATTCCAGCATTGGGCAAAAAAGCAAGTATCATTACCACAATTACTTGGCTCTATCTGGCTAATAATGAATAAAAATGGGGGATATAAACAAACAGGTGTAGGCTTATAGGAAATATTATGAGAAGCCTTAACCCCCTCGTTGGAACATCCTGCATCAGTTCTAAAACTAGCAGTGGTAGTGTCCGAGGTCTGAGTAGGTTCAGGAGACCATTGCCCCCAGGGGCGAGACGTGCTCCATGCCAATTGACTAACTCCATGTTTTCCTCCACTTTTGAAAGTCATTTAAGGTTCTTAAATTATTTTTTTCCCTTTTTTTTTAAATTTTTCATCAATTACACTTTATTCATTCTGCATCCCCCCATAAGCCCCTCCCTCCTCCCCTCCCAATTCCACCCTCCCTCCTCCCTCGGCTTGCATGCCACTCCCCAAGTCCACTGATAGGGGAGGTTCTCCTCTCCTTTCTGATCTTAGTCTATCAGTTCACATCAAAAGTGGCTGCATTGTCCTCTACTGTGGCCTGGTAAGGCTGCTCCCCTCCCCAGAGGGAGGTGATCAAAGAGCAGGCCAATCAGATTATGTCAGAGGCAGTCCCTCTTCACATTACTATGTAACCCAATTGGACTCTGAACTGCCCTGGGCTACATCTGTGCAGGGGTTCTGAGTTATCTCCATGAATAGTCCTTGGTTGGAGTATGAGTCTCTGGGAAGTTCCCTGTGTTCAAATTTTCTTGTTCTTTTGGTCACCTTGTGGAGACCCTGTCCTCTCCAGCTCTTACTATTTCTCAGTACTTACCTAAAATTCCATTCACTCTGCCCAACAGTTGCCCATCAGGCTCAGCATCTGCTTTGATAGTCTGAAGGGCAGAGGCTTTCAGAGGCCCTCTGTGGTAGGTTTCTAGGTTGTTTCCTGTTTTCTTCTTCTTCTGATGTTCATCCTCTTTGCCTTTCCGGATGGGGATTGGACATTTTTGTTAGGGTCCTCTCTCTTGCTTAGTTTCTTTAGATGCACAGGTTTTAGTGGGTTTGTCCTATGTTGTATGTCTATATGAGTGAGTATATACCATGTGTGTCTTTTTGCTTCTGGGATAACTCACTCAGGATGATCCTTTCCAGATCCCACCATTTACCTGCAAATTTCATGATTTCCTTATTTTTCATTGCTGAGTAATATTCCATTGTGTAGATGTACCCCAATTTATGCATCCATTCTTCAGTTGAGGGGCAACTGGGTTGTTTCCAGCTTCTGGCTATTACAAATAAAGCTGCTACAAACATGGTTGAGCAAATGTCCTTTTTGTGTACTTGAGCCTCTTTTGGATATATGCCCAGTAGTGGTATGGCTGGATCTTGAGGAAGCGCTATTCCTAGTTGTCTGAGAAAGCGCCAGATTGATTTCCAGAGTGGTTGTACAAGTTTATATTCCCACCAGCAGTGCAGAAGGGTTCCCCTTTCTCCACAACCTCTCCAGCATGTGTTGTCACTTGAGTTTTTGATCTTGGCCATTCTCATGGGTGTAAGGTGAAATCTCAGGGTTGGTTTGATTTGCATTTCCCTAATGGTTAGTGAGATTGAGCATTTCTTTAAGTGCTCCTCTGCCATTCGGTCTTCCTCTATAGAGAATTCTCTGTTTAGCTCTGTTCCCCATTTTTTAAGTGGATTACTTGGTTTGCTGCTTTTCAGCTTCTTTAGTTCTTTATATATACTGGATATGAGTCCTCTGTCAGATAAAGGGTTGGTGAAGATTCTTTCCCAATCTGTAGGTGGTCACTTTGTTTTGATGACGGTGTCCTTTGCTTTGCAGAAGCTTTTCAGTTTCATGAGGTCCCATTTATTGATTGTTGCTCTTAGAGCCTGTGCTGTTGGTGTTCTGTTCAGGAAGTTTTCCCCTGTACCAATGAGTTCTAGGGTATTTCCCACTTTTTTTTCAAGCCGATTTAATGTGTCTGGTTTTATGTTGAGGTCTTTGATCCACTTGGACTTCAGTTTTGTGCAGTGTGACAAATATGGATCTATTTTCATTTTTCTACATGTAGACATCCAGTTAGACCAGCACCATTTGTTGAAGATGCTATCTTTTTTCCATTGTATGGTTTTGGCATCTTTGTCAAAGATCAGGTGTCCATAAGTGTGTGGGTTTATTTCCGGGTCTTCTGTTCGGTTCCATTGATCCACCATTCTGTTTCTATGCCAGTACCATGCAGTTTTTAAAACTGTTGCTCTATAGTACAACTTAAGATCAGGGATGGAGATACCTCCGGAAAATCTTTTATTGTAGAGGATTGTTTTAGCAATTCTGGGTTTCTTGTTATTCCATATAAAGTTGAGAAATTTTCTTTCCAGGTCTGTAAAGAATTGTGTTGGTAATTTGATGGGCATTGCATTGAATCTGTAGATTGCTTTTGGTAAGATGGCCATTTTTACTATGTTAATCTTGCCAAGCCATGAGCATGGGAGATCTTTCCATCTTCTCATATCTTCTTCTAATTCTTTCTTCAGAGATTTGAAATTTTTTTCATACAAGTCTTTTACTTCCTTGGTTAGGGTTACTCCAAGGTACCTTATGTCATTTGTGGCTATTGTGAAGGGTGTTGTTTCCCTAATTTCTTTCTCAGCCCTTTTGTCTTTTGTATACAGGAGGGCTACTGATTTTTTTGAGTTAATTTTGTATCCGGCCACTTTGCTGAAGGTGTTTTTCAGCTGTAGGAGTTCCCTGGTAAAGTTTTTGGGGTCACTCACGTATACTATCATATCATCTGCAAATAGTGATAATTTGACTTCTTCCTTTCCAATTTGTATCCACTTGATCTCCTTCAACTGTCTTATTGCTCTAGCAAGGACTTCCAGCACTATGTTGAAGAGATACGGAGAGAGTGGGCAGCCTTGTCTTGTCCCTGATTTCAGTGGGATTGCTTTAAGTTTCTCTCCATTCAGTTTGATGTTGCCTATAGGCTTGCTGTATATCGCCTTTACTATGTTTAGATATGTGCCTTGTATCCCTGATCTCTCCAATACTTTGAACATGAATGGACGTTGGATTTTTCAAATGCTTTTTCAACATCTAGGGAGATGATCATGTGGTTTTTTTTTCTTTCAGTTTGTTAATATGGTTGATCACATTGATGGATTTCCGTATATTGAACCACCCCTGCATACCTGGGATGAAGCCTACTTGGTCATAGTGGATAATATCTTTGATGTGTTCTTGGATTCGGTTTGCAAGTATTTTATTAAGTATTTTTGCATCAATGTTCATAAGGGAGATTGGCTGGGAATTCTCTTTCTTTGTTGAGTCTTTGTGAGGTTTAGGTACCAAGGTGACTGTGGCTTCATAGAATGAATTTGGTAATATTCCTTCTGTTTTTATTTTGTGGAATAGTTTGAAGAGAATTGGTGTTAGCTCTTCTTTGAAGGTCTGGTAGAATTCTGCGCTGAAGCCATCTGGTCCTGGGCTTTTTTTGGATGGGAGAATTTTGATGACCGCTTCTATTTCTTTGGGGGATATAGGACTATTTAGTTGATTTACCTGGTCCTGATTCAGCTTTGGTAAGTCAAATTGATCAAGAAAATTGTCCATTTCATTTAGATTTTCAAATTTTGTGGCATATAGACTTTTGAAGTAAGTCCTAATGATTGTTTGGATTTCCTCAGTGTCTGTAGTTATATCCCCCTTTTCATTTCTGATTTTGTTGATTTGGGTGGTGTCTCTCTGCCTTTTGTTAGCCTGGCTAAGGGTTTGTCGATCTTGTTGATTTTCTCAAAGAACCAGCTCTTGGTTTCATTGATTCTTTGAATTGTTTTATTTGTTTCCAATTGATTGATTTCAGCCCTGAGTTTGATTATTTCCAGCCATCTACTCCTTCTTGGTGTGTCTGCTTCTTCATTTTCTAGGGTTTTTAAGTGAGCCATTAGGGTGCTTGAATGAGCTGTCTCGAATTTCTTCTTGAAGGCACTTAGTCCTATGAACTTTCCTCTTAGCACTGCTTTCATTGTGTCCCACAAGTTCGGGTATGTTATGTCTTCATTTTCATTGATTTCTAGAAAGACTTTAATTTCTTTCTTTATTTCTTCCCTGACCCAGCTGTCATTTAGTAACAAGTTGTTCAGTTTCCATGTGTTTGTAGGCTTTTTGTTATTTCTGTTATTGTTGAGGTCCAGCTTTATTCCATGGTGATCAGACAAGATACATAGGATTATTTCAATCTTCTTGTATTTGTTGAGGCTTGCTTTGTGACCCACTATATGGTCTATTTTGGAGAAGGTTCCATGAGGTGCTGAGAAGAAGGTAAATTCTTTTGTGTTTGGGTGTAAAGTTCTGTAAATGTCTGTTAGGTCCATTTGATTCATGACCACTGTCAGAGACAATGTTTCTTTGTTTAATTTCTGTTTTGTTGACCTGTCCTTTGTTGAGAGTGGGGTGTTGAAGTCTCCCACTATTAATGTTTGGGGATCTATATGTGCTTTAAATTTTATCAATGTTTCTTTCACAAATGTGGGTGCTCTTGTATTTGGGGCATAGATGTTCAGGATTGTGATGTCTTCCTGGTGGAATTTTCCCTTGATGTGTATGAAGTGTCCTTCCCCATCTCTTTTGATTAATTTTGGTTGAAAGTCTATTTTATATTTAATCAGATATTAGAATGGCTACTCCTGCTTGCTTCTTGGGTCCGTTTGCTTGGAAAGTCGTCTTCCAACCCTTTACCCTCAGGTAATGTCTATCTTTGTGTCTTAGGTGTGTTTCTTGTATGCAACAGATTGCTGGGTTTTGTTTACGTATCCATTCTGTTAATCTGTGTCTTTTTATTGGAGAGTTGAGTCCATTGATGTTGAGAGAGATTAATGACCAGTGGCTGTTAGATCTCTTGATTTTGATGTTGGCTGTGGTCATCAGGTTGTGTGCTTGGTTGCTTTTTGTTTTACTGAAGTGAGGTTATTTATTTCCTGTGTTTTCTTGAATGTACCTAGCTTTCTTGGGTTGTATTTTCCCTTCCAGTGTCTTCTGTAATGCTGGATTTGTTTGTAGGTATTGTTGAAATTTGTTTTTGTCATTGAATATTTTGTTTTCTCCATCTATGAGGACTGAGAGTTTTGCGGGGTATAGTAGCCTGGGCTGACATCTGTGTTCTCTTAGGGTCTGCATGATATCTGTCCAGGCCCTTCTGGCTTTCATAGTCTTTGTAGAAAAGTTAGGTATGATTCTAATGGGTTTGCCATTATATGTTACTTGGCCTTTTTCCCTTGCAGCTTTTAGTATTTTTTCTTTGTTCTGTATACTTACTGTTTTGATTATTATGTGGCGGGAAGATTTTCTTTTCTGGTCAAATTTGTTGGGTGTTCTCTAGGCCTCATGTATTCTAATTGGCCTCTCCTTTAGCTTGGGGAAATTTCCTTCAATGATTTTGTTGAAAATATTTTCTGGGCCTTGGAGAAGGGAGTCTTCTTTTTCCTCTATACCTATTATTCTTAGGTTTTGTCTTTTCATATTGTCTTGCATTTCTTGGACGGTCTATGTCAGGAATTTTTTGGATTTAACATTTTCTTTGACAGATACATCGATTTCTTCCATTGTAGCTTCTACACCTGAGATTCTTTCTTCCATCTCTTGTAGTCTGTTGGTTATGCTTACCTCTCTAGTTCCTGTTTTTTTCCCTAGATTCTTCCTTTCCATTATTTCTTCCATTTGTGTTTCCTTTAATTTTTCCAATTCTATCTTCAGGTCTTGAGTTGTTTTGTTTACTTCCTTCACCTCTCTGATTGTACTTTCCTGTTTTTCTTTTAGTTCCTTCAACTCTGTTTCTTTCATTTCATTCAGTGTTTTAAGCATTTCCTTTCTAAAGGTCATAAACTGTTTGGCTGCAGCTTCCTCTATGTCTTTATGGATGGCAATATTCTGTTTGAGTTTATCTTCCTCTATGTCTTTACGAATCTTATTTGTTTCCTCTGTTATCATCTTCATGAGCATACTTATTAGGTCATCTTCCGGATTTCAGTTATGGTGGGGTATCCAGAGCTACTTGCCCCTGGGTAACTGGGTTCTGGAGATGCCATATTACTCGGTCTTTTGTTGCTTGAGCTTTTACACTGGCCTCTACCCATTGTCCTATCTTAGGTGTTTGGGGTTATTTTCTGGTGGTTCCTGGGGATCCTGTGGTGGAGAGAATCCCCTTTGCAGAAAGCTGGTTTTTCCTGAAGGATGTCTTCTCAGCTTTTTGGGTATATTCCCTGGATGGCTGGTGTTTTTTTCAGGAGTTGCTCACCTCAGGGATATAGACCTGAGTGGTAACTGTGGTCTTTGTTAGTCGAGAGGGTTCTCCTCTCACCCAGGGAAGTCCTGAGGGCAGCTGCCCTGTTTCTGGGTTTCTTGTTGTAAATTTAATGATCAGCTGCTGTGACCCAGTTGGACATCAGGCGCGCATCAACTGTTTGTGCCTGTGTCTGGAGCACCGCTGAGTGCTGGCGCCTTAGCCCCACTAGTCTGCTAGACTTTTTCTAAAGAAGGATTGGGTGATTTAGGTCAGTATAGTTTCCTTCCTTCCCTGTGGATTCTCTTGGGACACGGACTCCCAGTGTCTTTTTTTGCGCTGGTGCACACTGCTCAGTGTCCACCAGCTGGCTGGCCACAGAAACTGCCTGTGCCTGGAGCACAGCTGTGTGATGGCAGCTCAGTCTCTGCCAGCTGTCTGGTGCGCAGAAACTGCCTGTGTCTGCCTTTGCGGCCTTTGGGAACCTGGGTGCCTCCCTAAGCTGGGTAATTTTCCGGGGACCTTTTCAGGTTGGGGGTGTCGGCTGAGTGCTCTGAGATCAGACCAGCCGTTTCCCTCCCTGTGTGTTTGCATCGGACAGTGAAACTCATTCGCTGGTGCCCTGGTGCCCACAGTTCTATCTCAGGCGGCTAGTCAGGCGCGCAATCAGGCAGGGCTCAGTGCTGGAACCTGGGTCCCCGGCTCTGGCTCCGGGCTGGCTCCTGGGGTGCCCGTGGAACCCGAGTCTTTTCCAGGAGATGTCTGGGTGACCTAAGGCCAGTCCCAGTCTTTTCCTGTACCCTGGGGTTATCTCTCGACTGAAAATTGCAATCTCTGATAGTGTGGTGCACACGGTTCAGTCTGGGACCGTGACCAGAGACACTGGCCTGTTGCTCTGGGCTGGGGCTGGGGCTGGAGGCCAGCAGCCAAGCGTCTGGCGGAACCGGGATCTCTTCCGCGGTTTAGCCTGGTGAGTTAAAAGCTGATTGAATCCCCCACCGTGGGGTATCCTTTCACCTGGGAAACACAATGACTGTGTTTTATGGCCAAGAGCTCTGATTGCTGGTCACTGCTGATCCTGCTGCTGCTGCTCAGAATGAGAGTCCTCCCGGCGCCGCAATCTTGCCCCTCTTGCGGTTGTTTTTTAAGGCAGTCTCATTCAGGAGATCAGGCTGAGCTCAAATGCACAGAGATTCCCCAGCCTTAGGCTTCCAAGAATTGGAGCTGGAAGCACAAGCCCCTGTGCCTGGCTTTTTGCCATTTGTAGTTTTGGTTTTTGTTTCTTGAGACAGAGTTCCACCAAGTAGTCCTGTCTGCCCAGAAACAAGATTTATAGACCAAGTTGGCCTCAAATTCATTAGAGTTCCTCCTGCCTCTGCCTCCCAAAAGCTGCTGTTAAAGACTTGCACCATCATGCCTAGCCCTTGGTTTTTTGAAACAAGTTCTCATATAGCTCAAGCTGGCCTCAAATTCACAATGGTAGTCAATGATGCTGGCATTCTTACTCTTGACTACAATTGTGAAGTAGGACAAAGAATAAAATCAGAAATGCAGTGGAGGCAAGTACGTACCCAGTGCTGTGACTATCCATTATCAGAACGTTCTCACTTTGGGAAACTAAAATTCTGTATTCATTCAACGCTAATTCTTTACACTGGACACAAAGGCTCATTCTCTCATTCTTGTGATCCAAAGACCAGGAAGAGGTTGGAGCAGGAGAATTGCCCAGGCATTTGAGAACACAATTCTTACAGAGAGACTTCCAAGCCAGCTTTTGCTGCTGAGTAAGAGCCTGCCTCAAATTAAATGAATAAATAAATAAATGAATAAATGCGATTGCCATGTATGGTAGTGCTACATACTTGTAATTTTAGGAGGAGGAGTAGGACTTCTCTGCCAGCCTTGGTTCTATGCTGAGTTCTTGTCAAACCTGAATCACATGAGACCCTATAAACAAACAAACAAACAAACAAGGAAAAACAGGAGCTGAGCTGAGGCCATGGTTCAGTTGATAAGATGATTGCATAGAATATGCAAATCCTGGGTTTGATTCATAGTGCCACATAAGACAGACATGGTGCTGCATGCTTGTAAGAGCAGCACTTGGCAGGTGGAAGCAGGAAGGTCAGAAAGAAGTTCAAGGACATTCTCACTTGTTCAGTGAGTCAGAGGCTAGCCCTTAGATATGTCCTTTCTCAAAATCTAACAGAACACTGTCACAATCTTTCATGCTTCTGGCCTGTCAACTACCACTGAACTTTCTGTCTATGAACTTGTTTGTTCTGGGTATTTTCCTCTGTAGTGCTGAAGATCATGTTAGTGTGTCCAACACTAAAGGCTGTTGTTCTACCACTGAACTTCAGCTCCAGGCTTCTGGGTCTTTCTTCCATGTGGAAATTGTCCATTTCCAGCTGGCTCATTTCACTTAGCATCATGTCCATCAGTCTCATTCATGCTGCAGAACATATCAAATGTTCCTTTCATTTTAAGGCTTAATAAAGTTCTTTTATTAATATACACTTTATTGTGTGTTTGGTTTTTCAGGTTATGCTTGGGACAATGAATGGCTTTACCACTAAGCTACAATCCCAGAGATATTTTCCGTTTTGTTCATGAATTTAGTCATTAGTGGCCATTTAGGCTGCTTTCATATTCTGGCTGCTGCTTCTATCTTTGGCTATCAGAAATACTCCTGGGACTAGGGCGATGGCTTAGTGGTTAGCAGGACTTACTGCTCTTCTGCAAGACTAGAATTTGGTTTCCAGGGTCCACATTTCATAGCTTAAAATTGCTCCAGGTCCACAGAATTCAAACAGACAAGGTATACATTCATATAGACATGCATGAATAAAATAAAAACAAAATCTTTTTTAAATAACAGGAATGCTAGGGCTGGGGGAATAGCTTAGGGGGACACGACTTGCCAGGCGCATATGAAGCCCTGGGTTCCACCCTCAGCACTAGCCAGGAGTGGCAGTAGATGCTATAATCCCAGTACTTGAGACACTGTGGCAAGTGCTGTGAATGTGAGGCCAGCCTAGGACACAGGGCATCACTCTGTCTCCAAACAACAGCAAGGGGCTGGGGAGCTGCTCACCTGTGAAGAGCACTTGCTGCTCCTCCAGAGGACCCAAACTCAGTTCCCAGCACCCAGTCCAGGGGGCTCTTGACTGTGTATAGCTCTACCTCCAGGGGTTGTGATGTCCTCTTCTGGACTCCTCACACATAAGAAATACAACAAAGAGCCAGACATGGTAGCACATGCTTGTTATACCAGTGCTAGGTGAGTGGAGTAGGCAGGTCCCTGGGCTCACTGACCAGCTGGCTATCCTTCCGGGTGGTGAGCTCCAGGTCGACTGAGAGACCTTGTCTGTGGAGGCAAGCAAAAACAAGCAAGCAACTCTGGAGGAGCTTCACCTGTGGCTGACCTGTCCTCCACATGCAGTTACAGGTGCTACAAACACATATGTACACAAAGGTATCCACACATAAACGTGAACATTAGCATGCGTGCAAACACCCACACATTCTTTAACAAAGTCACAGAATTTCATCCTATTTTCGATGTATTTATTTTATGAGAATGAGTGTTTTTTTAATGAGTGAATTTCATTTTATATGTGTGAGTGCTTTGCTCAAATGTATGTCTGTGCACCATATGCACACCTGGTACACATGGAGGTTAGACGAGGGCATCAGATCCTCTTTGACTGGAGTTATAGATGGCTGTGAGCCACCATGTGGGTGCTGGGAACTGAACCTGTGTCCTGTGCCAGAGTAACAAGTGCTCTTAATCGCTGAGCCATCTTTCCATCTGCTCCCTCTACCAATACAAATATTTTTAAAGTTAGACTGGAGCCAGCTATGGTGGAACATGCCTGTAATCAATCATAGCAGAAGGAGGAGGATCACGAGTTCTAGGTCAGCCTGTGCTGAATAATTAAACAGCCAACCTGGGTTATCTATTGCTGTCTCAAAACAGCAAAAACTTACATAAATAAATAGATGCCAATACTGATTTTTTTCTGATGTTATATCAGTTTTAATTATCCCACTCAACAGCTGGTTAGCTCAGCCTCTTAGCTGCCATAGACTGAGGCCTAGTTTTTCTTCCTGTATTTTCCCTTTTCTCCCTGTACTGTGGTAAAATAAGCCTTGCTTGCCTCATGGGATGAATACATCCTAGCTAGGAGGAGAAGAGAAGGGACTATGAAGGTTGCTTGGACAAGTTTCCTATTAGTACTCGCAAAGAGGCTCTTGGATGGTTTAAAGAGATGAACTGGAAGCAGCCAGCCTCCAACCAACTGACAGACTCCCTTAGCTTCTGGACAAAACAGTAATGAAAGGGGACAATAAGTGGCTTAGCAGAAAGTCACGAACAACACTGAGAGATGGGCCTCCAACCTTTGTGTACTCCCTCCTATATAGCAGGCCAGGTGGAAGATTCAGAGACCAACACTTGACATCAGGAGGGCAGGAATGACTCAGGCTGAATTTCCCTACATTCCACTGAGATACAGAACAGAAATTAAAGTGATGGAAAAACGTAGTGTTCTAGCTACTCTTATGTGAACTTGACATAAACTCCAAAGTTCACTGATAGGAGAGGTCATCCTCCTTTACCATCTGACACTAGCCTATCAGGTCACCTCAGGACTGGCTGAATTCTCTTCCTCTGTGGCCTGATAAGGCTGCTTCCACCTCAGGGGTTGGTGATCAAAGAGCCAGCCACTGAGTTCATGTCAGAGACAGTCCCTGTTCCCCTTTTTAGGGAACCCACTAGGATACTTAGTTGCCATGGACTACATCAGAGAAGGTGTTCTAGTTTATCTCCATGAGTGGTCCCTGGTTGGAGTATCACTCTCACAAAAGACCCCCGTGCCCAGACTTTTTGGTTCTGTTGCTCTCCTTGTGGAGCTCCTGTCCCCTCCACGTCTTTCTATTTCCCCTTCTTTCATAAGATTCCCTGCACTCTGCCCAAAGTTTGGTTATGAGTCTCAGCATCTGCTTTGATACACTGCTGGCTACAGTCTTTCAGAAGCCCTCTGTGGTAGGCTCCTGTCCTGTTTCCTGTTTTCTTCTTCTTCCCATGTCCACACTATTTGTCTTTCTGAGTGAGGATTGATCATCTTACCCAGGATCCTCCTTCCTGCTTATCTTCTTTAGGTTTACAGATTTTAGTATGTTTATCTTATACTCACTTATGAGTGAGTATATCCCATGTGTGTCTTTTTGCTTCAGGAATACCTCACTCAGGATGATCTTTACTAGATTTCAACATTAGCCTGCACATTTCATGGTTTCCTTGTTTTTAATTGCTGAGTAGTATTCCATTGTGTAAATTACCACAATCTGTACCCATTCCTCTGTTGAGGGACATCTATACTGTTTCCTGATTCTGGCTATTACAAATAAAGCTGCTATGGACATGGTTGGACAAATGCCATGGTTCTATACTTGAGCATCTCTTGGAGATATGTCCAGGAATGATAGAGCTGTATCTTTAGGTAGCCCTATTCTTTATTGTCTGAGAAAGCGCCAGATTGATTTCCAAAGTGACTTACCAAGTTTACATTCTACCAGCAATGGAGGAGGGTTCCCCTTTCTCCACATCCTCTCCAGCATGTGTTGTCACTTGTGTTTTGGATCTTAGCCATTCTGATGGGTGTAAGGTGAAATCTCAGGGTTGTTTTAATTTGCCTTTCACTGATGACTAAGGAGGTTGATCTTTTCTTTAAGTGTTTCTCTGCCATTCAATATTCCTCTTTGAGAATTCTGTTTAGCTCTGTACCCCATTTTTGAATTGGATTACTTGACTTGTTGCTTTTTAACTTCTTTATATATTCTGGATATTAGCCCTCTGTCAGATATAGGGTTGGTGAAGATCCTTTCCAAGTTTGTAGGCTGTCATTTTATGCTGATGACAGTGTCCTTTGTTTATCAAAGCTTTTCAGTTTCATGAGGTCCCATTTACTGATTGTTGATCTTAGAACCTGTGTTGTTGGTGCTCTCTTCAGAAAGTTGTCTCTTTGCCAACGAGTCCTAGGCTCTTCCTCACTTATTCTTCTAAACAAATTAGTGTGTCTGGTTTTATGTTGAAGTCTTTGATCCACTTGGACTTTAGTATTGTGCAGGGTGAGAAATATGGATATATTTTCATTTGGGGGCATGTAGACATCCACTTAGACCAGCACGTTGAAGATGTTGACTTTTTTCCATTGTGTGGTTTTGCCTTCTTTGTGAAAAATCAAGTATCCTATGGTGTATGGGTTTATTTCTGGTTCTTCTATTCGGTTCCAATGATCCAAAATTCTGTTTCTATGCCAGTACCATACAGTTATTATTATTATTGCTCTGTAGTACAGCTTGAGATCAGGGATGGAGATACTTCAGGATGACCTGTTGTGGTACAGGATCGTTTTGGCAATTCTGGGTTTTTTATTTTTCCACATGAAATTGAGAATCTTTCCTTCAATGTCTGTAAAGAATTGTATTGGTATTTTGATGGGAATCGTATTGAATCTGTAGATTGCTTTTGGCAGGATGGCCAATTTCACTATGTTATTCCTACCAATCCATGAGTACAGGAGATCTTTAAATCTCCTGTTATCTTCAATTTCTTTCTTCAGAGGCTTGAATTTTTTTTTCAGGCAGGTTTTCTCAGCCCTTTTGTCTTTGATATACAGGAGGGTTACTGTTTTTTTTTTTTTTTTTTTTTTAGTTAATTTAATATCAAGCCACTTGGCTGAAGGTGTTTATCAGCTGAAGGAGTTCTCTGATTGAATTTTGGGGTCGCTCATGTATACTATCATATCATCTGTAAACAGTGACACTTTGACCTCTTCCTTTCCAATTTGTATCCCCTTGATCTCCTTTAGTTGTCTTATTGTTCTAGCTAGGACTTCAAGTACCATGTGGAAGAGATATGGAGAGAGTGGGCAGCCTTGCCTTGTCCCTGACTTCAGCGGGCTTGATTTATGTTTCTGTTCATTCATTTTGATGTTGGCTATAGGCTTGTTGTATATTGTCTTTACTATGTGCCTTGTATCCCTGACCTCTTCAAGACTTTAAACTTGAATGGGTGTTGCATTTTGTCACTTGATTGTTTTTGGCATCTAAGGAGATGATCATGTGGTTTTCTCCTTCAGGTTTTTTTTTTTTTTATGGTGGACCACATTATTGGATTTTCATATGTGGAACCACCCCTGCATGCCCGGGATGAAGCCTACTTGGTCACAGTAGATGACATACTTTAAGTGTTCTTGGGTATGGTTTGCAAGTATTTCATTAAATATTTTTGTATCAATGTTCCTAAGAGAGATAGGTCTGAAGTTCTCTCTCTCTTTCTGTGGGAATGTCTTTGTGTGTTTTAGGTATCCCTTACAGTATTTAACACCTCATTTAAAATTTCTACATAAATGACTTTTTATTTGTGCCTCTCTACCCATTCTGAAGGGAGGGGACTTACTCAATTTCCTTCTGTTTCAAAATGAATATTATTTTTGTGTATGGGTGCTCACAGTGTGTATGAAGGTCACTTATCTCCTCCACCTTTAAGTATTGGTGATGGAACTCAGGGGACCAGGTTTGTGTGGCCAATGCCCTTACCCACTGAGCAACCTTACTGCCCCTCCCCTTTTTTGGCATAGAGTCTCATGTATCCCATATTCCCACACTGGAATCAAACTCACTATGTAGCTGGAGAGGTACATGAACTTCTGGTTTGCCTGCCTCTACCTCTGGAGAACTGAGATTCCAAGGATGCACCACCACTTTCAGTTTATTCCCTACTGGGGATCAAATTGAGGTCTTCATGTACACTGGGCAAGTACCCTAACCAACTGAGGTACAGTCCTGGATCCTGGTAGCTTTATTTCTAAAACATGGCGTGAGAGAACAAAGTGGTGACTGTAACAAGAAATGCCATTTACTTTAGGAGTAGAGGATTGTGGTCCCAATAAACACTTTTTAGTTTATCACCTGAATTAATAAATAATCAGACTTTCTTCCTACCTGCCCTGTTAATGTCTCAAATCTGCATCAAGCTTTCCCTCACAGCACTGACAGCGAAAGAGCAAGAGAGACTCACTATGGGCCTGGTCTGGAAGCTGACATTTCAGAAAAAATAACTCCTCTATATCTGTTCCCTCTAAACAATAAAGCCTTGAAGGAGTACACATCCACCTGCTGCTGTCTCTGCCTGAGGAGGCCTCACCCCTGCCCTAGTAACCAGGAAGATCAGTTTCTGCCTAGAGGAGAGGAAAAGTTGTCTCAGGAGACGTTGAAGTAGGAGGCTAGTGCTCTGAGGTGTCAAAGATGCAATTGAGATGCAGCATCAGAATAATGACCACAGCTTCCAGCTTCCACTACTGACCTTAAATTGGCTCCAGTAGCCCACCTCAGAGTCAAACTCTCTAGCTTGAAGAGCTGAAGGGCAGGAAATGCCAGGCAGCAGCCTGCTTTCCAAAGAACAGCCTAAGCGGCACTGCCCTCTGTTGGTCCTAGAAGAGTATTACAAGGCTGGCTGGCAGGGGCAAGTCAGCCCTGGTTTCAGTTCCCAGTCTTGCAGACAAAACAGTAACAAAGGCGTATTAAGATGCAGGTGATTTAAAAAAAAAAAATTACATAAAGAAAACTGACATTTTTTCTTTCTCTTTTTTTTCATTGTTTTCGTTTTTGTTTTGTTGTTGTTGTTGTTGCTTTTTATTTTTGTTCTATTGAGACATTTTTGTTTTTTGAGTTATTTTTTGAGGCATAGATCCAGATGAGGTTACAGCAGGCAACTTCTATGGGCCAGGTTGTCCCAAAGCTTTAAATGCTGACCTTGCTTCCTTTTATCAAAAGTTTCTCAGGGAAAAAAAATGCTATTAAAGGGGCACCAGGGGACTACTGCCAGAGTTACAGACAGTGGGATACAGAATGTCAGCTAAGAAAGCCCAACATTGTACATCAGACTCCTATCCTGTTACGAGCTGAGGGGAGGCAAAAGGAGCCTGTGCCAGAGAAGGCGTGTTGCCATCATCCTTCCAATGCCAACTCCAGAGACTAAGAGACAGATTTAAATGTTCCTAGGTGCAGTTAGGTATTGTTGCCTCTGGATACCAGACTTTGCGGAATTAACAGGGCCTCAGTACACCAGCACAAAGTGGGGCACTGAACCACTCATCTGTACTGAGACTAAACAAAAGGCATTTGAGGTTTTAAAAACAGCTCTGCCCTCAGCTCCAGGCCTAGAACTTAAAGATGCTGCAAAACCTTTTTATCTGTTTGTCTGTGAAGCAAGACAAAGGAGATTTTAATCCCTGGAAATGTCCTGTGACACACTGTCTAAACAATTGGACCCTGTAGCCACCGGGTGGCCCACCTGTCCATGCTGTGGTTGCTTCTGCTGGTCTAATGGACAAACAAACAAACAAGTTAACTCGGGGTCAGGATCTTACACTCACAACATCTCATGTGTTTGAGGCCCTACTCCAAAGATACCTGTAACACTGGTTGTCTAATGCTTCTGTGACTCAGTACTAGGCCCTAATCCTGGATTGTCAGTTTTGCTACCCTGTTTCTTGATGACGACCATGACTGTCCATGACTGTCCCAAGAAACCAGATAATTGGGCGCGTCAGTAGTTACTTTAACAAAAACAATGTGGGCCCAAGCCAGGTACCTCACCTCAGAGAGCAGAACTGAAAGATCAGGTGGGAAAAAGAAACATCTACCATCATACATAAAGACAGACATCATACTTTCACTACAGTGCATGTCTATGGTATGATCTATAGAGAAAGAGGACTTCTCAAGGAGAAAAGAAGTCTAGGCTTTCCTGTCATTCTCCTTTTGACAGGGGTCTGGATTCCAGCTGAGATACTGGAACTGGGCTTCCAGATGAAGAATGGGGTTAGGTTTCTCTGAGGGACAGCTAGAGCACCTTAGGGTGAGGCCTGAGTGCTCTAAGGGGTATGGAAAAGGTTTTCCACAAGTGTTACAGTTTAGCTCTTTTAGCATGACGTCACCAGTGACAATGGAAGCTTGGCCTCTCCAAAGTCTATGCCAGATACCAAAGCATTACAGCTCTTGGTCAAGTTGCTATGCTCAGCACAACAGAGGTGCGGGCCAGATGTTATGCCCTGTCTGTTTGCAGCCAAGACTCACTCCAGGCGAGGCCCAGACCCAATGAGCTACAACAAAGCAGACTCTATGTAAGATAAAAAAAGAATCTCATCAGGTCTTGAATTGAGAAAGTGTGAATGTGTGTACCTTTATGCCTGTGAAATTAAAGGCAATATAAACTCTTGGCAGAGGGAGGGATTTCAGGATTGAATGTGTTTGATTCGCTGAGGTCAGTGTTAGGATAGTGCAGTGGAGTCATATGGCAGATTCATAAATCAAACAGGTGACTGGTTCCATGTGTGAGGTTTTCTTAATAGAAGGGGGAGGGGGTAACAGAGACCATCTACGGGTAGGGTACACAAGAGAGAGAGAGAGAGAGAGAGAGAGAGAGAGAGAGAGAGAGAGAGAGAGGAGTAAAAGTTCTTTCACAAGGTGACCCAGAGTATGTGCAGGTGGTAGCAGTGGTCCGCAGGTAGCCTCAAAGATGCCTGATGCCACATTTGTCAGGTCCCTTGGGGATGGCCGGAGAGATGCCTGCTTACACATCCCCACATTCAGGAAATCAGGGATACTTAAATGGTCCTATCACAAGAAGGAAAATACAGTACTTAAATATCCTATGGGGGAGATCTCCATGTACAATTGAATGTCACTGCTGGACTAAGGTTCTTAGCAGGGTGGGGCATTTTTAGGTATTCCAAGATGCTTGTTAGAGCACTTTCCTTATCAAGGGAAGGTCTGGCCTGTAATGGCCACTGAGGGACATGTGACCTCATTGTAAGACATGGAGTTACTCAGATCAGGGTATTCATTTCAGAACTCTGCTGAGAAAAAGGCTCTATCCTCATAGATGGAGTGCAAATGATTGTCTATCCAGAGATGACAGGCTTCATCCTTATCCAGCAGAGTCCCACACCTTCCTAGGAGATATTTAGCTTCCCCTACAAATTGCTCTCCTCCATTGTCAGTCTGCTGGCCTGGCTGAGAGACAAATGATCTAAGACCTGTGGGTCCTATTGAAATTCTGGTGACATACCACAGCCTGGTACTGTCTGAGAGTCTAAGGTATAACCAAGAAGAGATAGAGGATGGGGGAAAAAAAGGATAGATGCCTGAGCTGTATAGGCTGATGGAGGACACCAGAGGGAGAGTTCATTCTCTCACCATTTGTTAAAGATGCTATCTTTTTTCCATTGTATTGTTTTGGCATCTTTATCAAAATCAGGTGTCCATAGGTGTGTGTGTTTATTTCTGGGTCTTCTATTTAATTCCATTGATCCAAAAGTCTGTTTCTATGCCAATACCATGCAGTTTTAATTATTGTTGCTCTATAGTACAGCTTGAGATCAGGGATGGAGATACCTCCAGAAGATATGTTTGTTTTTAGGCAGCCTGCTCCTGGGTTACCTAGCAACCTATGATGTCGTCATGTGTCCCCTGCCATGTAGCCACACCTTGTACTGTGGTCAAGTTGCTCCTTAAAAGAATCAGCCAGCCTCTTTGTCCCTCTCTTGCATTTTTGCCCTCTTACTCTCTTATTCTCTCACTCTCCTGTTCCCTCCCCTTTCTCTGTCAGGGCACTCCTTTCTCTTCCTCCTATCATGTCTTCTCTCCTTCTCTCTCACTCTCCATCTCCATCTAATAAACTTCTTTCATATGAAATCTGTTGTGCACATCATCATTTCATTGATCCTAACATTAGTGCATTGGAAAAGGCTCACCTGGTAACCCCTGGTTTGTTATACCAGGGACACTTAATCAGACCAAGATCCTGGCAACAGAACTTTTTTTTCTGTTCTACCTATCCCTAACCTCCACTCAAACATATGACTTAAAACTTACACTCTCCCTCATGTGTCCTGCCCTTACCACACACACCTGTCCCTCTCTTCATGGCTGCTCAGACTCAGCATCCTGTCATGTGCTCTGAGCACTGGGCAGAGTGCAGGGATTCTTATGAAAGAAGAAGAAAATGAAATACAGGACCTCCACAAGGAGAGCATCAGAATCAAAATATCTGGGCACAGGGGTCTTTTCTGAGACTGATATTCCAACCAATTACTGTGCATGAAGATAACGCTACCCAGATGTAGCCTATGGCAGCTCTGTCTTTAACTGGGTTACCTAGTAAAGCCATGCTCCTTGACAATTAAAATTCAGTGTGTGATGGGAATGGTGGCCCATGCCTGTAATACCAGCACTCAGGGAAGCAGGCAGGTGTCTGTGAGTTCAAGGCCAGCATCGTCTACAAAGTGAGGCCAGGGCAGCTAAGGACAGAGAGAAACCCTATCTCAAAAACAAAATGAAAAAAAATTTTACAAAAGCCCTTGTTCATATACAGGACCTGGGTTCAATTCCCAGCACCTCTATAGTGGCCCACAACAATGGATATCTCATGTTCTAGGGAAGACAATGCCTTCTTTCAACCTAAGAAAGACGTTCTGTTGGCTTGAACCCATTTCCAAGCAGTCTTCTCTGGTGTATACCCCATAACACCTCCACCTCTAAGTGTGAGGAGTCCTGAAATTGACAAATTTTTTGAGCTATTTTGCCCAAGTCCAACATTTTTTTTGTGAGTTTTCAGCACAAAGTCAAAATTACATTGTAAATGAGAATGTACTACCCTTATGGGAAATATTTCTTGGAAGTTGAGGTTGATATTGCAAATATGTGTGCATGGTTTTCATTTTTCTTAAAAAATCTGTAAGTGTCTGAAGACAGAGTCAGTTCTGGTGGCACATGCCTATAGTACCAGTACTTGGGTGGTAGAGGCTGGAGGATCAGGAATTCAAGGCCAGTCTCAGTTTGCTTTATGATTTAAGGCTAGCCTGAAGTGAAGAGTGAAGAGGAAGTGAGGAGGGTACTATTGCTGAGCGTGGAGACAAGTTCTAACCCTAAGGGAAACAAGCACATGCTGGTTGTTTAAACCTGGGATGGTCGTTCCTGCTTGCAACCCCAGTACTGGGCAGGCTGAGACAGGAGGATTGCTGTGGGTCCTGGGAAACAGAGTGAAACTCTGTGTCAACCAATAAACAAAAAGTAAGAAATTGGTTGCTTGGACAAAGAATGAAAGTGGTAAAAGTTTTGGTGAGACACATAAAGAAAACATGTAAATTGGGTGGGCATGTTAAAGCATACCTGTTATCTCAGAGTATGGGAGGTACTGGTATGGACAATCAAAAGTTCAAGGTTATTCCGGGCTACAGAGTTAGTTTGAGGCCAGCTTAGGCTATGTGAGGCTCTGCTGTAAAATAACAACTAAATAAATGTGTAAATAAAATTTTAAAAGATAAAGAATGTTAGATCCATAGGCAATAGCAGAAAATGAAAGGGCACAAAATTACCTCAAAGCATGCAGATATTAAAGTGAACAGGATATCATGAGGGAACCAGATGTTCACAGAGTATCTATACAAGATACAGTTGCTGCATTTCTACATATAGAGCGAAAACGGTTCCCTTCCATTGGACTAAGCTGGACATGCTCCCTGACCACATGGTAATATTTAATAGCTTCCGGCACAAGGCAAATACCTGGCATCAGGCAGGTGGAAGGAGAGCATGTTACCCATGTAGAATGCCCCGTCTCGTCATGACAGAGCATGAGGATGAGCCTGAAATTCTGATTCTCCTGCTTCTTTTTCCTGAGTGCTGAGATTACAGGTAAGTGTCTCTACAGTTGGTTTATGAGGTTCTGGAGGACACACTCAGGGCCTCCTTGCATCCAAGGCAAGCAATCTAGTAACTGAGTTACATTCTCAACACTGGATTGCTGGTTTTGATGTGTGTGTATGGGTGTGTGTTGCATTGATGTATGTGTGAATACTCCAGTGGAAGCTAGAATTCAGTTTTCCCTTGATCACTCTCCACTCTATTATTTTTTTTAATAAAGTGGCTGAATTTTTGCTATTTTAAGTGTGTGTGTGTTTCTGGGAATGGGACTGCAAGTGTACTTATGCATGTGTTCGTATGCTGTCAGAGCTTGAGGTATCAAATCCCCTCGAGCTGTAGTTACAGACAGTTGTGAGTTGTCTGATGATCGTGTTGGAAGTTGGACGGAGGTCATCTGCAAGAGCAGCACAAGCTCTTAAACACTGAACCTTCTCTCTACCCTACCCACAGTGTTATTTTTCAATACTCGTTCTTTCACTGAACTTGGAGCTCACCAATTTAGTTAGGCTAGTGCTCCAGAAAGTCCTTGGAATCCATCTGTTTTAACCTACCTCCACCCCAGCACTGGGGTTAAAGACGTTTGTTCCCAATTCTTGGCTTTTACACTGGGGCTGCAGATCCAAACTCAGATCCTCAAGCAAGCACAGTACACATGTTACCCACTGAGCCTGCAGCCCAGGCCATTTTGCATGATTATAAAAGTAGTTTTTCTGCTTGGGATATATATCCAATAGGAGAATACTTACCTAGCATTCAAGAAGCACTTGATTAGACTCCTCTTCAGTGAACTAGGTGTGGTGTCCTACACATGAAAGTTAAGTACTTATTGTTAGGACCAATGAAATGATGATGCCACAGCAGATTTTATAGGAAATAGGTTTTTAGAAGCAAGCTGCCTAAATAGTAACATTTCTCCACTTTTCTGTAATTAAATATGAGGAGCTGGGTCTGATTCTCACATAAGGCAAGTTAAAGCAAACAAATGTAGGTTAAATCGAAGCAAGGTTGCCATGCAAGTGCATAAGGGAAAGACAGAGAAAAAAAAAACAATAGCAACAAAATATTACATGGTCAAGATTACATGGTCAAGAGGAGGAGGGGAAGCCCCTGCCCTGGAAAGGTCATGGTAGAGGATTCCCAGTAGAGAGTTCCTAGCCACGCAAGGCAGCAGGTAGGGACTGAAGAATGGTGGAGAACCTGGAGCTACTTGTCCTGGGCCTGAAGCACACGATTCCAGACTTTTGTTAGTAATAAGTGAATAACTGGCATAGAGTCTTTTCTGCCTACTTCCTGCTGATTCTGGGGACGCTATAGGGAGGTCAAAAGGCTGAAATGGTGGCCACGTCCAGGAATAACAGGCTGTTTGGATGCTCTCCATGGGCTGTGAGAATATCCATGGCTGGGACAGAAAGTGCAGGTCGGGATTGATGGATAGATGTCTGTGAGGTCAGACTGGAACCCTTGTGGTAGCTGCTTTGGCTCTTTTATGCCTATAGGAAAAAAATTAGGTCAGGTAGGAACATATTTTTAGGCAGAACTCAAAGTTAAGTGGGTTATGGAGAAAATTCCTTAAGATGTATGTTTAAAATTTTGGGAGAACAAACAGCAGTGAAGGTTTTGGATCAAAGAGACTTGAACATGGGAACCTCCATTTACCTGAGGGAGCCTCCATTTACCCAGTCTCTGGCAGTAATCAAAAAGGTTTTGCTTTGGATCTGTGATCTAAGGAAATTGAGGCCAAGTTTGTTTACAGAACTGTGTAAGCTTAGAGGCCATTAAAACAGGCACTAAGTGTAGAAATCTGAAATTCTCCAGAAGACATCCCAGAGGAGAATCTGTAGGAATAGACGAATTGACTATTCCCATTGGGCAGGTAGGAGACAGTCACCTGTCAAGGTGCCCCAAGAGCAAGGTTTGACTCAGTAGTTCAGTACAATCTGTCACAAGAGCTTTTCAGAGTTAGCCAGCAACCAAGGGCACAGTTGACCTTAGGAGACATGGTTTACATAGCACTAGCATTTTCATAGAGGAGCAACAGCGGGAGGGAGAGAAACTGTGCCATTAGAGGGAAAATCTTACCAAGGGAGAAGGAGGGCCTAGATGAAGGGTTTGGATGTAGGATGGTGAGAGTGGTATGAAGCGTCTGTGCCAACCAGAATGAAGATTCACCAATCGGGTGGTGTTGGGTTACAATCGTAGCAGTCAAGTAGCCAGGAATTGATGCCAACCAGAAGGGAAGTCTCACCAATCAGTGCTTGTTGGATGTAGGAATGTAGCAATCAAGTAGCCAGGAAGGGGAAGTCCCAAAACCAGGGAAAGGGGAGGAATCCCACCCTCTGAGATAGGCAATAGGTGCAGTACTCATCTGGAGTTCAACTGACCTGAGAGGCAGAGTCAGGTGGATTCCCTGCAGTTTCCAAGAATTACTTTTAAGGTTTACAGAGGAGATAATACTTTAGACATGTTAGCATCACAATTGTAATCTGCACTGAAATACACGTTATAGAAACGGCAGTAGACATACACATTGGTGTTCAGAGCATAAACATTCTTTAAGGTGAGCTTTGAAAAGGCAGAAGGCTTTCGTGAAGTAGAAGGGACAAAAGCTCACTTGATCTTAATCTTTAGTACGATTACACATTATGGAGATTTAAAGGAGATTCACAATCTTGAGCTTGGACCCATGATATTAGGAGGTATAGTGGAATGTTTTTTATTAGATGTAGATTCATAAATAAGGATTCTATTGATGAAGGCCAAAGCTCTGGACAGTTAATATAACAGTAGCATAGGAACAAGAGGAAATAGTAAGCATTTTTATCTATTTCGGATAAAATCACCTTAGACCTTGCAAACTTTATAACTTGCATTTAGCAACCTTAAAACAATTTAAGACCCTAAAACAACATTTTCCTTAGGCCTTTTTATCTAGTTGTTTACTATGAGACATAGGTGAGACTGCTATGAACGCTTATTGTCCTTTAGCTAAAGGGGTGGTAAAAGGTGCCATCTGAGGCCTGTTTCTTGAGTCTGGCAACAAGGCATATTGTGTCTAGGCCTGATAATAGCAACTCTAGGACTCAGGCTTCAGACCTGGTCTCCTTCATACAAAAAGGACTGAGAAGGCATCTGAAGTCTCCCAAGACAGAAGTTGGCAATATGTCCATGGGACCTGAGTGTCAGGCCAAAACAGACCTGCAATGTTACCCTGTGCTGGGCAATGGTGGTAGAAGTCACTGAATCAGGCCAAGGAGCTTGAAGGCTGGAACTGTCTGTGGCCCTTGTACTGGTTGAGCCTCCATGGCTGGGCACAGAGGACAAGCCTGCAATGGGAACATTTTGACTTCCAAAATCCAGTCTGCCAGGAGGCAGTGTGTGGCTTGTTGGGGCAACCGTGGGACCAGTGTCCCCTTTGGCTGCATTTGAAATAGCTAGCTGGCAGAGTTGACTTCAGGCTATACCCCGGTGGGTGGGGCATTGCAGACTTCTTGCTTTTTGTGAGGGAATACCAACAGCCTCAGAGAAGCAGCCAAGGTCTAGAACATAGTTTTTGCTGTAGAGGAGCCTGATGGGAAGACTCCTCTCTTATTATTTAAACCAACTCCTGTATGGTGACTCAGAGAAAATCCTCATCTCGTAAATTAGGTAAGCATTGAGACTATGTCTGCATCTGTAGCACGATAAATACGTTTTTGAACATGTTAAAGGACTTGATCATCTATGAGATGACTGTCTATAAATTTGCATTTCTTAACCATTAAGTATTAGGACTTTAAGTTTTTCCCTGTTAAATTGGAGAGTTAAAAGTCATAAATATAGTCCATTAATGTGAGAGCCTGATAGTTTCTGTTTGATTTAGTACATAAAAAGTTCAAAGTTAAAATAGTCTAAGGCTATACCATAGATTCATAATATTACAATTTTAGTTAAGTAGACCAAGCATATTTTCACCTTTTGATAGTGAACTCATAGCACAATGATCAAGTTTTAACATAAATAAATCCTGCAAAATCAATAGATCTTAATTTAGAGTCCTGGTGAAAACTTGTACATAGTAATCCCTGATTTATGAGTTTTATTTTATTTTTTTATTTTTCATCAATTACACTTTATTCATTCTGCATCCCCCCATAAGCCCCTCTCTCCTCCACTCCCAATCCCACCCTCTCTCCTCCCTCTGCATGCATGCCACTCCCCAAGTCCACTGATAGGGGAGGTTCTCCTCTCCTTTCTGATCTTAGTATATCAGTTCACATCAAAAGTGGCTGCATTGTCCTCTACTGTGGCCTGGTAAGGCTGCTCCCCTCCCCAGAGGGAGGTGATCAAAGAACAGGCCAATCAGATTATGTCAGAGGCAGTCCCTCTTCACATTACTGTGTAACCCAATTGGACACTGAACTGCCATGGGCTACATCTGTGCAGGGGTTCTGGGTTATCTCTATGAATAGTCCTTGGTTGGAGTATGAGTCTCTGGGAAGTTCCCTGTGTTCAAATTTTCTGGTTTTGTTGCTCTCCTTGTGGAGACCCTGTCCTTTCCAGCTCTTACTATTTCCCAGTTCTTACATAAAATTCCCTTCACTCTGCCCAATAGTTGCCCATCAGGCTCAGCATTTGCATTGATAGTCTGTAGGGCAGAGGCTTTCAGAGGCCCTGTGTGGTAGGTTCCTAGGTTGTTTCCTGTTTTCTTCTACTTTTGATATCCATCCTTTTTGCCTTTCCGGATCAGGATTGGACATTTTAGTTAAGGTCCTCTCTGTTACTTAGTTTCTTTAGATGCACAGGTTTTAGTGGGTTTGTCCTATGTTGTATGTCTATATGAGTGAGTATATACCATGTGTGTCCTTTTGCTTCTGGGATAACTCACTCAGGATGATCCTTTCCAGATCCCACCATTTACCTGCAAATTTCATGATTTCCTTATTTTTCATTGTGTAGATGCACCACAATTTCTGCATCCATTCTTCAGTTGAGGGGCATCTGGGTTGTTTCCAGCTTCTGGCTATTACAAATAAAGCTGCTACAAACATGGTTGAGCAAATGTCCTTTTTGTGTACTTGAGCCTCTTTTGGATATATGCCCAGGAGTGGTATGGCTGGATCTTGAGGAAGCGCTATTCCTCAAGAGGTTGTGGAGAAAGGGGAACCCTTCTCCACTGCTGGTGGGAATGTAAACTTGTACAACCCCTCTGAAAATCAATCTGGCACTTTCTCAGACAACTAAGAATAGCGCTTCCTCATGAATTATGAGTTTTAAAACCAACAATATAGTAGAACAATGTAAAGCAATATTAAAATCACATTTCAATTTATTATCGCAAAACTGTTACTAAGAAAGACTAGTTGTGGACCTGGATCATAGGCAGCTCATGGCAGGAGGGACAGCATTTAGTATTTTAGGATTTGATAGAGACCTAGGCAGTTGGACATACATTTTTAAATTAGCTTAATTTGAACAGACCTTTATAACTTTGAATTTTTAGCATCATGTAAAAATTATTTTGAACCAGGTTTGAATCATATATATTGTATAGCATAACTTTGAATTTTTATAAACATCCATATCAATTTAAAATGAGACTTGTTGCTGTCCATGTGTGGTGTGTGACCATAGTGTCATAGCGAGACCAGGTGCTTGCTGATGGGAAGGCTGTCTCGGCAGAGTTTAAAACTCTGCATTTATATGGTATGGCTGATCAGAAGTCTGTGCAACTGAAAACCCTCTTCTGCATGCTTCCTCCCTCTTCTGCATGCTTCCTCTGGTGGCAGGTGTTCCATGGGAGATTTAAAACCTCTTCCCTTTGCCTGAGGCAGTGGCACAACATACAGCCATCTGTGTGTGTGCTGGGTCCCCAGCAATTGCTTACCTAACTGCAATAGTTTAGAAGCAGGCTGTGTCTGTGTCTGAAGCAGCAGTTTCAGCCTCTGGCCTGAGCCTTTTAGTTTCCCCAGCCTATTTTGGTGCAGCGTGAGTGTCCACCATGTCCGCAGTGCTCAGAGCACATGACAGGATGTTGAGTCTAAGCAGCCATGAGCAGAGGGACAGGTGTGTGTGGTAAGCACAGGGCAGTGGAAGGAAAGTGTAAGTTTTAAGTCATATTTGGATGAGTGTTGGTTAGGGATAGGTAGAACAGAAAAAAGATCTGTTGCTAGCATCATGGTCTGATTAAGGGTCCCTGGTATAACAAACCAGGGACTACCAGGTGAGCCTTTTACAATGCACTAATGTTAGGACCAATGAAATGATGATGTGCACAACAGATTTCATATGATAGAGGTTTATTAGATGGAGATGGAGAGTGAGAGAGAAGGAGAGAAGACATGATAGGAGGAAGAGAAAGGAGTGCCCTGATAGAGAAAGGGGAGAGAACAGGAGAGTGAGAGAGTAAGAGAGTAAGAGGGCAAAAACACAAGAGAGTTACAAAGAGGCTGGCTGATTCTTTTAAGGAGCAACTTGAACACACTGTCAGGTGTGGCTACATGGCAGGGGACACATGACGACATTATAGGTTGCTAGGTAACCCAGAAGCAGGCTGCCTAAAAACAAACATATATTCTGGAGGTATCTCCATCCCTGATCTCAAGCTATACTATAGAGCAACAATAATAAAAACTGCATGGTACTGGCATAGAAACAGACTGGTGGATCAATGGAATCAAATCGAAGATGCAGAAATAATCGCACAAATCTATGGACACCCGATTTTGATAAAGATGCCAAAACCATACAATGATAAAAGATAGCATCTTAAACAAATGGTGGGAGAATGATCTCTCCCTCTGCTGTCCTCCATCAGCCTATATGGCTCAGGCATCTATTCTTTTTCCTCTCCATCCCCTAGCTCTTCTTGGTTGTACCATGGACTCTCAGACAGTACCAGGCTGTGGTATGTCACTAGAATTTCAATAAGCCCCACAGGTCATTTGTCTCTCAGCCAGGCCAGCAGACTGAGAATGGAGGAGAGCAATTTGTAGGGGAAGCTAAATATCTTCTAGGAAGGTGTGGCACTCTGCTGGATAAGGATGAAGTTGGTCATCTCTGGATAGACAATCATTTGCACTCCATCTATGAGGATAGAGTCCTTTTTCTCAGCAGAGTTCTGAAATGTCTCCCCTTATCTGAGTAACTCCAGGTCTTGCAATGAGGTCACATGTCCCTCAGGGCCCATTACAGGCCAGACCTTCCCTTGATAAGGAAAGTGTTCTAACAAGCATCTTGGAATACCTAAAAATGTTCCACCCTGCTAAGAACCTTAGTCCAGCAGTGACATTCAATTGTACTTGGAGATCTCCCCCATAGGATATTTAAGTACTGTATTTTCCTTCTTGTGATAGGACCATTTAAGTACCCCTGATTTCCTGAATGTGGGGATGTGTAAGCAGACATCTCTATGGCCAGTCCCCAAGGGATCTGACAAATGGGACATCAGGCATCTGTGAGTCCTCCTGTGGACCACCTGCTACCACCTGCACAAGGTCTGGGTCACTTGATGAAAGAACTCGTACTCCTCTCTCTCTCTCTCTCTCTCTCTCTCTCTCTCTCTCTCTCTCTCTCTCTCTCTCTCTCTCTCTCTCTCGTACCCTGCCCAGAGATGTTCTCTGTGATCCCATCCCCCTTCCGTTAAGAAAACCTCACACATGGAACCAGTCACTGTGTGACTTAAGAATCTGTCATATTACTCTGCTGCACAATCCTAACACTGAACTCAATGAATCAAACACATTCACTTCTGAAATCCCTCCCTCGGCCAAGAGTTTATATTGCCATTGGTTTTACATGCATCAAGGTACACACATTCATGTTTTCTCAATTCAAGACCTGATTAGATTCTTGATTTTTCTTCCACAGAGTCCTCTGTGTTGCAGCTCACTGGGTCTGGGCCTCTCCTGGCCTGCATCTTGGCTGCAAACTGACAGGGCATAAAGTTTGGCCCACACCTCTATTGTGCTAAGCATAGCAACTTGACCAAGAGCTGTAACCCTTTGGTATCTGGCATAGGCTTTGGAGAGCCCAAGCTTCCATTGTCACTGGTGACCTCATGCTAAAAGAGCTAAACTGTAACACTTGTGGAAAACCTTTTCCACATCCCTTAGAGCACTCAGGCCTCACCCTAAGGTGCTCTAGCTGCCCCTGTGAGAAACAGAACCCCATTTTTCATCTGGAAGCCGAGTTCAAGGATCCCAGCTGGAATCCAGGCCCCTGTCAAATGGAGAATGACAGGAAAGCCTAGACTTCTTTTCTCCTTCAGAAGTCCTCTTTCTCTGTAGATCATATGATAGAATTACACTGTAGTGAAAGTATGATGACTGTCCTTATGTATGATGGTGCATGTTTCTTGTTCCCTCCTGATCATTCAGTTCTGCTCTCTGAGCTGAGGTACCTGGCTTGGGCCCACATTGTTTCTGTTAAAGTAACTCCTGAAGTGCCCAAATATCTGGTTTCTTGGGACTGACATGGACCTGTGGGTTGTCGTTAAGAAACAGGTAGTAAGACTGAAGGTCCAGGATTAGGGCTTAGTACTGAGTCACAGAAGCATTTGACAACCAGTGTTCCAGAGGTCCCTTGGAGCAGGGCTTCCAAGACATGAGATGTTGTGAAAGTAATATCTTGACACAGAGTTAACTTGTTTGTTTGTTTGTTTGTTTGTTTTCCATTAGACTACCAGAAGCCACCACAACTTAGACAGGTGGGCCACCCACTGGGTATAGTTTCTAATTGTTTAGAGAGTGTGTCACAGGACATTTCCAGGGATTAAAATCTCTTTTGTCTTGCTTCAAAGACAAACAGATAAAAAGGTTTTGCAGCATCTTTAAGTTCTAGGCCTGGAGCTGAAGGCAGAGCTGTTTTTAAAACCTCAAATGCCTTTTGTTTAGTCTCAGAACAGATGAGGGGCTCAATGCCCCACTTTGTGCTGGTGTAGTGAGGCCCTGTTAGTTCCACAAAGTCTGGTATACAGAGGCAACAATACCTAACTGCACCTAGGAACATTTAAATCTGTCTCTTAGTCTCTGGAGTTGGCATTGGAAGGATGATGGCAACAGTCTTATTCTGCGACAGGCTCCTTTTGCTTCCCATCAGCTGGTAACAGGATAGGAGTCTTTGATGTACAATGTCGGGCTTTCTTAGCTGACGTTCTGTAGCCCAATGTCTGTAACTCTTGGGGGCTCTTCCAGGATTGGGGGTACTGAGGAGAACTGGACCCTGGCTTTTGGAGGACTCATCTGAGCTCAGAAGTAGGTACAAGATTGTCCTTGTCCTGTGTCTCTTGTCTGTTACATGTTTGTTCTGTTATGCCAACAGTGGCAGTGTTGAGTTTCTGTCTTTCCTGAAGCTTTGCTTATGGTCTGGCTCGTGAGCATCTGTAAGAGGGGTTGGAGTCCCCTGAGTGGTTGGAGTCCACTTGCCTGGAATGGTCTCATTAAGGCAGACAGACCTGTCATTAACACTGAGGCAGTCCTGTAGGAAGCTCAGCCCGCCCCTTTCAGGGAACAGGGAGAATATGGATGGATTCTGCTCCTCCAACCTGGACTGGGAGGGTGCAGAGAGATTCTGCTCCCCCAGCAATTTGAATCCTGTGTTTGTCATGTATGTATGTATTTTTCTCTGTCTGTTTCTTTGTAGACTTGGACTGACGAAAATTCGGACAGGGGACAGTTAAAATTAGAACTAGTTCTCAGCTGGGGAGTTCATAAGGCTGCATGGCAGGTGACACCAAGCAGTGTGCTCTCCCTCCCAAGGGAGCTGAGGAGGGAGTGCTTTTGGGTGGCTGGGGAGACTCAGGGAGCCTGCTGGCCTGGGGCTGGAGCTTGGGCGGTGCTCAGGCACTTGAGCCTCTGTGGAAGAACAATGCACAGCCAGCAAGACACAGGCTTGATGCCACCACTTGTTGTGATGGGCTCAGGCAATTTGCAGCAGTCAAGGAGCACAGGGGAGGGGAGAGGCAGGGCCAGGAAGAAGGTTCAGTGCTGGCCTTGCCAGGGAGGTAAGCTAGAGTGAAGCTCACAAGGGAGCAAGGGAGCCGGCAAGATTTGTGGGCTCCTTGGTGGAAGTCCTTACACATGGCTAGGCTGGGATCAGCAATGGAGCTGCTCCATGACAGGAGCTGCTGCAGCAGCTGAGAGTGAGGAAAAACTCCTCCCCCCTGCCTCCATGCCAGCTCAGCAGGGAAGTGAGCAGCAGGAGCTCACCACACCTTCTTGCTCCTTTCTTCCCTCCTCCCACCTATGAAGCTTAAGTCAACTGCAACTTGCAGA
Source organism: Meriones unguiculatus (assembly GCF_030254825.1). Classification (NCBI taxonomy): domain Eukaryota; kingdom Metazoa; phylum Chordata; class Mammalia; order Rodentia; family Muridae; genus Meriones; species Meriones unguiculatus. The sequence continues at coordinate 2,211,824 of NW_026843706.1, read as the reverse complement.
CCATGCAGCGATGTAGGAAGAAAACTGCACTTGCTGTAATGTTTAGAATTACAGCTAAGTCTTAGAGTGTATTTGTCTGTTTAAATATATGGCCATTATATAATTATTTTCATCTGATCTTAAATGGTTCCTATGATCAAAAATTATTGGGTATGCTTTAAGGTTAAATTCAAATTCTTGTTTAAATCATGTATACGTGCTTATGTGTTTATAAGGTCTATAAATGCATATGTTTATATAACAACAATGTAAATTGCCACCTGGTGTGGCTCAGGAAAAGAACAAAGTTTGCAAAATCTCTGAGTCAAAATGATTTTGTTTCCTTTTAGGATAAAAAAGGGAGTCTTTTTCTAAGTTGATATTAGTTCTGAAGATTAAATTGTTTGCACTGATAAATTTTGGTCTATAAATCTAGTTTTGACTTTTAAAATTATGGTTATGCTTTGTGAATTCACTCCTGAAGGAGATACTTTGTTTTGATATTGAAAAAACGAGTTTTTAAAAAATGTCTAGATGTTTAAGGTGATAAAACATTTACAGTTTATCAGGTTTTTTTTATTAATTTTTATTTTTTATATTAATCACAGGTTATTTACTTTATATTCTAGTCATAGCTCCCTCCTTCATTCGCTCCCAACCCCACCCTCCTTCTCTCATCTCTTCTCTGCCCATTTCCAAGTCCACTGCTAAGGAAGGTTCTCCTTCCTTTGTATCTGACTCTAGCTATCAGGTTTCTTTTTTACTTTTTTTAAATTTTTTATTTAACTTTTATTAATTACACTTTATTCCTTTATATCAGGTTTTTTTTTTTTTTTAAAGGAATAACCTTTGTGCAGTCTAACAAAGAACTTGGAACAGTTTCCCAACCCTTTGGAAAATTAAAGAAACTTTTGATGGGAGTGTTTCTGTTGTCTGAAAAGCAAGAGAGAGTGAGCAAGAGATATTAAAGAAAGGAATAGCTTGTCTAAAGCAAGAGTGTCTGGTTAAGCCAGAAGAATGAAGCTGTGAACCTGAAGGTATATCGAATGTTATGAAAGGTCTGTGTAATAGCCAGGGGGCATATGAATGATGTTTGCTTTGGTTCTTCATACCTCCAAATGTATGTGAGAAAGAACTGTAAAATGTTGTACTTCATTTAAAAGGCTGGTGATTCTTCATTGCAAAATGTCTTCTTATGTTCTTTTAAAGAAAAAGAACAAACCTGTCTGGGTGACAGGTTTGATGATGACAGAATAATTCATACAATTTAAAATTGTTCTATCAGCTAAAATGGAAGGGTTACTTGAGAGGTAGTATAGAAACCTAATACAGTAGAAGCTTGCTAAAATATACACATATATGAAGGTGATCTAAATAAAATCACCAAGTAATAGGGGAGACAGAGCACAACTGGACATCCCTTGTCACCAAATCAAAATTCCACTACCAAGACTGGGTTATGTTTAATTTAGTAGTTGACCAAAGGAGTCCCATGGGAACTGCCCAACAGCTCAGACTGCTACTAAGACTATAGGTTGCTCTCCAAAACTGACACCAAGGCCCCGCCGCTGAATACAACACCTACACAACTCCTTGAACAAGGAGACGTTGAGCTGGTGTCTGCATAGTGCTTTCACCCCTATATTCTAGTATCTTTGGTAAAGTAAGGTACTCTGCACACTACCAAAGGAGAAATGTAAACACCAACCCAGCCACAAACCCTTTGCTCTACAAGGGTGTCTTACCTGAAGATATGCTAATGCAACAGTAGCACAGTGTTTGTGGGAGTGACCAACCAGTATCTGATTTGACTCAAGGCCTACTCCATGAGATGGAACCTATGCCCAACACTGCTTAGCTGATCAAAGATCTGAGACTAGATAGCCCAGGGACCTAGGTAAATCTAAATATTACTATTCTACTAAAAGAGTGTGGCCATAAAATAACTACTAAGGACATTCTGCTGTATTATATATCAGTCCTCCCTTCTGGGATCATAGAAACCCAGAGAAAAGGAGGCAGATGGGGTGGAGGATCAAGAAAACAGGAAGGACATTCAAAATTAACATGATAAAAATTCATATGAACTCACAGAGACTGAGGCAGCATGTACAAGTTTTACACAGGTCCTCTATATAAATATTATGGCTTCCAGTTTACTATTTTTATGTAATTCCTGAGTGAACAAAAGAGTGGTCTCTGATTCTTGTGCCTTCTCTTGGGCTATGTTCCAAATAAAAGATGAGGCCCTAGAGCAGAAAGAAGTGGATACTTCTTTGAGTGTCCACTGAAAGAAGCCCCCATCCCTAACCAGAAGCAATCTGCAATTGATAACGACTTGCAAATGTAAATTTAGTAGCCTTCAAAAGAGTCTCCCTGGGGAAACAAACTACTCTTCAGTGCAGGCTGCATGCCCAGCAGTAGATGTCCAACAGAAAACTAACTCAGTGGCATCACTGGAGGTTCCTTGTCCCAAAATCATGGCAGAGCTTTTCTTTTCTACTTCTTTTCAAAATTTTTTATCGTTTGTTTTATTTCATTATATTCTCTTTTCTCTTGCTTTACCCTACAGGTTATATATATACATATATATATATATATATATGTATCTGTGTGTATATATATATATATGTATGTGTATATATACATATATGTGTATATATATACATATATACACACACATATTATATAATGACTTACAGTTTAGTGTTTTTATTAAATTTGTGAGTGTCAAAAAAAATTGTTCTATATTGTTCTGTTTGTTCTGTACTGTTCTATTAGGCAATTGGTTCTCAAACTTATTTGATCCCAGTGTGTAAAGCTTTCTGTTGTTAAGTTTTAAAAAAAGATGATAAAATTCATAAGATTTGCTAGCCCCTTTATAAATTGTGCCCGATGAAAGGTCTTGCTTTGATTTTAGTCCAGAAAGAGCAGATTTAAAGTTACAGTAAAGACTGAGCTTTACCTACTCCCTATGTTTAGGCTGTTTTCTCTAAGTTTAAATTTAGCATGGGTAACTATGAAGGTTGACTATATAGATCTACTTGAAATTTGATTCTGAAACATGCATCTAAGGAATATGCCAGAATTAGAAATTATAGCATTCTGTTTGATAGGATACAATTTAGAGCAGATGATAAAAATAGACAAAGAGTAACTCAGATATGCTGCCCCTCAAGCTTGTCAGAGATCTGATGAACATGGCATTTTAACACATGTAAGTTTATTGTGACAGAAAGTCCCAAAATCCTGGCAGTAACTCATCAAGATCTCTGAGAACATTTGGACACAACAGATGACCGTGACTCTGGATTGTGGTATGCTAACCACTGGGCAATATTGCCTCAACTGGCCCACTGCTAGAGCCCAGCCTAACTGAGGATGAATCTGGGGACACCTGCAGAGTCCTTGTTTCACATTGTCTGAGGTGAGGTGAGGTCAATCTCTCCTGTTCCTCTTTCCACAGCAGCAGTTTCTCATCCTCTATGCCTGATGGCTGGATTGCCTCTGTTCAGGAAGCCAGGAGACCACAGGAGCCAGGGACACTGCCTAGGTGATGGACTAACTGCTCATCTCTGTCATTTTGATTGGTACGTGGATGGGTACATTTACTTAGCTCATAATTTATCCTTCTCAGCTCTCTGATCACATTGAAGGCTAGGCTGGAAGGCTAGGCTAAGTTAATGGTAGCTTGGCAGTCAAAGAGCAGACAATTATGTCCAGTATCAGCTCATTGAACAGTTCATTAGTTAGTTAGAACTACTAGGAAAAGGTTTGCCCTGCTCACAGGCTTTACGTCAGTTGCCTGTATCTTATCATAAATAGTTGGATAAAAAGATTTAGAGCTTATGTAGGGTCTGAGGATAGGTTATGATGACTTAATTATTTATTGCAGTGTTAGAGATTGAACTTAGCACCTCAGACTTACTAGGCAAGTGTTCTACCACTGAGCTACATTCTCAGTGCTCAGGAGTTTAGGTTATAAAAATAAAAAAAAATGTTGTTTGCTCTGAAAAGTATTTTTTTGGGGTTTATAAATGCAAGAAAAGTTAGAGAGTCTAAATGTTTTAAGATATATAAAAATGAGTTATAATGATATAAAATGATTAAAGACATATGAAAAAAGAGAAATATTTTAGATTTCTTCTCTTTGCTACCCTTGTGCTTATGTTGTTATAGGATTTCAGAAGTTCAGAATTTTGGCATTGATCAATCAATAGGTTTCTGATAAGTTGATGGAGCACTGACTGCTTACTATTCAGCCACAAGCTTGAAATTTTAATTTCCTTTGGTTGTTGTTTGGAAATAGATTTAAAGGTACTTCTCATCATGCTAAAAACATCTGTTTAATGTGTATATCTGACCCAAAAGTCATAGCTTTTATTATGGTATTCTTAATGTCTGCCATTTCTGGGGTAGACTTTGACACAGAAATATCTTAAACCTACTCCTTCTAGTTGCTTTGTTAAGAAAAATCCAAGCATCCAGGGTTTAGCAGTAGAGCCATTGATGTATTCCTGTCTAAATGTACAAAAGGTGGCTGAGCTCCTTTGATGGCTGATTACCAACAGGGCCCACAATTAAAATGTTAGAGTTTAATACTGTGGACAAACTTAAGTTGTTTATAAATGATAGAAAACAAACAGCTGAATAGTGCCCATTCCATTGGATATAGTTTTACCTGTTACTCTAAGAATGTTCTTGTATTAGATTTGCTGATATGTTACTGTTCTGAGATTTTTAATATATATATTTACTTTTGTGTACCAAAAATTCATATGAGTTTATGAAAAGCAAAAGGTCATGAGACCTGGATCTGGCATAGCTCAAATGGATCCCAGATGAGTTTTTCCCTGGTCTTGGGATTCTTCATTTTTCCCATTTAATAGACAAATCTCAACTTCTGTCTATAGTCTGAATTTGTCTCAGCAGATTTTCACCTGATTGACTCTATTTCCGGGATCAGCTATGGACTGCAACCTGAAATCTGGACTTTTTGGAGGCTGACATGACTGCTCCCTGTCTCTTCAGTTGGATCAAATAACCAGAGACTGTTAAGGACTGCTTCAGTCCTGTTAAAATAGCCTACTGTTTGTGTTGGGCACAGCAGCTGTCATGCTTTTCCTTGTTATCATCATTACAGTTTAGTGTCACCATTGCAGCGAATCACCCCTGGACTAAGTGTGAAGCTTCAGGCTGAACATCCAAAAATAAGAAAGGTGGAATTATAGGGAGCGTATGTAACCCTGAGTGAATGTGTATTGTCGACACGGGCACAGCCATGTCAAGGACTGTAGTCTCAGACTCATAGAAAACTGGTAAAGACCCACTAAGCCCCTGAAATGAAGCTCAGAGTGATGGCAAGGCCTTTCCTGGGGAATTGAGTGTGAATGTTGGGAGTGGGTGTGTGGAAAAAGGCCTCCATAGTTTTCTCCTCCTGGGTGTTTATAGCCTGAGGTGTGCTCCTCTAGAGACTGTGCCTACAGAATTTAAATAATCATGCCTCCTTGTTCAACCATGCTCCCTCAACCCTGCTTTCTTGTTCAGTGTATATGGTAAACATGCTGAGATTCTGGAGTGCTGTGGCCTCTCCATACTGTTCAATCCCAGGTTTTCTGTGTCTGTGTTTCTGTCATTTCTTCATTCCCTCACCAGCCCTAGTCAGTGTTCAGGACCCAAGCTGTGCAAGGACAGGACTCTACAGGAAATCCAGTGCTTGGGAGGAGAGCAGCTTTGATCCTCAGGATGGAGCATTTCTGGGGAGGGATTCAGTGCCACCAGTATCTAAGGAGTTCTCATCCCCCTTAGGGCTCTTCAGTTGGCAAAACTATGCCTGGACTAGGAGGCAGAGAAGAATATCAGGGTAAGCCAAAGGGAAAAAAGTGAGTGAGTTCTTAAGAATGAGTACATACTTTAGATTTAAGGAGGGGGGAAATGGTAGGTAAAGGGAAGGGGGAGAGAGAAAAGATTAAGAAAATTTAATGCTCATGAAAAACATAGGTGTTTTGACAATGATTCTGTGTCTTTCTAAGTTCTTTTGTCTAAAGAATATATTTTCCATCTTACCCAGGGTCCTCCTTCTTGCTTACCTTCTTTAGGTGTACAGATTTTAGTATGATTATCTTATATTATGTCTAATATAACTTATAAGTGAATATAAACCATGTGTGTCTTTCTGATTCTGGAATAGCTCACTCAGGATGATCTTTTCTAGTTCCTACCATTTTCCTGTAAATTTCATGATTTTCTTACTTTTAATTGCTGAGTAGTATTCCATTGTGTAAATGTACCATGATTTTTTTATCCATTCCTCAACTGAGGAGCATCTGGGTTGTTTCCAGGTTTCTGCTATTATGAATAAAGCTGCTACAGACATGGTGTAGTAATATTTTAGCAACAACTGGGAAGCCCATACTCTATCACCAGCTTCTGCCAACAGAAGGTATTTCTAAAATGACCATCTGTTTTCACCACCACTCTCTTCATAAAGCAAAAGTCCTCTTTACTGCCCAAAAATGGGATGAGGAACACTTGCCAGACGAGTTCTTTGAAAATCAGCAAGTATACAACCTTTGCAACTATTTGCAAATAATAGAGAAAGAGGACACAGAAACAGTGTGATTCAGTCCTCAGTTCAGGCAGTCCATAGACTTATGACAGACCTACTTGGTCCTGCCACTTGGGAGGCTGAGGCAAGAAGATCACAAATTCAAGGCCTCATGTCCTGCCTCAGCTATACAGCTAGCTCAAGGCCATCATGGGAAACTTGCTGGGACCCTCTTTCAGAGACAAAAATCAGCAAAAGGAAGGCTGGTGATATTGCTCAGGCAGGGTGCAATGCAGTGTTTGCCTGGCACACATGAAGCCCTCAGTTCCATTCCCCACACCACAAAAAAAAAAAAAAAAAAAAAAAAATTAAGAAAACCAAACAACTACTGACGGCTAAAATGACAAAGTAATTGGACAAAGTCTGAGAAAGCTCTTACCTGTATTTGTACAGAATGCATTCATAATAGATCTTGTAGGTAATTATGTAGTTATGGCAATGGGTGACAGTAGGCGTCCCCAGGTGTACTGAATTGCATTTTTTGAGCATGATATTGCCCAGACTCAGCATGAGAACCCTGGATGCCATCAAGCAGCCAAGAGGCTGCATGGCGTGCTCAGGGATCAAGGTGTCCAGGAATTGATCTTGAAAGAGGAATAAAAGGAACTGTGAGCACTACAATGGGTTTTCTTCTGTTCTACTGCCCAGCAACCCCTTGACTTTTACCCCACCAAACACAGCATCTTCTCACAGAAGCATATACAGGCCGCCATAAGGGTAGCCTTACCAGGATTCTGAGAGCTAAACTCCTACCCATGACAACCTGGTTTGGGTTTTAGCTGCACCTTAAGAGGTCAGCTTCTGGGGGAACAGCTTCAGCATATTCATCTTTTTGTGGGGATTGCTAGAAATTCACCTGGGGAAGGCTTGGTTTCTTCCTTCTATAGACAAAATTGGGCTCAGGGGGTATCTGTGTCCAAGAGATTTGGTCAGCAGAAGCTTGGGGTAAAATAGAGATCTGAACTGGGCTCTATTATGAAAAGCCTCCTAATTAAAGGAATTTATTTATTTATGTATTCACTTCTTTATTTATTTAGTATGTGTGAGTGCATATATGCACATGCCAGAGCATACATGTGGAGGGCAGAGGACAACTTGTGGGAGTCCAGTAATTTCTTTCTGCTTTCCATGCAGGTTCCAGGGATCAAACTGAGATCAGCACATTTTGTTGCCCCAAGCCATCTTACCCACCCTCAGATGGACTCCTTTTTTCCAAGACAGGGTTTCTCTATGTAGACCTGGCTGTCCCGGACCTCTCTCTAGAACAGGCTGGCCTTGAATTCACAGTGATCTCCCTGCCTCTGCCTCCACAGTCCTGGGAATAAAGACATGTCCTACCACTGCCTGGCTTAGCTGGACTCTTAACACTGCCTGAGTTTAGAACTAGAAAGGCCATTTAACCTGTAATTGCAGTCCTTGAGAGGTTGAACCGGGAAGATGGCCCTGAGTTAGAGATCAGTCCGTAAGATCCTTCCATATTGAGCTCTTATCTCAAAACAACAATAACATTGTTTTGTTTTCTTTAGTATTTTTGTTTTTCTGGATTTTACGGTCCTTTTCTCTTTTGATTTAGTTTTTTTATTGTTGTTGTTGTTTTGCTAATTTCTTTCTTTTTGTAAGAGAGTGAGATTATAAGCAAGTACACCTAAAGTTTGGTGGGTAACGAGGATCTGGGAGAGGGGAAAGAAAATGATCAAAATGTTTTGCATAAGAAACATTTTTAAAATTAAAAGCAACAACAAATCCTCAGAAGCTTATATAATCCCAGCACTGAAAGGATGAGGTAAGAAGACTGTACAATTCAAGGTCACCTTGAGCTAAATAGTGAGTATGAGACCAGCCTGCCCTACAGATTGAAAGCCCCCTATGTCAACCTGTACCATAGCCCTCCCCACCAAAAGAAGGTCATTCAAAGCTGGGTTGGTGGCAGACACTTAAATATAGTTCCTGCTACTCAGGAAGCTGAGATATGAGCTCTGCTTGAGCCCAGGGGTTCAAGAAGATCCTGGACAACATAGTAAGATCCCATATCAGAAACAAGATAGCCTTGATTTCTAAGAATTAATGAGGGTTGTAGCTGCTATTCAATGGCATCTGACTTATAGAACATATGTGAGGCTCTGTTTCCTAATATGTTGGGGGCACATGAAAGAAGTCAAAAAAGGTGAGTAATGATTGGATCTAGAAACCCAGAGAGAAAAGAATGGTTTGAGACACAGAGGGAAAAAAAAATGGTTGAAGCCTGGGCTAGCAGTGTAGTGGTGAGAAGCTAGATAGGAAATGTGAAGAATGAGCAGATTACAATGTCCTGGACAACCAGGTTCTGAGCAGGAAAGCACACAATAAATTGAGTGCAGTGTGGAGAAGAGAGCAGGGATAAGTGTAGAGTTTGCCAAATGTAAAGCTGGAGGACAGGTTCATGACTATCTAGAGAGGACATCTTGACACTTGGATATTGAGAGAATGGAGATGCTGGATTTGACAAAAAAAAAAAAGTGTGCAGTTGGCCCTAAAAATAATCTGATATGTTACATTCATTGGAATGGTGAGATAAGCAATAATAATGTCCTCTAAGCAACACACAGAAGGTCTGTCCATCCGGAAATGACAGTTCAAAGCTGTGACATAGGCTGCCAGGTTAGAATAATTTAACAGTTTTGTTTTTTTTTTTTTTTTATCAGAAGGACAGGATTCTAAGGTCAGGCTACCACACCATATTTCTGATTTTGACGTTATTCAATGCAAATTTTGAACAGATTTATGAAGCTATATTTCGCATAACAGGCTCCATATTTAAAATTTTATCACAACCAGCTTTTGAAGTTCATTTCTCCCTTGCCCTGTGTTCAACTGGGATGTGGACTTGTACCTCCTCACTATGGGCTCTTCCAGCCAGTATCTCCTTTGCAAGTCAGGATCACCTCTCTAATCATTTCCCTGTCCTCCCCTTTATACAAAAGCAGTAATTTTGTTCTTTACTACCAGGTTCTTTACATTCAATTCCAACTACTCACTCACCTCCAGAGGAATTTTGTTTCCTTCGGGAATTTACCTTCCCAGTTGGCCTGGTATTGAAGGCCTGAATCAATGTGGTTCTAAATCACTGCTTTTAGCTAGCACTTCTCCTGTGCCCAAAGTGTGCAACTCAAACAATATCTGGAGTGAACTGCGATTTCCCATTTTTGTATTCAGCATCAACTCTTTCCCATGACACAGAGTGACCCCATCTCTACTTTACTGAGAACCACCAATGGTATTCAAACATTTGCAAAGAACCTCATCTTGAAATGAGGACACTGAAGCTCAGAGGTATCTGGCCCAAAGATCAGAGATAGGTCTTCAAACCCAAATCTCTCAGTTTTTCCATTAAACCATTTTCTCTGCACCATATGTCAAGGAGTACCTCAATCAGAACAAAGAATAATGCTGAACATACAAAGGGCTAATGCTCAGTCAGTACTTATTTCAGTGGAAGCAGCTTTGTATGAGCTAGGTCTTGCCACATAGGCATCGCTGGCCCTAAACTCGTGACAGTCATTCTGCTGAATTGCTGTTCATTTTGCTTTCCATCTCATACATCCCAGGACCTTTGTGGGTTTTCTGTTTTCTTTTGTTTGTTGTTGATATTTTTTCTGTCTCTGTCTTTCTGTCTTTGATGTAAACATGACCCCATTCTTTATGTGTTTTTAAACTGTTCCTTGAGTGTCACCTACTCTTCATTACATTGCTCTATGTCTATTCCTTATGCTTTCCATTGCCTACTCTATATTATTTATAATTTATTTTTATCTCACCACATGTTAGTGTAATTTCACTTTGTTTTTTTTTACAGCATATACACATTGTACAAAATAAAAATTTCACTGTGACTTTTCATAGATGTTTACAATACACTTTAATGGTATTCACACCTTCTCCATCTTTCATTGGCCTCTCATCATTCCCCTTCTCCTTTTTCATGAGTCATTTCCTTTTCTGTTTCTCCTTTTTGCCTTCCTAGTTTCCACATAGGATAAAAGATATATGATAATTGTTTTGAAAGAGCTGGAATATTCATTTTGCTTAATATGATGTATGCCACACTTTCTTGCTTCTTAACAAGATCATCAGATGTACATCATATACTAGGATTAATTCTAAACATAACAATAGTGTCAACTACTGTTTGAGTGTCGTTAGCAAAAACCACATCTATTTGTTCTTCTAAGCTTTCCTATGAAGTAGGCAATGTACACTTTCTTCTTTTATTTTTTATTTTTATTTTTTTAGAGGAGGAAATTAAGGCATAAAGATTTTGCTCATTTTCTCAAGTTCATGGCTACTATGAAGCAAAATCAGGTTTAAGCTGAGGATTCTGGGGCTGTGAGTCAGTTTCATTACTGTCTCAACACTGTCTCTTGCAAAAGCTTCTCTGCCGGAGCCGTGAGCTTCAGAGGAAAGCGTAAGAACCAGCCTCTGGGAACATCCCTGGACAGCCTTGTCAGGTGGCATATATAGCAAGCTGGACCAGCAACGTCAAAGTTTCCTTTAGATCTCACATGACTTTTGTGGTCCCACCAAAGTCCACTCTATTTGAAATCCTCCTCCCTCGTCTTTTTGCACACGGGGTTTAAAATGAAACGGGGACTCAACCTATTAAATACATCACACTGAGCTTCATCAGCACTGCACTGTGAGCCACAGGCTGAATGTCTTTTGTAATAACGCGGAGCTGTGTTTCGTTTCCCTTTCTACTTTTACTTTGGCTTTATTCAGTCGGCCACTCTGTTTGTACATTTAAAACACTTGGGGAACCTTTAAAAATACTTGCCTCTACCATGTAACAGTTAAAGTAAAAATCTCTGTGGATGGAACCATGGCGACTCCATGTTTTTACTATTTCCCCTGGCAATCTTAATGAGCCAGAGCGAGAACTCTTGCCATAGATTAGTGGCTCTCAAACTTTAGCATGTGTCAGTATTGTCATGGGGGTTTATTAGACACAACCTGCTTCTCCCACCCCTAGGATTTCCAATTCAGTATTTCTGGACTGGGGCTGGAAAATGTCCGTATTTGACAAGTTTCCATGGAATGGATTGTCCTGCTGGTTCCAGCCCACACGTTTAGAGAACTGCAACCCTAGACCAAAGCTGTTTGTAATAGCAAGGGCAAGAGGTGTGGCATATCTGTTCCATTTTGAACGGAGCTAATGTATTTCTGAGAAGAAAATAGAAGCAGTGGAGTTAGAGTGATAGTTGTGATTTGTTTGTTAAGAGAATTTGCTGTTCTTACAAAGGTTTTGGTTCTTGTAATTCCAGTTCCAGGGGACCTGATGCCTTTTTCTGGGCTCTGCACACACTGCATATCTGTGGTGTGCATTCAAACACATACACACATACACACATTCATGGAAATAACAAATAGAAATAGAAAAAAGACATGGTGAATATTTCTTCCTGAAAATCATACTAAAAATTCATAAATCATTGGAACATGATTAGGAACTAAATCACATACATAACAGTCAAGGAATATGACATGATGTGTTTACGTTGTTATTGCCAATAAGCTAAGTTGTAGGGATAAAACTGAATTATCAAATGCATCCATGGATAATAAACATAAACATTAGAGAAAAAAAAATCATGGCTAGAGCAACTGCGTCAGAGAATCGAATCCACAGAGCTAGTAAAAGAAATGGTAATATGGGGAGTTTCTAACTTCATGGGCTCCTGAGATGGAAAGTTTGTCAGAGCATTTGTTACAAATGAATTGTGGAATAAAAGCCTGTGTAAAAAACTGGAGTGTGAAGGAAGCAAAGTAATAAATAAAACAAAGGAAGCTGCTGGATGCTATGCCACACACGTAAATTCCACCAATCAGGAGGCAGAGGCAGATGGAGTTTTGTGAGTTGGAGGTCAGCTTGGTCTACAAAGCAGTTCCAGGACAGTCAGGGCTAGACAGACAGCTCTCAACAAAAGAAAACATAGCAAAACAGAACAGAACAAAAGGAAGCTAATTTGAGGATGGGTAGCCAGGTTTTAATCCTTTCTAGGGCTGCACTTGCTTGAAGAGAATAACGTTCTTCAGTAGAGAATGACCTTCCCTAGTAGAGGATTAGCTTTCTCAGCAAGTGTCTGTGTGTAGCTGCACTATACTTCTAGAAGCCCAAACACACTCTCAAGAACCAAAGCCCAATTCAAGTGACATCAAACATTTCTGCTTTCAATCACCTAGTGATGAAAGCAGGTCCATATCAGCAGAGGCAGCAGATGAAAGCCTTTGCCATCTGCCAGATCCAGCAGAGAATGGGATCTCAGTGTATACTCAGAGAAAGCTAGCCTTAAGGCTTAGAAAACTTTGCCTCAGAGCCTGTGTACCCCACAGCAAGAGAACAAAGAAGACCCCCAGATTGGATATATTCAACACTATGACCAGCAAGCAGCCTACACAGGAACCATATGAAGCACCGTGGGAGGCTCCCAGAGCAATGAAGTACAAGACAGAGGTAAAAGTTCAAACTGGCTGGTCACCTTCAGATGAAGGGTCATGAGAAGGACACTGAGAGGCAGCTGCTCCTTTCTTCTGTCTGTCTCTCTCTAGCAAAGCAACCTGGATATAATCAAGAGAAGCATCCCTATAGGCAAACAGCTTAAATACGAAGACTCCAGAGATGATCCCTTGCTGATACGTGATGAGCTGATGCAATCATATCAGCCAGGTAAACAGCACAGGGACACAGAGCCTCTTTCAGACCTAAGCTGATCTACCCTGCCCCACACCTGACACACCATTCTTTTTCCCTTCCCCTCCCTGAAGGCCATTTTTTTTTCTCCCAAAATACATGCTTAAAAGTATCACCACACTGAAGAAGTTCAGTGGTTGAATATTCGTATGGTATACATGAGGCTTCAGTTCCGGCCCCAGCTCCACAAAACAAAAACAAAAAAGACAAAAAAAAAATCAAAATGCTTCCATACGCACACAAATATGCTTCTTCAAATGTATTCTTTTTCTTGTAAGAGGTCATTACTCCTGAATGGAAGTAAAACCTGTGATAAAATTAAAATTCATATTGTAAGTGGGAAAATGAAATATTAAAACCTTAATGGGACTTGTAGATTAAGGATTAGCATACCTTTGGCATAGGCAATACTTGTTTCTGATAGCTCCCTATAGATTTATGAGAATAATACTAAAACTACAAGCAAGTGGAAATGTGATCATGCAAAGCATTAGAAAAACCCTGAAGACATTTTAACTACCCTCTCTCTCATCCCACATCAGAACATCTAGCTCTACCTTCCCCTCTGTAATTGTCCTGCTTGTTGATTTTTGAGGTAAGAGTACCATGCATATGAAACTGGCTTTGTACCTGATTTTGTCAAAGGTAGCCTTGGACTTCTAATTGCCCTGCCTCTGCCTGCTGAGTCCTGGGATTAATGTGCCATCACATTCAACTCTGTTGGCTTGCTTCAGTGTAAACTGATGGCCATCAGCTGTGTCCAGCCTAAAATGTGCCTGGGCCACATATCCATCTTTGGCCTGAGTTTAAGGACAAAGAAAACTTCAGAGGTCAGAGCTGCTGTGAGGTTGAAGGAAGCACTCTGCCAGTTAACTGCTAGGATTTGAGTAGATCACACAGGCCTGGTCCTTTAGCTGGATGGCTAGGACAGAACGAAGGGGAACCAGCAGGTGACCTCATCATGTGCATACCTCCGTAGGGTCAGAAACCTTCGTCCAAACAGACTCCTTCATCCCCTTGGAGTCTCCAGTATCCACTGGAATGATGAACTTGCAAAAAATGTACAATCAAGTCCCATGCAAATGAGCAGCATATACCCAGCTTTGCATTTTTCAAATTTTGGTGCAATGGGTTTCTTCTGGGAAAGCCCTCAAGTTTTTGTCCACTATCAGCTGAAAGGTTAATCTCATAATGGAAATGGATTCCATCAAGCAATTGAGAGAAATGGAAGCTCAAGATGAGATCTCAAAGGCTAGCCTAGGGCAGCACCTATCAAGACTGCGTTGGCAGGCTGCATACTGCTACTTTCTGAGTGACTCTATTTAGGGCCACCAACCACCAGCAGAGTGAGCTGAGTAAACACTGTCACAGGTACAGAGAACTACCCCGAGGGTCCTTGGAGGCTTGGTTGCATAAGCAACTAATACTAGTATAGTCTAAGGATTGGTATGGTATTAGCACATGTCCCCAGCAGCACCTTCACCCAATTTGCAAGTCACACCTTGCCTTTTGCCTTCTTCTAGAACCTACAGTGCCAATAACTCTAGCCAGAGACCTAGGCACCAAGAGTATCATTTAATTATTTATTAAAATCAAACATGTTACATGCCACTCATGAGGCTAGACCCTCAGAGAATAAATCATGAACAGTCCTCTTTTGACTGGAAACATTCAGCAACATGTTACAACATGTAGGAGGGAGGAGCTACTCTAACTCCTGGCTACATAGAGGGATTGACAATTATCCAGAGGGGATGGGCAATGACCCAGAATACCATCAGGATAAGGAATTCAGAAAAAAAGCACTCCAGGTGAACTGAACTGTAAATGCATATTGAGGCATAAGGAAAATGGATATGGGAACCCCACATCCACTTGAGATCCTTTTCACTTTCGTGGTGGTGCCCCTTTGCCTCTCCCCTTACTTAATGCAGTGTTTTCAGCACCATGAACAGGTTGTCCGGTGACATGGGCACATCGGGAGACCTAAGCTTTGCAGATGCACTTGGCAGGATGGGCTCATTCTGTGAGTGTAGCCTAAGGGGTTTCCTACGTGGCTTACCCTGTGACATACATATAAATCTATTTTTTCTCTTTCTCCTTCGTTGGGCCAGCAGATATGCAGCCCGACGCTCCTTGGCCTTTTTGTTGGTAATATTTTGCTCAAATGCAGACTCAGGCTCCTGCTTGGGTGCAGGCTCTGGCTGTGGCTGGGCCTTGGCCTCTGCATCCTCCTTGGGCTCAGGCTCGGGCTGGGGCTTAGGCTCTTGCTCTGGGTGGGGCTGTGGCTCAGGCTGAGGCCCAGGCCCAACCCTACGACGTTTCCTACGTGGCTTACCCTGTGACATACATATAAATCTGTTTTTTCTCTTTTTCCTTTGTTTGGCCAGCAGATATGCAGCCCGCCTCTCCTCGGCCTCCTTGTTGGTAATATTTTGCTCAGATTGACACTCGGGCTCCTGCTCTGGCTCAGGCTCCCGCTGGGGTTCCTACTTAGGCTTAAGCTGGGTCTTGGGCTCCAGCTCTGGCTGAGACTGTGCCTCAGGGTCTGGCTCATGCTCAGGTTCCTGCTCTGGCTGGGGTTTGGCCTCTGTCTCAGCCTCTGTCTCAGTATCCGGCTGTCTCTGGCTCAGGCTGGGGCTCTGCCAAAACCTCTGGCTGAGGTTCAGGCTGCCTCTCAGGCTCAGACTGGGGCTTGGCCTCCTGCTCTGGCTGGGGCTCATTCTCTTGGTGCAGCTCCCCCTCTGGCTCTGGCTCAGGCTTTGGCTCTGGCTCTGGCTCTGGCTCTGGCTGCAGCTTGGGCTCCAGCTCTGCCGGCAGCTCTCCCTCTGGCTCGGTCACAGGCTCCTGCTCTGGCTCTGGCTGTGGCTTGTGCTCACGTTGGGGTTTTTGTTCAGCCTGAGGTTCGGTCTCTGGCTGAGTTTGCAGCTCCGGGTCTGGATCCAGCTCTGCCTCTGCCTCTGGCTCTGGCTTTGGCTCACTTGATGGATAGTTGGAAGTTCCATAAAGATCCCACAGGTCACAATCATCAGCTGAACTGAGAATGGAATTAATACTTTGAAGCAGTTCTTTTTCATACTCAAGTATTTGGTCCTCATCACGGGAATCATCTGAAATTCAAGAGACATATGTAAATATGCTTCTTCTACACACTCTGTACATACAGACATCAGCAGGATATTGAACACAAACTAAGCTGAAGTAGTTGAATGTTTGCACATTCTGAATCACAGTTAGAAATCATAGTTGTAGATAGTTCCCTCTATTTTGTATTTTCCTGAGAGAAGTGACTGATAAACTAGCAATGAAAATATGATTCCCATTTGAAATCCTACTGTCTAAAGAGCATGAGGTACTTGTTCACTTGTTCCTTAACACAAATCTGATGCTTTGTGGGCCATAGCCGAATAAGGGTCATTCCTTCAATAAAGCAGTATTTCATCTATATCAAGTTAAAGTTCTCTAGCTTAGAAAAGTTCTTTATTTAGTCACTGTGGTCCAGCTGGACTTTTGGTGCTTGCTACCTTATACAATAAAGTATGGAGTAGATAGTACATCTTTAACAGTTTTCACTGTTAACCTCTGCTAACCCCAGTCTCCACCCAGCTGGAAAGAAGGTAGAGTAATGCTTCGTACTCTCTCCTCTTTCTTGTCCATAAAGGATGAAAAGAGAAGAAGAGGGAGGAGCAGAGTTTTAGGCAGATAGAACTCTACCCAAATCTAAGGCAACAGGAAGTTGCAGTTGTGTTAGGAAATAAACCATGGAGTAGGGACCCCAGCACACGATGGAGAAAGAAAAGAGGGCACTGGTTACAAAATCATCACAAAATTAAGGTTTGCAGAGGCAGATCCTAAAACAGCCACATGTGGCAAGGCTTCAGAGCTCAGCTGTTTCTCTAAGCAGAAATGATACTTGCCTTTGTTGCTTATTTCATAGATCTTAGGCCTCTGTTCTTCAATGGGAGATCCAGTGTCAGAGACTGAGTTAGTCACCACACAGCTAAGTTGTAAGGTAGAAAAAGAAACCAAGAAAATATGAGCACAGTATTCTTCTCTTCAGGACATTTCCCCTACTTACTACAATAAGCATGATTACTTGTTAAATTTTGGGTGTTTCCTACACCAACTCTATTCCTCTTCATTAGATTTGTTAAATCTTTCAATTATTCCTCATTTTCCATGTTTCTATGCACCTTTCCACTGCTCTTACAAAAGGAGGCATCTTACAGAAGTCACAATCTGAACAAAGCAAAACCAAACTCCAACTGAGCAAGTAACTCAATGTCTAATGTCTGGTATACAGTCATGATCTTCTCCAGCTCTGTAGCATGCCCAGCTTGTCTTTTAAGATCAGGATGGCTCCACTCCATGACTGCTGCTGTTCTTGGTGCTTGTTCCATGACACTGGCATCTCCAAATGGCTGGAGTCTCTTGCTTAAACTGGGCTGCACTCCTAACAATAGCCTCTCCTGGGTTTTCTTTGGGAACTGCAGCTCTGCCTCACAGTGCCAAGTCTCAGCTGTTCTTCATGACACATTCATGACTAAATAAACAGTACCAATTGGGTGACTCTTGGAGACTAGCAGGTTCTGCTGTCAGCACAAGCTACAAACCAGAAAAAAGTCTCTGGATCACCACTTCTGTGTGCCAATTCTGAGCAGTCACTTTCCAGAATATTTCACCTCAGTACTGCTGGTCTCTTCTTAGTTACTGCTAATTTCTCAACTCCAGTTGTCCAGCATCAATTATCTCAGCAAAGGAAAGGATTTTTCTTTAGTTAGGCTAATATCTTGTTAATCACAGCCAGTTCTTCAGCCCCAGTTACCCACAACCACACATTCCTTACCAACTGGCATGCTCAGATTGCTTTTTTACAGAACCCAGGAGTACCAGTCCAGCGACAAGTACACCCAAAATAGGCTGGGCCCTCACTTCAATCACTAACTAGGAAAAACCTACAGGCTTGCATACTGCCAGATCTTATGGAGGCGTTTTCTCAATTGAGACATCCCTATTCTAAAATGATTCTAGCCTGTGTCAATGTGCCATGAAGCTAGCCAGCAGCTACTCTTTAGCCCAAGATATACTGGAAGTCACAGAAATTTTTCGTCAGGCTTCCAAGGTCTAGGATTACAGGCATGCATCCCTTTAAGATGTATATTTTATAATCATCATTATAGGGGGAGCTGTATAGTGTGTGTAGCTGTGCATGCACCACAACACATATGTGGAAGTTATAGGACAACTTTGTGAAGTCAAGTGACTCCTTTCACCTTTACATAGGTTCTGGGGATGAAAATCAAGTTATCAGGCTTATGTGGCAAGTACCTTAACCCAGTGATCCATCTCTGGACATGAAACACTTTTACTATGGAAGAAAAACACTCCAAATCCTTGTTACAAATTATTTCTGCATCCACTGTACATACAAATGTTAATCTATTTCTACCATGCATGTTGTCTTTTTTTAACTGCCAATTTGATGAACCTTTGTTCTCCTACTTACTACCCTAGCCTTAAAGAGCCTTTCTAGCGTTTGTGTGTGGCACATGCATTCAATTCCAGCACCCAGGAGGCAGAGCTGGGCAGATCTCTCTGAGTTCAAGGCCAGCCTGAGCATAGTAAGCCCAGGACACCCAAAGCTACTTAGAGAGGACCTGCCTTAGACACATACAAACAAAATTATTGTCTTCGAGGGGCTGCAGAGAAGGCTCAGCAGGTAAGAATACTTGCTGTTCATTTTGAAAAAGATTAAAGGAATTAATGCTCAACTAAAAGGAAGCTTGATGGTGTTCAATCAGAGGATTGACCTCGTGCAGGAGCAAATTGATACCCTATGGCAAATCGCTCAACTTCGCTGTCAATGAAAATATGCTGGACTTTGAGTCACTAGCATATAACATGAGAATTTTTCCTGTGCTGCAAATATGTCTTAACAATTAACGAGCTATATTTTAGGTAATTGGACTGGAGAATTCGATACTATGATGGAGCAGCTGAGAGTGGCCATTGTCACAGTAAATTCTACCAGAGTGGACGCAGGACTAGCCCCAGGATTATCATCATGGATTGCTGCAGCCATGAATCATCTGAAGGAATGGGCAGGCATGGGAGCTTTAGCAGGCCTTCTGGTGTTGGACTCCTTGGTTTGCCTGTGGTATATATGCAAGATTAGAGTCTCACAACAGCGTAATGCAGCCATGACCAATCAGGGCTTTACAGCCATTGAAGCAGGACAGCCTCCCCAAGCATGGTTGGCTACCATAAAAAGCTAAAATGTTACGTTCAGGATGCGAGGCTAAGCACTGCACTCAGGGTCAGCCGCTTTGGACCCAGAGAAGAGCACATCTGATTGCATGCGGGTTGATGCCCCAGGTCCCGCCTCTGAGAAAAAGGTATTGGACAGGTCTGATGCTCTTTGGGTGGATAACACTTAAATGAACATCAGTACAAAGTCCCAATTTATTTCTAACATCAGAGATCAGACCTCTACTCTTAGCTGGTGAGTGTAAAACAAAAAGGGGGAACTGTAGAGAGCTACGGAATGCTGTGCCTTAAAGATGGAGCTGGTTTCCCGCTTTCCACCTTCCCGATGGTGAGTGCTCTCTGTCACGAACAATTCCACATTTGTCTAATGCTGAGGATCTGGCTTGCTTCCATGTATGTGGACCTATCTGCATTGCCCACGTGGCACGCTGGGGTTGGCTACCCAGAGGCTATTTAAGCTGTGGGCTGGCTTTCCCCAGGGTCAGATGATTGTTCAAACTTCCTGAATAAATTGTATTGAAAAAAAAGATTTTCCTATTTTATTTTATTTTTTCTTCTAGACAGGGTTTCTCTGTGTAACATCTCTGGCTATTCTGAAAACTCACCCTATACGCCAGGCTGGCCTGGAACTCAGAGAGACCTGCCTGCCTCTGCCTTTCTAGCACTGGGATAAAAGGCTGTGTACATCATCACATCGATCATGATTTTTAATTTTTTTCATGTGTATAGGAATTTTGCACGTGTGAATGTGCATGTGCTATGTGCATACAGTGTATTTGGAGTCCAGAAGAGGACAGCAGATCTTTGGGACTGGAGTTACAGACAGTTGTAAGCCACCATGTGGGTGCTAGGAGTCAAACTTTTGTCTTCTGGAAGATCACCAAGTCATCAGTCCAGTCCCCGACACTGGCTGCTCTTGCAGCAGAGACTGGTCTGATTCTCAACACCCACACAGCAGATTATAACTAGTGGTAACTGGTTCTAGGGGGTCTAACACCTCTTCTACGCAATATGGGTATTAAGTACATATACATACAAGCAGGCAAATGCTTCTACACTTAAAATAAAGACAACTATGTTTTTTAAAACAATACTCTTGTTTAGCATGATGGCACATGCATTTTATCCCACTTCTCTGTTAGTTTGAGACCAGCCTTGTGTATGTAGTGAGTTATGGGACAGTCAGGGTACAAAGAGACTCTGTGTGAAAAGAAAAAGGAAAGAAAAAGAGAAAGGAAGGAAGGAAAGAAGGGAAAGGAAAGGAAAAGGAAAGGCTTCTCTTAATTTCTAGCACATGGTTATCTTTGGGTTCTCACTCCATTTCTACCTGATCATCAATTTTTCCACAACTTACTGGGACAGCTCTCTGGAATCTCTAAAAGCTAGGCTAAAACACCCTGATATTTATATGATGAGTTAT
The DNA here is from genome assembly GCF_030254825.1 of Meriones unguiculatus. Lineage (NCBI taxonomy): Eukaryota > Metazoa > Chordata > Mammalia > Rodentia > Muridae > Meriones > Meriones unguiculatus. Next base: position 2,190,827 of record NW_026843706.1, on the reverse strand, counting down.
TTGTATTGGTTGTCAATATGATCACAGTACACTTATAAGATCACCATGAGGCAAGATGCAGCCTGGATCATAAAACAGCATATCAGGCTAAATGTCTAATTTTTTCTAAATGATTGAGATTAGAAAGTTCAAAGACATTTTTAAATTCAAAATAGTTGAGCATGAATTCTAGAAGTTAAGAAGCACAGACCACAAGTGCAAAGCCAACCTTTATCTATACAGTGAGTTCCAGGACAGCCAGGACTACATAGTGAGACCCTGTCTCAAAAAGCCAAAACTAGTTAATCATGGTGATACACACCTTTAATCCCATCATGAGGGAGGCATAATCATACAGATCTCTATGAGTTAGAGCCCAGCCTGGTTTGTAGAGTGAGTTTCAGGATACTGATGTATGTGCCTCCTCATTGTCACAGACTCCAGAAGCTCAGAGCAATGCATCTCTTTTGTCTGGGATCCCAGGAACCCACATGGACAACAAAAAATATCTTGTTTCTTTACAACCTGATTATGAAAGTTAGGCTGTCCATGGAGTTCCAGGATAGTCATTCCTATACAGTAAGACTCCATGAAAAAAAAAGATACACACACACACCCCTCTATAAAACTGAAGCAACAGCTGAAGAGTTAAACAATGGCCCAAGACAAGAATCAGATACTTTAAACTGGTAATAAAGTCAGACATCCAACATGATGCTGTTGAGAAAATGTGATGCATACTCTTAAATCTTCTTGCCCAGAACAATGGGTGAAAAAAAAGAAAAGTCAAGTTCCAACAGTTCTCCTACTTACCAGGACTCTTCCTGCTCTGGCACTGTAGACTTATCTAAATCATAGAAAGAAAAAGTGTTAGGAAACATCATAAAATCTAGTAGCACATGTCTTTTACTCCTGAAACCTAGCTCATAAATTACAGCTAGTAAAATTTACATTTACCAAGGACTAGTGACAAATATCAGTGGTAGAGCACTTGATTAGAATACCTTGGACTCTATATTTAGCAACAAAGAGAAAGAGAAAGAATGGGAGGGAGAGAGAAGTATGAGCAAAAATAATCTGTTTCCTCTGAAAGATAGAGAGGAAATGAAAGACCCAGGTACCAAAAAGGGGTAAAGAACACATTTAAGAAAGGAATATATTCCCCTGCTCTTGAAAGCAGAGAAATAAATTTCAACAAGCCAGAAAGAACACTAGAAGGGGCCAAACATAGGACCAGATGAATCCAAGTGTCCCAAATCTCATATCAATCATCTCTACAAAGACATTTAACACATGAACACTCAGAGGCTCTACTTACACTCCTCAAACTCTTCATTATTCCCTCTTATATCCATGTTAATGATGTAACTTGAAAAAAAAAAGAGGATTTTAAACTGAGGCCTATGAATAACACAGGCAATAAGATAAAATTCTCAAATAAATGCCGGGAACAACCTGTTTCCAAAATGCAAGGTCAGAAGTAGCTTTAGGCCCTAATATGTGTCCAGTTTATTCTCAATAGCAAGAGCCTACCTCAAAACTAAGAATATTGTCTTAGATTCTGGGCTGCCTTTACACCCCCATGTAGTGGAAGGTGACCTTGAAGTTTTTACTGTCCTGAGTCTCCCACTTGAAGGCTGGGATTCATAGCAGTGTGTCTGCCATTGATTAATGCCTTGTTGGTATCTGAGCGAAGTTTGATGCAGGCTAGTCAAATGCTCTACCAACTGAGCTACATCTCAGCCCCCATATGTACTTGTCTTTTATTTTTATTTCTCAATTTTTATTTTTAATTCTGTCTGTGTATACATGTCTACATATATGAGGTCATATATAGAGATATATGTCTTGATAGGAGCTATGTCCTATCAGGAATGGAGTGGAAGTCATATAACAGTAGGCATGAATTTCATAAGTGTGACTTTCTAGAAATTACTCATACTTAATGAGGTATTGTGTGCTTCATATAATTATAGCTTCTGCCTACTAATGGAGATGTATAGGGATGTGGAATTCTAGAACCTAAGATACTTGTTTCTTTATAATTCATATTTAAGACTAACCAATGTCAATACAGTTGAAATGGCTCATCAGTAAGATGTGTTTGCCAGTAAACCTAACAATCTGAATTTGATCCCAGGGACCTTCATCGTAATAGGAGAAAACCAATTGCTGCAAGTTGTCTAATCTCTGATCTCTATACACCTACCATGGCACTCGCATGTCCAAACACAAAAAATAAACAAATGTACCCTATGTTTCTTAAATTAACTGAGAAAGTAGGGAATAGTGTTTCAGACCTGAAACCCCAATATAGTGAAGGTAAAAGCAGAAAGATCCCAAGTTCAAGGCTACAAAATAAGTCTTAGTTCCACAAAACAATATGGCCAGTAGTGGTTTACAACATTAATCCCAGAACTCGGGATGAATAAATCAGAAGGCAGAGGGAGGCCAATCTCTGATTTCGAGGACAGCCTGGTATATAGACTGAGTTCTAAGCCTGAGTTACACCAGAAAACTTTATCTAGAATATATATATATATATATATATATATATATATATATATATATATGCCAAAAGCGTGTAGTGAACTCTTTATATACTGTGTCATATTAGTGAGGTGTAAAGACAAGTACAGCCCTCAATTTAACCCCCAGCTTTCTTTCAACATGGGTAGTGTTTAATTATTAATTGTTCAACCCCTATTCTCCTGAAAGCTGCTCTCCAAGCCTTGTACCCACAGCCAAACTCTCCCTGCAGTTCCAGATGCCAGGATTGGTGGTCTAGTCTGGCCCAGTCCTTTGGAATGAGGTACACCAGGTCTCAACTCAGGAGGCTGTTGACCTTACCAGCTCCTTCCACTAAGCAAAAGCCCCCTCATGTTCCCATGGCTACTCAGCCAGGGGCTCTCACAAGAGTCCAGTGATATTTCCCACCTCAGGCCACCCCTCCCCACGAACCATGCCCCACCCCATTCTCCCACCTACCCTACCTGGCTCTGCCCTGTCCCACTACAGTCCTCATGCCCACACTGCCCCCAACCATTAGCACAGCATTGGCTCCACAGCCCCAGCTGTCAGCTCTGCCCACCCTGCCTGGCCCCGCCATGCCCCACCACGCATTCTCCTGACCAACCTGTGCAGTATGTCAGCCTGCCCGACCCCACCCCCTTCAAGTACTGTCTCCAGTTCCTGCCATCTTCTAGAAACACAACTGGAGTTTTGCCTTTTTGGTGTATAGGCGCTTCCACCAATCAGGCTTTGAGACCCCATCCCTCCTGCTGGGCCATAGGTAATATTCTGCCCATGGTGGCCATTAATCTCCCCTCGGCCACACAAGCCCCCCTTTTTAGCAATCCTAAGCCCCAGGTTACTAGCTAGTCCTCCCAGCACAGCAACCTTCTCCTACCCAATTGGGACATCCCACAGACGCGCAGACCATTCTCCCACAGCCCATGAAGCCTAGGACGAAGGCTAGGCCCCTGTCTGCCCTTGTCCCCTGTTCTGGACCCAACCTCCTCTTACTACTACCTTACCCGTGCCCTGTGCCTGTGTGGGGACCAGCACTGCCTGAAGCCGCCTGGTTCCCCTGGTAACGGCCAAACATTTCAACCTTCTAAACAGCCAGTTCCTGGGTTCAGGGTTCACAGCTGCCATGTTCCCCTCCGCTCCCTTCTCCTCGCCGTCACCCCCCTCTTCTTCTACGGTCCTGTGTGATGTCCATGTCCCACCCCTAACCCCATCAGAATCCTGGTCTTTTGTTCTTTTCGGCAGAGCCTGCATCCATCCCAGGTGCTTCTGCACGGTTGCTGAAGGCCTCGGCCCCGATCCCGGACGCCAGGGCCCTTTTTCTCTGTAAGGGGAGTTGTCTATCTGGATCTCAGTGCTCCTGATCCCAAGTGCGGACACGGAACCCGGCTATTCCAAAGTGGTGTCTCTAGTTACACCCGCGACACTCAAAGGAGACAGGGCCCCCTTAGCCCACCATATACACACCTGCTTGTGTGCATGTCTGGCGAAGGTCCTAGCCACTCCCCGCTCCTCTGCTCCTCTGGCGAGCCAGCAAGGGATGTTTGTGGGCAGCACGTTTAATAGGGCCAAGCCCCTAGGCACCATGGTAGTAGAGGATATATTCCCGCATTTTTGGGCTCCCACCTCTCAGGAATGACCATAACGACGTTTCTGAATTTTCTAACCATGACTTTGAGATACCTGCTCCAGTGCTTCTAGAATTGGACATCCCTGTTGAGATGCTATTTCTCACAGAAGGGCACCATTTCAATAGAGAGCTGTACCTAAGCCGGATATTGTGGCTAACCCTCTCTAACAACCCCCTTCTCCATGTAGTTTTTAAGAGCTGGTCCTTGTAAGCCCAGGCTGGCTGGAACTGGCCATAGTCCCACCTTTAACATTGGAACCGGGACCATGCCCGGTTTCTAGCAAGTTTCAGAGTTCACAGGAAAAAAAAAAGTCTTTACGTTTATTTTTTTATGTTATTTTTGGTTTTTTATCAAGACAGGGTATCTCTGCATAACCCTGGTTCTTCTGGAACTCACTCTGTAGACCAGACTGGCAAATCACTCAGAGATCCACCTGCCTCTGCCTCCCCGGTGGTGGTATGAAAAACCTATACCTGGCCCAAACTAAAATAAAAAAATAAATCTATCTACAGGAGACCTTGAAGGCTTCTACCTTGCTTGAAAACTGGAATGTTTTTAAAATTTGTCTCTCTGTTCTTCCAAATACCCTGAGCTCTGGCAGAAGACCATTTAGTCCCCTACAGAAGAGAAAGCAGGTGCAACCGCAAACCATCTAGCAATACTGAACTCTGGTGCTGGCATCAAAACTTGTTAGACCCTGAGGAGGGAAAAAAGAATTGGTTACTGTATGTTTTCTGCTGCCCTTTGCAATCCATGAGAAAAACAAACAAACAAACAAGCCTTTTTTACACAATACCTTTCTCTGGCAGACATCAATGTACTTCTCATGCAGTTGCTTCAGGACGCTAGCCATTGTTCCAGGAGTTTTGTGTTTGATTAAAATAACACCTTAAAAAGTACAAGACGGGTCATAGTTGTGCAAGCGTTTAAGCCTTTCAACCAAAGATTTGAAAAGTAGAGGCAGTCAGAAATCTGATTTAAAAGCTAGCCTGGTCTACATCGTGGGTTCTAGAACAGCTCTCTGACATAAATTGTGAGCCGAGATAGGGAAGGCTACAGAGAAACCCTGTCTCAAAATAATAAACAAACAAACGAGACTTTGTTCAAATAGAGGATTTGGGTTCACTTCCCACCACCTATACAGTGTCTCACAACTACCCATAAGTTCTGTTCCAGAGAATCCAATGCCTTCTTCCAACCTCTTCATACACCAGGCACACCCGTGCAGCACAGACACAAATGCAAGTATAACCCCAGACCTGCAACACAAATCTAAATTAAAAAAATTGAATCTAAATAAAGGGACTTGAGACAGACACAGAAGGCACTGTTTTTACTTCCTAGTCTCTATGAGTCACTAAGCTGAGGCCAAAGGCTGCATTTTGTCTGGGAACCTGGGAGCCCAACTGCACAAGAACTTAAAATCTTCTTAATAAAATAAAACTTTTATGTGAGGCGGGGCATGGTAGCACATGCCTGTATTCCCAGCACTCAGGAAGGGAGGTGCAGGCAGATCTCAGTGAGTTCCAGGGCAGCCTTGTCTACAAAATAACCCAAGGACAGTCAACGGTATAGGAAAAACTGTCGAAAAAAATAAAATAAAATAAAAATATTTTAAAAATCCCTTGTTCTTATAGATGACCTGTGTTCAATTGCCATCACCCATACAGTGGCAATTACCAGGGAACACAATACCTTCTTCACACACCAGGGACACACATGGTTCCCAGACACAAATGCTTACATGTAACAGAAATCTAAATTTAAATAAAAGTTATAATCTAAAAAAAGGTTCTTGAGCCATACACAAAAGGCATTGTTATTCCTCCTTAGTACCAGCTGATCACTAAGCTGTCCTAGAGGAGGGGATGATCTGGGTCGGTTTCCTAGCAACTGTAACTCTACTGAGTAGGAAGTGAATGCAGTAAGGCTGGTTCCTCCCCACAAGTGGCTGGACAAGTCTCCACCTGTCTGGCCTTTGTTCAGGCTTGTGCTTTAAACTTTATTTCAATAACCCCCCTCCCCCTCAAAATACTATTTTTTAATGCTTTTGTCTCTGATTTCTTCCTTCCCATGATTATTTGAAGACCCAATCTTGGGTCTTCCAGAGATGTCTCTCAGTGTCCTCCAGATTTACCTTCCACAATGGGATCTGAGTACCATTACTATATTGCTTCAAAGCATTCCTTCATGAGAGCCATCAAGTAATTTAAAATACAAGACCAAAAGGTAAAAATCAAAATGAGTAGTGTTCCCATCCGGGTGGTTATAGGATAGTAACCAAAGGAGAACTATTATTGGATTTTAACCAACCTCTGGAATCCTCTTTTTCTAGCATCTCTATGGGCATTTTGTCCAGTTGCTGCTCCAGCTAGGCAGGTACGTGAAATAATAACTAATTCAGGGAGCCCCTTTTGACTTAGCATTTCAGCCCAATAGATGGGATTATGGGCAAAGGTCTCTTCTAAAATTGTGTCAGGACCATCAATGGGGCATAGATAGTGTAGACTCAGGAAGGCTGAAAGGGTAGACAAAACCTAAGCAACAGGGCACTATCTAATCAGCTACCTCACCCCTGATCTCTGTGTTCACCAAGAGTCCTCATCAGGCATTCACTGATCTTCTTGTGAAAACCCACACCACAGTCTGTGTTCAGAGGACTCGGGCTCCAGCTGTGGCTACCACGGAAGGGTTTTTATATAAGAAAAATAAAGTGAATTAAATCTGTTGAAATTTTTGAAAATTGTTTGTTTTATTTTAATTTCAGTGTTTTGTTTTTATTCTTATTTTTTGTAAAATTGATTTATTTGATTATATACAGTAGGTTTGCCTGCATGTACAACTGAAAGCCACGAGAGGGCACCAGATCTCATTATATATTTTTCAGAGCCACCCCTTGGTTGCAGGAACTGAGCTTGTTATGCCAGGTTCACGGGACCCTCAGAGATCACCAGGAAAAGATTCGATGCAATTGCAAGAGAGCTTTATTATGAGAGTAATCGAACTCGGGGACCCAAGTCTCACTGAAGCAGCAGTAGAGAAGTGGGAACCCCGTGCTCCAAGTTAGCAGGATTTTTAAAGGGAAAGTCTTGTAGCAGAGGTTTTCCATGGCAGGAAGCAGGGGGGCACAAGACTTGGCGTTACAGAATTGGGTGAATTTTAGCTGGGCGGGGTGACCTTTTCTGAGGCACACAATCACAATGGCTAAGGCATATAATCACAATGGCTATTTTTCTAAACCACATCGGAAACAGTGGGGGGAATTTTCCCACCCGATTCTCAACAGATTCCCATTGATTATTGCCAGGGAGTTTGTCTCTATTTTCTTTTTCTTTTTTTTTTTTTCATTACTTATTCTTTTTTTTAATTTTTTTTTATCAGTTACATTTTATTAACTCTGTATCCAAGCCTTGTCCAGATCTCTCATTCCCTCCGAGTCCCTCCCTCCCTCCCTCATCTCCACCGTGCCCCTTTCCAAGTCCACTGATAGGGGGGACCTCCTCCCCATTCATCTGATCCTGTTTTATCAGGTATCTTCAGGACTGGCTGCAAAGCCCTCCTCTGTGGCCTAACAGGACTGCTCCTCCCTTCGGGGGTGGGGAGACCAAAGAGCCAGTCATTGAGTTCCTGTTAGAAATAGTCCTTGTTCCCCTCACTTTGGGAAACCAATTGGTTACTGAGCTACCACAGGCTACATCTGAGTGGAGGTTCTAGGTTATATCCATACATGGTCCTTGGTTGAATGTCAGTCTCAGAAAAGACCCTGTGCCCAGATATATTTGGTCCTTGTGGAGCTCCTATCCTTTCCCCATCAGACTAACTCCCCTTCTTTCTTATGATTCCCTGTACTCTGCCAAAGGTTTGGTCATGAGTCTTTGCTTTGAAAATACTGCTAGTTAGAGTCTTTCAGATGCCCTCAGTAGACTCCTGTCATAAGTTCAATGCACATCCCATCGGTCCTTCTAATCGAGGATTGATCATCTTACCCCATGTCTGCTCAATTGATTATCTTTTTTAAGTGTATAGATTTCATTATGTTTATCATATCTTATAGGTCTATATAAGTGAGTATATCCCATGTTTGTCTTTCTCCTTCTGGGATATTTCACTCAGAATGATCTTTTCTAGATCCCACCATTTGCCTGCAAATTTCATGATTTCCTCCTTTTTGATTGCTGAGTAGTATTCCATTGTATAAAAATACCACAATTTCTGTACCCATTCCACCGTTGATGGACATCTGGGTTGTTTCCAGGTTCTGGCTATTGTAAATAGAGCTGCTATAAATATGGTTGAGCAAGTGTCCTTTTTTTGTACTTGAACAAACTTTGGGTATATACCTAGCATTGGTATAGCTAGGTCTGGAGGAAGCACTATTCCTATTTGTCTTAGAAAGTGCCAGATAGCTTTCCAGCGTGGTTGTACCAGTTTACATTCCCACCAGCAATGGAGGAGGGTTCCCCTTTCTCCACAACCTCTCCAGCCTGTGTTATCGCTTGAGTTTTTCATCTTGGCCATTCTGATGGGTGTAAGGTGATATCTCAGGGTCGTTTTGATTTGCATTTCCCTGATGGCTAATGAGGATGAGCATTTCTTTAAGTGTTTTTCTACCATTCGATATTCCTCTGTCGAGAATTCTCTGTTTAGCTCTGTTCACCATTTTTTAATTGGATTATTTGGATTGCTGCTTTTCAGCTTCTTTAGTTCTTTGTATATACTGGATATTAGTCCTCTGTCAGATAAAGGGTTAGTGAAGATTCTTTCCCAATCTGTAGGCAGTCGTTTTGTTTTGATGACAGTATACTTTGCTTTACAGAAACTTTTCATTTTCATGAGGTCCCATTTATTGATTGTTGCTCTTAGAGCCTGTGCTGTTGGTGTTCTGTTCAGGAAGTTGTCTCCTGTGCCAATGAGTTCTAGGCTGTTCCCCACTTTTTTTTCCAATTGATTTAGGGTATCTGGTTTTATGTTGAGGTCCTTGATCCACTTTGACTTTAGTTTTGTGCAGGGTGATAAATATGGATCTATTTTCATTTTTCTGCATGTAGACATCCAGTTGGTCCAGCACCATTTGTTGAAGATACTGTCTTTTTTCCATTGAATGGATTTGGGTTCTTTGTCAAATATCGAGTATTCATAGGTGTGTAGATTTATTTCTGGGTCTTCTATGCGGTTCCATTGATCCTCCTTTCTGTTTCTATGCCAATACCATGAAGTTTTTATTACTGTTGCCCTGTAGTACAGCTTGAGATCAGGAATGGAGATACCTCCAGATGATCTGTTGTTGTACAGGATCATTTTGGAGATTCTAGGTCTTTTATTTCTCCATATGAAGCTGAGAATCTTTTTTTCAAGGTCTGTAAAGAATTGAGTTGGTATTTTGATGGGAATTGCATTGAATCTGTAGATTGCTTTTGGCAGGATGGCCATTTTCACAATGTTAATCCTACCAATCCATGAGCACGGGAGATCTTTCCATCTTCTGAGATCTTCTTCAATTTCTTTCTTCAGAGACTTGAAGTTTTTCTCAAACAGGTCTTTCACTTGCTTGGTTAGTGTCACCCCAAGGTACTTTATGTTATTAGTGGCTATTGTGAAGGGTGATTATTCCCTAATTTCTTTCTCGGCCCTTTTGTCTTTGTTATACAGGAGGTCTTCTTATTTTTTTGAGTTGATTTTGTATCCAGCCACTTTGCTGAAGGTGTTTATCAGCTGAAGGAGTTCTCTGGTTGAATTTTTGGGGTCACTCATGTATACTATCATATCACCTGCGAATAGGGACACTTTGACCTCTTCCTTTCCAATTTGTATCCCCTTGATCTTCTTTAGTTGTCTTATTGCTCTGGCTAAGACTTCAAGTACTATGTTGAAGAGATATGGGGAGAGTGGGCAGCCTTGTCTTGTCCCTGATTTCAGTATTCAAAAGACAAAAGGGCTGAGAAAGAAATTAGGGAAACAATACCCTTCACAATAGCCACAAATGACATAAGGTACCTCGGAGTAATCCTAACCCAGGAAGTCAAAGACTTGTATGAAAAAAATTTCAAATCTCTGAAGAAAGAATTAGAAGAAGATATGAGAAGATGGAAAGATCGCCCATGCTCATGGCTTGGAAAGATTTACATAGTAAAAATGGCCATCTTACCAAAAGCAATCTACAGATTCAATGCAATGCCCATCAAATTACCAACACAATTCTTTACAGAGCTGGAAAGAAAAATTCTCAACTTCTTATGGAATAACAAGAAACCCAGAATTGCTAAAACAATCTTCTACAATAAAAGATCTTCTGGAGGTATCTCCATCCCTGATCTTAAGTTGTACTATAGAGCAACAGTTTTAAAAACTGCATGGTACTGGCATAGAAACAGAATGGTGGATCAATGGAACCGAACAGCGGACCCAGAAATAAACCCACACACTTATGGACACCTGATCTTTGACAAAGAAGCCAAAACCATACAATGGAAAAGAGATAGCATCTTCAACAAATGGTGCTGGTCTAACTGGATGTCTACATGTAGAAAAATGCAAATAGATCCATACTTATCACCCTGCACAAAACTGAAGTCCAAGTGGATCAAAGACCTCAACATAAAACCAGACACATTAAATCGGCTTGAAAAAAAAGTGGGAAATACCCTAGAACTCATTGGTACAGGAGAAAACTTCCTGAACAGAACACCAACAGCACAGGCTCTAAGAGCAACAATCATGTTATTAGTGGCCATTGTGAAGGGTGTTGTTTCCCTAATTTCTTTCTCGGCCTTTTTGTCTTTGGTATATAGGAGGGCTTCTGATTTTTTTGAGTTGATTTTGTATCCTGCCACTTTGCTGAAGGTGTTTATCAGCTGAAGGTGTTCTCTGGTTGAATTTTTGGGGTCGCTCATGTATACTATCATATCATCTGCAAATAGTGACACTTTGACCTCTTCCTTTCCGATTTGTATCCCCTTGATCTCCTTTAGTTGTCTTATTGCTCTGGCTAGGACTTCAAGTACTATGTTGAAGAGATATGGGGACAATGGACAGCCTTGTCTTGTCCCTGATTTCAGTGGGATTGATTTAAGTTTCTCTCCATTGAGTTTGATGTTAGCTATAGGCTTGCTATATATTGCCTTTACTATGTTTAGGTATGTGCCTTGTATCCCTGATCTCTCCAAGACTTTAAACATGAATGGGTGTTGGACTTTGTCAAATGCTTTTTCGGCATCTAAGGAGATGATCATGTGGTTTTTCTCCTTCAGTTTGTTTATGTAGTGGATTACATTGATGGATTTCCGTATGTTGAACCACCCTTGCATGCCTGGGATGAAGCCTACTTGGTCATGGTGGATGATATCTTTGATGTGTTCTTGGAATCAGTTTGCAAGTATTTTATTTTATTGAGTATTTTTGTGTCAATGTTCATAAGAGAGATAGGCCTGAAGTTCTCTTTTTTTGTTGGGTCTTTGTGTGGTTTAGGTATTAAGGTGACTGTGGCTTCATAGAATGAGTTTGGTAGTGTTCCTTCTGTTTCTATTTTATGGAATAGCTTGAGGAGAATTGGAGTTAGCACTTCTTTGAAGGTCTTGTAGAATTCTACGCTGAAGCCATCTGGTCCAGGGCTTTTTTTGGAGGGGAGACTGTTAATGACTGCTTCGATTTCCTTGGGAGATATGGGGCTATTCAGTCTTTCTACCTGATCTTGACTTAGTTTTGGTAGATGGAATCTTTCAAGAAAATTATCCATTTCATTTAGATTCTCAAATTTTGTGGCATATAGGCTTTTGTAGTATGACCTAATAATTGTTTGGATTTCCTCAATGTCTGTGGTTATGTCCCCATTTTCATTTCTGATTTTGCTGATCTGGATAGTTTCTCTCTGCTTTTTAGTTAGTTTGGCTAAGGGTTCGGCTATTTTTCTAAACCACATCTGAAACATTGGAGAGAATTTTCCCCCCCGATTCTCAACCGATTCCCATTGATTATTGCCAGGGAGTTTGTCTCTATTTTCTATGAAGCATTTATTCTGTTATATTTCCTGGAGGCTGTTGCTGGGAGAGTTAACTTTGTTTCCTGCCAGGTGTACATCCTGTGATATTTCCAGGTACCTGAATTCAGTTCCCAGTCAAAATCTTTATTTAAAAATGGGGTTATATTCAGGCTAACAATGCATCTGTCTGGGATCCCAGGAGCCCACATGGACAACAAAGTAAAATCTTGTTTCTTTACAAATCGAATATGAAAGTTAGGCTTTCCATGGTGGCTGCTACCTGTAATCCCAGCATGTGGGGGAGGAACAGGAAGGCTGACTCATGTGAGTTCAAGGCCAGTCTGGTTTACAAAGTTAGCATAGGTCATCCAAACCTACAGAGAATCCCTATATCAGAAAGTCTAATAAGAGAAAAAATCATTAAAATAGACCTGTTGTTTTAGAGAAACTGGCTTCAATTCCCAATAGCCATACACTGGCGCACAACCACTGGTAACTTCAGTTTCCGAGATTCCATGCAGCCTTTCAAAATAATTTACCATGCACACTCATGGTACACTAGCAGAAACACAAGCAAAACCCCTTATATGCAAAGCAAATAAAAACAATTAAACTTAAAAAAGGGTCTTGAGCCAGACAGAAAATGTTCTGTAATGCCTCTCTAGTTCCAGCTATTTAAATCTCCCTTTTGTCTGGGAACCCATGAACCCACCTGCACAATAAAGTAAAAGCTTCATCCTAAAAAATAAAAATTCAATGTGGGGCTGTGCATGGTGGCCTATGCCTGTACCCCCAGCAGTCAGTAAAGCAGCAGCAGACAGATCTCTGTGAGTTTCAAGACAGCCTGGTCTACATGTATGCCAAGGACAGGCACAGCTACAGAGAAAGTCTGTCATAAATACAAAATAAAACATTTTAAAAATTACTTGTTCTTATAAAATCTTGGGTTCAATTACCATTACCCATACAGTCATTCAGAACTACCAATAACTCTAGTTCCAGGGAAGACAATGCCATCCTCGAATCTCTAAAGGAACCAGGCACACACATGATGCTTAGACACTAATGCAAGGAAAACCTCCTACTTGTAAAGCAAATCTAATTTAAGACTGTTTTCTAAAATAATAATAATAATGACTTGAGCCACACATAAATGGCACTGGTATAGCCAATTAGTTCCAGCTACAGGGAAAGCTAAGGCTAATGTATGGGGTCAGTCTGGGAGCCCAGGAGACCACTTGCAAAACAATGTAAAAGTGTGCTTCGATTTTTTAAAGGTTTATTTATTTATTTTTTTACAATTTATTCTTTGTATTACAGGTGTAGCCCTCTCCCTATTTCCCTCAAATCCCACCCTCCTACCCCTGGCCACCAATAGGAGAGGTCCTCCTTTCCTCATATCTGACCCTAGCCTGCCAGGTCTCATCAGGACTGGCTGCATTGTCTTCCTCTGTGACCTGGTTAGGCTGCTGAGCCCTCACTGGGAGGTGATCAAAGAGCAAGCCACTGTGTTCCTGTCAGAGAATTTGGGCAGAGTACAGGGAATCTTATGAAAGAAGAAGAAAATGAAAGACAGGGGCTCCACAAGGAGAGCATCAGAACCAAAAAATCTGGGCACAGGGGTCTTTTCTGAGACTGATACTCCAACCAATTACTATGCATAGAGATAACCTAGAAACCCTGCCCAGATGTAGCCTATTGCAGTTCTGTCTTTAACTAGGTTCCCTAGTAAAACCGTGCTTCTTGTCAATTAAAATTCAGTGTTTGATGGGAATGGTGGCCCATGCCTGTAATACCAGCACTCAGGGAAGCAGGCAGGTCTCTGTAAGTTCATGGCCAGCATCTTCTACACAGTGAGGCCAGGGCAGCTTAGGACAGAGAGAAACCCTATCTCAAAAACAAAATGAAAAAATTTTACAAAAGCCCTTGTTCATATACAGTACCTGGGTTCAATTCCCAGTACCTGTATAGTGGCCCTCAACAATGGATATCTCATGTTCTAGGGAAGACAATGCCTTCTTTCAACCTAAGAAAGACTTTCTGTTGGCTTGAGCCCATTTCCAAGCAGTCTTCTCTGGTGTATACCCCATAACACCTCCACCTCTAAGTGTGAGGAGTTCTGAAATTGACAAATATTTTTTGAGCTATTTTACCGGAATGCAACATTTTTTGTTAATTTTCAGCACAAAGTCATAATTACATTGTGAATGAGAATGTTCTACCTATATGGGAAATATTTCTTGGAAGGTGAGGTTGATATTGCAAATATGTATGCATCTTTCTCATTTTTCTTTAAAAATCTGTAAGTATCTGAAGACAGAGTCAGTTCTGATGGCACATGCCTATAGTACCAGTACTTGGGTGGTAGAGGCTGGAGGATCAGGAATTCAAGGCCAGTCTCAGTTTGCTTTATGATTTAAGGCTAGCCTGAAGTGAAGAGTGAAGAGGAAGTGAGGAGGGTACTATTGCTGAGCGTGGAGACAAGTTCTAACCCTAAGGGAAACAAGCACATGCTGGTTGTTTAAACCTGGGATGGTCGTTCCTGCTTGCAACCCCAGTACTGGGCAGGCTGAGACAGGAGGATTGCTGTGGGTCCTGGGAAACAGAGTGAAACTCTGTGTCAACCAATAAACAAAAAGTAAGAAATTGGTTGCTTGGACAAAGAATGAAAGTGGTACAAGTTTTGGTGAGACACATAAAGAAAACATGTAAATTGGGTGGGCATGTTAAAGCATACCTGTTATCTCAGAGTATGGGAGGTACTGGTATGGACAATCAAAAGTTCAAGGTTATTCTGGGCTACAGAGTTAGTTTGAGGCCAGCTTAGGCTATGTGAGGCTCTGCTGTAAAATAACAACTAAATAAATGTGTAAATAAAATTTTAAAAGATGAAGAATGTTAGATCCGTAGACAATAGCAGAAAATGAAAGGGCACAAAATTACCTCAAAGCATGCAGATATTAAAGTGAACAGGATGTCATGAGGGAAGCAGATGTTCACAGAGTATCTATACAAGATACAGTTGGTGCATTTCTACATATAGAGCGAAAACGGTTCCCTTCCATTGGACTAAGCTGGACATGCTCCCTGACCACATGGTAATAAATAACAGCATCAGTCACAAGGCAAATACCTGTCATCAGGGAGGGAGGTGGTAGGAGAGCATGTTACCCATGTAGAATGCCCTGTCTACTCATGACAGAGCATGAGGATGAATCTGAACTTCTGATTCTCCTGCTCCTTTTTGATGAGTGCCTAGATTACGAGTCTGTGTCTACACAGTTGTTTATGAAGTTCTGGGGGACACACTCAGGGCCTCCTTGCATCCAAGTCAAGCACTCTCGTAACCGAGTTACATTCTCAGCACTGGATTGCTCGTTTTGATGTGTGTGTGTGTATGCGTGTGTGTTGCAATGAGGTATGTGTAAATACGCCAGTGGAAGCTAGAAGTCTGTTTTCCCTTGATCACTCTCCACTCTATTATTTTTTTTTTTAATAAAGAGGCTGAATTTTTGCTATTTTAAGTGTGTGTGTGTTTCTGGGAATGGGACTGCAAATGTACTTATGCATGTGTTTATATGCTGTCAGAAGCTTGAGGTATCAAATCTCTGGAGCTTTATTTACAGACAGTTGTAAGCTGTCTGATGAGGGTGTTGGAAGTTGAACAGAGGTCGTCTGCAAGAGCAGCACAAGCTCTTAAACACTGAACCTTCTCTTTACCCCTACCCACACTGTTATTTTTCAATACTCATTCTGTAACTGAACTTGGAGCTCACCAATTAAGTTAGCCTAGTGCTCCAGAAAGCCCCTGGAATCCATCTGTTTTCACCAACCTCCACAACAGCACTGGGGTTACAGATGTTTGTTCCCAATTCTTGGCTTTTACACTGAAGCTGCAGATCCAAACTCAGATCCTCAAGCAAGCACAGTACACATGTTACCCACTGAGCCTGCAGCCCAGGACATTTTGCATGATTATAAAAATAGTTTTTCGGCTTGGGATATAGATCCAGTAGGAGAATACTTAACTAGCATTCAAGAAGCACTTGATTAGACTCCTCTTCAGTGAACTAGGTGTGGGGTCTTACACATGAAAGTTAAGTACTTATTGTTAGGACCAATGAAATGATGATGCCCCAACAGATTTTATAGGAAAGAGGTTTACTAGATGGAGATGAAGAGAGAAAGAGAGAGAGAGATAGAGAGAAGAGGAGAGCAAGACACAATAGGGGGAAGGGAGAAGGTCCCATGACAGAGACAAGGGAGAGTGCAGGAGAGTAACCTAGAAGCAAGCTGCCTAAATAATAACATCCCTCCCTTTTTCTATAATGAAATATGAGGAGCTGGGGCTGATTCTCACATAAGGCATGTTAAAGTACACACATGTAGGTTCATTGGGAGTAGCTCTTGGTTGCCATGCAAGGGCCTAAGGGAGAGAGAGAGAAAAAAAAACAATAGCAACAAAATATTACATGGTCAAGATTACATGGTCAAGAGGAGGAGGGGAAGCCCCTGCCCTGGAAAGATCATGGTAGAGGATTGCCAGTACAGAGCTCTTAGCCACACAAGGCAGCAGGTAGGGACTAAAGAATGGTGGGAGAACCTGGAGCTACTTGTCCTGGGCCTGAAGCACACGATTCCAGACTTTTGTTAGTAATAAGTGAATAACTGGCATAGAGTCTTTTCTGCCTACTTCCTGCTGATTCTGGGGAAGCTATAGGGAGGTCAAGAGGCTGAAATTGTGGCCATGTCCAGGAAGAACAGGGTGTTTGGATGCTCTCCAGGGTCTGTGAGAATATCCATGGCTGGGACAGAAAGTGCAGGTCGGGATTGATGGATAGATGTCTGTGAGGTCAGACTGGAACACTAGTGGTAGCTGCTTTGGCTCTATTATACACATAGGAAAGAATTAGGTCAGGTAGGAACATATTTTTAGGCAGAAGACAAAGTTAAGTGGGTTATGGAGAAAATTCCTTAAGATGTATGTTTAAAATTTTGGGAGATCAAACAGCAGTGAAGGTTTTGGATCAAAGAGACTTGAACATGGGAACCTCCATTTACCTGAGGGAGCCTCCATTTACCCAGTCTCTGGCAGTAATCAAAAAGGTTTTGCTTTGGATCTGTCATCTAAGGAAATTGAAGCCAAGTTTGTTTACAGAACTGTGTAAGCTTAGAGGCCATTAAAACAGGCACTAAGTGTAGAAATCTGAAATTCTCCAGAAGACATCCCAGAGGAGAATCTGTAGGAATAGACGAATTGACTATTCCCATTGGGCAGGTGGGAGACAGTCACCTGTCAAGGTGCCCCAAGAGCATGGTTTGACTCAGTAGTTTAGTACAATCTGTCCCAAGAGCTTGTCAGAGTTAGCCAACAACCAAGGGCACAGTTGCCCTTAGCAGACAGGGTTTACCTAGCACTAGCATTTTCATAGAGGAGCAACAGCGGGAGGAAGAGAAACTGTGCCATTAGAGGGAAAATCTTACCAAGGGAGAAGGAGGGCCTAGATGAAGGGTTTGGATGTAGGATGGTGAGAGTGGTATGAAGCGTCTGTGCCAACCAGAATGAAGATTCACCAATCAGCTGGTGTTGAGTTACAATCGTAGCAATGAAGTAGCCAGGAATCGATGCCAACCAGAAGGGAAGTCTCACCAATCAGCGCTTGTTGGATGTAAGAATGTAGCAATGAAGTTGCCAGGAAGGGGAAGTCCCAAAACCAGGGAAAGGGGAGGAATCCCACCCTCTGAGATAGGCAATAGGTGCATTACTCATCTGGAACTCAACTGACCTGAGAGGTGGAGTCAGGTGGATTCCCTGCAGTTTCCAAGAATTACTTTTAAGGTTTACAAAGGAGATAATACTTTAGACATGTTAGCATCACAATTGTAATCTGCACTGAAATACATGTTGTAGAAAAGGCAGTAGACATACATATTGGTGTTCAGTGCATAAACATTCTTTAAGGTGAGCTCTGAAAAGGCAGAAGGCTATCGTGAAACATAAGGGACAAAACCGCACTTGATCTTAATCTTTAGTATGATTACACATTATTGAGATTTAAAGGAGATTCACAATCTTGAGCTTGGAACCATGATACTAGGAGGTATAGTGGAATGTTTTTGTATTAGATGTAGATTAATAAATCAGGATTCTATTGATAAAGGCCAAAGCTCTGGACAGTTAATATAACAGTAGCATAGGAACAAGAGGAAATAGTAAGCATTTTTATCTATTTCAGATAAAATTACCTTAGACCTTGCAACCTTTATAACTTTCATTTAGCAACCTTAAAACAATTTAAGACCCTAAAACAAAATTTTCCTTAGGCCTTTTTATCTAGTTGTTTACTATGAGACATAGGTGAGACTGCTATGAACGTTTATTGTCCTTTAGCTAAAGGGGTGGTAAAAGTTTCCATCTGAGGCCTGTTTCTTGAGTCTGGCAACAAGGCATATTGTGTCTAGGCCTGACAATAGCAACTCTAGGACTCAGGCTTCAGACCTGTTCTCCTTCATACAAAAAGGACTGAGAAGGCATCTGAAGTCTCCCAAGACAGAAGTTGGCAATATGTCCATGGGGCCTGTGTGTCAGGCCAAAACAGACCTGCAATGTTACCCTGTGCTGGGCAATGGTGGTAGAAGTCACTGAATCAGGCCAAGGAGCTTGAAGGCTGGAACTGTCTGTGGCCCTTGTACTGGTTGAGCCTCTATGGCTGGGCACAGAAGACAAGCCTGCAATGGGAACATTTTGACTTCCAAAATCCAGTCTGCCAGGAGGTAGTGTGTGGCTTGTTGGGGCCACCGTGGGACCAGTGTCCCTTTGGCTGCCTTTGAAATAGCTAGCTCGCAGAGTTGACTTTAGGCTATACCACAGTGGGGTGGGGCATTGCAGACTTCTTGCTTTTTGTGAGGGAATACCAACAGCCTCGGAGAAACAGCCAAGGTCTAGAGCATAGTTTTTGCTGTAGATGAGCCCAATGGGAAGACTCCTCTCTTATTATTTAAACCAACTCCTGTATGGTGACTCAGAGAAAATCCTCAGCTCTTAAATTAGGTAAGCAGCGAGACTATGTCTGCATCTGTAGCACTATAAATACGTTTTTGAACATGTGAAAGTTCTTGATCATCTATGAGATGACTGGGTATAAACTTTCATTTCTTAACCATGAAGTATTAGGACTTTAAGTTTGGCCCTGTTAAGTTGGAAAGTTAAAAGTCATAAATATAGTCCATTAATGTGAGAGCATGATAGTTTCTGTTGGTTTAGTATATAAAAAGTTCATAGTTAAAAAAGTCTAAGGCTATACCATAGATTCATAATCTTACAATTTTAGTTAAGTAGACCAAGCATATTTTCACCTTTTAATAGTGAACTCATAGCACAATGATCAAGTTTTAACATAAATAAATCCTGTAAAATCAATAGATCTTAATTTAGAGTTCTGGTGAAAACTTGTACATAGTAATCCCTGATTTATGAGTTTTAAAACCAACAATATAGTAGAACAATTTAAAGCAATATCAAAATCACATTTGAATTTATTATTGCAAAATGGTTACTAAGAAAGACTAGTTGTGGACCTGGATCATAGGCAGCTCATGGCAGGAGGAACAGCATATAGTATTTCAGGATTTGATAGAGACCTAGGCAGTTGGACATGCATTTTTAAATTAGCTTAATTTGAATAGACCTTTATAACTTTGAATTTTTAGCATCACGTAAAAATTATTTTGAACCAGGTTTGAATCATATATATTGTATAGCATAACTTTGAATTTTTATAAACATCCATATCAATTTAAAATGAGACTTGTTGCTGTCCATGTGTGGTGTGTGACCATAGTGTCATAGCGAGACCTGGCGCTTGCTGATGGGAAGGCTGTCTCAGCAGAGTTTATAACTCTGCATTTATATGGCGTGGCTGATCAGAAGTCTGTGCAACTGAAAACCCTCTTCTGCATGCTTCCTCTGGTGGCAGGTGTTCCATGGGAGATTTAAAACCTCGCCCCTGGGCCTGAGGCAGTGGCACAACATACAGCCATCTGTGTGTGTGCGTAGGGTCCCCAGCAATTGCTTACCTAAATGGAATAGTTTAGAAGCAGGCTGTGCCTGTGTCTGAAGCAGCAGTTTCAGCCTCTGGCCCGAGCCTTTTAGTTTCCCCAGCTGATTTTGGTGCAGCGTGAGTGTCCACCATGTCCGCAGTGCTCAGAGCACATGACAGGATGCTGAGTCTGAGCAGCCATGAGGAGAGGGACAGGTGTGTGTGGTAAGGGCAAGGCACATGAGGGGGAGTGTAAGTTTTAAGTCATATATGTTTGAGTGGAGGTTAGGGATAGGGAGAACAGAAAAAAAAGATCTGTTGCTAGGATCATGGTCTGATTAAGTGTCCCTGGTATAACAAACCAGGGGTTACCAGGTGAGCCTTTTCCAATGCACTAATGTTAGGACCAATGAAATGATGATGTGCACAACAGATTTCATATGAAAGAAGTTTATTAGATGGAGATAGAGAGTGAGAGAGAAGGAGAGAAGTCATGATAGGAGGTAGAGAAAGGAGTTCCCTGACAGAGAAAGCAGAGGGAACATGAGAGTGAGAGAATAAGAGAGTAAGAGGGCAAAAATTCAAGAGAGGGACAAAGATGCTGGCTGATTCTTTTAAGGAGCAACTTGACCACAGTACCAGGTGTGGCTACATGGCAGGGGACACATGATGACATCATAGGTTGCTAGGTAACCCAGGAGCAGGCTGCCTAAAAACAAACATATCTTCTGGAGGTATCTCCATCCCTGATCTCAAGCTGTACTATAGAGCAACAATAATTAAAACTGCATGGTATTGGCATAGAAACAGACTTTTGCATCAATGGAATTAAATAGAAGACCCAGAAATAAACGCACACACCTATGGACACCTGATTTTGATAAAGATGCCAAAACAATACAATGGAAAAAAGATAGCATCTTTAACAGATGGTGAGAGAATGATCTCTCCCTCTGGTGTCCTCCATCAGGCTCAGGCATCTATTCTTTTTTTCCCCCATCCTCTAGCTCTTCTTGGTTGTACCATAGACTCTCAGACAGTACCAGGCTGTGGTATGTCACCAGAATTTCAATAGGACCCACAGGTTTTAGGTCATTTGTCTCTCAGCCAGGCCAGCAGACTGACAATGGAGGAAAGCAATTTGTAGGGGAAGCTAAATATCTCCTCAGAAGGTGTGGGACTCTGCTGGATAAGGATGAAGCCTGTCATCTCTGGATAGACAATCATTTGCACTCCATCTATGAGGATAGAGCCTTTTTCTCAGCAGAGTTCTGAAATGAATGCCCTGATCTGAGTAACTCCATGTCTTACAATGAGGTCACATGTCCCTCAGTGGCCATTACAGGCCAGACCTTCCCTTGATAAGGAATGTGCTCTAACAAGCACCTTGGAGTACCTAAAAATGTCCTACCCTGCTAAGAACCTTAGTCCAGCAGTGACATTCAATTGTACATGGAGATCTCCCCCATAGGATATTTAAGTACTGTATTTTCCTTCTTGTGATAGGACCATTTAAGTATCCCTGATTTCCTGAATGTGGGGATGTGTAAGCAGGCATCTCTCCGGCCAGTCCCCAAGGGACCTGACAAATGTGGCATCAGGCATCTTTGAGGATACCTGCGGATCACCTGCTACCACCTGCACATAATCTCGGTCACCTTGTGAAAGAACTCTTACTCCTTTCTCTCTCTCTCTCTATCTCTCTCTCTCTCTCTTGTGAACCCTTCCCGTAGATGGTCTCTGTTACACCCTCTCCCTTCTATTAAGAAAACCTCACACATGGAACCAGTCACCTGTTTGATTTATGAATCTGCCATATGACTCCACTGCACTATCCTAACACTGACCTCAGCGAATCAAACACATTCACTCCTGAAATCCCTCTCTCTGCCAAGAGTTTATATTGCCTTTAATTTCACAGGCATAAAGGTACACACATTCACACTTTCTCAATTCAAGACCTAATGATATTCTTTATTTATCTTCCATAGAGTCTGCTTTGTTGCAGCTCATTGGGTCTGGGCCTCGCCTGGAGTGAGTCTTGGCTGCAAACAGACAGGGCATAACATCTGGCCCTCACCTCTGTTGTGCTGAGCATAGCAACTTGACCAAGAGCTGTAATGCTTTGGTATCTGGCATAGACTTTGGAGAGGCCAAGCTTCCATTGTCACTGGTGACGTCATGCTGAAAGAGCTAAACTGTAACACTTGTGGAAAACCTTTTCCATACCCCTTAGAGCACTCAGGCCTCACCCTAAGGTGCTCTAGCTGTCCCTCAGAGAAACCTAACCCCATTCTTCATCTGGAAGCCCAGTTCCAGTATCTCAGCTGGAATCCAGGCCCCTGTCTAAAGGAGAATGACAGGAAAGCCTAGACTTCTTTTCTCCTTGAGAAGTCCTCTTTCTCTATAGATCATACTATAGACATGCACTGTAGTAAAAGTATGATGTCTGTCCTTATGTATGATGGTGGATGTTTCTTTTTCCCACCTGATCTTTCAGTTCTGCTCTCTGAGCTGAGGTACCTGGCTTGGGCCCACATTGTTTTTGTTAAAGTAACTACTGAAGTGCCCACTGATCTGGTTTCTTGGGACAGTCATGGACCTGTGGTTCGTCATCAAGAAACAGGGTAGCAAGACTGACAATCCGGGATTAGGGCCTAGTACTGAGTCACAGAAGCATTAGACAGCCAGTGTTACAGGTATCTTTGGAGTAGGGCCTCAAAGACATGAGATGTTGTGAGTGTAAGATCCTGACCCGCAGTTAACTTGTTTGTTTGTTTGTCCATTAGACCAGCAGAAGCAACCACAGCATGGACAGGTGGGCCACCCGGTGGCTACAGGGTCGAATTGTTTAGACAGTGTGTCACAGGACATTTCCAGGGATTAAAATCTCTTTTGTCTTGCTTCACAGACAAACAGATAAAAAGGTTTTGCAGCATCTTTAAGTTCTAGGCCTGGAGCTGAGGGCAGAGCTGTTTTTAAAATCTCAAATGCCTTTTGTTTAGTCTCAGTACAGATGAGTGGTTCAGTTCCCCACTTTATGCTGGTGTACTGAGGCCCTGTTAATTCCGCAACGTCTGGTATCCAGAGGCAACAATACCTGACTGCACCTAGGAACATTTAAATCTGTCTCTTAGTCTCTGGAGTTGGCATTGGAAGGATGATGGCAACACACCTTCTCTGACACAGGCTCCTTTTGCCTCCCCTCAGCTGGTAACAGGATAGGAGTCTGATGTAGAATGTTGGGCTTTCTTAGCTGACATTCTGTATCCCACTGTCTGGAACTCTGGCAGTAGTCCCCTGGTGCCCCTTTAATAGCATTTTTTTTCCTGAGAAACTTTTGATAAAAGGAAGCGAGGTCAGCATTTAAATCTTTGGGACAACCTGGCCCATAGAAGTTGCCTGCTGTAACCTCATCTGGATCTATGCCTCAAAAAATAACTCAAAAAACAAAAATGTCACAATAGAACAAAAATAAAAAGCAACAACAACAACAACAAAACAAAAACGAAAACAATGAAAAAAAAGAAAAAGAAAAAATGTCAGTTTTCTTTGTGTAATTTTTTTTTAAATCACCTGCATCTTACTACCCCTTTGTTACTGTTTTGTCTGCAAGACTGGGAACTGAAACCAGGGCTGACTTGCCCCTGTCAGCCAGCCTTGTAATACTCTTCTAGGACCAACATAGGGCAGTGCCGCTTAGGCTGTTCTTTGGAAAGCAGGCTGCTGCCTGGCATTTCCTGCCCTTCAGTTGTTCAAGCTAGAGAATTTGACTCTGAGGTGGGCTACTGGAGCCAATTTAAGGTCAGTAGTGGAAGCTGGCAGATGTGGTGATTGTTCTGATGCTGCATCTCAATTGCATCTTTGACACCTCAGAGCACTAGCCTCCTACTTCAACGTCTCCTGAGACAACAGTTCCTCTCTTCTAGGCAGAAACTGATCTTCCTGGTTACTAGGGCAGGGGTGAGGCCTCCTCAGGCAGAGACAGCAGCAGGTGGATATGTACTCCTTCAAGGCTTTATTGTTTAGAGGGAACAGATATAGAGGAGTTATCTTTTCTGAAATGTCAGCTTCCAGACCAGGCCCATAGTGAGTCTCTCTTGCTCTTTCGCTGTCAGTGCTGTGAGTGAAGGTTCCATGCTGATTTGAGACATTAACAGGGCAGGAAGGAAGAAAGTCTGATTATTTATTAATTCAGGTGATAAACTAAGAAGTGTTTATTGGGACCACAATCCTCTACTCCTAAAGTAAATGGCATTTCTTGTTACAGTCACCACTTTGTTCTCTCACGCCATGTTTTAGAAATATAGCCACCAGGAGCCAGGACTCTACATCAGTTGGTTAGGGTACTTGCCCAATGTACATGAAGACCTCAATTTGATCCCCAGTAGGGAATAAACTGAAAGTGGTGGTGCATCCTTGGAATCTCAGTTCTCCAGAGGTAGAGGCAGGCAAACCAGAAGTTCATGTACCTCTCCAGCTACATAGTGAGTTTGAGTCCACTGTGAGAATATGGGATACATGAGACTCTATGCCAAAAAAGGGGAGGGGCAGTAAGGTTGCTCAGTGTGTAAGGGCATTGGCCACACAAACCTGGTCCCCTGAGTTCCATCACCAATACTTAAAGGTGGAGGAGATAAGTGACCTTCATACACACTGTGAGCACCCATACACAAAAATAATATTCATTTTGAAACAGAAGGAAATTGAGTAAGTCCCCTCCCTTCAGAATGGGTAGAGAGGCACAAATAAAAAGTCATTTATGTAGAAATTTTAAAGGAGGTGTTAAATACTGTAAGGGATACCTAAAACACACAAAGACATTCCCCCAGAAAGAGAGAGAGAACTTCAGACCTATCTCTCTTAGGAACATTGATACAAAAATATTTAATGAAATACTTGCAAACCATATCCAAGAACACTTAAAGTATGTCATCCACTGTGACCAAGTAGGCTTCATCCCGGGCATGCAGGGGTGGTTCCACATATGAAAATCCAATAATGTGGTCCACCATAAAAAAAAAAAACCTGAAGGAGAAAACCACATGATCATCTCCTTAGAAGCCACAAAAACAAGCAAGTGACAATATACAACACCCATTCAAGTTTAAAGTCTTGAAGAGGTCAGGGATACAAGGCACATACCTAAACATAGTAAAGACAATATACAACAGCCTATAGCCAACATCAAAATGAATGAACAGAAACATAAATCATGCCCACTGAAGTCAGAGACAAGGCAAGGCTGCCCACTCTCTCCATATATCTTCCACATGGTACTTGAAGTCCTAGCTAGAACAATAAGGCAACTAAAGGAGATCAAGAGGATACAAATTGGAAAGGAAGAAGTCAAAGTATCACTGTTTGCAGATGATATGATTGTGTACATGAGTGACCCACAAAATTTAATCAGAGAACTCCTTCAACTGATAAACACTTTCAGCCAAGTGGCTAAGTGGCTGGATATTAAATTAACTAAAAAACAAAACAAACAAACAAACAAAACAAAACAAAACAGTAACCCTCCTGTATATCAAAGACAAAAGGGCTGAGAAAGAAATTAGGGAAACAACACCATTCACAATAGTCACTAATAACATAAAGCACCTTGTTGTGACTCTAACCAAACAAATGAAAAACCTGCCTGAAAAAAAAAAATTCAAGCCTCTGAAGAAAGAAATTGAAGATAACAGGATATTTAAAGATCTCCTGTACTCATGGATCGGTAGGAATAACATAGTGAAATTGGCCATCCTGCCAAAAGCAATCTACAGATTCAATACGATTCTCATAAAAATACCAATACAATTCTTTACAGACATTGAAGGAAAGATTCTCAATTTCATGTGGAAAAATAAAAAACCCAGAATTGCCAAAACGATCTTGTACCACAACAAGTCATCCTGAAGTATCTCCATCCCTGATCTCAAGCTGTACTACAGAGCAATAATAATAATAACTGTATGGTACTGGCATAGAAACAGAATTTTGGATCATTGGAACCGAATAGAAGAACCAGAAATAAACCCATACACCTAAGGATACTTGATTTTTAACAAAGAAGGCAAAACCACACAATGGAAAAAAGACAACATCTTCAATGTGCTGGTCCAACTGGATGTCTACATGCCCCCAAATGAAAGTATATCCATATTTCTCACCCTGCACAAAACTAAACTCCAAGTGGATCAAAGACTTCAACATAAAACCAGACACACTAATTTGTTTAGAAGAATAAGTGGGGAAGAGCCTAGGACTCGCTGGCAAAGAGACAACTTTCTGAAGACAGCACCAACAGCACAGGTTCTAAGATCAACAATCAGTAAATGGGACCTCATGAAACTGAAAAGCTTTGATAAACAAAGGACACTGTCATCAGCATAAAATGACAGCCTACAAACTGGGAAAGAATCTTCACCAACCCTATATCTGACAGAGGGCTAATCTCCAGAATATATAAAGAAGTTAAAAAGCAACAAGTCAACTAATCCAATTCAAAAAATGGGGTACAGAGCTAAACAGAATTCTCAAAGAGGAATATTGAATGGCAGAGAAACACTTAAAGAAAAGATCAACCTCCTTAGTCATCAGTGAAATGCAAATTAAATCAACCCTGAGATTTCACCTTACACCCATCAGAAAGGCTAAGATCCAAAACTCAAGTGACAACACATGCTGGAGAGGATGTGGAGAAAGGGGACCCCTCCTCCATTGCTGGTAGAATGTAAACTTGGGAAGTCACTTTGGAAATCAATCTGGCGCTTTCTCAGACAATAAAGAATAGGGCTACCTAAAGATCCAGCTCTATCATTCCTGGACATATCTCCAAGAGATGCTCAAGTATAGAACCATGGCATTTGTTCAACCATGTCCATAGCAGCTTTATTTGTAATAGCCAGAATCAGGAAACAGTATAGATGTCCCTCAACAGAGGAATGGGTACAGATTGTGGTAATTTACACAATGGACTACTACTCAGCAATTAAAAACAAGGAAACCATGAAATGTGCAGGCTAATGGTGAAATCTAGTAAAGATCATCCTGAATGAGGTATTCCTGAAGCAAAAAGACACACATGGGATATACTCACTCATAAGTGAGTATAAGATAAACATACTAAAATCTGTAAACCTAAAGAAGATAAGCAGGAAGGAGGATCCTGGGTAAGATGATCAATCCTCACTCAGAAAGACAAATAGTGTGGACATGGGAAGAAGAAGAAAACAGGAAACAGGACAGGAGCCTACCACAGAGGGCTTCTGAAAGACTGTAGCCAGCAGTGTATCAAAGCAGATGCTGAGACTCATAACCAAACTTTGGGCAGAGTGCAGGGAATCTTATGAAAGAAGGGGAAATAGAAAGACGTGGAGGGGACAGGAGCTCCACAAGGAGAGCAACAGAACCAAAAATCTGGGCACGGGGGTCTTTTCTGAGAGTGATACTCCAACCAGGGACCACTCATGGAGATAAACTAGAACACCTTCTCTGATGTATTCCATGGCAACTAAGTATCCTAGTGGGTTCCCTAAAAAGGGGAACAGGGACTGTCTCTGACATGAACTCAGTGGCTGGCTCTTTGGTCACCAACCCCTGAGGTGGAAGCAGCCTTATCAGGCCACAGAGGAAGAGAATTCAGCCAGTCCTGAGGTGACCTGATAGGCTAGTGTCAGATGGAAAAGGAGGATGACCTCTCCTATCAGTGAACTTTGGAGTTTATGTCAAGTTCACATAAGAGTAGCTAGAACACTAGGTTTTTCCATCACTTTAATTTCTGTTTTGTATCTCAGTGGAATGTGGGGAAATTCAGCCTGAGTCATTCCTGCCCTCCTGATGTCAAGTGTTGGTCTCTGAATCTTCCACCTGGCCTGCTATATAGGAGGGAGTACACAAAGGTTGGAGGCCCATCTCTCAGTGTTGTTCGTGACTTTCTGCTAAGCCACTTATTGTCCCCTTTCATTACTGTTTTGTCCAGAAGCTAAGGGAGTCTGTCAGTTGGTTGGAGGCTGGCTGCTTCCAGTTCATCTCCTTAAACCATCCAAGAGCCTCTTTGCGAGTACTAATAGGAAACTTATCCAAGCAACCTTCATAGTCCCTTCTCTTCTCCCCCTAGCCAGGATGTATTCATCCCATGAGGCAAGTAAGGCTTATTTTACCACAGTATAGGGAGAAAAGGGAAAATACAGGAAGACAAACTAGGCCTCGGTCTATGGCAGCTAAGAGGCTGAGCTAACCAGCTGTTGAGTGGGATAATTAAAACTGATACAACATCAGAAAAAAATCAGTATTGGCAGCTATTTATTTATGTAGGTTTTTGCTGTTTTGAGACAGCAATAGATAAGCCAGGTTGGCTGTTAAAGTATGCAGCACAGGCTGACCTAGAACTCGGGATCCTCCTCCTTCTGCTATGATTGATTACAGGCATGTTCCATCATAGCTGGCTCCAGTCTAACTTTAAAAATATTTGTATTGGTAGAGGGAGCAGATGGAGAGATGGCTCAGCGATTAAGAGCACTTGTTACTCTGGCACAGGACACAGGTTCAGTTCCCAGCACCCACATGGTGCCTCATGGCCATCTATAACTCCAGTCAAAGAGGATCTGATGCCCTTGTCTGACCTCCATGGGTATCAGGTGTGCATATGGTGCACAACATACATTTGAGCAAAGCACTCACACATATAAAATGAAATTCACTCATTAAAAAAACACTCATTCTCATAAAATAAATACATCCAAAATAGGATGAAATTCTGTGACTTTGTTAAAGAATGTGTGGGTGTTTGCACGCATGCTAATGTTCGCGTTTATGTGTGGATACCTTTGTGTACATATGTGTTTGTAGCACCTGTAACTGCATGTGGAGGACAGGTCAGCCACAGGTGAAGCTCCTCCAGAGTTGCTTGCTTGTTTTTGCTTGCCTCCACAGACAAGGCCTCTCAGTCGACCTGGAGCTCACCACCTGGAAGAATAGCCAGCTGGTCAGTGAGCCCAGGGACCTGCCTACTCCACTCACCTAGCACTGGTATAACAAGCATGTGCTACCATGTCTGGCTCTTTGTTGTATTTCTTATATGTGAGGAGTCCAGAAGAGGACATCACATCCCCTGGAGGTAGAGCTATACACAGTCAAGAGCCCCCTGGCCTGGGTGCTGGGAACTGAGTTTGGGTCCTCTGGAGGAGCAGCAAGTGCTCTTCACAGGTGAGCAGCTCCCTATCCCCTTGCTGTTGTTTGGAGACAGAGTGATGCCCTGTGTCCTAGACTGGCCTCACATTCACAGCACTTGCCACAGTGTCTCAAGTACTGGGATTATAGCATCTACTGCCACTCCTGGCTAGTGCTGAGGGTGGAACCCAGGGCTTCATATGCGCCTGGCAATTCTTGTCCCCCTAAGCTATACCCCCAGCCCTAGCATTCCTTTTATTTAAAAAATGATTTTGTTTTTATTTTTATTCATGCGTGTCTATATGAATGTATACTTTGTCTGTTTGAATTCTGTGGACCTGGAGCAATTTTAAGCTATGAAATGTGGACCCTGGAAACCAAATTCTAGTCTTCCAGAAGAGCAGTAAATCCTGCTAACCACTAAGCCATTGCCCTAGTCCCAGGAGTATTTCTGATAGCCAAAGATAGAAGCAGCAGCCAGAATATGAAAGCAGCCTAAATGTCCACTAATGAGTAAATTCATGAACAAAACGGAAAATATCTCTGGGATTGTAGCTCAGTGGTAAAGCCATTCATTGTCCCAAGCATAACCTGAAAAACCAAACACACAATAAAGTGTATATTAATAAAAGAACTTTATTACGCCTTAAAATGAAAGGAACATTTGATATGTTCTGCAGCATGAATGAGACTGATGGACATGATGCTAAGTGAAATGAGCCAGCTGGAAATGGACAATTTCCACATGGAAGAAGGACCCAGAAGCCTGGAGCTGAAGTTCAGTGGTAGATCAACAGCCCTTAGTGTTGGACACACTAACATGATCTTCAGCACTACAGAGGAAAATACCCAGAACAGTCAAGTTCATAGACAGAAAGTTCAGTGGTAGTTGACAGAGGCCAGAAGCATGAAAGATTGTGACAGTGTTCTGTTAGATTTTGAGAAAGGACATATCCAAGGGCTAGCCTCTGACTCACTGAACAAGTGAGAATGTCCTTGAACTTCTTTCTGACCTTCCTGCTTCCACATGCCAAGTGCTGCTCTTACAGGCATGCAGCACTGTGTCTGTCTTATGTGGCGCTATGGATCAAACCCAGGATTTGCTCATGCTATGCAATCATCCTATCAACTGAACCATAGCCTCAGCTCAGCTCCCGTTTTTCCTTGTTTGTTTGTTTGTTTATAGGGCCTCATGTGATTCATGTTTGACAAGAACTCAGCATAGAACCAAGGCTGGCAGAGAATTCCTACTCCTCCTCCTAAAATTACAAGTATGAAGCACTACCATACATGGCAATTGCATTTATTCATTTATTTATTTATTCATTTAATTTGAGGCAGGCTCTTACTCAGCAGCAAAAGCTGGCTTGGAAGTCTCTCTGTAAGAACTGTGTTCTCAAATGCCTGGGCAATTCTCCTGCTCCAACCTCTTCCTGGTCTTGGGATCACAAGAATGAGAGAATGAGCCTTTGTTTCCAGTGTAAAGAATTAGGGTTGAATGAATACAGAACTTTAGTTTCCCAATGTGAGAACGTTCTGATAATGGATAGTCACAGCACTGGGTACGTACTTGCCTCCACTGCACTTCTGATTTTATTCTTTGTCCTACTTCACAATTGTAGTCAAGAATAAGAATGCCAGCATCATTGACTACCATTGTGAATTTGAGGCCAGCTTGAGCTATATGAGAACTTGTTTCAAAAAACCAAGGGCTAGGCATGATGGTGCAAGCCTTTAACACCAGCATTTGGGTGGCAGAGGCAGGAGGAACTCTAATGAATTTGAGGCCAACTTGGTCTATAAATCTTGTTTCTGGGCAGACAGGACTACTTGGTGGAACTCTGTCTCAAGAAACAAAAACCAAAACTACAAATGGCAAAAAGCCAGGCACAGGGGCTTATGCTTCCAGCTCCAATACTTGGAAGCCTAAGGCTGGGGAATCTCTGTGCATTTGAGCTCAGCCTGATCTCCCGAATGAGACTGCCTTAAAAAACAACTGCAAGAGGGGCAAGATGGTGGCGCCGGGAGGACTCTCATTCTGAGCAGCAGCACAGCAGGATCAGCACAATGACCAGCAATCAGAACTCTCGACCATAAAACACAGTCATTGTGTTTCCCAGGTGAGAGGATACCCCACGGTGGGTGATTCAATCTGCTTTTAACTCTCCAGGCTAAACCATGGAAGAGATCCCGGTTCCGCCAGATGCTTGGCTGCCAGCTGCCAGCCTCAGCCCCAGCCCAGAGCCACAAGCCAGTGTCTCTGGTCACGGTCCCAGACTGAACCGTGTGCACCACACTATCAGAGATTGGAATTTTCAGTCGAGAGATAACCCAAGGGTACAGGAAACGAATGGGACCAGCCCTAGGTCACCCAGACATCTCCTGGAAAAGACTCGGGGTCCACGGGCACCCCAGGAGCCAGCCCGGAGCCAGAGCCGGGGACCCAGGTTCCGGCACTGAGCCCTGCCTGCCTGCTTGCCTGACACGCCACCTGAGATAGAACTGTGGGCACCAGGGCACCAGCGAATGAGTTTCACTGTCTGGTGCAAACACATAGGGAGGGAAATCGTGGTCTGATCTCAGAGCACTCAGCCGACACCCCCAACCTGAAAAGGTCCCCAGAAAATTACCCAGCTTAGGGAGGCACCCAGGTTCCCAAAGGCCACAAAGGCAGACACAGGCAGTTTCTGTGCACCAGACAGCTGGCAGAGACTGAGCCATCATCACACAGCTGTGCTCCAGGTACAGGCAGTTTCTGCAGCCAGCCAGCTGGCGGACACTGAGCAGTGTGCACCAGTGCAAAAAAAGACACTGGGAGTCCGTGTCTCCAGAGAATCCACAGGGAAGGAAGGAAACTATACTGACCTAAATCAACCAATCCTTCCTTAGAAAAAGTCTAGCAGACTAGTGGGGCCGAGGCGCCAGCACTCAGCTGTGCTCCAGACACAGGCACAAACAGTTGACGCGCGCCTGATGTCCAACTGGGTCACAGCAGCTGATCATTAAATTTACAACAAGAAACCCAGAAACAGGGCAGCTGCCCTTAGGACTTCCCTGGGTGAGAGGAGAACCCTCTCAACTAACAAAGACCACAGTTACCACTCAGGTCTATATCCCTGAGGTGAGCAACTCCTGAAAAAACACCAGCCATCCAGGGAATATACCCAAAAAGCTGAGAAGACATCCTTCAGGAAAAACCAGCTTTCTGCAAAGGGGATTCTCTCCACCACAGGATCCCCAGGAACCACCAGAAAATAACCCCAAACACCTAAGATAGCACAATGGGTAGAGGCCAGCACAAAAGCTCAAGCAACAAAAGACAGAGCAATATGGCACCTCCAGAACCCACCCAGGGGCAAGTAGCCCTGGACACCCGACCATAACTGAAATCCAAGAAGATGACCTAACAAGTATGCTCATGAAGATGATAACAGAGAAAACAAATAAGATTCGTAAAGACATAGAGGAAGATAAACTCAAACAGAATATTGCCATCCGTAAAGAAATAGAGGAAGCTGCAGCCAAACAGTTTATGGCCTTTTGAAAGGAAATGCTTAAAACACTGAATGAAATGAAAGAAACAGAGTTGAAGGAACTAAAAGAAAAACAGGAAAGTACATTCAGACAGGTGAAGGAAGTAAACAAAACAACTCAAGACCTGAAGATAGAATTGGAAAAATTAAAGGAAACACAAATGGAAGAAATAATGGAAAGGAAGAATCTAGGGGAAAAAAAAAAACAGGAACTAGAGAGGTAAGCATAACCAACAGACTACAAGAGATGGAAGAAAGAATCTCAGGTGTAGAAGATACAATGGAAGAAATCGATGTATCTGTCAAAGAAAATGTTAAATCCGAAAAATTCCTGACACAGACCGTCCAAGAAATGCAAGACAATATGAAAGGACAAAACCTAAGAATAATAGGTATAGAGGAAAAAGAAGACTCCCTTCTCCAAGGCCCAGAAAATATTTTCAACAAAATCATTGAAGGAAATTTCCCCAAGCTAAAGGAGAGGCCAATTAGAATACATGAGGCCTACAGAACACCCAACAAATTTGACCAGAAAAGAAAATCCTCCCGTCACATAATAATCAAAACAGTAAGTATACAGAACAAAGAAAAAATACTAAAAGCTGCAAGGGAAAAAGGCCAAGTAACATATAATGGCAAACCCATTAGAATCACACCTGACTTTTCAACAGAGACTATGAAAGCCAGAAGGGCCTGGATGGATATCATGTAGACCCTAAGAGAACACAGATGTCAGCCCAGGCTACTATACCCCGCAAAACTCTCAGTCCTCATAGATGGAGAAAACAAGATATTCAATTGCAAAAACAAATTTCAACAATACCTACAAACAAATCCAGCATTACAGAAGACACTGGAAGGGAAAATACAACCCAAGAAAGCTAGCTACATTCAAGAAAACACAGGAAATAAATAAGCTCACTTCAGTAAAACAAAAAGCAACCAAGCAAACAACCTGATGACCACAGCCAACATCAAAATCAAGAGATCTAACAGCCACTGGTCATTAATCTCTCTCAACATCAATGGACTCAACTCTCCAATAAAAAGACACAGATTAAAAGAATGGATACGTAAACAAAACCCAGCAATCTGTTGAATACAAGAAACACACCTAAGACACAAAGATAGACATTACCTGAGGGTAAAGGATTGGAAGACGACTTTCCAAGCAAACGGACCCAAGAAGCAAGCAGGAGTAGCCATTCTAATATCTGATAAAATAGACTTTCAACCAAAATTAATCAAAAGAGATGGGGAAGGACACTTCATACACATCAAGGGAAAATTCCACCAGGAAGACATCACAATCCTGAACATCTATGCCCCAAATACAAGGGCACCCACATTTGTGAAAGAAACATTCATAAAATTTAAAGCACATATAGATCCCCACACATTAATAGTGGGAGACTTCAACACCCCACTCTCAACAAAGGACAGGTCAACAAAACAGAAATTAAACAAAGAAACATTGTCTCTGACAGAGGTCATGAATCAAATGGACCTAACAGACATTTACAGAACTTTACACCCAAACACAAAGAATTTACCTTCTTCTCAGCACCTCATGGAACCTTCTCCAAAATAGACCATATGGTGGGTCACAAAGCAAGCCTCAACAGATACAAGAAGATTGAAAAAATCCCATGTATCTTGTCTGATCACCATGGAATAAAGCTGGACCTCAACAATAACAGAAATAACAAAAAGCCTACACACACATGGAAACTGAACAACTTGTTACTAAATGACAGCTGGGTCAGGGAAGAAATAAAGAAAGAAATTAAAGTCTTAATAGAAATCAATGAAAATGAAGACACAACATACCCGAACTTGTGGGACACAATGAAAGCAGTGCTAAGAGGAAAGTTCATAGCACTAAGTGCCCTCAAGAAGAAATTCAAGACAGCGCATTCAAGCACCCTAATGGCTCACTTAAAAACCCTAGAAAAAGAAGAAGCAGACACACCAAGAAGGAGCAGACGGCTGGAAATAATCAAACTCAGGGCTGAAATCAATCAATTGGAAACAAATAAAACAATTCAAAGAATCAATGAAACCAAGAGCTGGTTCTTTGAGAAAATCAACAAGATAGACAAACCCTTAGCCAAGCTAACTAAAAGGCAGAGAGACACCACCCAAATCAACAAAATCAGAAATGAAAAGGGGGATATAACTACAGACACTGAGGAAATCCAAACAATCATTAGGACTTACTTCAAAAGTCTATATGCCACAAAATTTGAAAATCTAAATGAAATGGACAATTTTCTTGATCGATTTGACTTACCAAAGCTGAATCAGGACCAGGTAAATCAACTAAATAGTCCTATATCCCCCAAAGAAATAGAAGCGGTCATCAAAATTCTCCCATCCAAAAAAAGCCCAGGACCAGATGGCTTCAGCGCAGAATTCTACCAGACCTTCAAAGAAGAGCTAACACCAATTCTCTTCAAACTATTCCACAAAATAGAAACAGAAGGAGTATTACCAAATTCATTCTATGAAGCCACAGTCACCTTGGTACCTAAAACTCACAAAGACTCAACAAAGAAAGAGAATTCCCGGCCAATCTCCCTTATGAACATTGATGCAAAAATACTTAATAAAATACTTGCAAACCGAATCCAAGAACACATCAAAGATATTATCCACTATGACCAAGTAGGCTTCATCCCAGTTATGCAGGGGTGGTTCAATATACGGAAATCCATCAATGTGATCCACCATATTAACAAACTGAAAGAAAAAAAAAACCACATGATCATCTCCCTAGATGCTGAAAAAGCATTTGACAAAATCCAACATCCATTCATGTTCAAAGTATTGGAGAGATCAGGGATACAAGGCACATATCTAAACATAGTAAACGCAATATACAGCAAGCCTATAGCCAACATCAAACTGAACGGAGAGAAACTTAAAGCAATTGCACTGAAATCAGGGACAAGACAAGGCTGCCCACTCTCTCCGTATCTCTTCAAAATAGTGCTGGAAGTCCTTGCTAGAGCAATAAGACAGTTGAAGGAGATCAATGGGATACAAATTGGAAAGGAAGAAGTCAAATTATCACTATTTGCAGATGATATGATAGTATACGTGAGTGACCGCAAAAACTCTACCAGGGAACTCCTCCAGCTGATAAACACCTTCAGCAAAGTGGCCGGATACAAAATTAACTCAAAAAAATCAGTGGCACTCCTGTATACAAAAGACAAAAGGGCTGAGAAAGAAATTAGGGAAACAACACTCTTCACAATATCCACAAATGACATAAGGTACCTCGGAGTAACCCTAGCAAGGATGTCAAAGACTTGTATGAAAAAAAATTCAAATCTCTGAAGAAAGAATTAGAAGAAGATATGAGAAGATGGAAAGATCTCCCATGCTCATGGCTTGGCAAGATTAACATAGTAAAAATGGCCATCTTACCAAAAGCAATCTACAGATTCAATGCAATGCCCATCAAATTACCAACACAATTCTTTACAGACCTGGAAAGAAAAATTCTCAACTTCATATGGAATAACAAGAAACCCAGAATTGCTAAAACAATCCTCTACAATAAAAGATCTTCCGGAGGTATCTCCATCCCTGATC
The DNA here is from genome assembly GCF_030254825.1 of Meriones unguiculatus. NCBI lineage: Eukaryota > Metazoa > Chordata > Mammalia > Rodentia > Muridae > Meriones > Meriones unguiculatus. Next base: position 2,154,376 of record NW_026843706.1, on the reverse strand, counting down.
TTAAGTTGTACTATAGAGCAACAGTTTTAAAAACTGCATGGTACTGGCATAGAAACAGAATGGTGGATCAATGGAACCGAACAGAGGACCCAGAAATAAACCCACACACTTATGGACACCTGATCTTTGACAAAGACGCCAAAACCATACAATGGAAAAAAGATAGCATCTTCAAAAAATGGTGCTGGTCTAACTGGATGTCTACATGTAGAAAAATGAAAATAGATCCATATTTGTCACACTGCACAAAACTGAAGTCCAAGTGGATCAAAGACCTCAACATAAAACCAGACACATTAAATCGGCTTGAAAAAAAGGTGGGCAATACCCTAGAACTCATTGGTACAGGGGAAAACTTCCTGAACAGAACACCAACAGCACAGGCTCTAAGAGCAACAATCAATAAATGGGACCTCATGAAAGTGAAAAGCTTCTGTAAAGCAAAGGACACCGTCATCAAAACAAAGCGACCGCCCACAGATTGGGAAAGAATCTTCACCAACCCTTTATCTGACAGAGGACTCATATCCAGTATATATAAAGAACTAAAGAAGCTGAAAAGCAGCAAAACAAGTAATCCACTTAAAAAATGGGGAACAGAGGTAAACAGAGAATTCTCTGTAGAGGAATACCGAATGGCAGAGAAGCACTTAAAGAAATGCTCAATCTCACTAGCCATTAGGGAAATGCAAATCAAAACAACCCTGAGATTTCACCTTACACCATTAGAATGGCCAAGATCAAAAACTCAAGTGACAACACATGCTGGAGAGGTTGTGGAAAAAGGGGAACCCTCCTCCACTGCTGGTGGGAATGTAAACTTGTACAACCACTCTGGAAATCATTCTGGCGCTTTCTCAGACAACTAGGAATAGCGCTTCCTCAAGATCCAGCCATACCACTCCTGGGCATACGCCTAAAAGAGGCTCAAGTACACAAAAAGGACATTTGCTCAACCATGTTTGTAACAGCTTTATTTGTAATAGCCAGAAGCTGGAAACAACTCAGATGCCCCTCAACTGAAGAATGGATGCAGAAATTGGGGTACATCTACACAATGGAATATTACTCAGCAATGAAAAATAAGGAAATCATGAAATTTGCAGGTAAATGGTGGGATCTGGAAAGGATCATCCTGACTGAGTTGTCCCAGAAGCAAAAAGACACACATGGTATATACTCACTCATATAGACATACAACATAGGACAAACCCACTAAAACCTGTGCATCTAAAGAAACTAAGCAAGAGAGTGGACCTTAACAAAAATGTCCAATCCCCATCCGGAAAGGCAAAGAGGATGGACATCAGAAGAAGAAGAAAACAGGAAACAATCTAGGAATCTACCACACAGGGCCTCTGAAAGCCTCTGCCCTTCAGACTATCAAAGCAGATGCAGAGCCTGATGGGCAATTGTTGGGCAGAGTGAATGGAATTTTAGGTAAGAATTGGGAAATAGTAAGAGCTGGAGAGGACAGGGTCTCCACAAGGTGACCAACAGAACAAGAAAATTTGAACACAGGGAACTTCCCAGAGACTCATACTCCAACTAAGGACTATTCATGGAGATAACCCAGAACCCCTGCACAGATGTAGCCCAGGGCAGTTCAGAGTCCAATTGGGTTACATAGTAATGTGAAGAGGGACTGCCTCTGACATAATCTGATTGGCCTGCTCTTTGATCACCTCCCCCTGGGGGGAGCAGCCTTACCAGGCCATAGTAGAGGACAATGCAGCCACTTTTGATGTGAACTGATAGACTAAGATCAGAAAGGAGAGGAGAACCTCCCCTATCAGTGGACTTGGGGAGTGGCATGCAAGGCGAGGGAGGAGGGAGGGTGGGATTGGGAGGGGAGGAAGGAGGGGGTTATGGGGGGATGCAGAATGAATAAAGTGTAATGGATGAAAAATTTAAATAAAAGGGAAAAATTAATTTAAGAACCTTAAATGACTTTCAAAATTGGAGGAAAACATTGAGTTAGTCAATTGGCATGGAGCACGTCTCGCCCCTGGGGGCAATGGTCTCCTGAACCTACTCAGACCTCGGACACTACCACTGCTAGTTCTAGAACTGATGCAGGATGTTCCAACGAGGGGGTTAAGGCTTCTCATAATATTTCCTATAAGCCTACACCTGTTTGTTTATATCCCCCATTTTTATTCATTATTAGCCAGATAGAGCCAAGTAATTGTGGTAATGATACATGCTTTTTTGCCCAATGCTGGAATGCTAGTAAATTTAGGTATGCCCTGGTTACTTGCATGCCTTGCTGGGTGCCTGTGCCCGTTGATGCCCCTCACGCTATGATTCTCTTCAGACAGAAAAGGGATCTTGGAACTACAGCCAACATTGTTACTGCCATCTCATTGGCGGCTGTTGGAGCTACCACCGGGGCATTAGCCATGAGTCATACTGGGCAGACTGCTCAGACCCTGAATAATAATTTAGCCAATGTATCTCATGCCTTAGTTGTACAAAAAGGAATTAATGCTCAACTAAAAGGAGGTTTGATGGTGTTCAATCAGAGGATTGACCTCGTGCAGGAGCAAATTGATACCCTATGGCAAATCGCTCAACTTGGCTGTCAATGAAAGTATGCTGGACTTTGAGTCACTAGCATATAACATGAGAATTTTCCTGTGCTGCAAATCTGTCTAAACAATTGTCTAGCTATATTTTAGGTAATTGGACTGGAGAATTCGATACTACGATGGAGCAGCTGAGAGTGGCCATTGTCACAGTAAATTCTACCAGAGTGGACGCAGGACTAGCCACAGGATTATCATCATGGATTGCTGCAGCCATGAATCATCTGAAGGAATGGGCGGGCATGGGAGCGTTAGCAGGCCTTCTGGTGTTGGTCTCCTTGGTTTGCCTGTGGTATATATGTAAGATTAGAGTCTCACGACAGCGTAATACAGCCATGACAATTCAGGCCTTTACAGCCATTGAAGCAGGACAGTCTCCCCAAGCATGGTTGGCTACCATAAAAAGCTAAAATGTTACGTTCAGGATGTGAGGCTAAGCACTGCACTCAGGGTCAGCAGCTTTGGACCCAGAGAAGAGCATGTCTGATTGCATGCAGGTTGATGCCCCAGGTCCCGCCTACGAGAAAAAGGTATCGGTCAGGTCTGATGCTCTTTGGGTGGATGACACCTAAATGAACATCACTACAACGTCCCAATTTATTTCTTATATCAGAGATCAGACCTCTACTCTTGCCTGATGCGTCTAAAACAAAAAGGGGGAACTGTAGAGAGCTGCGGAATGCTATGCCTTAAAGATGGAGCTGGTTTCCGCCTTCTACCTTCCCGATGGTGAGTGCTCTCTTTCACGAACAACTCCACATTTGGCTAAGGCTGAGGATCTGGCTTGCTTCCATGTATGTGGACCTATCTGCATTGCCCACGTGGCAAGCTGGGGTTGGCTACCCAGAGGTTATTTAAGCTATGTGCTGGCTTTCCCCAGGGTCAGATGATTGTTCATGGTTCCTGAATAAACTGCATTAAAAAAAAAAAAAAAAACAACCACAATAAAAGAAAACAGAATACCAACAACTGGGCTGGTAGAGCATTTACCTGGTATATGTAAGGCCCTGTGTTATCTTCTCAGTGTCCTCCCATCTCTCTCTCTCTCTTTCTCTCTCTCTCTCTCTCTCTCTCTCTCTCTCTCTCTCTCTCCAGGAACTCTTGTGAGATATTTGCAAGTTCCCTCAGTCTGCCCCTCTGTGACCCTGTGGTCTCCATTTGGTGCCAGAGCTTCTGGAACACCAATGGCTCCAGATATAGCCTGTTTAACATAGACACTAATATATTTCTTCAATGTTGGGAGTAAGTGAAGTCCTGGGCAAATGTACATCATTGACCTGGACACAGCCACATCAGTGATTAATGTCTAATATCCATGAGCATGTCAAAGCCTTCCTCTGGGCTCTGGTGGAGATTTACATTGTTTATAGGATATGTCCACCATAGCTTTCTTCTTCTGGATGTTCATCACCTGAAAACTGAACCCCTAGGGAGACTAGCTATGAAGGTTAGCTAAACCGGACCCCTTTACCTGGCTATATACTATAGATCCTGCCACCTTGTTTATCTGTATACAATAACTTTGTCTCCTTGTTCAGCTGTATAATGTGGCCCTGATTCTCTGTTCTACCAAAAATAATACACATACTGGGCTCAGTGCTGCTGTGGTTTCTCTAAGAGCCCAGACTACCTATTCCTAGAATTTCTACATGTGTCTGTGCTTTCTTCATTCCTTCAATGCCCCAGTTAAATCAGACCCTAGAGCTGTGCAGAACATGGAAAAGCAGACCCTGAACAAGGACAAGGCCAGTGGACACTGACTACAGGTGACTTGGATCAGTTATACAAGAATAATAAATGGAAAGGAGAGAATAATAAAGGGAAAGGAGGAAACAGCAACATAAGAAGGAGATCAGGATAAAGTAAAAAAAGATAGAGAGCATACATTTCAGTTTGTCAGGTATAAAAGCGTTTGGATAAGCAGAATTCAGAGATATGCTATATGTTAGCACTTAGAGATTTGGGGAACAAAGAGAACCTAGACATAGGTAGACACGGGGGAGATTTCAAGAAACTCTGAAAGTGGGTTGATGGCATTTAAGTTTTATTGGTTCTTAGGAGGCCTACCCTTACTTTCCAGGGAAAGGGGTGCTGAATTTGACTCCTGGAAATAAATGACAAAGAAGAGAAAAACTCACGAGTGGATAGATAGCTGAGGGATTCAAGAATAGGTTTCCCATTTTCGCTTTTGGTTTACCTGCTTTCAAAGTGTTATATTTGGTTAAAATTAATCAGCATGGTGGTGGTGGAGGCCAGACCTGCAAGCTCAGTGTGGGGGATAGGGTGATAGCAACCCCCACAGCAAGGAGATGGTTGTCCCTAGCCTGATGCCTCAGCACCAGGAAGGTGGCAGTATACTGAAGGAGAGAAGGTGGCCAATAGCAAAGAGGCATGTAGCCATAGGGGAAAAATCTCAGTGGCTTAAATGTTACCCAGTTTTTTGTTTGTTTTGTTTTGTTTTTAACAACTTCGTTCATATGACCCAGTGGCTCTGTTACTGATTTGTCTGGGAATTGTGTCCATGTCAGTCAGAGGAGAAGTTGCTGGGCTTATGCTTTTCAGTGACTTGGTCACATCCTATGATGACTGTTTCTACTAGTGATTCCTTGTTTGGAGGGGGGCATTTTTCTAACATTCCAGAGTCCCAGTGGGCTCCATCCAACTGTTGGGGGCAGGTTTTAGCCCTGTAGTTTAGACAGGTTTTAATATGTCACACACGTGTGTGACAGCAACTCCTGTAATAAGAGCAAATATAATTGGCAATTCTTTAGGACCTGCCTCCTGGGTGCTTGAACCCACTATAATAAAGTGGCTGTGACTCAGACTTGTCAGCACATCCTAGAAAAGCAAAAGGCTTGGGACCGGATTGGTTCCTCTGCTCTTGGTGCAAAAGCATTCTTTGGTGAGCTTCACAGCTTCAGTCCTTTTAAAATAGCCTACTGTTTGTGTTGGGCACAGCAGCTGTCATGCTCTTCCTTGTTATCATCATTACAGTTTAGTGTCACCATTTCAGCGAACCACCCCTGGACTAAGTGTGAAGCTTCAGGCTGAACTTCCAAAAATAAGAAAGGTTGAGATATAGGGAGCCTATGAAACCCTGAGTGAATGTGTGTTGTCCACATGGGCACAGCCATGTCAAGGATTCTAGGAAACTGTCTCAGACTCATAGAAAACTGGTAAAGACCCACTAAGCCCCTGAAATGAGGCTCAGAGTGATGGCAAGGCCTTCCCTGGGGAATTGAGTGTGAATGTTGGGAGTGGGTGTGTAGAAAATGGCTACGTAGTTTTCTCCTCCTGGGTGTTTATAGCCTGAGGTCTGCTCCTCTATAGACTTTGCCTACTGAATTTAAATAAGCATGCCTCCTTGTTCAGCCATGCACCCTCAACCCTGCTTTCTTGTTCAGTGTATGTAGTAAACATGCTGAGATTCTGGATTGCTGTGGCCTCTCCTGAGTGTTTGTTCCCAGGTTTTCTGTGCCTGGTTTCTTTCATTTCTTCATTGCCTCACCAGCCCTAGTCAGGTTTCAGGATCCAAGCTGTGCAAGGACAGGACACTACAGGAAATCCAGTGCTTGGGAGGAGAGCAGCTTTGAGTCTCAGGACAGAGCAGCTCTGGGGAGGGATTCAATGCCACCAGTAGCTAAGGAGTTCCCCTCCCCATCAGGGCTCTTCACTTGGCAAAACTATGTCTGCACTAAGAGGCAGAGAAGAATATCAGGGCAAGCCAAAGGGAAAAAAGTGAGTGAGTTCTTAAGAATGAGTACATACTTTAGATTTAAGGAGGGGGAAAATGGTAGGTAAAGGGAAGGGGGAGAGAGAAAAGGTTAAGGAAATTTAATGCACATGAAAAACATAGATGTAGTATTCTAGAGAGAGTCACACGTAGGTGTTTTTACAATGATTCTGTGGCTTTCTAAGTTCTTTTGTCTAAAAGAATATATTTGCATCTTACCCAGGGTCCTCCTTCTTGCTTACCTTCTGTTTTTTTTTTTTTTTTCAATGCAGTTTATTCAAGAACCTTGAACAATCACCTGACCCTGGGGAAAGCCAGTCCACAGCTTAAATAGCCTCTGGGTAGGCAAACCCAGCGTGCCACGTGGGCAATGCAGATAGGTCCACATACATGGAAGCAAGCCAGAACCTAGCCTTAGGCAAACTTGCTTACTTTCTTTAAGTGTACAAATTTTAGTATGATGATCCTATATTATGTCTAATATCCACTTATAAGTGAGTATCAACCATGTGTGTCTTTCTGATTATGGGGTAGAGCACTCAGGATGATCTTTTCTAGTTCCCACCATTTGCCTGCCAATTTCACAATTTTCTTGCCTTAAATTGCTGAGTAGTAATCCATTGTGTAAATGTACTATGATTTTTCCATCCATTCCTTAACTGAGGGGCATCTGGGTTGTTTCCAGGTTTCTGTTATTATGAATAAAGCTGCTACGGACATGGTGCATTAATATTTCAGCAGCCACTGGGAAGACACACACTTGATCAACAGCTTCTGCCAACACAAGTTATTTCTAAAATAACCATCTGTTTTTGCCACCACTCTTTTCATAAAGCAAAAGTTCTTGTTACTGCCCAAAAATGGGGTGAGGAACACATGCCAGACGAGGTCCTTGAAAATGAACAAGTATATAACCTTTGCAACTATTTGCAAATAATAGAGAATAATAGAGGAAGAGGACACAGAAACAGTGTGATTCAGTCCTCAGTTCAGGCAGTCCATAGACTTATGACAGACCTACTTCGTTCTGCCACTTGGAAGGCTGAAGCAAGAGGATCACAAGTTCAAGGCCTGCCTGAGCTATACAGCTAGCTCAAGACTAGGAGGGAAAACTTGCTGGAACCCTCTTTCAAAGACAAAATCAGCATAAAGACGGCTGGTGATATTGCTCAGGCAGGGTGCAATGCAGTGTTTGCCTGGCACACATGAAGCCCTCAGTTCGATTCCTCACACCACAAATATAAAATAAAAAAAAAATAAAGAAAACCAAACAACTACTGACGGCTAAAATGACAAAGTAATTGGACAAAGTCTGAGAAAGCTCTTACCTGTATTTGCACAGAATACATTCATAATAGATCTTGTAAGTAATTATGTAGTTATGGCAATGGGTGACAGTAGGCCTCCCCAGGTGTACTGAATTGCAATTTTGAGCATGATATTACCCAGAGTCAGCATGAGAACCCTGGATGCCATCAAGCAGCCAAGAGGCTGCATGGCGTGCTCAGGGATCAAGGTGTCCAGGAATTGATCTTGAAAGAGGAACAAAAGGAACTGTGAGCACTACCATGGGTTTTCTTCTGTTCTACTGCCCAGCACTCCCTTGACTTTTACTCCACCAAACACAGCATCTTCTCACAGAAGCATATACAGGCAGCCATAGGGTTGCCTTACCAGGATTCTGAGAGCTAAACTCCTACACATGACTAGCTGGTTTGTGTTCTAGCTGCACCTTAAGAGGTCAGCTTTTGGGGGAACAGCTCCAGCATATTCATCTTTTTGTGGGCATTGCTAGAAATTCACCTGGGAAGGCTTGGTTTCTTCCTTCTATGGACAAAAGTGGGCTCAGGGGGTATCTGTGGCCAAGAGATTTGGTCAGCAGAAGCTTGGGGTAAAGTAGAGATCTGAACTGGGTTCTATTATGAAAAGCATCGTAATTAAAGGAATTTATTTATTTATTTACTCATTTATTTAGTATGTGTGTGTGCATATATGCCCATGCCATAGCATACATGTGGAGGACAGAGGACAACTTGTGAGAGTCCAGTATTTCCTTTCTGCTTCCCAAGCAGGTCCCAAGGATCAAACTGAGGACAGCACATTTTGTGGCCGTAAGCCATCTCACCCACCCTTAGATGGACTTCTTTTTTGTTTTTTCCAAGACAGGGTTTCTCTGTGTAGCCCTGGATGTCTTGGACATCTCTCTAGAGCAGGCTGGCTTTGAATTTATAGTGATCTCCCTGCATCTTTCTCCACAATGCTGGGAATAAAGGCATGTCCTACCAGTGCCTTGCTTAGCTGGACTCTTAACAACTGACTGAGTTTAGAATTAGACAGGCCATTTAACCTTTAATTGCAGTCCTTGAGAAGCTGAACCGAGAAGATGGCCTGGAGTTAGAGATCAGTCTGTGAGATCCTTCCATATTGAGCTCTTATCTCAAAACAACAATAACATTGTTTTGTTTGCTTTAGTATTTTTTTTTCTAGATTTTACGGTCCTTTTCTGTTTTGATTTAGGTTTTTTATTGTTGTTGTTGTTTTGCTAATTTCTTTCTTTTGGTAAGAGAGTGAGATTATAAGCAAGTACACCTAAAGTTCGGTGGGTAGGGAGGATGTGGGAGAGCAGAAAGAAAATGATCAAAATGTATTGCATAAAAAACATTTTTAAAATTAAATCCAACAACAAAACCTCAGCAGTTTCTACAATCCCAGCACCGAATGGCTGAGGCAGGATGACTACAGAATTCAAGGTCACCTTGAGCTAAATAGTGAGTATGAGACCAGCCTGCTCTACAGATTGAGAGCAACCTATGTCAACCTGTACCATAGCCCTCCCCACCAAAAGAAGGTCATTCAAAGCTGGGTTGGTGGCAGACACTTAAATATAGTTCCTGCTACAGAGGAAGCTGAGATGAGCGCTCTGCTTGAGCCCAGGGGTATAAGAAGAGCCTGGACAACGTTGTAAGACCCCAGATCAGAAACAAGACAAAAAACCTTGATTTCTAAGAATTAATGAGGGTTGTAGCTGCTATTCAATGGCGAAGAACTTATAGAGCACATGTGAGGCTCTGTTTCCCAATATACTGGGGACACTTGAAAGAAGTAAAAATATGTGAGTAATGATTGGATCTAGAGACCCAGAGGGAAAAGAATGGTTTGAGACCCAGAGGGAAATGAATGGTTGAAGCCTGGGCTAGCAGTATAGTATTGAGAGCTAGATAGGAGATGTGAAGAAGGAGCAAATTAAAAAGTCCTGGACAACCAGGTTCTGAGCAGGAAAGCTCACAATAAATTGAGTGCAGTGTGGAGAAGAGGGCTGGGATGAGTGTTTAGACATTGGCAAACGTAAAGCTGGAGGACAGGTTCATGACTGTCTAGAGAGGACATCTTGACACTTGGATACTGAGAGAATGGAGATGCTGGATTTGCCAAAAAAAAAAAAAAGTGATCATATGGGCCTAAAAAATAATCTGATATGTTCGATTCATTGGAATGGTGAGACATCCAATAATAATGTTCTCTAAGCAACACACAGAAGGTCTGTCCATCCGGAAATGACAGTTCAAAGCTGTGACATATGTTGACAGATATGCGTAATTTAACAGGTTTTTTTTTTGCTTTTTTTTTTTATCAGAAGATCAAGGTGCTAAGGTCAGGCCACTATATTTCTGATTTTGCAGTCACTCAATGCAAATTTTGAACAGATTTATGAAGCTATAATTAGCATAACAGGTTCCATATTTAAAGTTCTATCAAAACCAGCTTTTGAAGTTCATTTCTCCCTTACACTGTGTTCAAATGGAATGTGGACTGCTACCTCCTCACTATGGGCTCTTCCATCTGGCATCTCTTTTGCAAGTCAGGATCACCTCTTTAATCATTTCCCTGTCTTCCCCTTCATACAAAAGCAGTAATTTTGTTCTTTACTGCCAGGTTCTTAAGTATTAGCATGCCTTTGGCTTAGGCAATACTTTTTTCAGATAGTTCCCCATAGATTAATGAGAATAATAATAAAACTACAAGCAATCTACCTTACCCTAATGCTTTTTTCCTGAGTCAGTAATGCTTCGAAACTTCATAGGATAACAAGGAAGTGGCTCAAGGGCAGAGTGCTTGGGAACAAGTCCAAGGCCAATGGGTTGTAAACACAATCCTTCCAAACAAAGCACAAAAATATATACAGTAGGAAGGGGAAATGTGATCATGCAAAGCATTAGGAAAACCCTGAAGACATTTTTAACTGCCCTCCCTCCCATCCCAGATCAGAACACCTAGCTCTACCTTCTCCTCTGTAATTGTCCTGCTAGATGATTCCTGAGGTAAGTGTACCATGCAGATGGGACTGGCCTTGCACTTGATTTGTCAAAGGTAGCTTTGGACGCCTAATTGCCCTGCCTCTGCCTGCTGAGTCCTGGGATTAATGTGCCATCACATTCAACTCTGTTGGCTTGCTTCAGTGTAAACTATGGCCATCAGCTGTGTCCAGCTAAAAAGTGCCTGGGCCACATATCCATCATTGGCCTGAGTTTAAGGACAAATAAAACTTTAGAGGTCAGAGCTGCTGTGAGGTTGAAGGAAGCACTCTGCCAGTTAACTGCTAGGATTTGAGTAGAACACTGGCCTGGTCCTTTAGCTGGATGGCTAGGACAGAACGAAGGGGAACCAGCAGGTGACCTCATCATGTGCATAGCTCCTTAGGGTCAGAAACCTTCGTCCAACCAGACTCCTTCATCCCCTTGGAGTCTCCAGTATCCAGTGGACTGATAAACATGTAAAAAATGTGCGATCAATCCCATGCAAATGAGCAGCATATACCCAGTCTTGCATTTTTCAACTTTCCTTGCAATGGGTTTCTTCTGGGAAGGCCCTCAAGTTTTTGTCCACTATCAGCTGAAAGGTTAATCTCATAATGGAAATTGATTTCATCAAACAAGTGAGAGAAATGGAAGCTCAAGAAGAGATGTTGAAGGCTAGCACAGGACAGCACCTATCAAGACTGTGTGTGCAGGCTGCATAGTGTTACATTCTGAGTGATTCTATTTAGGGCCACCAACCACCAGCTGAGTTGGCTGAGTAAACTCTGTCAAAGGTACAGAGAACTACCATGAGGCTCCTTGGAGGCACGGTTGCATGAGCAACTAAGACTAGTATAGTCTAAGGATTGGTATGGTATTAGCACATGTCCCCAGCAGCACCTTCATCCAATTTGCCAGTCACACCTTGCCTTTTGCCTTCTTCCAGAACCCATAGTGCCAATAACTCTAGCCAGAGACTTAGGCACCAAGAGTATCATTTATTTATTTATTAAAATCAAACTTGTTACATGCCACTCATGAGGCTACACACTCAGAGAATAAATCATGAACAGTCCTCTTATGACTGGAAACATTCAGCAACATGTTACAACTTGGAGGAGGGAAGAGCCACTCTAAATCCTGGCTACATAGAGGGATTGACAATTATACAGAGAGGGTGGGCAATTACCCTGAATATCATCACAACAGGGAATTCAGAAAAAAAGCACTCCAGGGGAACTGAACTGTAAATGCATATTGGAGCATAAGGAAAATGGACATGGGAGCCCCCACATCCACTTGAGACAATTTTCACTTTCGTGGTGGTGCCCCTTTGCCTCTCCCCTTACTTAATGCGGTGTTTTCAGCAACATGAACAGGTTGGCCCGGTGACATGGGCACATCAGGAGACCTAGGCTTTGCAGACTCAGGCTCCTGCTCGGGTGCAGGCTCTGGCTGTGGCTGGGCCTTGGCCTCTGCTTCCTCCTTGGGCTCAGGCTCAGACTGGGGTTTAGGCTCTTGCTCTGGGTGGGGCTGTGGCTCAGGCTGAGGCCCAGGCCCAACCCTACGACGTTTCCTACGTGGCTTACCCTGTGACATACATATAAATCTGCTTTTTCTCTTTTTCCTTTGTTTGGCCAGCAGATATGCAGCCCGCCTCTCTCAGCCTCCTTGTTGGTAATATTTTGCTCAGATTGACACTCGGGCTCCTGCTCTGGCTCAGGCTCCAGCTGGGGCTCCGACTTAGGCTTAGGCTGGGTCTTGGGCTCCAGCTCTGGTTGAGCCTCTGCCTCAGGGTCGGGCTCATGCTCAGGTTCCTGCTCTGGCTGGGGTTTAGCCTCTGTCTCAGAATCGGGTTGTGTCTCTGGCTCAGGATGGGGCTCTGCCAATACCTCTGGGTTAGGTTCAGGTTGCCTCTCAGGCTCAGACTGGGGCTTGGCTTCCTGCTCTGGCTGGGGCTCATTCTCTTGGTGCAGCACCCCCTCTGGCTCTGGCTCAGGCTTTGGCTCTGGCTCTGGCTCTGGCTCTGGCTCTGGCTGCAACTTGGGCTCAGGCTGTGGCTTGGGCTTCAGCTTGGCCTGCAGCTCTCCCTCTGGCTCGGTCACAGGCACCTGCTCTGGCTCTGGCTGTGGCTTGTGCTCAGGTTGAGGTTTTTGCTCAGCCTGAGGCTCGGTCTCTGCCTGAGGTTGCAGCTCTGGGTCTGGATCCAGCTCTGCCTCTGCCTCTGGCTCTGGCTTAGGCTCACTTGATGGATAGTTGGAAGTTCCATAAAGATCCCACAGGTCACAATCATCAGCTGCACTGAGAATGGAATTAATACTTTGAAGCAGTTCTCTTTCATACTCAAGTATTTGGTCCTCATCACGGGAATCATCTGAAATTCAAGAGACATATGTAAATACGCTTCTTCTACCCACTCTGTACATACAGACATCAGCAGGATATTGAACACAAACTAAGGTGAAGTAGTTGAATGCTTGGACATTTGGAATGACAGCTAAAAACCACAGTTTTAGATAGTTCCCTCTATTTTGAATTTTCCTGAGAGAAGTGACTGATAAACTAGCAATGAAAATATGATTCCCATTTAAAATCCTACTGTCTAAAGAGCAAGAGGTACTTGTTCACTTGTTCCTTAACACAAATCTGATGCCTTGTGGGTCATAGCCGAATAAGGGTAATTCCTTCAATAAAGCAGTATTTCACCTATATCAAGTTAAAGTTCTCTAGCTTAGAAAAGTTCTTTATTTAGTCACTGTGGTCCAGCTGGACTTTTGGTGCTTGCTACCTTATACAATAAGGTATGGAGAGATAGTAGATCTTTAACAGTTTTCACTGTTAACCTCTGCTAACCCCAGTCTCCACCCAGCTGGAAAGAAGGTAGAGTAATGCTTCTTACCCTCTTCTCTTTCTTGTCCATAAAGGATGAAAAGAGAAGAAGAGGGAGGAGCAGAGTTTTAGGCAGATAGAACTCTAACCAAATCTAAGGCAACAGGAAGTTGCAGTTGTGTTAGGAAATAAACCATGGAGTAGGGACCCCAGCACATGACGGAGAAAGAAAAGGGGGCACTGGCTACAAAATCATCACAAAATTAAGGTTTGCAGAGGTAGATCCTAAAACAGCCACATGTGGCAAGGCTTCAGAGCTCAGCTGTTTCTCTAAGCAGAAATGATACTTGCCTTTGTTGCTTATTTCATAGATCTTAGGCCTCTGTTCTTCAATGGGAGATCCAGTGTCAGAGACCGAGTTAGTCACCACACAGCTAAGTTGTAAAGTAGAAAAAGAAACCAAGAAAATATGAGCACAGTATTCTTCTCTTCAGGACATTTTCCCTACTTTCTACAATAAGCATGATCACCTGTTAAATTTTGGGTGTTTCCTACACCAACTCTATTCCCCTTCATTAGATTTGTTAAATCTTTCAATTATTCCTCATTTTCCATGTTTCTATGCACCTTTCCACTGCTCTAACAAAAGGAGGCATCTTACGGAAGTCACAATCTGAACAAAGCAAAACCAAACTCCTACTTAGCAAGTAACTCAATGTCTAATGTCTTGTATCCAGTCATGATCTTCTCCAGCTTTACCCTCTGTAGCATGCCCAGCTTGTCCCCTAAGATCAGCATGGCTCCACTCCATGACTACCGCTGTTCTTGGTGCTTGTTCCATGACACTGGCATCTCCAAATGGCTGGAGTCTCTTGCTTAAACTGGGCTGCACTCCTAACAATAGCCTCTCCTGGGTTCTCTTAGAGAAATGCTGCTCTACCTCACAGTGCCAAGCCTCAGCTATTCTTCATGACACATTCATGACTAAATAAACAGTACCAATTGGGTGACTCTTGGAGACTAGCAGGTTCTGCTGTCAGCACAAGCTACAAACCAGACAAAAGTCTCTGGATCACCACTTCTGTGTGCCAATTCTGAGCAGTCACTTTCCAGAATATTTCACCTCAGTACTGCTGGTCTCTTCTAGTTACTGCTAATTTCTCAGCTCCAGCTGTCCAACATCAAATATCTCAGCAAAGGAGAGGATTTTTCTTTAGTTAGGCTAGTATCTTGTTAATCACAGCCAGTTCTTCATTCCCAGCTACCCACAACCACACATTCCTTACCCACTGGCATGCTCAGACTGCTTTCTTACAGAACCCAGGAGTACCAGTCCAGCGACAAGTATACCCACAATAGGCTGGGCCCTCACTTCAATCACTAATTAGGAAAAACCTACAAGCTTGCATACTGCCCGATCTTATGGAGGCATTTTCTCAATTGAGACCTCCCTATTCAAAAATGATTCTAGCCTGTGTCAATGTGCCATGAAGCTCTCCAGCAGCTACTCTTTAGCCCAAGATATACTGGAAGTCACAGAAATTTTTCGTCAGGCTTCCAAGGTCTAGGTTTACAGGCATACATCTCTGTAAGATGTACATTTTATAATCATCATTGTTGGTGGAGGTGTATAGTGTGTGTAGCTGTGCATGCACCACAACACATATGTGGAAGTTATAGGACAACTTTGTGAAGTCAAGTGACTCCTTTCACCTTTACATGAGTTCTGGGGTTGAAAATCATGTTATCAGACTTGTGTGGAAAGTACCTTAACCCAGTGATCCATCTCTGGACATGAAACACTTTTATTATGGAAGAAAAACACTCCAAATCTTTGTTACAAAATATTTCTGCATCCACTGTACATACAAATGTTAATCTATTTCTACCATGAATGTTGTCTTTTTTTAGCTGCCAATTTGATGCACCTTTGTTCTCCTACTTACTACCCTAGCCTTAAAGAACCTTTCTAGCCTGGGTGTGTGGCACATGCATTCAATTCCAGCACCCAGGAGGCAGAGCTGGGCAGATCTCTCTGAGTTCAAGGCCAGCCTGAGCATAGTAAGTCCAGGACACCCAAAGGTACTTAGAGAGGACCTGCCTTAGACACATACAAACAAAATTATTGTCTTCCAGGGGCTGCAGAGAAGGCTCAGCAGGTAAGAATACTTGCTGTTCATTTTGAAAAAGATTAAAGGAATTAATGCACAACTAAAAGGAAGCTTGATGGTGTTCAATCAGAGGATTGACCTCGTGCAGGAGCAAATTGATACCCTATGGCAAATCGCTCAACTTGGCTGTCAATGAAAATATGCTGGACTTTGAGTCACTAGCATATAACATGAGAATTTTTCCTGTGCTGCAAATCTGTCTAAACAATTCTCGAGCTATATTTTAGTTAATTGGACTGGAGAATTCGATACTACGATGGAGCAGCTGAGAGTGGCCATTGTCACAGTAAATTCTACCAGAGTGGACGCAGGACTAGCCACAGGATTATCATCATGGATTGCTGCAGCCATGAATCATCTGAAGGAATGGGCAGGCATGGGAGCGTTAGCAGGCCTTCTGGTGTTGGTCTCCTTGGTTTGCCTGTGGTATATATGCAAGATTAGAGTCTCACAACAGCGTAATGCAGCCATGACCATTCAGGCCTTTACAGCCATTGAAGCAGGACAGTCTCCCCAAGCATGGTCGGCTACCATAAAAAGCTAAAATGTTACATTCAGGATGTGAGGCTAAGCACTGCACTCAGGGTCAGCCGCTTTGGACCCAGAGAAGAGCATGTCTGATTGCATGCAGGTTGATGCCCCAGGTCCCGCCTATGAGAAAAAGGTATCGGTCAGGTCTGATGCTCTTTGGGTGGATGACACCTAAATGAACATCAGTACAACGTCCCAATTTATTTCTAATATCAGAGATCAGACCTCTACTCTTGCCTGATGAGTGTAAAACAAAAAGGGGGAACTGTAGAGAGCTGCAGAATGCTGTGCCTTAAAGATGGAGCTGGTTTCCGCCTTCCACCTTCCCGATGGTGAGTGCTCTCTGTCATGAACAATTCCACATTTGTCTAAGGCTGAGGATCTGGCTTGCTTCCATGTATGTGGACCTATCTGCATTGCCCATGTGGCACGCTGGGGTTGGCTACCCAGAGGTTATTTAAGCTATGTGCTGGCTTTCCCCAGGGTCAGATGATTGTTCAAGATTCCTGAATAAACTGCATTGAAAAAAAAAAAGATTTTCCTATTTTATTTTATTTTTCCCTCAAGACAGGGTTTCTCTGTGTAACATCTCTGGCTATTCTGATAACTCACCCTATACGCCAGGCTGGACTCGAACTCAGAGAGGCCTGCCTGCCTCTGCCTCTCTAGCACTGGGATAAAAGGCTGTGTACATCACCACATCGGTCATGATTTTTAATTTTTTTCATGTGTATAGGAATTTTGCAAGTGTGAATGTGCATGTACTATGTGCATACAGTGTATTTGGAGTCCAGAAGAGGACAGCAGATCTTTGGGACTGAAGTTACAGACAGTTGTAAGCCACCATGTGGGTGCTAGGAGTCAAACTTTTGTCTTCTGGAAGATCACCAAGCCATCTCTCCAGTCCCCGACACTGGCTGCTCTTGCAGAAGACCATTGTCTGATTCTCAGCACCCACACAGCAGATTATAACTAGTGGTAACTGGTTCTAGGTTGTCTAACACCTCTTCTACACAATATGGGTATTAAGCACATATACATACAAGCAGGCAAATGCTTCTACACTTAAAATAAAGACAACTATGTTTTTTAAAACAATATTCTTGTTTAGCATGATGGCCCATGCATTTAATCCCACTTCTCTGTTAGTTTGAGACCAGCCTTGTGTATGTAGTGAGTTATGGGACAGTCAGGGCTACAAAGAGACTCTGTCTGAAAAGAAAAGGAAAGAAAAAGAGAAAGGAAGGAAGGAAGGAAGGAAGGGAAAGGAAAGGAAAAGGAAAGGCTTCTCTTAATTTCTAGCACATGGTTATCTTTTGATTCTCACTCCATTTCTACCTGATCATCACTTTTTCCACAAATTACTGGAACAGATCTCAGGAATCTCTAAAAGCTAGGCTAAACACTCTGATATTTATATGATGAGTTATTTGTATTGGTTGTCAATATGATCACAGTACACTTATAAGATCACCATGAGGCAAGAGGCAGCCTGGATCATAAAACAGCATATCAGGCTAAATGTCTAATTTTTTCTAAATGATTGAGATTAGAAAGTTCAAAGACATTTTTTTAAAATCAAACTAGTTGAGCATGAATTCTAGAATTTAAGAAGCAGAAGCCACAAGTGCAAAACCAACCTTTATCTATACAATGAGTTCCAGGACAACCAGGACTACATAGTGAGACCCTGTCTCAAAAAGCCAAAACTAGTCAATCATGGTGATACACACCTTTAATCCCATCATGAGGGAGGCATAATCATACAGATCTCTATGAGTTAGAGCCCAGACTGGTTTGTAGAGTGAGTTCCAGGACACTGATGTATGTGCCTCCTCATTGCCAGAGACTCCAGAAGCTCAGAGCAATGCATGTCTTTTGTCTGGGATCCCAGGAACCCACATGGACAACAAAGAAAAATCTTGTTTCTTTACAACCTGATTATGAAAGTTAGGCTGTCCATGGAGTTCCAGGATAGTCAGTCCTATACAGTAAGACTCCATGTAAAAAAAGATACACACACACACACCCCTCTATAAAAATGAAGCAACAGTCGAAGAGTTAAACAATGGCCCAAGACAAGAATCAGATACCTTAAACTGGTAATAAAGCGAGACATCCAACATGATGCTGTTAAGAAAATGTGATGTTTACTCTTAAATCTTCTTGCCCAGAACAATGGGTGAAAAAAAAGAAAAGTCAAGTTCCAACAGTTCTCCTACTTACCTGGACTCTTCCTGCTCTGGCACTGTAGACTTATCTAAATCATAGAAAGAAAAAGCGTTAGGAAGCATCATAAAATCTAGTAGCACATGTCTTTTACTCCTGAAAACTAGCTTATAAATTACAGCTAGTAAAATTTACATTTACCCAGGACTAGTGACATAGATCAGTGGTAGAGCACTTGATTAGAATACCTTGGACTCTATATCCGGCAACAAAGAGAAAGAGAAAGAATGGGAGGGGGAGAGAAGTATGAGCCAAAATAATCTGTTTCCTATGAAAGATAGAGAGGAAATGAAAGACCCAGGAACCAAAAAGGGGTAAAGAACACATTTAAGAAAGGAATATATTCCCCTGCTCTTGAAAGCAGAGAAAAAAATTTCAACAAGCCAGAAAGAACACTAGAAGGGGCCAAACATAGGACCAGTTGAATCCAAGTGTCCCAAATCTCATATCAATCATCTCTATAAAGACATTTAACACATGAACACTCCAATCAAAAGAAGGCTCTACTTACACTCCTCAAACTCTTCATTGTTTCCTCTTATATCCATGTTAATAATGTAACTGGAAATAAAGAGGATTTTGAACTGAGGCCTATGAACAACACAGGCAATAAGAGATCAACATTCTCAAATAAATGCGGGGAACAACCAGTTTCCAAAATGCAAGGTCAGAAGTCGCTTTAGGCCCTAACGTGTGGCCAGTTTATTCTCAATAGCAAGAGCCTACCTCAAAACTAAGAATATTGTCTTATATTCTGGGCTGGCTTTAAACCCCCATGTAGTGGAAGTTGACCTTGAAGTTTTTACTGTCCTGACTCTCCCACTTGAGGGCTGGGATTCACAGCAGTGTGTCTGCCATTGATTAATGCCTTGTTGGTATCTGAGACAAGTTTGATGCAGGCTAGTCAAATACTCTACCAACTGAGCTACATCTCAGCCCCTATATGTACTTGTCTTTTATTTTTATTTCTCAATTTTTATTTTTAATTCTGTCTGTGTATACATGTCTACATATATGAGGTCATATATAGAGATATATGTCTTGATAGGAGCTATGTGTTATCAGGAATGGAGTGGAACTCATATAACATTAGGCATGAATTTCATAAGTGTGACTTTCTAGAAATTACAGCCTGGTTTATAGACTGAGTTCTAAGTCTGAGTTACACCAGAAAAATTTATCTAGAATATATATATATATATATATATATATATATATATATATATATGCCAAAAGCATGTAGTGGACCCTTTATCTACTGTGTCATATTAGTGAGGTGTAAAGACAAGTACAGCCCCCAATTTAACTTCCAGCTTTCTTTCAACATCGGTAGTGTTTAATTATTAATTGTTCAACCCCTATTCTCCTGAAAGCTGCTCTCCCAGCATTGCACCCAGAGCCACTCTCCCTGCAGTTCCAGCTGCCATGACTGGTGGTCTAGTCTGGCCCAGTCCTTTGGAATGAGCTGCACCAGGCCTCAACTCAGGAGGCTGTTGGCCTTACCAGCTCCTTCCACTAAGCAAAAGCCCCCTCATGTTCCCATGGCTACTCAGCCAGGGGCTCTCACAAGAGTCCAGTGTATTTCCCACCTCAGGCCACCCCTCCCCACGAGCCATTCCCTACCTCATTCACCCACCTACCCTGCTTGGCTCTGCCCTGTCCCACCACAGTCCTCATGCCCACCCTGCCCCCAACCATTAGCGCAGTATTGGCTCCACAGCCCCAGCTGTCAGCTCTGCCCACCCTGCCTGGCCCCGCCATGCCCCACGACCCATTCTCCTGAACAACCTGAACAGTCTGTCAGCCTGCCCGATGCCACCCCCTTCAAGTACTGTCTCCGGTTCCTGCCATCTTGTAGAAACACAACTGGAGTTTTGCCTTTTTGGTGTATAGGCGCTTCCACCAATCAGGCTTTGAGACCCCATCCCTCCTGCTGGGCCATAGGTAATATCCTGCCCACGGTGGCCATTAGTCTCCCCTCGGCCACACAAGCCCCCCTTTTTAGCAATCCTAAGCCCCAGTTTACTAGCTAGTCCTCCCAGCACAGCAACCTTCTCCTACCCCCTTGGGACATCCCACAGACACGCAGACCATTCTCCCACAGCCCATGAAGCCTAGGCCGAAGGCTAGGCCCCTGTCTGCCCTTGTCCCCTGTCCTGGACCCAACCTCCTCTTACTACTACCCTACCCGTGCCCTGTGCCTGTGTGGGGACCAGCACTGCCTGAAGCCGCCTGCTTCCCCTGATAACGGCCAAATATTGGAACCTTCTAAACAGCCAGTCCCTGGGTTCAGGGTTCACAGCTGCCATGTTCCCCGCCGCTCCCTTCTCCTCGCCATCACCCCCCTCTGCTTCTAAGGTCCTTTGTGACCTCCATGTCCCACCCCTAACCCCATTAGAATCCTGGCCTTTTGTTCTTTTCAGCAGAGCCTGCATCCATCCCAGGTGCTTCTGCACGGTTGCTGAAGGCCTCGGCCCCGATCCCGGCCGCCAGTGCCCTTTTCTTCTGTAAGGGGTGGTGTCTATCTGGATGTCAGTCCTCCTGATCCCAAGTGCGGACACGGAACACGGCTATTCCAAAGTGGTGTCTCTAGTTAAACCCGCGACACTCAAAGTAGACCAGGCCCCCTTAGCCCACTGTATACACACCTGCTTGCGGGCATGTCTGGGGAAGGTCCCAGCCACCCTCGCTCCTCTTCTCCTCTGCTCCTCTGGCGAGCCAGCAAGGTATGTGTGCGGGCAGCACCTTTAATAGGGCCAAGCCCCTAGGCACCATGGGAGTAGAGGATATATTCCTGCCTTTTTGGGCTTCTACATCTCAGGAATGACCATAACGACGTTTCTGAATTTTCTAACCATGAGTTTGAGATACCTGCTCCAGTGCTTCTAGAATTGGACATTTCTGTTGAGATGCTACTTCTCACAGAAGGGCACCATTTCAATAGAGAGGTGTACCTAAGCCAGATATTGTGGCTAACCCTCTCTAACAACCCCCTTCTCCATGTATTTTTTAAGAGCTGGTTCTTGTAAGCCCAGGCTGGCTGGAATTGGCCATAGTCCCACCTTTAACATTGGAACCTGGACCATGCCCGGTTTCTAGCAAGTTTCGGGGTTCACAGGAAAAAAAAAGTCTTTACGTTTATTTTTTTTTTTATGTTATTTTTGGTTTTTTATCAAGACAGGGTATCTCTGCATAATCCTGGTTCTTCTGGAACTCACTCTGTAGACCAGACTGGCAAATCACTCAGAGATCCACCTGCCTCTGCCTCCCAGGTGGTGGTATTAAAAACCTATACCTGACCCAAAGTAAAATAAAAAAATAAATCTATCTATAGGAGACCTTGAAGTCTTCTACCTTGCTTGAAAACTGGAATGTTTTTTAAATTTGTCTCGCTGGTCTTCCAAATACCCTGAGCTCTGGCAGAAGACCATTTAGTCCCCTACAGAAGAGAAAGCGGGTGCAACTGCAAACCATCTAGCAATACTGAACTCTGGTGCTGGCATCAGAACTTGTTAGACCCTGAGGAGGGAAAAAAGAATTGGTTACTGTATGTTTTCTGCTGCCCTTTGCAATCCATGAGAAAAACAAACAAACAAACAAACAAGCCTTTTTAACACAATACCTTTCTCTAGCAGACATCAATGTACATCTCATGCAGTTGCTTCAGGACGCTAGCCATTGTTCCAGGAGTTTTGTGTTTGATTAGAAATAACACCTTAAAGAGTACAAGACGGGGCATAGTTGTGCAAGCCTTTAAGCCATTCAACCAAGGATTTGAAAAGTAGAGACAGTCAGAACTCTGATTTAGAAGCTAGCCTGGTCTACATCATGGGTTCCAGAACAGCTCTGTGATATAAATTGTGAGCCGAGACAGGCAAGGCTACAGAGAAACCCTGTCTCAAAATAATAAACAAACAAACAAGACATTGTTCAAATAGAGGATTTGGGTTCACTTCCCACCATCTATACAGTGTCTCACAACTACCCATAAGTTCTGTTCCAGAGAATCCAATGCCTTCTTCCAACCTCTTCATACACCAGGCACACCTGTGCAGCACAGACACAAATGCAAGTATAACCCCAGACCTGCAACACAAATCTAAATTAAAAAAAATTGAAATCTAAATAAAGTGACTTGAGACAGACACAGAAGGCACTGTTTTGACTTCCTAGTCTCTATGAGTCACTAAGCTGAGGCCAAAGGCTGCATTTTGTCTGGGAACCTGGGAGCCCAACTGCACAACTACTTAAAATCTTCTTCCTAAAATAAAACTTCTATGTGAGGTGGGGCATGGTAGCACATACCTGTATTTCCAGCACTCAGGAAGGGAGGTTCAGGCAGATCTCAGTGAGTTCTAGGGCAGCCTTGTCTACAAAGTAACCCAAGGATCACCAAGGATACAGAGAAAAACTGTGAAAATAAAATAAAATAATATTTTAAAAATCCCTTGTTCCTGTAGATGACCTGGGTTCAGTTGCCATCACCCATACAGTGGCCATTACCAGGGAACACAATACCTTCTTCACACACCAGGGACACACATGGTTCCCAGACACAAATGCTTTCATATAACAGAAATCTAAATTTAAATAAAAGTTATAATCTAAAAAAAGGTTCTTGAGCCAGACATAAAAGGCATTGTTATTCCTCCTTAGTACCAGCTGATCACTAAGCTGTACTAGAGGAGGGGATGATCTGGGCCGGTTTCTTAGCAACTGTAACTCTACTGAGTAGGAAAAGAATGTAGTAAGGCTGGTTCCTCCCCACAGGTGGCTGGACATGTCTCCACATGTCTGGCCTTTGTTCAGGCTTGTGCTTTAAAGTTTATTTCAATAACCCCCTCCGCCAAAAAAAAAACTAATTTATAATACTCTTGTCTCCCATTTCTTCCTTCCCATGATCATTTGAAGACCCAATCTTGGGGCTTCCAGATATGATTCTTAGTGTCCTCCAGATTTATATTCCACACTGGGATCTGAATACCATTACTATATTGCTTCAAAGCATTCCTTCATGAGAGCCATCAAGTGATTTAAAATATAAGACCCAAAGGTAAAAATCAAATTGAGTAGTGGTCCCAACAGGGTGGTTATAGTATAGTAACCGAAAGAGAACTATTATAGGTTTTAAACCAATCTCTGGAATCCTCTTTCTAGCATCTCTATGGTCATTTTGTCCAGTTGCTACTTCAGCTAGGTAGGTCCCCGAAATAATAGCTAATTTCAGGGAGCCCCTTTTGACTTAGCATTTCAGCCCAATAGATGGGATTATGGGCAAAGGTCTCTTCTAAAATTGTGTCAGGACCATCAATGGGCAGAGATAGTGTAGACTCAGGAAGGCTGAAAGTGGAGTCAAAACCTAAGCAGCAGGACACTATCTAATCAGCTACCTCACCCCTGATCTCTGTGTTCACCAAGAGTCCTTATCAGGCATTCACTGATCTTCTTGTGAAAACCCACACCACAGTCTGTGTTCAGAGGACTCGGGCTCCAGCTGTGGCTACCACGGAAGGGTTTTTATATAAGAAAAATAAAGTGAATTAAATCTGTTGAAATTTTTGTAAATTGTTTGTTTCATTTTAATTTCGGTGTTTTGTTTTTATTCTTATTTTTTGTAAAATTGATTTATTTGATTATATACAGTAGGTTTGACTGCATGTACAACTGAAAGCCACGAGAGGGCACCAGATCTCATTATATATTTTTCAGAGCCATCCCTTGGTTGCAGGGAACTGAGCTTGTTATGCCATGTTCAGGGGACCCTCAGGAACCACCAGGAAAAGACTCGATGCAATTGCAAGAGAGCTTTATTACGAGAGTAATCGAACTCGGGGACCCAAGTCTCACTGAAGCAGCAGTAGAGAAGTGGGAACCCCGTGCTCCAAGTTAGCAGGATTTTTAAAGGGAATCCTTGTAGCAGGGGTTTTCCATTGCAGCAAGCAGGGGGGCACAAGACATGGCGTTACATGATTGGGTGAAGCTTAGCAGGGCGAGGTGACATTTTCTGAGGAATACAATAACAATGGCTAAGGCATATAATCCCAATGGCTATTTTTCTAAACCACATCTGAAACAGTGGGGGGAATTTTCCCACCCGATTCTCAAAAGATTCCCATTGATTATTGCCAGGGAGTTTGTCTCTATTTTCTATGAAGCATTTATTCTGTTATTTATCCTGGAGGCTGTTGCTAGGAGAGTTAACTTTATTTCCTCCCAGGTGTACATCCTGTGATATTTCCAGGTACCTGAATTCAGTTCCCAGTCAAAATCTTTATTTCAAAATGGAGTTATATTCAGGCTAACTTAAACTCTTCAAGCTCAGGACCTCGGGAAGAGCAAGCAGTGCTCTTCAACTCTGAGCCATCTCTGCAGCACACAAGGCATCAGATTTATGTTAAGGAACAATTGAGCAAGTACCTCATGCTCTTAGGCAGAAGGATTTCAAATGGGAATCATATTTTCATTGCTAGTTTATCAGTCACTTCTCTCAGGAAAATACAGAATAGAGGGCACTATCTAAAACTATGTTTTTTAACTGTGATTCAGAATGTCCAAACATTCAACTAATTCAGCTTAGTTTGTGTTCAATATCCTGCTGATGTCTGTATGTACAGAGTGGGTAGAAGAAGCATATTTACATATGTCTCTTGAATTTCAGATGACTCCCGTGATGAGGACCAAATACTTGAGTATGAAAGAGAACTGCTTCAAAGTGTTAATACCATTCTCAGTTCAGCTGATGATTGTGACCTGTGGGATCTTTATGGAACTTTCAACTATCCATCAAGTGAGCCTAAACCAGAGCCAGAGGCTGAGGCAGAGCTGGAGCCAGACCCAGATCTGCAACCTCAGCCAGAGACCGATCCTCAGGCTGAGCAAAAACCTCAACCTGAGCACAAGCCACAACCAGAGCCAGAGTAACTCTCCTAGCAACAGCCTCCAGGAAATATAACAGAATAAATGCTTTATAGAAAATAGAGACAAACTCCCTGGCAATAATCAATGGGAATCAGTTGAGAATCAGGGTGGGAAAATTCTCTCCAATATTTCAGATGTGGTTTAGAAAAATAGCCATTGTGATTATGTGCCTTAGCCATTGTGATTATGTTCCTCAGAAAAGGTCACCTCGCCCTGCTAAACTTCACCCAATTCTGTAACGCCAAGGCTTGTGCCCTCCTGCTTGCTGCCATGGAAAACCCCTGCTAGAGACTTTCCCTTTAAAAATCCTGGTCACTCAGAGTTCAGGGTTCCACTTCTCTACTACTGTGTCAGTGAATCTTGGGTCCCGAGTTCGATTACTCTCGTAATAAAGCTCTCTTGCAATTGCATCTAGTCTTTTCCTGGTGGTCTCTGAGGGTCCCGTGAACCTGGCATAACAAGGTCAGTTCCCTGCACCCAAGGGGTGGCTCTGAAAAATATATAATGAGATCTGGTGTCCTCTATTGGCTTTCAGTTGTACATGCAGGCAAACCTACTGTATGTCATCAAATAAATCAATTTTACTCAAAATAAGAATAAAAACAGAACACTGAAGTTAAATAAAACAAACAATTTACAAAAATTACAACATATTTAATTCTCTTTGATTTTATTACATAAAAACCCTTCTGTGGTAGCCATCGCTGGAGCCTGGGTCCTCTGAACAGAGACTCTGGTGTGGGTTTTCACAAGAAGATCAGTAAATTCCTGATAAGGACTCTTGGTGAACACAGAGGTCAGGGGTGAGATGGCTGATTAGATATTGCCCTGTTGCTTAGGTTTTGACTAGCCTTTCTGCCTTCCTGAGTCTATACTATCTCTGCCCATTGATGGTCCTGACACAATTTTAGAAGAGACCTTTGCCCATAATCCCATCTATTGGGCTGAAATGCTAAGTCAAAAGGGGCTCTCTGAAATTAGCTATCATTTCAGGGACCTACCTAGCTGGAGCAGCAACTGGACAAAATGCCCATAGAGATGCTAGAAAGAGGATTCCAGAGATAGGTTTAAATCCAATAATAGTTCGCTTTCGGTTACTATACTATAACCAACCTGATGGGACCACTACTCAATTTGATTTTTACCTTTGGGTCTTGTATTTTAAATCACTTGATGGCTCTCATGAAGGAATGCTTTGAAGCAATATAGTAATGGTATTCAGATCCCATTGTGGAATATAAATCTGGAGGACACTAAGAGTCATCTCTGGAAGACCCAAGATTGTATCTTCAAATGATCATGGGAAGGAAGAAGTGGGAGCCAAGAGTATGATAAATTAGTTTTTTTGGCGGAGGGGGTTATTGAAATAAACTTTAAAGCACAAGCCTGAACAAAGGCCAGACAGGTGGAGACATGTCCAGCCACCTGTGGGGAGGAACCAGCCTTACTGCATTCATTTCCTACTCAGTAGAGTTACAGTTGCTAGAAAACCAGCCCACATCACCCCCTCCCCTAGGACAGCTTAAGGATCAGCTGGTACTAGGGAGGAATAACAATGTCTTATGTGTATGGCTCAAGAACCTTTTTTTACATTATAACTTTTTTTTTAAATTTAGATTTCTGTTATATGGATGGAATTTTGTATGCATTTGTGTCTGGGAACCATGTCTGTCCCTGGTGTGTGAAGTAGGTATTGTATTACCTGGAATTGGACTTTTTGGTCATTGTGAGCCACTGTATGGGTGATGGCAATTGAACCCAGGTCATCTACAAGAACAACAGATTTTAAAAATATTTTTATTTTATTTTATTTTTTTGAAAGTTTTTCCTGTACCCTTGACTGTCCTTGGGTTATTTTGTAGACAAGGCTGCCCTGGAACTCACTGAGATCTGCCTGCACCTCCCGTCCTGAGTGCTGGGAATACAGGCATGTGCTACCATGCCCCGCCTCACATAGAAGTTTTATTTTAAGAAGAAGATTTTACTTCTTTGTGCAGTTGGTCTCCCAGGTTCCCACACTAAATGCAGCCTTTGGCCTCAGCTTAGTGACTCATAGAGACTAGGAAGTAAAAACATTACTTTTTGTGTTTGTCTCAAGTCCCTTAATTTAGATTTTAATTTTTTTAATTTAGATTTGTGTTGCATGTCTGGGTTTTACTTGCATTTGTGTCTGTGCAGCACGGTTGTGCCTAGTGTCTGTAGAGGTTGGAAGAAGCCATTGGATTTTCTGGAACAGGACTTATGGGTAGTTGTGAGACACTCTATAGGTGGTGGGAAGTGAACCCAAATCCTCTATTTGAACAAAGTCTTGTTTGTTTGTTTATTATTTTGAGACAGGGTTTCTCTGTAGCCTTGCCTGTCTTGGCTCACAATTTAGATCAGAGATCTGTTCTGGAACTCACGATGTAGACCAGGCTAGCTTCTAAATCAGAGTTCTGACTGCCTCTACTTTTCAAATCTTTGGTTGAAAGGCTTAAAGGCTTGCACAACTATGCCCCATCTTGTACTTTTTAAGCTGTCATTTCTAATCAAATAGAAAACTCCTGGAACAATGGTTAGTGTCCAGAAGCAACTGCATAAGAAGTACATTGATGTCTGCCAGAGAAAGGTATTGTGTAAAAAAGTCTTTTTGTTTCTTTGTTTCTTTGTTTGTTTGTTTTTCTCATGGATTGCAAAGGGCAGCAGAAAACATACAGTAACCAATTCTTTTTTCCCTCCTCAGGGTCTAACAAGTTCTGATGCCAGCACCAGAGTTCAGTATTGCTAGATGTTTTGTGGTTGCACCTGCTTTCTCTTCTGTAGGGGACTAAATGGTCTTCTGCCAGAGCTCAGGGTAGTTGGAAGACCAGAGAGACAAATTTTAAAAACATTCCAGTTTTCAAGCAAGGTAGAAGACTTCAAGTTCTCGTATAGAGAGATTTATTTTCTTATTTTAGTTTGGGCCAGGTATAGGTTTTCCATACCACCACTGGGGAGGCCGAGGCAGGTGGATCTCTGAGTCATTTGCCAGTCTGGTCTACAGAGTGAGTTCCAGAAGAGCCAGGGTTATGCAGAGATACCCTGTCTCGAAAAAAACCAAAAATGACATAAAAAAATAAACGTAAAGACTTTTTTTTCCTGTGAACTCAGAAAGTTGCTAGAAAGCGGGCATGGTCAATGCTCCAAAGTTAAAGGTGGGACTATGGCCAGTTCCAACCAGCCTGGGCTTATAAAGACCAGCTCTTAAAAACTACGTGGAGAAGGGGGTTGTTAGAGAGGGTTAGCTGCAATATCCGGCTTGGGTACAGCTCTCTATTTAAATGGTGCCCTTCTGTGAGAAGTAGCATCTCAGCAGTGATGTCCAATTCTAGAAGCACTGGAGCAGGTATCTCAAAGTCATGGTTACAAAATTCAGAACTGTCGTTATGGGCATTCCTGAGAGGTGGGAGCCCAAAAAGGCGGGAATATTTCCTGTACTCACATGGTGCCTAGGGGCTTGGCCCTATTAAGGGCGCTGCCCGCACACATCCCTTGCTGGCTCGCCAGAGGAGCACAGGAGTGGGGGTGGCTGGGACCTTTGCCAGACATGCAAACGAGCAGGTGTGTATACAGTGGGCTAATGGGGCCAGGTCTCCTTTGAGTATTGCGGGTTTAAGTAGAGACAGCTCTTTGGAGTAGCCGGTTCCTTGTAGGCACCTGGATTCAGGAGGACTGAGATCCAGTAAGACACCTCCCCTTACAGAGAAAAAAAAAATGGCCGTGGGAGCCAGGATCAGGGCCGAGGCCATCAGCAACGGTGCAGAAGGACCTGGGATGGATCCAGGTGCTGCCGAAAAGAACAAAGGGCCAGGATTCTGATGGGGTTAGGGGCAGGACATGGACGTCATAGAGGACCTTAGGAGCAGAAGGGGGTAATGGCAAGGAGAAGGGAGCAGCAGGGAACAGGGCAGCTGTGAACCCTGAACCCAGGGACTGGCTGTTTAGAAGGTTCCAATGTTTGGCCGTTACCAGGGGAACCAGGCGGCTTCAGGCAGTGCTGGTCCGCACACAGGGAGCACCTGGCACGGGTAGGGTAGTAGGAAGAGGAGGTTGGGTCCAAGACATGGGAACAGGGCGGACAGGGGCCTAGCCTTCGGCCTAGGCTTCATGGGCTGTGGGAGAATGGTCTGCATGTCTGTGGGATGTCCCAAGTGGGTAGGAGAAGGTTGCTGTGCTGGGAGGACTAGCTAGTAACCTGGGGCTTAGGATTGTTAAAAAGGGGGGCTTGTGTGGCTGAGGGGAGACTAATGGCCACCGTGGGCAGGATATTACCTATGGCCCAGCAGGAGGGATGGGGTCTCAAAGCCTGATTGGTGGAAGCGCCTATATGCCAAAAAGACAAAGCTCCAGTTTTGTTTCTAGAAGATGCCAGGATGCTGAGACAGTACTTGAAGGGGCAGGGTTGAGAAGGGGTGACAGACTGAGCAGGTTGGTCAGGAGAATAGGTGGTGGGGCATGGCGGGGGAAGGCAGGGTGGGCAGAGCTGACATCTGGGGCTGTGGAGCCAATGCTGTGCTTAATGTTTGGAGGCAGGGTGGGCATGAGGACAGGACAGTGGTGGGACAGGGCAGAGCCAAGCAGGGTAGGTGGGAGAATGAGGTGGAGCATGGCTCCTGGGGAGGGGTGGCCTGAGGTGGGAAATATCACTGGACTCTTGTGAGAGCCCCTGGCTGAATAGCAAATGGGAAGGTGAGGGGGATTTTGCTTAGTGGAAAGAGCTGGTAAGGCCAACAGCGTCCTGAGTTAAGGCCCGGTGTAGCACATTCCAAAGGAATGGGCCAGACTACACCACCAGTCATGGCAGCTGGAACTGCAGGGAGAGTTAGGCTCTGGGTTCAAGGCTGGTAGAGCAGCTTTCAGGAGAATAGGAGTTGAACAATTAATAATTAAACACTACCGATGTTGAAAGAAAGCTGGGGGTTAAATTGAGGGCTGTACTTGTCTTTAGATACCTCACTAATATGACACAGTAGATAAAGCATCCACTACACGCTTTTGGCATATATATATATATATATGTATATATATATATATTCTAGATAAAATTTTCTGGTGTAACTCAGGCTTAGAACTCAGTCTATAGACCAGGCGGTCCTCAAAATCAGAGATTGGCAGGCATCTGCCTTCTGATTCATTCATCCTGAGTTCTGGGATTAATGTTGTAAACCACTACTGGCCATATTGTTTTGTGAAACTAAGACTTATTTTGTAGCCTTGAACTTGGGATCTTTCTGCTTTTAACTTCTCTGTATTGGGGTTCAGGTCTGAAACACTATTCCCTACTTTCTCATTTAATTTAAAAAACATAGGGTACATTTGTTTATTTTTTGTGTTTGGACATGCAATTGCCATGGTAGGTGTATAGAGATCAGAGATTAGATAACTTGCAGCAATTGGTTTTCTCCTATTACCATGTAGGTCCCTGGGATCAAATTCAGATTGTTAGGTTTGCTGGGAAACACATCTTACTGATGAGCATTTCAACTGAATTGATCTTGGTTAGTCTTAAATATGAATTATAAAGAAACAAGTATCTTAGGTTCTAGAATTCCACATCCCTATACATCTCCATTAGTAGGCAGAAGCTTATAATTATATGAAGCACACAATACCTTATTAAGTTTGAGTAATTTCTAGAAAGTCACTCTGATGAAATTCATGCCTACTCTTATATGACTTCCACTCCATTCCTGATAGGACATAGCTCCTATCAAGACATATATCTATATATATGCACTCGTATATGTAGACATATATACACAGACAGAATTAAAAATAGAAATTGAGAAATAAAAATAAAAGACAAGATCATATAGGGCCTGAGATGTAGCTCAGTTGGTAGAGCATTTGACTAGCCTGCATCAAACTTGGTTCAGATACCAACAAGGCATTAATCAATGGCAGACACACTGCTGTGAATCCCAGCCCTCAAGTGGGAGACTCAGGACAGTAAAAACTTCAAGGTCACCTTCCACTACATGGGGGTTTAAAGCCAGCCCAGAATCTAAGACAATATTCTTAGTTTTGAGGTAGGCTCTTGCTATTGAGAATAAACTGGACACATGTTAGGGCCTAAAGCTACTTCTGATCTTGCATTTTGAAAACTGGTTGTTCCCGGCATTACTTTGAGAATGTTGATATCTTATTCCCTGTGTTGTTCATAGGCCTCAGTTTAAAATCCTCTTTTTTTTTTCCAGTTACATTATTAACATGGATATAAGCGGGAACAATGAAGAGTTTGAGGAGTGTAAGTAGAGCCTTCTTTTGATTGGAGTGTTCATGTGATAAATGTCTTTGTAGAGATGACTGATATGAGATTTGGGACACTTGGATTCATCTGGTCCTATGTTTGGCCCCTTCTATTGTTCTTTCTGGCTTGTTGAAATTTATTTCTCTGCTTTCAAGAGCAGGGGAATATATTCCTTTCTTAAATGTGTTCTTTACCCCTTTTTGGTTCCTGGGTTTTTCATTTCCTCTCTATCTTTCATAGGAAACAGATTATTTTGGCTCATACTTCTCTCCCCCTCCCATTCTTTCTCTTTCTCTTTGTTGCCGGATATAGAGTCCAAGGTATTCTAATCAAGTGATCTACCACTGATCTATGTCACTAGTCTTGGGTAAATGTAAATTTTACTAGCTGTAATTTATAAGCTAGTTTTCAGGAGTAAAAGACATGTGCTACTAGATTTTATGATGCTTCCTAACACTTTTTCTTTCTATGATTTAGATAAGTCTACAGTGCCAGAGCAGGAAGAGTCCTGGGAATTAGGAGAACTGTTGGAACTTGACTTTTCTTTTTTTTCACCCATTGTTCTGGGCAAGAATATTTAAGAGTAAACATCACATTTTCTCAACAGCATCATGTTGGATGTCTGACTTTATTACCAGTTTAAAGTGTCTGATTCTTGTCTTGGGCCATTGTTTAACTCTTCAGCTGTTGCTTCATTTTTATAGAGAGGTGTGTGTGTGTATCTTTTTTTACATGGAGTCTTACTGTATAGGACTGATTATCCTGGAACTCCATGGACAGCCTAACTTTCATAATCAGGTTGTAAAGAAACAAGATTTTTCTTTGTTGTCCATGTGGGTTCCTGGGATCCCAGATAAAGGAGATGCATTGCTCTGGAGTTAGGAATCTGTGGTTGTGGGTAGCTGGGGCTGAAGAACTGGCTGTGATTAACAAGATACTAGCCTAAGTAAAGAAAAATCCTTTCCTTTGCTGGGATAATTGATGTTGGAAATCTGGAGCTGAGAAATTAGCCATAATTAAGAAGAGACCAGCAGTACCGAGGTGAAATATTCTGGAAAGTGTTTTCTCAGAATTGGCACACAGAAGTGGTGATCCAGAGCCTGTTGTCTGATTTGTAGCTTGTGCTGACAGCAGAACCTGCTAATCTCCAAGAGTCACCCAATTGGTACTGTTTATTTAGTCATGAATGTGTCATGAAGAATAGCTGAGGCTTGGCACTGTGAGGCAAAGCTGCATTTCTCTAAGAGAACCCAGGAGAGGCTATTGGTAGGAGTGCAGCCCAGTTGAAGCAAGAGACTCCAGCCATTTGGAGATGCCAGTGTCATGGAACAAGCACCAAGAACAGCGGCAGTCATGGAATGGAGCCATCCTGATCCTAGGGGACAAGCTGCGCATGCTACAGAGCTGGAGAAGATCATGACTGGATACCAGTCATTAGACATTGAGTTACTTGCTCAGTTGGAGTTTGGTTTTGCTTTGTTCAGATTGTGACTTCTGTAAGATGCCTCCTTTTGTAAGAGCAGTGGAAAGGTGTATAGAAACATGGAAAATGAGGAATAATTGAAAGATTTAACAAATCTAATGAAGGGGAACAGAGTTGGTGTAGGAAACACCCAAAATTTAACAAGTGTTCATGCTTATTGTAGAAAGTAGGGGAAATGTCCTGAAGAGAAGAATACTGTGCTCATATTTTCTTGGTTTCTTTTTCTACCTTACAACTTAGCTGTGTGTTGGCTGACTCAGTTACTGACACTGGATCTCCCATTGAAGAAAAGAAAGCTAAGATCTAAGATATGAGCAACAAAGGCAAGTATCATTTCTGCTTAGAGAAACACCTGAGCTGTGAAGCCTTGCCACATGTGGCTGTTTTAGGATCTGCTTCTGCAAACCTTAAGTTTGTGATGATTTTGTGGCCAGTGCCCCCTTTTCTTTCTCCATCATGTGCTGGGGTCCCTACTCCATGGTTTATTTCCTAACACAACTGCAACTTCCTGTTGCCTTAGATTTGGGTAGAGTTCTATCTGCCAAAACTCTGCTCCTCCCTCTTCTTCTCTTTTCATCCTTTATGGACAAGAAAGAGAAGAGGGTAAGAAGCATTACTCTACCTTCTTTCCAGCTGGGTGGAGACTGGAGTTAGTAAAGGTTAACAGTGAAAACTGTTAAAGATCTACTATATCTCCATACCTTATTGTATAAGGTAGCAAGCACCAAAAGTCCAGCTGGACCACAGTGACTAAATAAAGAACTTTTCTAAGCTAGAGAATGTTAACTTGATATACATGAAATACTGCTTTATTGAAGCAATTACCCTTATTTGGCTATGGCCCACAAGGCATTAGATTTGTCTTAAGGAACAATTGAGCAAGTACCTCATGCTCTTTAGACAGTAGGATTTCAAATGGGAATCATATTTTCATTGCTAGTTTATCAGTCACTTCTCTCAGGAAAATACAAAATAGAGGGCACTATCTAAAACTATGTTTTTTAACTGTGATTCAGAATGTCCAAGCATTCAACTACTTCAGCTTAGTTTGTGTTCAATATCCTGCTGATGTCTCTATGTACAGAGTGGGTAGAAGAAGCATATTTACATATGTCTCTTGAATTTCAGATGATTCCCGTGATGAGGACCAAATACTTGAGTATGAAAGAGAACTGCTTCAAAGTATTAATTCCATTCTCAGTTCAGCTGATGATTGTGACCCGTGGGATCTTTATGGAACTTCCAACTATCCATCAAGTGAGCCAAAGCCAGAGACAGAGGCAGAGGCAGAGCTGGAGCCAGACCCGGAGCTGCAAACTCAGCCAGAGACCAAGCCTCAGGCTGTGCAAAAACCTCAACCTGAGCACAAGCCACAGCCAGAGCCAGAGCAGGAGCCTGTGACAGAGCCAGAGGGAGAGCTGCAGGCAGAGCTGGAGCCCAAGCCACAGCCTGAGCCCAAGCTGCAGCCAGAGCCAGATTCAGAGGGGGAGCTGCACCAAGAGAATGAGCCCCAGCCAGAGCAGGAGGCCAAGCTCTAGTCTCAGCCTGAGAGGCAACCTGAACCTCAGCCAGAACTTTTGGCCGATCCCCAGCCTGGGCCAGAGACACAGCCCGATACTGAGACCGAGGCTGAGACAGAGGCCAAACTCCAGCCAGAGCAGGAACCTGAGCATGAGTCTGACCCTGAGGCACAGGCTCAGCGAGAGCTGGAGCCCAAGACCCAGCTTAAGCCTAAGTCGGAGCCCTACCTGGAGCCCGAGCCAGAGCAGGAGCCTGATTGTCAATCTGAGCAAAATATTACCAACAAGGAGGCTGAGGAGAGGCGGGCTGCATATCTGCTGGCCAAACAAAGGAAAAAGAGAAAAAACAGATTTATATGTATGTCACAGGGTAAGCCACGTAAGAAATGTCGTAGGGTTGGGCCTGGGCTTCAGCCTGAGCCACAGCCCCAAGCAGAGCAAGAGCCTAAGCCCCAGCCTGAGCCTGAGCCCAAGGAGGAAGCAGAGGCCAAGGCCCAGCCACAGTCAGAGACTGCACCCGAGCAGGAGCCTGAGTCTGGATATGAGCAAAACATTACCAACAAAACGGACAAGGAGCGTCGGGCTGCGTATCTGCTGGCCCAACAAAGGAGAAAGAGAAAAAATAGATTTATATGTATGTCACAGTGTAAGCCACGTAGGAAACGCCGTAGGCTACTCTCACAGAATGAGCCCAGCCTGCCAAGTGCATCTGCAAAGCTTAGGTCTCCTGATATGCCCATGTCACCGGGCCAACCTGTTCATGCTGCTGAAAACACTGCATTAAGGAAGGGGAGAGGCAAAGGGGCACGACCACGAAAGTGAAAAGTGTCTGCAAGTGGACATGGGGGCTCCCATGCCCATTTTCCTTATGCTCCAATATGCATTTACAGTTCAGTTCCCCTGGAGTGCTTTTTTTTCCTGAATTTCCTATCCTGATGGTATTCTGGGTCATTGCCCATCCCCTCTGGATAATTGTCAATCTCTCTATGTAGCCAGGCGTTAGAGTGGCTCTTCCCTTCTACATGTTGTAACATGTTGCTGAATGTTTCCAGTCATAAGAGGACTGTTCATGATTTATTCTCTGAGGGTCTAGCCTCATGAGTGGCATGTAACAAGTTTGATTTTAATAAATAAATAAATGATACTCTTGGTGCCTAATTCTCTGGCTAGAGTTATTGGCACTGTGGGTTCTAGAAGAAGGCAAAAGGCAAGGTGTGACTTGCAAATTGGGTGAAGGTGCTGCTGGGGACATGTGCTAATACCATACCAGTCCTTAGACTATACTAGTCTTAGTTCCTCATGCAACCGAGCCTCCAAGGACCCTCGTGGTAGTTCACTGTACCTGTTACAGTGTTTACTCAGCTCACTCTGCTGGTGGTTGGTGGCCCTAAATAGAGTCACTCAGAAAGTAGCAGTATGCAGCCTGCCAACGCAGTCTTGATAGGTGCTGCCCTGTGCTAGCCTTCGAGAGCTCTTCTTGAGCTTCCATTTCTCTCAATTGCTTGATGGAATCCACTTCCATTATACAAATCACTACCAACCTTTCAGCTGATAGTGGACAAAACTTGAGGGCCTTCCCAGAAGAAACCCATTGCAAGAAAAGTTGAAAAATGCAAGGCTGGGTATATGATGCTCATTTGCATGGGACTTGATTGTACATTTTTTGCACGTTCATCATTCCAGTGGATACTGGAGACTCCAAGAGGATGAAGGAGACTGGTTGGACGAAGGTTTCTGAACCTAAGGAGGTATGCACATGATGAGGTCACCTGCTGGTTCCCCTTCGTTCTGTCCTAGCCATCCAGCTAAAGGACCAGGTCTGTGTGCTCTACTCAAATCCTAGCAGTTAACTGGCAAAGTGCTTCCTTCAACCTCACAGCAGCTCTGACCTCTAAAGTTTTCTTTGTCCTCAAACTCAGGCCAAAGTTGGATATGTAGCCCAGGCATGTTTTAGGCTGGACACAGCTGATGGCCACCAGTGTACACTGAAGCAAGCCAACAGAGGTGAATGAGATGGCACATTAATCACAGGACTCAGCAGGGAGAGGTAGGGCAATTAGGAGTCCAAGGCTACCTTTGACAAAATCAAGTACAAAGCCAGTTTCATATGCATGGTACTCTTACCTCAAAAATCAACAAGCAGGACAATTACAGAGGGGAAGGTAGAGCTAGGTGTTCTGATGTGGGATGAGAGAGAGGGTAGTTAAAAATGTCTTTAGGGTTTTTCTAATGCTTTGCATGATCACATTTCCACTTGCTTGTAGTTTTAGTATTATTCTCATAAATCTATAGGGACCTATCAGAAACAAGTATTGCCTATGCCAAAGACATGCTAATACTTAATCTACAAGTCCCATTAAGGTTTTAATATTTCATTTTCCCACTTACAATATGAATTTTAATTTTATCACTGGTTTTACTTCCATTCAGGAGTAATGACCTCTTACAAGAGAAAGAATACATTTGAAGAAGCATATTTGTGTGCGTATGGGAGCATTTTGAATTTTGTGTGTGTGTGTGTGTGTGTGTGTGTGTGTGTGTGTGTGTGTGTCTTTATTGTTTTTGTTTTGTGGTGCTGGGGCTGGAACTGAAGCCTCATGTATACGATACAAGTATTCAACCACTGATCTTCTTCAGTGTGGTGATTCCTTTAAGCCTGTATTTTGGGAGAAAAAAATGGCCTTCAGGATGAAGGAGGGAAAAAGAATGGTGTGTCAGGTGTGGGGCAGGGTAGATCAGCTTAGTTCTGAAAGAGGCTCTGTGTCCCTGTGCTGTTTACCTGGCTGATATGATTGTGTCAGCTCATCATGTATCAGCAAGGGATCATCTCTGGAGTCTTCATATTTAAGCTGTTTGCCTATAGGGATGCTTCTCTTGATAATATCCAGGTTGCTTTTCTAGATAGAGACAGACAGATGAAAAGAGCAGCTGCCTCTCAGTGTCCTTCTCACGACCCTTCATCTGAAGGTGACCAGCCAGTTTGAACTTTTACCTCTGTCTTGTACTTCATTGCTCTGGGAGCCTCCTACGGTGCTTCATATGGTTCTTGTGTAGGCTGCTTGCTGGTCATAGTGTTGAATATATCCAATCTAGGGGTCTTCTTAGTTCTCTTGCTGTGGGGTACACAAGCTCTGAGGCAAAGTTTTCTAAGCCTTAAGGCTAGCTTTCTCTGAGTATACACTGAGATCCCATTCTCTTCTGGATCTGGCAGATGGCACAGGCTTTCATCTGCTGCCTCTGCTGATATGTACCTGCTTTCATCACTAGGTGATTCAAAGCAGAAATGTGTGATGTCACTTAAATTGGGCTTTGGCTCTTGAGAGTGTGTTTGGGGCTTCTAGAACTGCCACACACACACTCTTGCTACACACACACTCTTGCTGAGAAAGCTCCTCGTCTACTAGGGAAGGTCATTGACTACTGAACAAGGTTCTTCTCTTCAACCAAGTGCAGCCCTAGAAAGGATTAAAACCTGGCTACCCATCCTCAAATTAGCTTCCTTTTGTTTTGTTTTGATTTGTTCTGTTTTGCTATGTTTTCTTTTGTTGGGAGCTGTCTGTCTAGCCCTAACTGTCCTGGAACTGCTTTGTAGACCATGCTGACCTCCAACTCACAAAACTCCATCTGCCTCTGCCTCCTGATTGGTGGAATTTACGTGTGTGGCATAGCATCCAGCAGCTTCCTTTGTTTTATTTATTACTTTGCTTTCTTCGCACTCCAGTTTTTTACACAGGCTTTTATTTCACAATTCATTGGTAACAAATGTTCTGACAAACTTTCCATCTCAGGAGCCCATGAAGTTAGAAACTCCCCATGTTACCATTTCTTTTACCAGCTCTGTGGATTCGATTCTCTGACCCAGTTGCTCTAGCCATGATTTTCAAAAAGCCTCCAGCTATGGTGGCACATCTGATAAACCCCAGCAACAGGAAAGATAAGGCAGAATGATTGTCACTAGTTTAGGGCCAGCCATGCCTATGTGGCAAGACCTAGCTCATACAAAGCTGCTTCCACTGAAATCAGTAGTGGCTGAGCATTAGCCCTTTGTATGTTCAGCATTATTCTTTGTTCTGATTGAGGTACTCCTTGACATATGGTGCAGAGATCATGGTTTAATGGAAATACTGAGAGATTTGGGTCTGAAGACCTATCTCTGATCTTTGGGCCAGATACCTCTGAGCTTCAGTGTCCTCATTTTCAAGATGAGGTTCTTTGCAAATGTTTGAATACCATTGGTGGTTCTCAGTAAAGTAGAGATGGGGTCACTCTGTGTCATGGGAAAGAGTTGATGCTGAATACAAAAATGCAAAATCACAGTTCACTCCAGATATTGTTTGAGTTGCACACTTTGGGCACAGGAGAAGTGCTAGCTAAAAGCAGTGATTTAGAACCACATTGATTCAGGCCTTCAATACCAGGCCAACTGGGAAGGTAAAATCCTGAAGGAAACAAAATTCCTCTGGCGGTGAGTGAGTAGTTGGAATTGAATGTAAAGAATCTGGTAGTAAAGAACAAAATTACTGCTTTTGTATAAAGGGGAGGACAGGGAAATGATTAGAGAGGTGATCCTGACTTGCGAAGGAGATGCTGGCTGGAAGAGCCCATAGTGAAGAGGTACAAGTCCACATCCCAGTTGAACACAGGGCAAGGGAGAAATGAACTTCAAACCTGGTTGTGATAAATTTTTAAATATGGAGTCTGTTATGCTAAATATAGCTTCATAAATCTGTTCAAAATTTGCATTGAATAACATCAAAATCAGAAATATGGTGTGATGGCCTGACCTTAGAATCCTGTCCTTCTGATAAAAAAAAAAAAAAAAAAAAAAAAAAAAAAAACAACAAAACTGTTAAATTATTCTAACCCTATGTCACAGCTTTGATTTGAACTGTCATTTCCAGATGGACAGACCTTCTATGTGTTGCTTAGAGGACATTATTATTGCATATCTCACCATTCCAATGAATGTAACATATCAGATTATTTTTAGGGCCAACTGCACACTTTTTTTTTTTGTCAAATCCAGCATCTCCATTCTCTCAATATCCAAGTGTCAAGATATCCTCTCTAGACAGTCATGAACCTGTCCTCCAACTTTACATTTGGCAATCTCTGGACTCATCCCTGCTCTCTTCTCCACACTGCACTCAATTTATTGTGTGCTTTCCTGCTCAGAACCTGGTTGTCCAGGACATTGTAATCTGCTCATTCTTCATATTTCATATCTAGCTTCTCACCACTACACTGCTAGCCCAGGCTTCAACCATTTTTTCCCTCTGTGTCTCAAACCATTCTTTTCTCTCTGGGTCTCTAGATCCAATCATTACTCACCTTTTTTGACTTCTTTCATGTGCCCCCAACATATTAGGAATCACAGCCTCACATATGTTCTATAAGTGGGATGCCATTGAATAACAGCTACAACCCTCATTAATTCTTAGAAATCAAGGCTGTCTTGTTTCTGATATGAATGCTTACTATATTTTCCAGGCTCTTCTTGAACCCCTGTGCTCAAGCAAAGCTCATATCTCAGTTTCCTGAGTAGCAGGAACTATTATATTTAAGTGTCTGCCACCAACCCAGCTTTGAATGACCTTCTTTTGGTGGAGAGGGCTATGGTACAGGTTGACATAGGGGGCTTTCAATCTGTAGAGCAGGCTGGTCTCATACTCACTATTTAGCTCAAGGTGACCTTGAATTGTACAGTCTTCCTACCTCATCCTTTCAGTGCTGGGATTATATAAGCTTCTAAGGATTTGTTGTTGCTTTTAATTTTAAAAATGGTTTTTATGCAACACATTTTGATCATTTTCTTCCCCTCTCCCAGATCGTCCCTACCCACCGAACTTTAGGTGTACTTGCTTATAATCTTACTCTCTTACCAAAACAACAACAACAATAAAAAACCTAAATCAAAACAGAAAAGGACCATAAAATCCAGAAAAACAAAAGTACTAAAGCAAACAAAACAATGTTATTGTTGTTTTGAGATGAGAACTCACTATGGAAGGATCTCATGGACTGATCTCTAACTCAGGGCGATCTTCCCGGTTCAGCCTCTCAAGGACTGCAATTACAGGTTAAATGCAATTTCTAGTTCTAAACTCAGTCAGTGTTAAGAGTCCAGCTAAGCCAGGCAGTGGTAAGACATGTATTTATTCCCAGGAATGTGGAGGCAGAGGCAGGGAGATCACTGTGAATTCAAGGCCAGCCTGCTCTAGAGAGAGGTCCAGGACAGCCAGGTCTACACAGAGAAACCCTGTCTTGGAAAAAAGGAGTCCATCTGAGGGTGGGTAAGATGGCTTGGGGCAACAAAATGTGCTGATCTCAGTTTGATCCCTGGAACCTGCATGGAAAGCAGAAAGAAATTACTGGACTCCCACAAGTTGTCCTCTGCCCTGCACATGTATGCTCTGGCTTGTGCATATATGCACACACACATATTAAATAAATAAAGAAGTGAATATATAAATAAATAAATTCCTTTAATTAGGAGGCTTTTCATAATAGAGCCCAGTTCAGATCTCTATTTTACCCCAAGCTTCTGCTGACCAAATCTCTTGGACACACATACATGCTGAGCCCAATATTGTCTATAGAAGGAAGAAACCAAGCCTTCCCCAGGTGAATTTCTAGCAATGCCCACAAAAAGATGAATATGCTGGAGCTGTTCCCCCAGAAGCAGACCTCTGAAGGTGCAGCTAAAACCCAAACCAGCTTGTCATGGGTAGGAGTTTAACTCTCAGAATCCTGGTAAGGCTACCCTTATGGTGGCCTATATGTGCTTCTGTGAGAAGATGCTGTGTTTGGTGGGGGTAAAAGTCAAGGGGTTGCTGGGCAGTAGAAGAGAAGAAAACCCATTGTAGTGCTCACAGTTCCTTTTATTCCTCTTTCAAGATCAATTCCTGGACACCTTGATCCCTGAGCACGCCATGCAGCCTCTTGGCTGCTTGATGGCATCCAGGGTTCTCATGCTGACTCTGGGCAATATCATGCTCAAAAAATGCAATTCAGTACACCTGGGGACGCCTACTGTCTCCCATTGCCATAACTACATAATTACCTACAAGATCTATTATGAATGTATTCGATGCAAATACAGGTAAGAGCTTTCTCAGACTTTGTCCAATTACTTTGTCATTTTAGCCTGCAGTAGCTGTCTGGTTTTCTTTATTTGTTTTTGTGGTGTGGGGAATGGAACTGAGGGCTTCATGTGTGCCAGGCAAACACTGCATTGCACCCTGCCTGAGCAATATCACCAGCCTTCCTTTTGCTGATTTTTGTCTCTGAAAGAGGGTCCCAGCAAGTTTCCCATGATGGCCTTGAGCTAGATGTATATCTCAGGCAGGCTTTGAAGCCTTGAATTTGTGATCTTCTTGCCTCAGCTTCCCAAGTGGCAGGACCAAGTAGGTCTGTCATAAGTCTATGGATTGCCTGAACTGAGGACTGAATCACACTATTTCTGTGTCCTCTTTCTCTATTATTCTCTATTATTGGCAAATAGTTGCAAAGGTTGTATACTTGTTCCTTTTCAAGGACCTCCTCTGGCATGTGTTCCTCATCCCATTTTTGGGCAGTAAAGAGGACTTTTGCTTTATGAAAAGAGTGGTGGTGAAAACAGATGGTCATTTTAGAAATACTTGCTCCCAACATTGAAGAAATATTTTAGTGTCTATGTTAAACCGGCTATATCTGGAGCCATTGGTGTTCCAGAAGCTCTGGCACCAAATGGAGACCACAGGGTCACAGAGGGGCAGACTTAGGGAGCATGCAAATATCTCAGAAGAGTTCCTGGAAAGAGACAGAGAGAGACAGAGAGAGAGAGAGAGAGAGAGAGAGAGAGAGAGAGAGAGAGAGAGAGAGA
Organism: Meriones unguiculatus; assembly: GCF_030254825.1. Lineage (NCBI taxonomy): Eukaryota > Metazoa > Chordata > Mammalia > Rodentia > Muridae > Meriones > Meriones unguiculatus. The sequence continues at coordinate 2,111,947 of NW_026843706.1, read as the reverse complement.
GAGGTGGGAGGACAGTGAGAAGAGAACGCAGGGCCTTACATGTACCAGGTAAATGCTCTAACAGGACAGTTGTTGGTATTCTGTTTTCTTTTATTGTGGTTGTTTTTTAAGGCAGTCTCATTCGGGATAATAGGCTGAGCTCAAATGCACAGAGATGCCCCAGCCGTAGGCTTCCAAGTATTGGAGCTGGAAGCACAAGTACCTGTGCCTGGTTATTGCCATATTAATTTTGGTTTTTGTTTCTTGAGACAGAGTTCTTCCAAGTAATCCTGTCTGGCCTGAAACTAGATTTATAGAGCAATCTGGCCTCAAATTCATTAGAGTTCCTCCTGCCTCTGCCTCTCAAATGCTGGTATTAAAGGCTTGCACCATCATGCCTAGCCCTTGGTTTTTTTTTTTTTTTGAAACAATGTCTCAAATAGCTCAAGCTGGCCTCAAATTCACAATGGTAGTCAAGGATGTTCCTCAACTCCTGAATGCTGGCATTCTTATTCTTGACTAGAATTGTGAAGTAGGACAAAGAATAAAATCAGAACTGCAGTGGAGGCAAGTACGTTCCCAATGCTGTGACTATCCATTATCAGAATGCTCTCACCTTGAGAAACTAAAATTCTGCATTCATTCAACGATAATTATTTTCACTGGACACAAAGGCTCATGCTTGTGATCCCAACACCAGGAAGAGTTTAGAGCAAGAAAATTACCCAGGCATTTGAGAACAACCCTTGTTACAGAGAGACTTTCAAGCCAGCTTTTGCTGCTGAGTAAGAGCCTGTCTATTACTAAGAAAGAAAGAAAGAAAGAAGAAAGAAAGAAAGAAAGAAAGAAAGAAGAAAGAAAGAGAAAGAAAAGAAAGAAAGAGAAAGAAACGTAATTGCCATGTATGGTAGTGTTACATACTTGTAATTTTAATTTTAATTTTTTTATTATTATTTTTTATTTGTCATTTTATTTTTTTTACTAATTACACTTTATTCACTTTGTATCCCCCCATAAGCCTCTCTTTCCACCCCTTTCCAGTCCCACCCTCCCTCCCCGTTCTTCATCCATTCCCCTCTCGAAGTCTATTTATAGGGGAGGTACTCTTCTCCTTCCTCCTGACCTTAGTCTATCATATCCCATCGGGAGTGGCTCCATTGTCATCTTCTGTGGCCTGTAAGGCTGCTCCCTGGTGAGGGAAGGTGATCAAAGTGCAGGCTAATCAGATTATGTCAGAGGCAGTCCCTCTTCCTATTACTATGGAACCCACTTGGACACTAAACTGCTATGGGCTACATCTGTGCAGGGTTTCTAGGTTATCTCCATGCCTGGTACTTGGTTGGAGTATGAGTCTCTGGGAAGTTCCCTGTGTTCAACTTTTCTGGTTCTGTTGCTCTCCTTGTGGGGTTCCTGTCCTCTCCAGCTCTTACTATTTCCCACATCTTACATAAGATTCTAGGTACTCTGCTCAGCTGTTGGCCATAAGTCTAAGCGTCTGCTTTGATAGTCTGCAGGGCAGAGGCTTTCAGAGACCCTCTGTGGCAGGTTCCTAGGTTATTTCCTGTTTTCTTTCTTCGGATGTTCATCCTCTTTGGCTATTGGGATGGGGATTGAGCATTTTAGTTAGGGTCCACTCTCTTGCTTAGTTTCTTTAGATGTACAGATTTAGTAGGTTTGTCCTATGTTATGTCTATATGAGTGAGTATATACCTTGTGTGTCTTTCTGCTTCTGGGACAGCTCACTCAGGATGATCCTTTCTAGGTCCCACCATTTACCTGCAAATTTCATGATTTCCTTATTTTTCATTGTGTAGATGCACCACAATTTCTGCATCCATTCTTCAGTTGAGGGGCATCTGGGCTGTTTCCAGCCTCAGGCTATTACAAAATTAAGCTGGTACAAACATGGTTGAGCCAAAGTCCTTATTGTGTACTTGAGAATCATTTGGATATATGCCAAGGAGTAGTATGGCTGGATCTTGAGGAAGCATTATTTCTAGTTGTCTGAGAATGTGCCAGATTGATCTCCAGAGTGGCTGTAGAAGTTTACATCCCCACCAGTAGTGGAGGAGGGTTCCCCTTTATCCACAACCTCTCCAGCATGTGTTGTCACTTGAGATTTTCATCTTGACCATTCTGATGGGTGTAAGGTGAAATCTCAGTGTCATTTTGATTTGCATTTCCCTAATGGCCAATGACATTGAGCATTTCTTTAAGAGCTTCTCCTACAGAGAGTTCTCTGTTTAGCTCTGTTCCCCATTTTTTAAGTGGGTTACTTGGTTTGCTGCTTTTCAACTTCTTTAGTTCTTTATATACACTGGATATTAGTCCTCTGTCAGATAAAGGGTTGGTGAAGATTCTTTCCAAATCTGTAGGTGGTCGTTTTGTTTTGATGACAGTGTCCTTTGCTTTACAGAAGCTTTTCAGCTTCATGAAGTCCCATTTATTGATTTTTGCTCTTAGAGCCTGTGCTGTTGCTGTTCTGTTCAGGAAGTTTTCTCCTGTACCAATGAGTTCTAGGGTATTCCCCATTTTTTCTTCTAACCGATCTAAAGTGTCGGGTTTTATGTTGAGGTCTTTGATCCACTTGCACTTTAGTTTTGTGCAGGGTGATAAGTATGGATCTATTTGCATTTTTCTACATGTAGACATCCAGTTAGACCAGCACCATTTGTTGAAGATGCTATCTTTTTTCCGTTGTATGGTTTTGGTATCTTTGTCAAAGATCAGGTGTCCTTAAGTGTGTGGGTTTATTTCTGGGTCTTCTGTTCAGTTCCATTGTTCCACCATTCTGTTTCTATGCCAATACCATGCAGTTTTTGTAACTATTGCTCTATAGTACAACTTAAGATCAGGGATGGAGATACTTCTAGAAGATCTTTTATTGTAGAGGATTTTTTCAGCAATTCTGGGTTTCTTGTTATTCCATATGAAGTTGAGAATTTTTCTTTGTAGGTCTGTAAAGAATTGTTTTGGTAATTTGATGGGAATTGCGTTGAATCTGTAGATTTTGCTTTTGGTGAGATGGCATGAGCCTAAATATAAGAAGGTATGAAGAGAAACCAGGAAAGTAATAATCCATGCAAAATTGCAAGAGGTTTGTTTATTTTGACCATTGAGCAATGGGTCACCCATGCTGGTCAGCAAGGAGTGGTCCCAGAAGACAAAGACTTTGGGTTTTTAAAAGACAAATCACGAGGATCTCCTGGAGTTTCGCTCTTGGTGATTCAGGATTGGATGAGGTATTTAACTTTTAAAATAATTGGTTGGTTCTAGGTCCTGTCAGCCCTGTCATAAATATCTGATCTTCAAGTCAGTTTGGAATTTCCTGCCATATGAGATATAGCCACAGTTAACAGTGGGAGAATGATTAACTCATGCCCTGTCTGTTCTGAGGAGTGGGGGTTACAGGCTATCGATCAAAGGTCAGGAGTTATTCAGGAGAAGGATTGGTACTATTTGGCCCAGTTTCCAAGCAAAGCTCATCTCACAGGTGCCAGCTGGTGATTTTCTCTCCATTTAGTAGAGATTTCTGCTTGTTCTCTTCCCTCTTCCTTATCTCTGCCCTCACAGATGGCTAATGTCAGGAACTTTTAGATTCCTCAGCTCTCTAGAGAAGCACTAAGAGGCTTTAGTTAACATGGGCCTAAAACTTGAAAATATAAGTTATAAGTCAATTAAAAGAAACATTGGTTAAAAAATTACTCTGATTCTTTCATTTCCCCCTTCTTGTAACTGCTTCAATCATGAATCAGCTGTATAGTGAGGATTCTATCTCAAGAAAAATTTTCCCTTTTGACTCAACATTTCAGCCTGTAGAATGGGACAATGAGCTGGAGATCCGTCTTCTGGAATTTCTTCAATGTTGATAATTGTGCTGTTGATCTCTCAGTTTGAAAGAGGCTGAAATGTTGGTCAAAATTTGGGGCGAGTACATGCGTAGTACCTTAGCCTGTAATTATCTGGGTTTTGTTTCCATTACATGCCCAGTCATATTTACTCTTTGGTGATGTTGTCTTAGTGTAAGCACTTACACGACACTAATCTCTTCCCTAATAAACACAACCAGACGATTTATAATGCAGGGTTCAAACATTAAAAAAACAAGCAAAGTAGGTAAGGGTCCCATTTCTTGAGTGCCCAAGGGAGTTGCTTCCAATTGAATTTTAAGGATTTCTCCTGGATCTTTAGAGCTCCAGCCCAAGATATTAGAATCTCTTACTTTGACGCCGAAATCATAGCCTTTTGTCCAATCACAAGTTTTTCCTACTTTAGTAAAGATTACTAGGAGCCAGTCAAAGGCTGTTCAATGAGGCAGTCCTTAACAGTCTCTGCTTATTTGATCTGATTGAAGAGACAGGGAGCAGTCATGTCAGCCTCCAAAAAGTCCAGATTTCAGGTTGCAGTCCATAGCTGATCCCGGAAATAGAGTCAATAGGGTGAAAATCTGCTGAGACAAATTCAGACTATAGACAGAACTTGAGATTTGTCTATTAAATGAGAAAAATGTAGAATCCCAAGACCAGGGAAAAACTCATCTGGGATCCGTTTGAGCTATGCCAGATCCAGGTCTCATGACCTTTTGCTTTTCATAAACTCATATGAATTTTTGGTACACAAAAGTAAATATATATATTAAAAATCTCACAACAGTAACATATCAGCAAATCTAATCCAAGAACATTCTTAGAGTAACAGGTAAAACTATATCCAATGGAATGGGCACTATTCAGCCTTTTGTTTTGTATCATTTATAAACAACTTAAGTTTGTCCACAGTCTGAAACTCTAACATTTTAACTGTGGGCCCTGTTGGTAATCAGCCATCAAAGGAGCTCAGCCACCTTTTGTACATTTAGACAGCAATACATTAATGGCTTTACTGCTAAACCCTGGATGCTTGGATTTTTCTTAACAAAGCAACTAGAAGGAGTAGGTTTAAGATATTTCTGTGTCAAAGTCTACCCCAGAAATGGCAGACATTAAGAATACCATAATAAAAGCTATGACTTTTGGGTCAGATATATACATTAAACAGATGTTTTTAGCATGATGAGAAGTACCTTTAAATCTATTTCCAAAAAACAACCAAAGGAAATTAAAATTTCAAGCTTGTGACTGAACAGTAAGCAGTCAGTGCTCCATCATCTTATCAGAACCCTATTGATCAATGCCAAAATTCGGAACTACTGAAATCCTATAACAACATAAGCACAAGGGTAGCAAAGAGAAGAAATCTAAAATATCTCCTGTTTTCAATATGTCTTTAATCATTTTATATCATTATAACTCATTTTTATATATCTTAAAACATTTAGACTCTCTAACTTTTCTTGCATTTATCGACCCCCGAAAAAATATTTTTCAGAGCAAACAACATTTTTTTGATTATTATAACCTAAACGCCTGAGCACTGAGAATGTAGCTCAGTGGTAGAACACTTGCCTAGTAAGTCTGAGGTGCTAGGTTCAATCCCTAGCACTGCAATAAATAAGTAAGTCATCATAACCTATGCTCAGACCCTGCATAAGCTCTAAATTTTTTTATCCAACTATTTATGATAAGACACAGGCAACGGATGTAAAGCCTGTGAGCAGGGCAAACCTTTTTCCTTTTTACACAAAAGATATAGTACCCAGTAGTTCTAACTACCTAATGAACTGTGCGATGAGCTGATAGTGGACATAATTGTCTGCTCTTTAGCTGCCAAGCTACCATTAACTTAGCCTAGCCTTCCAACCTAGCCTTCAAAGTGATCAGAGAGCTGAGAAGGATAAATTATGAGCTAAGTAAATGTACCCATCCACGTGCCAATCAAAATGACAGAGATGACTAGTTAGTCCATCACCTAGGCAATGTCCCTGGCTCGTGTGGTCTCCTGGCTTCCTGAGCAGAGGCAATCCATCCATCAGGAATAGAGGATGAGAAACTGCTGCTGTGGAAAGAGGAACAGGAGAGATTGACCTCACCTCACCTCAGACAATGTGAAACAAGGACTCTCCAGGTGTCCCCAGCTTCATCCTCAGTTAGGCTGGGCTCTAGCAGTGGGCTAGTTGAGGCAATATTGCCCAGTGGTTAGCATACCACAATCCAGAGACACGGTCATCTGTTGTTGTGTCCAAATGTTCTCGGAGATCTTGGGGAGTTACTGCCAGGATTTTGGGACTTTCTGTCACAATAAACTTACATATGTTAAAATGCCATGTTCATCAGATCTCTGAAAAGCTTGAGGGGCAGCATATCTGAGTTACTCTTTGTCTATTTTAATCATCTGCTCTAAATTGTATCCTATAAAACAGAATGCTATAATCTCTAATTCTGGCATATTCCTTAGATGCATGTTTTAGAACCAAATTTCAAGTAGATCTATATAGTCAACCTTCATAGTTACCCATGCTAAATTTAAACTTAGAGAAAACAACCTAAACATAGGGAGTAGGAAAAGCTCAGTCTTTACTGTAACTTTAAATCTGCTCTTTCTGGACTAAAATCAAAGCAAGACCTTTAATCGGGCACAATTAATAAAGGGGCTAGCAAATCTTATGAATTTTATCACCTTTTTAAAAAATGTAACAGCAAAAAGCTTTACACACTGGGATCAAATAAGTTTGAGAACCAATTGCCTAATAGAACAGTACAGAACAAAGAGAACAATATAGAACAATTTTAAATTGTATGAATTATTCTGTCATCATCAAACCTGTCAGCCAGACAGGTTTGTTCTTTTTCTTTAAAAGAACATAAGAAGACATTTTGCAATGAAGAATCACCAGCCTTTTAAATGAAGTACAACATTTTACAGTTCTTTCTCACATACATTTGCAGGTATAAAGAACCAAAGCAAACATCATTCATATGCCCCCTGGCTTTTACATACATACACAGACCTTTCATAACATTCTATATATCTTCAGGTTCATAGCTTCATTCTTCTGGCTTAACCACACACTCTTGCTTTAGACAAGCTATTCCTTTCTTTAATATCTCTTGCTCACTCTCTCTTGCTTTTTCAGACAACAGAAACACTCCCATCAAAAGTTTCTTTAATTTTCCAAAGGGTTGGAAACTGTTCCAAGTTCTTTCTTAGACTGCGCAAAGCTTATTGCTTTTAAAAAAACCTGATAAAAAGGAATAAAGCGTAACTAATAAAAGTTAAATAAAAAATTTAAAAAAAGTAAAAAAGAAACCTGATAGCTAGAGTCAGATACAAAGGAAGGAGAACCATCCTTAGCAGTGGACTTGGAAATGGGCAGAGAAGAGATGAGAGAAGGAGGGTGGGGTTGGGAGCGAATGAAGGAGGGAGCTATGACTAGAATATAAAGTAAATAACCTGTGATTAATATAAAAATAAACATTAATAAAAAAACCTGATAAACTGTAAATGTTTTATCACCTTAAACATCTATACATTTTTTAAAAACTCGTTTTTTCAATATCAAAACAAAGTATCTTCTTCAGGAGTGAATTCACAAAGCATAACCATAATTTTAAAAGTCAAAACTAGATTTATAGACCAAAATTTATCAGTGCAAACAATTTAATCTTCAGAACTAATATCAACTTAGAAAAAGACTCCCTTTTTTATCCTAAAAGGAAACAAAATCATTTTGACTCAGAGATTTGCAAACTTTGTTCTTTTCCTGAGCCATACCAGGTGGCAATTTACATTGTTGTTATTTAAACATATGCATTTATAGACCTTATAAACACATAAGCACGTATACATGATTTTAACAAGAATTTGAATTTAACCTTAAAACATACCCAATTATTTTTGATCATATGAACCATTTAAGATCAGTTGAAAATAATTATATAATGGCCATCTATTTAAACGACAGATACAACTCTTTTTATTAGACTTAGCTGTAATTCTAAACATTACAGCAAGTGCAGTTTTCTTCCTACATCGCTGCATGGTCTGCAAGTTGCAGTTGACTTAAGCTTCATAGGTGGGAGGAGGGAAGAAAGGAGCAAGAAGGTGTGGTGAGCTCCTGCTGCCCACTTCCCTGTTGAGCTGGCATGGAGGCAGGGGGGAGGAGTTTTTCCTCACTCTCAGCTGCTGCAGCAGCTCCTGTCATGGAGCAGCTCCATTGCTGATCCCAGCCTAGCCATGTGTAAGGACTTCCACCAAGGAGCCCACAAACCTTGTCGGCTCCCTCGCTCCCTTGTGAGCTTCACTCTAGCTTACCTCCCTGGCAAGGCCAGCACTGAACCTTCTTCCTGGCCCTGCCTCTCCCCTCCCCTGTGCTCCTTGACTGCTGCAAATTGCCTGAGCCCATCACAACAAGTGGTGGCATCAAGCCTGTGTCTTGCTGGCTGTGCATTGTTCTTCCACAGAGGCTCAAGTGCCTGAGCACCGCCCAAGCTCCAGCCCCAGGCCAGCAGGCTCCCTGAGTCTCCCCAGCCACCCAAAAGCACTCCCTACTCAGCACCCTTGGAAGGGAGAGCACACTGCTTGGTGTCACCTGCCATGCAGCCTTATGCACTCCGCAGCCGAAAACTAGTTCTAATTTTAACTGTCCCCTGTCCGAATTTTCGTCAGTCCAAGTCTACAAAGAAACAGACAGAGAAAAATACATACATACATGACAAACACAGGATTCAAATTGCTGGGGGAGCAGAATCTCTCTGCACGTTCCCAGTCCAGGTTGGAGGAGCAGAATCCATCCATATTCTCCCTGTTCCCTGAAAGGGGCGGGCTGAGCTTCCTACAGGACTGCCTCAGCGTTAATGACAGGTCTGTCTGCCTTAATGAGACCATTCCAGGCAAGTCGACTCCAACCACTCAGGGGACTCCAACCCCTCTTACAGATGCTCACGAGCCAGACCATAAGCAAAGCTTCAAGAAAGACAGAAACTCAACACTGCCACTATTGGTATAACAGAACAAACATGTAACAGACAAGAGACACAGGACAAGGACAATTGCGTACCTACTTCTGAGCTCAGATGAGTCCTCCAAAAGCCAGGGTCCAGTTCTCCTCAGTACCCCTAATCCTGGAGGAGCCCCCAAGAGTTACAGACATTGGGCTACAGAATGTCAGCTAAGGAAGCCCGACATTGTACATCAAAGACTCCTATCCTGTTACCAGCTGATGGGAAGCAAAAGGAGCCTATCATAGGCAGAATAACACTTGCCATCATCCTTCAAATACCAACTCCAGAGACTAAGAGACAGATTTAAATGTTCCTAGGTGCAGTTAGGTATTGTTGCCTCTGGATACCAGACTTTGTGGAACTAACAGGGCCTCTGTACACCATCACAAAGTGGGACATTGAGCCCTTCATCTATTCTGAGACTAAACAAAAGGCATTTGAGGTTTTAAAAACAGCTCTGCCTTCAGCTCCAGGCCTAGAACTTCAAGATGCTGCAAAACCTTTTTATCTGTTTGTCTTTGAAGCAAGACAAAAGAGATTTAATCCCTGGAAATGTCCTGTGACACACTCTCTAAACAATTGGAAACTGTAGCCACCGGGTGGCCCACCTGTCCATGCTGTGGTTGCTTCTGCTAGTCTAATGGACAAACAAACAAACAAACAAACAAATAAGTTAACTCTGGGTCAAGATATTACTTTCACAACTTCTCATGTCTTTGAAGCCCTACTCCAAGGACCTCTGGAACACTGGTTGTCAAATGCTTCTGTGACTCAGTACTAGGCCCTAATCCTGGACCTTCAGTCTTACTACCTGTTTTTTGATGACAACCCACAGGTCCATGTCAGTCCCAAGAAACCAGATATGTGGGCGCTTCAGGAGTTACTTTAACAGAAACAATGTGGGCCCAAGCCAGGTACCTCAGCTCAGAGAGCAGAACTGAATGATCAGGAGGGAACAAGAAACATCCACCATCATACATAAGGACAGTCATCATCCTTTCACTACAGTGTAATTCTATCTTATGATCTACAGAGAAAGAGGACTTCTGAAGGAGAAAAGAAGTCTAGGCTTTCCTGTCATTCTCCATTTGGCAGGGGCCTGGATTCCAGTTGTGATCCTTGAACTCGGCTTCCAGATGAAAAATGGGGTTCTGTTTCTTACAGGGGCAGCTAGAGCACCTTAGGGTGAGGCCTGAGTGCTCTAAGGGATGTGGAAAAGGTTTTCCACAAGTGTTACAGTTTAGCTCTTTTAGCATGAGGTCACCAGTGTCAATGGAAGCTTGGGCTCTCCAAAGCCTATGCCAGATACCAAAGGGTTACAGCTCTTGGTCAAGTTGCTATGCTTAGCACAATAGAGGTGTGGGCCAAACTTTATGCCCTGTCAGTTTGCAGCCAAGACGCAGGCCAGGAGATGCCCAGACCCAGTGACCTGCAACACAGAGGACTCTGTGGAAGAAAAATGAAGAATCTCATCAGGTCTTGAATAGAAAAAACATGAATGTGTGTACCTTTATGCATGTAAAATCAATGGCAATATAAACTCTTGGCAGAGGGAGGGATTTCAGAAGTGAATGTGTTTGCTTCATTGAGGTCAGTGTTAGGATTGTGCAGCGGAGTAATATGACAGATTCTTAAATCACACAGTGACTGGTTCCATGTGGGAGGTTTACTTAATGGAAGGGGGAGGGGGGTTACAGAGAACATCTCAGGGCAGGATACAAGAGAGAGAGAGAGAGAGAGAGAGAGAGAGAGAGAGAGAGAGAGAGAGGAGAGAGAGAGAGAGAGAGAGAGAGAGAGAGAGAGAGAGAGAGAGAGAGAGGAGTACGAGTTCTTTCATCAAGTCACCCAGACTTTGTGCAGGTGGTAGCAGGTGGTCCACAGGTGGACTCACAGATGCCTGATGTCCCATTTGTCAGGTCCCTTGGGGACTGCCATAGAGATGTCTGCTTACACATCCCACATTCAGGAAATCAGGGATACTTAAATGGTCCTATCACAAGAAGGAAAATACAGTACTTAAATATCCTATGGGGGAGATCTCCAAGTACAATTAAATGTCACTGCTGGACTAAGGTTCTTAGCAGGGTAGGGCATTTTTAGGTATACCAAGATGCTTGTTAGAGCACTTTCCATATCAAGGGAAGGTCTGGCCTGTAATGGGCCCTGAGGGACATGTGACCTCATTGCAAGACCTGGAGTTACTCAGATAAGGGGAGACATTTCAGAACTCTGCTGAGAAAAAGGACTCTATCCTCATAGATGGAGTGCAAATGATTGTCTATCCAGAGATAACCAACTTCATCCTTATCCAGCAGAGTCCCACACCTTCCTAGAAGATATTTGGCTTCCCCTACAAATTGCTCTCCTCCATTGTCAGTCTGCTGGCCTGGCTGAGAGACAAATGACCTGTGGGGCTTATTGAAATTCTGGTGACATACCACAACCTGGTACTGTCTGAGAGTCCATGGTACAACCAAGAAGAGCTAGGGGATGGGGCAAAAAAATAGATGCCTGAGCCGTATAGGCTGATGGAGGACACCAGAGGGAGAGATCATTCTCTCACCATTTGTTAAAGATGCTATCTATTATCATTGTATGGTTTTAGCATTTTTATCAAAATCGGATGTCCATAGATTTGGGTGATTATTTCTGGATCTTCGATTTGATTCCATTGATCCACCAGTCTGTTTCTATGCCAGTACTATGCAGTTTTTATTATTGTTGCTCTATAGTATAGCTTGAGATTAGGGATGGAGATACCTCCAGAAGATATGTTTGTTTTTAAGTAGCCTGTTTCTGGGTTACCTAGCAACCTATGATGTTGTCATGTATCCCCTGCCATGTAGCCACACCTGACAGTGTGTTCAAGTTGCTCCTTAAAAGAATCAGCCAGCCTCTTTGTCCCTCTCTTGCGTTTTTGCCCTCTTACTCTCTTACTCTCTCACTCTCCTGTTCTCTCCCCTTTCTCTGTCAGGGCACTCGTTTCTCTTCCTCCTATCATGTCTTCTCTCCTTCTCTCTCACTCTCCATCTCCATCTAATAAACTTATTTCATATGAAATCTATTGTGCACATCATCATTTCATTGGTCCTAACATTAGTGCGTTGGAAAAGGCTCACCTGGTAGTCCCTGGTTTGTTATACCAGGGACCCTTAATCAGACCATGATGCTAGCAACAGATCTTTTTTCTGTTCTACCTATCCCTAACCAACACTCATCCACATATGACTTAAAACTTATACTTTCCTTCCACTACCCTGTGCTTACCACACACACCTGTCCCTCTACTCATGGCTGCTTAGACTCAGCATCCAGTAATGTGCTCTGAGCACTGCAGATATGGTGGACACTCCTGCTGCACCAAAATCAGCTGGGGAAACTAAAAGGCTCAGGCCAGATGCTGAAACTGCTGCTTCAGACACAGGCACAGCCTGCTTCTACACTATTCCAGTTAGGTAAGCAATTGCTGGGGACCCTGCGCACACACAGATGGCTGTATGTTGTGCCACTGCCTCAGGCCCAGGGGCGAGGTTTTAAATCTCCCATGGAACACCTGCCACCAGAGGAAGCATTCAGAAGAGGGTTTTCAGTTGCACAGACTTCTGATCAGCCACGCCATATAAATGCAGAGTTTTAAACTCTGCCGAGCAGCCTTCCCATCAGCAAGCACCTTGTCTCGCTATGACACTATGGTCACACACAACACATGGACAGCAACAAGTCTCATTTTAAATTGATATGGATGTTTATAAAAATTCAAAGTTATGCTATACAATATATATGATTCAAACCTGGTTCAAAATAATTTTTACGTGATGCTAAAAATTCAAAGTTATAAAGGTATCTTCAAATTAAGCTAATTTAAAAATGCATGTCCAACTGCCTAGGTCTCTATCAAATGCTGAAATACTAAATGCTGTTCCTCCTGCCATGAGCTGCCTATGATCCAGGTCCACAACTAGTCTTTCTTAGTAACAGTTTTGCGAAAATAAATTCAAATGTGATTTTAATATTGCTTTACATTGTTCTACTATATTGTTGGTTTTAAAACTCATAAATCAGGGATTACTATGTACAAGTTTTCACCAGAACTCTAAATTAAGATCTATTGATTTTACAGGATTAATTTATGTTAAAACTTGATCATTGTGCTGTAACTTCACTATCAAAAGGTTGAAATATGCTTGGTCTACATAACTAAAAATGGTAATATTATGAATCTATGGTATAGCCTTAGACTTTTATAAATTAGGAAATTTTTGTATACTAAATCAAACAGAAAGTATCATGCTCTCACTTCAGTGGACTATATTTAAGACTTTTAAGTCTCCAATTTAACAGGGACAAACCTAAAGTCCTAATATTTAATGGTTAAGAAATGAAAGTTTATAGTCAGTCATCTCATAGATGATCAAGTCCTTTCACATGTTCAAAAACGTATTTATACTGCTACAGATGCAGACCTAGTCTCGCTGCTTGCCTAATTTAAGAGCTGAGGATTTTCTCTGAGTCACCATACAGGAGTTGGTTTAAATAATAAGAGAGGAGTCTTCCCATCAGGCTCATCTACAGCAAAAACTATGCTCTAGACCTTGGCTGCTTCTCTGAGGCTGTTGGTATTCACTCACAAAAAGCAAGAAGTCTGCAATGCCCCACCCACCGGGGTATAGCCTAAAGTCAACTCTGCCAGCTAGCTATTTCAAATGCAGCCAAAGGGGACACTGGTCCCACGGCTGCCCCAACAAGCCACACACTGCCTCCTGGCAGACTGGCTTTTGGAAGTCAAAATGTTCCCATTGCAGGCTTGTCCTCTGTGCCCAGCCATGGAGGCTCAACCAGTACAAGGGCCACAGACAGTTCCAGCCTTCAAGCTCCTTGGCCTGATTCAGTGACTTCTACCACCATTGCCGAGCCCAGGTAACATTGCAGGTCTGTTTTGGCCTCACACTCAGGTCCCATGGACATATTGCCAACTTCTGTCTTGGGAGACTTCAGATGCCTTATCAGTCCTTTTTGTATGAAGGAGACCAGTCTGAAGCCTGAGTCCTAGAGTTGCTATTGTCAGGCCTAGACACAATATGCCTTGTTGCCAGACTCAAGAAATAGTCCTCAGATGGAACCTTTTACCACCCCTTTAGCTAAAGGACAATAAACGTTGATAGCAGTCTCACCTATGTCTCATAGAAAATAACTAGATAAAAAGGCCTAAGGTAAATGTTGTTTTAGGGTCTTAAATTGTTTTAAGGTTGCTAAATGCAAGTTATAAAGGTTGCAAGGTCTAAGGTGATTTTACCCGAAATAGATAAAAATGCTTACTATTTCCTCTTGTTCCTATGCGACTGTTATATTAACTGTCCAGAGCTTTGGCCTTTATCAATAGAATCCTGATTTATTAATCTACGTCTAATACAAAAACATTCCACTATACCTCTTAGTATCGTGGTTCCAAGCTCAAGATTGTGAATCTCCTTTAAATCTCCATAATGTGTAATCATACTAAAGATTAAGATCAAGTGAGCTTTTGTCCCTTCTACTTCACGATAGCCTTCTGCCTTTTCAGAGCTCACCTTAAAGAATGTTTATGCACTGAACACCAATATGTATGTCTATTGCCTTTTCTACAACATGTATTTCAGTGCATATTACAATTGTGATGCTAACATGTCTAAAGTATTATCTCCTTTGTAAACCTTAAAAGTAATTCTTGGAAACTGCAGGGAATCCACCTGTCTCCACCTCTCAGGTCAGTTGAACTCCAGATGAGTACTGCACCTATTGCCTATCTCAGAGGGTGGGATTCCTCCCCTTTCCCTGGTTTTGGGACTTCCCCTTCCTGGCTAATTCATTGCTACATTCCTACATCCAACAAGCACTGATTGGTGAGACTTCCCTTCTGATTGGCATCAATTCCTGGCTACTTGACTGCTATGATTGTAACCCAATACCAGCCGATTGGTGAATCTTCATTCTGGTTGGCACAGATGCTTCATACCACTCTCACCATCCTACATCCAAACCCTTCATCTAGGCCCTCCTTCTCCCTTGGTAAGATTTTTCCCTCTAATGGCACAGTTTCTCTCCCTCCCGCTCTTGCTCCTCTATGAAAATGCTAGTGCTACGTAAACCATGTCTGCTAATGGTAACTGTGCCCTTGGTTGCTGGCTAACTCTGACAAGCTCTTGGGACAGATTGTACTAAACTACTGAGTCAAACCTTGCTCTTGGGGCACCTTGACAGGTGACTGTCTCCTACCTGCCCAATGGGAATAGTCAATTCTTCTATTCCTACAGATTCTCCTCTGGGATGTCTTCTGGAGAATTTAAGATTTCTACACTTAGTGCCTGTTTTAATGGCCTCTAAGCTTACACAGTTCTGTAAACAAACTTGGCCTCAATTTCCTTAGATGACAGATCCAAAGCAAAACCTTTGTGATTACTGCCAGAGACTGGGTAAATGGAGGCTCCCTCAGGTAAATGGAGGTTCCCATGTTCAAGTCTCTTTGATCCAAAACCTTCACTGCTGTTTGATCTCCCAAAATTTTAAACATACATCTTAAGGAATTTTCTCCATAACCCACTTAACTTTGTCTTCTGCCTAAAAATATGTTCCTACCTGACCTAATTTTTTCCTATATGTATAATAAAGCCAAAGCAGTTACCACTAGTGTTCCAGTCTGACCTCACAGACATCTATCCATCAATCCCGACCTGCACTTTCAGTCCCAGCCATGGATATTCTCACAGACCCTGGAGAGCATCCAAACAGCCTGTTCTTCCTGGACTTGGCCACCATTTCAACCCCTTGACCTCCCTATAGCATCCCCAGAATCAGCAGGAAGTAGGCAGAAAAGACTCTATGCCAGTTATTCACTTATTACTAACAAAAGTCTCGAATCGTGTGCTTCAGGCCCAGGACAAGAAGCTCCAGGTTCTCCCACCATTCTTCAGTCCCTACCTGCTGCCTTGTGTGGCTAGGAGCTCTGTACTGGCAATCCTCTACCATGATCTTTCCAGGGCAGGGGCTTTCCCTCCTCCTCTTGACCAATTAATATTTAGTTGCTATTGTTTTTTTTTTCTCTCTCTCTCTCCCTTAGGCCCTTGCATGGCAACCAAGAGCTACTCCCAATGAACCTACATTTGTGTACTTTAACTTGCCTTCTGTGAGAATCAGCCCCAGCTCCTCATATTTCATTATAGAAAAAGGGAGGGATGTTATTATTTAGGCAGCTTGCTTCTAGGTTACTCTCCTGCCCTCTCCCTTGTCTCTGTCTTGGGACCTTCTCCCTTCCCCCTATTATATCTTGCTCTCCTCTTCTCTCTCTCTCTCTCTCTCTCTCTCTCTCTCTCTCTCTCTCTCTCTCTCTCTCTTCATCTCCATCTAGTAAACCTCTTTCCTATAAAATCTGTTGTGGCATCATCATTTCATTGGTCCTAACAATAAGTACTTACCTTTCATGTGTAAGACCCCACACCTAGTTCAATGAAGAGGAGTCTAATGAAGTGCTTCTTGAATCCTAGTTAAGTATTCTCCTACTGGATCTATATCCCAAGCAGAAAAACTATGTTTATAATCATGCAAAATGTCCTGGGCTGCAGGCTCAGTGGGTAACATGTGTACTGTGCTTGCTTAAGGATCTGAGTTTGGATCTGCAGCTTCAGTGTAAAAGCCAAGAATTGGGAACAAACATTTGTAACCCCAGTGCTGCGGTGGAGGTTGGTGAAAACAGATGGATTCCAGGGGCTTAAGGAGAACTAGCCTAACTTAATTGGTGAGCTCCCAGTTCAGTTACAGAATGAGTATTGAAAAATAACAGTGTGGGTAGGGGTAAAGAGAAGGTTCAGTGTTTAAAAGCTTGTGCTGCTCTTGCAGACGACCTCTGTTCACCTTCCAACACCCTCATCAGACAGCTTACAACTGTCTGTAAATAAAGCTCCAGAGATTTGATACCTCTAGCTTCTGACAGCATATAAACACATGCATAAGTACATTCACAGTCCCATTCCCAGAAACACACACACCCTTAAAATAGCAAAAATTCAGCCTCTTTATTAAAGAAAATAATAGAGTGGAGAGTGATCAAGGGAAAACAGACTTCTAGCTTCCACTGGAGTATTTACACATACCTCAATGCAACACACACGCATACACACACACATCAAAAGGAGCAATCCAGTGCTGAGAATGTAACTCAGTTACTAGATTCCTTGCCTTGGATGCAAGGAGGCCCTGAGTGTGTCCCCCAGAACTTCATAAACCAACTGTAGAGACACTGACCTGTAATCTCAGCACTCAGGAAAAAGAAGCAGGAGAATCAGAAGTTCAGACTCATCCTCATGCTCTGTCATGACGAGACGGGGCATTCTACATGGGTAACATGCTCTCCTTCCACCTCCCTGAGGCCAGGTATTTGCCTTGTGCCTGATGCTGTTAATTATTACCATGTGGTCCGGGAGCATGTCCAGCTTAGTCCAATGGAAGGGAACCGTTTACCCTCTATATTTAGAAATGCACCAACTGTATCTTGTATAGATACTCTGTGAACATCTGGTTCCCTCATGACATCCTGTTTGCTTTAATATCTGCATGCTTTGAGGTAATTTTGTGCCCTTTCATTTTCTGCTATTGTCTACGGATCTAACATTCTTTTACTTTTAAAATTTTATTTTTTCATTTATTTAGTTTTGTTTTACAGCAGAGCCTCACATAGCCTAAGGTGGCTTCAAACTTACTTTGTAGCCCAGAATAACCTTGAACTTTTGATTGCCCCTGCATTTACCTCCCATGTTCTGAGATTACAGGTATGCTTTAACATGCCCACCCAATTTACATGTTTTCTTCCTGTATCTCACCAAAACTTTTACCACTTTCATTCTTTGTCCAAGCAACCAATTTCTTACTTTTTGTTTGTTGGTTTACACAGAGTTTCACTCTGTTTCCCAGGACCCACAGCAATCCTCCTGTCTCAGCCTGCCCAGTACTGGGGTTGCAAGCTGGAGCCACCATCCCAGGTTTAAACAACCAGCATGTGCTTGTGCCTCTTAGGGTTTGAAATTGTCTCAACAATCAGCAATAGTACTCTCCTCACTTCCTCTTCACTCTTCATCTCAGGATAGCCTTAAATCGATAATGCAAACTGAGACTGGCCTTGAATTCCTGATCCTCCAGCCTCTACCACCCAAGTACTGGTACTATAGGCATGTGCCACCAGAACTGACTCTGTCTTCAGAAACTTACAGATTTTTAAAGAAAAATGAGAAAGATGCATACATATCTGCAATATCAACCTCAACTTCCAAGAAATATTTCCCACAAGGTAGAACATTCTCATTCACAATGTAATTATGACTTTTTGCTGAAAATTCACAAAAAATGTTGCATTCGGGTAAAATAGCTCAAAAAATATTTGTCAATTTCAGAACTACTCACACTTAGATGTGGAGGTGTTATGGGGTATACACCAGAGAAGACTGCTTGGAAATGGGCTCAAGCCAACAGAAAGTCTTTCTTAGGTTGAAAGAAGGCATTGTCTTCCCTAGAACATGAGATATCCATTGTTGAGGGCCACTATATAGGTACTGGGAATTGAACCCAGGTCCTGTATATGAACAAGGGCTTTTGTAAAATTTTTTTCATTTTGTTTTTGAGATAGGGTTTCTCTCTGTCCTTAGCTGCCCTGGCCTCACTGTGTAGACGATGCTGGCCATGAACTCACAGAGACCTGCCTGCCTCCTTGAGTGCTGGTATTATATGCATGGGCCACCATTCCCATCAAACACTTAATTTTAATTGACAAGGAGCACGGTTTTACTAGGGAATCCAGTTAAAGACAGAACTGCCATAGGCTACATCTGGGCAGGGTTTCTAGGTTATCTCCATGCACAGTAATTGGTTGGAGTATCAGTCTCAGAAAAGACCCCTGTGCCCAGATTTTTTGGTTCTGATGCTCTCCTTGTGGAGCCCCTGTCTTTCATTTTCTTCTTCTTTCATAAGATTCCCTGCACTCTGCTCAAATTCTCTGACAGGAACACAGTGGCTTGCTCTTTGATCACCTCCCAGTGAGGGCTCAGCAGCCTAACCAGGTCACAGAGGAAGACAATGCAGCCAGTCCTGATGAGACCTGGTAGGCTAGGGTCAGATATGAGGGGAGGAGGACCTCTCCTATCGGTGGCCAGGGGGAGGAGGGTGCGATTTGAGGGAAATAGGGAGAGGGCTACACCTGTAATACAAAGAATAAATTGTAATAAAAAATAAATAAACCTTTAAAAAATCAAAGCACACTTTTACTTTTTTTTTGCAAGTGATCTCTTGGGCTCCCAGACTGACCCCATACATTAGCCTTACCTTTCCCTGTAGCTGGAACTAATTGGCTATACCAGTGCCCTTTATGTGTGGATCAAGTCATTATTATTATTATTTTAGAAAACAATCTTAAATTAGATTTGCTGTACAAGTAGGAGGTTTTCCTTGCATTAGTGTCTAAGCATCATGTGTGTGCCTGGTGCCTTTAGAGGTTCGAGGATGGCATTGTCTTCCCTGGATCTAGTGTTATTGGTAGTTCTGAATGACTGTATGGGTAATGGTAATTGAACCCAAGATTTTATAAGAACAAGTAATTTTTAAAATGTTTTATTTTATATTTATGACAGACTTTCTCTGTAGCCTTGCCTGTCCTTGGCGTACATGTAGACCAGGCTGTCTTGGAACTCACAGAGATCTGTCTGCTGCTGCTTTACTGACTGCTGGGGATACAGGCATGGGCCACCATGCAGAGCCTCACATTGAATTTTTATTTTTTTAGGATGAAGCTTTTATTTTATTGTGCAGGTGGGTTCATGGGTTCCCAGACAAAAGGGACATTTAAATAGCTGGAACATGAGAGGCATTACAGAACATTTTCTGTCTGGCTCAAGACCCTTTTTTAAGTTTAATTGTTTTTATTTGCTTTGCATATAAGGGGTTTTGCTTGTGTTTCTGCCAGTGTACCATGAGTGTGCATGGTAACTGCTTTTGGAAGACTGCATGCAATCCCTGAAACTGAAGTTACCTGTGGTTGTGAGCCAGTGTATGGCTATTAGGAATTGAAGCCAGTTTCTCTAAAACAACAGGTCTATTTAAATGATTTTTTATCTTATTAGACTTTCTGATATAGGGATTCTCTGTAGGTTTGGATGACCAATGCTCACTTTGTAAACCAGACTGGCCTTGAACTCACATGAGTCTGCCTTGCTGTTCCTCCCCGACATGCTGGGATTACAGGTAGCAGCCACCATGGACAGCCTAACTTTCATATTCGGTTTGTAAAGAAACAAGATTTTACTTTGTTGTCCATGTGGGCTCCTGGGATCACAGACAGATGCATTGTTCTGAGCTTCTGCTGTCTCTGGCAATGAGGAGGCACATACATCAGTGTCCTTTGTGTCTGGCTCAAGGCCTTTTTTAAGATGGTAATATTTTCATTTACATTTGTGTTACATGTGTGAGGTTTAGTTTGGCTTTGTGTCAGTCTCCTATGAGTGAGCCTGGTGTCTTTACAGATTGGAAGAAGGCATTGTCTTCCCTGGAAGTGCAGTTACTGGTAGTTGTGAGCCACTAGATGGGTGCTGGCAATTGAACTCAGGTTCTTATAAGAACAAGTGATATGGGGCTGCAGAGATGGCTGAGTTGAAGAGCACTGCTTGCTCTTCCCGAGGTCCTGAGCTTGAAGAGTTTAAGTTAGCCTGAATATAACTCCGTTTTGAAATAAAGATTTTGACTGGGAACTGAATTCAGGTACCTGGAAATATCACAGGATGTACACCTGGCAGGAAATAAAGTTAACTCTCCTAGCAACAGCCTCCAGGATAAATAACAGAATAAATGCTTCATAGAAAATAGAGACAAACTCCCTGGCAATAATCAATGGGAATCTTTTGAGAATCGGGTGGGAAAATTCCCCCCACTGTTTCAGATGTGGTTTAGAAAAATAGCCATTGGGATTATATGCCTTAGCCATTGTGATTGTATTCCTCAGAAAAGGTCACCTCGCCCTGCTAAGCTTCACCCAATTCTGTAACGCTAAGTCTTGCTTGCTGCCATGGAAAACCCCTGCTACAAGGATTCCCTTTAAAAATCCTGCTAACTTGGAGCACGGGGTTCCCACTTCTCTACTGCTGCTTCAGTGAGACTTGGGTCCCCGAGTTCGATTACTCTCATAATAAAGCCCTCTTGCAATTGCATCGAGTCTTTTCCTGGTGGTCTCTGAGGGTCCCCTGAACATGGCATAACAAGCTCAGTTCCCTGCAACCAAGGGATGGCTCTGAAAAATATATAATGAGATCTGGTGCCCTCTCGTGGCTTTCAGTTGTACATGCAGGCAAACCTACTGTACATAATCAAATAAATCAATATTACAAAAAATAAGAATAAGAACAAAACACTGAAATTAAAATGAAACAAACAATTTACAAAAATTTCAACAGATTTAATTCGCTTTATTTTTCTTATATAAAAACCCTTCCGTGGTAGCCACAGCTGGAGCCAGAGTCCTCTGAACAGAGACTGTGGTGTGGGTTTTCACAAGAAGATCAGTGAATGCCTGATAAGGACTCTTGGTGAACACAGAGGTTAGGAGTGAGATGGCTGATTAGATAGTGTCCTGCTGCTTAGGTTTTGACTAGCCTTTCAGCCTTCCGGAGTCTACACAATCTCTGCCCATTGATGGTCCTGACACAATTTTAGAAGAGACCTTTGCCCATAATCCCATCTATTGGGCTAAAATGCTAAGTCAAAAGGGGCTCCCTGAAATTAGCTATTATTTCGGGGACCTACCTAGCTGAAGCAGCAACTGGACAAAATGACCATAGAGATGCTAGAAAGAGGATTCCAGAGATTGGTTTAAAAAGTATAATAGTTCTCTTTCGGTTACTATACTCTAACCACCCTGATGGGACCACTACTCAATTTGATTTTTACCTTTGGGTCTTATATTTTAAATCACTTGATGGCTCTCATGAAGGAATGCTTTGAAGCAATATAGTAATGGTACTCAGATCCCATTTTGGAAGGTAAATCTGGAGGACACTAAGAATCATATCTGGAAGCCCCAAGATTGGGTCTTCAAATGATCATGGGAAGGAAGAAATGGGAGACAAGAGTATTATAAATTAGTTTTTTTGGCGGAGGGGGTTATTGAAATAAACTTTAAAGCACAAGCCTGAACAAAGGCCAGACATGTGGAGACATGTCCAGCCACCTGTGGGGAGGAACCAGCCTTACTGCATTCTTTTCCTACTCAGTAGAGTTACAGTTGCTAGGAAACCGGTCCAGATCATCCCCTCCTCTAGGACAGCTTAGTGATCAGCTGGTACTAAGGAGGAATAACAATGCCTTTTGTGTCTGGCTCAAGAACCTTTTTTTAGATTATAACTTTTATTTAAATTTAGATTTCTGTTACATGTAAGCATTTGTGTCTGGGAACCATGTGTGTCCCTGGTGTGTGAAGAAGGTATTGTGTTCCCTGGTAATTGCCACTGTATGGGTGATGGCAATTGAACCCAGGTCATCTACAAGAACAAGGGATTTTTAAAATATTATTTTAGTTTATTTTCACAGTTTTTCTCTGTACCCTTGGTGATCCTTGGGTTACTTTGTAGTCAAGGCTGCCCTGGAACTCACTGACATCTGCCTGCACCTCCCTTCATGAGTGCTGGGAATACAGGCATGTGCTACCATGCCCCGCCTCACATAGAAGTTTTATTTTAGGAAGAAGATTTTAAGTAGTTGTGCAGTTGGGCTCCCAGGTTCCCAGACAAAATGCAGCCTTTGGCCTAAGCTTAGTGACTCATAGAGACTAGGAAGTAAAAACAGTGCCTTCTGTGTCTGTCTCAAGTCCCTTTATTTAGATTTCAATTTTTTTTAATTTAGATTTGTGTTGCAGGTCTGGGGTTATACTTGCATTTGTGTCTGTGCTGCACAGGTGTGCCTGGTGTATGAAGAGGTTGGAAGAAGGCATTGGATTCTCTGGAACAGAACTTATGGGTAGTTGTGAGACACTGTATAGGTGGTGGGAAGTGAACCCAAATCCTCTATTTGAACAAAGTCTTGTCTGTTTGTTTATTATTTTGAGACAGGGTTTCTCTGTAGCCTTGCCTGTCTCGGCTCACAATTTATATCAGAGAGCTGTTCTGGAACCCACGATGTAGACCAGGCTAGCTTCTAAATCAGAGTTCTGACTCTCTCTACTTTTCAAATCCTTGGTTGAAAGGCTTAAAGGCTTGCACAACTATGCCTCGTCTTGTACTTTTTAAGGTGTTATTTCTAATCAAACACAAAACTCCTGGAACAATGGCTAGTGTCCTGAAGCAACTGCATGAGAAGTACATTGATGTCTGCCAGAGAAAGGTATTGTGTAAAAAAGGCTTGTTTGTTTGTTTTTCTCATGGATTGCAAAGGGCAGCAGAAAACATAAAGTAACCAATTCTTTTTTCCCTCCTCAGGGTCTAACAAGTTTTGATGTCAGCACCAGAGTTCAGTATTGCTAGATGGTTTGCAGTTGCACCCGCTTTCTCTTCTGTAGGGGACTAAATGGTCTTCTGCCAGAGCTCAGGGTAGTTGGAAGACCAGCGAGACAAATTTAAAAAAATTCCAGTTTTCAAGCAAGGTAGAATCCATCAAGATCTCTTATAGATAGATTTATTTTTTTTATTTTAGTTTGGGCCAGGTATAGGTTTTTAATACCACCACTTGGGAGGCAGAGGCAGGTGGATCTCTGAGTCATTTGCCAGCCTGGTCTACAGAGTGAGTTCCAGAAGAGCCAGCGTTATGCAGAGATACCCTGTCTTGATAAAAAACCAAAAATAACATAAAAAAATAAACGTAAAGACTTTTTTTTTCCTGTGATCTCTGAAACTTGCTAGAAACCGGGCATGGTCCAGGTTCCAATGTTAAAGGTCAGACTATGGCCAGTTCCAGCCAGCCTGGGCATACAAGGACCAGCTCTTAAAAACTACATGAAGAAGGGGGTTGTTAGAGAAGGTTAGCCACAATATCCAGCTTAGGTACACCTCTCTATTGAAATGGTGCCCTTTTGTGAGAAGTAGCATCTCAACAGGGATGTCCAATTCTAGAAGCACTGGAGCAGGTATCTCAAACTCATGGTTAGAAAATTCAGAAACGTCGTTATGGTCATTCCTGAGAGGTAGAAGCCCAAAAAGGCGGGAATATATCCTCTACTCCCATGGTGCCTAGGGGCTTGGCCCTATTAAAGGTGCTGCCCGCACACATCCCTTGCTGGCTCGCCAGAGGAGCAGAGGCTCCGGGGTGGCTGGGACCTTCGCCAGACATGCCCGCAAGCAGGTGTGTATACAGTGGGCTAAGGGGGCCTGGTCTCCTTTGAGTGTCGTGGGTGTAACTAGAGACACCACTTTGGAATAGCCGGGATCCGTGTCCGCACTTGGGATCAGGAGGACTGAGATCCAGATAGACACCATCCCTTACAGAGAAAAAGGGCCCTGGCGGCCGGGATCGGGGCCGAGGCCTTCAGCAACCGTGCAGAAGCACCTGGGATGGATGCAGGCTCTGCCGAAAGGAACAAAAGGCCAGGATTCTGATGGGGTTAGGGGTGGGACATGGACGTCACAGAGGACCTTAGAAGCAGAGGGGGGTGATGGCGAGGAGAAGGGAGCGGCGGGGAACACGGCAGCTGTGAACCCTGAACCCAGGGACTGGCTGTTTAGAAGGTTCCAATGTTTGGCCATTACCAGGGGAAGCAGGCAGCTTCAGGCAGTGCTGGTCCCCACACAGGCACAGGGCACGGGTAGGGTAGTAGAAAGAGGAGGTTGGGTCCAGGACAGGGGACAAGGGCAGACAGGGGCCTAGCCTTCTGCCTAGGCTTCATGGGCTGTGGGAGAATGGTCTGCGTGCCTGTGGGATGTCCCTGTTGGGTAGGAGAAGGTTGCTGTGCTGGGAGGACTAGCTAGTAACCTGGGGCTTAGGATTGCTAAAAAGGAGGGCTTGTGTGGCCGAGGGGAGATTAATGGCCACCATGGGCAGGATATTACCTATGGCCCAGCAAGAGGGATGGGGTCTCAAAGCCTGATTGGTGGAAGCGCCTGTACACCAAATAGGCAAAACTCCAGTTGTGTTTCTAGAAGATGGCAGGAACCGGAGACAGTACTTGAAGGGGGTGGGGTCGGGCGAGCTGACATACTGCGCAGGTTGTTCAGGAGAATGGGTGGTGGGGCATGGCGGGGCCAGGCAGGGTGGGCAGAGCTGACAGCTGGGGATGTGGAGCCAAAACTGCGCTAATGGTTGGGGGCAGTGTGGGCATGAGGACTGTGGTGGGACAGGGCAGAGCCAGGCAGGGTAGGTGGGAGAATGAGGTGGGGAATGGCTCGTGGGGAGGGGTGGCCTGAGGTGGGAAATACACTGGACTCTTGTGAGAGCCCCTGGCTGAGCAGCCAATGGGAATATGAGAGGGCTTTTGCTTAGTGGAAGGAGCTGGTAAGGCCAACAGCCTCCTGAGTTGAGGCCTGGTGCAGCTCATTCCAAAGGACTGGGCCAGACTAGACCACCAGTCCTGGCAGCTGGAACTGCAGGGAGAGTTAGGCTCTGGGTGCAAGGCTGGTAGAGCAGCTTTCAGGAGAATAGGGGTTGAACAATTAATAATTAAACACTACCGATGTTGAAAGAAAGCTGGAAGTTAAATTGAGGGCTGTACTTGTCTTTACACCTCACTAATATGACACAGTAGATAAAGGGTCCACTACATGCTTTTGGCATATATATATGTATATATATATATTCTAGATAAATTTCTCTGGTGTAACTCAGGCTTAGAACTCAGTCTATATACCAGGCTGTAATTTTTAGAAAGTCACACTTATGAAATTCATGCCTACTGTTATATGACTTCCACTCCATTCCTGATAGCACATAGCTCCTATCAAGACATATATCTCTATATATGACCTCATATATGTAGACATGTATACACAGACAGAATTAAAAATAAAAATTGAGAAATAAAAATAAAAGACAAGTACATATAGGGGCTGAGATGTAGTTCAGTTGGTAGAGCATTTGACTAGCCTGCATCAAACTTGGCTCAGATACCAACAAGGCATTAATCAATGGCAGACACACTGCTGTGAATCCCAGCCCTCAAGTGGGAGAGTCAGGACAGTAAAAACTTCAAGGTCAACTTCCACTACATGGGGGTTTAAAGCCAGCCCAGAATCTAAGACAATATTTTTAGATTTGAGGTAGGCTCTTGCTATTGAGAATAAACTGGCCACACGTTAGGGCCTAAAGCTACTTCTGAACTTGCATTTTGGAACTGGTTGTTCCCGGCATTTATTTGAGAATGTTGATATCTTATTGCCTGTTTTGTTCATAGGCCTCAGTTCAAAATCCTCTTTTTTTCCAGTTACATTATTAACATGGATATAAACGGGAACAATGAAGAGTTTGAGGAGTGTAAGTAGAGCCTTCTTTTGATTGGAGTGTTCATGTGTTAAATGTCTTTGTAGAGATGACTGATATGAGATTTGGGACACTTGGATTCATCTGGTCCTATATTTGGCAACCTTCTAGTGTTCTTTCTGGCTTGTTGAAATTTATCTCTCTGCTTTCAAGAGCGGGGGAATATATTCCTTTCTTAAATGTGTTCTTTACCCCTTTTTGGTTCCTGGGTTTTTCATTTCCTCTCTATCTTTCATAGGAAACAGATTATTTTGGCTCATACTTCTCTCTCCCTCCCATTCTTTCACTTTCTCTTTGTTGCTGGATATAGAGTCCAAGGTATTCTAATCAAGTGCTCTACCACTGATATTTGTCACTAGTCCTGGGTAAATGTAAATTTTACTAGCTGTAATTTATAAGCTAGTTTTCAGGAGTAAAAGACATGTGCTACTAGATTTTATGATGCTTCCTAACGCTTTTTCTTTCTATGATTTAGATAAGTCTACAGTGCCAGAGCAGGAACAGTCCAGGTAAGTAGGAGAAATGTTGGAACTTGACTTTTCTTTTTTTTCACCCATTGTTCTGGGCAAGAAGATTTAAGAGTAAACATCACATTTTCTTAACAGCATCATGTTGGATGTCTGACTTTATTACCAGTTTAAGGTATCTGATTCTTGTCTTGGGCCATTGTTTAACTCTTCAGCTGTTGCTTCATTTTTATAGAGGGGTGTGTGTGTGTATCTTTTTTTTACATGGAGTCTTACTGTATAGGACTGATTATCCTGGAACTCCATGGACAGCCTAACTTTCATAATCAGGTTGTAAAGAAACAAGATTTTTCTTTGTTGTCCATGTGGGTTCCTGGGATACCAGACAAAAGAGATGCATTGCTCTGAGCTTCTGGAGTCTCTGGCAATGAGGAGGCACATACATCAGTGTCCTGGAACTCACTCTACAAACCAGTCTGGGCTCTAACTCATAGATATCTGTATGACTATGCCTCCCTCATGATGAGATTAAAGGTGTGTATCACCATGATTGACTAGTTTTGGCTTTTTGAGACAGGGTCTCACTATGTAGTCCTGGTTGTCCTGGAACTCATTGTATAGATAAAGGTTGGTTTTGCACTTGTGGCTTCTGCTTCTTAAATTCTAGAATTCATGCTCAACTAGTTTGATTTTAAAAATGTCTTTGAACTTTCTAATCTCAATCATTTAGAAAAAATTAGACATTTAGCCTGATATGCTCTTTTATGATCCAGGCTGCATCTTGCCTCATGGTGATCTTATAAGTGTACTGTGATCATATTGACAACCAATACAAATAACTCATCATATAAATATCAGAGAGAGAGAGAGAGAGATGGGAGGACACTGAGAAGAGAACACAGGGCCTTACATATACCAGGTAAATGCTCTACCAGCCCAGTTGTTGGTATTCTGTTTTCTTTTATTGTGGTTATTTTTTTTTCAATGAAGTTTATTCAGGAACATTGAACAATCATCTGACCCTGGGGAAAGTCATCCCATAGCTTAAATAACCTCTGGGTAGCCAACCCCAGCGTGCCACGTGGGCAATGGAGATAGGTCCACATACATGGAAGCAAGCCAGATCCTCAGCCTTAGCCTAATGTGGAATTGTTTGTGACAGAGAGCACTCACCATCGGGAAGGTGGAAGGCAGAAACCAGCTCCATCTTTAAGGCACAGAATTCCGCAGCTCTCTACAGTTCCCCCTTTTTGTTTTACACTCATCAGGCAAGAGTAGAGGTCTGATCTCTGATATTAGAAATAAATTGGGACTTTGTACTGATGTTCATTTAGGTGTCATCCACCCAAAGAGCATCAGACCCGACCGATACCTTTTTCTCATAGGAGGGACCTGGGGCATCAACCCGCATGCAATCAGACATGCTCTTCTCTGGGTCCAAAGCGGCTGACCCTGAGTGCAGTGCTTAGCCTCACATCCTGAACGTAACATTTTAGCTTTTTATGGTAGCCAACCATGCTTGGGGAGACTGTCCTGCTTCAATGGCTGTAAAGGCCTGAATGGTCATGGCTCTATTACGCTGTTGTGAGACTCTAATCTTGCATATATACCACAGGCAAACCAAGGAGACCAACACCAGAAGGCCTGCTAACGCTCCCATGCCCGCCCATTCCTTCAGATGATTCATGGCTGCAGCAATCCATGATGATAATCCTGTGGCTAGTCCTGCGTCCACTCTGGTAGAATTTACTGTGACAATGGCCACTCTCAGCTGCTCCATCATAGTATCGAATTCTCCAGTCCAATTACCTAAAATATAGCTCGACAATTGTTTAGACAGATTTGCAGCACAGGAAAAATTCTCATGTTATATTCTAGTGACTCAAAGTCCACCATATTTTCATTGACAGCCAAGTTGAGCGATTTGCCATAGGGTATCAATTTGCTCCTGCACGAGGTCAATCCTCTGATTGAACACCAACAAGCTTCCTTTTAGTTGAGCATTAATTCCTTTAATCTTTTTCAAAATGAACAGCAAGTATTCTTACCTGCTGAGCCTTCTCTGCAGCCCCTCGAAGACATTAATTTTGTTTGTATGTGTCTAAGGCAGGTCCTCTCTAAGTAGCTTTGGGTGTCCTGGGCCTACTATGTTCAGGCTGGCCTTGAACTCAGAGAGATCTACCCAGCTCTGCCTCCTGGGTGCTGGAATTGAATGCATGTGCCACACACCCGGGCTAGAAAGGTTCTTTAAGGCTAGGGTAGTAAGTAGGAGAACAAAGGTGCATCAAATTGGCAGCTAAAAAAAGACAACATTCATGGTAGAAATAGATTAACATTTGTATGTACAGTGGATTAGGAAATATTTTGTAACAAGGATTTGGAGTGTTTTTCTTCCATAATAAAAGTGTTTCATGTCCAGAGATGGATCACTGGGTTAAGGTACTTGCCACACAAGTCTGATAACTTGATTTTCATCCCCAGAACCCATGTAAAGGTGAAAGGAGTCACTTGACTTCACAAAGTTGTCCTGTAACTTCCACATATGTGTTGTGGTGCATGCACAGCTACACACACTATACTCCTCCCCCAACAATGATGATTATAAAATGTACATCTTACAGGGATGCATGCCTGTAAACCTAGACCTAGGAAGCCTGACGAAAAATTTCTGTGACTTCCAGTATATCTTGGGGTAAAGAGTAGCTGCTGGCTAGCTTCATGGCACATTGACACAGGCTAGAATCATTTTTGAATAGGGAGGTCTCAATTGAGAAAACGCCTCCATAAGATGGGGCAGTATGCAAGCCTGTATGTTTTTCCTAATTAGTGATTGAAGTGAGGGCCCAGCCTATTGTGGGTGTACTTGTCGCTGGACTGGTACTCAAGGGTTCTGTAAGAAAGCAGTCTGAGCATGCCAGTGGGTAAGGAATGTGTGGTTGTGTGTAGCTGGGGCTGAAGATTAATCACTGGCTGTGATTAACAAGATACTAGCCTAACTAAAGAAAAATCCTTTCCTTTGCTGAGTTATTTGATGCTGGACAGCTGGAGCTGAGAAATTAGCAGTAACTAAGAAGAGACCAGCAGTACTGAGGTGAAATATTCTGGAAAGTGACTGCTCAGAATTGGCACACAGAAGTGGTGATCCAGAGACTTTTGTCTGGTTTGTAGCTTGTGCTGACAGCAGAACCTGCTAGTCTCCAAGAGTCACCCAATTGGTACTGTTTATTTAGTCATGAATGTGTCATGAAGAATAGCTGAAGCTTGGCATTGTGAGGTAGAGCAGCATTTCTCTAAGAGAACCCAGGAGAGGCTATTGTTAGGAGTGCAGCCCAGTTTAAGCAAGAGACTCCAGCCATTTGGAGATGCCAGTGTCATGGAACAAGCACCAAGAACAGCGGCAGTCATGGAGTGGAGCCATCCTGATCTTAGGGGACAAGCTGCGCATGCTACAGAGGGTAAAGCTGGAGAAGATCATGACTGGATACAAGACATTAGACATTGAGTTACTTGCTCAGTTGGACTTTGGTTTTGCTTTGTTCAGATTGTGACTTCTGTAAGATACCTCCTTTTGTAAGAGCAGTGGAAAGGTGCATAGAAACATGGAAAATGAGGAATAATTGAAAGATTTAACAAATCTAATGAAGGGGAATAGAGTTGGTGTAGGAAACACCCAAAATTTAACAAGTGTTCATGCTTATTGTAGAAAGTAGGGGAAATGTCCTGAAGAGAAGAATACTGTGCTCATATTTTCTTGGTTTCTTTTTCTACTTTACAACTTAGCTGTGTGGTGACTAACTCGGTCTCTGACACTGGATCTTCCATTGAAGAACAGAGGCCCAAGACCTATGAAATAAGCACCAAAGGCAAGTATCATTTCTGCTTAGAGAAAGAGCTGAGCTCTGAAGCCTTGCCACATGTGGCTGTTTTAGGATCTGCCTCTGCAAACCTTAATTTTGTGATGATTTTGTAGCCAGTGCCCCCTTTTCTTTCTCCATTATGTGCTGGGGTCCCTAATCCATGGTTTATTTCCTAACACAACTGCAACTTCCTGTTGCCTTAGATTTGGGTAGAGTTCTATCTGCCTAAAACTCTGCTCCTCCCTCTTCTTCTCTTTTCATCCTTTATGGACAAGAAAGAGGACAGAGGAAGAAGCAATACTCTACCTTCTTTCCAGCTGGGTGGAGACTGGGGTTAGCAGAGGTTAACAGTGAAAACTGTTAAAGATCTACTATCTACTCCATACCTTATTGTATAAGGCAGCAAGCACCAAAAGTTCAGCTGGACCACAGTGACTAAATTAAGAACTTTTCTAAGCTAGAGAATTTTAACTTGATATACATGAAATACTGCTTTATTGAAGCAATTGCCCTTATTCGGGTATGGCCCACAAGGCATAAGATTTGTGTTAAGGAACAATTGAGCAAGTACCTCATGCTCTTTAGACAGTAGGATTTCAAATGGGAATCATATTTTCATTGCTAGTTTATCAGTCACTTCCCTCAAGAAAATTCAAAATAGAGGGAACTATATAAAACTATGGTTTTTAGCTGTGATTCAAAATGTCCAAGCATTCAACTACTTCAGCTTAGTTTGTGTTCAATATCCTCCTGATGTCTGTATGTACAGAGTGGGTAGAAGAATCGCATTTACATATGTCTCTTGAATTTCAGATGATTCCCGTGATGAAGACCAAATACTTGAGTATGAAAAAGAACTGCTTCAAAGTATTAATTCCATTCTCAGTTCAGCTGATGATTGTGACCTGTGGGATCTTTATGGAACTTCCAACTATCCATCAAGTGAGCCTAAGCCAGAGCCAGAGGCAGAGGCAGAGCTGGAGCCAGACCCAGAACTGCAACCTCAGCCAGAGACTGAGCCTCAGGCTGAGCAAAAACCTCAACCTGAGCAAAAGCCACAGCCTGAGCCAGAGCAGGAGCCTGTGACCGAGACAGAGGGAGAGCTGCAGGCAGAGCTGGAGCCCAAGCCACAGCCTGAGCCCAAGCTGCAGCCAGAGCCAGAGCCAGAGCCAGAGCCAGAGCCAAAGCCTGAGCCAGAGCCAGAGGGGGAGCTGCACCGAGAGCATCAGCCCCAGCCAGAGCAGAGGCCAAGCCCCAGTCTGAGCCTGAGAGGCAACCTGAACCTCACCCAGAGGTATTTGCAGAGCCCCAGCCTGAGCCAGAGACACAGCCCGATACTGAGACAGAGGCTAAACCCCAGCCAGAGCAGGAACCTGAGCATGAGCCAGACCCTGAGGCAGAGGCTCAGCCAGAGCTGGAGCCCAAGACCCAGCCTAAGCCTAAATCGGAGCCCCAGCTGGAGCCTGAGCCAGAGCAGGAGCCCGAGTGTCAATGTGAGCAAAATATTACCAACAAGGAGGCTGAGGAGAGGCGGGCTGCATATCTGCTGGCCAAACAAAGGGAAAAGAGAAAAAGCAGATTTATATATATGTCACAGGGTAAGCCACGTAGGAAACGTCGTAGGGTTGGGCCTGGGCCTCAGCCTGAGCCACAGCCCCACGCAGAGCAAGAGCCTAAACCCCAGTATGAGCCTGAGCCCAAGGAGGAAGCAGAGGCCAAGGCCTAGCCACAGCCACAGCCTGCACCCGAGCAGGAGCCTGAGTCTGCATCTGAGCAAAATATTACCGACAAAAAGGCCAAGGAGCATTGGGTCGCGTATCTGCTGGCCCAACGAAGGAGAAAGAGAAAAAAAAATAGATTTATATGTATGTCACAGGGTAAGCCACGTAGGAAACGACGTAGGCTACTCTCACAGAATGAGCCCAGCCTGCTAAGTGCATCTGCAAAGCCTAGGTCTCCTGATGTGCCCATGTCACCGGGCCAACCTGTTCATGCTGCTGCAAACACCGCATTAAGTAAGGGGAGAGGCAAAGGGGCACCACCACGAAAGTGAAAATTGTCTCAAGTGGACGTGGGGGCTCCCATGTCCATTTTCCTTATGCTCCAATATGCATTTACAGTTCAGTTCCCCTGGAGTGCTTTTTTTCTGAATTCCCTGTTGTGATGATATTCTGGGTAATTGCCCACCCTCTCTGTATAATTGTCAATCCCTCTATGCAGCCATGAGTTAGAGTGGCTCTTCCCTCCTCCAAGTTGTAACATGTTGCTGAATGTTTCCAGTCATAAGAGGACTGTTCATGATTTGTTCTCTGAGGGTGTAGCCTCATGAGTGGCATGTAACAAGTTTGATTTTAATAAATAAAAAATGATACTCTTGGTGCCTAAGTCTCTGGCTAGAGTTATTGGCGCTATGGGTTCTGGAAGAAGGCAAAAGTCAAGGTGTGACTAGAAAATTGGATGAAGGTGCTGCTGGGGACAAGTGCTAATACCATACCAATCCTTAGACTCTACTAGTCTTAGTTGCTCATGCAACCGTGCCTCCAAGGAGCCTCATGGTAGTTCTCTGTACCTGTGACAGAGTTTACTCAGCCAACTCAGCTGGTGGTTGGTGGCCCTAAATAGAATCACTCAGAATGTAACAGTATGCAGCCTGCACACACAATCTTGATAGGTGCTGTCCTGTGCTAGCCTTCAACATCTCTTCTTGAGCTTCCATTTCTCTCACTTGTTTGATGAAATCAATTTCCATTATGAGATTAACCTTTCAGCTGATAGTGGACAAAAACTTGAGGGCCTTCCCAGAAGAAACCCATTGCAAGAAAAGTTGAAAAATGCAAGACTGGGTATATGCTGCTCATTTGCATGGGATTGATCGCACATTTTTTACATGTTTATCAGTCCAGTGGATACTGGAGACTCCAAGAGGATGAAGGAGTCTGGTTGGACGAAGGTTTCTGACCCTAAGGAGGTATGCACATGATGATGTCACCTGCTGGTTCCCCTTCGTTCTTTCCTAGCCATCCAGCTAAAGGACCAGGCCTGTGTTCTACTCAAATCCTAGCAGTTAACTGGCAGAGTGCTTCCTTCAACCTCACAGCAGCTCTGACCTCTAAAGTTTTCTTTGTCCTTAAACTCAGGCCAATGATGGATATGTGGTCCAGGCACTTTTTAGGCTGGACACAGCTGATGGCCATAGTTTACACTGAAGCAAGCCAAGAGAGTTGAATGTGATGGCACATTAATCCCAGGACTCAGCAGGCAGAGGCAGGGCATTTAGGCATCCAAAGCTACCTTTCACAAATCAAGTGCAAGGACAGTCCCATCTGCATGGTACTCTTACCTCAGGAATCATCTAGCAGGACAATTACAGAGGAGAAGGTAGAGCTAGGTGTTCTGATCTGGGATGGGAGGGAGGGCAGTTAAAAATGTCTTCAGGGTTTTTCTAATGCTTTGCATGATCACATTTCCCCTTCCTACTGTATATATTTTTGTGCTTTGTTTGGACGGATTGTGTTTACAACCCATTGGCCTTGGACTTGTTCCCAAGCACTCTGCCCCTGAGCCACTTCCTTGCTATCCTATGAAGTTTCGAAGCATCACTGACTCAGGAAAAAAGCATTAGGGTAAGGTAGATTGCTTGTAGTTTTATTATTATTCTCATTAATCTATGGGGAACTATCAGAAACAAGTATTGCCTAAGCCAAAGGCATGCTAATACTTAAGAACCTGGCAGTAAAGAACAAAATTACTGCTTTTGTATAAAGGGGAAGACAGGGAAATGATTAAAGAGGTGATCCTGACTTGCAAAAGAGATGTCAGATGGAAGAGCCCATAGTGAGGAGGTAGCAGTCCACATTCCATTTGAACACAGTGTAAGGGAGAAATGAACTTCAAAAGCTGGTTGTGATAGAACTTTAAATATGGAATCTGTTATGCTAAATATAGCTTCATAAATCTGTTCAAAATTTGCATTGAGTGACTGCAAAATTAGAAATATAGTGGCCTGACCTTAGCACATTGATCTTCTAAAAAAAAAGGAAAAAAAACCTGTTAAATTACGCATACCTTTCAACATATGTCACAGCTTTGAACTGTCATTTCCGGATGGACAGACCTTATGTGTGTTGCTTAGAGAACATTATTATTGGATGTCTCACCATTCCAATGAAAAAAACAAAAAAAGGAGTCCATCTAAGGGTGGGTGAGATGGCTTAGGGCCACAAAATGTGCCCATTCCAATGAACATATCAGATTATTTTTTAGGCCCATATGATCACTTTTTTTTTTGGCAAATCCAGCATCTCCATTCTCTCAGTATCCAAGTGTCAAGATGTCCTCTCTAGACAGTCATGAACGTGTCCTCCAGCTTTACGTTTGCCAATGTCTAGACACTCATCCCAGCCCTCTTCTCCACACTGCACTCAATTTATTGTGAGCTTTCCTGCTCAGAACCTGGTTGTCCAGGACTTTTTAATTTGCTCCTTCTTCACATCTCCTATCTAGCTCTCAATACTATACTGCTAGCCCAGGCTTCAACCATTCATTTCCCTCTGGGTCTCAAACCATTCTTTTCCCTCTGGGTCTCTAGATCCAATCATTACTCACATTTTTTACTTCTTTCAAGTGTCCCCAGTATATTGGGAAACAGAGCCTCACATGTGCTCTATAAGTTCTTCGCCATTGAATAGCAGCTACAACCCTCATTAATTCTTAGAAATCAAGGTTTTTTGTCTTGTTTCTGATCTGGGGTCTTACAACGTTGTTCAGGCTCTTCTTGTACCCCTGGGCTCAAGCAGAGCTCTCATCTCAGCTTCCTCTGTAGCAGGAACTATATTTAAGTGTCTGCCACCAACCCAGCTTTCAATGACTTTCTTTTGGTGGGGAGGGCTATGGTACAGGTTGACATAGGTTGCTCTCAATCTGTAGAGCAGGCTGGTCTCATACTCACTATTTAGCTCAAGGTGACCTTGAATTCTGTAGTCATCCTGCCTCAGCCATTCAGTGCTGGGATTATAGAAACTGCTGAGGTTTTGTTGTTGGATTTAATTTTAAAAATGTTTTTTATGCAATACATTTTGATCATTTTCTTTTCCCTCTCCCACATCCTCCCTACCCACCGAACTTTAGGTGTACTTGGTTATCTCACTCTCTTACCAAAAGAAAGAAATTAGCAAAACAACAACAACAATAAAAAACCTAAATCAAAACAGAAAAGGACCGTAAAATCCAGAAAAACAAAAATACTAAAGCAAACAAAACAATGTTATTGTTGTTTTGAGATAAGAGCTCACTATGGAAGGATCTCATAGACTGATCTCTAACTCCAGGCCATCTTCCCGGTTCAGCTTCTCAAGGACTGCAATTAAAGGTTAAATGGCCTGTCTAATTCTAAACTCAGTCAGTTGTTAAGAGTCCAGCTAAGCAAGGCACTGGTAGGACATGCCTTTATTCCCAGCATTGTGGAGAAAGATGCAGGGAAATCACTATAAATTCAAAGCCAGCCCGCTCTAGAGAGATGTCCAGGACATCCAGGGCTACACAGAGAAACCCTTTCTTGGAAAAAACAAAAAAGGAGTCCATCTAAGGGTGGGTGAGATGGCTTAGGGCCACAAAATGTGCTGTCCTTAGTTTGATCCCTGGGACCTGCATGGTAAGCAGAAAGGAAATACTGGACTCTCACAAGTTGTCCTTTGTCCTCCACATGTATGCTATGGCATGGGCATATATGCACACACACATACTAAATAAACGAGTAAATAAATAAATGAATTCCTTTAATTACGATGCTTTTCATAATAGAACCCAGTTCAGATCTCTACTTTACCCCAAGCTTCTGCTGACCAAATCTCTTGGCCACAGATACCCCCTGAGCCCACTTTTGTCCATAGAAGGAAGAAACCAAGCCTTGCCCAGGTGAATTTCTAGCAATGCCCACAAAAAGATGAATATGCTGGAGCTATTCCCCCAAAACCTGACCTCTTAAGGTGCAGCTAAAACACAAACCAGCTTGTCATGGGTAGGAGTTTAGCTCTCAGAATCCTGGTAAGGCAACCCTCTGGCTGCCTGTATATGCTTCTGTGAGAAGATGCTGTGTTTGGTGGAGTAAAAGTCAAGGGGGTGCTGGGCAGTAGAACAGAAGAAAACCCATGGTAGTGCTCACAGTTCCTTTTGTTCCTCTTTCAAGATCAATTCCTGGACACCTTGATCCCCGAGCACGCCATGCAGGCTCTTGGCTGCTTGATGGCATCCAGGGTTCTCATGCTGACTCTGGGCAATATCATGCTCAAAAATGCAATTCAGTACACCTGGGGAGGCCTACTGTCACCCATTGCCATAACTACATAATTACCTACAATATCTATTATGAATGTATTCGATGCAAATACAGGTAAGAGCTTTCTCAGACTTTGTCCAATTTGTCATTTTAGCCTGCAGTAGTTGTTTGGCTTTCTTTATTTTTTTATTTTATTTTATATTTGTGGTGTGAGGAATCGAACTGAGGGCTTCATGTGTGCCAGGCAAACACTGCATTGCACCCTGCCTGAGCAATATCACCAGCCTTCTTTATGCTGATTTTGTCTTTGAAAGAGGTTTCCAGCAAGTTTTCCCTCCTAGTCTTGAGCTAGCTGTATAGCTCAGGCAGGCCTTGAGCTTGTGATCCTCTTGCTTCAGCCTTCCAAGTGGCAGAACGAAGTAGGTCTGTCATAAGTCTATGGACTGCCTGAACTGAGGACTGAATCACACTGTTTCTGTGTCCTCTTCCTCTATTATTCTCTATTATTTGCAAATAGTTGCAAAGGTTATATACTTGTTCATTTTCAAGGACCTCGCCTGGCATGTGTTCCTCATCCCTTTTTTGGGCAGTAACAAGAACTTTTGCTTTATGAAAAGATTGGTGGCAAAAAAAAATGGTCAGTTTAGAAATACCTTGTGTTGGCAGAAGCTGTTGATCAAGTGTGTTTCTTCCCAGTGGCTGCTGAAATATTAATACACCATGTCCGTAGCAGCTTTATTCATAATAGCAGAAACCTGGAAACAACCCAGATGCCCCTCAGTTAAGGAATGGATGGAAAAATCATAGTACATTTACACAATGGATTACTACTCAGCAATTTAAGGCAAGAAAATCGTGAAATTGGCAGGCAAATGGTGGGAACTAGAAAAGATCATCCTGAGTGCTCTACCCCATAATCAGAAAGACACACATGGTTGATACTCACTTATAAGTGGATATTAGACATAATATAGGATCATTATACTAAAATTTGTACACTTAAAGAAAGTAAGCAAGTTTGGCTAAGGCCAAGGATCTGGCTTGCTTCCATGTATGTGGACCTATCTGCATTGCCCACGTGGCACGCTGGGTTTGGCTACTCAGAGGCTATGTAAGCTGTGGACTGGCTTTCCCCAGGGTCAGGTGATTGTTCAAGGTTCTTGAATAAACTGCATTGAAAAAAAAAAAAAGAAGGTAAGCAAGAAGGAGGACCCTGGGTAAGATGCAAATATATTCTTTTAGACAAAAGAACTTAGAAAACCACAGAATCATTGTAAAAACACCTACGTGTGACTCTCTCTAGAATACTACATCTATGTTTTTCATGTGCATTAAATTTTCTTAACCTTTTCTCTCCCCCTTCCCTTTACCTACCATTTTCCCCCTCCTTAAATCTAAAGTATGTACTCATTCTTAAGAACTCACTCACTTTTTTCCCTTTGGCTTGCCCTGATATTCTTCTCTGCCTCTTAGTGCAGACATAGTTTTGCCAAGTGAAGAGCCCTGAGGGGGAGGGGAACTCTTTAGCTACTGGTGGCATTGAATCCCTCCCCAGAGCTGCTCTGTCCTGAGACTCAAAGCTGCTCTCCTCCCAAGCACTGGATTTCCTGTAGTGTCCTGTCCTTGCACAGCTTGGGTCCTGAAACCTGACTAGGGCTGGTGAGGCAATGAAGAAATGAAAGAAACCAGGCACAGAAAACCTGGGAACAAACACTCAGGAGAGGCCACAGCACTCCAGAATCTCAGCATGTTTACTACATACACTGAACAAGAAAGCAGGGTTGAGGGTGCATGGCTGAACAAGGAGGCATGCTTATTTAAATTCAGTAGGCAAAGTCTATAGAGGAGCAGACCTCAGGCTATAAACACCCAGGAGGAGAAAACTACGTAGCCATTTTCCACACACCCACTCCCAACATTCACACTCAATTCCCCAGGGAAGGCCTTGCCATCACTCTGAGCCTCATTTCAGGGGGAGAGTGGGTCTTTACCAGTTTTCTATGAGTCTGAGACAGTTTCCTACTGTCCTTGACATGGCTGTGCCCATGTGGACAACACACATTCACTCAGGGTTTCATAGGCTCCCTATATCTCCACCTTTCTTATTTTTGGATGTTCAGCCTGAAGCTTCACACTTAGTCCAGGGGTATTTCGTTGAAATGGTGACACTAAACTGTAATGATGATAACAAGGAAGAGCATGACAGCTGCTGTGCCCAACACAAAGAGTAGGCTATTTTAAAAGGACTGAAGCTGTGAAGCTCACCAAAGAATGCTTTTGCAACAAGAGCAGAGGAACCAAACTGGTCGCAAGCCTTTTGCTTTTCTAGGATGTGCTGACATGTCTGAGTCACAGCCACTTTATTATAGTGGGTCCAAGCACCCAGGAGGCAGGTCCTAAAGAATTGCCAATTATATTTGCTCTTATTACAGGAGTTGCTTTCACACACGTGTGTGACATACTAAAACCTGTCTAAACTACAGGGCTAAAACCTGCCCCCAACAGTTGGATGGAGCCCACTGGGACTCTGGAATGTTAGAAAAATGCCCCCCTCCAAACAAGGAATCACTAGTAGAAACAGTCATCACAGGATGTGACCAAGTCACTGAAAAGCATAATCCCAGCAACTTCTCCTCTGACTGATATGGACACAATTCCCAGACAAATCAGTAACAGAGCCACTGGGTCATATGAACGAAGTTGTTAAAAACAAAACAAAACAAAACAAACAAAAAACTGGGTAACATTTAAGCCACTGAGATTATTTCCCCTATGGCTACATGCCTCTTTCCTATTGGCCACCTTCTCTCCTTCAGTATACTGCCACCTTCCTGGTGCTGAGGCATCAGGCTAGGGACAACCATCTCCTTGCTGTGCGGGTTGCTATCACCCTATCCCCCACACTGAGCTTGCAGGTCTGGCCTCCACCACCACCATGCTGATTAATTTTAACCAAATATAACACTTTGAAAGCAGGTAAACCAAAAGCGAAAATGGAAAACCTATTCTTGAATCCCTCAGCTATCTATCCACTCGTGAGTTTTTCTCTTCTTTGTCATTTATTTCCAGGAGTCAAATTCACCACCCCTTTCCCTGGAAAGTAAGGGCAGGCCTCCTAAGAACCAATGAAACTGAAATGCCATCCACCTACTTTCAGAGTTTCTTGAAATCTCCCCCGTGTCTACCTATGTCTAGGTTCTCTTTGTTCCCCAAATCTCTAAGTGCTAACATACAGCATATCTCTGAATTCTGCTTATCCAAACGCTTTTATACCTGACAAACTGAAATGTATGCTCTCTATCTTTTTTTACTTTATCCTGATCTCCTTCTTATGTTGCTGTTTCCTCCTTTCCCTTTATTATTCTCTCCTTTCCCTTTATTATTCTTGTCTAACTGATCCAAGTCACCTATAGTCACTGTCCACTGGCCTTGTCCTTGTTCAGGGTCTGCTTTTCCATGTTCTGCAAAGCTCTAGGGTCTGATTTAACTGGGGCATTGAAGGAATGAAGAAACCACAGACACATGTAGAAAATCTAGGAATAGGAAGTCTGGGCTCTAAGAGAAACCACAGCAGCACTGAGCCCAGTATGTTTATTATTTACGGTAGAACAGAGAATCAGGGCC
This sequence comes from Meriones unguiculatus, assembly GCF_030254825.1. Lineage (NCBI taxonomy): Eukaryota > Metazoa > Chordata > Mammalia > Rodentia > Muridae > Meriones > Meriones unguiculatus. The sequence continues at coordinate 2,071,407 of NW_026843706.1, read as the reverse complement.
ACATTATACAGCTGAACAAGGAGACAAAGTTATTGTATACAGATAAACAAGGTGGCAGGATCTATAGTATATAGCCAGGTAAAGGGGTCCGGTTTAGCTAACCTTCATAGCTAGTCTCCCTAGGGGTTCAGTTTTCAGGTGATGAACATCCAGAAGAAGAAAGCTATGGTGGACATATCCTATAAACAATGTAAATCTCCACCAGAGCCCAGAGGAAGGCTTTGACATGCTCATGGATATTAGACATTAATCACTAATGTGGCTGTGTCCAGGTCAATGATGTACATATGCCCAGGACTTCACTTACTCCCAACATTGAAGAAATATATTAGTGTCTATGTTAAACAGGCTATATCTGGAGCCATTGGTGTTCCAGAAGCTCTGGCACCAAATGGAGACCACAGGGTCACAGAGGGGCAGACTGAGGGAACTTGCAAATATCTCACAAGAGTTCCTGGAGAGAGAGAGAGAGAGAGAGAGAGAGAGAGAGAGAGAGAGAGAGAGAGAGAGAGAGAGAGAGAGATGGGAGGACACTGAGAAGAGAACACAGGGCCTTACATATACCAGGTAAATGCTCTACCAGCCCAGTTGTTGGTATTCTGTTTTCTTTTATTGTGGTTATTTTTTTTTCAATGCAGTTTATTCAGGAACCTTGAACAATCATCTGACCCTGGGGAAAGCCATCCCATAGCTTAAATAACCTCTGGGTAGCCAACCACAGCATGCCACGTGGGCAATGCAGATAGGTGCACATACATGGAAGCAAGCCAGATCTTCAGCCTTAGCCAAATGTGGAGTTGTTCGTGACAGAGAGCACTCACCATCGGGAAGGTGGAAGGCGGAAACCAGCTCCATCTTTAAGGCATAGCATTCCGCAGCTCTCTACAGTTCCCCCTTTTTATTTTAGACGCATCAGGCAAGAGTAGAGGTCTGATCTCTGATATTAGAAATAAATTGGGACTTTGTACTGATGTTCATTTAGGTGTCATCCACCCAAAGAGCATCAGACCCGTCCGATACCTTTTTCTCATAGGAGGGACCTGGGGCATCAACCCGCATGCAATCAGACATGCTCTTCTCTGGGTCCAAAGCGGCTGACCCTGAGTGCAGTGCTTAGCCTCACATCCTGAACGTAACATTTTAGCTTTTTATGGTAGCCAACCATGCTTGGGGAGACTGTCCTGCTTCAATGGCTGTAAAGGCCTGAATTGTCATGGCTGTATTACGCTGTTTTGAGACTCTAATCTTGCATATATACCACAGACAAACCAAGGAGACCAATACCAGAAGGCCTGCTAATGCTCCCATGCCCGCCCATTCCTTCAGATGATTCATGGCTGCAGCAATCCATGATGATAATCCTGTGGCTAGTCCTGCGTCCACTCTGGTAGAATTTACTGTGACAATGGCCACTCTCAGCTGCTCCATCATAGTATCGAATTCTCCAGTCCAATTACCTAAAATATAGCTAGACAATTGTTTAGACAGATTTGCAGCACAGGAAAAATTCTCATGTTATATGCTAGTGACTCAAAGTCCAGCATCTTTTCATTGAAAGCCAAGTTAAGCGATTTGCCATAGGGTATCAATTTGCTCCTGCACGAGGTCAGTCCTCTGACTGAACACCATCAAGCTTCATTTCAGTTGAGCATTAATTCCTTTTTGTACAACTAAGGCATGAGCTACATTGGCTAAATGATTATTCAGTGTCTGAGCAGTCTGCCCAGTATGACTCATGGCTAATGCCCCAGTGGTAGCTCCAACAGCCGCCAATGAGATGGCAGTAACAATGGTGGCTGTAGTTCCAAGATCCCTTTTCTGTCTGAAGAGAGTCATAGCGTGAGGGGCATCAACGGGCACAGGCACCCAGCAAGGCATGCGAGTAACCAGGGCATACCTAAATTTACTAGCATTCCAGCATTGGGCAAAAAAGCATGTATCATTACCACAATTACTTGGCTCTATCTGGCTAATAATGAATAAAAATGGGGGATATAAACAAACAGGTGTAGGCTTATAGGAAATATTATGAGAAGCCTTAATCCCCTCGTTGGAACATCCTGCATCAGTTCTAGAACTAGCAGTGGTAGTGTCTGAGGTCTGAGTAGGTTCAGGAGACCATTGCCCCCAGGGGCGAGACGTGTTCCATGCCAATTGACGAACTCCATGTTATCCTCCACTTTTGAAAGTCATTTAAGGTTCTTAAATTATTTTTTCCCTTTTTTTTTAAATTTTTCATCAATTACACTTTATTCATTCTGCATCCCCCCATAAGCCCCTCCCTCCTCGCCTCCCAATCCCACCCTCCCTCCTCCCTCGGCTTGCATGCCACTCACCAAGTCCACTGATAGGGGAGGTTCTCCTCTCCTTTCTGATCTTAGTCTATCAGTTCACATCAAAAGTGGCTGCATTGTCCTCTACTATGGCCTGGTAAGGCTGCTCCCCCCAGGGGGAGGTGATCAAAGAGCAGGCCAATCAGATTATGTCAGAGGCAGTCCCTCTTCACATTACTATGTAACCCAATTGGACTCTGAACTGCCCTGGGCTACATCTCGGGGTTCTGGGTTATCTCCATGAATAGTGCTTGGTTGGAGTATGAGTCTCTGGGAAGTTTACTGTGTTCAAATTTTCTTGTTCTGTTGGTCACCTTGTGGAGACCCTGTCCTCTCCAGCTCTTGCTATTTCCCAATTCTTACCTAAAATTCCATTCACTCTGCCCAACAGTTGCCCATCAGGCTCAGCATCTGCTTTGAGAGTCTGAAGGGCAGAGGCTTTCAGAGGCAATCTGTGGTAGGTTCCTAGGTTGTTTCCTGTTTTCTTCTTCTTCTGATGTCCATCCTCTTTGCCTTTCCGGATGGGGATTGGACATTTTTGTTAGGGTCCTCTCTCTTGCTTAGCTTCTTTAGATGCACAGGTTTTAGTGGGTTTGTCCTATGTTGTATGTCTATATGAGTGAGTATATACCATGTGTGTCTATTTGCTTCTGGGACAACTCACTCAGGATGATCCTTTCCAGATCCCACCATTTACCTGAAAATTTCATGATTTCCTTATTTTTCATTGCTGAGTAATATTCCATTGTGTAGATGTACCACAATTTCTGCATCCATTCTTCAGTTGAGGGGCATCTGGGTTGTTTCCAGCTTCTGGCTATTACAAATAAAGCTGCTACAAACATGGTTGAGAAAATGTCCTTTTTGTGTACTTGAGCCTCTTTTGGATATATGCCCAGAAGTGGTATGGCTGTATCTTGAGGAAGCGCTATTCCTAGTTGTCTGAGAAAGCGCCAGATTGATTTCCAGAGTGGTTGTGCAAGTTTACATTCCCATCAGCAGTGGAGAAGGGTTCCCCTTTCTCCACAACCTCTCCAGCATGTGTTGTCACTTGAGTTTTTCATCTTGGCCATTCTCATGGGTGTAAAGTGAAATCTCAGGGTTGTTTTGATTTGCATTTCCCTAATGGCTAGTGAGGTTGAGCATTTCTTTAAGTGCTTCTCTGCCATTCGGTATTCCTCTACAGAGAATTCTCTGTTTAGCTCTGTTCGCCATTTTTTAAGTGGATTACTTGTTTTGCTGCCTTTCAGCTTCTTTAGTTCTTTATATATACTGGATATGAGTCCTCTGTCAGATAAAGGGTTGGTGAAGATTCTTTCCCAATCTGTAGGTGGTCACTTTGTTTTGATGACGGTGTCCTTTGCTTTACAGAAGGTTTTCAGTTTCATGAGGTCCCATTTATTGATTGTTGCTCTTAGAGCCTGTGCTGTTGGTGTTCTGTTCAGGAAGTTTTCCCCTGTACCAATGAGTTCTAGGGTATTGCCCACTTTTTTTTCAAGCCGATTTAATGTGTCTGGTTTTATGTTGAGGTCTTTGATCCACTTGGACTTCAGTTTTGTGCAGTGTGACAAATATGGATCTATTTTCATTTTTCTACATGTAGACATCCAGTTAGACCAGCACCATTTGTTGAAGATGCTATCTTTTTTCCATTGTATGGTTTTGGCTTCTTTGTCAAAGATCAGGTGTCCATAAGTGTGTGGGTTTATTTCTGGGTCCGCTGTTCGGTTCCATTGATCCACCATTCTGTTTCTATGCCAGTACCATGCAGTTTTTAAAACTGTTGCTCTATAGTACAACTTAAGATCAGGGATGGAGATACCTCCGGAAGATCTTTTATTGTAGAGGATTGTTTTAGCAATTCTGGGTTTCTTGTTATTCCATATGAAGTTGAGAATTTTTCTTTCCAGGTCTGTAAAGAATTGTGTTGGTAATTTGATGGGCATTGCATTGAATCTGTAGATTGCTTTTGGTAAGATGGCCATTTTTACTATGTTAATCTTGCCAAGCCATGAGCATGGGAGATCTTTCCATCTTCTCATATTTTCTTCTAATTCATTCTTCAGAGATTTGAAATTTTTTTCATACAAGTCTTTGACTTCCTTGGTTAGGGTTACTCCGAGGTACCTTATGTCATTTGTGGCTATTGTGAAGGGTGTTGTTTCCCTAATTTCTTTCTCAGCCCTTTTGTCTTTTTATACAGGAGGGCTACTGATTTTTTTTGAGTTAATTTTGTATCCGGCCACTTTGCTGAAGGTGTTTATCAGCTGTAGGAGTTCCCTAGTAGAGTTTTTGGGGTCACTCACGTATACTATCATATCATCTGCAAATAGTGATAATTTGACTTCTTCCTTTCCAATTTGTATCCCCTTGATCTCCTTCAACTGTCTTATTGCTCTAGCAAGGACTTCCAGCACTATGTTGAAGAGATACGGAGAGAGTGGGCAGCCTTGTCTTGTCCCTGATTTCAGTGCAATTGCTTTAAGTTTCTCTCCGTTCAGTTTGATGTTGGCTATAGGCTTGCTGTATATCGCCTTTACTATGTTTAGATATGTGCCTTGTATCCCTGATCTCTCCAATACTTTGAACATAAATGGATGTGGGATTTTGTCAAATGCTTTTTCAGTATCTAGGGAGATGATCATGTGGTTTTTTTCTTTCAGTTTGTTAATATGGTGGATCACATTGATGGATTTCTGTATATTCAACCACCCCTGCATACCTGGGATGAAGCCTACTTGGTCATAGTGGATAATATCTTTGATGTGTTCTTGGATTTGGTATGCAAGTATTTTATTAAGTATTTTTGCATCAATGTTCATAAGGGAGATTGGCCGGGAATTCTCTTTCTTTGTTGAGTCTTTGTGAGGTTTAGGTACCAAGGTGACTGTGGCTTCATAGAATGAATTTGGTAATATTCCTTCTGTTTCTATTTTGTGGAATAGTTTGAAGAGAATTGGTGTTAGCTCTTCTTTGAAGGTCTGGTAGAATTCTGCGCTGAAGCCATCTGGTCCTGGGATTTTTTTGGATGGGAGACTTTTGATGACCGCTTCTATTTCTTTGGGGGATATAGGACTATTTAGTTGATTTACCTGGTTCTGATTCAGCTTTGGTAAGTCAAATTGTTCAAGAAAATTGTCCATTCCATTTAGATTTTCAAATTTTGTGGCATATAGACTTTTGAAGTAAGTCCTAATGATTGTTTGGATATCCTCAGTGTCTGTAGTTATATCCCCCTTTTCATTTCTGATTTTGTTGATTTGGGTGGTGTCTCTCTGCCTTTTAGTTAGCCTGGCTAAGGGTTTGTCGATCTTGTTGATATTCTCAAAGAACCAGCTCTTGGTTTCATTGATTCTTTGAATTGTTTTATTTGTTTCCAATTGATTGATTTCAGCCCTGAGTTTGATTATTTCCAGCCGTCTACTCCTTCTTGGTGTGTCTGCTTCTTCTTTTTCTAGGGTTTTTAAGTGAGCCATTAGGGTGCTTGAATGAGCTGTCTCGAATTTCTTCTTGAAGGCACTTAGTGCTATGAACTTTCCTCTTAGCACTGCTTTCATTGTGTCCCACAAGTTCGGGTATGTTGTGTCTTCATTTTCATTGATTTCTATTAAGACTTTAATTTCTTTCTTTATTTCTTCCCTGACCCAGCTGTCATTTAGTAACAAGTTGTTCAGTTTCCATGTGTGTGTAGGCTTTTTTTTATTTCTGTTATTGTTGAGGTCCAACTTTATTCCATGGTGATCAGACAAGATACATGGTATTTTTTCAATCTTCTTGTATCTGTTGAGGCTTGCTTTGTGACCCACTATATGGTCTATTTTGGAGAAGGTTCCATGAGGTATTGAGAAGAAGCTAAATTCTTTTGTGTTTGGGTGTAAAGTTCTGTAAATGTCTGTTAGGTCCATTTGATTCATGACCTCTGTCAGAGACAATGTTTCTTTGTTTAATTTCTGTTTTGTTGACCTGTCCTTTGTTGAGAGTGGGGTGTTGATGTCTCCCACTATTAATGTGTGGGGATCTATATGTGCTTTAAATTTTATGAATGTTTCTTTCACAAATGTGGGTGCCCTTGTATTTGGGGCATAGATGTTCAGGATTGTGATGTCTTCCTGGTGGAATTTTCCCTTGATGTGTATGAAATGTCCTTCCCCATCTCTTTTGATTAATTTTGGTTGAAAGTCTATTTTATCAGATATTAGAATGGCTACTCCTGCTTGCTTCTTGAGTCCATTTGCTTGGAAAGTCGTCTTCCAACCCTTTACCCTCAGGTAATGTCTATCTTTGTGTCTTAGGTGTGTTTCTTGTATGCAACAGATTGCTGGGTTTTGTTTACGTATCCATTCTTTTAATCTGTGTCTTTTTATTGGAGAGTTGAGTCCATTGATGTTGAGAGAGATTAATGACCAGTGGCTGTTAGATCTCTTGATTTTGAAGTTGGCTGTGGTCATCAGGTTGTGTGCTTGGTTGCTTTTTGTTTTACTGAAGTGAGGTTATTTATTTCCTGTGTTTTCTTGAATGTAGCTAGCTTTCTTGGCTTGTATTTTCCCTTCCAGTGTCTTCTGTAATGCTGGATTTGTTTGTAGGTATTGTTGAAATTTGTTTTTGTCATTGAATATCTTGTTTTCTCCATCTATGAGGACTGAGAGTTTTGCGGGGTATAGTAGCCTGGGCTGACATCTGTTTTCTCTTAGGGTCTGCATGATATCCGTCCAGGCCCTTCTGGCTTTTATAGTCTCTTTTGAAAAGTCAGGTGTGATTCTAATGGGTTTGCCATTATATGTTACTTGGCCTTTTTCCCTTGCAGCTTTTAGTATTTTTTCTTTGTTCTGTATACTTACTGTTTTGATTATTATGTGGCGGGAGGATTTTCTTTTCTGGTCAAATTTGTTGGGTATTCTGTAAGCCTCATGTATTCTAATTGGCCTCTCCTTTAGCTTGGGGAAATTTTCTTCAATGATTTTGTTGAAAATATTTTCTGGGCCTTGGAGAAGGGAGTCTTCTTTTTCCTCTATACCTATTATTCTTAGGTTTTGTCTTTTCATATTGTCTTGCATTTCTTGGACAGTCTGTGTCAGGAATTTTTCGGGTTTAACATTTTCTTTGACAGATAAATCGATTTCTTCCATTGTATCTTCTACACCTGAGATTCTTTCTTCCATCTCTTGTAGTCTGTTGGTTATGCTTACCTCTCTAGTTCCTGTTTTTTTTTTTCCCTAGATTCTTCCTTTCCATTATTTCTTCCATTTGTGTTTTCTTTAATTTTTCCAATTCTATCTTCAGGTCTTGAGTTGTTTTGTTTACTTCCTTCACCTGTCTGATTGTACTTTCCTGTTTTTCTTTTAGTTCCTTCAATTCTGTTTCTTTCATTTCATTCAGTGTTTTAAGCATTTCCTTTCTAAAGGCCATAAACTGTTTGGCTGCAGCTTCCTCTATTTCTTTACAGATGGCAATATTCTGTTTGAGTTTATCTTCCTCTATGTCTTTATGAATCTTATTTGTTTTCTCTGTTATCATCTTCATGAGCATACTTGTTAGGTCATCTTCTTGGATTTGAGTTATGGTGGGGTGTCCAGGGCTACTTGCCCCTGGGTGGGTTCTGGAGAGGCCATATTGCTCTGTCTTTTGTTGCTTGAACTTTTACGCTGGCCTCTACCCATTGTGGTATCTTAGGTGTTTGGGGTTATTTTCTGGTGGTTCCTGGTAATCCTGTGGTGGAGAGAATCCCCTTTGCAGAAAGCTGGTTTTTCCTGAAGGATGTCTTCTCAGCTTTTTGGGTATATTCCCTGGATGGCTGGTGTTTTTTCAGGAGATTCTCACCTCAGGGTTATAGACCTGAGTGGTAACTGTGGTCTTCGTTAGTTGAGAGGGTTCTCCTCTCACCCAGGGAAGTCCTGAGGGCAGCTGCCCTGTTTCTGGGTTTCTTGTTGTAAATTTAATGATCAGCTGCTGTGACCCAGTTAGACATCAGGCGCGCATCAACTGTTTGTGCCTGTGTCTGGAGCACAGCTGAGTGCTGGCGCCTCGGCCCCACTAGTCTGCTAGACTTTTTCTAAGGAAGGATTGGGTGATTTAGGTCAGTATAGTTTCCTTCCTTCCCTGTGGATTCTCTGGAGACACGGACTACCAGCGTCTTTTTTTGCGCTGGTGCACACTGCTCAGTGTCCGCCAGCTGGCTGGCTTCAGAAACTGCCTGTGCCTGGAGCACAGCTGTGTGATGGTGGCTCAATCTCTGCTAGCTGTCTGGTGCGCAGAAACTGCCTGTGTCTGCCTTTGCGGCCTTTGGGAACCTGGGTGCCTCCCTAAGCTGGGTAATTTTCCGGGGACCTTTTCAGGTTGGGGGTGTCGGCTGAGTGCTCTGAGATCAGACCACCATTTCCCTCCCTGTGTGTTTGCACCGGACAGTGAAAGTCATTCGCTGGTGCCCTGGTGCCCACAGTTCTATCTCAGGCAGCGTGTCAGGCACGCAGGCAGGCAGGGCTCAGTGCGGGAACCTGGGTCCCCGGCTCTGGCTCCAGGTTGGCTCCTGGGGTGCCCGTGGACCCCGAGTCTTTTCCAGGAGATGTCTGGGTGACCTAAGGCCGGTCCCAGTCGTTTTCTGTACCCTGGGGTTATCTCTCGACTGAAAATTCCAATCTCTGATAGTGTGGTGCGCACGGTTCAGTCTGGGAACGTGACCAGAGACACTGGCTTGTGGCTCTGGGCTGGGGCTGGGGCTGGCAGCCTTGCCTTGTCCCTGACTTCAGTGGGCTTGATTTATGTTTCTGTTCATTCATTTTGATATTGGCTATAGGCTTGTTGTATATTGTCTTTACTATGTTTAGGTATGTGCCTTGTATCCCTGACCTCTTCAAGACTTTAAACTTGAATGGGTGTTGCATTTTGTCACTTGCTTGTTTTTGGCATCTAAGGAGATGATCATGTGGTTTTCTCCTTCAGGTTTTTTTTTTTTTTTTTTATGGTGGACCACATTATTGGATTTTCATATGTGGAACCACCCCTGCATGCCCGGGATGAAGCCTACTTGGTCACAGTGGATGACATACTTTAAGTGTTCTTGGATATGGTTTGCAAGTATTTCATTAAATATTTTTGTATCAATGTTCATAAGAGAGATAGGTCTGAAGTTCTCTCTCTCTTTCTGGGGGAATGTCTTTGTGTGTTTTAGGAATCCCTTACAGTATTTAACACCTCATTTAAAATTTCTACATAAATGACTTTTTATTTGTGCCTCTCTACCCATTCTGAAGGGAGGGGACTTACTCAATTTCCTTCTGTTTCAAAATGAATATTATTTTTGTGTATGGGTGCTCACAGTGTATATGGAGGTCACTTATCTCCTCCACCTTTAAGCATTGGTGATGGAACTCAGGGGACCAGGTTTGTGTGGCCAATGCCCTTACCCACTGAGCAACCTTACTGCCCCTCCCCTTTTTTGGCATAGAGTCTCATGTATCCCATATTCCCACACTGGAATCAAACTCACTATGTAGCTGGAGAGGTCCATGAACTTCTGGTTTGCCTGCCTCTACCTCTGGAGAACTGAGATTCCAAGGATGCACCACCACTTTCAGTTTATTCCCTACTGGGGATCAAACTGAGGTCTTCATGTACACTGGGCAAGTACCCTAACCAACTGAGGTACAGTCCTGGCTCCTGGTAGCTTTATTTCTAAAACATGGCGTGAGAGAACAAAGTGGTGACTTTAACAGGAAATGCCATTTACTTAGGAAAAGAGGATTGTGGTCCCAATAAACACTTTTTAGTTTATCATCTGAATTAATAAATAATCAGACTTTCTTCCTACCTGCCCTGTTAATGTCTCAAATCAGCATGGAGCCTTCCCTCACAGCACTGACAGCGAAAGAGCAAGAGAGACTCACTATGGGCCTGGTCTGGAAGCTGACATTTCAGAAAAAATAACTCCTCTATATCTGTTCCCTCTAAACAATAAAGCCTTGAAGGAGTACACATCCACCTGCTGCTGTCTCTGCCTGAGGAGGCCTCACCCCTGCCCTAGTAACCACGAAGATCAGTTTCTGCCTAGAGGGGAAGAAAAGTTGTCTCAGGAGACGTTGAAGTAGGAGGCTAGTGCTCTGAGTTGTCAAAGATGCAATTGAGATGCAGCATCAGAACAATGACCACAGCTGCCAGCTTCCACTACTGACCTTAAATTGGCTCCAGTAGCCCACCTCAGAGTCAAACTCTCTTGCTTGAACAACTGAAGGGCAGGAAATGCCAGTCAGCAGTCTGCTTTCCAAAGAACAGCCTAAGCGGCACTGCCCTCTGTTGGTCCTAGAAGAGTATTACAAGGCTGGCTGACAGGGGCAAGTCAGCCCTGGTTTCAGTTCCCAGTCTTGCAGACAAAACAGTAACAAAGGGGTATTAAGATGCAGGTGATTTAAAAAAAAAAAATTATACAAAGAAAACTGATATTTTTTTTCTTTTTCTTTTTTTTTTTTTCATTGTTTTCGTTTTGTTGTTGTTGTTTTGCTTTTTATTTTTTTTCTATTGAGACATTTTTGTTTTTTGAGTTATTTTTTGAGGCATAGATCCAGATGAGGTTACAGCAGGCAACTTCTATGGGCCAGGTTGTCCCAAAGATTTAAATGCTGACCTCGCTTCCTTTTATCAAAAGTTTCTCAGGAAAAAAAAAATGCTTTTAAAGGGGCACCAGGGGACTACTGCCAGAGTTCCAGACAGTGGGATACAGAATATCAGCTAAGAAAGCCCAACATTGTACACCAGACTCCTATCCTGTTACCAGCTGAGGGGAGGCAAAAGGAGCCTGTGTCAGAGAAGGTGTGTTGCCATCATCCTTCCAATGCCAACTCCAGAGACTAAGAGACAGATTTAAATGTTCCTAGGTGCAGTCAGGTATTGTTGCCTCTGGATACCAGACTTTGCGGAATTAACAGGGCCTCAGTACACCAGCACAAAGTGGGGCACTGAACCACTCATCTGTACTGAGACTAATCAAAAGGCATTTGAGGTTTTAAAAACAGCTTTGTCCTCAGCTCCAGGCCTAGAACTTAAAGATGCTGCAAAACCTTTTTATCTGTTTGTCTGTGAAGCAAGACAAAGGAGATTTTAATCCCTGGAAATGTCCTGTGACACACTTTCTAAACAATTGGACCCTGTAGTCACCGGGTGGCCCACCTGTCCATGCTGTGGTTGCTTCTGCTGGTCTAATGGACAAACAAACAAACAAGTTAACTCTGGGTCAGGATCTTACACTCACAACATCTCATGTCTTTGAGGCCCTACTCCAAAGATACCTGTAACACTGGCTGTCTAATACTTCTGTGACTCAGTACTAGGCCCTAATCCTGGATTGTCAGTCTTGCTACCCTGTTTCTTGATGACGACCCAAAGGTCCATGACTGTCCCAAGAAACCAGATAAGTGGGCGCTCCAGTAGTTACTTTAACAAAAACAATGTGGGCCCAAGCCAGGTACCTCAGCTCAGAGAGCATTACTGAAAGATCAGGTGGGAAAAAGAAACATCTACCATCATACATAAGGACAGACATCATACTTTTACTACGGTGCATGTCTATGGTATGATCTATAGAGAAAGAGGACTTCTCAAGGAGAAAAGAAGTCTAGGCTTTCCTGTCATTCTCCTTTTGACAGGGGCCTGGATTCCAGCTGAGTAACTGGAACTGGGCTTCCAGATGAAGAATGGCGTTAGGTTACTTTGAGGGACAGCTAGAGCACCTTAGGGTGAGGCCTGAGTGCTCTAAGGGGTATGGAAAAGGTTTTCCACAAGTGTTACAGTTTAGCTCTTTTAGCATGAGGTCACCAGTGACAATGGAAGCTTGGGCTCTCCAAAGTCTATCCCAGATACCAAAGGATTACAGCTCTTGGTCAAGTTGCTATGCTCAGCACAACAGAGGTGCGGGCCAGATGTTATGCCCTGTCTGTTTGCAGCCAAGACTCACTCCAGGCGAGGCCCAGACCCAATGAGCTGCAACAAAGCAGACTCTATGGAAGATAAATAAAGAATATCATCAGGTCTTGAATTGAGAAAGTGTGTACCTTTATGCCTGTGAAATTAAAGGCAATATAAACTCTTGGCAGAGAGAGGGATTTCAGGAGTGAATGTGTTTGATTCGCTGAGGTCAGTGTTAGGATAGTTCAGTGGAATCATATGGCAGATTCATAAATCAAACAGGTGACTGGTTCCATGTGTGAGGTTTTCTTAATAGAAGGGGGAGGGGTTAACAGAGACCATCTACGGGAAGGGTTCACAAGAGAGAGAGAGAGAGAGAGAGAGAGAAAGAAAGGAGTAAGAGTTCTTTCACAAGGTGACCCAGAGTATGTGCAGGTGGTAGCAGGTGATCCGCAGGTAGCTTCAAAGATGCCTGATGCCACATTTGTCAGGTCCCTTGGGGACTGGCCGGAGAGATGCCTGCTTACACATGCCTTCATTCAGGAAATCAGGGATACTTAAATGGTCCTATCACAAGAAGGAAAATACAGTACTTAAATATCCTATGGGGGAGATCTCCATGTACAATTGAATGTCACTGCTGGACTAAGGTTCTTAGCAGGGTAGGACATTTTTAGGTATTCCAAGGTGCTTGTTAGAGCTCATTCCTTATCAAGGGAAGGTCTGGCCTGTAATGGCCACTGAGGGACATGTGACCTCATTGTAAGACACGGAGTTACTCAGATCAGGGCATTCAATTCAGAACTCTGCTGAGAAAAAGGCTCTATCCTCATAGATGGAGTGCAAATGATTGTCTATCCAGAGATGACAGGCTTCATCCTTATGCAGCAGAGTCCCACACCTTCCGAGGAGATATTTAGCTTCCCCTACAAATTGCTTTCCTCCATTGTCAGTCTGCTGGCCTGGCTGAGAGACAAATGATCTAAGACCTGTGGGTCCTATTGAAATTCTGGTGAGATACCACAGCCTGGTACTGTCTGAGAGTCTATGGTACAACCAAGAAGAGCTAGAGGATGGGGGAAAAAAGAATAAATGCCTGAGCCTGATGGAGGACACCAGAGGGAGAGATAATTCTCTCACAATTTGTTAAAGATGCTATCTGTTTTCCATTGTATTGTTTTGGCATCTTTATCAAAATCAGGTGTCCATAGGTGTGTGCGTTTATTTCTGGGTTTCTATTTAATTCCATTGATGCAAAAGTCTGTTTCTATGCCAATACCATGCAGTTTTAATTATTGTTGCTCTATAGTACAGCTTGAGATCAGGGATGGAGATACCTCCAGAAGATATGTTTGTTTTTAGGCAGCCTGCTCCTGGGTTACCTAGCAACCTATGATGTCATCATGTGTCCCCTGCCATGTAGCCACACCTGGTAGTGTGGTCAAGTTGCTCCTTAAAAGAATCAGCCAGCCTCTTTGTCCCTCTCTTGAATTTTTGCCCTCTTACTCTCTTATTCTCTCACTCTCCTGTTCCCTCCCCTTTCTCTGTCAGGGCACTCCTTTCTCTTCCTCCTATCATGTCTTCTCTCCTTCTCTCTCACTCTCCATCTCCTTCTAATAAACTTCTTTCATATGAAATCTGTTGTGCACATCATCATTTCATTGATCCTAACATTAGTGCATTGGAAAAGGCTCACCTGGTAACCCCTGGTTTGTTATACCAGGGACACTTAATCAGACCAAGATCCTGGCAACAGATCATTTTTTTTTCTGTTCTACCTATCCCTAACCTCCACTCAAACATATGACTTAAAACTTACACTCTCCCTCATGTGCCCTGCCCTTACCACACACACACCTGTACCTCTGTTCATGGCTGCTCAGACTCAGCATCCTGTCATGTGCTCTGAGCACTGCGGACATCGTGGACACTCACGCTGCACCAAAATCAGCTGGGGAAACTAAAAGGCTCAGGCCAGAGGCTGAAACTTCTGCTTCAGACACATGCACAGCCTCCTGCTAAACTATTGCAGGTAGGTAAGCAATTGCTGGGGACCCTCCGCACACACACAGATGGCTGTATGGTGTGCCACAGCCTCAGGCCCAGGGGCGAGGTTTTAAATCTCCCATGGAACACCTGCCACCAGAGGAAGCATGCAGAAGAGGGGTTTCAGTTGCACAGATTTCTGATCAGCCATGCCATATAAATGCAGAGTTATAAACTCTGCTGAGACAGCCTTCCCATCAGCAAGCACAAGGTCTCGCTATGACACTATGGTCACACACCACACATGGACAGCAACAAGTCTCATTTTAAATTGATATGGATGTTTATAAAAATTCAAAGTTATGCTATACAATATATATGATTCAAACCTCATTCAAAATAATTTTTACATGATGCTAAAAATTCAAAGTTATAAAGGTCTCTTCAAATTAAGCTAATTTAAAAATGCATGTCCAACTGCCTAGGTCTCTATCAAATCCTGAAACACTAAATGCTGTTCATCCTGCCATGAGCTGCCTATGATCCAGGTCCACAACTAGTCTTTCTCAGTAACAGTTTTGCGATAATAAATTCAAATGTGATTTTAATAGTGCTTTACATTGTTCTACTATATTATTGGTTTTAAAACTCATAAATCAGGGATTACTATGTACAAGTTTTCACCAGGACTCTAAATTAAGATCTATTGATTTTACAGGATTTATTTATGTTAAAACTTGATCATTGTGCTATGAGTTCACTATCAAAAGGTGAAAATATGCTTGGTCTACTTAACTAAAATTGTAATATTATGAATCTATGGTATAGCCTTAGACTTTTTTAACTTTGAACTTTTTATATACTAAATCAAACAGAAACTATCATGCTCTCACATTAATGGACTATATTTATGACTTTTAACTCTCCAACTTAACAGGGACAAACTTAAAGTCCTAATAATTCATGGTTAAGAAATGAAAGTTTATAGTCAGTCATCTCATAGATGATCAAGAACTTTCACATGTTCAAAAACGTATTTATAGTGCTACAGATGCAGACATAGTCTCTCTGCTTACCTAATTTAAGAGCTGAGGATTTTCTCTGAGTCACCATACAGGAGTTGGTTTAAATAATAAGAGAGGAGTCTTCCCATTGGGCTCATCTAAAGCAAAAACTATGCTCTAGACCTTGGCTGCTTCTCTGAAGCTGTTGGTATTCCCTCACAAAAAGCAAGAAGTCTGCAATGCCCCACCCCACCGTGGTATAGCCTAAAGTCAACTCTGCCAGGTAGCTATTTCAAATGCAGCCAAAGGGGACACTGGTCCCACGGCTGCCCCAACAAGCCACACACTGCTCCTGGCAGACTGGCTTTTGGAAGTCAAAATGTTCCCATTGCAGGCTTGTCCTCTGTGCCCAGCCATGGACGCTCAACCAGCACAAGGGCTACAGACAGTTCCAGCCTTCAAGCTCCTTGGCCTGATTCAGTGACTTCTACCACCATTGCGCAGCACAGGGTAACATTGCAGGTCTGTTTTGGCCTGACACACAGGCCCCATGGACATATTGCCAACTTCTGTCTTGGGAGACTTCAGATGCCTTCTCAGTCCTTTTTGTATGAAGGAGACCAGGTCTGAAGCCTGAGTCCTAGAGTTGCTATTGTCAGGCCTAGACACAATATGCCTTGTTGCCAGACTCAAGAAACAGGCCTCAGATGGAACCTTTTACCACCCGTTTAGCTAAAGGACAATAAACATTCATAGCAATCTCACCTATGTCTCATAGTAAACAACTAGATAAAAAGGCCTAAGGAAAATGTTGTTTTAGGGTCTTAAATTGGTTTAAGGTTGCTAAATGCAAGTTATAAAGGTTGCAAGATCTAAGGTGATTTTATCTGAAATAGATAAATATGCTTACTATTTCCTCTTGTTCCTATGTACTGTTATATTAACTGTCCAGAGCTTTGGCCTTTATCAATAGAATCCTGATTTATTAATCTACGTCTAATACAAAAACATTCCACTATACCTCCTAGTATCATGGTTCTAAGCTCAAGATTGTGAATCTCCTTTAAATCTCCATAATGTGTAATCATACTAAAGATTAAGATCAAGTGAGCTTTTGTCCCTTATGCTTCACGATAGCCTTCTGCCTTTTCAGAGCTCACCTTAAAGAATGTTTATGCACTGAACACCAATATGTATGTCTACTGCCTTTTCTACAACATGTATTTCAGTGCAGATTACAATTGTGATGCTAACATGTCTAAAGTATTATCTCCTCTGTAAACCTTAAAAGTAATTCTTGGAAACTGCAGGGAATCCACCTGACTCCACCTCTCAGGTCAGTTGAGTTCCAGATGAGTACTGCACCTATTGCCTATCTCAGAGGGTGGGATTCCTCCACTTTCCCTGGTTTTGGGACTTCCCCTTCCTGGCTACTTCATTGCTACATTCCTACATCCAACACTTGCTGATTGGTGAGACTTCCCTTCTGGTCGGCATCAATTCCTGGCTACTTCATTGCTACGATTGTAACCCAGCACCAGCTGATTGGTGAATCTTCATTCTGGTTGGCACAGACCCTTCATACCACTCTCACCATCCTACATCCAAACCCTTCATCTAGGCCCTCCTTCTCCTTTGGTAAGATTTTCCCTCTAATGGCACAGTTTCTCTCCCTCCTGCTCTTGCTCCTCTGTGAAAATGCTAGTGCTATGTAAACCATGTCTGCTAAGGGCAACTGTGCCCTTGGTTGCTGGCTAACTCTGACAAGCTCTTGGGACAGATTGTACTAAACTACTGAGTCAAACCTTGCTCTTGGGGCACCTTGACAGGTGACTGTCTCCTTCCTGCCCAATGGGAATAGTCAATTCGTCTATTCCTACAGATTCTCCTCTGGGATGTCTTCTGGAGAATTTCAGATTTCTACACTTAGTGCCTGTTTTAATGGCCTCTGAGCTTACACAGTTCTGTAAACAAACTTGGAGTCAATTTCCTTAGATGACAGATCCAAAGCAAAACCTTTTTGATTACTGCCAGAGACTGGGTAAATGGAGGCTCCCTCAGGTAAATGGAGGTTCCCATGTTCAAGTCTCTTTGATCCAAAACTTTCACTGCTGTTTGTTCTCCCAAAATTTTAAACATACATCTTAAGGAATTTTCTCCATAACCCACTTAACTTTGTTTTCTGCCTAAAAATATGTTCCTTCCTGACCTAATTTTTTTCCTATATGCATAACAGAGCCAAAGCAGCCACAAGTGTTCCAGTCTGACCTCACAGACATCTATCCATCAATCCCGACCTGCACTTTCTGTCCCAGCCATGGATATTCTCAAAGACCCTGGAGAGCATTCAAACAGCCTGTTCTTCCTGGACTTGGCCACCATTTCAGCCTTTTGACCTCCCTAGAGCATCCCAAGAATCAGCAGGAAGTAGGCAGAAAAGACTCTATGCCAGTTATTCACTTATTACTAACAAAAGTCTGGAATCGTGTGCTTCAGGCCTAGGACAAGTAGCTCCAGGTTCTCTCCCACGATTCTTTTTTTTTTTTTCAATGCAGTTTATTCAGGGACCTTGAACAATCCTCGGACCCTGGGGAAAGCCAGCCCACAGCTTAAATAGCCTCTGGGTAGCCAACCCAGGCGTGCCACGTGTTCAATGCAGATAGGTCCACATACATGGAAGCAAGCCAGATCCTCAACCTTAGACAAATGTGGAATTGTTCGTGACAGAGCACTCACCATCGGGAAGATGGAAGGCGGAAACCAGCTCCATCTTTAAGGCATAGCATTCCGCAGCTCTCTACAGTTCCCACTTTTTGTTTTAGACGCATCAGGCAAGAGTAGAGGTCTGATCTCTGATATTAGAAATAAATTGGGACTTTGTACTAATGTTCATTTAGGTGTCATTCACCCAAAGAGCATCAGACCCGTCCGATACCATTTTCTCAGAGGCGGGACCTGGGGCATCAACCCGCATGCAATCAGACATGCTCTTCTCTGGGTCGAAAGCTGCTGACCCTGAGTGCAGTGCTTAGCCTCGCATCCTGAGCGTATCATTTTAGCTTTTTATGGTATCCAACCATGCTTGGGGAGAATGTCCTGCTTCAATGGCTGTAAAGGCCTGAATGATCATGGCTGCATCACACTGTTGTGAGACTCTAATCTTGCATATATACCACAGGTAAACCAAGGAGATCAACACCAGAACGCCTGCTAACGCTCCCATGCCCGCCCATTCCTTCAGATGATTCATGGCTGCAGCAATCCATGTTGATAATCCTGTGGCTAGTCCTGCGTCCACTCTGGTAGAATTTACTGTGACAATGGCCACTCTCAGCTGCTCCATCATAGTATCGAATTCTCCAGTCCAATTACCTAAAATATAGCTCGACAATTGTTTAGACAGATTTGCAGCACAGGAAAAATTCTCATGTTGTATGCTAGTGACACAAAGTCCAGCATACTTTCATTGACAGCCAGGTTGAGTGATTTGCCATAGGGTATCAATTTGCTCCTGCAAGAGGTCAATCCTCTGACTGAACACCATCAAAAATAGGGAACAGAGCTAAACAGAGAACTCTCTGTAGGGGAATATCGATTGACAGAGAAGCTCTTAAAGAAATGCTCAATGTCATTGGCCTTTAGGGAAATACAAATCAAAATGACACTGAGATTTCACCTTACACCCATCAGAATGGTCAAGATGAAAATCTCAATTGACAACACATGCTGGAGAGGTTGTGGATAAAGGGGATCCCCCCTCCACTGCTGGTGGGGATGTAAACTTCTACAGCCACTCTGGAGATCAATCTGGCACATTCTCAGACAACTAGAAAAAATGCTTCCTCAAGATCCAGCCATACTATTCCTTGGCATATATCCAAATGATTCTCAAATACACAATAAGGACTTTGGCTCAACCATGTTTGTACCAGCTTAATTTTGTAATAGCCTGAGGCTGGAAACAGCCCAGATGCCCCTCAACTGAAGAATGGATGCAGAAATTGTGGTGCATCTACACAATGAAAAATAAGGAAATCATGAAATTTGCAGGTAAATGGTAGGACCTAGAAAGGATCATCCTGAGTGAGCTGTCCCAGAAGCAGAAAGACACACAAGGTATATATTCACTCATATAGACATAACATAGGACAAACCTACTAAAAACTGTACATCTAAACAAAATAAGCAAGAGAGTGGACCCTAACTAAAATGCTCAATCCCCATCCCAATAGCCAAAGAGGATGAACATCCGAAGAAAGAAAACAGGAAATAACCTAGTAACCTGCCACAGAGGGTCTCTGAAAGCCTCTGCCCTGCAGACTATCAAAGCAGACACTTAGACTTAGGGCCAACTGCTGAGCAGAGTACATGGAATCTTATGTAAGATGTGGGAAATAGTAAGAGCTGGAGAGGACAGGAACCCCACAAGGAGAGCAACAGAACCAGAAAATTTGAACACAGGGAACTTCCCAGAGACTCATACTCCAACCAAGTACCAGGCATGGAGATAACCTAGAAACCCTTTACAGATGTACATGGAATCTTATGTAAGATGTGGGAAATAGTAAGAGCTGGAGAGGACAGTAACCCCACAAGGAGAACAACAGAACCAGAAAATTTGAACACAGGGAACTTCCCAGAGACTCATACTCCAACCAAGTACCAGGCATGGAGATAACCTAGAAACCCTGTACAGATGTAGCCCATGGCAGTTTAGTGTCCAAGTGGGTTCCATAGTAATAGGAAGAGGGACTGCCTCTGACATAATCTGATTAGCCTGCTCTTTGATCACCTTCCCCTCACCAGGGAGCAGCCTTACAGGCCACAGAAGATGACAATGGAGCCATTCCCGATGGGATATGATAGACTAAGATCAGAAGGAAGGAGAAGAGTACCTCCCCTATCAATAGACTTCGGGAGGGGAATGGATGAAGAACGGGGAGGGAGGGTGGGATTGGAAGGGGTGGAAAGAGAGGCTTATGGGGGGATACAAAGTGAATAAAGTGTAATTAGTAAAAAAAATGAAAAATAAAAAATAATAATAAAAAATAAAAATTGAAATTAAAATTACAAGTATGTAACACTACCATACATGGCAATTGCATTTCTTTCTCTTTCTTTCTTTTCTTTCTCTTTCTTTCTTTCTTTCTTTCTTTCTTTCTTTCTTTCTTTCTTTCTTTCTTTCTTAGTAATAGACAGGCTATTACTCAGCAGCAAAAGCTGGCTTGGAAGTCTCTCTGTAACAAGGATTGTTCTCAAATGCCTGGGTAATTTTCTTGCTCTAAACTCTTCCTGGTGTTGGGATCACAAGCATGAGCCTTTGTGTCCAGTGTAAATAATTAGCGTTGAATGAATGCAGAATTTTAGTTTCTCAAGGTGAGAGCGTTCTGATAATGGATAGTCACAGCATTGGGAAGGTATTTGCCTCCACTGCACTTCTGATTTTATTCTTTGTCCAACTTCACAATTGTAGTCAAGAATAAGAATGCCAGCATTGAGGAGTTGAGGAACATCCTTGACTACCATTGTGAATTTGAGGCCAGCTTGAGCTATTTGAGACATTGTTTCAAAAAAAACCAAGGGCTAGGCATGATGGTGCAAGCCTTTAATACCAGCATTTGGGAGGCAGAGGCAGGAGGAACTCTAATGAATTTGAGACCAAGTTGCTCTATAAATCTAGTTTCAGGCCAGACAGGATTACTTGGAAGAACTCTGTCTCAAGAAACAAAAACCAAAATTAATATGGCGATAACCAGGCACAGGTACTTGTGCTTCCAGCTCCAATACTTGGAAGCCTAAGGCTGGGGAATCTCTGTGCATTTGAGCTCAGCCTGATCTCCCGAATGAGACTACCTTAAAAAACAACCACAATAAAAGAAAAAAGAATACCAACAACTGTGCTGTTAGAGTATTTACCTGGTACATGTAAGGCCCTGTGTTCTCTTCTCACTGTCCTCCCACCACTCTCTCTGTCTCTCTCTGTCTCTCTCTGTCTCTCTCTGTCTCTTTTTCTCTCTCTTTCTCTCTCTCTCTCTCTCTCTCTCTCTCTCTCTCTCTCTCTTTCCAGGAACTCTTGTGAGATATTTGCAAGTTCCCTAAATCTGCCCCTCTGTGACCCTGTGGTCTCCATTTGGTGCCAGAGCTTCTGGAACACCAATGGCTCCAGATATAGCCGGTTTAACATAGACACTAAAATATTTCTTCAATGTTGGGAGCAAGTATTTCTAAAATGACCATCTGTTTTCACCACCACTCTTTACATAAAGCAAAAGTCCTCTTTACTGCCCAAAAATTGTATGAGGAACACATGCCAGACAAGGTCCTTGAAAAGGAACAAGTATACAACCTTTGCAACTATTTGCCAATAATATAGAAAGAGGACACAGAAATAGTGTGATTATGTCCTCAGTTCAGGCAGTCCATAGACTTATGACAGACCTACTTGGTCCTGCTACTTGGGAGGCTGAGGCAAGAAGATCACAAATTCAAGGCTTCAAGGCCTGCCTGAGCTATACATCTAGCTCAAGGCCATCATGGGAAACTTGCTGGGACCCTCATTCAGAGACAAAAATCAGCAAAAGGAAGGCTGGTGATATTGCTCAGGCAGGGTGCAATGCAGTGTTTGCCTGGCACACATGAAGCCCTCAGTTCCATTCCCCACACCACAAAAACATATAAAGAAAACCAAACAACTACTGAAGGCTAAAATGACAAAGTAATTGGACAAAATCTGA
The DNA here is from genome assembly GCF_030254825.1 of Meriones unguiculatus. NCBI lineage: Eukaryota > Metazoa > Chordata > Mammalia > Rodentia > Muridae > Meriones > Meriones unguiculatus. Next base: position 2,049,459 of record NW_026843706.1, on the reverse strand, counting down.
GAAAGCTCTTACCTGTATTTGCACAGAATGCATTCATAATAGATCTTGTAGTAATTAGGTAGTTATGGCAATGGGAGACAGTAGGTGTCCCCAGGTGTACTGAATTGCATTTTTGAGCATGATATTGCCCAGAGTCAGCATGAGAACCCTGGATGCCATCAAGCAGCCAAGAGGCTGCATGGCGTGCTCAGGGATCAAGGTGTCCAGGATTTGATCTTGAAAGAGGAATAAAAGGAACTGTGAGCACTACAATGGGTTTTCTTCTGTTCTACTGCCCAGCAACCCCTTGACTTTTACCCCCACCAAACACAGCATCTTCTCACAGAAGCATACACAGGCCGCCATAAGGGTAGCCTTACCAGGATTCTGAGAGTTAAACTCCTAACCATGACAAGCTGGTTTGGGTTTTAGCTGCACCTTCAGAGGTCAGCTTCTGGGGAAACAGCTCCAGCATATTCATCTTTTTGTGGGCATTGCTAGAAATTCACCTGGGGAAGGCTTGGTTTCTTCCTTCTATAGACAAAATTGGGCTCAGCATGTATGTGTGTCCAAGAGATTTGGTCAGCAGAAGCTTAGGGTAAAATAGAGATCTGAACTGGGCTCTATTATGAAAAGCCTCCTAAGTAAAGGAATTTATTTATTTATATATTCACTTGTTTATTTATTTAATATGTGTGTGTGTGCATATATGCACATGCCAGAGCATACATGTGGAGGGCAGAAGACAACTTGTGGGAGTCCAGTAATTTCTTTCTGCTTTCTATGCAGGTTCCAGGGATCAAACTGAGATCAGCACATTTTGTTGCCTCAAGCCATCTTACCCACCCTCAGATGGACTCCTTTTTTCCAAGACAGGGTTTCTCTTTGTAGACCTGCCCTTCCTGGACCTCTCTCTAGAGCAGGCTGGCCTTGAATTCACAGTGATCTCCCTGCCTCTGCCTCCACAGTCCTGGGAATAAAGACATGTCCCACCACTGCCTGGCTTAGCTGGACTCTTAACACTGCCTGAGTTTAGAACTGGAAAGGCCATTTAACCTGTAATTGCAGTCCTTGAGAGGTTGAACCGGGAAGATTGCCCTGAGTTAGAGATCAGTCTGTGAGATCCTTCCATAGTGAGTTCTCATCTCAAAACAACAATAACATTGTTTTGTTTGCTTTAGTATTTTTGTTTTTCTGGATTTTACGGTCCTTTTCTGTTTTGATTTAGGTTTTTTATTGTTGTTGTTGTTTTGCTAATTTATTTCTTTTGGTAAGAGAGTGAGATTATAAGCAAGTACACCTAAAGTTCGGTGGGTAGGGAGGATCTGGGAGAGGGGAAAGAAAATGATCAAAATGTGTTGCATAAAAAACATTTTTATAATTAAAAGCAACAACAAATCCTTAGAAGCTTATATAATCCCAGCACTGGAAGGATGAGGTAGGAAGACTGTACAATTCAAGGTCACCTTGAGCTAAATAGTGAGTATGAGACCAGCCTGCTCTACAGATTGAAAGCCCCCTATGTCAACATGTACCATAGCCCTCTCTACCAAAAGTAGGTCATTGAAAGCTGCGTTGGTGGCAGACACTTAAATATAGTTTCTGCTATTCAGGAAGTTGAGATATGAGCTCTGCTTGAGCACAGGGGTTCAAGAAGAGCCTGGAAAACATAGTAAGATCCCATATCAGAAACAAGACAGCCTTGATTTCTAAGAATTAATGAGGGTTGTAGCTGTTATTCAATGGCATCCCACTTATAGAACATATGTGAGGCTGTGGTTCCTAATATGTTGGGGGCACATAAAAGAAGTCAAAAAAGGTGAGTAATGATTGGATCTAGAGACTCAGAGAGAAAAGAATGGTTTGAGACACAGAGGGAAAAAATGGTTGAAGCCTGGGCTAGCAGTGTAGTAGTGAGAAGCTAGATAGAAAATGTGAAGAATGAGCAGATTACAATGTCCTGGACAACCAGGTTCTGAGCAGGAAAGCACACAATAAATTGAGTGCAGTGTGGAGAAGAGAGCAGGGATGAATCCAGAGATTGCCAAATGTAAAGCTGGAGGACAGGTTCATGACTGTCTAGAGAGGATATCTTGACACTTGGATATTGAGAGAATGGAGATGCTGGATTTGACAAAAAAAAGTGTGCAGTTGGCCCTAAAAATAATCTGATGTTACATTCATTGGAATGGTGAGATATGCAATAATAATGTCCTCTAAGCAACACACAGAAAGTCTGTCCATCCGGAAATGACAGTTCAAAGCTGTGACATAGGCTGCCAGGTTAGAATAATTTAACAGTTTTTTTTTTTTTTTTAATCAGAAGGACAGGATTCTAAGGTCAGGCCTCCACACCATATTTCTGATTTTGACGTTATTCAATGCAAATTTTGAACAGATTTATGAAGCTATATTTCGCATAACAGGCTCCATATTTAAAATTTTATCACAACCAGTTTTGAAGTTAATTTCTCCCTTGCCATGTGTTCAACTGGGATGTAGACTTGTACCTCTTCACTATGGGTTCTTCCAGCCAGCATCTCCTTCGCAAGTCAGGATCACCTCTCTAATCATTTCCCTGTCCTCCCCTTTATACAAAAGCAGTAATTTTGTTCTTTACTACCAGGTTCTTTACATTCAATTCCAACTACTCACTCACCGCCAGAGGAATTTTGTTTCCTTCGGGATTTTACCTTCCCAGTTGGCCTGGTATTGAAGGCCTGAATCAATGTGGTTCTAAATCACTGCTTTTAGCTAGCACTTCTCCTGTGCCCAAAGTGTGCAACTCAAACCATATCTGGAGTGAACTGCGATTTCCCATTTTTGTATTCAGCATCAACTCTTTCCCATGACACAGAGTGACCCCATCTCTACTTTAATGAGAACCAGCAATGGTATTCAAACGTTTGCAAAGAACCTCATCTTGAAAATGAGGACACTGAAGCTCAGAGGTATCTGCCCCAAAGATCAGAGATAGGTCTTCAGACCCAAATCTCTCAGTATTTCCATTAAACCATGATCTCTGCACCATATGTCAAGGAGTACCTCAATCAGAACAAAGAATAATGCTGAACATACAAAGGGCTAATGCTCAGCCACTACTGATTTCAGTGGAAGCAGCTTTGTATGAACTAGGTTTGGCCACATAGGCACGGCTGGCCCTAAACTCGTGACAATCATTCTGCCTTATCTTTCCTTTTGCTGGGGTTTATCAGATGTGCCACCATAGCTGGAGGCTTTTTAAAAATCATGGCTAGAGCAACTGGGTCAGAGAATCGAATCCACAGAGGTAGTAAAAGAAATGGTAATATGGGGAGTTTCTAACTTCATGAGCTCCTGAGATGGAAAGTTTGTCAGAGCATTTGTTACCAATGAATTGTGGAATAAAAGCCTGTGTAAAAAACTGGAGTGCGAAGAAAGCAAAGTAATAAATAAAACAAAGGAAGCTGCTGGATGCTATGCCACACACGTAAATTCCACCAATCAGGAGGCAGAGGCAGATGGAGTTTTGTGAGTTGGAGGTCAGCTTGGTCTACAAAGCAGTTCCGGGACAGTCAGGGCTAGACAGACAGCTCTCAACAAAAGAAAACATAGCAAAACAGAACAGAACAGAACAAATCAAAACAAAACAAAAGGAAGCTAATTTGAGGTTAGGTAGCCAGGTTTTAATCCTTTCTAGGGCTGCACTTGGTTGAAGAGAATAATGTTCTTCAGTAGAGAATGACCTTCCCTAGTAGAGGATTAGCTTTCTCAGAAGTGTCTATGTGTTCCTGCACTATACTTCTAGAAGCCACAAACACACTCTCAAGAACCAAAGCCCAATTCAAGTGACATCAAACATTTCTGCTTTCAATCACCTAGTGATGAAAGCAGGTCCATATCAGCAGAGGCAGCAGATGAAAGCCTGTGCCATCTGCCAGATCCAACAGAGAATGGGATCTCAGTGTATACTCAGAGAAAGCTAGCCTTAAGGCTTAGAAAACTTCGCCAAAGAGCCTGTGTACCCCACAGCAAGAGAACTAAGAAGACCCCCAGATTGGATATATTCAACACTATGACCAGCAAGGAGCCTACACAGGAACCATATGAAGCACCATAGGAGGCTCCCAGAGCAATGAAGTACAAGACAGAGGTAAAAGTTCAAACTGGCTGGTCACCTTCAGATGAAGGGTCGTGAGAAGGACACTGAGAGGCAGCTGCTCCTTTCTTCTGTCTGTCTCTCTCTAGCAAAGCAACCTGGATATAATCAAGAGAAGCATCCCTATAGGCAAACAGCTTAAATACGAAGACTCCAGAGATGATCCCTTGCTGATACGTGATGAGCTGAGGCAATCATATCAGCCAGGTAAACAGCACAGGGACACAGAGCCTCTTTCAGATCTAAGCTGATCTACCCTGCCCCACACCTGACACACCATTCTTTTTCCCTCCTTCTTCCTGAAGGCCATTTTTTTTCTCCCAAAATACAGGCTTAAAAGTATCACCACACTGAAGAAGTTCAGTGGTTGAATACTTGTATGGTATACACGAGGCTTCAGTTCCAGCCCCAGCACCACAAAACAAAAACAATAAAGACACACAAACACACACACACAAAAAAAAAATCAAAATGCTCCCATACGCACACAAATATGCTTCTTCAAATGTATTCTTTCTCTTGTAAGAGGTCATTACTCCTGAATGGAAGTAAAACGAGTGATAAAATTAAAATTCATATTGTAAGTGGGAAAATGAAATATTAAAACCTTAATGGGACTTGTAGATTAAGTATTAGCATGTCTTTGGCATAGGCAATACTTGTTTCTGATAGCTCCCTATAGATTTATGAGAATAATACTAAAACTACAAGCAAGTGGAAATATGATCATGCAAAGCATTAGAAAAACCCTAAAGACATTTTTAACTACCCTCTCTCTCATCCCACATCAGAACACCTAGCTCTACCTTCCCCTCTGTAATTGTCCTGCTTGTTGATTTTTGAGGGAAGGGTACCATGCATATGAAACTGGCTTTGTACTTGATTTTGTCAAAGGTAGCCTTGGACTCCTAATTGCCCTGCCTCTGCCTGCTGAGTCCTGTGATTAATGTGCCATCTCATTCAACTCTGTTGGCTTGCTTCAGTGTAAACTGATGGCCATCAGCTGTGTCCAGCCTAAAACGTGCCTGGGCCACATATCCATCTTTGGCCTGAGTTTAAGGACAAAGAAAACTTTAGAGGTCAGAGCTGCTGTGAGGTTGAAGGAAGCACTCTGCCAGTTAACTGCTAGGATTTGAGTAGAGCACACAGGCCTGGTCCTTTAGCTGGATGGCTAGGACAGAACGAAGGGGAACCAGCAGGTGACCTCATCATGTGCATACCTCCTTAGGGTCAGAAACCTTCGTCCAACCAGACTCCTTCATCCCCTTGGAGTCTCCAGTATCCACTTGAATGATGAATGTGCAAAAAATGTACAATCAAGTCCCATGCAAATTAGCAGCATATACCCAGCCTTGCATTTTTCAACTTTTCTTGCAATGGGTTTCTTCTGGGAAGGCCCTCAAGTTTTTGTCCACTATCAGCTGAAAGGTTAGTAGTTGATTTGTATAATGGAAATGGATTCCATCAAGCAATTGAGAGAAATGGAAGCTCAAGAAGAGCTCTCAAAGGCTAGCACAGGGCAGCACCTATCAAGACTGTGTTTGCAGGCTGCATACTCCTATTTTCTGAGTGAATCTATTTAGGGCCACCAACCACCAGCAGAGTGAGCTGAGTAAACACTGTCACAGGTACAGAGAACTACAACGAGGGTCCTTGGAGGCTAGGTTGCATGAGCAACTAAGACTAGTATAGTCTAAGGATTGGTATGGTATTAGCACATGTCCCCAGCAGCACCTTCACCCAATTTGCAAGTCACACCTTGCCTTTTGCCTTCTTCAAGAACCCACAGCGCCAATAACTCTAGCCAGAGACTTGGGCACCAAGAGTATCATTTATTTATTTATTAAAATTAAACTTGTTATATGCCACTCATGAGGCTAGACCCTGAGAGAATAAATCATGAACAGTCCTCTTATGATGGGAAACATTCAGCAACATGTTATAACATGTAGGAGGGAAGAGCCACTCTAACTCCTGGCTACATAGAGGGATTGACAATTATCCAGAGGGGATGGGCAATTCAGAAAAAATTCAGAATACCATCAGGATAGGGAATTCAGAAAAAAAGCACTCCAGGGGAACTGAACTGTAAATGTATGTTGAGGCATAAGGAAAATGGATATGGGAACCCCACATCCACTTGAGATCCTTTTCACTTTCGTGGTCGTGCCCCTTTGCCTCTCCCCTTACTTAATGCGGTGTTTTCAGCAGCATGAACATGTTGGCCCGGTGACATGGGCACATCAGGAGACCTAGGTTTTGCAGATGCACTTGGCAGGCTGGGCTCATTCTGTGAGAGTAGCCTACGTCGTTTCCTACGTGGCTTACCCTGTGACATACATATAAATCTATTTTTTCTCTTTCTCCTTCGTTGGGCCAGCAGATACGCAGCCCGACGCTCCTTGGCCTTTTTGTTGGTAATATTTTGCTCAGATCCAGACTCAGGCTCCTGCTCGGGTGCAGGCTCCAGCTGTGGCTGGGCCTTTGCCTCTGCTTCCTCCTTGGGCTCAGGCTCAGGCTGGGGCTTAGGCTCTTGCTCTGCGTGGGGCTGTGGCTCAGGCTGAGGCCCAGGCCCAACCCTACGATGTTTCCTACGCGGCTTACTCTGTGACATACATATAAATCTATTTTTTCTCTTTCTCCTTCGTTGGGCCAGCAGATACACAGCCCGACGCTCCTTGGCCTTTTTGTCGGTAATATTTTGCTCAGATCCAGACTCAGGCCCCTGCTCGTGTGCAGGCTCTGGCTGTGGCTGGGCCTTGGCCTCTGCTTCCTCCTTGGGCTCAGGCTCAGGCTGGGGCTTAGGCTCTTGCTCTGGGTGGGGCTGTGGCTCAGGCTGAGGCCCAGGCCCAACCCTACGACATTTCCTACGTGGCTTACCCTGTGACATACATATAAATCTGTTTTTTCTCTTTTTCCTTTGTTTGGCCAGCAGATATGCAGCCCGCCTCTCCTCAGCCTCCTTGTTGGTAACATTTTGCTCAGATTGACAATCAGGCTCCTGCTCTGGCTCGGGCTCCAGCTGGGGCTCCGATTTAGGCTTAGGCTGGGTCTTGGGCTCCAGCTCTGGCTGAGCCTGTGCCTCAGGGTCTGGCTCATGCTCAGGTTCCTGCTCTGGCTGGGGTTTGGCCTCTGTCTCAGTATTGGGCTGTGTCTCTGGCTCAGGATGGGGCTCTGCCAAAACCTCTGGCTGAGGTTCAGGCTGCCTCTCAGGCTCAGACTGGGGCTTGGCCTCCTGCTCTGGCTGGGGCTCATTCTGTTGGTGCAGCTTCCCCTCTGTCTCTGGCTCAGTCTTTGGCTCTGGCTCTGGCTCTGGCTCTGGCTCTGGCTCTGGCTCTGGCTGCAGCTTTGACTCAGGCTGTGGCTTGAGCTTCAGCTCTGCCTGCAGCTCTCCCTCTGGCTTGGTCACAGGCTCATGCTCTGGCTCTGGCTGTGGCTTGTGCTCAGGTTGAGCTTTTTGCTCAGCCTGAGGCTCGGTCTCTGGCTGAGTTTGCAGCTCCGGGTCTCGCTCCAGCTCTGCCTCTGCCTCTGGCTCTGGCTTAGGCTCACTTGATGGATAGCTGGAAGTTCCATAAAGATCCCACAGGTCACAATCATCATCTGCACTGAGAATGGAATTAATACTTTGAAGCAGTTCTCTTTCATACTCAAGTATTTGGTCCTCATCACGGGAATCATCTGAAATTCAAGAGACATATGTAAATATGCTTCTTCTATCCACTCTGTACATACAGACATCAGGAGGATATTGAACACAAACTAAGCTGAAGTAGTTGAATGTTTGGACATTCTGAATCACAGTTAAAAAACATAGTTTTAGATAGTGCCCTCTATTTTGTATTTTCCTGAGAGAAGTGACTGATAAACTAGCAATGAAAATATGATTCCCATTTGAAATCCTACTGTCTAAAGAGCATGAGGTACTTGCTCAATTGTTCCTTAACACAAATCTGATGCCTTGTGGGTCATAGCCCAATAAGGGTAATTGCTTCAATAAAGCAGTATTTCATGTAAATCAAGTTAAAGTTCTCTAGCTTAGAAAAGTTTTTTATTTAGTCACTGTTGTCCAGCTGGACTTTTGGTGCTTGCTGCCTCATATAATAAGGTATGGAGTAGATAGTACATCTTTAACAGTTTTCACTGTTAACCTCTGCTAACTCCAGTCTCCACCCAGCTGGAAAGAAGGTAGAGTAATGCTTCTTCCTCTCTCCTCTTTCTTGTCCATAAAGGATGAAAAGAGAAGAAGAGGGAGGAGCAGAGTTTTGGCAGATAGAACTCTAACCAAATCTAAGGCAACAGGAAGTTGCAATTGTGTTAGGAAATAAACCATGGAGTAGGGACCCCAGCACATGATGGAGAAAGAAAAGGGGGCACTGGCTACAAAATCATCACAAAATTAAGTTTTGCAGAGGCAGATCCTAAAACAGCCACATGTGGCAAGGCTTCGGAGCTCAGCTGTTTCTCTAAGCAGAAATGATACTTGCCTTTGTTGCTCATTTCTTAGATCTTAGATTTCTTTACTTCAATGGGAGATCCAGTGTCAGAAACTGAGTCAGTCACCACACAGCTAAGTTGTAAGGTAGAAAAAGAAACCAAGAAAATATGAGCACAGTATTCTTCTCTTCAGGACATTTCCCCTACTTTCTACAATAAGCATGATCACTTGTTAAATTTTGGGTGTTTCCTACACCAACTCTATTCCCCTTCATTAGATTTGTTAAATCTCTCAATTATTCCTCATTTTCCATGTTTCTATACACCTTTCTACTGCTCTTACAAAAGGAGGTATCTTACAGAAGTGACAATCAGAACAAAGCAAAACCAAACTCCAACTGAGCAAGTAACTCAATGTCTAATGTCTGGTATCCAGTCATGATCTTCTCCAGCTTTACCCTGCATAGCATGCCCAGCTTGTCTCCTAAGATGAGGATGGCTCCATTCCATGACTCCCGCTGTTCTTGGTGCTTGTTCCATGACACTGGCATTTCCAAATGGCTGGAGTCTCTTGCTTCAACTGGGCTGCACTCCTACCAATAGCCTCTCCTGACTTCTCTTTGACAAATGCAGCTCTGCCTCACAGTGCCAAGCCTCAGCTGTTCTTCATGACACATTCATGACTAAATAAACAGTACCAACTGGGTAACTATTGGAGACTGGCAGGTTCTGCTCTCAGCACAAACTTCATACCAGACAAAAGTCTCTGGATCACTCACCCTATAAGCCAGCCTGGCCTGGAACTCAGAGAGACCTGCCTGCCTCTGCCTCTCGAGCACTGGGATAAAAGGCTGTGTACATCACCACATTGGTCATGATGTTTAATTTTTTTCATGTGTATAGGAATATTGCACGTGGGAATGTGCATGTACTATGTGCATACAGTGTATTTGGAGTCCAGAAGAGGACAGCAGATCTTTGGGACTGGAGTTACAGACAGTTGTAAGCCACCATGTGGGTGCTAGGAGTCAAACTTTTGTCTTCTGGAAGATCACCAAGCCATCTCTCCAGCCCCGACACTGGCTGCTCTTGCAGCAGACCATGGTCTGATTCTCAGCACCCACACAGCAGATTATAACTAGTGGTAACTGGTTCTAGGGGTCTAACACCCTCTTCTAGGCATCATGGGTACTAAGCACATACACATACAAGCAGGCAAATGCTTCTACATGTAAAATAAAGACAACTATGGTTTTTAAAACAATGATGGCACATGACTTTAATCCCAGAACTCTGATAGTTTTAGACCAGCCTTAAGTATGTAGTGAGTTATGGGACAGCCAGGGCTACAAAGAGACTCTGTCTGAAAAGAAAAGGAAAGAAAAAGAGAAAGGAAGAAAGGAAGGAATGGAAAGGAAAGGAAAAGGAAAGGCTTCTCCTAATTTCTAGCACATGGTTATCTTTTGGTTCTCACTCCATTTCTACCTGATCATCACTTTTTCGACAACTTACTGGGACAGCTCTCTGGAATCTCTAAAAGCTAGGCTAAATACGCTGATATTTATATGATGAGGTATTTGTATTGGTTGTCAGTAAGTCACTGTACACTTATAAGATCACCATGAGGCAAGATGCAGCCTGGATCATAAAATAGCATAGCAGGCTAAATGTCTAATTTTTTCTAAATGGTTTAGAATAGAAAGTTAAAAGACATTTTAAAAAACAAACTAGTTAAGAGCATGAATTCTAGAAGTTAAGAAGCAGAGCCCACTAGAGCAAAACCAACCTTTATCTATACAATGATTTCCAGGACAGCCAGGACTACATAGTGAGACCCTGTCTCAAAAAGCCAAAACTAGTCAATCATGGTGATACACACCTTTACTCCCATCCTGAGGGAGGCATAATCATACAGATCTCTATGAGTTACAGCCTAGTCTGGTTTGTAGAGTGAGTTCCAGGACACTGATCTATGTGCCTCCTCATTGCCAGAGACTCCAGAGCAATGCATCTCCTTTATCTGGTATCCCAGGAACCCACATGGACAACAAAGAAAAATCTTGTTCCTTTACAAACTGATTGTGAAAGTTAGGCTGTCCATGGAGTTCCAGGATAGTCAGTCCTATACAGTAAGACTCCATGTAAAAAAAGATACACACACACACCTCTCTATAAAAATGAAGCAACAGCCGAAGAGTTAAACAATGGCCCAAGACAAGAATCAGATACTTTAAACTGGTAATAAAGTCAGACATCCAACATGACGCTGTTGAGAAAATGTGATGTTTACTCTTAAATCTTCTTGCCCAGAACAATGGGTGAAAAAAAAGAAAAGTCAAGTTCCAACAGTTCTCCTAATTCCCAGGACTCTTCCTGCTCTGGCACTGTAGACTTATCTAAATCATAGAAAGAAAAAGTGTTAGGAAGCATCATAAAATCTAGTAGCACATGTCTTTTACTCCTGAAAACTAGCTTATAAATTACAGCTAGTAAAATTTACATTTACCCAAGACTAGTGACATAGATCAGTGGTAGATCACTTGATTAGAATAACTTGGACTCTATATCCAGCAACAAAGAGAAAGAGAAAGAATGGGAGGGAGAGAGAAGTATGAGCCAAAATAATCTGTTTCCTATGAAAGATAGAGAGGAAATGAAAGACCCAGGAACCAAAAAGGGGTAAACAACACATTTAAGAAAGGAATATATTCCCCTGCTCTTGAAAGCAGAGAAATAAATTTCAACAAGCCAGAAAGAACACTAGAAGGGGCCAAACATAGGACCAGATGAATCCAAGTGTCCCCATTCTCATATCAGTCACCTCTACAAAGACATTTAACACATGAACACTCCAATCAAAAGAAGGCTCTACTTACACTCCTCAAACTCTTCATTGTTCCCTCTTATATCCATGTTAATAATATAACTGGAAAAAAAAGAGGATTTTATACTGAGTCCTATGAACAACACAGGCAATAAGATATCAACATTCTCAAATTAATGCCGGGAACAACCAGTTTTCAAAATGCAAGATCAGAAGTAGGTAGCTTTAGGCCCTAACATGTGTCCAGTTCATTCTCAATAGCAAGAGCCTACCTCAAAACTAAGAATATTGTCTTAGATTCTGGTCTGGCTTTAAACCCCCATGTAGTGGAAGGTGACCTTGAAGTTTTTACTGTCCTGAGTTTCCCACTTGAGGGCTGGGATTCACAGCAATGTGTCTGCCATTGATTAATGCCTTGTTGGTGTCTGAGCCAAGTGTGATGCAGGCTAGTCAAATACTCTACCAACTGAGCTACATCTCAGCCCCTATATGTACTTGTCTTTTATTTTTATTTCTCAATTTTTATTTTTAATTCTGTCTGTGTATATATGTCTACATATAGGAGTGCATATATATAGATATATGTCTTGATAGGTGCTATGTGTTATCAAGAATGGAGTGGAAGTCATATAAGAGTAGGCATGAATTTCATCAGAGTGACTTTCTAAAAATTACTCATAGTTAATAAGGTATTGTGTGCTTCATATAATTATAAGCTTCTGCCTACTAATGGAGATGTATAGGGATGTGGAATTCTAGAACCTAAGATACTTGTTTCTTTATAATTCATATTTAAGACTAACCAAGATCAATTCAGTTGAAATGGCTCATCAGTAAGATGTGTTTCCCAGCAAACCTAACAATCTGAATTTGATCCCAGGGACCTACATCATAATAGGAGAAAACCAATTGCTGCAAGTTATCTAATCTCTGATCTCTATACACCTACCATGGCACTTGCATGTACAAACACAAAAAATAAACAAATGTACCCTATGTTTTTTAAATTCACTGAGAAAGTAGGGAATAGTGTTTCAGACCTGAAACCCCAATACAGAGAAGGTAAAAGCAGAAAGATCCCAAGTTCAAGGCTACAAAATAAGTCTTAGTTTCACAAAACAATATGGCCAGTAGTGGTTTACAACATTAATCCCAGAACTGAGGATGAATGAATAAGAAGGCAGAGGCAGGCCAATCTCTGATTTCGAGGACAGCCTGGTCTATAGACTGAGTTCTAAGCCTGAGTTACACCAGAAAACTTTATCTAGAATATATATATATATATATATATATATATATATATATATATATATATGCCTAAAGCATGTAGTGGACCCTTTATCTACTGTGTCATATTACTGAGGTGTAAAGACAAGCACAGCCCTCAATTTAACCCCCAGCTTTCTTTCAACATGGGTAGTGTTTAATTATTAATTGTTTAACCCCTATTCTCCTGAAAGGTGCTCTCCCAGCCTTGCACCCAGAGCCAACTCTCCCTGCAGTTCCAGCTGCCATGACTGGTGGTCTAGTCTGGCCCAGTCCTTTGGAATGAGCTACACCAGGCCTCAACTCAGGAGGCTGTTGGTCTTACCAGCTCTTTCCACTAAGCAAAAGCCCCCTCATGTTCCCATTGGCTGCTCAGCCAGGGGCTCTCACAAGAGTCCAGTGATATTTCCCACCTCAGGCCACCCCTCCCCAGGAGCCATGCTCCACCTCATTCTCCAACCTACCCTGCTTGGCTCTGCCTTGTCCCACCACTGTCCTGTCCTCATGCCCCACCACCTATTCTCCTGACCAACATGCTCAGTCTGTCACCCCTTCCCAACCCCGCCCCTTCAAGTACTGTCTCAGTATCCTGGCATCTTCTAGAAATAAAACTGGTGCTTTGTCTTTTTGGCGTATAGGCGTTTCCACCAATCAGGCTTTGAGACCCCATCCCTCCTGCTGGGCCATGGTGGCCATTAGTCTCCTCTCGGCCACACAAGCCCCCCTTTTTAACAATCCTAAGCCCCAGGTTACTAGCTAGACCTCCCAGCACAGCAACATTCTCCTAACCCCTTGGGACATCCCACAGACATGCAGACCATTCTCCCACAGCCCATGAAGCCTAGGCCGAAGGCTAGGCCCCTGTCCGCCCTTTTCCCATGTCTTGGACCCAACCTCCTCTTCCTACTACCCTACCCGTGCCAGGTGCTCCCTGTGTGCGGACCAGCACTGCCTGAAGCCGCCTGGTTCCCCTGGTAACGGCCAAACATTGGAACATTCTAAACAGCCAGTCCCTGGGTTCAGGGTTCACAGCTGCCCTGTTCCCTGCCGCTCCCTTCTCCTCGCCATAACCCCCCTCTGCTCCTAAGGTCCTCTGTGACGTTCATGTCCCGCCCCTAACCCCATCAGAATCCTGGCCCTTTGTGCTTTTCGGCAGCACCTGGATCCATCCCAGGGCCTTCTGCACCGTTGCTGATGGCCTCGGCCCTGATCCTGGCTCCCACGGCCATTTTTTTTTTCTCTGTAAGGGGAGGTGTCTTACTGGATCTCAGTCCTCCTGATCCCAGTTGCCGAAAAGAAACCCAGCTACTCCAAAGTGTTGTCTCTACTTAAACCCGCAATACTCAAAGGAGACCTGGCCCCATTAGCCCACTGTATACACACCTGCTTGTGTGCTTGTCTGGCAAAGGTCCCAGCCACCCCCGCTCCTCTGCTCCTCTGGCGAGCCAGCAAGGGATGTGTGCGGGCAGCGCCCTTAATAGGGCCAAGCCCCTAGGCACCATGGGAGTAGAGGACATATTCCTGCCTTTTTGGGCTTCCACCTCTCAGGATGCCCATAACGACATTTCTGAATATTATAACCATGAGTTTGAGATACCTGCTCCAGTGCTTCTAGAATTGGACATCCCTGTTGAGATGCTACTTCTCACAGAAGGGCACCATTTCAATAGAGAGCTGTACCCAAGCCGGATATTGCGGCTAACCCTCTCTAACAACCCCCTTCTCCACGTAGTTTTTAAGAGCTGATCTTTGTAAGCCCAAGCTGGCTGGAACTGGCCATAGTCCTACCTTTAACTTTGGAGCATGGACCATGCCAGCTTTCTAGCAACTTTCTGAGTTCACAGGGAAAAAAAAGTCTTTACGTTTATTGTTTTATTTCATTTTTTTTTTCCGAGACAGAGTATCTCTGCATAACCCTGGCTCTTCTGGAACTCACTCTGTAGACCATACTGGCAAATGACTCAGAGATCCACCTGCCTCTGCCTCCCCAGTGGTGGTATGGAAAACCTATACCTGGCCCAAACTAAAATAAGAAAATAAATCTCTCTATACCAGAACTTGAAGTCTTCTACCTTGCTTAAACTGCCGGAATGTTTTGAAAATTTCGTCTCTCTGGTCTTCCAACTACCCTGAGCTCTGGCAGAAGACCATTTAGTCCCCTACAGAAGAGAAAGCAGGTGCAACAGCAAAACATCTAGCAATACTGAACTCTGGTGCTGGCATCAAAATTTGTTAGACCCTGAGGAGGGAAAAAAGAATTGGTTACTTTATGTTTTCTGCTGCCCTTTGCAATACATGAGAAAAACAAACAAACAAAGAAGCCTTTTTTACACAATACCTTTCTCTGGCAGACATCAATGTACTTCTTATGCAGTTGCTTCTGGACACTAACCATTGTTCCAGGAGTTTTCTATTTGATTAGAAATGACAGCTAAAAAAGTACAAGACGGGGCATAGTTGTGCAAGCCTTTAAGCCTTTCAACCAAAGATTTGAAAAGTAGAGGCAGTCAGAACTCTGATTTAGAAGCTAGCCTGGTCTACATCGTGAGTTCCAGAACAGATCTCTGATCTAAATTGTGAGCCAAGACAGGCAAGGCTACAGAGAAACCCTGTCTCAAAATAATAAACAAACAAACAAGACTTTGTTCAAATAGAGGATTTGGGTTCACTTCCCACCACCTATACAGTGTCTCACAACTACCCATAAGTCCTTTTCCAGAAAATCCAATGCCTTCTTCAAACCTCTACAGACACTAGGCACAATCGTGCTGCACATACACAAATGCAAGTAATACCCAGACATGCAAAACAAATCTAATTTAAAAAAATTAAAATCTAAATAAAAGGACTTGAGACAAACACAAAAGGCACTGTTTTTACTTCCTAGTCTGTATGAGTCACTAAGCTGAGGCCAAAGGCTGCATTTAGTATGGGAACTTGGGAGACCAACTGCACAAAGAAGTAAAATCTTCTTCTTAAAATAAAACTTCTATGTGAGGCGGGGCATGGTAGCACATGCCTGTATTCCCAGCACTCAGGAAGGGAGGTGCAGGCAGATCTCAGTGAGTTCCAGGGCAGCCTTGTCTACAAAATAACCCAAGGACAGGCAAGGGTATAGGAAAAACTGTCGAAAAAAAGAAAATAAAATAAAAATATTTTAAAAATCCGTTGTTCTTGTAGATGACCTGGGTTCAATTGCCATCACCCATACAGTGGCTCACAATGACCAAAACGTCCAATTCCAGGTAATACAATACCTACTTCACACACCAGGGACAGACATGGTTCCCAGACACAAATGCATACGAAATTCCATCCATATAACAGAAATCTAAATTAAAAAAAAAGTTATAATGTAAAAAAAGGTTCTTGAGCCAGACACATAAGACATTGTTATTCCTCCCTAGTACCAGCTGATCCCTAAGCTGTCCTAGGGGAGGGGGTGATGTGGGCTGGTTTTCTAGCCACTGTAACTCTACTGAGTAGGAAAAGAATGCAGTAAGGCTGGTTCCTCCCCACAGGTGGCTGGACATGTCTCCACCTGTCTGGCCTTTGTTCAGGCTTGTGCTTTAAACTTTATTTCAATACCCCCCCCCGCCAAAAAAACTAATTTATCATACTGCTGTCATCCATTTCTTCCTTCCCATGATCATTTGAAGATCCAATCTTTGGTCTTCCAGAGATGACTCTCAGTGTCCTCCAGATTTATATTCCACAATGGGATCTGAATACCATTACTATATTGCTTCAAAACATTCCTTCATGAGAGCCATCAAGTGATTTAAAATATAAGACCCAAAGGTAAAAATCAAATTGAGTAGTGGTCCCATCAGGGTGGGTATAGTATAGTAACCGAAAGAGAACTGTTATAGGATTTATACCTATCTCTGGAATCCTCTTTCTAGCATCTTTATGGCATTTTGTCCAGTTGCTGCTCCAGCTAGGTAGGTCCCCTAAATAATAGCTAATTTCAGGGAGCCCCTTTTGACTTAGCATTTCAGCCCAATAGATGGGATTATGGGCAAAGGTCTCTTCTAAAATTATGGGCAGAGATAGTGTAGACTCAGGAAGGCTGAAAGGCTAGTCAAAATCTAAGCAACAGGGCAATATCTAATCAGCCATCTCACCCCTGACCTCTGTGTTCACCAAGAGTCCTTATCAGGAATTTACTGATCTTCTTGTGAAAACCCACGCCAGAGTCCCTGTTCAGAGGACCCAGGCTCCAGCTATGGCTACCACAGAAGGGTTTTTATGTAATAAAATCAAAGAGAATTAAATATGTTGAAATTTTTGTAAATTGTTTGTTTTATTTAACTTCAGTGTTTTGTTTTTATTCTTATTTTTCATAAAATTTATTTGATGACATACAGTAGGTTTGCCTGCATGTACAACTGAAAGCCACGAGAGGTCAATAGATCTCATTATATATTTTTCAGAGCCACCCCTTGGTTGCAGAGAACTGAGCTTGTTATGCCATGTTCACCGGACCCTCAGAGACCACCAGGAAACAACTCGATGCAATTGCAAGAGAGCTTTATTACGAGAGTAATCGAACTCGGGACCCAAGTCTCACTGAAGCAGCAGTAGAGAAGTGGAACCCTGAACTTCGAGTGACCAGGATTTTTAAAGGGAAATTCTGGTAGCAGGGGTTTTCCATGGCAGCAAGCAGGAGGGCACAAGCCTTGGCGTTACAGAATTGGGTGAAGTTTAGCAGGGCGAGGTGACCTTTTCTGAGGAACACAATCACAATGGCTAAGGCATATAATCACAATGGCTATTTTTCTAAACCACATCTTAAACATTGGAGAGAATTCCCCCACCCCACCCCCCGATTCTCAACCGATTCCCATTGATTATTGCCAGGGAGTTTGTCTCCATTTTCTATGAAGCATTTATTCTGTTATATTTCCTGGAGGCTGTTGCTAGGAGAGTTAACTTTGTTTTCTGCCAGGTGTACATCCTGTGATATTTCTAGGTACATGAATTCAGTTCCCAGTCAAAATCTTTATTTCAAAATGGAGTTATATTCAGGCTAACTTAAACTCTTCAAGCTCAGGACCTCGGGAAGAGCAAGCAGTGCTCTTCAACTCTGAGCCATCTCTGCAGCCCCAAAGCAATTGTTCTTATAAGGACCTGAATTCAATTGCCAGCACCCATCTAGTGGCTCACAACTACCAGTAACTGCAGTTCTAGGGAAGACAATGCCTTCTGCCAAACTTTAAACACACCAGACACACTCATAGGAGACTGACACAAAGGCAAGCAAAACCTCATACATGTAACACAAACGTAAATAAAAGTGTTATCATTTAAAAAAAAGGCCTTGGGCCAGACACAAAGGACACTGATGTATGTGCCTCCTCATTGCCAGAGACAGCAGAAGCTCAGAGCAATGCATCTTTGGTGTCTGGGATCCCAGGAACGACATGGACAACAAAGTAAAATCTTGTTTCTTTACAAACCGAATATGAAAGTTAGGCTGTCCATGGTGGCTGCTACCTATAATCCCAGCATGTGGGGGAGGAACAGGAAGGCAGACACATGTGAGTTCAAGGCCAGTCTGGTTTACAAAGTGAGGATAGGTCATCCAAGCCTACAGAGAATCCCTGTATCAAAAAGTCTAATCAGAAAAAAAAAATCATTAAAATAGACCTGTTGTTTTAGAGAAACTGGCTTCAATTCCCAACAGCCATACACTGGCTTACAACCACTGGTAACTTCAGGTTCCGGGATTCCATGCAGTCTTCCAAAATCAGTTCCCATGCACACTCACGGTCTACTGGCAGAAACACAAGCAAAATCCCTTATATGCAAAGCAAATAAATCAATTAAACTTAAAAAAGGGTCTTGAGCCAGACACAAAAGATTCTGTAATGCCTCTCTATTTCCAGCTATTTAAATCTCCCATTTGTCTGGGAACCCATGATCCCACCTGCAAAATAAAGTAAAAGCTTCATCCTAAAAAATAAAAATTCAATGTTGGGCTGTGCATGGTGCCCTAGGCCTGTATCCCCAGCAGTCAGTAAAGCAACAGTAAATAGATCTCTGTGAGTTCCCAGACAGCCTAGTCTACATGTATGCCAAGGACAGGCAAGGCTACAGAGAAAGCCTGTCTTAAATATAAAATAAAACATTTTAAAAATTACTTGTTCTTATAAAATCTTGGGTTCAATTACCATTACCCACACAGTCATTCACAACTACCAATAACTCTGGTTCCAGGGAAGACAATGCAATCCTCGAACCTCTAAGGGCACCAGGCAAACACATGATGCTTAGATACTAATGCAAAGAAAACCTCCTACTTGTAAAGCAAATCCAATTTAAGACTGTTTTCTGAAAAAACAATAATAATAACTTGAGCCATACATAAAGGGCACTGGTATAGCCAATTAGTTCCAGCTACAGGGAAAGCTAAGCCTAATGTATGGGGTCAGTCTGGGAGCCCAGGTGACCACTTGCAAAACAAAGGAAAACTGTGCTTCGATTTTTTTAAAGGTTTATTTATTTTTATTACAATTTATTCTTTGTATTACAGGTGTAGCCCTCTCCCTATTTCCCTCAAATCCCACCCTCCTCCCCCTGGCCACTGATACGGGAGGTCCTCCTCCCCTCATATCTTACTCTAACCTACCGGGTCTCAGCAGGACTGGCTGCCTTGTTTTCCCCTGTGACCTGGTTAGGCTGCTCAGCCTCTCTGTGAGGTGATCAAAGAGCAAGCCACTGAGTTCCTGTCAGAGAATTTAGGCAGAGTGCAGGGAATCTTATGAAAGAAGAAGAAAATGAAATACAGGACCTCCACAAGGAGAGCATCAGAATCAAAATATCTGGGCACAGGGGTCTTTTCTGAGAATGATATTCCAACCAATTACTGTGCATGGAGATAACCTAGAAACCCTGCCCAGATGTAGCCTATGGCAGCTCTGTCTTTAACTGGGTTTCCTAGTAAAGCCATGCTCCTTGACAATTAAAATTCAGTGTGTGATGGGAATGGTGGCCCATGCATATAATACCAGCACTCAAGGAGGCAGGCAGGTGTCTGTGAGTTCAAGGCCAGCATCGTCTACAAAGTGAGGCCAGGGCAGCTAAGGACAGAGAGAAACCCTATCTCAAAAACAAAATGAAAAAATTTTACAAAAGCCCTTGTTCATATAGAGGACCTGGTTTCAATTCCCAGCACCTGTATAGTGGCCCACAACAATGGATATCTCATGTTCTAGGGAAGACAATGCCTTCTTTCAACCTAAGAAAGACTTTCTGTTGGCTTGAGCCCATTTCCAAGCAGTCTTCTCTGGTGTATACCCCATAATACCTCCACCTCTAAGTGTGAGGAGTTCTGAAATTGACAAATTTTTTGAGCTATTTTACCCAAGTCCAACATTTTTTGTGAGTTTTCAGCACAAAGTCACAATTACATTGTAAATGAGAATGTACTACCCTTAGGGAAATATTTCTTGGAATTTGAGGTTGATATTGCAAATATGTGTGCATGGTTTTCATTTTTCTTAAAAAATCTGTAAGTGTCTGAAGACAGAGTCAGTTCTGGTGGCACATGCCTATAGTACCAGTACTTGGGTGGTAGAGGCTAGAGGATCAGGAATTCAAGGCCAGTCTCAGTTTGCTTTATGATTTAAGGCTAGCCTGAAGTGAAGAGTGAAGAGGAAGTGAGGAGGGTACTATTGCTGAGCGTGGAGATAAGTTCAAACCCTAAGGGACACAAGCACATGCTGGTTGTTTAAACCTGGGATGGTCGTTCCTGCTTGCAACCCCAGTACCGGGCAGGCTGAGACAGGAGGATTGCTGTGGGTCCTGGGAAACAGAGTGAAACTCTGTGTCAACCAATAAACAAAAAGTAAGAAATTGGTTGCTTGGACAAAGAATGAAAGTGGTACAAGTTTTGGTGAGACACATAAAGAAAACATGTAAATTGGGTGGGCATGTTAAAGCATACCTGTTATCTCAGAGTATGGGAGGTACTGGTATGGACAATCAAAAGTTCAAGGTTATTCCGGGCTACAGAGTTAGTTTGAGGCCAGCTTAGGCTATGTGACGCTCTGCTGTAAAATAACAACTAAATAAATATGTAAATAAAATTTTAAAAGATAAAGAATGTTAGATCCATAGGCAATAGCAGAAAATGAAAGGGCACAAAATTACCTCAAAGCATGCAGATATTAAAGTGAACAGGATGTCATGAGGGAACCAGATGTTCACAGAGTATCTGTGCAAGATACAGTTGGTGCATTTCTACATATAGAGGGAAAACGGTTCCCTTCCATTGGACTAAGCTGGACATGCTCCCGGACCACATGGTAATAATTAATAGCTTCCGGCACAAGGCAAATACCTGGCATCAGGCAGGTGGAAGGAGAGCATGTTACCCATGTAGAATGCCCCGTCTCGTCATGACAGAGCATGAGGATAAGTCTTAAATTCTGATTCTCCTGCTTCTTTTTCCTGAGTGCTGAGATTACAGGTCAGTGACTCTACAGTTGGTTTATGAAGTTCTGGGGGACACACTCAGGGCCTCCTTGCATCCACGGCAAGCAATCTAGTAACTGAGTTACATTCTCAACACTGGATTGCTCGTTTTGATATGTGTGTATGCGTGTGTGTTGCATTGATGTATGTGTGAATACTCCAATGGAAGCTAGAAGTCAGTTTTCCCTTGATCACTCTCCACGCTATTATTTTTTTTAATAAAGTGGCTGAATTTTTGCTATTTTAAGTGTGTGTGTGTTTCTGGGAATGGGACTGCAAATGTACTTCTGCATGTGTTCGTATGCTGTCAGAAGCTTGAGGTATCAAATCTCTGGAGCTTTATTTACAGACAGTGGTGAGCTGTCTGATTGAGGGTGTTGGAAGTTGAACAGAGGTCGTCTGCAAGAGCAGCACAAGCTCTTAAACACTAAACCATCTCTTTACCCCTACCCACAGTGTTATTTTTCAATACTCGTTCTTTCACTGAACTTGGAGCTCACCAATTAAGTTAGGCTAGTGCTCCAGAAAGTCCTTGGAATCCATCTGTTTTCACCAACCTCCACCGCAGCACTGGGGTTACAGATGTTTGTTCCCAATTCTTGGCTTTTACACTGAAGCTGCAGATCCAAACTCAGATCCTTAAGCAAGCACAGTACACATGTTACCCACTGAGGCTGCAGCCCAGGACATTTTGCATGATTATAAACATAGTTTTTCTGCTTGGGATATAGATCCAGTAGGAGAATACTTAACTAGCATTCAAGAAGCACTGGATTAGACTCCTCTTCAGTGAACTAGGTGTGGGGTCCTACACATGAAAGTTAAGTACTTATTGTTAGGACCAATGAAATGATGATGGCACAACAGATTTTATAGGAAAGAGGTTTACTAGATGGAGAGGAAGAGAGAAAGAGAGAGAGACAGAGAGAGAGAGAGAAAGAGAGAGAAGAGGAGAGCAAGACATAATAGGGGGAAGGGAGAAGGTCCCTAGAGAGAGACAAGGGAGAGGGCAGGAGAGTAACCTAGAAGCAAGCTGCCTAAATAATAACATCCCTCCCTTTTTCTATAATGAAATATGAGGAGCTGGGGCTGATTCTCATATAAGGCAAGTTAAAGTACACAAATGTAGGTTAAATCGAAGCAAGGTTGCCATGCAAGTGCATAAGGGAAAGAGAGAGAAAAAAAAAAAAAAACAATAGCAACAAAATATTACATGGTCAAGATTACATGGTCAAGAGGAGGAGGGGAAGCCCCTGCCCTGGAAAGATCATGGTAGAGGATTGCCAGTACAGAGTTCCTAGCCACGCAAGGCAGCAGGTAGGGACTGAAGAATGGTGGGAGAACCTGGAGCTACTTGTTCTGGGCCTGAAGCACATGATTCCAGACTTTTGTTAGTAATAAGTGAATAACTGGCATAGAGTCTTTTCTGCCTACTTCCTGCTGATTCTGGGGACGCTCTAGGGAGGTCAAAAGGCTGAAATGGTTGCCAAGTCCAGGAAGAACAGGCTGTTTGGATGCTCTCCAGGGTCTGTGAGAATATCCATGGCTGGGACAGAAAGTGCAGGTCGGGATTGATGGATAGATGTCTGTGAGGTCAGACTGGAACACTTGTGGTAGCTGCTTTGGCTCTGTTATGCATATAGGAAAAAATTAGGTCAGGAAGGAACATATTTTTAGGCAGAAGACAAAGTTAAGTGGGTTATGGAGAAAATTCCTTAAGATGTATATTTAAAATTTTGGGAGATCAAAGAGCAGTGAAGGTTTTGGATCAAAGAGACTTGAACATGGGAACCTCCATTTACCTGAGGGAGCCTCCATTTACCCAGTCTCTGGCAGTAATCAAAAAGGTTTTGCTTTGGATCTGTCATCTAAAGAAATTGAGGCCAAGTTTGTTTACAGAACTGTGTAAGCTCATAGGCCATTTAAACAGGCACTAAGTGTAGAAATCTGAAATTCTCCAGAATACATCCCAGAGGAGAATCTGTAGGAATAGACGAATTGACTATTCCCATTGGGCAGGAAGGAGACAGTCACCTGTCAAGGTGCCCCAAGAGCAAGGTTTGACTCAGTAGTTTAGTACAATCTGTCCCAAGAGCTTGTCAGAGTTAGCCTGCAACCAAGGGCACAGTTGCCCTTAGCAGACAGGGTTTACCTACCACTAGCATTTTCATAGAGGAGCAAGAGCGGGAGGGAGAGAAACTGTGCCATTAGAGGGAAAATCTTACCAAGGGAGAAGGAGGGCTTAGATGAAGGGTTTGGATGTAGGATGGTGAGAGTGGTATGAAGCGTCTGTGCCAACCAGAATGAAGATTCACCAATCAGCTGGTTTTGGGTTAAAATCATAGCAATGAAGTAGCCAGGAATTGTTGCCGTCCAGAAGGGAAGTCTCACCAATCAGCGCTTGTTGGATGTAGGAATGTAGCAATGAAGTAGCCAGGAAGGGGAAGTCCCAAAACCAGGGAAAGGGGAGGAATCCCACCCTCTGAGATAGGCAATAGGTGCAGTACTCATCTGGAGTTCAACTGACCTGAGAGGTGGAGTCAGGTGGATTCCCTGCAGTTTCCAAGAATTACTTTTAAGGTTTACAAAGGAGATAATACTTTAGACATGTTAGTATCACAATTGTAATCTGCACTGAAATACATGTTGTAGCAAAGGCAATAGACATACATATTGGTGTTCAGTGCATAAACATTCTTTAAGGTGAGCTCTGAAAAGGCAGAAGTCTATCATGAAGCATAAGGGACAAAAGCTCATTTGATCTTAATCTTTAGTATGATTACACATTATGGAGATTTAAAGGAGATTCACAATCTTGAGCTTGGAACCATGATACTAGGAGGTATAGTGGAATGTTTTTGAATTAGACGTAGATTAATAAATCAGGATTCTATTGATAAAGGCCAAAGCTCTGGACAGTTAATATAACAGTACATAGGAACAAGAGGAAATAGTAAGCATTTTTATCTATTTCAGATAAAATCACCTTAGACCTTGCAACCTTTATAACTTGCATTTAGCAACCTTAAAACAATTTGAGACCCTAAAACAACATTTTCCTTAGGCCTTTTTATCTAGTTGTTTACTATGAGACATAGGTGAGACTGCTATGAACGTTTATTGTACTTTAGCTAAAGGGGTGGTAAAAGGTTCCATCTGAGGCCTGTTTCTTGAGTCTGGCAACAAGGCATATTGTGTCTAGGCCTGACAATAGCAACTCTAGGACTCAGGCTTCAGACCTGGTCTCCTTCATACAAAAAAGGACTGAGAAGGCATCTGAAATCTCCCAAGACAGAAGTTGGCAATATGTCCATGGGGCCTGTGTGTCAGGCCAAAACAGACCTGCAATGTTACCCTGTTCTGGGCAATGGTGGTAGAAGTCACTGAATCAGGCGAAGGAGCTCAAAGGCTGGAACTGTCTGTAGCCCTTGTGCTATTTGAGCCTCCATGGCTGGGCACAGAGGACAAGCCTGCAATGGGAACATTTTGACTTCCAAAATCCAGTCTGCCAGGAGGCAGTGTGTGGCTTGTTGGGGCCGCTGTGGGACCAGTGTCCCCTTTGGCTGCTTTTGAAATAGCGAGCTGGCAGAGTTGACTTTAGGCTGTACCACAGTGGGGTGGGGCATTGCAGACTTCTTGCTTTTTGTGAGGGAATACCAACAGCTTCAGAGAAGCAGCCAATGTCTAGAACATAGTTTTTGCTTTAGATGAGCCCAATGGGAAGACTCCTCTCTTATTATTTAAACCAACGCCTGTATGGTGACTGAGAGAAAATCCTCAGCTCTTAAATTAGGTAAGCAGCGAGACTATGTCTGCATCTGTAGCAGTATAAATACGTTTTTGAACATGTGAAAGTTCTTGATCATCTATGAGATGACTGGGTATAAACTTTAATTTCTTAACCATGAAGTATTAGGACTTTAAGTTTGTCCCTGTTAAGTTGGAGAGTTAAAAGTCATAAATATAGTCCATTAATGTGAGAGCATGATAGTTTCTGTTGGTTTAGTATATAAAAAGTTCATAGTTAAAAAAGTCTAAGGCTATACCATAGATTCATAATATTACAATTTTAGTTAAGTAGACCAAGCATATTTTCACCTTTTGATAGTGAACTCATAGCACAATGATCAAGTTTTAACATAAATAAATCCTGTAAAATCAATAGATCTTAATTTAGAGTCCTGGTGAAAACTTGTACATAGTAATCCCTGATTTATGAGTTTTAAAACCAACAATATAGTAGAACAATGTAAAGCAGTATTAAAATCACAATTGAATTTGTTATCGCAAAATGGTTACTAAGAAAGACTAGTTGTGGACCTGGATCATAGGCAGCTCATGGCAGGATGAACAGCATTTAGTATTTCAGGATTTGATAAAGACCTAGGCAGTTGGACATGCATTTTTAAATTAGCTTAATTTGAAGAGACCTTTATAACTTTGAATTTTTAGCATTATGTAAAAATTATTTTGAACGAGGTTTGAATCATATATATTGTATAGCATAACTTTGAATTTTTATAAACATCCATATCAATTTAAAATGAGACTTGTTGCTGTCCATGTGTGGTGTGTGACCATAGTGTCATAGTGAGACCTGGTGCTTGCTGATGGGAAGGCTGTCTCAGTAGAGTTTATAACTCTGCATTTATATGGCATGGCTGATCAGAAGTCTGTGCAACTGAAAACCCTCTTCTGCATGCTTCCTCTGGTGGCAGGTGTTCCATGGGAGATTTAAAACCTCGCCCCTGGGCCTGAGGCAGTGGCACAACATACAGCCATCTGTGTGTGTGCGTAGGGTCCCCAGCAATTGCTTACCTAAATGGAATAGTTTAGCAGCAGGCTGTGCCTGTGTCTGGAGCAGCAGTTTCAGCCTCTGGCCTGAGCCTTTTAGTTTCCCCAGCTGATTTTGGTGCAGCGTGAGTGTCCACCATGTCCGCAGTGCTCAGAGCACATGACAGGATGCTGAGTCTGAGCAGCCATGAAGAGAGGGACAGGTGTGTGTGGTAAGGGCAGGACACATGAGGGAGAGTGTAAGTTTTAAGTCATATGTTTGAGTGGAGGTTAGGGATAGGTAGAACAGAAAAAAAAGTTCTGTTGCCAGGATCTTGGTCTGATTAAGTGTCCCTGGTATAACAAACCAGGGGTTACCAGGTGAGCCTTTTCCAATGCACTAATGTTAGGATCAATGAAATGATGATGTGCACAACAGATTTCATATGAAAGAAGTTTATTAGATGGAGATGGAGAGTGAGAGAGAAGGAGAGAAGACATGATAGGAGGAAGAGAAAGGAGTGCCCTGACAGAGAAAGGGGAGGGAACAGGAGAGTGAGAGAATAAGAGAGTAAGAGGGCAAAAATGCAAGAGAGGGACAAAGAGGCTGGCTGATTCTTTTAAGGAGCAACTTGACCACAGTACAAGGTGTGGCTACATGGCAGGGGACACATGACGACATCATAGGTTGCTAGGTAACCCAGGAGCAGGCTGCCTAAAAACAAACATATCTTCTGGAGGTATCTCCATCCCTGATCTCAAGCTGTACTATAGAGCAACAATAATTAAAACTGCATGGTATTGGCATAGAAACAGACTTTTGCATCCATGTAATTAAATAGAAGATCCAGAAATAAACGCACACACCTATGGACACCTGATTTTGATAAAGATGCTAAAACAATACAATGGAAAAAAGATAGCATCTTTAACAAATGATGAGAGAATGATCTCTCCCTCTGGTGTCCTCCATCAGTCTCAGGCATCTATTCTTTTTTCCCCCATCCTCTAGCTCTTCTTGGTAGTACCATAGACTCTCAGACAGTACCAGGCTGTGGTATGTCACCAGAATTTCAATAGTACCCACAGGTCTTAAGGTCATTTGTCTCTCAGCCAGGCTAGCAGACTGACAATGGAATAGAACAATTTGTAGGGGAAGCCAAATATCTCCTAGGAAGGTGTGGGACTCTGCTGGTAAGGATGAAGCCTGTCATCTCTGGATAGACAATCATTTGCACTCCATCTATGAGGATAGAGCCTTTTTCTCAGCAGAGTTCTGAAATGAATACCCTGATCTGAGTAACTCCATGTCTTACAATGAGGTCACATGTCCCTCAGTGGCCATTAGAGGCCAGACCTTCCCTTGATAAGGAATGTGCTCTAACAAGCACCTTGGAATACCTAAAAATGTCCTACCCTGCTAAGAACCTTAGTCCAGCAGTGACATTCAATTGTACATGGAGATCTCCCCCAAAGGATATTTATGTACTGTATTTTCCTTCTTGTGATAGGACCATTTAAGTATCCCTGATTTCCTGAATGAAGGGATGTGTAAGCAGGCATCTCTCCAGCCAGTCCCCAAGGGACCTGACAATTGTGGCATCAGGCATCTTTGAGGCCACCTGTGGACCACTGCTACCACCTGCACATACTCTGGGTTACCTTGTGAAAGAACTCTTACTCCTTTCTCTCTCTCTCTCTCTCTCTCTCTCTCTCTCTCTCTCTCTCTCTCTTTCTTTGTACCCTGCCCGGAGATGGTCTCTGTTACCCCCTCCCCCTTCTATTAAGAAAACCTCACACATGGAACCAGTCACCTGTTTGATTTATGAATCTGCCATATGACTCCACTGCACTATCCTAACACTGACCTCAGCGAATCAAACATATTCAATCCTGAAATCCCTCCTTCTGCCAAGAGTTTATATTGCCTTTGATTTCACAGGCATAATGGTATATACATTCACACTTTCTCAATTCACGACCTGATGAGATTTTATATTTATCTTCCATAGAGTCTGCTTTGTTGCAGCTCATTGGGTCTGGGCCTCGCTTGGAGTGAGTCTTGGCTGCAAACAGACAGGGCATAACATCTGGCCCGCACCTCTGTTGTGCTGAGCATAGCAACTTGACCAAGAGCTGTAATGCTTTGGTGTCTGGCATAGACTTTGGAGAGCCCAAGCTTCCATTGTCACTGGTGACCTCATGCTAAAAGAGCTAAACTGTAACACTTGTGGAAAACCTTTTCCATACCCCTTAGAGCACTCAGGCCTCACCCTAAGGTGCTCTAGCTGTCCCTCAGAGAAACCTAACCCCATTCTTCATATGGAAGCCAAGTTCCAGTATCCCAGCTGGAATCCAGGCTCCTGTCAAAAGGAGAATGACAGGAAAGCCTAGACTTCTTTTCTCCTTCAGAAGTCCTCTTTCTCTATAGATCATACTATAGACATGCACTGTAGTGAAAGTATGATGTCTGTCCTTATGTATGATGGTGGATGTTTCTTTTTCCCACCTGATCTTTCAGTAATGCTCTCTGAGCTGTGGTACCTGGCTTGGGCCCACATTGTTTCTGTTAAAGTAACTACTGAAGTGCCCACTTATCTGGTTTCTTGGGACACTTATGGACCTGTGGGTCGTCATCAAGAAACAGGGCAGCAAGACTGACAATCCAGGATTAGGGCCTAGTACTGAGTCACAGAAGCATTAGACAGCCAGTGTTACAGGTATCTTTGGAGTAGGGCCTCAAAGACATGAGATGTTGTGAGTGTAAGATCCTGACCCAGAGTTAACTTGTTTGTTTGTTTGTCCATTAGACCAGCAGAAGCTACCACAGCATGGACAGGTGGGCCACCCAGTGGCTACAGGGTCCAATTGTTTAGACAGTGTGTCACAGGACATTTCCATGGATTAAAATCTCCTTTGTCTTGTTTCACAGACAAACAGATGAAAAAGTTTTGCAGCATCTTTAAGTTCTAGGCCTGGAGCTGAGGACAAAGCTGTTTTTAAAACCTCAAATGTCTTTTGTTTAGTCTCAGTACAGATGAGTGGTTCAGTGCCCCACTTTGTGCTGGTGTACTGAGGCCCTGTTAGTTCCACAAAGTCTGGTATCCAGAAGCAACAATACCTAACTTCACCTAGGAACATTTAAATCTGTCTCTTAGTCTCTGGAGTTGGCATTGGAAGGATGATGGCAACACACCTTCTCTGACACAGGCTCCTTTTGCCTCCCCTCAGCTGATAAAAGGATAGGAGTCTGATGTACAATGTTCGGCTTTCTTAGCTGACATTCTGTATCCCACTGTCTGTAATTCTGGCAGTAGTCCCCTGGTGCCCCTTTAATAGCATTTTTTTTTCCTGAGAAACTTTGGATAAAAGGAAGCGAGGTCAGCATTTAAATCTTTGGGACAACCTGGCCCATAGAAGTTGCCTGCTGTAACCTCATCTGGATCTATGCCTCAAAAAAATAACTCAAAAAACAAAAAAGTCTCAATAGAACAAAAATAAAAAGCAAAACAACAACAACAAAACAAAAACGAAAACAATGAAAAAAAAGAAAAAGAAAAAAATATCAGTTTTCTGTGTGTAATTTTTTTTTTAAATCACCTGCATCTTAATACCCCTTTGTTACTCTTTTGTCTGCAAGACTGGGAACTGAAACCAGGGCTGACTTGCCCCTGTCAGCCAGCCTTGTAATACTCTTCTAGGACCAACAGAGGGCAATGCTGCTTAGGCTGTTCTTTGGGAAGCAGGCTGCTGACTGGCATTTCCTGTCCTTCAGTTGTTCAAGCAAGAGAGTTTGACTCTGAGGTGGGCTACTGGAGCCAATTTAAGGTCAGTAGTGGAAGCTGGCAGCTGTGGTCATTGTTCTGATGCTGCATCTCAATTGCATCTTTGACACCTCAGAGCACTAGCCTCCTACTTCAACGTCTCCTGAGACAACAGTTCCTCTCTTCTAGGCAGAGACTGATCTTCCTGGTTACTAGGGCAGGGGTGAGCCCTCCCCAGGCAGAGACAGCAGCAGGTGGATGTGTACTCCTTCAAGGCTTTATTGTTTAGAGGGAACAGATATAGAGGAGTTATTTTTTCTGAAATGTCAGCTTCCAGACCAGGCTCATAGTGAGTCTCTCTTGCTCTTTCACTGTCAGTGCTGTGAGGGAAAGCTCGATGCAGATTTGAGACATTAACAGGGCAGGTAGGAAGAAAGTCTGATTATTTATTAATTCAGATGATAAACTAAAAAGTGTTTATTGGGACCATAATCCTTTTCTCCTAAAGTAAATGGCATTTCCTATTACAGTCACCACTTTGTTCTCTCACGCCATGTTTTAGAAATAAAGCTACCAGGAGCCAGGACTGTACCTCAGTTGGTTAGGGTACTTGCCCAGTGTACATGAAGACCTCAATTTGATCCCCAGTAGGGAATAAACTGAAAGTGGTGGTGCATCCTTGGAATCTCAGTTCTCCAGAGGTAGAGGCAGGCAAACCAGAAGTTCATGGACCTCTCCAGCTACATAGTGAGTTTGAGTCCAGTGTGGGAATATGGGATACATGAGACTCTATGACAAAAAAAGGGAGGGGCAGTAAGGTTGCTCAGTGGGTAAGGGCATTGGCCACACAAACCTGGTCCCCTGAGTTCCATCACCAATGCTTAAAGGTGGAGGAGATAAGTGACCTTCATACACACTGTGAGCACCCATACACAAAAATAATATTCATTTTGAAACAGAAAGAAATTGAGTAAGTCCCCCCCTTCAGAATGGGTAGAGAGGCACAAATAAAAATTCATTTATGTAGAAATTTTAAATGAGGTGTTAAATACTGTAAGGGATACCTAAAGCACACAAAGACATTCCCCCAGAAAGAGAGAGAGAACTTCAGACCCATCTCTCTTAGGAACATTGATACAAAAATATTTAATGAAATACTTGCAAACCATATCCAAGAACACTTAAAAGATGTCATCCACTGTGACCAAGTAGGCTTCATCCCGGGCATGCAGGGGTGGTTCCAGATATGAAAATCCAATAATGTGATCCACCATAAAAAAAAAAAAAACCTGAAGGAGAAAACCACATGATCATCTCCTTAGATGCCAAAAACAAGCAAGTGACAAAATGCAACACCCATTCAAGTTTAAAGTCTTGAAGAGGTCAGGGATACAAGGCACATACCTAAACATAGTAAAGGCAATATACAACAAGCCTATAGCCAGCATCAAAATGAATGAACAGAAACATAAATCAAGCCCACTGAAGTCAGGGACAAGGCAAGGCTGCCCACTCTCTCCATATCTCTTCCACATGGTACTTGAAGTCCTAGCTAGAACAATAAGACAACTAAAGAAGATCAAAGGGGATACAAATTGGAAAGGAAGAAGTCAAAGTATCACTGTTTGCAGATGATATGATAGTATACATGAGCGACCCCAAAAATTCACCCAGAGAACTCCTTCAGCTGATAAAAACCTTCAGCCAAGTGGCTGGATATTAAATTAACTAAAAAACAAAACAAACAAACAAACAAACAAAAAAACAAAACAAAATAGTAACCCTCCTGTATACCAAAGACAAAAGGGCTGAGAAAGAAATTAGGGAAACAACACCATTCACAATAGTCACTAATAACATAAAGCACCTTGTTGTGACTCTAACCAAACAAATGAAAAACCTGCCTGAAAAAAAAATTTCAAGCCTCTGAAGAAAAATTGAAGATAAGAGGAGATTTAAAGATCTCCTGTACTCATGGATCGGCAGGAATAACATAGTGAAATTGGCCATCCTGCCAAAAGCAATCTACAGATTCAATACAATTCCCATCAAAATACCAATACAATTCTTTACAGACATTGAAGGAAACTTCATGTGGAAAATAAAAAACCCAGAATTGCCAAAACCATCCTGTACCACAACAGGTCATCCTGAAGTATCTCCATCCCTGATCTCAAGCTGTACTACAGAGCAATAATAATAATAACTGTATGGTACTGGCATAGAAACAGAATTTTGGATCATTGGAACCGAATAGAAGAACCAGAAATAAACCCATACACCTAAGGATACTTGATTTTTCACAAAGAAGGCAAAACCACACAATGGAAAAAAGACAACATCTGCAATGTGCTGGTCTAAGTGGATATCTATATGCCCCCAAATGAAAATATATCCATATTTCTCACCCTGCACAATACTAAAGTCCAAGTGGATCAAAGACTTCAACATAAAACCAGACACACTAATTTGTTTAGAAGAATAAGTGAGGAAGAGCCTAGGACTCGTTGGCAAAGAGACAAATTTCTGAAGAGAGCACCAACAGCACAGGTTCTAAGATCAACAATCAGTAAATGGGACCTCATGAAACTGAAAAGCTTTGATAAACAAAGGACACTGTCATCAGCATAAAATGACAGCCTACAAACTGGGAAAGGATCTTCACCAACCCTATATCTGACAGAGGGCTAATATCCAGAATATATAAAGAAGTTAAAAAGCAACAAATCAAGTAATCCAATTCAAAAATAGGGTACAGAGCTAAACAGAATTCTCAAAGAGGAATATTGAATGGCAGAGAAACACTTAAAGAAAAGATCAACCTCCTTAGTCATCAGTGAAATGCAAATTAAAACAACCCTGAGATTTCACCTTACACCCATCAGAATGGCTAAGATCCAAAACTCAAGTGACAACACATGCTGGAGAGGATGTGGAGAAAGGGGAACCCTCCTCCATTGCTGGTAGAATGTAAACTTGGGAAGTCACTTTGGAAATCAATCTGGTGCTTTCTCAGACAATAAAGAATAGGGCTACCTAAAGATCCAGCTCTATCATTCCTGGACATATCTCCAAGAGATGCTCAAGTATAGAACCATGGCATTTGTTCAACCATGTCCATAGCAACTTTATTTGTAATAGCCAGAATCAGGAAACAGTATAGATGTCCCTCAACAGAGGAATGGGTACAGATTGTGGTAATTTACACAGTGGAATACTACTCAGCAATTAAAAACAAGGAAACCATGAAATGTGCAGGCTAATGGTGAGATCTAGTAAAAATCATCCTGAATGAGGAATTCCTGAAGCAAAAAGACACACATGGGATATACTCACTCATAAGTGAGTATAAGATAAACATACTAAAATCTGTAAACCTAAAGAAGATAAGCAGGAAGGAGGATCCTGGGTAAGATGATCAATCCTCACTCAGAAAGACAAATAGGGTGGACATGGGAAGAAGAAGAAAACAGGAAACAGGAGAGGAGCCTACCACAGAGGGCTTCTGAAAGACTGTAGCCAGCAGTGTATCAAAGCAGATGCTGAGACTCATAACCAAACTTTGGGCAGAGTGCAGGGAATCTTATGAAAGAAGGGGAAATAGAAAGACGTGGAGGGGACAGGAGCTCCACAAGGAGAGCAACAGAACCAAAAAGTCTGGGCACGGGGGTCTTTTCTGAGAGTGATACTCCAACCAGGGACCACTCATGGAGATAAACTAGAACACCTTCTCTGATGTAGTCCATGGCAACTAAGTATCCTAGTGGGTTCCCTAAAAAGTGGAACAGGGACTGTCTCTGACATGAACTCAGTGGCTAGCTCTATGATTACCAACCCCTGAGGTGGAAGCAGCCTTATCAGGCCACAGAGGAAGAGAATTCAGCCAGTCCTGAGGTGACCTGATAGGCTAGTGTCAGATGGAAAAGGAGGATGACCTCTCCTATCAGTGAACTTTGGAGTTTATGTCAAGTTCACATAAGAGTAGCTAGAACACTAGTTTTTTCCATCACTTTAATTTCTGTTCTGTATCTCAGTGGAATGTGGGGAAATTCAGCCTGAGTCATTCCTGCCCTCCTGATGTCAAGTGTTGGTCTCTGAATATTCCACCTGGCCTGCTATATAGGAGGGAGTACACAAAGGTTGGAGGCCCATCTCTCAGTGTTGTTCGTGACTTTCTGCTAAGCCACTTATTGTCCCCTTTCATTACTGTTTTGTCCAGAAGCTAAGGGAGTCTGTCAGTTGGTTGGAGGCTGGCTGCTTCCAGTTCATCTCCTTAAACCATCCAAGAGCCTCTTTGCGAGTACTAATAGGAAACTTGTCCAAGCAACCTTCATAGTCCCTTCTCTTCTTCTAGCCAGGATGTATTCATCCCATGAGGCAAGCAAGGCTTATTTTACCACAGTATAGGGAGAAAAGGGAAAATACAGGAAGAGAAACTAGGCCTCAGTCTATGGCAGCTAAGAGGCTGAGCCAACCAGCTGTTGAGTGGGATAATTAAAACTGATATAACATCAGAAATAAATCAGTATTGGCATCTATTTATTTATGTAGGTTTTTGCTGTTTTGAGACAGCAATAGATAACCCAGGTTGGCTGTTAAAGTATGCAGCACAGGCTGACCTAGAACTCGTGATCCTCCTCCTTCTGCTATGATTGATTACAGGCATGTTCCACCATAGCTGGCTCCAGTCTAACTTTAAAAATATTTATATTGGTAGAGGGAGCAGATGGAGAGATGGCTCAGCGATTAAGAGCACTTGTTACTCTGGCACAGGACACAGGTTCAGTTCCCAGCACCCACATGGTGGCTCACAGCCATCTATAACTCCAGTCAAAGGGGATCTGATGCTCTCGTCTGACCTCCATGGGTACGAGGTGTGCATATGGTGCACAACATACATTTGAGCAAAGCACTCACACATATAAAATGAAATTCACTCATTAAAAAAAACACTCATTCTCATAAAATAAATACATCCAAAATAGGATGAAATTCTGTGACTTTGTTAAAGAATGTGTGGGTGTTTGCACGCATGCTAATGTTCGCGTTTATGTGTGGATACCTTTGTGTACATATGTGTTTGTAGCACCTGTAACTGCATGTGGAGGACAGGTCAGCCACAGGTGAAGCTCCTCCAGAGTTGCTTGCTTGTTTTTGCTTGCCTCCACAGACAAGGTCTCTCAGTCGACCTGGAGCTCACCACCTGGAAGAATAGCCAGCTGGTCAGTGAGCCCAGGGACCTGCCTACTCCACTCACCTAGCACTGGTATAACAAGCATGTGCTACCATGTCTGGCTCTTTGTTGTGTTTCTTATATGTGAGGAGTCCAGAAGAGGACATCACATCCCCTGGAGGTAGAGCTATACACAGTCAAGAGCTCCCTCACTTGAGTGCTGGGAACTGAGTTTGGGTCCTCTGGAGGAGCAGCAAGTGCTCTTCACAGGTGAGCAGCTCCCTATCCCCTTGCTGTTGTTTGGAGACAGAGTGATGCCCTGTGTCCTAGGCTGGCCTCACATTCACAGCACTTGCCACAGCATCTCAAGTACTGGGATTATAGCATCTACTGCCACTCCTGGCTAGTGCTGAGGGTGGAACCCAGGGCTTCATATGCGCCTGGCAATTCTTGTCCCCCTAAGCTATACCCCCAGCCCTAGCATTCCTTTTATTTAAAAAAGATTTTGTTTTTATTTTTATTCATGCGTGTCTATATGAATGTATACCTTGTCTGTTTGAATTCTGTGGACCTGGAGCAATTTTAAGCTATGAAATGTGGACCCTGGAAACCAAATTCTAGTCTTGCAGAAGAGCAGTAAGTCCTGCTAACCACTAAGCCATCGCCCTAGTCCCAGGAGTATTTCTGATAGCCAAAGATAGAAGCAGCAGCCAGCATATGAAAGCAGCCTAAATGTCCACTAATGAGTAAATTCATAAACAAAACGGAAAATATCTCTGGGATTGTAGCTCAGTGGTAAAGCCATTCATTGTCCCAAGCATAACCTGAAAAACCAAACACACAATAAAGTGTATATTAATAAAAGAACTTTATTAAGCCTTAAAATGAAAGGAACATTTGATATGTTCTGCAGCATGAATGAGACTGATGGACATGATGCTAAGTGAAATGAGCCAGCTGGAAATGGACAATTTCCACATGGAAGAAGGACCCAGAAGCCTGGAGCTGAAGTTCAGTGGTAGATCAACAGCCTTTAGTGTTGGACACACTAACATGTTCTTCAGCACTACAGAGGAAAATACCCAGAACCGTCAAGTTCATAGACAGAAAGTTCAGTGGTAGTTGACCGAGGCCGGAAGCATGAAAGATTGTGACAGTGTTCTGTTAGATTTTGAGAAAGGACATATCTAAGGGCTAGCCTCTGACTCACTGAACAAGTGAGAATGTCCTTGAACTTTTTTCTGACCTTCCTGCTTCCACCTGCCAAGTGCTGCTCTTACAGGCATGCAGCACCATGTCTGTGTTATGTGGCGCTATGGATCAAACCCAGGATTTGCATATTCTATGCAATCATCTTATCAACTGAACCATAGCCTCAGCTCAGCTCCTGTTTTTCCTTGTTTGTTTGTTTGTTTGTTTATAGGGTCTCATGTGATTCAGGTTTGACAAGAACTCAGCATAGAACCAAGGCTGGCAGAGAATTCCTACTCCTCCTCCTAAAATTACAAGTATGTAGCACTACCATACAGGGCAATTGCATTTATTTATTTATTTATTTACTCATTTAATTTGAGGCAGGCTCTTACTCAGCAGCAAAAGCTGGCTTGGAAGTCTCTCTGTAAGAATTGTGTTCTCAAATGCCTGGGCAATTCTCCTGCTCCAACCTCTTCCTGGTCTTGGGATCACAAGAATGAGAGAATGAGCCTTTGTGTCCAGTGTAAAGAATTAGCGTTGAATGAATACAGAATTTTAGTTTCCCAGTGTGAGAACGTTCTGATAATGGATAGTCACAGCACTGGGTATGTACTTGCCTCCACTGCATTTCTGATTTTATTCTTTGTCCTACTTCACAATTGTAGTCAAGAATAAGAATGCCAGCATCATTGACTACCATTGTGAATTTGAGGCCAGCTTGAGCTATATGAGAACTTGTTTCAAAAAACCAAGGGCTAGGCATGATGGTGCAAGCCTTTAACACCAGCATTTGGGAGGCAGAGGCAGGAGGAACTCTAATGAATTTGAGGCCAACTTGGTCTATAAATCTTGTTTCTGGGCAGACAGGGCTACTTGGTGGAACTCTGTCTCAAGAAACAAAAACCAAAACTACAAATGGCAAAAAGCCAGGCACAGGGGCTTGTGCTTCCAGCTCCAATACTTGGAAGCCTAAGGCTGGGGAATCTCTGTGCATTTGAGCTCAGCCTGATCTCCCGAATGAGACTGCCTTAAAAAACAACTGCAAGAGGGGCAAGATGGCGGCACCAGGAGGACTCTCATTCTGAGCAGCAGCACAGCAGGATCAGCACAGTGACCAACAATCAGAACTCTCGGCCATAAAACACAGTCATTGTGTTTCCTAGGTGAGAGGATACCCCACGGTGGGTGATTCAATCTGCTTTTAACCTACCCGGCTAAACCTCGGAAGAGATTCCGGTTCCCCCAGATGCTTGGCTGCCAGCCGCCAGCCCCAGCCCCAGCCCAGAGCCACAAGCCAGTGTCTCTGGTCATGGTCCCAGACTGAACCGTGCGCACCACACTATCAGAGATTGGAATTTTCAGTCGAGAGATAACCCCAGGGTACAGGAAACGACTGAGACCGGCTTTAGGTCACCCAGACATCTCCCGGAAAAGATTCGGGGTCCACGGGCACCCCAGGAGCCAGCCCGGAGCCAGAGTCGGGGACCCAGGTTCCCGCACTGAGCCCTGCCTGCCTGCGTGCCTGACACGCTGCCTGAGATAGAACTGTGGGCACCAGGGCACCAGCAAATGAGTTTCACTGTCCGGTGCAAACACACAGGGAGGGAAATGGTGGTCTGATCTCAGAGCACTCAGCCGACACCCCCAACCTGAAAAGGTCCCCGGAAAATTACCCAGCTTAGGGAGGCACCCAGGTTCCCAAAGGCCGCAAAGGCAGACACAGGCAGTTTCTGCGCACCAGACAGCTGGCAGAGACTGAGCCACCATCACACAGCTGTGCTCCAGGCACAGGCAGTTTCTGCGGCCAGCCAGCTGGCAGACACTGAGCAGTGTGCACCAGCACAAAAAAAGACACTGGGAGTCCGTGTCTCCAGAGAATCCACAGGGAAGGAAGGAAACTCTACTGACCTAAATCACCCAATCCTTCCTTAGAAAAAGTCTAGCAGACTAGTGGGGCCGAGGCGCCAGCACTCAGCTGTGCTCCAGACACAGGCACAAACAGTTGATGCGCGCCTGATGTCCAACTGGGTCACAGCAGCTGATCATTAAATTTACAACAAGAAACCCAGAAACAGGGCAGCTGCCCTCAGGACTTCCATGGGTTAGAGGAGAACCCTCTCAACTAACAAAGACCACAGTTACCACTCAGGTCTATATCCCTGAGGTGAGCAACTCCTGAAAAAACACGAGCCATCCAGGGAATATACACAAAAATCTGAGAATACATCCTTCAGGAAAAACCAGCTTTCTGCAAAGGGGATTCTCTCCACCACAGGATCCCCAGGAACCACCAGAAAATAACCCCAAACACCTAAGATAGCACAATAGGTAGAGGCCAGCACAAAAGCTCAAGCAACAAAAGACAGAGCAATATGGCATCTCCAGAACCCACCCAGGGGCAAGTAGCCCTGGACACCCCACCATAACTGAAATCCAAGAAGATGACCTAACAAGTATGCTCATGAAGATGATAACAGAGAAAACAAATAAGATTCGTAAAGACATAGAGGAAGATAAACTCAAACAGAATATTCATCCGTAAAGAAATAGAGGAAGCTGCAGCCAAACAGTTTATGGCCTTTAGAAAGGAAATGCTTAAAACACTGAATGAAATGAAAGAAACAGAGTTGAAGGAACTAAAAGAAAAACAGGAAAGTACAATCAGACAGGTGAAGGAAGTAAACAAAACAACTCAAGACCTGAAGATAGAATTGGAAAAATTAAAGAAAACACAAATGGAAGAAATAATGGAAAGGAAGAATCTAGGGAAAAAAAAAAAAAACAAAACAGCAACTAGAGAGGTAAGCATAACCAACAGACTACAAGAGATGGAAGAAAGAATCTCAGGTGTAGAAGATACAATGGAAGAAATCGATGTATCTGTCAAAGAAAATGTTAAATCCGAAAAATTCCTGACACAGACCGTCCAAGAAATGCAAGACAATATGAAAGGACAAAACCTAAGAATAATAGGTATAGAGGAAAAAGAAGACTCCCTTCTCCAAGGCGAGAAAATATTTTCAACAAAATCATTGAAGAAAATTTCCCCAAGCTAAAGGAGAGGCCAATTAGAATACATGAGGCTTACAGAACACCCAACAAATTTGACCAGAAAAGAAAATCCTCCCGCCACATAATAATCAAAACAGTAAGTATACAGAACAAAGAAAAAATACTAAAAGCTGCAAGGGAAAAAGGCCAAGTAACATATAATGGCAAACACATTAGAATCACACCTGACTTTTCAACAGAGACTATGAAAGCCAGAAGGGCCTGGACGGATATCATGCAGACCCTAAGAGAACACAGATGTCAGCCCAGGCTACCCCGCAAAACTCTCAGTCCTCATAGATGGAGAAAACAAGATATTCAATGACAAAAACAAATTTCAACAATACCTACAAACAAATCCAGCATTACAGAAGACACTGGAAGGGAAAATACAACCCAAGAAAGCTAGCTACATTCAAGAAAACACAGGAAATAAATAACCTCACTTCAGTAAAACAAAAAGCAACCAAGCATACAACCTGATGACCACAGCCAACATCAAAATCAAGAGATCTAACAGCCACTGGTCATTAATCTCTCTCAACATCAATGGACTCAACTCTCCAATAAAAAGACACAGATTAAAAGAATGGATACGTAAACAAAACCCAGCAATCTGTTGCATACAAGAAACACACCCAAGACACAAAGATAGACATTACCTGAGGGTAAAGGGTTGGAAGACGACTTTACAAGCAAACGGACCCAAGAAGCAAGCAGGAGTAGCCATTCTAATATCTGATAAAATAGATTTTCAACCAAAATTAATCAAAAGAGATGGGGAAGGACACTTCATACACATCAAGGGAAAATTCCACCAGGAAGACATCACAATCCTGAACATCTATGCCCCAAATACAAGGGCACCCACATTTGTGAAAGAAACATTCATAAAATTTAAAGCACATATAGATCCCCACACATTAATAGTGGGAGACTTCAACACCCCACTCTCAACAAAGGACAGGTCAACAAAACAGAAATTAAACAAAGAAACATTGTCTCTGACAGAGGTCATGAATCAAATGGACCTAACAGACATTTACAGAACTTTACACCCAAACACAAAAGAATTTAGCTTCTTCTCAGCACCTCATGGAACCTTCTCCAAAATAGACCATATAGTGGGTCACAAAGCAAGCCTCAACAGATATAAGAAGATTGAAAAAATCCCATGTATCTTGTCTGATCACCATGGAATAAAGCTGGACCTCAACAATAACAGAAATAACAAAAAGCCTACACACACATGGAAACTGAACAACTTGTTACTAAATGACAGCTGGGTCAGGGAAGAAATAAAGAAAGAAATTAAAGTCTTAAAAGAAATCAATGAAAATGAAGACACAACATACCCGAACTTGTGGGACACAATGAAAGCAGTGCTAAGAGGAAAGTTCATAGCACTAGGTGCCTTCAAGAAGAAATTCGAGACAGCTCATTCAAGCACCCTAATGGCTCACTTAAAAACCCTAGAAAAAGAAGAAGCAGACACACCAAGAAGGAGTAGACGGCTGGAAATAATCAAACTCAGGGCTGAAATCAATCATTTGGAAACAAATAAAACAATTCAAAGAATCAATGAAACCAAGAGCTGGTTCTTTGAGAAAATCAACAAGATTGACAAACCCTTAGCCAGGCTAACTAAAAGGCAGAGAGACACCACCCAAATCAACAAAATCAGAAATGAAAAGGGGGATATAACTACAGACACTGAGGAAATCCAAACAATCATTAGGACTTACTTCAAAAGTCTATATGCCAAAAAATTTGAAAATCTAAATGAAATGGACAATTTTCTTGATCGATTTGACTTACCTCCCACCATTCTTCAGTCCCTACCTGCTGCCTTGCATGGCTAGGAACTCTGTACTGGCAATCCTCTACCATGATCTTTCCAGGGCAGGGGCTTCCCCTCCTTCTCTTGACCATGTAATCTTGACCATGAAATATTTTGTTGCTACTGTTTGTTTTTTTTTTTCTCTGTCTTTCCCTTATGCACTTGCATGGCAACCTTGCTTCGATTTAACCTACATTTGTGTGCTTTATCTTGCCTTTTGTGAGAATCAGACCCAGCTCCTCATATTTAATTACAGAAAAGTGGAGAAATGTTAATATTTAGGCAGCTTGCTTCTAAAATCCTATTTCCTATAAAATCTGCTGTGGCATCATCATTTCATTGGTCCTAACAATAAGTACTTAACTTTCATGTGTAGGACCCCACACCTAGTTCACTGAAGAGGAGTCTAATCAAGTGCTTCTTGAATGCTAGTTAAGTATTCTCCTACTGGATCTATATCCCAAGCAGAAAAACTATGTTTATAATCATGCAAAATGTCCTGGGCTGCAGGCTCAGTGGGTAACATGTGTACTGTGCTTGCTTAAGGATCTGAGTTTGGATCTGCAGCTTCAGTGTAAAAGCCAAGAATTGGGAACAAACATCTGTAACCCCGGTGTTGCGGTGGAGGTTGTTGAAAACAGATGGATTCCAGGGACTTTCTGGAGAACTAGCCTAACTTAATTGGTGAGCTCCAAGTCCAGTTACAGAATGAGTATTGAAAAGTAACAGTGTGGGTAGGGGTAACAGGATGGTTGTTTAAGAGCTTGTGCTGCTCTTGCAGACGACCTCTGTTCAACTTCCAACACCCTCATCAGACAGCTCACAGCTGTCTGTAAATAAAGCTCCAGAGATTTGATACCTCAAGCTTCTGACAGCATATAAACACATGCATACGTACATTTGCAGTCCCATTCCCAGAAACACACACACACTTAAAATAGCAAAAATTCAGCCACTTTATATAAAAAAAAATAGAGTGGAGAGTGATCAAGGGAAAACTGAATTCTAGCTTCCACTGGAGTATTCACACATACATCAATGCAACACACACCCATACACACATATCAAAACGAGCAATCCAGTGTTGAGAATGTAACTCAGTTACTAGATTGCTTGCCGTGGATGCAAGGAGGCCCTGAATG
Organism: Meriones unguiculatus; assembly: GCF_030254825.1. Lineage (NCBI taxonomy): Eukaryota > Metazoa > Chordata > Mammalia > Rodentia > Muridae > Meriones > Meriones unguiculatus. Next base: position 2,007,400 of record NW_026843706.1, on the reverse strand, counting down.
TGTCCCCCAGAACTTCATAAACCAACTGTAGAGACACTGATCTGTAATCTCAGCACTCAGGAAAAAGAAGCAGGAGAATCAGAATTTCAGACTCATCCTCATGCTCTGTCATGATGAGACGGGGCATTCTACATGGGTAACATGCTCTCCTTCCACCTGCCTGATGCCAGGTATTTGCCTTGTGCCTGGAGCTATTAATTATTACCATGTGGTCAGGGACTATGTCCAGCTTAGTCCAATGGAAGCAAACCGTTTTCGCTCTATATGTAGAAATGCACCAACTGTATCTTGTATAGATACTCTGTGAACATCTGGTTCCCTCATGATATCCTGTTCACTTTAATATCTGCATGCTTTGAGGTAATTTTGTGCCCTTTCATTTTCTGCTATTGCCTATGGATCTAACATTCTTAATCTTTTAAAATTTTATTTACACATTTATTTAGTTGTTATTTTACAGCAGAGCCTCACATAGCCTAAGCTGGCCTCAAACTAACTCTGTAGCCCGGAATAACCTTGAACTTTTGATTGTCCATACCAGTACCTCCCATACTCTGAGATAACAGGTATGCTTTAACATGCCCACCCAATTTACATGTTTTCTTTATGTGTCTCACCAAAACTTTTACCACTTTCATTCTTTGTCCAAGCAACCAATTTCTTACTTTTTGTTTATTGGTTGACACAGAGTTTCACTCTGTTTCCCGGGACCCACAGCAATCCTCCTGTCTCAGCCTTCCCAGTACTGGGGTTGCAAGCAGGAACGACCATCCCAGGATTAAACAACCAGCATGTACTTGTGTCCCTTAGGGTTTGAACTTATCTCCACGCTCAGCAATAGTACCCTCCTCACTTCCTCTTCACTCTTCATTTCAGGCTAGCCTTAAATCATAAAGCAAACTGAGACTGGCCTTGAATTCCTGATCCTCCAGCCTCTACCACCCAAGTACTGGTACTATAGGCATGTGCCACCAGAACTGACTCTGTCTTCAGACACTTACAGAATTTTTAAGAAAAATGAAAACCATGCACACATATTTGCAATATCAACCTCAAATTCCAAGAAATATTTCCCTAAGGGTAGTACATTCTCATTTACAATGTAATTATGACTTTGTGCTGAAAACTCACAAAAAATGTTGGACTTGGTTAAATAGCTCAAAAAATTTGTCAATTTCAGAACTCCTCACACTTAGAGGTGGAGGTATTGGGTATACACCAGAGAAGACTGCTTGGAAATGGGCTCAAGCCAACAGAAAGTCTTTTTTAGGTTGAAAGAAGGCATTGTATTCACTAGAACATGAGATATCCATTGTTGTGGGCCACTGTACATGTGCTGGGAATTGAAACCAGGTCCTGTATATGAACAAGGGCTTTTGTAAAATTTTTTCATTTTGTTTTTGAGATAGGGTTTCTCTCTGTCCTTAGCTGCCCTGGCCTCACTTTGAAGACGATGCTGGCCTTGAACTCACAGACACCTGCCTGCTTCCCTGAGTGCTGGTATTACAGGCATGGGCCACCATTCCCATCATACACTGAATTTTAATTGTCAAGGAGCATGGCTTTACTAGGGAACCCAGTTAAAGACAGAGCTGCCATAGGCTACATCTGGGCAGGGTTTCTAGGTTATCTCCATGCACAGTAATTGGTTGGAATATCAGTCTCAGAAAAGACCCCTGTGCCCAGATATTTTGATTCTGATGCTCTCCTTGTGGAGGTCCTGTATTTCATTTTCTTCTTCTTTCATAAGATTCCCTGCACTCTGCCCAAATTCTCTGACAGGAACTCAGTGGCTTGCTCTTTGATCACCTCACAGAGAGGGCTGAGCAGCCTAAGCAGGTCACAGGGGAAAACAAGGCAGCCAGTCCTGATGAGACCCGGTAGGTTAGAGTAGGATATGAGGGGAGGAGGACCTCCCGTATCAGTGGCCAGGGGGAGGAGGGTGGGATTTGAGGGAAATAGGGAGAGGGCTACACCTGTAATACAAAGAATAAATTGTAATAAAAATAAATAAACCTTTAAAAAAAATCGAGGCACAGTTTTCCTTTGTTTTGCAAGTGGTCACCTGGGCTCCCAGACTGACCCCATACATTAGGCTTAGCTTTCCCTGTAGCTGGAACTAATTGGCTATACCAGTGCCCTTTATGTATGGCTCAAGTTATTATTATTATTTTTTCAGAAAACAGTCTTAAATTGGATTTGCTTTACAAGTAGGAGGTTTTCTTTGCATTAGTGTCTAATCATCATGTGTGTGCCTGGTGCCCTTAGAGGTTCGAGGATGGCATTGTCTGCCCTGGAACCAGAGTTATTGGTAGTTGTGAATGACTGTGTGGGTAATGGTAATTGAACCCATGATTTTATAAGAACAAGTAATTTTTAAAATGTTTTATTTTATATTTAAGACAGGCTTTCTCTGTAGCCTTACCTGTCCTTGGCATACATGTAGACTAGGCTGTCTGGGAACTCACAGAGATCCATTTACTAGATCTATTTACTGTTGCTTTACTGACTGCTGGGGATACAGTCATAGGCCACCATGCACAGCCCAACATTGAATTTTTATTTTTTAGGATGAAGCTTTTACTTTATTTTGCAGGTGGGATCATGGGTTCCCAGACAAAAGGGAGATTTAAATAGCTGGAACTAGAGAGGCATTACAGAATCTTTTGTGTCTGACTCAAGAAACTTTTTAAGTTTAATTGTTTTATTTGCTTTGCATATAAGGGATTTTGCTTGTGTTTCTGCCAGTGCACCCTTAGTGTGCATGGGAACTGATTTTGGAAGACTGCATGGAATCCCGGAACCTGAAGTTACCAGTGGTTGTGAGCCAGTGTATGGCTGTTGGGAATTGAAGCCAGTTTCTCTAAAACAACAGGTCTATTTTAATGATTTTTTTTTTCTGATTAGACTTTTTGATACAGGGATTCTCTGTAGGCTTGATGACCTATGCTCACTTTATAAACCAGACTGGCCTTGAACTCACATGCGTCTGCCTTCCTGTTCCTCCCCCACATGCTGGGATTACAGGTAGCAGCCACCATGGACAGCCTAAATTTCATATTCAGTTAGTAAAGAAACAAGATTTTACTTTGTTGTCCATGTGGGTTCCTGGGATCCCAGACACCAGAGATGCATTGCTCTGAGCTTCTGCTGTCTCTGGCAATGAGGAGGCACATACATCAGTGTCCTTTGTGTCTGGCTCAAGGCCTTTTTTTTTTTTTTTTTTTTTTTTTAGATGATAACACTTTTATTTACGTTTGTGTTACATGTATGAGGTTTTGCTTGGCTTTGTGTCAGTCTCCTATGAGTGTGCCTGGTGTGTTTAGAGTTTGGCAGAAGGCATTGTCTTCCCTAGAACTGCAGTTACTGGTAGTTGTGAGCCACTACATTGGTGCTGGAAATTGAATTCAGGTCCTTATAAGAACAAGTGCTTTGGGGCTAGAGAGGTGGCTCAGAGTTGAAGAGCACTGCTTGCTCTTCCCGAGGTCCTGAGCTTGAAGAGTTTAAGTTAGCCTGAATATAACTCCGTTTTGAAATAAAGATTTTGACTGGGAACTGAATTCAGGTACCTGGAAATATCACAGGATGTACACCTGGCAGAAAACAAAGTTAACTCTCCTAGCAACAGCCTCCAGGAAATATAACAGAATAAATGCTTCATAGAAAATAGAGACAAACTCCCTGGCAATAATCAATGGGAATCAGTTGAGAATCAGGGGGGGGAAATTCTCTCCAATGTTTCAGATGTGGTTTAGAAAAATAGCCATTGTGATTATGTGCCTTAGCCATTGTGATTGTGTTCCTCAGAAAAGGTCACCTCGCCCTGCTAAACTTCACCCAATTCTGTAACGCCAAGGCTTGTGCCCTCCTGCTTGCTGCCATGGAAAACCCCTGCTACCAGACTTTCCCTTTAAAAATCCTGGTCACTCAGAGTTCAGGGTTCCACTTCTCTACTACTGTGTCAGTGAGACTTGGGTCCCCGAGTTCGATTACTCTCGTAATAAAGCTCTCTTGCAATTGCATCAAGTCTTTTACTGGTGGTCTCTGAGGGTCCCATGAACCTGGCATAACAAGCTCAGTTCCCTGCACCTAAGGGGTGGCTCTGAAAAATATATAATGAGATCTGGTGTCCTCTATTGGCTTTCAGTTGTACATGCAGACAAACCTACTGTATGTCATCAAATAAATCAATTTTACTCAAAATAAGAATAAAAACAGAACACTGAAGTTAAATAAAACAAACAATTTACAAAAATTTCAACATATTTAATTCTCTTTGATTTTATTACATAAAACCCCTTCTGTGGTAGCCATAGCTGGAGCCTGGGTCCTGTGAACAGAGACTCTGGTGTGGGTTTTCACAAGAAGATCAGTAAATTCCTGATAAGGACTCTTGTTGAACACAGAGGTCAGGGGTGAGATGGCTGATTAGATCTTGCCTTGTTGTGTAGGTTTTGACTAGCCTTTCAGCCTTCCTGAGTCTATACTATCTCTGCCGATTGATGGTCCTGACACAATTTTAGAAGAGACCTTTGCCCATAATCCCATCTATTGGGCTGAAATGCTAAGTCAAAAGGGGCTCCCTGAAATTAGCTATTATTTCAGGGACCTACCTAGCTGGAGCAGCAACTGGACAAAATGCCCATAGAGATGCTAGAAAGAGGATTCCAGAGATAGGTTTAAATCCAATAATAGTTATCTTTCGGTTACTATACTATAACCAACCTGATGGGACCACTACTCAATTTGATTTTTACCTTTGGATCTTGTATTTTAAATCACTTGATGGCTCTCATAAAGGAATGCTTTGAAGCAATATAGTAATGGTATTCAGATCCCATTGTGGAATATAAATCTGGAGGACACTAAGTGTCATCTCTGGAAGACCCAAGATTGTATCTTCAAATGATCATGGGAAGGAAAAATTGGGAGACAAGAGTATGATAAATTAGTTTTTTTGGCGGAGGGGGTTATTGAAACAAACTTTAAAGCACAAGCCTGAACAAAGGCCAGACATGTGGAGACATGTCCAGCCACCTGTGGGGAGGAACCAGCCTTACTGCATTCTTTTCCTACTCAGTAGAGTTACAGTTGCTAGAAAACCAGCCCACATCACGCCCTCCCATAGGACAGCTTAGGGATCAGCTGGTACTAGGGAGGAATAACAATGTCTTATGTGTCTGGCTCAAGAACCTTTTATTACATTATAAATTTTTTTAAATTTAGATTTCTGTTATATGGATGGAATTTTGTATGCATTTGTGTGTGGGAACCATGTCTGTCCCTGGTGTGTGAAGTAGGTATTGTATTACCTGGAATTGGACTTTTTGGTCATTGTGAGCCACTGTATGGGTGATGGCAATTGAACCCAGGTCATCTACAAGAACAACGGATTTTAAAAATATTTTTATTTTATTTTATTTTTTTAATAGTTTTTCCTATACCCTTGACTGTCCTTGGGTTATTTTGTAGACAAGGCTGCCCTGGAACTCACTGAGATCTGCCTGCACCTCCCTTCCTGAGTGCTGGGAATACAGGCATGTGCTACCATGCCCCGCCTCACATAGAAGTTTTATTTTAAGAAGAAGATTTTACTTCTTTGTGCAGTTGGTCTCCCAGGTTCCCACACTAAATGCAGCCTTTGGCCTCAGCTTAGTGACTCATAGAGACTAGGAAGTAAAAACATTGCCTTTTGTGTTTGTCTCAAATCCCTTTATTTAGATTTTAATTTTTTTAATTTAGATTTGTGTTGCATGTCTGGGTGTTACTTGCATTTGTGTCTGTGCAGCACGGTTGTGCCTAGTGTCTGTAGAGTTTGGAAGAAGTCATTGGATTTTCTGGAAAAGGACTTATGGGTAGTTGTGAGACACTGTATAGGTGGTGGGAAGTGAACCCAAATCCTCTATTTGAACAAAGTCTTGTTTGTTTGTTTATTATTTTGAGACAGGGTTTCTCTGTATCCTTGCCTGTCTTGGCTCACAATTTAGATCAGAGATCTGTTCTGGAACTCACGATGTAGACCAGGCCAGCTTCTAAATCAGAGTTCTGACTGCCTCCACTTTTCAAATCTTTGGTTGAAAGGCTTAAAGGCTTGCACAACTATTCCCCATCTTGTACTTTTTAAGCTGTCATTTCTAATCAAATAGAAAACTCCTGGAACAATGGTTACTGTCCAGAAGCAACTGCATAAGAAGTACATTGATGTCTGCCAGAGAAAGGTATTGTGTAAAAAAGGCTTTTTGTTTGTTTGTTTGTTTGTTTTTCTCATGGATTGCAAAGGGCAGCAGAAAACATACAGTAACCAATTCTTTTTTCCCTCCTCAGGGTCTAACAAGTTTTGATGTCAGCACCAGAGTTCAGTATTGCTAGATGGTTTGCGGTTGCACCTGCTTTCTCTTCTGTAGGGGACTAAAAGATCTTCTGCCAGAGCTCAGGGTAGTTGGAAGACCAGAGAGATGAAATTTTCAAAACATTCCGGCAGTTTAAGCAAGGTAGAAGACTTCAAGTTCTGGTATAGAGAGATTTATTTTCTTATTTTAGTTTGGGCCAGGTATAGGTTTTCCATACCACCACTGGGGAGGCAAAGGCAGGTGGATCTCTGAGTCATTTGCCAGTATGGTCTACAGAGTGAGTTCCAGAAGAGCCAGGGTTTTGCAGAGATACCCTGTCTCGAAAAAAAAAAAAACCAAAAATGAAATAAAAAATAAACGTAAAGACTTTTTTTTCCTGTGAACTCAGAAAGTTGCTAGAAAGCGGGCATGGTCAATGCTCCAAAGTTAAAGGTGGGACTATGGACAGTTCCAACCAGCCTGGGCTTACAAAGACCAACTCTTAAAAACTACATGGAGAAGGGGGTTGTTAGAGAGGGTTAGCTGCAATATCAGGCTTGGGTACAGCTCTTTATTGAAATGGTGCCCTTCTGTGAGAAGTAGCATCTCAACAGGGATGTCCAATTCTAGAAGCACTGGAGCAGGTATCTCAAAGTCATGGTTACAAAATTCAGAACTGTCGTTATGGGCATTCCTGAGGGGTGGGAGCCCAAAAAGGCAGGAATATGTCCTCTACTCACATGGTGCCTAGGGGCTTGACACTATTAAGGGCGCTGCCAGCACACATCCCTTGCTGGCTCGCCAGAGGAGCAGAGGAGCAGGGGTGGCTGGGACCTTTGCCAGACATGCACACAAGCAGGTGTGTATACAGTGGGCTAATGGGGCCAGGTCTCCTTTGAGTATTGCGGGTTTAAGTAGAGACACCACTTTGGAGTAGCTGGGTTCCTTGTAGGCACATGGATTCAGGAGGACTGAGATCCAGTAAGACACCTCCCCTCACAGAGAAAAAAAAAATGGCCGTGGGAGCCAGGATCAGGGCCGAGGCCATCAGCAATGGTGCAGAAGGCCCTGGAATGGATCCAGGTGCTGCCGAAAAGAACAAAGGGCCAAGATTCTGATGGGGTTAGGGGCGGGACATGGACGTCATAGAGGACCTTAGGAGGAGAGGGGGGTAATGGCGAGGAGAAGGGAGTGGCAGGGAACAGGGCAGCTGTGAACCCTGAACCCAGGGACTGGCTGTTTAGAAGGTTCCAATGTTTGGCCGTTACCAGGGGAACCAGGCGGCTTCAGGCAGTGCTGTTCCGCACACAGGGAGCACCTGGCACGGGTAGGGTAGTAGGAAGAGGAGGTTGGGTCCAAGACATGGGAACAGGGCGGACAGGGGCCTAGCCTTCGGCCTAGGCTTCATGGGCTGTGGGAGAATGGTCTGCATGTCTGTGGGATGTCCCAAGGGGGTAGGAGAAGGTTGCTGTGTTGGGAGGACTAGCTAGTAACCTGGGGCTTAGGATTGTTAAAAAGGGGGGCTTGTGTGGCTGAGAGGAGACTAATGGCCACCGTGGGCAGGATATTACCTATGGCCCAGCAGGAGGGATGGGGTCTCAAAGCCTGATTGGTGGAAGCGCCTATACGCCAAAAAGACAAAGCTCCAGTTTTGTTTCTAGAAGATGCCAGGATGCTGAGACAGTACTTGAAGGGGCGGGGTTGAGAAGGGGTGACAGACTGAGCAGATTAGTCAGGAGAATAGATGGTGGGGCATGGCGGGGGAAGGCAGGGTGGGCAGAGCTGACATCTGGGGCTGTGCAGCCAATGCTGCGCTAATGGTTGGGGGCAGGGTGGGCATGAGGACAGGACAGTGGTGGGACAGGGCAGAGCCAAGCAGGGTAGGTGGGAGAATGAGGTGGAGCATGGCTCCTGGGGAGGGGTGGCCTGAGGTGGGAAATATCACTGGACACTTGTGAGAGCCCCTGAATGAATAGCCAATGGGAAGGTGAGGGGGCTTTTGCTTAGTGGAAAGAGCTGGTAAGGCCAACAGGGTCCTGAGTTGACGCCCGGTGTAGCTCATTCCAAAGGACGGGGCCAGACTAGACCACCAGTCATGGCAGCTGGAACTGCAGGGAGAGTTAGGCTCTGGGTGCAAGGCTGGGAGAGCAGCTTTCAGGAGAATAGGAGTTGAACAATTAATAATTAAACACTACCGATGTTGAAAGAAAGCTGGGGGTTAAATTGAGGGCTGTACTTGTCTTTATACCTCACTAATATGACACAGTAGATAAAGGATCCACTACATGTTTTTGGCATATATATATATATTCAAGATAAATTTTTCTGGTGTAACTCAGGCTTAGAACTCAGTCTATAGACCAGGCTGTCCTCGAAATCAGAGATTGGCCTGCCTCTGCCTTCTGATTCATTCATCCTGAGTTCTGGGATTAATGTTGTAAACCACTACTGGCCATATTTTTTTGTGAAACTAAGACTTATTTTGTAGCCTTGAACTTGGGATCTTTCTGCTTTTACCTTCTCTGTATTGGGGTTTCAGGTCTGAAACACTATTTTCTACTTTCTCAGTTAATTTAAAAAACATAGGGTACATTTGTTTATTTTTTGTGTTTGTACATGCAAGTGCCATGGTAGGTGTATAGAGATCAGAGATTAGATAACTTGCAGCAATTGGTTTTCTCCTATTACGAGGTAGGTCCCTGGGATCAAATTCAGATTGTTAGGTTTGCTGGGAAACACATCTTACTGATGAGCATTTCAACTGAATTGATCTTGGTTAGTCTTAAATATGAATTATAAAGAAACAAGTATCTTAGTTTCTAGAATTCCACACCTCTATACATCTCCATTAGTAGGCACAAGCTTATAATTATATGAAGCACACAATACCTTATTAAGTATGAGTACTTTCTACAAGGTCACTCTGATGAAATTCATGCCTAATGTTATATGACTTCCACTCCATTTTTGATAACCCATAGCTCCTATCAAGACATATATCTATATATATGCACTCGTATATGTAGACATTTATAGACAGACAGAATTAAAAATAAAATTGAGAAATAAAAATAAAAGACAAGTACATATAGGGGCTGAGATGTAGCTCAGTTGGTAGAGCATTTGACTAGCCTGCATCAAACTTGGTTCAGATACCAACAAGGCATTAATCAATGGCAGATGCACTGCTGTGGATCCCAGCCCTCAAGTGGGAGACTCAGGACAGTAAAAACTTCAAGGTCACCTTCCACTACATGGGGGTTTAAAGCCAGCCCAGAATCTAAGACAATATTCTTAGTTTTGAGGTAGGCTCTTGCTATTGAGACCAAACTGGACACATGTTAGGGCCTAAAGCTACTTCTGATCTTGCATTTTGAAAACTGGTTGTTCCCGGCATTACTTTGAGAATGTTGATATCTTATTGCCTGTGTTGTTCATAGACCTCAGTTTAAAATCCTCTTTTTTTTCCAGTTACGTTATTAACATGGATATAAGTGGGAACAATGAAGAGTTTGAGGAGTGTAAGTAGAGCCTTCTTTGATTGGAGTGTTCATGTGTTAAATGTCTTTGTAGAGATGACTAATATGAGATTTGGGACACTTGGATTCATCTGGTCCTATGTTTGGCCCCTTCTAGTGTTCTTTCTGGCTTGTTGAAATTTATTTCTCTGCTTTCAAGAGCAGGGGAATATATTCCTTTCTTAAATGTGTTCTTTAACCCTTTTTGGTTCCTGGGTCTTTCATTTCCTCTCTATCTTTCATAGGAAACAGATTATTTTGGCTCATACTTCTCTCCCCCTCCCATTCTTTCTCTCTCTCTTTGTTGCCGGATATAGAGTCCAAGGTATTCTAATCAAGTGATCTACCACTGATATTTGTCACTAGTCCTGGGTAAATGTAAATTTTACTAGCTGTAATTTATAAGCTAGTTTTCAGGAGTAAAAGACATGTGCTACTAGATTTTATGATGCTTCCTAACACTTTTACTTTCTATGATTTAGATAAGTCTACAGTGCCAGAGCAGGAAGAGTCCTGGTAATTAGGAGAACTGTTGGAACTTGACTTTTCTTTTTTTTCACCCATTGTTCTGGGCAAGAAGATTTAAGAGTAAACATCACATTTTCTCAACAGCATCATGTTGGATGTCTGACTTTATTACCAGTTTAAAGTATCTGATTCTTGTCTTGGGCCATTGTTTAACTCTTCGGCTGTTGCTTCATTTTTATAGAGAGGTGTGTGTGTGTATCTTTTTTTACATGGAGTCTTACTGTATAGGACTGACTATCCTGGAACTCCATGGACAGGCTAACTTTCATAATCAGGTTGTAAAGAAACAAGATTTTTCTTTGTTGTCCATGTGGGTTCCTGGGATCCCAGACAAAAGAGATGCATTGCTCTGAGCTTCTGGAGTCTCTGGCAATGAGGAGGCATATACATCAGTGTCCTGGAACTCACTCTACAAACCAGTCTGGCCTCTAACTCATAGAAATCTGTATGATTATGCCTCCCTCATGATGGGATTAAAGGTGTGTATCACCATGATTGACTAGTTTTGGCTTTTTGAGACAGGGTCTAACTATGTAGTCCTGGTTGTCCTGGAACTCATTGTATAGATAAAGGTTGGTTTTGCACTTGTGGCTTCTGCTTCTTAAATTCTAGAATTCATGCTCAAATAGTTTGATTTTAAAAATGCCTTTGAACTTTCTAATCTCAATCATTTCGAAAAAATTAGACATTTAGCCTGATATGCTCATTTATGATCCAGGCTGCATCTTGCCTCATGGTGATCTTATAAGTGTACTGTGATCATATTGACAACCAATACAAATAACTCATCATATAAATATCAGAGTGTTTAGCCTAACTTTTAGAGATTCCTGAGATCTGTTCCAGTAATTTGTGGAAAAAGTGATGATCAGTTAGAAATGGAGTGAGAATCAAAACATAACCATGTGCTAGAAATTAAGAGAAGCCTTTCCTTTTCCTTTCCTTTCCCTTCCTTCCTTCCTTCCTTCCTTTCTCTTTTTCTTTCCTTTTCTTTTCAGACAGAGTCTCTTTTTAGCCCTGACTGTCCCATAACTCACTACATACACAAGGCTGGTCTCAAACTAACAGAGAAGTGGGATTAAATGCATGGGCCATCATGCGAAACAAGAATATTGTTTTAAAAAACATAGTTGTCTTTATTTTAAGTGTAGAAGCATTTGCCTGCTTGTATGTATATGTGCTTAATACCCGTATTGCGTAGAAGAGGTGTTAGACCCTCTAGAACCAGTTACCACTAGTTATAATCTGCTGTGTGGGTACAGAGAATCAGACCATTCTCTGCTGCAAGAGCAGCCAGTGTCGGGGCTGGAGAGATGGCTTGGTGATCTTCCAGCAAACAAAAGTTTGACTCCTAGCACCAACATGGTGGCTTACAATTGTCTGTAACTCCAGTTCCAAAGATCTGCTGTCCTCTTCTGGACTCCAAATACACTGTATGCACATAGTACATGCACATTCACATGTGCAATATTCCTATACACATGAAAAAAAATTAAAAATAATGACCCATGTGGTGATGTACACATCCTTTTATCCCAGTGCTAGAGAGGCAGAGGCAGGCAGGCCTCTCTGAGTTCCAGGCCAGCCTGGCTTATAGGGTGAGTTTTCAGAATACCAGAAATGTTACACAGAGAAACCCTGTCTCGAAGGAAAAATAAAATAAAATAGGAAAATCTTTTTTTTTTTTCAATGCAGTTTATTCAGGAACCTTGAACAATCATCTGACCATGGGGAAAGCCAGCCCACAGCTTAAATAGCCTCTGGGTAGCCAACCCCAGCGTGCCACGTGGGCAATGCAGATAGGTCCACATACATGGAAGCAAGCCAGATCCTCGGCCTTAGACAAATGTGGAATTGTTCGTGACAGAGAGCACTCACCATCGGGAAGGTGGAAGGCGGAAACCAGCTCCATCTTTAAGGCATAGCATTCCGCAGCTCTCTACAGTTCCCCCATTTTGTTTTACACTCATCAGGCAAGAGTAGAGGTCTGATCTCTGATATTAGAAATAAATTGGGACTTTGTACTGATGTTCATTTAGGTGTCATCCACCCAAAGAGCATCAGACCCGACCAATACCTTTTTCTCATAGGCGGGACCTGGGGCATCAACCTGCATGTAATCAAACATGCTCTTCTCAGGGTCCAAAGCAGCTGACCCTGAGTGCAGTGCTTAGCCTCGGATACTTAGCATATCATTTTAGCTTTTTATGGTAGCCAACCATGCTTGGGGAGACTGTCCTGCTTCAATGGCTGTAAAGGCCTGAATTGTCATGGTTGTATTACGCTGATGTGAGACTCTAATCTTGCATATATACCACAGGCAAACCAAGGAGACCAACACCAGAAGGCCTGCTAACACTCCCATGCCCGCCCATTCCTTCAGATGATTCATGGCTGCAGCAATCCATGATGATAATCCTGTGGCTAGTCCTGCGTCCACTCTGGTAGAATTTACTGTGACAATGGCCACTCTCAGCTGCTCCATCATAGTATTGAATTCTCCAGTTCATTTATCCTAAAATATAGCTCAACAATTGTTTAGACAGATTTGCAGCACAGGAAAAATTCTCATGTTATATGCTAGTGACTCAAAGTCCACCATATTTTCATTGACAGCCAAGATTTGCCATAGGGTATCAATTTGCTCCTGCATGAGGTCAATCCTCTGATTGAACACCATCAAGGTTCCTTTTAGTTGAGCATTAATTCCTTTAATCTTATTCAAAATGAACAGCAAGTATTCTTACCTGCTGAGCCTTCTCTGCAGCCCCTCGAAGACAATAATTTTGTTTGTATGTGTCTAAGGCAGGTCCTCTCTAAGTAGCTTTGGGTGTCCTGGGCCTACTATGTTCAGGCTGGCCTTGAACTCAGAGAGATCTACCCAGCTCTTCCTACTGGGTGCTGTAATTGAATGCATGTGCCACACACCCGGGCTAGAAAGGTTCTTTAAGGCTAGGGTAGTAAGTAGGAGAACAAAGGTTCATTAAATTGGCAGCTAAAAAAAGACAACATTCATGGTAGGAATAGATTAACATTTGTATGTACAGTGGATGCAGAAATATTTTGTAACAAGGATTTGGAGTGTTTTTCTTCCATAATAAAAGTGTTTCATGTCCAGAGATGGATCACTGGGTTAAGGTACTTGCCACACAAGTCTGATAACTTGATTTTCATCCCCAGAACCCATGTAAAGGTGAAAGGAGTCACTTGACTTCACAAAGTTGTCCTGTAACTTCAACATATGTGTTGTGGTGCATGCACAGCTACACACACTATACATATCCCCCAACAATGATGATTATAAAATGTACATCTTACAGGGATGCATGCCTGTAAACCTAGACCTAGGAAGCCTGACGAAAAATTTCTGTGACTTCCAGTATATCTTGGGGTAAAGAGTAGCTGCTGGCTAGCTTCATGGCACATTGACACAGGCTAGAATCATTTTTGAATCGGGAGGTCTCAATTGAGAAAACGCCTCCATAAGATGGGGCAGTATGCAAGCCTGTAGGTTTTTCCTAATTAGTGATTGAAGTGAGGGCCCAGCCTTTTGTGGGTGTACTTGTCGCTGGACTGGTACTCCTGGGTTCTGTAAGAAAGCAGTCTGAGCATGCCAGTGGGTAAGGAATGTGTGGTTGTGTGTAGCTGGGGCTGAAGATTAATCACTGGCTGTGATTAACAAGATAATAGCCTAACTAAAGAAAAATACTTTCCTTTGCTGAGTTATTTGATGCTGGACAGCTGGAGCTGAGAAATTAGCAGTAACTAAGAAGAGACCAGCAGTACTGAGGTGAAATATTCTGGAAAGTGACTGCTCAGAATTGGCACACAGAAGTGGTGATCCAGAGACTTTTGTCTGGTTTGTAGCTTGTGCTGGCAGCAGAACCTGCTAGGCTCCAAGAGTCACCCAATTGGTACTGTTTATTTAGTCATGAATGTGTCATGAAGAATAGCTGAAGCTTGGCACTGTGAGGCAGAGCAGCATTTCTCTAAGAGAACCCAGGAGAGGCTATTGTTAGGAGTGCAGCCCAGTTGAAGCAAGAGACTCCAGCCATTTGGAGATGCCAGTGTCATGGAACAAGCACCAAGAACAGCGGCAGTCATGGAGTGGAGCCATCCTGACATTAGGGGACAAGCTGAGCATGCTACAGAGGGTAAAGCTGGAGAAGATCATGACTGGATACAAGACATTAGACATTGAGTTACTTGCACAGTTGGAGTTTGGTTTTGCTTTGTTCAGATTGTGACTTCTCTAAGATGCCTCCTTTTGTAAGAGCAGTGGAAAGGTGCATAGAAACATGGAAAATGAGGAATAATTGAAAGATTTAACAAATCTAATGAAGGGGAATAGAGTTGGTGTAGGAAACACCCAAACTTTAACAAGTAATCATGCTTATTGTAGAAAGTAGGGGAAATGTCCTGAAGAGAAGAATACTGTGCTCATATTTTCTTGGTTTCTTTTTCTACTTTACAACTTAGCTGTGTGGTGACTAACTCGGTCTCTGACACTGGATCTCCCATTGAAGAAAAGAAAGCTAAGATCTATGAAATGAGCAACAAAGGCAAGTATCATTTCTGCTTAGAGAAACAGCTGAGCTGTGAAGCCTTGCCACATGTGGATGTTTTAGGATCTGCCTCTGCAAACCTTAATTTTGTGATGATTTTGTAGCCAGTGCCCCCTTTTCTTTCTCCATCATGTGCTGGGCTCCCTACACCATGGTTTATTTCCTAAAACAACTGCAACTTCCTGTTGCCTTAGATTTGGGTAGAGTTCTATCTGCCTAAAACTCTGCTCCTCCCTCTTCTTCTCTTTTCATCCTTTATGGACAAGAAAGAGGAGAGGGTAAGAAGCATTACTCTACCTTCTTTCCAGCTAGGTGGAGACTGGGGTTAGCAGAGGTTAACAGTGAAAACTGTTAAAGATCTACTATCTACTCCATACCTTATTGTATAAGGTAGCAAGCACCAAAAGTCCAGCTGGACCACAGTGACTAAATTAAGAACTTTTCTAAGCTAGAGAACTTTAACTTGATATACATGAAATACTGCTTTATTGAATCAATTACCCTTATTCGGCTATGGCCCACAAGGCATAAGATTTGTGTTAAGGAACAATTGAGCAAGTACCTCATGCTCTTTAGACAGTAGGATTTCAAATGGGAATCATATTTTCATTGCTAGTTTATCAGTCACTTCTCTCAGGAAAATACAAAATAGAGGGCACTATCTAAAACTATGTTTTTTAACTGTGATTCAGAATGTGCAAACATTCAACTACTTCAGCTTAGTTTGTGTTCAATATCCTGCTGATGTCTGTATGTACAGAGTGGGTAGAAGAAGCGTATTTAGATATGTCTCTTGAATTTCAAATGATTCCCGTGAAGAAGACCAAATACTTGAGTATGAAAGAGAACTGCTTCAAAGTATTAATTCCATTCTCAGTGCAGCTGATGATTGTGACCTGTGGGATCTTTATGGAACTTCCAACTATCCATCAAGTGAGCCTAAGCCAGAGCCAGAGGCAGAGGCAGAGCTGGAGCCAGACCCAGAACTGCAACCTCAGCCAGAGACCGAGCCTCAGGCTGAGCAAAAACCTCAACCTGAGCAAAAGCTACAGCCAGAGCCAGAGCAGGAGCCTGTGACTGAGCCAGAGGGAGAGCTGCAGGCCGAGCTGGAGCCCAAGCCACAGCCTGAGCCCAAGCTGCAGCCAGAGCCAGAGCCAGAGCCAGAGCCAAAGCCTGAGCCAGAGCCAGAGGGGGAGCTGCACCGAGAGCATGAGCCCCAGCCACAGCAGAGGCCAAGCCCCAGTCTGAGCCTGAGAGGCAACCTGAACCTCACCCAGAGGTATTTGCAGAGCTCCAGCCTGAGCCAGAGACACAGCCCGATACTGAGACAGAGGCTAAACCCCAGCCAGAGCAGGAACCTGAGCATGAGCCCGACCCTGAGGCAGAGGCTCAGCCAGAGCTGGAGCCCAAGACCCAGCCTAAGCCTAAATCGGAGCCCCAGCTGGAGCCCGAGCCAGAGCAGGAGCCCAAGTGTCAATCTGAGCAAAATATTACCAACAAGGAGGCTGAGGAGAGGCGGGCTGCATATCTGCTGGCCAAACAAAGGGAAAAGAGAAAAAGCAGACTTATATGTATGTCACATGGTAAGCCAAGTAGGAAACGTCGTAGGGTTGGGCCTGGGCCTCAGCCTGAGCCACAGCCCCACCCAGAGCAAGAGCCTAAACCCCAGTCTGAGCCTGAGCCCAAGGAGGAAGCAGAGGCCAAGGCCTAGCCACAGCCAGAGCCTGCACCTGAGCAGGAGCCTGAGTCTGCATCTGAGCAAAATATTACCGACAAAAAGGCCAAGGAGCATCGGGCTGCGTATCTG
This sequence comes from Meriones unguiculatus, assembly GCF_030254825.1. Classification (NCBI taxonomy): domain Eukaryota; kingdom Metazoa; phylum Chordata; class Mammalia; order Rodentia; family Muridae; genus Meriones; species Meriones unguiculatus. Next base: position 1,990,653 of record NW_026843706.1, on the reverse strand, counting down.
CTGGCCCAACGAAGGAGAAAGAGAAAAAAATAGATTTATATGTATGTCACAGGATAAGCCACGTAGGAAACGACGTAGGCTACTCTCACAGAATGAGCCCAGCCTGCTAAGTGCATCTGCAAAGCCTAGGTCTCCTGATGTGCCCATGTCACCGGGCCAAACTGTTCATGCTGCTGCAAACATCGCATTAAGTAAGGGGAGAGGCAAAGGGGCACCAACCACGAAAGTGAAAATTGTCTCAAGTGGACGTGGGGGCTCCCATGTCCATTTTCCTTATGCTCCAATATGCATTTACAGTTCAGTTCCCCTGGAGTGCTTTTTTTCTGAATTCCCTGTTGTGATGATATTCAGGGTAATTGCCCACCCTCTCTGTATTAATTGTCAATCCCTCTATGCAGCCATGAGTTAGAGTGGCTCTTCCCTCCTCCAAGTTGTAACATGTTGCTGAATATTTCCAGTCGGAAGAGGACTGTTCATGATTTGTTCTCTGAGGGTGTAGCCTCATGAATGGCATGTAACAAGTTATGTTTATTATTTACGGTAGAACAGAGAATCAGGGCCACATTATACAGCTGAACAAGGAGACAAAGTTATTGTATACAGATAAACAAGGTGGCAGGATCTATAGTATATAGCCTGGTAAAGGGGTCCGGTTTAGCTAACCTTCATAGCTAGTCTCCCTAGGGGTTCAGTTTTCAGGTGATAAACATCCAGAAGAAGAAAGCTATGGTGGACATATCCTATAAACAATGTAAATCTCCACCAGAGCCCAGAGGAAGGCTTTGACATGCTCATGGATATTAGACATTAATCACTGATGTGGCTGTGTCCAGGTCAATGATGTATATTTGCCCAGGACTTCACTTACTCCCAACATTGAAGAAATATATTAGTGTCTATGTTAAACAGGCTATATCTGGAGCCATTGGTGTTCCAGAAGCTCTGGCACCAAATGGAGACCACAGGGTCACAGAGGGGCAGACTGAGGGAACTTGCAAATATCTCACAAGAGTTCCTGGAGAGAGAGAGAGAGAGAGAGAGAGAGAGAGAGAGAGAGAGAGAGAGAGAGAGAGATGGAGGACACTGAGAAGAGAACACAGGGCCTTACATATACCAGGTAAATGCTCTACCAGCCCAGTTGTTGGTATTCTGTTTTCTTTTATTGTGGTTGTTTTTTTTTTTTTTTTCAATGCAGTTTATTCAGGAACCTTAAACAATCATCTGACCATGGGGAAAGGCAGCCCATAGCTTAAATAACCTCTGGGTAGCCAACCCCAGCGTGCCACGTGGGCAATGCAGATAGGTCCACATACATGGAAGCAAGCCAGATTCCCCGGCCTTAGCCAAATGTGGAGTTGTTCGTGACAGAGAGCACTCACCATCGGGAAGTTGGAAGGCGGAAACCAGCTCCATCTTTAAGGCATAGCATTCCGCAGCTCTCTACAGTTCCCCCTTTTTGTTTTAGACGCATCAGGCAAGAGTAGAGGTCTGATCTCTGATATTAGAAATAAATTGGGACTTTGTACTGATGTTCATTTAGGTGTCATCCACCCAAAGAGCATCAGACCCGACCAATACCTTTTTCTCATAGCCGGGACCTGGGGCATCAACCTGCATGCAATCAGACATGCTCTTCTCTGGGTCCAAAGCGGCTGACCCTGAGTGCACTGCTTAGCCTCACATCCTTAAAGTAACATTTTAGCTTTTTATGGTAACCAACCATGCTTGGGGAGACTGTCCAGCTTCAATGGCTGTAAAGGCCTGAATGTTCCTGGCTGTATTACGCTGTTGTGAGACTCTAATCTTGCATATATACCACAGACAAACCAAGGAGACCAACACTAGAAGGCTTGCTAATGCTCCCATGCCTGCCCATTCCTTCAGATGATTCATGGCTGCAGCAATCCATGATGATAATCCTGTGGCTAGTCCTGCGTCCACTCTGGTAGAATTTACTGTGACAATGGCCACTGTCAGCTGCTCCATCATAGTATCGAATTCTCCAGTCCAATTACCTAAAATATAGCTAGACAATTGTTTAGACAGATTTGCAGCACAGGAAAAATTCTCATGTTATATGCTAGTGACTCAAAGTTCAGCATCTTTTCATTGTCAGCCAAGTTGAGCGATTTGCCATAGGGTATCAATTTGCTCCTGCACGAGGTCAGTCCTCTGACTGAACACCATCAAGCTTCCTTTTAGTTGAGCATTAATTCTTTTTTGTACAACTAAGGCATGAGCTACATTGGCTAAATGATTATTCAGGGTCTGAGCAGTCTGCCCAGTATGACTCATGGCTAATGCCCCGGTGGTAGCTCCAACAGCCGCCAATGAGATGGCAGTAACAATGGTGGCTGTAGTTCCAAGATCTCTTTTCTGTCTGAAGAGAGTCATAGCGTGAGGGGCATCAACGGGCACAGGCACCCAGCAAGGCATGCGAGTAACCAGGGCATACCTAAATTTACTAGCATTCCAGCATTGGGCAAAAAAGCATGTATCATTAACACAATTACTTGGCTCTATCCGGCTAATAATGAATAAAAATGGGGGATATAAACAAACAGGTGTAGGCTTATAGGAAATATTATGAGAAGTATTAACCCGCTCGTTGGAACATCCTGCATCATTTCTAGAACTAGCAGTGGTAGTGTCCGAGGTATGAGTAGGTTCAGGAGACCATTGCCCCCAGGGGCGAGACCTGCTCCATGCCAATTGACTAACTCCATGTTTTCCTCCACTTTTGAAAGTCATTTAAGGTTCTTAAATTATTTTTTCCCTTTTCTTTTAATTTTTCATCAATTACACTTTATTCATTCTGCATCCCCCCATAAGCCCCTCCCTCCTCCCCTCCCAATCCCACCCTCCCTCCTCCCTCGGCTTGCATGCCACTCCCCAAGTCCACTGATAGGGGAGGTTCTCCTCTCCTTTCTGATCTTAGTCTATCAGTTCACATCAAAAGTGGCTGCATTGTCCTCTACTATGGCCTGGTAAGGCTGCTCCCCCCAGGGGGAGGTGATCAAATAGCAGGCCAATCAGATTATGTCAGAGGCAGTCCCTCTTCACATTACTATGTAACCCAATTGGACTCTGAACTGCCCTGGGCTACATCTGTGCAGGGGTTCTGGGTTATCTCCATGAATAGTCCTTGGTTGGAGTATGAGTCTCTGGGAAGTTCCCTGTGTTCAAATTTTCTTGTTCTGTTGGTCATCTTGTGGAGACCCTGTCCTCTCCAGCTCTTACTATTTCCCAATTCTTACCTAAAATTCCATTCACTCTGCCCAACAGTTGCCCATCAGGCTCAGCATCTGCTTTGATAGTCTGAAGGGCAGAGGCTTTCAGAGGTCCTCTGTGGTAGGTTCCTAGGTTGTTTCCTGTTTTCTTCTTCTTCTGATGTCCATCCTCTTTGCCTTTCCGGATGGGAATTGGACATTTTTGTTAGGGTCCTCTCTCTTGCTTAGTTTCTTTAGATGCACAGGTTTTAGTGGGTTTGTCCTATGTTGTATGTCTATATGAGTGAGTATATACCATGTGTGTCTTTTTGCTTCTGGGACAACTCACTCAGGATGATCCTTTCCAGATCCCACCATTTACCTGAAAATTTCATGATTTCTTTATTTTTCATTGCTGAGTAATATTCCATTGTGTAGATGTACCACAATTTCTGCATCCATTTTTCAGTTGAGGGGCATCTGGGTTGTTTCCAGCTTCTGGCTATTACAAATAAAGCTGCTACAAACATGGTTGAGCAAATGTCCTTTTTGTGTACTTGAGCCTCTTTTGGATATATGCCCAGGAGTGGTATGGCTGGATCTTGAGAAAGCGCTATTCCTAGTTGTCTGAGAAAGCGCCAGATTGATTTCCAGAGTGGTTGTACAAGTTTACATTCCCACCAGCAGTGCAGAAGGGTTCCCCTTTCTCCACAACCTCTCCAGCATGTGTTGTCACTTGAGTTTTTGATCTTGGCCATTCTCATGGGTGTAAGGTGAAATGTCAGGGTTGTTTTGATTTGCATTTCCATAATGGCTAGTGAGATTGAGCATTTCTTTAAGTGCTTCTCTGCCATTCGGTATTCCTCTACAGAGAATTCTCTGTTTAGCTCTGTTCCCCATTTTTTAAGTGGATTACTTGTTTTGCTGCTTTTCAGCTTCTTTAGTTCTTTATATATACTGGATATGAGTCCTCTGTCAGATAAAGGGTTGGTGAAGATTCTTTCCCAATCTGTAGGTGGTCACTTTGTTTTGATGACAGTGTCCTTTGCTTTACAGAAGGTTTTCAGTTTCATGAGGTTCCATTTATTGATTGTTGCTCTTAGAGCCTGTGCTGTTGGTGTTCTGTTCAGGAAGTTTTCCCCTGTACCAATGAGTTCTAGGGTATTTCCCAACTTTTTTTCAAGCCGATTTAATGTGTCTGGTTTTATGTTGAGGTCTTTGATCCACTTGGACTTCAGTTTTGTGCAGTGTGACAAATATGGATCTATTTTCATTTTTCTACATGTAGACATCCAGTTAGACCAGCACCATTTCTTGAAGATGCTATCTTTTTTCCATTGTATGGTTTTGGCGTCTTTGTCAAAGATCAGGTGTTCATAAGTGCGTGGGTTTATTTCTGGGTCCGTTGTTCGGTTCCATTGATCCACCATTCTGTTTCTATGCCAGTACCATGCAGTTTTTAAAACTGTTGCTCTATAATACAACTTAAGATCAGGGATGGAGATACCTCCGGAAGATCTTTTATTGTAGAGGATTGTTTTAGCAATTCTGAGTTTCTTGTTATTCCATATGAAGTTGAGAATTTTTCTTTCCAGGTCTGTAAAGAATTGTGTTGGTAATTTGATGGGCATTGCATTGAATCTGTAGATTGCTTTTGGTAAGATGGCCATTTTTACTATGTTAATCTTGCCAAGCCATGAGCATGGGAGATCTTTCCATCTTCTCATATCTTCTTCTAATTCTTTCTTCAGAGATTTGAAATTTTTTTCATACAAGTCTTTGACTTCCTTGGATAGGGTTACTCCGAGGTACCTTATGTCATTTGTGGCTATTGTGAAGGGTGTTGTTTCCCTAATTTCTTTCTCAGCCCTTTTGTCTTTTGTATACAGGAGGGCTACTGATTTTTTTGAGTTAATTTTGTATCCGGCCACTTTGCTGAAGGTGTTTATCAGCTGTAGGAGTTCCGTGGTAGAGTTTTTGGGGTCACTCACGTATACTATCATATCATCTGCAAATAGTGATAATTTGACTTCTTCCTTTCCAATTTGTATCCCCTTGATCTCCTTCAACTGTCTTATTGCTCTAGCAAGGACTTCCAGCACTATGTTGAAGAGATACGGAGAGAGTGGGCAGCCTTGTCTTGTCCCTGATTTCAGTGCAATTGCTTTAAGTTTCTCTCTGTTCAGTTTGATGTTGGCTATAGGCTTGCTGTATATCGCCTTTACTATGTTTAGATATGTGCCTTGTATCCCTGATCTCTCCAATACTTTAAACATGAATGGATGTGGGATTTTGTCAAATGCTTTTTCAGTATCTAGGGAGATGATCATGTGTTTTTTTTTTTTCAGTTTGTTAATATGGTGGATCACATTGATGGATTTCCGTATATTGAACCACCCCTGCATACCTGGGATGAAGCCTACTTGGTCATAGTGGATAATATCTTTGATGTGTTCTTGGATTGGGTTTGCAAGTATTTTATTAAGTATTTTTGCATCAATGTTCATAAGGGAGATTGGCCGGGAATTCTCTTTCTTTGTTGAGTCTTTGTGAAGTTTAGGTACCAAGGTGACTGTGGCTTCATAGAATGAATTTGGTAATATTCCTTCTGTTTCTATTTTGTGGAATAGTTTGAAGAGAATTGGTGTTAGCTCTTCTTTGAAGGTCTGGTAGAATTCTGTGCTGAAGCCATCTGGTTCTGGGCTTTTTTTGGATGGGAGACTTTTGATGACCGCTTCTATTTCTTTGGGGGATATAGGACTATTTAGTTGATTTACCTGGTCCTGATTCAGCTTTGGTAAGTCAAATCGTTCAAGAAAATTGTCCATTTCATTTAGATTTTCAAATTTTGTGGCATATAGACTTTTGAAGTAAGTCCTAATGATTGTTTGGATTTCCTCAGTGTCTGTAGTTATATCCCCCTTTTCATTTCTGATTTTATTGATTTGGGTGGTGTCTCTCTGCCTTTTAGTTAGCCTGGCTAAGGGTTTGTTGATCTTTTTGATTTTCTCAAAGAACCAGCTCTTGGTTTCATTGATTCTTTGAATTGTTTTATTTGTTTCCAATTGATTGATTTCAGCCCTGAGTTTGATTATTTCCAGCCGTCTACTCCTTCTTGGTGTGTCTGCTTCTTCTTTTTCTAGGGTTTTTAAGTGAGCCATTAGGGTGCTTGAATGAGCTGTCTCGAATTTCTTCTTGAAGGCACCTAGTGCTATGAACTTTCCTCTTAGCACTGCTTTCATTGTGTCCCACAAGTTCGGGTATGTTGTGTCTTCATTTTCATTGATTTCTTTTAAGACTTTAATTTCTTTCTTTATTTCTTCCCTGACCCAGCTGTCATTTAGTAACAAGTTGTTCAGTTTCCATGTGTGTGTAGGCTTTTTGTTATTTCTGTTATTGTTGAGGTCCAGCTTTATTCCATGGTGATCAGACAAGATACATGGGATTTTTTCAATCTTCTTGTATCTGTTGAGGCTTGCTTTGTGACCCACTATATGGTCTATTTTGGAGAAGGTTCCATGAGGTGCTGAGAAGAAGCTAAATTCTTTTGTGTTTGGGTGTAAAGTTCTGTAAATGTCTGTTAGGTCCATTTGATTCATGACCTCTGTCAGAGACAATGTTTCTTTGTTTAATTTCTGTTTTGTTGACCTGTCCTTTGTTGAGAGTGGGGTGTTGAAGTCTCCCACTATTAATGTGTGGGGATCTATATGTGCTTTAAATTTTATGAATGTTTCTTTCACAAATGTGGGTGCCCTTGTATTTGGGGCATAGATGTTCAGGATTGTGATGTCTTCCTGGTGGAATTTTCCCTTGATGTGTATGAAGTGTCCTTCCCCATCTCTTTTGATTAATTTTGGTTGAAAGTCTATTTTATCAGATATTAGAATGGCTACTCCTGCTTGCTTCTTGGGTCCGTTTGCTTGGAAAGTCGTCTTCCAACCCTTTACCCTCAGGTAATGTCTATCTTTGTGTCTTAGGTGTGTTTCTTGTATGCAACAGATTGCTGGGTTTTGTTTACGTATCCATTCTTTTAATCTGTGTCTTTTTATTGGAGAGTTGAGTCCATTGATGTTGAGAGAGATTAATGACCAGTGGCTGTTAGATCTCTTGATTTTGAAGTTGGCTGTGGTCATCAGGTTGTGTGCTTGCTTGCTTTTTGTTTTACTGAAGTGAGGTTATTTATTTCCTGTGTTTTCTTGAATGTAGCTAGCTTTCTTGGGTTGTATTTTCCCTTCCAGTGTCTTCTGTAATGCTGGATTTGTTTGTAGGTATTGTTGAAATTTGTTTTTGTCATTGAATATCTTGTTTTCTCCATCTATGAGGACTGAGATTTTTGCGGGGTATAGTAGCCTGGGCTGACATCTGTGTTCTCTTAGGGTCTGCATGATATCCGTCCAGGCCCTTCTGGCTTTCATAGTCTCTGTTGAAAAGTCAGGTGTGATTCTACTGGGTTTGCCATTATATGTTACTTGGCCTTTTTCCCTTGCAGCTTTTAGTATTTTTTCTTTGTTCTGTATACTTACTGTTTTGATTATTATGTGGCGGGAGGATTTTCTTTTCTGGTCAAATTTGTTGGGTGTTCTGTAGGCGTCATGTATTCTAAGTGGCCTCTCCTTTAGCTTGGGGAAATTTTCTTCAATGATTTTGTTGAAAATATTTTCTGGGCCTTGGAGAAGGGAGTCTTCTTTTTCCTCTATACCTATTATTCTTAGGTTTTGTCTTTTCATATTGTTTTGCATTTCTTGGACGGTCTGTGTCAGGAATTTTTCGGATTTAACATTTTCTTTGACAGATACATCGATTTCTTCCATTGTATCTTCTACACCTGAGATTCTTTCTTCCATCTCTTGTAGTCTGTTGGTTATGCTTACCTCTCTAGTTCTTGTTTTTTTCCCTAGATTCTTCCTTTCCATTATTTCTTCCATTTGTGTTTTCTTTAATTTTTCCAATTCTATCTTCAGGTCTTGAGTTGTTTTGTTTACTTCCTTCACCTGTCTGAATGTACTTTCCTGTTTTTCTTTTAGTTCCTTCAACTCTGTTTCTTTCATTTCATTCAGTGTTTTAAGCATTTCCTTTCTAAAGGCCATAAACTGTTTGGCTGCAGCTTCCTCTATTTCTTTACGGATGGCAATATTCTGTTTGAGTTTATCTTCCTCTATGTCTTTACGAATCTTATTTGTTTCCTCTGTTATCATCTTCATGAGCATACTTGTTAGGTCATCTTCTTGGATTTCAGTTATGGTGGGGTGTCCAGGGCTACTTGCCCCTGGGTAAGTGGGTTCTGGAGATGCCATATTGCTCGGTCTTTTGTTGCTTGAGCTTTTATGCTGGCCTCTACCCATTGTGGTATCTTAGGTGTTTGGGGTTATTTTCTGGTGGTTCCTGGGGATCCTGTGGTGGAGAGAATCCCCTTTGCAGAAAGCTGGTTTTTCCTGAAGGATGTCTTCTCAGCTTTTTGGGTATATTCCCTGGATGGCTGGTGTTTTTTTCAGGAGTTGCTCACCTCAGGAATATAGACCTGAGTGGTAACTGTGGTCTTTGTTAGTTTAGAGAGTTCTCCTCTCACCCAGGGAAGTCCTGAGGGCAGCTGCCCTGTTTCTGGGTTTCTTGTTGTAAATTTAATGATCAGCTGCTGTGACCCAGTTGGACATCAGGCGCGCATCAACTGTTTGTGCCTGGGCCTGGAGCACAGCTGAGTGCTGGCGCCTCGGCCACACTAGTCTGCTAGACTTTTTCTAGGGAAGGATTGGGTGATTTAGGTTAGTACAGTTTCCTTCCTTCCCTGTGGATTCTCTGGAGACATGGACTCCCAGTGTCTTTTTTTGCCCTGGTGCACACTGCTCAATGTCCGCCAGCTGGCTGGCCGCAGAAACTGCCTGTGCCTGGAGCACAGCTGTGTGATGGCGGCTTAGTCTCTGCCAGTGGTCCCTGGTTGGAGTATCACTCTCAGAAAAGACCCCCGTGCCCAGACTTTTTGGTTCTGTTGCTCTCCTTGTGGAGCTCCTGTCCCCTCCACGTCTTTCTATTTCCCCTTCTTTCATAAGATTCCCTGCACTCTGCCCAAAGTTTGGTTATGAGTCTCAGCATCTGCTTTGATACACTGCTGGCTACAGTCTTTCAGAAGCCCTCTGTGGTAGGCGCCTGTCCTGTTTCCTGTTTTCTTCTTCTTCCCATGTCCACCCTATTTGTCTTTCTGAGTGAGGATTGATCATCTTACCCAGGATCCTCCTTCCTGCTTATCTTCTTTAGGTTTACAGATTTTAGTATGTTTATCTTATACTCACTTATGAGTGAGTATATCCCATGTGTGTCTTTTTGCTTCAGGAATTCCTCATTCAGGATGATCTTTACTAGATTTCACCATTAGCCTGCACATTTCATGGTTTCCTTGTTTTTAATTGCTGAGTAATATTCCATTGTGTAAATTACCACAATCTGTACCCATTCCTCTGTTGACGGACATCTATACTGTTTCCTGATTCTGGCTATTACAAATAAAGTTGCTATGGACATGGTTGAACAAATGCCATGGTTCTATACTTGAGCATCTCTTGGAGATATGTCCAGGAATGATAGAGCTGGATCTTTAGGTAGCCCTATTCTTTATTGTCTGAGAAAGCGCCAGATTGATTTCCAAAGTGACTTCCCAAGTTTACATTCTACCAGCAACGGAGGAGGGTTCCCCTTTCTCCACATCCTCTCCAGCATGTGATGTCACTTGAGTTTTGGATCTTAGCCATTCTGATGGGTGTAAGGTGAAATCTCAGGGTTGTTTTAATTTGCCTTTCACTGATGACTAAGGAGGTTGATCTTTTCTTTAAGTGTTTCTCTGCCATTCAATATTCCTCTTTGAGAATTCTGTTTAGCTCTGTACCCCATTTTTGAATTGGATTATTTGACTTGTTGCTTTTTAACTTCTTTATATATTCTGGAGATTAGCCTTCTGTCAGATATAGGGTTGGTGAAGATCCTTTCCCAGTTTGTAGGCTGTCATTTTATGCTGATGACAGTGTCCTTTGTTTATCAAAACTTTTCAGTTTCATGAGGTCCCATTTACTGATTGTTGATCTTAGAACCTGTGGTGTTGGTGCTCTCTTCAGAAAGTTGTCTCTTTGCCAACGAGTCCTAGGCTCTTCCTCACTTATTCTTCTAAACAAATTAGTGTGTCTGGTTTTATGTTGAAGTCTTTGATCCACTTGGACTTTAGTTTTGTGCAGGCTGAGAAATATGGATATATTTTCATTTGGGGGCATGTAGACATCCACTTAGACCAGCACATTGAAGATGTTGTCTTTTTTCCATTGTGTGGTTTTGCCTTCTTTGTGAAAAATCAAGTATCCTTAGGTGTATGGGTTTATTTCTGGTTCTTCTATTCGGTTCCAATGATCCAAAATTCTGTTTCTATGCCAGTACCATACAGTTATTATTATTATTGCTCTGTAGTACAGCTTGAGATCAGGGATGGAGATACTTCAGGATGACCTGTTGTGGTACAGGATCATTTTGGCAATTCTGGGTTTTTTATTTTCCACATGAAGTTGAGAATCTTTCCTTCAATGTCTGTAAAGAATTGTATTGGTATTTTGATGGGAATCGTATTGAATCTGTAGATTGCTTTTGGCAGGATGGCCAATTTCACTATGTTATTCCTGCCGATCCATGAGTATAGGAGATTTTAAATCTCCTGTTATCTTCAATTTCTTTCTTCAGAGGCTTGAATTTTTTTTTTCAGGCAGATTTTTCATTTGTTTGGTTAGATTCACAACAATGTGCTTTATGTTATTAGTGACTATTGTGAATGGTGTTGTTTCCCTAATTTCTTCTCAGCCCTTTTGTCTTTGATATACAGTAGGGTTACTGTTTTGTTTTGTTTTGTTTGTTTGTTTTGTTTTTTAGTTAATTTAATATCCAGCCACTTGGCTGCTGAAGGTGTTTATCAGCTGAAGGAGTTCTCTGATTGAATTTTGGGGTCACTCATGTATACTATCATATCATCTGTAAACAGTGATACTTTGACTTCTTCCTTTCCAATTTGTATCCCCTTGATCTTCTTTAGTTGTCTTATTGTTCTAGCTAGGACTTCAAGTACCATGTGGAAGAGATATGGAGAGAGTAGGTAGCCTTGCCTTGTCCCTGACTTCAGTGGGCTTGATTTATGTTTCTGTTCATTCATTTTGATGTTGGCTATAGGCTTGTTGTATATTGTCTTTACTATGTTTAGGTATGTGCCTTGTATCCCTGACCTCTTCAAGACTTTAAACTTGAATGGGTGTTGCATTTTGTCACTTGCTTGTTTTTGGCATCTAAGGAGATGATCATGTGGTTTTCTCCTTCAGGTTTTTTTTTTTTTTATGGTGGATCACATTATTGGATTTTCATATGTGGATCCACCCCTGCATGCCCGGGATGAAGCCTACTTGGTCACAGTGTATGACATCTTTTAAGTGTTCTTGGATATGGTTTGCAAGTATTTCATTAAATATTTTTGTATCAATGTTCCTAAGAGAGATAGGTCTGAAGTTCTCTCTCTCTTTCTGGGAGAATGTCTTTGTGTGCTTTAGGTATCCCTTACAGTATTTAACACCTCATTTAAAATTTCTACATAAATGATTTTTTATTTGTGCCTCTCTACCCATTCTGAAGGGAGGGGACTTACTCAATTTCCTTCTGTTTCAAAATGAATATTATTTTTGTGTATGGGTGCTCACAGTGTGTATGGAGGTCACTTATCTCCTCCACCTTTAAGCATTGGTGATGGAACTCAGGGGACCAGGTTTGTGCGGCCAATGCCCTTACCCACTGAGCAACCTTACTGCCCCTCCCCTTTTTTGGCATAGAGTCTCATGTATCCCATATTCCCACACTGTAATCAAACTCACTATGTAGCTGGAGAGGTACATGAACTTCTGGTTTGCCTGCCTCTACCTCTGGAGAACTGAGATTCCAAGGATGCACCACCACTTTCAGTTTATTCCCTACTGGGGATCAAATTGAGGTCTTCATGTACACTGGGCAAGTACCCTAACCAACTGAGGTACAGTCCTGGCTCCTGGTAGCTTTATTTCTAAAACATGGCGTGAGAGAACAAAGTGGTGACTGTAACAGGAAATGCCATTTACTTTAGGAAAAGAGGATTGTGGTCCCAATAAACACTTTTTAGTTTATCATCTGAATTAATAAATAATCAGACTTTCTTCATACCTGCCCCGTTAATGTCTCAAATCAGCATGGAGCCTTCCCTCACAGCACTGACAGCGAAAGAGCAAGAGAGACTCACTATGAGCCTGGTCTGGAAGCTGACATTTCAGAAAAAATAACTCCTCTATATCTGTTCCCTCTAAACAATAAAGCCTTGAAGGAGTACACATCCACCTGCTGCTGTCTCTGCCTGGGGAGGGCTCACCCCTGCCCAAGTAACCAGGAAGATCATTCTCTGCCTAGAAGAGAGGAACTGTTGTCTCAGGAGACGTTGAAGTAGGAGGCTAGTGCTCTGAGGTGTCAAAGATGCAATTGAGATGCAGCATCAGAACAATGACCACAGCTGCCAGCTTCCACTACTGACCTTAAATTGGCTCCAGTAGCCCACTTTAGATTCAACCCCTCTAAATTGAAGAACTGAAGGGCAGGAAATGTCAGTCAGCAGCCTGCTTTCCAAAGAACAGCCTAAGCGGCACTGCCCTCTGTTGGTTCTAGACGAGTATTACAAGGCTGGCTGACAGGGGCAAGTCAGCCCTGGTTTCAGTTCCCAGTCTTGCAGACAAAACAGTAACAAAGGGGTATTAAGATGCAGGTGATTTAAAAAAAAAATTATACAAAGAAAACTGATATTTTTTCTTTTTCTTTTTTTTTCATTGTTTTCGTTTTTGTTTTGTTGTTGTTTTGCTTTTTATTTTTGTTCTATTGAGACATTTTTGTTTTTTGAGTTATTTTTTGAGGCATAGATCCAGATGAGGTTACAGCAGGCAACTTCTATGGGCCAGGTTGTCCCAAAGATTTAAATGCTGACCTCGCTTCCTTTTATCAAAAGTTTCTCAGGAAAAAAAAAATGCTTTTAAAGGGGCACCAGGGGACTACTGCCAGAGTTCCAGACAGTGGGATACAGAATGTCAGCTAAGAAAGCCCAACATTGTACATCAGACTCTTATCCTGTTACCAGCTGAGGGGAGGCAAAAGGAGCCTGTGTCAGAGAAGGTGTGTTGCCATCATCCTTCCAATGCCAACTCCAGAGACTAAGAGACAGATTTAAATGTTCCTAGGTGCAGTCAGGTATTGTTGCCTCTGGATACCAGACTTTGCGGAATTAACAGGGCCTCAGTACACCAGCACAAAGTGGGGCACTGAACCACTCATCTGTACTGAGACTAAACAAAAGGCATTTGAGGTTTTAAAAACAGCTTTGTCCTCAGCTCCAGGCCTAGAACTTAAAGATGCTGCAAAACCTTTTTATCTGTTTGTCTGTGAAGCAAGACAAAGGAGCTTTTAATCCCTGGAAATGTCCTGTGACACACTGTCTAAACAATTGGACCCTGTAGCCACCGGGTGGCCCACCTGTCCATGCTGTGGTTGCTTCTGCTGGTCTAATGGACAAACAAACAAACAAGTTAACTCTGGGTCAGGATCTTACACTCACAACATCTCATGTCTTTGAGGCCCTACTCCAAAGATACCTGTAACACTGGCTGTCTAATGCTTCTGTGACTCAGTACTAGGTCCTAATCCTGGATTGTCAGTCTTGCTACCCTGTTTCTTGATGACGACCCAAAGTTCCATGACTGTCCCAAGACACCAGATAAGTGGGCGCTTCAGTAGTTACTTTAACAAAAACAATGTGGTCAGAAGCCAGGTACCTCTGCTCAGAGAGCATTACTGAAAGATCAGGTGGGAAAAAGAAACATCCACCATCATACATAAGGACAGACATCATACTTTTACTACAGTGCATGTCTATGGTATGATCTATAGAGAAAGAGGACTTCTCAAGGAGAAAAGAAGTCTAGGCTTTCCTGTCATTCTCCTTTTGACAGGGGCCTGGATTCCAGCTGAGAAACTGGAACTGGGCTTCCAGATGAAGAATGGCGTTAGGTTACTTTGAGGGACAGCTAGAGCACCTTAGGGTGAGGCCTGAGTGCTCTAAGGGGTATGGAAAAGGTTTTCCACAAGTGTTACAGTTTAGCTCTTTTAGCATGACGTCACCAGTGACAATGGAAGCTTGGGCTCTCCAAAGCCTATGCCAGATACCAAAGCATTACAGCTCTTGGTCAAGTTGCTATGCTCAGCACAACAGAGGTGCGGGCCAGATGTTATGCCCTGTCTGTTTGCAGCCAAGACTCACTCCAGGCGAGGCCCAGACCCAATGAGCTGCAACAAAGCAGACTCTATGGAAGATAAATAAAGAATATCATCAGGTCTTGAATTGAGAAAGTGTGTACCTTTATGCCTGTGAAATCAAAGGCAATATAAACTCTTGGCAGAGGGAGGGATTTCAGGAGTGAATGTGTTTGATTCGCTGAGGTCAGTGTTAGGATAGTGCAGTGGAGTCATATGGCAGATTCATAAATCAAACAGGTGACTGGTTCCATGTGTGAGGTTTTCTTAATAGAAGGGGAGGGTGTAAGAGAGACCATCTACGGGCAGGGTTCACGAGAGAGAGAGAGAGAGAGAGAGAGAGAGAGAGAGAGAGAGAGAGAGAAAGGAGTAAGAGTTCTTTCACAAGGTGACCCAGAGTATGTGCAGGTGGTAGCAGGTGATCCGCAGGTATCCTCAAAGATGCCTGATGCCACATTTGTCAGGTCCCTTGGAGACTGGCCTGAGAGATGCCTGCTTACACATCCCTTCATTCAGGAAATCAGGGATACTTAAATGGTCCTATCACAAGAAGGAAAATACAGTACATAAATATCCTTTGGGGGAGATCTCCATGTACAATTGAATGTCACTGCTGGACTAAGGTTCATAGCAGGGTCGGACATTTTTAGGTATTCCAAGGTGCTTGTTAGAGCACATTCGTTATCAAGGGAAGGTCTGGCCTGTAATGGCCACTGAGGGACATGTGACATCATTGTATGACATGGAGTTACTCAGATCAGGGCATTCATTTCAGAACTCTACTGAGAAAAAGGCTCTATCCTCATAGATGGAGTGCAAATGATTGTCTATCCAGAGATGACAGGCCTCATCCTTATCCAGCAGAGTCCCACACCTTCCGAGGAGATATTTAGCTTCCCCTACAAATTGCTTTCCTCCATTGTCAGTCTGCTGGCCTGGCTGAGAGAGAAATGATCTAAGACCTGTGGGTCCTATTGAAATTCTGGTGACATACCACAGCCTGGTACTGTCTGAGAGTCTATGGTACAACCAAGAAGAGCTAGAGGATGGGGGAAAAAAAGAATAGATGCCTGAGCCTGATGGAGGACACCAGAGGGAGAGATAATTCTCTCACCATTTGTTAAAGATGCTATCTTTTTTCCATTGTATTGTTTTGGCATCTTTATCAAAATCAGGTGTCCATAGGTGTGTGCGTTTATTTCTGGGTCTTCTATTTAATTCCATTGATGCAAAAGTCTGTTTCTATGCCAATACCATGCAGTTTTAATTATTGTTGCTCTATAGTACAGCTTGAGATCAGGGATGGAGATACCTCCAGAAGATATGTTTGTTTTTAGGCAGCCTGCTCCTGGGTTACCTAGCAACCTATGATGTCGTCATGTGTCCCCTGCCATGTAGCCACACCTGGTAGTGTGGTCAAGTTGCTCCTTAAAAGAATCAGCCAGCCTCTTTGTCCCTCACTTGAATTTTTGCCCTCTTACTCTCTTATTCTCTCACTCTCCTGTTCCCTCCCCTTTCTCTGTCAGGGCACTCCTTTCTCTTCCTCCTATCATGTCTTCTCGCCTTCTCTCTCACTCTCCATCTCCATCTAATAAACTTCTTTCATATGAAATCTGTTATGCACATCATCATTTCATTGATCCTAACATTAGTGCATTGGAAAAGGCTCACCTGGTAACCCCTGGTTTGTTATACCAGGGACACTTAATCAGACCATGATGCTGGCAACAGATCTTTTTTTTTCTGTTCTACCTATCCCTAACCTCCACTCAAACATATGACTTAAAACTTACACTCTCCCTCATGTGCCCTGCCCTTACCACACACACCTGTCCCTCTCCTCATGGCTGCTCAGACTCAGCATCCTGTCATGTGCTCTGAGCACTGCGGACATGGTGGACACTCACGCTGCTCCAAAATCAGCTGGGGAAACTAAAAGGCTCAGGCCAGAGGCTGAAACTGCTGCTTCAGACACAGGCACACCCTGCTTCTAAACTATTCCATTTAGGTAAGCAATTGCTGGGGACCGTCCGCACACACACTGATGGCTGTATGTTGTGCCACTGCCTCAGGCCCAGGGGCGAGGTTTTAAATCTCCCATGGAACATCTGCCACCAGAGGAAGCATGCAGAAGAGGGTTTTCAGTTGCACAGACTTCTGATCAGCCATGCCATATAAATGCAGAGTTATAAACTCTGCTGAGACAGCCTTCCCATCAGCAAGCACCAGGTCTCACTATGACACTATGGTCACACACCACACATGGACAGCAACAAGTCTCATTTTAAATTGATATGGATGTTTATAAAAATTCAAAGTTATGCTATACAATATATATGATTCAAACCTCGTTCAAAATAATTTTTACATGATGCTAAAAATTCAAAGTTGTAAAGGTCTCTTCAAATTAAGCTAATTTAAAAATGCATGTCCAACTGCCTAGGTCTCTATCAAATCCTGAAATACTGAATGCTGTTCCTCCTGCCATGAGCTGCCTATGATCTAGGTCCACAACTAGTCTTTCTTAGTAACCGTTTTGCGATAATAAATTCAAATGTGATTTTAATACTGCTTTACATTGTTCTACTATATTGTTGGTTTTAAAACTCATAAATCAGGGATTACTATGTACAAGTTTTCACCAGTACTCTAAATTAAGATCTATTGATTTTACAGGATTTATTTCTCTTAAAACTTGATCATTGTGCTATGAGTTCACTATCAAAAGGTGAAAATATGCTTGGTCTACTTAACTAAAATTGTAATATTATGAATCTATGGTATAGCCTTAGACTTTTTTAACTTTGAACTTTTTATATACTAAATCAAACAGAAACTATCATGCTCTCACATTAATGGACTATATTTATGACTTTTAACTCTCCAACTTAACAGGGACAAACTTAAAGTCCTAATACTTCATGGTTAAGAAATGAAAGTTTATACCCAGTCATCTCATAAATGATCAAGAACTTTCACATGTTCAAAAACGTATTTATAGTGCTACAGATGCAGACATAGTCTCGCTGCTTACCTAATTTAAGAGCTGAGGATTTTCTCTCAGTCACCATACAGGCGTTGGTTTAAATAATAAGAGAGGAGTCTTCCCATTGGGCTCATCTAAAGCAAAAACTATGTTCTAGACATTGGCTGCTTCTCTGAAGCTGTTGGTATTCCCTCACAAAAAGCAAGAAGTCTGCAATGCCCCACCCCACTGTGGTACAGCCTAAAGTCAACTCTGCCAGCTCGCTATTTCAAAAGCAGCCAAAGGGGACACTGGTCCCACAGCGGCCCCAACAAGCCACACACTGCCTCCTGGCAGACTGGATTTTGGAAGTCAAAATGTTCCCATTGCAGGCTTGTCCTCTGTGCCCAGCCATGGAGGCTCAACCAGTACAAGGGCTACAGACAGTTCCAGACTTCGAGCTCCTTGGCCTGATTCAGTGACTTCTACCACCATTGCCCAGCACAGGGTAACATTGCAGATCTGTTTTGGCCTGACACACAGGCCCCATGGACATATTGCCAACTTCTGTCTTGGGAGATTTCAGATGCCTTCTCAGTCCTTTTTGTATGAAGGAGACCAGGTCTGAAGCCTGAGTCCTAGAGTTGCTATTGTCAGGCCTAGACACAATATGCCTTCTTGCCAGACTCAAGAAACAGGCCTCAGATGGAACCTTTTACCACCCCTTTAGCTAAAGGACAATAAACTTTCATAGCAATCTCACCTATATCTCATAGTAAACAACTAGATAAAAAGGCCTAAGGAAAATGTTGTTTTAGGGTCTCAAATTGTTTTAAGGTTGCTAAATGCAAGTTATAAAGGTTGCAAGGTCTAAGGTGATTTTATCTGAAATAGATAAATATGCTTACTATTTCCTCTTGTTCCTATGTATTGTTATATTAACTGTCCAGAGCTTTGGTCTTTATCAATAGAATCCTGATTTATTAATCTACGTCTAATACAAAAACATTCCACTATATCTCCTAGTATCATGGTTCCAAGCTCAAGATTGTGAATCTCCTTTAAATCTCCATAATGTGTAATCATACTAAAGATTAAGATCAAATGAGCTTTTGTCCCTTATGCTTCATGATAGACTTCTGCCTTTTCAGAGCTCACCTTAAAGAATGTTTATGCACTGAACACCAATATGTATGTCTATTGCCTTTTCTACAACATGTATTTCAGTGCAGATTACAATTGTGATGCTAACATGTCTAAAGTATTATCTCCTTTGTAAACCTTAAAAGTAATTCTTGGAAACTGCAGGGAATCCACCTGACTCCACCTCTCAGGTCAGTTGAGTTCCAGATGAGTACTGCACCTATTGCCTATCTCAGAGGGTGGGATTCCTCCCCTTTCCCTGGTTTTGGGACTTCCCCTTCCTGGCTACTTCATTGCTACATTCCTACATCCAACAAGCACTGATTGGTGAGACTTCCCTTCTGGTTGGCATCAATTCCTGGCTACTTGACTGCTATGATTGTAACCCAATACCAGCCGATTGGTGAATCTTCATTCTGGTTGGCACAGACCCTTCATACCACTCTCACCATCCTACATCCAAACCCTTCAACTAGGCCCTCATTCTCCCTTGGTAAGATTTTCCCTCTAATGGCACAGTTTCTCTCCCTCCCGCTCTTGCTCCTCTATGAAAATGCTAGTGCTAGGTAAACCTGTCTGCTTAGGGCAACTGTGCCCTTGGTTGATGGCTAACTCTGACAAGCTCTTGGGACAGATTGTACTAAACTACTGAGTCAAACCTTGCTCTTGGGACACCTTGACAGGTGACTGTCTCCTTCCTGCCCAATGGGAATAGTCAATTCGTCTATTCCTACAGATTCTCCTCTGGGATGTCTTCTGGAGAATTTCAGATTTCTACACTTAGTGCCTGTTTAAATGGCCTATGAGCTTACACAGTTCTGTAAACAAACTTGGCCTCAATTTCCTTAGATGACAGATCCAAAGCAAAACCTTTTTGATTACTGCCAGAGACTGGGTAAATGGAGGCTCCCTCAGGTAAATGGAGGTTCCCATGTTCAAGTCTCTTTGATCCAAAACCTTCACTGCTGTTTGATCTCCCAAAATTTTAAACATACATCTTAAGGAATTTTCTCCATAACCCACTTAACTTTGTCTTCTGCCTAAAAATATGTTCCTTCCTGACCTAATTTTTTTCCTATATGCATAACAGAGCCAAAGCAGCTACCACAAGTGTTCCAATCTGACCTCACAGACATCTATCCATCAATCCCGACCTGCACTTTCAGTCCCAGCCATGGATATTCTCACAGACCCTGGAGAGCATCCAAACAGCCTTTTCTTCCTGGACTTGGCCACAATTTCCGCCTTTTGACTTCCCTAGAGCATCCCCAGAATCAGCAGGAAGTAGGCAGAAAAGACTTTATGCCAGTTACTCACTTATTACTAACAAAAGTCTGGAATTGTGTGCTTCAGGCCCAGGACAAGTAGCTCCAGGTTCTCCCACCATTCTTCAGTCCCTACCTGCTGCCTTGCATGGCTAGGAACTCTGTACTGGCAATCCTCTTCCATGATCTTTCCAGGGCAGGGGCTTCCCCTCCTCCTCTTGACCATGTAATCTTGACCATGTAATATTTTGTTGCTATTGTTTTTTTTTTTTTCTCTCTCTCTTTCCCTTATGCAATTGCATGGCAACCTTGCTTCGATTTAACCTACATTTGTGTACTTTAACTTGCCTTATGTGAGAATCAGACCCAGCTCCTCATATTTCATTATAGAAAAAGGGAGGGATATTATTATTTAGGCAGCTTGCTTCTAGGTTACTCTCCTGCCCACTCCCTCGTCTCTGTCTAGGGACCTTGTTCCCTTCCCCCTATTATGTCTTGCTCTCCTCTTCTCTCTCTTTCTCTCTCTCTCTCTGTCTCTCTGTCTCTGTCTCTGTCTCTGTCTCTGTCTCTGTCTCTGTCTCTGTCTCTCTCTCTCTCTCTCTCTCTCTCTGTTTCTATCTTCATCTCCATCTAGTAAACCTCTTTCCTATAAAATCTGTTGTGGCATCATCATTTCATTGGTCCTAACAATAAGTAATTAACTTTCATGTGTAGGACCCCACACCTAGTTCACTGAAGAGGAGTCTAATCAAGTGCTTCTAGAATGCTAGTTAAGTATTCTCCTACTGGATCTATATCCCAAGCAGAAAAACTATGTTTATAATCATGCAAAATGTCCTGGGCTGCAGGCTCAGTGGGTAACATGTGTACTGTGCTTGCTTAAGGATCTGAGTTTGGATCTGCAGCTTCAGTGTAAAAGCCAAGAATTGGGAACAAACATCTGTAACCCCAGTGCTGTGGTGGAGGTTGGTGAAAACAGATGGATTCCAAGGACTTTCTGGAGCACTAGCCTAACTTAATTGGTGAGCTCCAAGTTCAGTGAAAGAACGAGTATTGAAAAATAACACTGTGGGTAGGGGTAGAGAGAAGGTTTAGTGTTTAAGAGCTTGTGCTGCTCTTGCAAATGACCTCTGTTCAACTTCCAACACCCTCATCAGACAGCTCACAACTGTCTGTAAATAAAGCTCCAGAGACTTGATACCTCAAGCTTCTGACAGCATACAAACACATGCATAAGGACATTTGCAGTCCCATTCCCAGAAACACACACACACTTAATATAGCAAAAATTCAGCCACTTTATTAAAAAAATAATAGCGTGGAGAGTGATCAAGGGAAAACTGACTTCTAGCTTCCACTGGAGTATTCACACATACATCAATGCAACACACACCCATACACACATATCAAAACCAGCAATCCAGTGTTGAGAATGTAACTCAGTTACTAGATTGCTTGCCTTGGATGTAAGGAGGCCCTGAGTGTGTCCCCCAGAACTTCATAAACCAACTGTAGAGACACTGACCTGTAATCTCAGCACTCAGGAAAAAGAAGCAGGAGAATCAGAATTTCAGACTCATCCTCATGCTCTGTCATGACGAGACGGGGCATTCTACATGGGTAACATGCTCTCCTTCCACCTGCCTGATGCCAGGTATTTGCCTTGTGCCGGAAGCTATTAACTATTACCATGTGGTCCGGGAGCATGTCCAGCTTAGTCCAATGGAAGGGAACTGTTTTCCATCTATATGTAGAAATGCACCAACTGTATCTTGCACAGATACTCTGTGAACATCTGGTTCCCTCATGATATCCTGTTCACTTTAATATCTGCATGCTTTGAGGTAATTTTGTGCCCTTTCATTTTCTGCTATTGCCTATGGATCTAACATTCTTTATCTTTTAAAATTTTATTTACATATTTATTTAGTTGTTATTTTACAGCAGAGCCTCACATAGCCTAAGCTGGCCTCAAACTAACTCTGTAGCCCGGAATAACCTTGAACTTTTGATTGTCCATACCAGTACCTCCCATACTCTGAGATAACAGGTATGCTTTAACATGCCCACCCAATTTACATGTTTTCTTTATGTGTCTCACCAAAACTTGTACCACTTTCATTCTTTGTCCAAGCAACCAATTTCTTACCTTTTGTTTATTGGTTGACAAAGAGTTTCACTCTGTTTCCCAGGACCCACAGCAATCCTCCTGTCTCAGCCTTCCCAGTACTGGGGTTGCAAGCAGGAACGACCATCCCAGGTTTAAACAACCAGCATGTGCTTGTGTCCCTTAGGGTTTGAACTTATCTCCACGCTCAGCAATAGTACCCTCCTCACTTCCTCTTCACTCTTCATTTCAGGCTAGGTTTAAATCATAAAGCAACCTGAGACTGGCCTTGAATTCCTGATCCTCCAGCCTCTACCACCCAAGTACTGGTACTATAGGCATGTGCCACCAGAACTGACTCTGTCTTCAGACACTTACAGATTTTTTAAGAAAAATGAAAACCATGCACACATATTTGCAATATCAACCTCAACTTCCAAGAAATATTTCCCTAAGGGTAGTACATTCTCATTTACAATGTAATTATGACTTTGTGCTGAAAACTCACAAAAAATGTTGGACTTGGGTAAAATAGCTCAAATAATTTGTCAATTTCAGAACTCCTCACACTTAGAGGTGGAGGTATTATGGGGTATACACCAGAGAAGACTGCTTGGAAATGGGCTCAAGCCAACAGAAAGTCTTTCTTAGGTTGAAAGAAGGCATTGTCTTCCCTAGAACATGAGATATCCATTGTTGTGGGCCACTGTACAGGTGCTGGGAATTGAAACCAGGTCCTGTATATGAACAAGGGCTTTTGTAAATTTTTTTCATTTTGTTTTTGAGATAGGGTTTCTCTCTGTCCTTAGCTGCCCTGGCCTCACTTTGTAGACGATGCTGGCCTCGAACTCACAGACACCTGCCTGCTTCCCTGAGTGCTGGTATTTCAGGCATGGGCCACCATTCCCATCACACACTGAATTTTAATTGTCAAGGAGCATGGCTTTACTAGGGAACCCAGTTAAAGACAGAGCTGCCAAAGGCTACATCTGGGCAGGGTTTCAAGGTTATCTCCATGCACAGTAATTGGTTGGAATATCAGTCTCAGAAAAGACCCCTGTGCCCAGATATTTTGATTCTGATGCTCTCCTTGTGGAGGTCCTGTATTTCATTTTCTTCTTCTTTCATAAGATTCCCTGCACTCTGCCCAAATTCTCTGACAGGAACTCAGTGGCTTGCTCTTTGATCACCTCACAGAGAGGGCTGAGCAGCCTAACCAGGTCACAGGGGAAAACAAGGCAGCCAGTCCTGATGAGACCCGGTAGGTTAGAGTCAGATATGAGGGGAGGAGGACCTCCCGTATCAGTGGCCAGGGGGAGGAGGGTGGGATTTGAGGGAAATAGGGAGAGGGCTACACCTGGAATACAATGAATAAATTGTAATAAAAATAAATAAACATTTAAAAAAATCGAGGCACAGTTTTCCTTTGTTTTGCAAGTGGTCACCTGGGCTCCCAGACTGACCCCATACATTAGGCTTAGCTTTCCCTGTAGCTATAACTAATTGGCTATACCAGTGCCCTTTATGTATGGCTCAAGTTATTATTATTGTTTTTTCAGAAAACAGTCTTAAATTGGATTTGATTTACAAGTAGGAGGTTTTCTTTGCATTAGTGTCTAAGCATCATGTGTGTGCCTGGTGCCCTTAGAGGTTCGAGGATGGCATTGTCTTCCCTGGAACCAGAGTTATTGGTAGTTGTGAATGACTGTGTGGGTAATGGTAATTGAACCCATGATTTTATAAGAACAAGTAATTTTTAAAATGTTTTATTTTATATTTAAGACAGGCTTTCTCTGTAGCCTTGCCTGTCCTTGGCGTACATGTAGACTAGGCTGTCTTGGAACTCACAGAGATCTGTCTGCTGCTGCTTTACTGACTGCTGGGGATACAGGCATAGGCCACCATGCACAGCCCCACATTGAATTTTTATTTTTTAGGATGAAGCTTTTACTTTATTTTGCAGGTGGGATCATGTGTTCCCAGACAAAAGGGAGATTTAAATAGCTGGAAATAGAGAGGCATTACAGAATCTTTTGTGTCTGGCTCAAGACCCTTTTTTAAGTTTAATTGTTTTATTTGCTTTGCATATAAGGGATTTTTCTTGTGTTTCTGCCAGTAGACCGTGAGTGTGCATGGGAACTGATTTTGGAAGACTGCATGGAATCCCAGAACCTGAAGTTACCAGTGGTTGTGAGCGAGTGAATGGCTGTTGGGAATTGAAGCCAGTTTCCCTAAAACAACAGGTCTATTTTAAAGATTTTTTTTTTTTCTGATTAGACTTTTTGATACAGGGATTCTCTGTAGGCTTGGATGACCTATTCTCACTTTGTAAACCAGACTGGCCTTGAATTCACATGCGTCTGCCTTCCTGTTCCTCCCCCACATGCTGAGATTACAGGTAGCAGCCACCATGGACAGCCTAACTTTCATATTCGGTTTGTAAAGAAACAAGATTTTACTTTGTTGTCCATGTGGGTTCCTGGGATCCCAAACACCAGAGATGCATTGCTCTGAGCTTCTGCTGTCTCTGGCAATGAGGAGGCACATACATCAGTGTCCTTTGTGTCTGGCCCAAGGCCTTTTTTTTTAGATAACACTTTTATTTACGTTTGTGTTACATGTATGAGGTTTTGCTTGCCTTTGTGTCAGTCTCCTATGAGTGTGTCTGGTGTGTTTAGAGTTTGGCAGAAGGCATTGTCTTGCCTAGAACTGCAGTTACTGGTAGTTGTGAGCGACTAGATGGGTGCTGGCAATTGAATTCAGGTCCTTATAAGAACAAGTGCTTTGGGGCTGCAGAGATGGCTCAGAGTTGAAGAGCACTGCTTGCGCATCCCGAGGTCCTGAGCTTGAAGAGTTTAAGTTAGCCTGAATATAACTCCATTTTGAAATAAAGATTTTGACTGGGAACTGAATTCAGGTACCTGGAAATATCACAGGATGTACACCTGGCAGAAAACAAAGTTAACTCTCCTAGCAGCAGCCTCCAGGAAATATAACAGAATAAATGCTTCATAGAAAATGGAGACAAACTCCCTGGCAATAATCAATGGGAATCGGTTGAGAATCGGGGGGGAAAATTCTCTCCAATGTTTAAGATGTAGTTTAGAAAAATAGCCATTGTGATTATATGCCTTAGCCATTGTGATTGTGTTCCTCAGAAAAGGTCACCTCGCCCTGCTAAACTTCACCCAATTCTGTAACGCCAAGGCTTGTGCCCTCCTGCTTGCTGCCATGGAAAACCCCTGCTACCAGACTTTCCCTTTAAAAATCCTGTTCACTTGGAATTCAGGGTTCCACTTCTCTACTGCTGTGTCAGTGAGACATGGGTCCCCGAGTTCGATTACTCTCATAATAAAGCTCTGTTGCAATTGCATCGAGTCTTTTCCTGGTGGTCTCTGAGGGTCCCATGAACCTGACATAACAAGCTCAGTTCCCTACAACCAAGGGGTGGCTCTGAAAAATATATAATGAGATCTGGTGCCCTCTATTGGCTTTCAGTTGTACATGCAGGCCAACCTACTGTATGTCATCAAATAAAAAAAATTACGAAAAATAAGAATAAAAACGAAATACTGAAGTTAAATAAAACAAACAATTTACAAAAATTTCAACATATTTAATTCTCTTTGATTTTATTACATAAAAACCCTTCTGTGGTAGCCATAGCTGGAGCCTAGGTCCTCTGAACAGAGACTCTGGTGTGGGTTTTCACAAGAAGATCAGTAAATTTCTGATAAGGACTCTTGGTGAACACAGAGGTCAGGGGTGAGATGGCTGATTAGATATTGCCCTGATGCTTAGATTTTGAGTAGCCTTTCAGCTTTCCTGAGTCTACACTATCTCTGCCCATTGATGGTCCTGACACAATTTTAGAAGAGACCTTTGCCCATAATCCCATCTATTGGGCTGAAATGCTAAGTCAAAAGGGGCTCCCTGAAATTAGCTATTATTTAGGGGACCTACCTAACTGGAGCAGCAACTGGACAAAATGCCCATAAAGATGCTAGAAAGAGGATTCCAGAGATAGGTATAAATCCTATAACAGTTCTCTTTCGGTTACTATACTGTAACCACCCTGATGGGACCACTACTCAATTTGATTTTTACCTTTGGGTCTTATATTTTAAATCACTTGATGGCTCTCAGGAAGGAATGCTTTGAAGCAATATAGTAATGGTACTCAGATCCCATTGTGGAAGGTAAATCTGGAGGACACTAAGAATCATATCTGGAAGCCCCAAGATTGGGGCTTCAAATGATCATGGGAAGGAAGAAATGGGAGACAAAAGTATTATAAATTAGTTTTTTTGGTGGAGGGGGTTATTGAAATAAACTTTAAAGCACAAGCCTGAACAAAGGCCAGACATATGGAGACATGTCCAGCCACCTGTGGGGAGGAACCAGCCTTACTGCATTCTTTTCCTACTCAGTAGAGTTACAGTTGCTAGGAAACCGTCCCAGATCATCCCCTCCTCTAGGACAGCTTAGTGATCAGCTGGTACTAAGGAGGAATAACAATGCCTTTTGTGTCTGGCTCAAGAACCTTTTTTTAGATTATAACTTTTTTTAAATTTAGATTTCTGTTATATGTAAGCATTTGTGTCTGGGAACCATATGTGTCCCTGGTGTGTGAAGAAGGTATTGTGTTCCCTAGTAATTGCCACTGTATGGGTGATGGTAATTGAACCCAGGTCATCTACAAGAACAACGGATTTTAAAAATATTTTTATTTTATTTTATTTTTTTCGACAGTTTTTCCTATACCCTTGCCTGTCCTTGGGTTATTTTGTAGACAAGGCTGCCCTGGAACTCACTGAGATCTGCCTGCACCTCCCTTCCTGAGTGCTGGGAATACAGGCATGTGCTACCATGCCCCGCCTAACATAGAAGTTTTATTTTAAGAAGAAGATTTTACTTCTTTGTGCAGTTGGTCTACCAGGGTCCCACACTAAATGCAGCCTTTGGCCTCAGCTTAGTGACTCATAGAGACTAGGAAGTAAAAACATTGCCTTTTGTGTTTGTCTCAAGTCCCTTCATTTAGATTTTAATTTTTTAAATTTAGATTTGTGTTGCATGTCTGGGTGTTACTTGCATTTGTGTCTGTGCAGCACGGTTGTGCCTAGTGTCTGTAGAGGTTGAAAGAAGCCATTGGATTTTCTGGAATAGGACTTACGGGTAGTTGTGAGACACTGTATAGGTGGTGGGAAGTGAACCCAAATCCTCTATTTGAACAAAGTCTTGTTTGTTTGTTTATTATTTTGAGACAGGGTTTCTCTGTATCCTTGCCTGTCTTGGCTCACAATTTAGATCAGAGATCTGTTCTGGAACTCACGATGTAGACCAGGCTAGCTTCTAAATCAGAGTTCTGACTGCCTCTACTTTTCAAATCTTTGGTTGAAAGGCTTAAAGGCTTGCACAACTATGCCCCGTCTTGTACTTTTTTAGCTATCATTTCTAATCAAATAGAAAACTCCTGGAACAATGGCTAGTGTCCAGAAGCAACTGCATAAGAAGTACATTGATGTCTGCCAGAGAAAGGTATTGTGTAAAAACGTCTTTTTGTTTCTTTGTTTCTTTGTTTGTTTGTTTTTCTCATGGATTGCAAAGGGCAGCAGAAAACATAAAATAACCAATTCTTTTTTCCTCCTCAGGGCCTAACAAGTTTTGATGCCAGCACCAGAGTTCAGTATTGCTAGATGGTTTGCAGTTGCACCTGCTTTCTCTTCTGTAGGGGACTAAAAGGTCTTCTGCCAGAGCTCAGGGTAGTTGGAAGACCAGAGAGACGAAATTTTCAAAACATTCCGGCAGTTTAAGCAAGGTAGAAGACTTCAAGTTCTCGTATAGAGAGATTTATTTTCTTATTTTAGTTTGGGCCAGGTATAGGTTTTCCATACCACCACCGGGGAGGCAGAGGCAGGTGGATCTCTGAGTCATTTGCCAGTATGGTCTACAGAGTGAGTTCCAGAAGAGCCAGGGTTATGCAGAGATACCCTGTCTTGAACAAAACTAAAAATGACATAAAAAAATAAACGTAAAGACTTTTTGTTCCTGTGAACTCAGAAAGTTGCTAGAAAGCGGGCATGGTCAATGCTCCAAAGTTAAAGGTGGGACTATGGCCAGTTCCAACCAGCCTGGGCTTACAAAGACCAGCTCTTAAAAACTACGTGGAGAAGGGGGTTGTTAGAGATGGTTAGCTTCAATATCCGGCTTGGGTACAGCTCTCTATTGAAATGGTGCCCTTCTGTGAGAAGTAGCATCTCAACAGGGATGTCCAATTCTAGAAGCACTGGAGCAGGTATCTCAGAGTCATGGTTACAAAATTCAGAACTGTCGTTATGGGCATTCCTGAGAGGTGGGAGTCCAAAAAGACAGGAATATGTCCTCTACTCACATGGTGCCTAGGGGCTTGGCCCTATTAAGGGCGCTGCCCGCACACATCCCTTGCTGGCTCGCCAGAGGAGCAGAGGAGCGGGGGTGGCTGGGACCTTCGCCAGACAAGCACACAAGCAGGTGTGTATACAGTGGGCTAATGGGGCCAGGTCTCCTTTGAGTATTGCGGGTTTAAGTAGAGACACCACTTTGGAGTAGCAGGGTTTCTTGTTGGCAACTGGGATCAGGAGGACTGAGATCCAGTAAGACACCTCCCCTTACAGAGAAAAAAAAAATGGCCGTGGGAGCCAGGATCAGGGCCGAGGCCATCAGCAACGGTGCAGAAGGCCCTGGGATGGATCCAGGTGCTGCCGAAAAGCACAAAGGGCCAGGATACTGATGGGGTTAGGGGCGGGACATGGACGTCACAGAGGACCTTAGGAGCAGAGGGGGGTTATGGCGAGGAGAAGGGAGCGGCAGGGAACAGGGCAGCTGTGAACCCTGAACCCAGGGACTGGCTGTTTAGAAGGTTCCAATGTTTGGCCATTACCAGGGAAACCAGGCGGCTTCAGGCGGTGCTGGTCCCCACACAGGGAGCACCTGGCACGGGTAGGGTAGTAGGAAGAGGAGGTTGGGTCCAAGACATGGGAAAAGGGCAGACAGGGGCCTAGCCTTCGGCCTAGGCTTCATGGGCTGTGGGAGAATGGTCTGCATGTCTGTGGGATGTCCCAAGGGTGTAGGAGAAGGTTGCTGTGCTGGGAGGACTAGCTAGTAACCTGGGGCTTAGGATTGTTAAAAAGGGGGGCTTGTGTGGCTGAGGGGAGACTAATGGCCACCGTGGGCAGGATATTACCTATGGCCCAGCAGGAGGGATGGGGTCTCAAAGCCTGAGTGGTGGAAGCGCCTATACGCCAAAAGACAAAGCTCCAGTTTTGTTTCTAGAAGATGCCAGGATGCTGAGACAGTACTTGAAGAGGCGGGGTTGAAAAGGGGTGACAGACTGAGCAGGTTGGTCAGGAGAATAGGTGGTGGGGCATGGCGGGGGAAGGCAGGGTGGGCAGAGCTGACATCTGGGGCTGTGGAGCCAATGCTGCGCTAATGGTTGAGGGCAGGGTGGGCATGAGGACAGGACAGTGGTGGGACAGGGCAGAGCCAAGCAGGGTAGGTGGGAGAATGAGTTGGGGCATGGCTCCTGTGGAGGGGTGGCCTGAGGTGGGAAATATCACTGGACACTTGTGAGAGCCCCTGAATGAATAGCCAATGGGAAAGTGAGGGGGCTTTTGCTTAGTGGAAAGAGCTGGTAAGGCCAACAGCGTCGTGAGTTGAGGCCCGGTGTAGCTCATTCCAAAGGAATGGGCCAGACTACACCACCAGTCATGGCAGCTGGAACTGCAGGGAGAGTTAGGCTCTGGGTTCAAGGCTGGTAGAGCAGCTTTCAGTAGAATAGGAGTTGAAAAATTAATAATTAAACACTACCGATGTTGAAAGAAAGCTTGGGGTTAACCTGAGGTCTGTACTTGTCTTTATACCTCACTAATATGACACAGTAGATAAAGGATCCACTACACGCTTTTGGCATATATATATATATATATATATATATATATATATATATATATATATTCTAGATAAAGTTTTCTGGTGTAACTCAGGCTTAGAACTCAGTCTATAGACCAGGCTGTCCTCGAAATCAGAGATTGGCCTGCCTCTGCCTTCTGATTCATTCATCCTGAGTTCTGGGATTAATGTTGTAAACCACTACTGGCCATATTGTTTTGTGAAACTAAGACTTATTTTGTAGCCTTGACCTTGTGATTTTTCTGCTTTTACTTTCACTATATTGGGGTTTCAGGTCTGAAACACTATTCCCTACTTTCTCAGTTAATTTAAGAAACATAGGGTACATTTGTTTATTTTTTGTGTTTGGACATGCGAGTGCCATGATAGGTGTATAGAGATCAGAGCTTAGATAACTTGCAGCAATTGGTTTTCTCCTATTACGATGTAGGTCCCTGGGATCAAATTCAGATTGTTAGGTTTGCTGGGAAACACATCTTACTGATGAGCATTTCAACTGAATTGATCTTGGTTAGTCTTAAATATGAATTATAAAGAAACATGTATCTAAGTTTCTAGAATTCCACACCCCTATACATCTCCATTAGTAGGCAGAAGCTTATAATTATATGAAGCACTCCATACCTTACTAAGTATGAGTAATTTCTACAAGGTCACTCTGATGAAATTCATGCCTACTGTTATATGACTTCCACTCCATTTTTGACAACACATAGCTCCTATCAAGACATATATCTATATATATGCTCTCCTATATGTAGACATATATAGACAGACAGAATTAAAAATAAAAATTGAGAAATAAAAATAAAAGACAAGTACATATAGGGGCTGAGATGTAGCTCAGTTGGTAGAGTATTTGACTAGCCTGCATCAAACTTGGCTCAGATACCAACAAGGCATTAATCAATGGCAAACACACTGCTGTGAATCTCAGCCCTCAAGTGGGAGACTCAGGACAGTAAAAACTTCAAGGTCACCTTCCACTACATGGGGGTTTAAAGCCAGCCCAGAATCTAAGACAATATTCTTAGTTTTGAGGTAGGCTCTTGCTATTGAGACCAAACTGGACACATGTTAGGGCCTAAAGCTACTTCTGATCTTGCATTTTGAAAACTGGTTGTTCCCGGCATTACTTTGAGAATGTTGATATCTTATTGCCTGTGTTGGTAATAGGCCTCAGTTTAAAATCCTCTTTTTTTTTTTTTTTCCAGTTACGTTATTAACATGGATATAAGCGGGAACAATGAAGAGTTTGAGGAGTGTAAGTAGAGCCTTCTTTTGATTGGAGTGTTCATGTGTTAAATGTCCTTGTAGAGATGACTGATATGAGATTTGGGACACTTGGATTCATCTGGTCCTATGTTTGGCCCCTTCTAGTGTTCTTTCTGGCTTGTTGAAATTTATTTCTCAGCTTTCAAGAGCAGGGGAATATATTCCTTTCTTAAATGTGTTCTTTACCCCTTTTTGGTTCCTGGGTCTTTCATTTCCTCTCTATCTTTCATAGGAAACAGATTATTTTGGCTCATACTTCTCTCCCCCTCCCATTCTTTCTCTTTCTCTTTGTTGCCGGATATAGAGTCCAAGGTATTCTAATCAAGTGATCTACCACTGATCTATGTCACTAGTCTTGGGTAAATGTAAATTTTACTAGCTGTAATTTATAAGCTAGTTTTCAGGAGTAAAAGACATGTGCTACTAGATTTTATGATGCTTCCTAACACTTTTTCTTTCTATGATTTAGATAAGTCTACAGTGCCGGAGCAGGAAGAGTCCTGGGAATTAGGAGAACAGCTGGAACTTGACTTTTTTTTTTTCACCCATTGTTCTGGGAAAGAATATTTAAGAGTAACATCACATTTTCCCAACAGCATCATGTTGGATGTCTGACTTTATTACCAGTTTAAAGTATCTGATTCTTGTCTTGGGCCATTGTTTAACTCTTCAGCTGTTGCTTCATTTTTATAGAGAGGTGTGTGTGTATCTTTTTTTACATGGAGTCTTACTGTATAGGACTGACTATCCTGGAACTCCATGGACAGCCTAACTTTCATAATCACTTTGTAAAGAAACAAGATTTTTCTTTGTTGTCCATGTGGGTTCCTGAGATCCCAGATAAAGGAGATGCATTGATCTGGAGTCTCTGGCAATGAGGAGGCACATACATCAGTGTCCTGGAACTCACTCTACAAACCAGACTAGGCTCTAACTGATAGAGATCTGTATGATTATGCCTCCCTCAGTATGGGATTAAAGGTGTGTATCACCATGATTAACTAGTTTTGGCTTTTTGAGACAGGGTCTCACTATGTAGTCCTGGCTGTCCTGGAACTCATTGTATAGATAAAGGTTGGTTTTGCTCTTGTGGGCTCTGCTTCTTAACTTCTAGAATTCATGCTCTCAACTAGTTTGTTTTTAAAAATTTCTTTGAACTTTCTAATCTCAATCATTTAGAAAAAATTAGACAATTACCCTGATATGCTCTTTTATGATCCAGGCTGCCTCTTGCCTCATGGTGATCTTATAAGTGTACTGTGATCATATTGACAACCAATACAAATAACTCATCATATAAATATCAGAGTGTTTAGCCTAGCTTTTAGAGATTCCAGAGAGCTGTCCCAGTTAGTTGTGGAAAAAGTGATGATCAGGTAGAAATGAAGTGAGACCCAAAAGATAACCATGTGCTATAAATTAGGAGAAGCCTTTCCTTTTCCTTTCATTCCCCTTCCTTCCTTCCTTCCTTTCTCTTTTTCTTTCCTTTTCTTTTCAGACAGAGTCTCTTTGTAGCCCTGGCTGTCCCATACCTCACTACATACTTAAGGCTGGTCTCAGACTAACAGAGTTCTGGGATTAAAGTCATGTGCCATCATGCCCAATAAGGATATTCTGTTTTAAAAAACATAGTTGTCTTTATTTTACATGTAGAAGCATTTGCCTGCTTGTATGTATATGTGCTTAGTACCCATGATGCCTAGAAGAGGTGTTAGACCCCCTAGAACCAGTTACCACTAGTTATAATCTGCTGTGTGGGTGCTGAGAATCAGACCATTGTCTGCTGCAAGAGCAGCCAGTGTCGGGGCTGGAGAGATGGCTTGGTGATCTTCCAGAAGACAAAAGTTTGACTCCTAGCACCCACATGGTGGCTTACAACTGTCTGTAACTCCAGTCCCAAAGATCTGCTGTCCTCTTCTGGACTCCAAATACACTGTATGCACATAGTACATGAATATTCACATGTGCAAAATTCCTATACACATGAAAAAAATTAAAAATCATGACCGATGTGGTGATGTACACAGCCTTTTATCCCAGTGCTAGAGAGGCAGAGGCAGGCAGGCCTCTCTGAGTTCCAGGCCAGGCTGGCTTATAGGGTGAGTTTTCAGAATAGCCAGAGATGTTACACAGAGAAACCCTGTCTCGAGGGAAAAATAAAATAAAATAGGAAAATCTTTTTCAAAAAGAACAACAAGTATTCTTACCTGCTGAGCCTTCTCTGCAGCCCCTCAAAGACAATAATTTTGTTTGTATGTGTCTATGGCAGGTCCTCTCTAAGTACACCCATGTCCTGGGTATACTATGTTCAGGCTGGCCTTGAACTTAGAGAGATGTGCCCAGCTCTACCTCCTGGGTGCTGGAATTGAATGCATGTGCCACACACCCAGGCTAGAAAGATTCTTTAAGGCTAGGGTAGTAAGTAGGAGAACAAAGGTTCATTAAATTGGCAGCTAAAAAGAGGACAACATGCATGGTAGAAATAGATTAACATTTGTATGTACAGTGGATGTAGAAATATTTTGTAACAAAGATTTGGAGTGTTTTTCTTCCATAGTAAAAGTGTTTCATGTCCAGAGATGGATCACTGGGTTAAGGTACTTGCCACACAAGTCTGATAACTTGATTTTCATCCCTAGAACCCATGTCAAGGTGAAAGGAGTCACTTGACTTCACAAAGTTGTCCTATAACTTCCACATATGTGTTGTGGTACATGCACAGCTACACATACTATACACCTCCCCCAACAATGATGATTATAAAATGTACATGTTACAGGGATACATGCCTGTAAACCTAGACATTGGAAGCCTGACAAAAATTTCTGTGAATTCCAGTATATCTTGGGCTAAAGAGTAGCTGCTGGCGAGCTTCATGGCACATTGACACAGGCTAGAATCATTTTAGAATAGGGAGGTCTCAATTGAGAAAATGCTTCCATAAGATCGGGCAGTATGAAAGCCTGTAGGTTTTTCCTAATTAGTGATTGAAGTGAGGGCCCAGCCTGTTGTGGGTGTGCTTATCACTGGACTGGTACTCCTGGGTTCTGTAAGAAAGCAGACAGAGCATGCCAAGTGGGTAAGCAGGCTCTGCTTCAGCTCCTGCCTACAGCTTTTAGCCTTTTCCTATTCTACTTCTTTCAGTGATAAGCACTGATGAGGAAGTATAAGCCAAATAAACTCCTTTCTCCTCAAGTTGCTTTTGGATGTGATGTTCCCGCACAGCAACAGAAACCCTAAATGAGACAGAAAAGGTAACCAGGGTGGTTCCCAATATGACCGACCTGACTGTGTCACTTTGTGGAGGATTTTGAAAGGAATTTGGAACTTTGAGGGCTAGAAAATCTATTGAGTGTTCAAAGATGGGTGAGCTCTTTCCTGGGAACACAGAAGATTAGTGTGGAGAAAAATGCAGATGATGGAACCCTGGTTTGTGAAGTTCCAGAGGGAAGATTGGAAGTCATTTAAGGTCTCTACTGGGACTGTTTCATGTCTTGAGTTAGGAATCTGTGGTTGTGGGTAGCTGGGGCTGAAGAACTGGCTGTGATTAACAAGATACTAGCCTAAGTAAAGAAAAATCCTTTCCATTGCTGGGATAATTGATGTTGGAAATCTGGAGCTGAGAAATTAGCCATAATTAAAAAGAGACCAGCAGTACTGAGGTGAAATATTCTGGAAAGTGTTTTCTCAGAATTGGCACACAGAAGTGGTGATCCAGAGCCTGTTGTCTGATTTGTAGCTTGTGCTGACAGCAGAACCTGCTAATCTCCAAGAGTCACCCAATTGGTACTGTTTATTTAGTCATGAATGTGTCATGAAGAATAGCTGAGGCTTGGCACTGTGACGCAGAGCTGCATTTCTCTAAGAGAACCCAGGAGAGGCTATTGTTAGGAGTGCAGCCCAGTTGAAGCAAGAGACTCCAGCCATTTGGAGATGCCAGTGTCATGGAACAAGCACCAAGAACAGCGGCAGTCATGGAATGGAGCCATCCTGATCTTAGGGGACAAGCTGCGCATGCTACAGAGCTGGAGAAGATCATGACTGGATACCAGACATTAGACATTGAGTTACTTGCTCAGTTGGAGTTTGGTTTTGCTTTGTTCAGATTGTGACTTCCGTAAGATGCCTCCTTTTGTAAGAGCAGTGGAAAGTTGCATAGAAACATGGAAAATGAGGAATAATTGAAAGATTTAACAGATCTAATGAAGGGGAATAGAGTTGGTGTAGGAAACACCCAAAATTTAACAAGTGATCATGCTTATTGTAGAAAGTAGGGGAAATGTCCTGAAGAGAAGAATACTGTGCTCATATTTTCTTGGTTTCTTTTTCTACCTTACAACTTAGCTGTGTGTTGACTGACTCAGTTACTGACACTGGATCTCCCATTGAAGAAAAGAAAGCTAAGATCTAAGAAATGAGCAACAAAGGCAAGTATCATTTCTGCTTACAGAAACACCTGAGCTGTGAAGCCTTGCCATATGTGGCTGTTTTAGGATCTGCCTCTGCAAACCTTAAGTTTGTGATGATTTTGTGGCCAGTGCCCCCTTTTCTTTCTCCATCATGTGCTGGGGTCCCTACTCCATGGTTTATTTCCTAACACAACTGCAACTTCCTGTTGCCTTAGATTTGGGTAGAGTTCTATCTGCCTAAAACTCTGCTCCTCTCTCTTCTTCTCTTTTCATCCTTTATGGACAAGAAAGAGAAGAGGGTAAGAAGCATTACTCTACCTTCTTTCCAGCTGGGTGGAGACTGGGGTTAGCAGAGGTTAACAGTGAAAACTGTTAAAGATCTACTATCTACTCCATACCTTATTGTATAAGGCAGCAAGCACCAAAAGTTCAGCTGGACCACAGTGTCTAAATTAAGAACTTTTCTAAGCTAGAGAACTTTAACTTGATATACATGAAATACTGCTTTATTGAAGCAATTGCCCTTATTCGGCTATGGCCCACAAGGCATCAGATTTGTGTTAAGGAACAATTAAGCAAGTACCTCATGCTCTTTAGACAGTAGGATTTCAAATGGGAATCATATTTTCATTGCTAGTTTATCAGTCACTTCTCTCAGGAAAATACAAAATAGAGGGCACTATCTAAAACTATGTTTTTTAACTGTTATTCAGAATGTCCAAGCATTCAACTACTTCAGCTTAGTTTGTGTTCAATATCCTGCTGATGTCTGTATGTACAGAGTGGGTAGAAGAAGCATATTTACATATGTCTCTTGAATTTCAGATGATTCCCGTGATGAGGACCAAATACTTGAGTATGAAAGAGAACTGCTTCAAAGTATTAATTCCATTCTCAGTTCAGCTGATGATTGTGACCCGTGGGATCTTTATGGAACTTCCAACTATCCATCAAGTGAGCCAAAGCCAGAGACAGAGGCAGAGGCAGAGCTGGAGCCAGACCCGGAGCTGCAAACTCAGCCAGAGACCGAGCCTCAGGCTGTGCAAAAACCTCAACCTGAGCACAAGCCACAGCCAGAGCCAGAGCAGGAGCCTGTGACAGAGCCAGAGGGAGAGCTGCAGGCAGAGCTGGAGCCCAAGCCACAGCCTGAGCCCAAGCTGCAGCCAGAGCCAGAGCCAGAGGGGGAGCTGCACCAAGAGAATGAGCCCCAGCCAGAGCAGGAGGCCAAGCTCCAGTCTCAGCCTGAGAGGCAACCTGAACCTCAGCCAGAACTTTTGGCCGATCCCCAGCCTGGGCCAGAGACACAGCCCGATACTGAGACCGAGGCTGAGACAGAGGCCAAACTCCAGCCAGAGCAGGAACCTGAGCATGAGTCTGACCCTGAGGCACAGGCTCAGCGAGAGCTGGAGCCCAAGACCCAGCTTAAGCCTAAGTCGGAGCCCCAGCTGGAGCCCGAGCCAGAGCAGGAGCCTGATTGTCAATCTGAGCAAAATATTACCAACAAGGAGGCTGAGGAGAGGCGGGCTGCATATCTGCTGGCCAAACAAAGGAAAAAGAGAAAAAACAGATTTATATGTATGTCACAGGGTAAGCCACGTAGGAAACGTCGTAGGGTTGGGCCTGGGCCTCAGCCTGAGCCACAGCCCCAAGCAGAGCAAGAGCCTAAGCCCCAGCCTGAGCCTGAGCCCAAGGAGGAAGCAGAGGCCAAGGCCCAGCCACAGTCAGAGACTGCACCCGAGCAGGAGCCTGAGTCTGGATATGAGCAAAACATTACCAACAAAACGGACAAGGAGCTTCGGGCTGCGTATCTGCTGGCCCAACAAAGGAGAAAGAGAAAAAATAGATTTATATGTATGTCAAAGTGTAAGCCACGTAGGAAACGCCGTAGGCTACTCTCACAGAATGAGCCCAGCCTGCCAAGTGCATCTGCAAAGCTTAGGTCTCCTGATATGCCCATGTCACCGGGCCAACCTGTTCATGCTGCTGAAAACACTGCATTAAGGAAGGGGAGAGGCAAAGGGGCACGACCACGAAAGTGAAAAGTGTCTGCAAGTGGACATGGGGGCTCCCATGCCCATTTTCCTTATGCTCCAATATGCATTTACAGTTCAGTTCCCCTGGAGTGCTTTTTTTTTCTGAATTTCCTATCCTGATGGTATTCTGGGTCATTACCCATCCCCTCTGGATTACTGTCAATCTCTCTATGTAGCCAGGCTTTTGAGTGGCTCTTCCCTTCTACATGTTGTAACATGTTGCTGAATGTTTCCAGTCATAAGAGGACTGTTCATGATTTATTCTCTGAGGGTCTAGCCTCATGAGTGGCATGTAACAAGTTTGATTTTAATAAATAAATAAATGATACTCTTGGTGCCTAAGTCTCTGGCTAGAGTTATTGGCACTGTGGGTTCTAGAAGAAGGCAAAAGGCAAGGTGTGACTTGCAAATTGGGTGAAGGTGCTGCTGGGGACATGTGCTAATACCATACCAGTCCTTAGACTATACTAGTCTTAGTTCCTCATGCAACCGAGCCTCCAAGGACCCTGGTGGTAGTTCACTGTACCTGTTACAGTGTTTACTCAGCTCACTCTGCTGGTGGTTGGTGGCCCTAAATAGAGTCACTCAGAAAGTAGCAGTATGCAGCCTGCCAACGCAGTCTTGATAGGTGCTGCCCTGTGCTAGCCTTCGAGAGCTCTTCTTGAGCTTCCATTTCTCTCAATTGCTTGATGGAATCCACTTCCATTATACAAATCACTACCAAACTTTGAGCTGATAGTGGACAAAACTTGAGGGCCTTCCCAGAAGAAACCCATTGCAAGAAAAGTTGAAAAATGCAAGGCTGGGTATATGATGTTCATTTGCATGGGACTTGATTGTACATTTTTTGCACGTTCATCATTCCAGTGGATACTGGAGACTCCAAGAGGATGAAGGAGACTGGTTGGACGAAGGTTTCTGAACCTAAGGAGGTATGCACAAGATGAGGTCACCTGCTGGTTCCCCTTCGTTCTGTCCTAGCCATCCAGCTAAAGGACCAGGTCTGTATGCTCTACTCAAATCCTAGCAGTTAACTGGCAAAGTGCTTCCTTCAACCTCACAGCAGCTCTGACCTCTAAAGTTTTCTTTGTCCTCAAACTCAGGCCAAAGTTGGATATGTAGCCCAGGCATGTTTTAGGCTGGACACAGCTGATGGCCACCAGTGTACACTGAAGCAAGCCAACAGAGTTGAATGAGATGGCACATTAATCACAGGACTCAGCAGGGAGAGGTAGGGCAATTAGGAGTC
The DNA here is from genome assembly GCF_030254825.1 of Meriones unguiculatus. Taxonomy (NCBI): domain Eukaryota; kingdom Metazoa; phylum Chordata; class Mammalia; order Rodentia; family Muridae; genus Meriones; species Meriones unguiculatus. The sequence continues at coordinate 1,951,726 of NW_026843706.1, read as the reverse complement.
CAAGGCTACCTTTGACAAAATCAAGTACAAAGCCAGTTTCATATGCATGGTACTCTTACCTCAAAAATCAACAAGCAGGACAATTACAGAGGGGAAGGTAGAGCTAGGTGTTCTGATGTGGGATGAGAGAGAGGGTAGTTAAAAATGTCTTTAGGGTTTTTCTAATGCTTTGCATGATCACATTTCCACTTGCTTGTAGTTTTAGTATTATTCTCATAAATCTATAGGGACCTATCAGAAACAAGTACTGCCTATGCCAAAGACATGCTAATACTTAATCTACAAGTCCCATTAAGGTTTTAATATTTCATTTTCCCACTTACAATATGAATTTTAATTTTATCACTCGTTTTACTTCCATTCAGGAGTAATGACCTCTTACAAGAGAAAGAATACATTTGAAGAAGCATATTTGTGTGCGTATGGGAGCATTTTGAATTTTGTGTGTGTGTGTGTGTGTGTGTGTCTTTATTGTTTTTGTTTTGTGGTGCTGGGGCTGGAACTGAAGCCTCATGTATACGATACAAGTATTCAACCACTGATCTTCTTCAGTGTGGTGATTCCTTTAAGCCTGTATTTTGGGAGAAAAAAATGGCCTTCAGGATGAAGGAGGGAAAAAGAATGGTGTGTCAGGTGTGGGGCAGGGTAGATCAGCTTAGTTCTGAAAGAGGCTCTGTGTCCCTGTGCTGTTTACCTGGCTGATATGATTGTGTCAGCTCATCATGTATCAGCAAGGGATCATCTCTGGAGTCTTCATATTTAAGCTGTTTGCCTATAGGGATGCTTCTCTTGATAATATCCAGGTTGCTTTTCTAGATAGAGACAGACAGATGAAAAGAGCAGCTGCCTCTCAGTGTCCTTCTCACGACCCTTCATCTGAAGGTGACCAGCCAGTTTGAACTTTTACCTCTGTCTTGTACTTCATTGCTCTGGGAGCCTCCTATGGTGCTTCATATGGTTCTTGTGTAGGCTGCTTGCTGGTCATAGTGTTGAATATATCCAATCTGGGGGTCTTCTTAGTTCTCTTGCTGTGGGGTACACAAGCTCTGAGGCAAAGTTTTCTAAGCCTTAAGGCTAGCTTTCTCTGAGTATACACTGAGATCCCATTCTCTTCTGGATCTGGCAGATGGCACAGGCTTTCATCTGCTGCCTCTGCTGATATGGACCTGCTTTCATCACTAGGTGATTGAAAGCAGAAATGTGTGATGTCACTTAAATTGGGCTTTGGCTCTTGAGAGTGTGTTTGGGGCTTCTAGAAGTGCCACACACACACTCTTGCTACACACACACTCTTGCTGAGAAAGCTCCTCGTCTACTAGGGAAGGTCATTGACTACTGAAGAAGGTTCTTCTCTTCAACCAAGTGCAGCCCTAGAAAGGATTAAAACCTGGCTACCCATCCTCAAATTAGCTTCCTTTTGTTTTGTTTTGATTTGTTCTGTTTTGCTATGTTTTCTTTTGTTGGGAGCTGTCTGTCTAGCCCTAACTGTCCTGGAACTGCTTTGTAGACCAAGCTGACCTCCAACTCACAAAACTCCATCTGCCTCTGCCTCCTGATTGGTAGAATTTACGTGTGTGGCATAGCATCCAGCAGCTTCCTTTGTTTCATTTATTACTTTGCTTTCTTCGCACTCCAGTTTTTTACACAGGCTTTTATTCCACAATTCATTGGTAACAAATGCTCTGACAAACTTTCCATCTCAGGAGCTCATGAAGTTAGAAACTCCCCATGTTACCATTTCTTTTACTACGTCTGTGGATTCGATTCTCTGACCCAGTTGCTCTAGCCATGATTTTTAAAAAGCCTCCAGCTATGGTGGCACATCTGATAAACCCCAGCAACAGGAAAGATAAGGCAGAATGATTGTCACGAGTTTAGGGCCAGCCATGCCTATGTGGCAAGACCTAGCTCATACAAAGCTGCTTCCACTGAAATCAGTAGTGCCTGAGCATTAGCCCTTTGTATGTTCAGCATTATTCTTTGTTCTGATTGAGGTACTCCTTGACATATGGTGCAGAGATCATGGTTTAATGGAAATACTGAGAGATTTGGGTCTGAAGACCTATCTCTGATCTTTGGGGCAGATACCTCTGAGCTTCAGTGTCCTCATTTTCAAGATGAGGTTCTTTGCAAACGTTTGAATACCATTGCTGGTTCTCATTAAAGTAGAGATGGGGTCACTCTGTGTCATGGGAAAGAGTTGATGCTGAATACAAAAATGGGAAATCGCAGTTCACTCCAGATATTGTTTGAGTTGCACACTTTGGGCACAGGAGAAGTGCTAGCTAAAAGCAGTGATTTAGAACCACATTGATTCAGGCCTTCAATACCAGGCCAACTGGGAAGGTAAAATCCCGAAGGAAACAAAATTCCTCTGGCGGTGAGTGAGTAGTTGGAATTGAATGTAAAGAACCTGGTAGTAAAGAACAAAATTACTGCTTTTGTATAAAGGGGAGGACAGGGAAATGATTAGAGAGGTGATCCTGACTTGCGAAGGAGATGCTGGCTGGAAGAACCCATAGTGAAGAGGTACAAGTCTACATCCCAGTTGAACACATGGCAAGGGAGAAATGAACTTCAAAACTGGTTGTGATAAAATTTTAAATATGGAGCCTGTTATGCGAAATATAGCTTCATAAATCTGTTCAAAATTTGCATTGAATAATGTCAAAATCAGAAATATGGTGTGGAGGCCTGACCTTAGAATCCTGTCCATCTGATAAAAAAAAAAATAACTGTTATATTATTCTAACCTGGCAGCCTATGTCACTTCCGGATGGACAGACCTTCTGTGTGTTGCTTAGAGGACATTATTATTGCATATCTCACCATTCCAATGAATGTAACATATCAGATTATTTTTAGGGCCAACTGCACACTTTTTTTTTTCTCAAATCCAGCATCTCCATTCTCTCAATATCCAAGTGTCAAGATATCCTCTCTAGACAGTCATGAACCTGTCCTCCAGCTTTACATTTGGCAATCTCTGGATTCATCCCTGCTCTCTTCTCCACACTGCACTCAATTTATTGTGTGCTTTCCTGCTCAGAACCTGGTTGTCCAGGACATTGTAATCTGCTCATTCTTCACATTTTCTATCTAGCTTCTCACTACTACACTGCTAGCCCAGGCTTCAACCATTTTTTCCCTCTGTGTCTCAAACCATTCTTTTCTCTCTGAGTCTCTAGATCCAATCATTACTCACCTTTTTTGACTTCTTTCATGTGCCCCCAAAATATTAGGAACCACAGCCTCACATATGTTCTATAAGTGGGATGCCATTGAATAACAGCTACAACCCTCATTAATTCTTCGAAATCAAGGCTGTCTTGTTTCATAGTAAGATATGGGATCTTACTATGTTTTCCAGGCTCTTCTTGAACCCCTGTGCTCAAGCAGAGCTCATAACTCAACTTCCTGAATAGCAGAAACTATATTTAAGTGTCTGCCACCAACCCATCTTTCAATGACCTACTTTAGGTAGAGAGGGCTATGGTACAGGTTGACATAGGGGGCTTTCAATCTGTAGAGCAGGCTGGTCTCATACTCACTATTTAGCTCAAGGTGACCTTGAATTGTACAGTCTTCCTACCTCATCCTTTCAGTGCTGGGATTATATAAGCTTCTAAGGATTTGTTGTTGCTTTTAATTATAAAAATGTTTTTTATGCAACACATTTTGATCATTTTCTTTCCCCTCTACCAGATCCTCCCTACCCACCGAACTTTAGGTGTACTTGCTTATAATCTCACTCTCTTACCAAAAGAAAGAAATTAGCAAAACAACAACAACAATAAAAAAACTAAATCAAAACAGAAAAGGACCGTAAAATCCAGAAAAACAAAAATACTAAAGCAAACAAAACAATGTTATTGTTGTTTTGAGATGAGAACTCACTATGGAAGGATCTCACAGACTGATCTCTAACTCAGGGCAATCTTCCCGGTTCAACCTCTCAAGGACTGCAATTACAGGTTAAATGGCCTTTCCAGTTCTAAACTCAGGCAGTGTTAAGAGTCCAGCTAAGCCAGGCAGTGGTGGGACATGTCTTTATTCCCAGGACTGTGGAGGCAGAGGCAGGGAGATCACTGTGAATTCAAGGCCAGCCTGCTCTAGAGAGAGGTCCAGGAAGGGCAGGTCTACACAGAGAAACCCTGTCTTGGAAAAAAGGAGTCCATCTGAGGGTGGGTAAGATGGCTTGAGGCAACAAAATGTGCTGATCTCAGTTTGATCCCTGGAACCTGCATGGAAAGCAGAAAGAAATTACTGGACTCCCACAAGTTGTCTTCTGCCCTCCACATGTATGCTCTGGCATGTGCATATTTGCACACACACATACTAAATAAATAAACAAGTGAATATATAAATAAATAAATTCCTTTACTTAGGAGGCTTTTCATAATAGAGCCCAGTTCAGATCTCTATTTTACCCTAAGCTTCTGCTGACCAAATCTCTTGGACACACATACATGCTGAGCCCAATTTTGTCTATAGAAGGAAGAAACCAAGCCTTCCCCAGGTGAATTTCTAGCAATGCCCACAAAAAGATGAATATGCTGGAGCTGTTTCCCCAGAAGCTGACCTCTGAAGGTGCAGCTAAAACCCAAACCAGCTTGTCATGGTTAGGAGTTTAACTCTCAGAATCCTGGTAAGGCTACCCTTATGGCGGCCTGTATATGCTTCTGTGAGAAGATGCTGTGTTTGGTGGGGGTAAAGGTCAAGGGGTTGCTGGGCAGTAGAACAGAAGAAAACCCATTGTAGTGCTCACAGTTCCTTTTATTCCTCTTTCAAGATCAAATCCTGGACACCTTGATCCCTGAGCACGCCATGCAGGCTCTTGGCTGCTTGATGGCATCCAGGGTTCTCATGCTGACTCTGGGCAATATCATGCTCAAAAATGCAATTCAGTACACCTGGGGACACCTACTGTCTCCCATTGCCATAACTACCTAATTACTACAAGATCTATTATGAATGCATTCTGTGCAAATACAGGTAAGAGCTTTCTCAGATTTTGTCCAATTACTTTGTCATTTTAGCCTTCAGTAGTTGTTTGGTTTTCTTTATATGTTTTTGTGGTGTGGGGAATGGAACTGAGGGCTTCATGTGTGCCAGGCAAACACTGCATTGCACCCTGCCTGAGCAATATCACCAGCCTTCCTTTTGCTGATTTTTGTCTCTGAATGAGGGTCCCAGCAAGTTTCCCATGATGGCCTTGAGCTAGATGTATAGCTCAGGCAGGCCTTGAAGCCTTGAATTTGTGATCTTCTTGCCTCAGCCTCCCAAGTAGCAGGACCAAGTAGGTCTGTCATAAGTCTATGGACTGCCTGAACTGAGGACATAATCACACTATTTCTGTGTCCTCTATCTCTATTATTCTCTATTATTGGCAAATAGTTGCAAAGGTTGTACACTTGTTCCTTTTCAAGGACCTCGTCTGGCATGTGTTCCTCATACAATTTTTGGGCAGTAAAGAGGACTTTTGCTTTATGTAAAGAGTGGTGGTGAAAACAGATGGTCATTTTAGAAATACTTGCTCCCAACATTGAAGAAATATTTTAGTGTCTATGTTAAACCGGCTATATCTGGAGCCATTGGTGTTCCAGAAGCTCTGGCACCAAATGGAGACCACAGGGTCACAGAGGGGCAGACTTAGGGAACTTGCAAATATCTCACAAGAGTTCCTGGAAAGAGAGAGAGAGAGAGAGAGAGAGAGAGAGAGAGAGAGAGAGAGAGAGAGAGAGAGAAAGAGAGAGAAAAAGATAGAGAGGGAGAGAGACAGAGAGAGACAGAGAGAGTGGTGGGAGGACAGTGAGAAGAGAACACAGGGCCTTACATGTACCAGGTAAATACTCTAACAGCACAGTTGTTGGTATTCTTTTTTTCTTTTATTGTGGTTGTTTTTTAAGGTAGTCTCATTCGGGAGATCAGGCTGAGCTCAAATGCACAGAGATTCCCCAGCCTTAGGCTTCCAAGTATTGGAGCTGGAAGCACAAGTACCTGTGCCTGGTTATTGCCATATTAATTTTGGTTTTTGTTTCTTGAGACAGAGTTCTTCCAAGTAATCCTGTCTGGCCTGAAACTAGATTTATAGAGCAACCTGGTCTCAAATTCATTAGAGTTCCTCCTGCCTCTGCCTCCCAAATGCTGGTATTAAAGGCTTGCACCATCATGCCTAGCCCTTGGTTTTTTTTTGAAACAATGTCTCAAATAGCTCAAGCTGGCCTCAAATTCACAATGGTAGTCAAGGATGTTCCTCAACTCCTCAATGCTGGCATTCTTATTCTTGACTACAATTGTGAAGTTGGACAAAGAATAAAATCAGAAGTGCAGTGGAGGCAAATACCTTCCCAATGCTGTGACTATCCATTATCAGAACACTCTCACCTTGAGAAACTAAAATTCTGCATTCATTCAACGCTAATTATTTACACTGGACACAAAGGCTCATGCTTGTGATCCCAACACCAGGAAGAGTTTAGAGCAAGAAAATTACCCAGGCATTTGAGAACAATCCTTGTTACAGAGAGACTTTCAAGCCAGCTTTTGCTGCTGAGTAATAGCCTGTCTATTACTAAGAAAGAAAGAAAGAAAGAAAGAAAGAAAGAAAGAAAGAGAAAGAAAGAAAAGAAAGAAAGAGAAAGAAATGCAATTGCCATGTATGGTAGTGTTACATACTTGTAATTTTAATTTCAATTTTTATTTTTTATTATTATTTTTTATTTTTCATTTTTTTTTTACTAATTACACTTTATTCACTTTGTATCCCCCCATCAGCCTCTCTTTCCACCCCTTCCAATCCCACCCTCCCTCCCCGTTCTTCATCCATTCCCCTCCCGAAGTCTATTGATAGGGGAGGTACTCTTCTCCTTCCTTCTGATCTTAGTCTATCATATCCCATCGGGAATGGCTCCATTGTCATCTTCTGTGGCCTGTAAGGCTGCTCCCTGGTGAGGGGAAGGTGATCAAAGAGCAGGCTAATCAGATTATGTCAGAGGCAGTCCCTCTTCCTATTACTATGGAACCCACTTGGACACTAAACTGCCATGGGCTACATCTGTACAGGGTTTCTAGGTTATCTCCATGCCTGGTACTTGGTTGGAGTATGAGTCTCTGGGAAGTTCCCTGTGTTCAAATTTTCTGGTTCCGTTGCTCTCCTTGTGGGTTTCCTGTCCTCTCCAGCTCTTACTATTTCCCACATCTTACATAAGATTCCATGTACATCTGTAAAGGGTTTCTAGGTTATCTCCATGCCTGGTACTTGGTTGGAGTATGAGTCTCTGGGAAGTTCCCTGTGTTCAAATTTTCTGGTTCTGTTGCTCTCCTTGTGGGGTTCCTGTCCTCTCCAGCTCTTACTATTTCCCACATCTTACATAAGATTCCATGTACTCTGCTCAGCAGTTGGCCCTAAGTCTAAGTGTCTGCTTTGATAGTCTGCAGGGCAGAGGCTTTCAGAGACCCTCTGTGGCAGGTTCCTAGGTTATTTCCTGTTCTCTTTCTTCGGATGTTCATCCTCTTTGGCTATTGGGATGGGGATTGAGCATTTTAGTTAGGGTCCACTCTCTTGCTTATTTTGTTTAGATGTACAGTTTTTAGTAGGTTTGTCCTATGTTATGTCTATATGAGTGAATATATACCTTGTGTGTCTTTCTGCTTCTGGGACAGCTCCCTCAGGATGATCCTTTCTAGGTCCCACCATTTACCTGCAAATTTCATGATTTCCTTATTTTTCATTGTGTAGATGCACCACAATTTCTGCATCCATTCTTCAGTTGAGGGGCATCTGGGCTGTTTCTAGCTTCAGGCTATTACAAAATTAAGCTGGTACAAACATGGTTGAGCCAAAGTCCTTATTGTGTATTTGAGAATCATTTGGATATATGCCAAGGAATAGTATGGCTGGATCTTGAGGAAGCATTTTTTCTAGTTGTCTGAGAATGTGCCAGATTGATCTCCAGAGTGGCTGTAGAAGTTTACATCCCCACCAGCAGTGGAGGGGGGATCCCCTTTATCCACAACCTCTTCAGCATGTGTTGTCAATTGAGATTTTCATCTTGACCATTCTGATGGGTGTAAGGTGAAATCTCAGTGTCATTTTGATTTGTATTTCCCTAATGGCCAATGACATTGAGCATTTCTTTAAGAGCTTCTCTGTCAATCGATATTCCCCTACAGAGAGTTCTCTGTTTAGCTCTGTTCCCTATTTTTGATGGTGTTCAGTCAGAGGATTGACCTCTTGCAGGAGCAAATTGATACCCTATGGCAAATCACTCAACCTGGCTGTCAATGAAAGTATGCTGGACTTTGTGTCACTAGCATACAACATGAGAATTTTTCCTGTGCTGCAAATCTGTCTAAACAACTGTCGAGCTATATTTTAGGTAATTGGACTGGAGAATTCGATACTATGATGGAGCAGCTGAGAGTGGCCATTGTCACAGTAAATTCTACCAGAGTGGACGCAGGACTAGCCACAGGATTATCAACATGGATTGCTGCAGCCATGAATCATCTGAAGGAATGGGCGGGCATGGGAGCGTTAGCAGGCCTTCTGGTGTTGATCTCCTTGGTTTACCTGTGGTATATATGCAAGATTAGAGTCTCACAACAGTGTGATGCAGCCATGATCATTCAGGCCTTTACAGCCATTGAAGCAGGACATTCTCCCCAAGCATGTTTGGATACCATAAAAAGCTAAAATGATACGCTCAGGATGCGAGGCTAAGCACTGCACTCAGGGTCAGCAGCTTTCGACCCAGAGAAGAGCATGTCTGATTGCATGCGGGTTGATGCCCCAGGTCCCGCCTCTGAGAAAAAGTTATCGGACGGGTCTGATGCAATTTGGGTGAATGACACCTAAATGAACATCAGTACAAAGTCCCAATTTATTTCTAATATCAGAGATCAGACCTCTACTCTTGCCTGATGCGTCTAAAACAAAAAGTGGGAACTGTAGAGAGCTGCGGAATGCTATGCCTTAAAGATGGAGCTGGTTTCTGCCTTCCACCTTCCCGATGGTGAGTGCTCTCTGTCACGAATAATTCCACATTTGTCTAAGGTTGAGGATCTGGCTTGCTTCCATGTATGTGGACCTATCTGCATTGAACACGTGGCACGCCTGGGTTGGCTACCCAGAGGCTATTTAAGCTGTGGGGTGGCTTTCCCCAGGGTCCGAGGATTGTTCAAGGTTCCTGAATAAACTGCATTGAAAAAAAAAAAAAGAATGGTGGGAGAGAACCTGGAGCTACTTGTCCTAGGCCTGAAGCACACGATTCCAGACTTTTGTTAGTAATAAGTGAATAACTGGCATAGAGTCTTTTTTGCCTACTTCCTGCTGATTCTGGGGACGCTCTAGGGAGGTCAAAAGGCTGAAATGGTGGCCAAGTCCAGGAAGAACAGGCTGTTTGAATGCTCTCCAGGGTCTGTGAGAATATCCATGGCTGGGACAGAAAGTGCAGGTAGGGATTGATGGATAGATGTCTGTGAGGTCAGACTGGAACACTTGTGGCTGCTTTGGCTCTGTTATGCATATAGGAAAAAAATTAGGTCAGGAAGGAACATATTTTTAGGTAGAAAACAAAGTTAAGTGGGTTATGGAGAAAATTCCTTAAGATGTATGTTTAAAATTTTGGGAGAACAAACAGCAGTGAAAGTTTTGGATCAAAGAGACTTGAACATGGGAACCTCCATTTACCTGAGGGAGCCTCCATTTACCCAGTCTCTGGCAGTAATCAAAAAGGTTTTGCTTTGGATCTGTCATCTAAGGAAATTGAGGCCAAGTTTGTTTACAGAACTGTGTAAGCTCAGAGGCCATTAAAACAGGCAATAAGTGTAGAAATCTGAAATTCTGCAGAAGACATCCCAGAGGAGAATCTGTAGGAATAGACGAATTGACTATTCCCATTGGGCAGGAAGGAGACAGTCACCTGTCAAGGTGCCCCAAGAGCAAGGTTTGACTCAGTAGTTTAGTACAATCTGTCCCAAGAGCTTGTCTGAGTTAGCCAGCAACCAAGGGCACAGTTGCCCTTAGCAGACATGGTTTACATAGCACTAGCATTTTCATAGAGGAGCAAGAGCGGGAGGGAGAGAAACTGTCCCATTAGAGGGAAAATCTTACCAAAGGAGAAGGAGGGCCTAGATGAAGGGTTTGGATGTAGGATGGTGAGAGTGGTATGAAGGGTCTGTGCCAACCAGAATGAAGATTCACCAATCAGCTGGTGCTGGGTTACAATCGTAGCAATGAAGTAGCCAGGAATTGATGCCGACCAGAAGGGAAGTCTCACCAATCAGCAAGTGTTGGATGTAGGAATGTAGCAATGAAGTAGCCAGGAAGGGGAAGTCCCAAAACCAGGGAAAGTGGAGGAATCCCACCCTCTGAGATAGGCAATAGGTGCAGTACTCATCTGGAACTCAACTGACCTGAGAGGTGGAGTCAGGTGGATTCCCTGCAGTTTCCAAGAATTACTTTTAAGGTTTACAAAGGAGATAATACTTTAGACATGTTAGCATCACAATTGTAATCTGCACTGAAATACATGTTGTATTAAAGGCAATAGACATACATATTGGTGTTCAGTGCATAAACATTCTTTAAGGTGAGCTCTGAAAAGGCAGAAGGCTATCGTGAAGCATAAGGGACAAAAGCTCACTTGATCTTAATCTTTAGTATGATTACACATTATGGAGATTTAAAGGAGATTCACAATCTTGAGCTTAGAACCATGATACTAGGAGGTATAGTGGAATGTTTTTGTATTAGACGTAGATTAATAAATCAGGATTCTAGTGATAAAGGCCAAAGCTCTGGACAGTTAATATAACAGTACATAGGAACAAGAGGAAATAGTAAGCATATTTATCTATTTCAGATAAAATCACCTTAGACCTTGCAACCTTTATAACTTGCATTTAGCAACCTTAAAACAATTTGAGACCCTAAAACAACATTTTCCTTAGGCCTTTTTATCTAGTTGTTTACTATGAGACATAGGTGAGATTGCTATGAATGTTTATTGTCCTTTAGCTAAAGGGGTGGTAAAAGGTTCCATCTGAGGCCTGTTTCTTGAGTCTGGCAACAAGGCATATTGTGTCTAGGCCTGACAATAGCAACTCTAGGACTCAGGCTTCAGACCTGGTCTCCTTCATACAAAAAGGACTGAGAAGGCATCTGAAGTCTCCCAAGACAGAAGTTGGCAATATGTCCATGGGACCTGAGTGTCAGGCCAAAACAGACCTGCAATGTTACCCTGTGCTGGGCAATGGTGGTAGAAGTCACTGAATCAGGCCAAGGAGCTCGAAGGCTGGAACTGTCTGTGGCCTTTGTACTGGTTGAGCCTCTATGGCTGGGCACAGAGGACAAGCCTGCAATGGGAACATTTTGACTTCCAAAATCCAGTCTGCCAGGAGGCAGTGTGTGGCTTGTTGGGGCCGCTGTGGGACCAGTGTCCCCTTTGGCTGCTTTTGAAATAGCTAGCTGGCAGAGTTGACTTTAGGCTATACCCCGGTGGGTGGGGCATTGCAGACTTCTTGCTTTTTGTGAGGGAATACCAACAGCTTCAGAGAAGCAGCCAAGGTCTAGAGCATAGTTTTTGCTTTAGATGAGCCCAATGGGAAGACTCCTCTCTTATTATTTAAACCAACTCCTGTATGGTGACTCAGATAAAATCCTCAGCTCTTAAATTAGGTTAGCAGCGAGACTATGTCTGCATCTGTAGCACTATAAATACGTTTTTGAACATGTGAAAGTTCTTGATCATTTATGAGATGACTGGGTATAAACATTCATTTCTTAACCATGAAGTATTAGGACTTTAAGTTTGTCCCTGTTAAGTTGGAGAGTTAAAAGTCATAAATATAGTCCATTAATGTGAGAGCATGATAGTTTCTGTTTGATTTAGTATATAAAAAGTTCAAAGTTAAAAAAGTCTAAGGCTATACCATAGATTCATAATATTACAATTTTAGTTAAGGAGACCAAGCATATTTTCACCTTTTGATAGTGAACTCATAGCACAATGATCAAGTTTTAACATAAATAAATCCTGTAAAATCAATAGATCTTAATTTAGAGTCCTGGTGAAAACTTGTACATAGTAATCCCTGATTTATGAGTTTTAAAACCAATAATATAGTAGAACAATGTAAAGCACTATTAAAATCACATTTGAATTTATTATCGCAAAACTGTTACTGAGAAAGACAAGTTGTGGACCTGGATCATAGGCAGCTCATGGCAGGAGGAACAGCATTTAGTGTTTCAGGATTTGATAGAGACCTAGGCAGTTGGACATGCATTTTTAAATTAGCTTAATTTGAAGAGACCTTTATAACTTTGAATTGTTAGCATCATGTAAAAATTATTTTGAATGAGGTTTGAATCATATATATTGTATAGCATAACTTTGAATTTTTATAAACATCCATATCAATTTAAAGTGAGACTTGTTGCTGTCCATGTGTGGTGTGTGACCATAGTGTCATAGCGAGACCTTGTGCTTGCTGATGGGAAGGCTGTCTCAGCAGAGTTTATAACTCTGCATTTATATGGCATGGCTGATCAGAAGTCTGTGCAACTGAAACCCCTCTTCTGCATGCTTCCTCTGGTGGCAGGTGTTCCATGGGAGATATAAAACCTCACCCCTGGGCCTGAGGCAGTGGCACAACATACAGCCATCTGTGTGTGTGCGGAGGGTCCCCAGCAATTGCTTACCTAACTGGAATAGTTTAGAAGCAGGCTGTGCCTGTGTCTGAAGCAGCAGTTTCAGCCTCTGGCCTTAGTTTCCCCAGCTGATTTTGGTGCAGCGTGAGTGTCCACCATGTCCGTAGTGCTCAGAGCACATGACAGGATGCTGAGTCTGAGCAGCCATGAGGAGAGGGACAGGTGTGTGTGGTAAGGGCAGGGCACACGAGGGAGAGTGTAAGTTTTAAGTCGTATGTTTGAATGGAGGTTAGGGATAGGTAGAACAGAAAAAAAAAGATCTGTTGCCAGGATCTTTGTCTGATTAAGTGTCCCTGGTATAACAAACCAGGGGTTACCAGGTGAGCCTTTTCCAATGCACTAATGTTAGGATCAATGAAATGATGATGTGCACAACAGATTTCATGTGAAAGAAGTTTATTAGATGGAGATGGAGAGTGAGAGAGAAGGAGAGAAGACATTATAGGAGGAAGAGAAAGGAGTGCCCTGACAGAGAAAGGGGAGGGAACAGGAGAGTGAGAGAATAAGAGAGTAAGATGGCAAAAATTCAAGAGAAGGACAAAGAGGCTGGCTGATTCTTTTAAGGAGCAACTTGACCACACTACCAGGTGTGGCTACATGGCAGGGGACACATGACGACATCATAGGTGGCTAGGTAACCCAGGAGCAGGCTGCCTAAAAACAAACATATCTTCTGGAGGTATCTCCATCCCTGATCTCAAGCTGTACTATAGAGCAACAATAATTAAAACTGCATGGTATTGGCATAGAAACAGACTTTTGGATCAATGGAATTAAATAGAAGACCCAGAAATAAACACACACACCTATGGACACCTGATTTTGATAAAGATGCCAAAACAATACAATGGAAAAAAGATAGCATCTTTAACAAATGGTGAGAGAATGATCTCTCCCTCTGGTGTCCTCCATCAGGCTCAGGCATCTATTCTTTTTTTCCCCCATCCTCTAGCTCTTCTTGGTTGTACCATAGACTCTCAGACAGTACCAGGCTGTGGTATGTCACCAGAATTTCAATAGGACCCACAGGTCTTAGATCATTTGTCTCTCAGCCAGGCCAGCAGACTTACAATGGAGGAAAGCAATTTGTAGGGGAAGCTAAATATCTCCTCGGAAGGTGTGGGACTCTGCTGGATAAGGATGAAGCCTGTCATCTCTGGATAGACAATCATTTGCACTCCATCTATGAGGATAGAGCCTTTTTCTCAGCAGAGTTCTGAATTGAATGCCCTGATCTGAGTAACTCCATGTCTTACAATGAGGTCACATGTCCCTCAGTGGCCATTACAGGCCAGACCTTCCCTTGATAAGGAATGAGCTCTAACAAGCACCTTGGAATACCTAAAAATGTCCTACCCTGCTAAGAACCTTAGTCCAGCAGTGACATTCAATTGTACATGGAGATCTCCCCCATAGGATATTTAAGTACTGTATTTTCCTTCTTGTGATAGGACCATTTAAGTATCCCTGATTTCCTGAATGAAGGCATGTGTAAGCAGGCATCTCTCCGGCCAGTCCCCAAGGGACCTGACAAATGTGGCATCAGGCATCTTTGAAGCTACCTGCGGATCACCTGCTACCACCTGCACATATCTGGGTCACCTTGTGAAAGAACTCTTACTCCTTTCTTTCTCTCTCTCTCTCTCTCTCTCTCTCTCTCTCTCTCTCTTGTGAACCCTCCCCGTAGATGGTCTCTGTTACACCCTCCCCCTTCTATTAAGAAAACCTCACACATGGAACCAGTCACCTGTTTGATTTATGAATCTGCCATATGACTCCACTGCACTATCCTAACACTGACCTCAGCGAATCAAACACATTCACTCCTGAAATCCCTCTCTCTGCCAAGAGTTTATATTGCCTTTAATTTCACAGGCATAATGGTACACACTTTCTCAATTCAAGACCTGATGATATTCTTTATTTATCTTCCATAGAGTCTGCTTTGTTGCAGCTCATTGGTCTGGGCCTCGCCTGGAGTGAGTCTTGGCTGCAAACAGACAGGGCATAACATCTGGCCCGCACCTCTGTTGTGCTGAGCATAGCAACTTGACCAAGAGCTGTAATGCTTTGGTATCTGGCATAGACTTTGGAGAGCCCAAGCTTCCATTGTCACTGGTGACCTCATGCTAAAAGAGCTAAACTGTAACACTTGTGGAAAACCTTTTCCATACCCCTTAGAGCACTCAGGCCTCACCCTAAGGTGCTCTAGCTGTCCCTCAAAGTAACCTAACGCCATTCTTCATCTGGAAGCCCAGTTCCAGTTTCTCAGCTGGAATCCAGGCCCCTGTCAAAAGGAGAATGACAGGAAAGCCTAGACTTCTTTTCTCCTTGAGAAGTCCTCTTTCTCTATAGATCATACCATAGACATGCACCGTAGTAAAAGTATGATGTCTGTCCTTATGTATGATGGTAGATGTTTCTTTTTCCCACCTGATCTTTCAGTAATGCTCTCTGAGCTGAGGTACCTGGCTTGGGCCCACATTGTTTTTGTTAAAGTAACTACTGTAGCGCCCACTTATCTGGTTTCTTGGGACAGTCATGGACCTTTGGGTCGTCATCAAGAAACAGGTTAGCAAGACTGACAATCCAGGATTAGGGCCTAGTACTGAGTCACAGAAGCATTAGACAGCCAGTGTTACAGGTATCTTTGGAGTAGGGCCTCAAACACATGAGATGTTGTGAGTGTAAGATCCTGACCCAGAGTTAACTTGTTTGTTTGTTTGTCCATTAGACCAGCAGAAGCAACCACAGCATGGACAGGTGGGCCACCCGGTGACTACAGGGTCCAATAGTTTAGACAGTGTGTCACAGGACATTTCCAGGGATTAAAATCTCCTTTGTCTTGCTTCACAGACAAACAGATAAAAAGGTTTTGCAGCATCTTTAAGTTCTAGGCCTGGAGCTGAGGACAAAGCTGTTTTTAAAACCTCAAATGCCTTTTGATTAGTCTCAGTACAGATGAGTGGTTCAGTGCCCCACTTTTTGCTGGTGTACTGAGGCCCTGTTAATTCCGCAAAGTCTGGTATCCAGAGGCAACAATACCTGACTGCACCTAGGAACATTTAAATCTGTCTCTTAGTCTCTGGAGTTGGCATTGGAAGGATGATGGCAACACACCTTCTCTGACACAGGCTCCTTTTGCCTCCCCTCAGCTGGTAACAGGATAGGAGTCTGGTGTACAATGTTGGGCTTTCTTAGCTGATATTCTGTATCCCACTCTCTGGAACTCTGGCAGTAGTCCCCTGGTGCCCCTTTAAAAGCATTTTTTTTTTCCTGAGAAACTTTTGATAAAAGGAAGCGAGGTCAGCATTTAAATCTTTGGGACAACCTGGCCCATAGAAGTTGCCTGCTGTAACCTCATCTGGATCTATGCCTCAAAAAATAACTCAAAAAACAAAAATGTCTCAATAGAAAAAAAATAAAAAGCAAAACAACAACAACAAAACGAAAACAATGAAAAAAAAGAAAAAGAAAAAAAATATCAGTTTTCTTTGTATAATTTTTTTTTAAATCACCTGCATCTTAATACCCCTTTGTTACTGTTTTGTCTGCAAGACTGGGAACTGAAACCAGGGCTGACTTGCCCCTGTCAGCCAGCCTTGTAATACTCTTCTAGGACCAACAGAGGGCAGTGCCGCTTAGTCTGTTCTTTGGAAAGCAGGCTGCTGACTGGCATTTCCTGCCCTTCAGTTGTTCAAGCTAGAGAGTTTGACTCTGAGGTGGGCTACTGGAGCCAATTTAAGGTCAGTAGTGGAAGCTGGCAGCTGTGGTCATTGTTCTGATGCTGCATCTCAATTGCATCTTTGACACCTCAGAGCACTATCCTCCTACTTCAACGTCTCCTGAGACAACTTTTCTTCCCCTCTAGGCAGAAACTGATCTTCCTGGTTACTAGGGCAGGGGTGAGGCCTCCTCAGGCAGAGACAGCAGCAGGTGGATGTGTACTCCTTCAAGGCTTTATTGTTTAGAGGGAACAGATATAGAGGAGTTATTTTTTCTGAAATGTCAGCTTCCAGACCAGGCCCATAGTGAGTCTCTCTTGCTCTTTCGCTGTCAGTGCTGTGAGGGAAAGCTCAATGCTGATTTGAGACATTAACAGGGCAGGTAGGAAGAAAGTCTGATTATTTATTGATTCAGATGATAAACTAAAAAGTGTTTATTGGGACCACAATCCTCTTTTCCTAAAGTAAATGGCATTTCCTGTTACAGTCACCACTTTGTTCTCTCACGCCATGTTTTAGAAATAAAGCTACCAGGAGCCAGGACTGTACCTCAGTTGGTTAGGGTACTTGCCCAGTGTACATGAAGACCTCAGTTTGATCCCCAGTAGGGAATAAACTGAAAGTGGTGGTGCATCCTTTGAATCTCAGTTCTCCAGAGGTAGAGGCAGGCAAACCAGAAGTTCATGTACCTCTCCAGCTACATAGTGAGTTTGATTCCAGTGTGGGAATATGGGATACATGAGACTCTATGCCAAAAAAGGGGAGGGGCAGTAAGGTTGCTCAGTAGGTAAGGGCATTGGCCACACAAACCTGGTCCCCTGAGTTCCATCATCAATACTTAAAGGTGGAGGAGATAAGTGACCTCCATACACACTGTGAGCACCCATACACAAAAATAATATTCATTTTGAAACAGAAGGAAATTGAGTAAGTCCCCTCCCTTCAGAATGGGTCGAGAGGCACAAATAAAAATCATTTATGTAGAAATTTTAAATGAGGTGTTAAATACTGTAAGGGATACCTAAAGCACACAAAGACATTCCCCCAGAAAGAGAGAGAGAACTTCAGACCTATCTCTCTTAGGAACATTGATACAAAAATATTTAATGAAATACTTGCAAACCATATCCAAGAACACTTAAAAGATGTCATCCACTGTGACCAAGTAGGCTTCATCCCGGGCATGCAGGGGTGGTTCCAGATATGAAAATCCAATAATGTGATCCACCATAAAAAAAAAAAAACCTGAAGGAGAAAACCACATGATCATCTCCTTAGATGCCAAAAACAAGCAAGTGACAAAATCCAACACCCATTCAAGTTTAAAGTCTTGAAGAGGTCAGGGATACAAGGCACATACCTAAACATAGTAAAGACAATATACAACAAGCCTATAGCCAACATCAAAATGAATGAACAGAAACATAAATCAAGCCCGCTGAAGTCAGGGACAAGGCAAGGCTGCCCACTCTCTCCATATCTCTTCCACATGGTACTTGAAGTCCTAGCTAGAACAATAAGACAACTAAAGAAGATCAAGGGGATACAAATTGGAAAGGAAGAAGTCAAAGTATCACTGTTTACAGATGATATGATAGTATACATGAGCGACCCCAAAATTCAATCAGAGAACTCCTTCAGCTGATAAACACCTTCAGCAGCCAAGTGGCTGGATATTAAATTAACTAAAAAACAAAACAAACAAACAAAAAAAAACAAAACAAAATAGTAACCCTCCTGTATACCAAAGACAAAAGGGCTGAGAAAGAAATTAGGGAAACAACACCATTCACAATAGTCACTAATAACATAAAGCACCTTGTTGTGACTCTAACCAAACAAATGAAAAACCTGCCTGAAAAAAAAAATTTCAAGCCTCTGAAGAAAAATTGAAGATAAGAGGAGATTTAAAGATCTCCTGTACTCATGGATCGGCAGGAATAACATAGTGAAATTGGCCATCCTGCCAAAAGCAATCTACAGATTCAATACAATTCCCATCAAAATACCAATACAATTCTTTACAGACATTGAAGGAAAGATTCTTAACTTCATGTGGAAAATAAAAAACCCAGAATTGCCAAAACGATCCTGTACCACAACAGGTCATCCTGAAGTATCTCCATCCCTGATCTCAAGCTGTACTACAGAGCAATAATAATAATAACTGTATGGTACTGGCATAGAAACAGAATTTTGGATCATTGGAACCGAATAGAAGAACCAGAAATAAACCCATACACCTAAGGATACTTGATTTTTCACAAAGAAGGCAAAACCACACAATGGAAAAAAGACAACATCTGCAATGTGCTGGTCTAAGTGGATATCTATATGCCCCCAAATGAAAATATATCCATATTTCTCACCCTGCACAATACTAAAGTCCAAGTGGATCAAAGACTTCAACTTAAAACCAGACACACTAATTTGTTTAGAAGAATAAGTGAGGAAGAGCCTAGGACTCGTTGGCAAAGAGACAAATTTCTGAAGAGAGCACCAACAGCACAGGTTCTAAGATCAACAATCAGTAAATGGGACCCCATGAAACTGAAAAGCTTTGATAAACAAAGGACACTGTCATCAGCATAAAATGACAGCCTACAAACTGGGAAAGGATCTTCACCAACCCTATATCTGACAGAGGGCTAATATCCAGAATATATAAAGAAGTTAAAAAGCAACAAGTCAAGTAATCCAATTCAAAAATGGGGTACAGAGCTAAACAGAATTCTCAAAGAGGAATATAGAATGGCAGAGAAACACTTAAAGAAAAGATCAACCTCCTTAGTCATCAGTGAAAGGCAAATTAAAACAACCCTGAGATTTCACCTTACACCCATCAGAATGGCTAAGATCCAAAACTCAAGTGACAACACATGCTGGAGAGGATGTGGAGAAAGGGGAACCCTCCTCCATTGCTGGTAGAATGTAAACTTGGGAAGTCACTTTGGAAATCAATCTGGCGCTTTCTCAGACAATAAAGAATAGGGCTACCTAAAGATCCAGCTCTATCATTCCTGGACATATCTCCAAGAGATGCTCAAGTATAGAACCATGGCATTTGTTCAACCATGTCCATAGCAACTTTATTTGTAATAGCCAGAATCAGGAAACAGTATAGATGTCCGTCAACAGAGGAATGGGTACAGATTGTGGTAATTTACACAATGGAATATTACTCAGCAATTAAAAACAAGGAAACCATGAAATGTGCAGGCTAATGGTGAAATCTAGTAAAGATCATCCTGAATGAGGAATTCCTGAAGCAAAAAGACACACATGGGATATACTCACTCATAAGTGAGTATAAGATAAACATACTAAAATCTGTAAACCTAAAGAAGATAAGCAGGAAGGAGGATCCTGGGTAAGATGATCAATCCTCACTCAGAAAGACAAATAGGGTGGACATGGGAAGAAGAAGAAAACAGGAAACAGGACAGGAGCCTACCACAGAGGGCTTCTGAAAGACTGTAGCCAGCAGTGTATCAAAGCAGATGCTGAGACTCATAACCAAACTTTGGGCAGAGTGCAGGGAATCTTATGAAAGAAGGGGAAATAGAAAGACATGGAGGGGACAGGAGCTCCACAAGGAGAGCAACAGAACCAAAAATCTGGGCACGGGGGTCTTTTCTGAGAGTGATACTCCAACCAGGGACCACTCATGGAGATAAACTAGAACACCTTCTCTGATGTAGTCCATGGCAACTAAGTATCCTAGTGGGTTCCCTAAAAAGGGTAACAGGGACTGTCTCTGACATGAACTCAGTGGCTGGCTCTTTGATTACCAACCCCTGAGGTGGAAGCAGCCTTATCAGGCCACAGAGGAAGAGAATTCAGCCAGTCCTGAGGTGACCTGATAGGCTAGTGTCAGATGGAAAAGGAGGATGACCTCTCCTATCAGTGAACTTTGGAGTTTATGTCAAGTTCACATAAGAGTAGCTAGAACACTAGTTTTTTCCATCACTTTAATTTCTGTTCTGTATCTCAGTGGAATGTGGGGAAATTCAGCCTGAGTCATTCCTGCCCTCCTGATGTCAAGTGTTGGTCTCTGAATATTCCACCTGGCCTGCTATATAGGAGGGAGTACACAAAGGTTGGAGGCCCATCTCTCAGTGTTGTTCGTGACTTTCTGCTAAGCCACTTATTGTCCCCTTTCATTACTGTTTTGTCCAGAAGCTAAGGGAGTCTGTCAGTTGGTTGGAGGCTGGCTGCTTCCAGTTCATCTCCTTAAACCATCCAAGAGTCTCTTTGCGAATACTAATAGGAAACTTGTCCAAGCAACCTTCATAGTCCCTTCTCTTCTCCTCCTAGCCAGGATGTATTCATCCCATGAGGCAAGCAAGGCTTATTTTACCACAGTATAGAGAGAAAAGGGAAAATACAGGAAGAGAAACTAGGCCTCAGTCTATGGCAGCTAAGAGGCTGAGCCAACCAGCTGTTGAGTGGGATAATTAAAACTGATATAACATCAGAAATAAATCAGTATTGGCATCTATTTATTTATGTAGGTTTTTGCTGTTTTGAGACAGCAATAGATAACCCAGGTTGGCTGTTAAAGTATGCAGCACAGGCTGACCTAGAACTCGTGATCCTCCTCCTTCTGCTATGATTGATTACAGGCATGTTCCACCATAGCTGGCTCCAGTCTAACTTTAAAAATATTTGTATTGGTAGAGGGAGCAGATGGAAAGATGGCTCAGCGATTAAGAGCACTTGTTACTCTGGCACAGGACACAGGTTCAGTTCCCAGCACCCACATGGTGGCTCACAGCCATCTATAACTCCAGTCCAAGAGGATCTGATGCCCTTGTCTGACCTCCATGGGTACCAGGTGTGCATATGGTGCACAACATACATTTGAGCAAAGCACTCACACATATAAAATGAAATTCACTCATTAAAAAAAACACTCATTCTCATAAAATAAATACATCCAAAATAGGATGAAATTCTGTGACTTTGTTAAAGAATGTGTGGGTGTTTGCACGCATGCTAATGTTCGCGTTTATGTGTGGATACCTTTGTGTACATATGTGTTTGTAGCACCTGTAACTGCATGTGGAGGACAGGTCAGCCACAGGTGAAGCTCCTCCAGAGTTGCTTGCATTGTTTTTGCTTGCCTCCACAGACAAGGTCTCTCAGTCGACCTGGAGCTCACCACCTGGAAGAATAGCCAGCTGGTCAGTGAGCCCAGGGACCTGCCTACTCCACTCACCTAGCACTGGTATAACAAGCATGTGCTACCATGTCTGGCTCTTTGTTGTATTTCTTATGTGTGAGGAGTCCAGAAGAGGACATCACATCCCCTGGAGGTAGAGCTATACACAGTCAAGAGCCCCCTGGCCTGGGTGCTGGGAACTGAGTTTGGGTCCTCTGGAGGAGCAGCAAGTGCTCTTCACAGGTGAGCAGCTCCCTATCCCCTTGCTGTTGTTTGGAGACAGAGTGATGCCCTGTGTCCTAGACTGGCCTCACATTCACAGCACTTGCCACAGTGTCTCAAGTACTGGGATTATAGCATCTACTGCCACTCCTGGCTAGTGCTGAGGGTGGAACCCAGGGCTTCATTGGTGCCTGGCAATTCTTGTCCCCCTAAGCTATACCCCCAGCCCCAGCATTCCTTTTATTTAAAAAATGATTTTGTTTTTATTTTTATTCATGCGTGTCTATATGAATGTATACCTTGTCTGTTTGAATTCTGTGGACCTGGAGCAATTTTAAGCTATGAAATGTGGACCCTGGAAACCAAATTCTAGTCTTGCAGAAGAGCAGTAAATCCTGCTAACCACTAAGCCATCGCCCTAGTCCCAGGAGTATTTCTGATAGCCAAAGATAGAAGCAGCAGCCAGAATATGAAAGCAGCCTAAATGGCCACTAATGACTAAATTCATGAACAAAACGGAAAATATCTCTGGGATTGTAGCTCAGTGGTAAAGCCATTCATTGCCCCAAGCATAACCTGAAAAACCAAACACACAATAAAGTGTATATTAATAAAAGAACTTTATTAAGCCTTAAAATGAAAGGAACATTTGATATGTTCTGCAGCATGAATGAGACTGATGGACATGATGCTAAGTGAAATGAGCCAGCTGGAAATGGACAATTTCCACATGGAAGAAGGACCCAGAAGTCTGGAGCTGAAGTTCAGTGGTAGATCAACAGCCTTTAGTGTTGGACACACTAACAGGATCTTCAGCACTACAGAGGAAAATAGCCAGAACAGTCAAGTTCATAGACAGAAAGTTCAGTGGTAGTTGACAGAGGCCGGAAGCATGAAGGATTGTGACAGTGTTCTGTTAGATTTTGAGAAAGGACATATCCAAGGGCTAGCCTCTGACTCACTGAACAAGTGAGAATGTCCTTGAATTTCTTTCTGACCTTTTGCTTCCACCTGCCAAGTGCTGCTCTTACAGGCATGCAGCACTATGTCTGTCTTATGTGGCGCTATGGATCAAACCCAGGATTTGCTCATGCTATGCAATCATCCTATCAACTGAACCATAGCCTCAGCTCAGCTCCTGTTTTTCCTTGTTTGTTTGTTTGTTTGTTTGTTTATAGGGCCTCATGTGATTCATGTTTGACAAGAACTCAGCATAGAACCAAGGCTGGCAGAGAATTCCTACTCCTCCTCCTAAAATTACAAGTATGAAGCACTACCATACATGGCAATTGCATTTATTCATTTATTTATTTATTCATTTAATTTGAGGCAGGCTCTTACTCAGCAGCAAAAGCTGGCTTGGAAGTCTCTCTGTAAGAACTGTGTTCTCAAATGCCTGGGCAATTCTCCTGCTCCAACCTCTTCCTGGTCTTGGGATCACTAGAATGAGAGAATGAGCCTTTGTGTCCAGTGTAAAGAATTAGGGTTGAATGAATACAGAACTTTAGTTTCCCAATGTGAGAACGTTCTGATAATGGATAGTCACAGCACTGGGTACGTACTTGCCTCAACTGCATTTCTGATTTTATTCTTTGTCCTACTTCACAATTGTAGTCAAGAATAAGAATGCCAGCATCATTGACTACCATTGTGAATTTGAGGCCAGCTTGAGCTATATGAGAACTTGTTTCAAAAAACCAAGGGCTAGGCATGATGGTGCAAGCCTTTAACACCAGCATTTGGGTGGCAGAGGCAGGAGGAACTCTAATGAATTTGAGGCCAACTTGGTCTATAAATCTTGTTTCTGGGCAGACAGGACTACTTGGTGGAACTGTCTCAAGAAACAAAAACCAAAACTACAAATGGCAAAAAGCCAGGCACAGGGGCTTGTGCTTCCAGCTCCAATACTTGGAAGCCTAAGGCTGGGAAATCTCTGTGCATTTGAGCTCAGCCTGATCTCCCGAATGAGACTGCCTTAAAAAACAACTGCAAGAGGGGCAAGATGGCGGCGCCGGGAGGACTCTCATTCTGAGCAGCAGCACAGCAGGATCAGCACAATGACCAGCAATCAGAACTCTCGACCATAAAACACAGTCATTGTGTTTCCCAGGTGAGAGGATACCCCACGGTGGGTGATTCAATCTGCTTTTAACTCTCCAGGCTAAACCGTGGAAGAGATCCCGGTTCCGCCAGATGCTTGGCTGCCAGCTGCCAGCCTCAGCCCCAGCCCAGAGCCACAAGCCAGTGTCTCTGGTCACGGTCCCAGACTGAACCGTGTGCACCACACTATCAGAGATTGGAATTTTCAGTCGAGAGATAACCCAAGGGTACAGGAAACGAATGGGACCGGCCCTAGGTCACCCAGACATCTCCTGGAAAAGACTCGGGGTCCACGGGCACCCCAGGAGCCAGCCCGGAGCCAGAGCCGGGGACCCAGGTTCCGGCACTGAGCCCTGCCTGCCTGCTTGCCTGACACGCCACCTGAGATAGAACTGTGGGCACCAGGGCACCAGCGAATGAGTTTCACTGTCTGGTGCAAACACATAGGGAGGGAAATGGAGGTCTGATCTCAGAGCACTCAGCCGACACCCCCAACCTGAAAAGGTCCCCAGAAAATTACCCAGCTTAGGGAGGCACCCAGGTTCCCAAAGGCCACAAAGGCAGACACAGGCAGTTTCTGTGCACCAGACAGCTGGCAGAGACTGAGCCATCATCACACAGCTGTGCTCCAGGCACAGGCAGTTTCTGCAGCCAGCCAGCTGGCGGACACTGAGCAGTGTGCACCAGTGCAAAAAAAGACACTGGGAGTCCGTGTCTCCAGAGAATCCACAGGGAAGGAAGGAAACTATACTGACCTAAATCAACCAATCCTTCCTTAGAAAAAGTCTAGCAGACTAGTGGGGCCGAGGCGCCAGCACTCAGCTGTGCTCCAGACACAGGCACAAACAGTTGACGCGCGCCTGATGTCCAACTGGGTCACAGCAGCTGATCATTAAATTTACAACAAGAAACCCAGAAACAGGGCAGCTGCCCTTAGGACTTCCCTGGGTGAGAGGAGAACCCTCTCAACTAACAAAGACCACAGTTACCACTCAGGTCTATATCCCTGAGGTGAGCAACTCCTGAAAAAACACCAGCCATCCAGGGAATATACCCAAAAAGCTGAGAAGACATCCTTCAGGAAAAACCAGCTTTCTGCAAAGGGGATTCTCTCCACCACAGGATCCCCAGGAACCACCAGAAAATAACCCCAAACACCTAAGATAGCACAATGGGTAGAGGCCAGCACAAAAGCTCAAGCAACAAAAGACAGAGCAATATGGCACCTCCAGAACCCACCCAGGGGCAAGTAGCCCTGGACACCCCACCATAACTGAAATCCAAGAAGATGACCTAACAAGTATGCTCATGAAGATGATAACAGAGAAAACAAATAAGATTCGTAAAGACATAGAGGAAGATAAACTCAAACAGAATATTGCCATCCGTAAAGAAATAGAGGAAGCTGCAGCCAAACAGTTTATGGCCTTTTGAAAGGAAATGCTTAAAACACTGAATGAAATGAAAGAAACAGAGTTGAAGGAACTAAAAGAAAAACAGGAAAGTACATTCAGACAGGTGAAGGAAGTAAACAAAACAACTCAAGACCTGAAGATAGAATTGGAAAAATTAAAGGAAACACAAATGGAAGAAATAATGGAAAGGAAAAATCTAGGGAAAAAAAAAACAGGAACTAGAGAGGTAAGCATAACCAACAGACTACAAGAGATGGAAGAAAGAATCTCAGGTGTAGAAGATACAATGGAAGAAATCGATGTATCTGTCAAAGAAAATGTTAAATCCGAAAAATTCCTGACACAGACCGTCCAAGAAATGCAAGACAATATGAAAGGACAAAACCTAAGAATAATAGGTATAGAGGAAAAAGAAGACTCCCTTCTCCAAGGCCCAGAAAATATTTTCAACAAAATCATTGAAGGAAATTTCCCCAAGCTAAAGGAGAGGCCAATTAGAATACATGAGGCCTACAGAACACCCAACAAATTTGACCAGAAAAGAAAATCCTCCCGTCACATAATAATCAAAACAGTAAGTATACAGAACAAAGAAAAAATACTAAAAGCTGCAAGGGAAAAAGGCCAAGTAACATATAATGGCAAACCCATTAGAATCACACCTGACTTTTCAACAGAGACTATGAAAGCCAGAAGGGCCTGGATGGATATCATGTAGACCCTAAGAGAACACAGATGTCAGCCCAGGCTACTATACCCCGCAAAACTCTCAGTCCTCATAGATGGAGAAAACAAGATATTCAATTGCAAAACAAATTTCAACAATACCTACAAACAAATCCAGCATTACAGAAGACACTGGAAGGGAAAATACAACCCAAGAAAGCTAGCTACATTCAAGAAAACACAGGAAATAAATAAGCTCACTTCAGTAAAACAAAAAGCAACCAAGCAAACAACCTGATGACCACAGCCAACATCAAAATCAAGAGATCTAACAGCCACTGGTCATTAATCTCTCTCAACATCAATGGACTCAACTCTCCAATAAAAAGACACAGATTAAAAGAATGGATACGTAAACAAAACCCAGCAATCTGTTGAATACAAGAAACACACCTAAGACACAAAGATAGACATTACCTGAGGGTAAAGGATTGGAAGACGACTTTCCAAGCAAACGGACCCAAGAAGCAAGCAGGAGTAGCCATTCTAATATCTGATAAAATAGACTTTCAACCAAAATTAATCAAAAGAGATGGGGAAGGACACTTCATACACATCAAGGGAAAATTCCACCAGGAAGACATCACAATCCTGAACATCTATGCCCCAAATACAAGGGCACCCACATTTGTGAAAGAAACATTCATAAAATTTAAAGCACATATAGATCCCCACACATTAATAGTGGGAGACTTCAACACCCCACTCTCAACAAAGGACAGGTCAACAAAACAGAAATTAAACAAAGAAACATTGTCTCTGACAGAGGTCATGAATCAAATGGACCTAACAGACATTTACAGAACTTTACACCCAAACACAAAGAATTTACCTTCTTCTCAGCACCTCATGGAACCTTCTCCAAAATAGACCATATGGTGGGTCACAAAGCAAGCCTCAACAGATACAAGAAGATTGAAAAAATCCCATGTATCTTGTCTGATCACCATGGAATAAAGCTGGACCTCAACAATAACAGAAATAACAAAAAGCCTACACACACATGGAAACTGAACAACTTGTTACTAAATGACAGCTGGGTCAGGGAAGAAATAAAGAAAGAAATTAAAGTCTTAATAGAAATCAATGAAAATGAAGACACAACATACCCGAACTTTTGGGACACAATGAAAGCAGTGCTAAGAGGAAAGTTCATAGCACTAAGTGCCCTCAAGAAGAAATTCAAGACAGCGCATTCAAGCACCCTAATGGCTCACTTAAAAACCCTAGAAAAAGAAGAAGCAGACACACCAAGAAGGAGCAGACGGCTGGAAATAATCAAACTCAGGGCTGAAATCAATCAATTGGAAACAAATAAAACAATTCAAAGAATCAATGAAACCAAGAGCTGGTCCTTTGAGAAAATCAACAAGATAGACAAACCCTTAGCCAAGCTAACTAAAAGGCAGAGAGACACCACCCAAATCAACAAAATCAGAAATGAAAAGGGGGATATAACTACAGACACTGAGGAAATCCAAACAATCATTAGGACTTACTTCAAAAGTCTATATGCCACAAAATTTGAAAATCTAAATGGAATGGACAATTTTCTTGAACAATTTGACTTACCAAAGCTGAATCAGGACCAGGTAAATCAACTAAATAGTCCTATATCCCCCAAAGAAATAGAAGCGGTCATCAAAATTCTCCCATCCAAAAAAAGCCCAGGACCAGATGGCTTCAGCGCAGAATTCTACCAGACCTTCAAAGAAGAGCTAACACCAATTCTCTTCAAACTATTCCACAAAATAGAAACAGAAGGAATATTACCAAATTCATTCTATGAAGCCACAGTCACCTTGGTACCTAAAACTCACAAAGACTCAACAAAGAAAGAGAATTCCTGGCCAATCTCCCTTATGAACATTGATGCAAAAATACTTAATAAAATACTTGCAAACCGAATCCAAGAACACATCAAAGATATTATCCACTATGACCAAGTAGGCTTCATCCCAGGTATGCAGGGGTGGTTCAATATACGGAAATCCATCAATGTGATCCACCATATTAACAAACTGAAAGAAAAAAAAAAACACATGATGATCTCCCTAGATGCTGAAAAAGCATTTGACAAAATCCAACATCCATTCATGTTCAAAGTATTGGAGAGATCAGGGATACAAGGCACATATCTAAACATAGTAAACGCAATATACAGCAAGCCTATAGCCAACATCAAACTGAACAGAGAGAAACTTAAAGCAATTGCACTGAAATCAGGGACAAGACAAGGCTGCCCACTCTCTCCGTATCTCTTCAAAATAGTGCTGGAAGTCCTTGCTAGAGCAATAAGACAGTTGAAGGAGATCAATGCGATACAAATTGGAAAGGAAGAAGTCAAATTATCACTATTTGCAGATGATATGATAGTATACGTGAGTGACCGCAAAAACTCTACCAGGGAACTCCTCCAGCTGATAAACACCTTCAGCAAAGTGGCCGGATACAAAATTAACTCAAAAAAATCAGTGGCACTCCTGTATACAAAAGACAAAAGGGCTGAGAAAGAAATTAGGGAAACAACACTCTTCACAATATCCACAAATGACATAAGGTACCTCGGAGTAACCCTAGCAAGGATGTCAAAGACTTGTATGAAAAAAAAATTCAAATCTCTGAAGAAAGAATTAGAAGAAGATATGAGAAGATGGAAAGATCTCCCATGCTCATGGCTTGGCAAGATTAACATAGTAAAAATGGCCATCTTACCAAAAGCAATCTACAGATTCAATGCAATGCCCATCAAATTACCAACACAATTCTTTACAGACCTGGAAAGAAAAATTCTCAACTTCATATGGAATAACAAGAAACCCAGAATTGCTAACACAATCCTCTACAATAAAAGATCTTCCGGAGGTATCTCCATCCCTGATCTTAAGTTGTACTATAGAGCAACAGTTTTAAAAACTGCATGGTACTGGCATAGAAACAGAATGGTGGATCAATGGAACCGAACAGAGGACCCAGAAATAAACCCACACACTTATGGACACCTGATCTTTGACAAAGACGCCAAAACCATACAATGGAAAAAAGATAGCATCTTCAACAAATGGTGCTGTTCTAACTGGATGTCTACATGTAGAAAAATGAAAATAGATCCATATTTGTCACACTGCACAAAACTGAAGTCCAAGTGGATCAAAGACCTCAACATAAAACCAGACACATTAAATCGGCTTGAAAAAAAGGTGGGCAATACCCTAGAACTCATTGGTACAGGGGAAAACTTCCTGAACAGAACACCAACAGCACAGGCTCTAAGAGCAACAATCAATAAATGGGACCTCATGAAAGTGAAAAGCTTCTGTAAAGCAAAGGACACCGTCATCAAAACAAAGCGACCGCCCACAGATTGGGAAAGAATCTTCACCAACCCTTTATCTGACAGAGGACTCATATCCAGTATATATAAAGAACTAAAGAAGCTGAAAAGCAGCAAAACAAGTAATCCACTTAAAAAATGGGGAACAGAGGTAAACAGAGAATTCTCTGTAGAGGAATACCGAATGGCAGAGAAGCACTTAAAGAAATGCTCAATCTCACTAGCCATTAGGGAAATGCAAATCAAAACAACCCTGAGATTTCACCTTACACCATTAGAATGGCCAAGATCAAAAACTCAAGTGACAACACATGCTGGAGAGGTTGTGGAAAAAGGGGAACCCTCCTCCACTGCTGGTGGGAATGTAAACTTGTACAACCACTCTGGAAATCATTCTGGCGCTTTCTCAGACAACTAGGAATAGCGCTTCCTCAAGATCCAGCCATACCACTCCTGGGCATACGCCTAAAAGAGGCTCAAGTACACAAAAAGGACATTCGCTCAACCATGTTTGTAGCAGCTTTATTTGTAATAGCCAGAAGCTGGAAACAACTCAGATGCCCCTCAACTGAAGAATGGATGCAGAAATTGGGGTACATCTACACAATGGAATATTACTCAGCAATGAAAAATAAGGAAATCATGAAATTTGCAGGTAAATGGTGGGATCTGGAAAGGATCATCCTGACTGAGTTGTCCCAGAAGCAAAAAGACACACATGGTATATACTCACTCATATAGACATACAACATAGGACAAACCCACTAAAACCTGTGCATCTAAAGAAACTAAGCAAGAGAGTGGACCTTAACAAAAATGTCCAATCCCCATCCGGAAAGGCAAAGAGGATGGACATCAGAAGAAGAAGAAAACAGGAAACAACCTAGGAATCTACCACACAGGGCCTCTGAAAGCCTCTGCCCTTCAGACTATCAAAGCAGATGCTGAGCCTGATGGGCAATTGTTGGGCAGAGTGAATGGAATTTTAGGTAAGAATTGGGAAATAGTAAGAGCTGGAGAGGATAGGGTCTCCACAAGGTGACCAACAGAACAAGAAAATTTGAACACAGGGAACTTCCCAGAGACTCATACTCCAACTAAGGACTATTCATGGAGATAACCCAGAACCCCTGCACAGATGTAGCCCAGGGCAGTTCAGAGTCCAATTGGGTTACATAGTAATGTGAAGAGGGACTGCCTCTGACATAATCTGATTGGCCTGCTCTTTGATCACCTCCCCCTGGGGGGAGCAGCCTTACCAGGCCATAGTAGAGGACAATGCAGCCACTTTTGATGTGAACTGATAGACTAAGATCAGAAAGGAGAGGAGAACCTCCCCTATCAGTGGACTTGGGGAGTGGCATGCAAGGCGAGGGAGGAGGGAGGGTGGGATTGGGAGGGGAGGAGGGAGGGGGTTATGGGGGGATGCAGAATGAATAAAGTGTAATTGATGAAAAATTTAAATAAAAGGGAAAAATTAATTTAAGAACCTTAAATGACTTTCAAAATTGGAGGAAAACATTGAGTTAGTCAATTGGCATGGAGCACGTCTCGCCCCTGGGGGCAATGGTCTCCTGAACCTACTCAGACCTCGGACACTACCACTGCTAGTTCTAGAACTGATGCAGGATGTTCCAACGAGGGGGTTAAGGCTTCTCATAATATTTCCTATAAGCCTACACCTGTTTGTTTATATCCCCCATTTTTATTCATTATTAGCCAGATAGAGCCAAGTAATTGTGGTAATGATACATGCTTTTTTGCCCAATGCTGGAATGCTAGTAAATTTAGGTATGCCCTGGTTACTTGCATGCCTTGCTGGGTGCCTGTGCCCGTTGATGCCCCTCACGCTATGATTCTCTTCAGACAGAAAAGGGATCTTGGAACTACAGCCACCATTGTTACTGCCATCTCATTGGCGGCTGTTGGAGCTACCACCGGGGCATTAGCCATGAGTCATACTGGGCAGACTGCTCAGACCCTGAATAATAATTTAGCCAATGTATCTCATGCCTTAGTTGTACAAAAAGGAATTAATGCTCAACTAAAAGGAGGTTTGATGGTGTTCAATCAGAGGATTGACCTCGTGCAGGAGCAAATTGATACCCTATGGCAAATCGCTCAACTTGGCTGTCAATGAAAGTATGCTGGACTTTGAGTCACTAGCATATAACATGAGAATTTTCCTGTGCTGAAAATCTGTCTAAACAATTGTCTAGCTATATTTTAGGTAATTGGACTGGAGAATTCGATACTACGATGGAGCAGCTGAGAGTGGCCATTGTCACAGTAAATTCTACCAGAGTGGACGCAGGACTAGCCACAGGATTATCATCATGGATTGCTGCAGCCATGAATCATCTGAAGGAATGGGCGGGCATGGGAGCGTTAGCAGGCCTTCTGGTGTTGGTCTCCTTGGTTTGCCTGTGGTATATATGCAAGATTAGAGTCTCACGACAGCGTAATACAGCCATGACAATTCAGGCCTTTACAGCCATTGAAGCAGGACAGTCTCCCCAAGCATGGTTGGCTACCATAAAAAGCTAAAATGTTACGTTCAGGATGTGAGGCTAAGCACTGCACTCAGGGTCAGCAGCTTTGGACCCAGAGAAGAGCATGTCTGATTGCATGCAGGTTGATGCCCCAGGTCCCGCCTACGAGAAAAAGGTATCGGTCAGGTCTGATGCTCTTTGGGTGGATGACACCTAAATGAACATCACTACAACGTCCCAATTTATTTCTTATATCAGAGATCAGACCTCTACTCTTGCCTGATGCGTCTAAAACAAAAAGGGGGAACTGTAGAGAGCTGCGGAATGCTATGCCTTAAAGATGGAGCTGGTTTCCGCCTTCTACCTTCCCGATGGTGAGTGCTCTCTTTCATGAACAACTCCACATTTGGCTAAGGCTGAGGATCTGGCTTGCTTCCATGTATGTGGACCTATCTGCATTGCCCACGTGGCAAGCTGGGGTTGGCTACCCAGAGGTTATTTAAGCTATGGGCTGGCTTTCCCCAGGGTCAGATGATTGTTCATGGTTCCTGAATAAACTGCATTAAAAAAAAAAAAAACAACCACAATAAAAGAAAACAGAATACCAACAACTGGGCTGGTAGAGCATTTACCTGGTATATGTAAGGCCCTGTGTTATCTTCTCAGTGTCCTCCCATCTCTCTCTCTCTCTTCTCTCTCTCTCTCTCTCTCTCTCTCTCTCTCTCTCTCTCTCTCTCTCTCTCTCCAGGAACTCTTGTAAGATATTTGCAAGTTCCCTCACTCTGCCCCTCTGTGACCCTGTGGTCTCCATTTGGTGCCAGAGCTTCTGCAACACCAATGGCTCCAGATATAGCCTGTTTAACATAGACACTAAAATATTTCTTCAATGTTGGGAGTAAGTGAAGTCCTGGGCAAATGTACATCATTGACCTGGACACAGCCACATCAGTGATTAATGTCTAATATCCATGAGCATGTCAAAGCCTTCCTCTGGGCTCTGGTGGAGATTTACATTGTTTATAGGATATGTCCACCATAGCTTTCTTCTTCTGGATGTTCATCACCTGAAAACTGAACCCCTAGGGAGACTAGCTATGAAGGTTAGCTAAACAGGACCCCTTTACCTGGCTATATACTATAGATCCTGCCACCTTGTTTATCTGTATACAATAACTTTGTCTCCTTGTTCAGCTGTATAATGTGGCCCTGATTCTCTATTCTACCGTAAATAATAAACATACTGGGCTCAGTGCTGTTGTGGTTTCTCTAAGAGCCCAGACTACCTATTCCTAGAATTTCTACATGTGTCTGTGCTTTCTTCATTCCTTCAATGCCCCAGTTAAATCAGACCCTAGAGCTGTGCAGAACATGGAAAAGCAGACCCTGAACAAGGACAAGGCCAGTGGACACTGACTACAGGTGACTTGGATCAGTTATACAAGAATAATAAAGGGAAAGGAGAGAATAATAAAGGGAAAGGAGGAAACAGCAACATAAGAAGGAGATCAGGATAAAGTAAAAAAAGATAGAGAGCATACATTTCAGTTTGTCAGGTATAAAAGCGTTTGGATAAGCAGAATTCAGAGATATGCTATATGTTAGCACTTAGAGATTTGGGGAACAAAGAGAACCTAGACATAGGTAGACACGGGGGAGATTTCAAGAAACTCTGAAAGTGGGTTGATGGCATTTAAGTTTTATTGGTTCTTAGGAGGCCTACCCTTACTTTCCAGGGAAAGGGGTGCTGAATTTGACTCCTGGAAATAAATGACAAAGAAGAGAAAAACTCACGAGTGGATAGATAGCTGAGGGATTCAAGAATAGGTTTCCCATTTTCGCTTTTGGTTTACCTGCTTTCAAAGTGTTATATTTGGTTAAAATTAATCAGCATGGTGGTGGTGGAGGCCAGACCTGCAAGCTCAGTGTGGGGGATAGGGTGATAGCAACCCCCACAGCAAGGAGATGGTTGTCCCTAGCCTGATGCCTCAGCACCAGGAAGGTGGCAGTATACTGAAGGAGAGAAGGTGGCCAATAGGAAAGAGGCATGTACCAAACGGGAAATAATCTCAGTGGCTTAAATGTTACCCAGTTTTTTGTTTGTTTTGTTTTGTTTTTAACAACTTCGTTCATATGACCCAGTGGCTCTGTTACTGATTTGTCTGGGAATTGTGTCCATGTCAGTCAGAGGAGAAGTTGCTGGGCTTATGCTTTTCAGTGACTTGGTCACATCCTATGATGACTGTTTCTACTAGTGATTCCTTGTTTGGAGGGGGGCATTTTTCTAACATTCCAGAGTCCCAGTGGGCTCCATCCAACTGTTGGGGGCAGGTTTTAGCCCTGTAGTTTAGACAGGTTTTAATATGTCACACACGTGTGTGACAGCAACTCCTGTAATAAGAACAAATATAATTGGCAATTCTTTAGGACCTGCCTCCTGGGTGCTTGAACCCACTATAATAAAGTGGCTGTGACTCAGACTTGTCAGCACATCCTAGAAAAGCAAAAGGCTTGGGACCGGATTGGTTCCTCTGCTCTTGTTGCAAAAGCATTCTTTGGTGAGCTTCACAGCTTCAGTCCTTTTAAAATAGCCTACTGTTTGTGTTGGGCACAGCAGCTGTCATGCTCTTCCTTGTTATCATCATTACAGTTTAGTGTCACCATTTCAGCGAACCACCCCTGGACTAAGTGTGAAGCTTCAGGCTGAACTTCCAAAAATAAGAAAGGTGGAGATATAGGGAGCCTATGAAACCCTGAGTGAATGTGTGTTGTCCACATGGGCACAGCCATGTCAAGGATTCTAGGAAACTGTCTCAGACTCATAGAAAACTGGTAAAGACCCACTCTCCCCCTGAAATGAGGCTCAGAGTGATGGCAAGGCCTTCCCTGGGGAATTGAGTGTGAATGTTGGGAGTGGGTGTGTGGAAAATGGCTACGTAATTTTCTCCTCCTGGGTGTTTGTAGCCTGAGGTCTGCTCCTCTAGAGACTTTGCCTACTGAATTTAAATAAGCATACCTCCTTGTTCAGCCATGCACCCTCAACCCTGCTTTCTTGTTCAGTGTATGTAGTAAACATGCTGAGATTCTTGATTGCTGTGGCCTCTCCTGAGTGTTTGTTCCCAGGTTTTCTGTGCCTGGTTTCTTTCATTTCTTCATTGCCTCACCAGCCCTAGTCAGGTTTCAGGACCCAAGCTGTGCAAGGACAGGACACTACAGGAAATCCAGTGCTTGGGAGGAGAGCAGCTTTGAGTCTCAGGACAGAGCAGCTCTGGGGAGGGATTCAATGCCACCAGTAGCTAAGGAGTTCCCCTCCCCATCAGGGCTCTTCACTTGGCAAAACTATGTCTGCACTAAGAGGCAGAGAAGAATATCAGGGCAAGCCAAAGGGAAAAAAGTGAGTGAGTTCTTAAGAATGAGTACATACTTTAGATTTAAGGAGGGGGAAAATGGTAGGTAAAGGGAAGGGGGAGAGAGAAAAGGTTAAGGAAATTTAATGCACATGAAAAACATAGATGTAGAATTCTAGAGAGAGTCACACGTAGGTGTTTTTACAATGATTCTGTGGCTTTCTAAGTTCTTTTGTCTAAAAGAATATATTTGCATCTTACCCAGGGTCCTCCTTCTTGCTTACCTTCTGTTTTTTTTTTTTTTTTTTCAATGCAGTTTATTCAAGAACCTTGAACAATCACCTGACCCTGGGGAAAGCCAGTCCACAGCTTAAATAGCCTTTGGGTAGGCAAACCCAGCGTGCCACGTGGGCAATGCAGATAGGTCCACATACATGGAAGCAAGCCAGAACCTAGCCTTAGCCAAACTTGCTTACTTTCTTTAAGTGTACAAATTTTAGTATGATGATCCTATATTATGTCTAATATCCACTTATAAGTGAGTATCAACCATGTGTGTCTTTCTGATTATGGGGTAGAGCACTCAGGATGATCTTTTCTAGTTCCCACCATTTGCCTGCCAATTTCACAATTTTCTTGCCTTAAATTGCTGAGTAGTAATCCATTGTGTAAATGTACTATGATTTTTCCATCCATTCCTTAACTGAGGGGCATCTGGGTTGTTTCCAGGTTTCTGTTATTATGAATAAAGCTGCTACGGACATGGTGCATTAATATTTCAGCAGCCACTGGGAAGACACACACTTGATCAACAGCTTCTGCCAACACAAGTTATTTCTAAAATGACCATCTGTTTTTGCCACCACTCTTTTCATAAAGCAAAAGTTCTTGTTACTGCCCAAAAATGGGGTGAGGAACACATGCCAGACGAGGTCCTTGAAAATGAACAAGTATATAACCTTTGCAACTATTTGCAAATAATAGAGAATAATAGAGGAAGAGGACACAGAAACAGTGTGATTCAGTCCTCAGTTCAGGCAGTCCATAGACTTATGACAGACCTACTTCGTTCTGCCACTTGGAAGGCTGAAGCAAGAGGATCACAAGTTCATGGCCTGCCTGAGCTATACAGCTAGCTCAAGACTAGGAGGGAAAACTTGCTGGAACCCTCTTTCAAAGACAAAATCAGCATAAAGAAGGCTGGTGATATTGCTCAGGCAGGGTGCAATACAGTGTTTGCCTGGCACACATGAAGCCCTCAGTTCGATTCCTCACACCACAAATATAAAATAAAATAAAAAAAAATAAAGAAAACCAAACAACTACTGACGGCTAAAATGACAAAGTAATTGGACAAAGTCTGAGAAAGCTCTTACCTGTATTTGCACAGAATACATTCATAATAGATCTTGTAAGTAATTATGTAGTTATGGCAATGGGTGACAGTAGGCCTCCCCAGGTGTACTGAATTGCAATTTTGAGCATGATATTACCCAGAGTCAGCATGAGAACCCTGGATGCCATCAAGCAGCCAAGAGGCTGCATGGCGTGCTCAGGGATCAAGGTGTCCAGGAATTGCTCTTGAAAGAGGAACAAAAGGAACTGTGAGCACTACCATGGGTTTTCTTCTGTTCTACTGCCCAGCACCCCCTTGACTTTTACTCCACCAAACACAGCATCTTCTCACAGAAGCATATACAGGCAGCCATAGGGTTGCCTTACCAGGATTCTGAGAGCTAAACTCCTACACATGACTAGCTGGTTTGTGTTCTAGCTGCACCTTAAGAGGTCAGCTTTTGGGGGAACAGCTCCAGCATATTCATCTTTTTGTGGGCATTGCTAGAAATTCACCTGGGAAGGCTTGGTTTCTTCCTTCTATGGACAAAAGTGGGCTCAGGGGGTATCTGTGGCCAAGAGATTTGGTAAGCAGAAGCTTGGGGTAAAGTAGAGATCTGAACTGGGTTCTATTATGAAAAGCATCGTAATTAAAGGAATTTATTTATTTATTTACTCGTTTATTTAGTATGTGTGTGTGCATATATGCCCATGCCATAGCATACATGTGGAGGACAGAGGACAACTTGTGAGAGTCCAGTATTTCCTTTCTGCTTCCCAAGCAGGTCCCAAGGATCAAACTGAGGACAGCACATTTTGTGGCCGTAAGCCATCTCACCCACCCTTAGATGGACTTCTTTTTTGTTTTTTCCAAGACAGGGTTTCTCTGTGTAGCCCTGGATGTCTTGGACATCTCTCTAGAGCAGGCTGGCTTTGAATTTATAGTGATCTCCCTGCATCTTTCTCCACAATGCTGGGAATAAAGGCATGTCCTACCAGTGCCTTGCTTAGCTGGACTCTTAACAACTGACTGAGTTTAGAATTAGACAGGCCATTTAACCTTTAATTGCAGTCCTTGAGAAGCTGAACCGAGAAGATGGCCTGGAGTTAGAGATCAGTCTGTGAGATCCTTCCATATTGAGCTCTTATCTCAAAACAACAATAACATTGTTTTGTTTGCTTTAGTATTTTTTTTTCTAGATTTTACGGTCCTTTTCTGTTTTGATTTAGGTTTTTTATTGTTGTTGTTGTTTTGCTAATTTCTTTCTTTTGGTAAGAGAGTGAGATTATAAGCAAGTACACCTAAAGTTCGGTGGGTAGGGAGGATGTGGTAGAGGGAAAAGAAAATGATCAAAATGTATTGCATAAAAAACATTTTTAAAATTAAATCCAACAACAAAACCTCAGCAGTTTCTACAATCCCAGCACCGAATGGCTGAGGCAGGATGACTACAGAATTCAAGGTCACCTTGAGCTAAATAGTGAGTATGAGACCAGCCTGCTCTACAGATTGAGAGCAACCTATGTCAACCTGTACCATAGCCCTCCCCACCAAAAGAAGGTCATTCAAAGCTGGGTTGGTGGCAGACACTTAAATATAGTTCCTGCTACAGAGGAAGCTGAGATGAGCGCTCTGCTTGAGCCCAGGGGTATAAGAATAGCCTGGACAACGTTGTAAGACCCCAGATCAGAAACAAGACAAAAAACCTTGATTTCTAAGAATTAATGAGGGTTGTAGCTGCTATTCAATGGCGAAGAACTTATAGAGCACATGTGAGGCTCTGTTTCCCAATATACTGGGGACACTTGAAAGAAGTAAAAATATGTGAGTAATGATTGGATCTAGAGACCCAGAGGGAAAAGAATGGTTTGAGACCCAGAGGGAAATGAATGGTTGAAGCCTGGGCTAGCAGTATAGTATTGAGAGCTAGATAGGAGATGTGAAGAAGGAGCAGATTAAAAAGTCCTGGACAACCAGGTTCTGA
Organism: Meriones unguiculatus; assembly: GCF_030254825.1. Lineage (NCBI taxonomy): Eukaryota > Metazoa > Chordata > Mammalia > Rodentia > Muridae > Meriones > Meriones unguiculatus. The sequence continues at coordinate 1,913,166 of NW_026843706.1, read as the reverse complement.
GCAGGAAAGCTCACAATAAATTGAGTGCAGTGTGGAGAAGAGGGCTGGGATGAGTGTTTAGACATTGGCAAACGTAAAGCTGGAGGACAGGTTCATGACTGTCTAGAGAGGACATCTTAACACTTGGATACTGAGAGAATGGAGATGCTGGATTTGCCAAAAAAAAAAAAAAGTGATCATATGGGCCTAAAAAATAATCTGATATGTTCGATTCATTGGAATGGTGAGACATCCAATAATAATGTTCTCTAAGCAACACACAGAAGGTCTGTCCATCCGGAAATGACAGTTCAAAGCTGTGACATATGTTGACAGATATGCGTAATTTAACAGGTTTTTTTTTGCTTTTTTTTTTTTATCAGAAGATCAAGGTGCTAAGGTCAGGCCACTATATTTCTGATTTTGCAGTCACTCAATGCAAATTTTGAACAGATTTATGAAGCTATAATTAGCATAACAGGTTCCATATTTAAAGTTCTATCAAAACCAGCTTTTGAAGTTCATTTCTCCCTTACACTGTGTTCAAATGGAATGTGGACTGCTACCTCCTCACTATGGGCTCTTCCATCTGGCATCTCTTTTGCAAGTCAGGATCACCTCTTTAATCATTTCCCTGTCTTCCCCTTCATACAAAAGCAGTAATTTTGTTCTTTACTGCCAGGTTCTTAAGTATTAGCATGCCTTTGGCTTAGGCAATACTTGTTTCAGATAGTTCCCCATAGATTAATGAGAATAATAATAAAACTACAAGCAATCTACCTTACCCTAATGCTTTTTTCCTGAGTCAGTGATGCTTTGAAACTTCATAGGATAACAAGGAAGTGGCTCAAGGGCAGAGTGCTTGGGAACAAGTCCAAGGCCAATGGGTTGTAAACACAATCCTTCCAAACAAAGCACAAAAATATATACAGTAGGAAGGGGAAATGTGATCATGCAAAGCATTAGGAAAACCCTGAAGACATTTTTAACTGCCCTCCCTCCCATCCCAGATCAGAACACCTAGCTCTACCTTCTCCTCTGTAATTGTCCTGCTAGATGATTCCTGAGGTAAGTGTACCATGCAGATGGGACTGGCCTTGCACTTGATTTGTCAAAGGTAGCTTTGGACGCCTAATTGCCCTGCCTCTGGCTGCTGAGTCCTGGGATTAATGTGCCATCACATTCAACTCTGTTGGCTTGCTTCAGTGTAAACTATGGCCATCAGCTGTGTCCAGCCTAAAAAGTGCCTGGGCCACATATCCATCATTGGCCTGAGTTTAAGGACAAAGAAAACTTTAGAGGTCAGAGCTGCTGTGAGGTTGAAGGAAGCACTCTGCCAGTTAACTGCTAGGATTTGAGTAGAACACAGGCCTGGTCCTTTAGCTGGATGGCTAGGACAGAACGAAGGGGAACCAGCAGGTGACCTCATCATGTGCATACCTCCTTAGGGTCAGAAACCTTCGTCCAACCAGACTCCTTCATCCCCTTGGAGTCTCCAGTATCCAGTGGACTGATAAACATGTAAAAAATGTGCGATCAATCCCATGCAAATGAGCAGCATATACCCAGTCTTGCATTTTTCAACTTTCCTTGCAATGGGTTTCTTCTGGGAAGGCCCTCAAGTTTTTGTCCACTATCAGCTGAAAGGTTAATCTCATAATGGAAATTGATTTCATCAAACAAGTGAGAGAAATGGAAGCTCAAGAAGAGATGTTGAAGGCTAGCACAGGACAGCACCTATCAAGACTGTGTGTGCAGGCTGCATAGTGTTACATTCTGAGTGATTCTATTTAGGGCCACCAACCACCAGCTGAGTTGGCTGAGTAAACTCTGTCAAAGGTACAGAGAACTACCATGAGGCTCCTTGGAGGCACGGTTGCATGAGCAACTAAGACTAGTATAGTCTAAGGATTGGTATGGTATTAGCACATGTCCCCAGAAGCACCTTCATCCAATTTGCCAGTCACACCTTGCCTTTTGCCTTCTTCCAGAACCCATAGTGCCAATAACTCTAGCCAGAGACTTAGGCACCAAGAGTATCATTTATTTATTTATTAAAATCAAACTTGTTACATGCCACTCATGAGGCTACAGCCTCAGAGAATAAATCATGAACAGTCCTCTTATGACTGGAAACATTCAGCAACATGTTACAACTTGGAGGAGGGAAGAGCCACTCTAACTCCGGGCTACATAGAGGGATTGACAATTATACAGAGAGGGTGGGCAATTACCCTGAATATCATCACAACAGGGAATTCAGAAAAAAAGCACTCCAGGGGAACTGAACTGTAAATGCATATTGGAGCATAAGGAAAATGGACATGGGAGCCCCCACATCCACTTGAGACAATTTTCACTTTCGTGGTGGTGCCCCTTTGCCTCTCCCCTTACTTAATGCGGTGTTTGCAGCAGCATGAACAGGTTGGCCCGGTGACATGGGCACATCAGGAGACCTAGGCTTTGCAGATGCACTTGGCAGGCTGGGCTCATTCTGTGAGAGTAGCCTACGTCGTTTCCTATGTGGCTTACCCTGTGACATACATATAAATCTATTTTTTTCTTTCTCCTTCGTTGGGCCAGCAGATATGCAGCCCGACGCGCTTTGGCCTTTTTGTCGGTAATATTTTGCTCAGATGCAGACTCAGGCTCCTGTTCGGTTGTAGGCTCTGGCTGTGGCTGGGCCTTGGCCTCTGCTTTCTCCTTGGGCTCAGGCTCAGACTGGGGTTTAGGCTCTTGCTCTGGGTGGGGCTGTGGCTCAGGCTGAGGCCCAGGCCCAACCCTACGACGTTTCCTACATGGCTTACCCTGTGACATACATATAAATCTGCTTTTTCTCTTTTTCCTTTGTTTGGCCAGCAGATATGCAGCCCGCCTCTCCTCAGCCTCCTTGTTGGTAATATTTTGCTCAGATTGACACTCGGGCTCCTGCTCTGGCTCAGGCTCCAGCTGGGGCTCCGACTTAGGCTTAGGCTGGGTCTTGGGCTCCAGCTCTGGTTGAGCCTCTGCCTCAGGGTCGGGCTCATGCTCAGGTTCCTGCTCTGGCTGGGGTTTAGCCTCTGTCTCAGTATCGGGCTGTGTCTCTGGCTCAGGATGGGGCTCTGCCAATACCTCTGGGTTAGGTTCAGGTTGCCTCTCAGGCTCAGACTGGGGCTTGGCCTCCTGCTCTGGCTGGGGCTCATTCTCTTGGTGCAGCTCCCCCTCTGGCTCTGGCTCAGGCTTTGGCTCTGGCTCTGGCTCTGGCTCTGGCTGCAACTTGGGCTCAGGCTGTGGCTTGGGCTTCAGCTTGGCCTGCAGCTCTCCCTCTGGCTCGGTCACAGGCTCCTGCTCTGGCTCTGGCTGTGGCTTGTGCTCAGGTTGAGGATTTTGCTCAGCCTGAGGCTCGGTCTCTGCCTGAGGTTGCAGCTCTGGGTCTGGATCCAGCTCTGCCTCTGCCTCTGGCTCTGGCTTTGGCTCACTTGATGGATAGTTGGAAGTTCCATAAAGATCCCACAGGTCACAATCATCAGCTGCACTGAGAATGGAATTAATACTTTGAAGCAGTTCTCTTTCATACTCAAGTATTTGGTCCTCATCACGGGAATCATCTGAAATTCAAGAGACATATGTAAATACGCTTCTTCTACCCACTCTGTACATACAGACATCAGCAGGATATTGAACACAAACTAAGGTGAAGTAGTTGAATGCTTGGACATTTGGAATGACAGCTAAAAACCACAGTTTTAGATAGTTCCCTCTATTTTGAATTTTCCTGAGAGAAGTGACTGATAAACTAGCAATGAAAATATGATTCCCATTTGAAATCCTACTGTATAAAGAGCAAGAGGTACTTGTTCACTTGTTCCTTAACACAAATCTGATGCCTTGTGGGTCATAGCCGAATAAGGGTAATTCCTTCAATAAAGCAGTATTTCATCTATATCAAGTTAAAGTTCTCTAGCTTAGAAAAGTTCTTTATTTAGTCACTGTGGTCCAGCTGGACTTTTGGTGCTTGCTACCTTATACAATAAGGTATGGAGAGATAGTAGATCTTTAACAGTTTTCACTGTTAACCTCTGCTAACCCCAGTCTCCACCCAGCTGGAAAGAAGGTAGAGTAATGCTTCTTACCCTCTTCTCTTTCTTGTCCATAAAGGATGAAAAGAGAAGAAGAGGGAGGAGCAGAGTTTTAGGCAGATAGAACTCTAACCAAATCTAAGGCAACAGGAAGTTGCAGTTGTGTTAGGAAATAAACCATGGAGTAGGGACCCCAGCACATGATGGAGAAAGAAAAGGGGGCACTGGCTACAAAATCATCACAAAATTAAGGTTTGCAGAGGTAGATCCTAAAACAGCCACATGTGGCAAGGCTTCAGAGCTCAGCTGTTTCTCTAAGCAGAAATGATACTTGCCTTTGTTGCTTATTTCATAGATCTTAGGCCTCTGTTCTTCAATGGGAGATCCAGTGTCAGAGACTGAGTTAGTCACCACACAGCTAAGTTGTAAGGTAGAAAAAGAAACCAAGAAAATATGAGCACAGTATTCTTCTCTTCAGGACATTTCCCCTACTTACTACAATAAGCCTGATTACTTGTTAAATTTTGGGTGTTTCCTACACCAACTCTATTCCCCTTCATTAGATTTGTTAAATCTTTCAATTATTCCTCATTTTCCATGTTTCTATGCACCTTTCCACTGCTCTTACAAAAGGAGGCATCTTACAGAAGTCACAATCTGAACAAAGCAAAACCAAACTCCAACTGAGCAAGTAACTCAATGTCTAATGTCTGGTATACAGTCATGATCTTCTCCAGCTCTGTAGCATGCCCAGCTTGTCTTTTAAGATCAGGATGGCTCCACTCCATGACTGCTGCTGTTCTTGGTGCTTGTTCCATGACACTGGCATCTCCAAATGGCTGGAGTCTCTTGCTTAAACTGGGCTGCACTCCTAACAATAGCCTCTCCTGGGTTTTCTTTGGGAACTGCAGCTCTGCCTCACAGTGCCAAGTCTCAGCTGTTCTTCATGACACATTCATGACTAAATAAACAGTACCAATTGGGTGACTCTTGGAGACTAGCAGGTTCTGCTGTCAGCACAAGCTACAAACCAGAAAAAAAGTCTCTGGATCACCACTTCTGTGTGCCAATTCTGAGCAGTCACTTTCCAGAATATTTCACCTCAGTACTGCTGGTCTCTTCTTAGTTACTGCTAATTTCTCAGCTCCAGCTGTCCAGCATCAAATATCTCAGCAAAGGAGAGGATTTTTCTTTAGTTAGGCTAGTATCTTGTTAATCACAGCCAGTTCTTCATTCCCAGCTACCCACAACCACACATTCCTTACCCACTGGCATGCTCAGACTGCTTTCTTACAGAACCCTTGAGTACCAGTCCAGCGACAAGTATACCCACAATAGGCTGGGCCCTCACTTCAATCACTAATTAGGAAAAACCTACAAGCTTGCATACTGCCCGATCTTATGGAGGCATTTTCTCAATTGAGACCTCCCTATTCAAAAATGATTCTAGCCTGTGTCAATGTGCCATGAAGCTCTCCAGCAGCTACTCTTTAGCCCAAGATATACTGGAAGTCACAGAAATTTTTCGTCAGGCTTCCAAGGTCTAGGTTTACAGGCATACATCCCTGTAAGATGTACATTTTATAATCATCATTGTTGGTGGAGGTGTATAGTGTGTGTAGCTGTGCATGCACCACAACACATATGTGGAAGTTATAGGACAACTTTGTGAAGTCAAGTGACTCCTTTCACCTTTACATGAGTTCTGGGGTTGAAAATCATGTTATCAGACTTGTGTGGAAAGTACCTTAACCCAGTGATCCATCTCTGGACATGAAACACTTTTATTATGGAAGAAAAACACTCCAAATCTTTGTTACAAAATATTTCTGCATCCACTGTACATACAAATGTTAATCTATTTCTACCATGAATGTTGTCTTTTTTTAGCTGCCAATTTGATGCACCTTTGTTCTCCTACTTACTACCCTAGCCTTAAAGAACCTTTCTAGCCTGGGTGTGTGGCACATGCATTCAATTCCAGCACCCAGGAGGCAGAGCTGGGCAGATCTCTCTGAGTTCAAGGCCAGCCTGAGCATAGTAAGTCCAGGACACCCAAAGGTACTTAGAGAGGACCTGCCTTAGACACATACAAACAAAATTATTGTCTTCCAGGGGCTGCAGAGAAGGCTCAGCAGGTAAGAATACTTGCTGTTCATTTTGAAAAAGATTAAAGGAATTAATGCACAACTAAAAGGAAGCTTGATGGTGTTCAATCAGAGGATTGACCTCGTGCAGGAGCAAATTGATACCCTATGGCAAATCGCTCAACTTGGCTGTCAATGAAAATATGCTGGACTTTGAGTCACTAGCATAAAACATGAGAATTTTTCCTGTGCTGCAAATCTGTCTAAACAATTCTCGAGCTATATTTTAGTTAATTGGACTGGAGAATTCGATACTACGATGGAGCAGCTGAGAGTGGCCATTGTCACAGTAAATTCTACCAGAGTGGACGCAGGACTAGCCACAGGATTATCATCATGGATTGCTGCAGCCATGAATCATCTGAAGGAATGGGCGGGCATGGGAGCGTTAGCAGGCCTTCTGGTGTTGGTCTCCTTGGTTTGCCTGTGGTATATATGCAAGATTAGAGTCTCACAACAGCGTAATGCAGCCATGACCATTCAGGCCTTTACAGCCATTGAAGCAGGACAGTCTCCCCAAGCATGGTCGGCTACCATAAAAAGCTAAAATGTTACATTCAGGATGTGAGGCTAAGCACTGCACTCAGGGTCAGCCGCTTTGGACCCAGAGAAGAGCATGTCTGATTGCATGCAGGTTGATGCCCCAGGTCCCGCCTATGAGAAAAAGGTATCGGTCAGGTCTGATGCTCTTTGGGTGGATGACACCTAAATGAACATCAGTACAACGTCCCAATTTATTTCTAATATCAGAGATCAGACCTCTACTCTTGCCTGATGAGTGTAAAACAAAAAGGGGGAACTGTAGAGAGCTGCAGAATGCTGTGCCTTAAAGATGGAGCTGGTTTCCGCCTTCCACCTTCCCGATGGTGAGTGCTCTCTGTCATGAACAATTCCACATTTGTCTAAGGCTGAGGATCTGGCTTGCTTCCATGTATGTGGACCTATCTGCATTGCCCACGTGGCACGCTGGGGTTGGCTACCCAGAGGTTATTTAAGCTATGGGCTGGCTTTCCCCAGGGTCAGATGATTGTTCAAGGTTCCTGAATAAACTGCATTGAAAAAAAAAAAAAAGATTTTCCTATTTTATTTTATTTTTCCCTCGAGACAGGGTTTCTCTGTGTAACATCTCTGGCTATTCTGATAACTCACCCTATACGCCATGTTGGACTCGAACTCAGAGAGGCCTGCCTGCCTCTGCCTCTCTAGCCCTGGGATAAAAGGCTGTGTACATCACCACATCGGTCATGATTTTTAATTTTTTTCATGTGTATAGGAATTTTGCATGTGTGAATGTGCATGTACTATGTGCATACAGTGTATTTGGAGTCCAGAAGAGGACAGCAGATCTTTGGGACTGAAGTTACAGACAGTTGTAAGCCACCATGTGGGTTCTAGGAGTCAAACTTTTGTCTTCTGGAAGATCACCAAGCCATCTCTCCAGTCCCCGACACTGGCTGCTCTTGCAGAAGACCATGGTCTGATTCTCAGCACCCACACAGCAGATTATAACTAGTGGTAACTGGTTCTAGGTTGTCTAACACCTCTTCTACACAATATGGGTATTAAGCACATATACATACAAGCAGGCAAATGCTTCTACACTTAAAATAAAGACAACTATGTTTTTTAAAACAATATTCTTGTTTAGCATGATGGCCCATGCATTTAATCCCACTTCTCTGTTAGTTTGAGACCAGCCTTGTGTATGTAGTGAGTTATGGGACAGTCAGGGCTACAAAGAGACTCTGTGTGAAAAGAAAAGGAAAGAAAAAGAGAAAGGAAGGTAGGAAGGAAGGAAGGGAAAGGAAAGGAAAAGGAAAGGCTTCTCTTAATTTCTAGCACATGGTTATCTTTTGATTCTCACTCCATTTCTACCTGATCATCACTTTTTCCACAAATTACTGGAACAGATCTCAGGAATCTCTAAAAGCTAGGCTAAACACTCTGATATTTATATGATGAGTTATTTGTATTGGTTGTCAATATGATCACAGTACACTTATAAGATCACCATGAGGCAAGAGGCAGCCTGGATCATAAAACAGCATATCAGGCTAAATGTCTAATTTTTTCTAAATGATTGAGATTAGAAAGTTCAAAGACATTTTTTTAAAATCAAACTAGTTGAGCATGAATTCTAGAATTTAAGAAGCAGAACCCACAAGTGCAAAACCAACCTTTATCTATACAATGAGTTCCAGGACAACCAGGACTACATAGTGAGACCCTGTCTCAAAAAGCCAAAACTAGTCAATCATGGTGATACACACCTTTAATCCCATCATGAGGGAGGCATAATCATACAGATCTCTATGAGTTAGAGCCCAGACTGGTTTGTAGAGTGAGTTCCAGGACACTGATGTATGTGCCTCCTCATTGCCAGAGACTCCAGAAGCTCAGAGCAATGCATGTCTTTTGTCTGGGATCCCAGGAACCCACATGGACAACAAAGAAAAATCTTGTTTCTTTACAACCTGATTATGAAAGTTAGGCTGTCCATGGAGTTCCAAGATAGTCAGTCCTATACAGTAAGACTCCATGTAAAAAAAGATACACACACACACACACCCCTCTATAAAAATGAAGCAACAGTCGAAGAGTTAAACAATGGCCCAAGACAAGAATCAGATACCTTAAACTGGTAATAAAGCCAGACATCTAACATGATGCTGTTAAGAAAATGTGATGTTTACTCTTAAATCTTCTTGCCCAGAACAATGGGTGAAAAAAAGAAAAGTCAAGTTCCAACAGTTCTCCTACTTACCTGGACTGTTCCTGCTCCGGCACTGTAGACTTATCTAAATCATAGAAAGAAAAAGCGTTAGGAAGCATCATAAAATCTAGTAGCACATGTCTTTTACTCCTGAAAACTAGCTTATAAATTACAGCTAGTAAAATTTACATTTACCCAGGACTAGTGACATAGATCAGTGGTAGAGCACTTGATTAGAATACCTTGGACTCTATATCCGGCAACAAAGAGAAAGAGAAAGAATGGGAGGGGGAGAGAAGTATGAGCCAAAATAATCTGTTTCCTATGAAAGATAGAGAGGAAATGAAAGACCCAGGAACCAAAAAGGGGTAAAGAACACATTTAAGAAAGGAATATATTCCCCTGCTCTTGAAAGCAGAGAAAAAAATTTCAACAAGCCAGAAAGAACACTAGAAGGGGCCAAACATAGGACCAGTTGAATCCAAGTGTCCCAAATCTCATATCAATCATCTCTATAAAGACATTTAACACATGAACACTCCAATCAAAAGAAGGCTCTACTTACACTCCTCAAACTCTTCATTGTTTCCTCTTATATCCATGTTAATAATGTAACTGGAAATAAAGAGGATTTTGAACTGAGGTCTATGAACAACACAGGCAATAAGAGATCAACATTCTCAAATAAATGCGGGGAACAACCAGTTTCCAAAATGCAAGGTCAGAAGTCGCTTTAGGCCCTAACGTGTGGCCAGTTTATTCTCAATAGCAAGAGCCTACCTCAAAACTAAGAATATTGTCTTATATTCTGGGCTGGCTTTAAACCCCCATGTAGTGGAAGTTGACCTTGAAGTTTTTACTGTCCTGACTCTCCCACTTGAGGGCTGGGATTCACAGCAGTGTGTCTGCCATTGATTAATGCCTTGTTGGTATCTGAGACAAGTTTGATGCAGGCTAGTCAAATACTCTACCAACTGAGCTACATCTCAGCCCCTATATGTACTTGTCTTTTATTTTTATTTCTCAATTTTTATTTTTAATTCTGTCTGTGTATACATGTCTACATATATGAGGTCATATATAGAGATATATGTCTTGATAGGAGCTATGTGTTATCAGGAATGGAGTGGAAGTCATATAACATTAGGCATGAATTTCATAAGTGTGACTTTCTAGAAATTACAGCCTGGTATATAGACTGAGTTCTAAGTCTGAGTTACACCAGAAAAATTTATCTATATATATATATATATATATATATATATATATATGCCAAAAGCATGTAGTGGACCCTTTATCTGCTGTGTCATATTAGTGAGGTGTAAAGACAAGTACAGCCCCTAATTTAACCTCCAGCTTTCTTTCAACATCGGTAGTGTTTAATTATTAATTGTTCAACCCCTATTCTCCTGAAAGCTGCTCTCCCAGCCTTGCACCCAGAGCCACTCTCCCTGCAGTTCCAGCTGCCATGACTGGTGGTCTAGTCTGGCCCAGTCCTTTGGAATGAGCTGCACCAGGCCTCAACTCAGGAGGCTGTTGGCCTTACCAGCTCCTTCCACTAAGCAAAAGCCCCCTCATGTTCCCATGGATACTCAGCCAGGGGCTCTCACAAGAGTCCAGTGTATTTCCCACCTCAGGCCACACCTGCCCACGAGCCATTCCCCACCCCATTCTCCCACCTACCCTGCCTGCCTCTGCCCTGTCCCACCACAGTCCTCATGCCCACCCTGCCCCCAACCATTAGCGCAGTATTGGCTCCACAGCCCCAGCTGTCAGCTCTGCCCACCCTGCCTGGCCCCGCCATGCCCCACGACCCATTCTCCTGACCAACCTGCGCAGTCTCTCAGCCTGCCCGACCCCACCCCCTTCAAGTACTGTCTCCAGTTCCTGCCATCTTGTAGAAACACAACTGGAGTTTTGCCTTTTTGGTGTATAGGCGCTTCCACCAATCAGGCTTTGAGACCCCATCCCTCCTGCTGGGCCATAGGTAATATCCTGCCCATGATGGCCATTAGTCTCCCCTCGGCCACACAAGCCCCCCTTTTTAGCAATCCTAAGCCCCAGGTTACTAGCTAGTCCTCCCAGCACAGCAACCTTCTCCTACCCCCTTGGGACATCCCACAGACACGCAGACCATTCTCCCACAGCCCATGAAGCCTAGGCCGAAGGCTAGGCCCCTGTCTGCCCTTGTCCCCTGTCCTGGACCCAACCTCCTCTTACTACTACCCTACCCGTGCCCTTTGCCTGTGTGGGGACCAGCACTGCCTGAAGCCGCCTGCTTCCCCTGATAACGGCCAAATATTGGAACCTTCTAAACAGCCAGTCCCTGGGTTCAGGGTTCACAGCTGCCATGTTCCCCGCCGCTCCCTTCTCCTCGCCATCACCCCCCTCTGCTTCTAAGGTCCTTTGTGACCTCCATGTCCCACCCCTAACCCCATTAGAATCCTGGCCTTTTGTTCTTTTCAGCAGAGCCTGCATCCATCCCAGGTGCTTCTGCACGGTTGCTGAAGGCCTCGGCCCCGATCCCGGCCGCCAGTGCCCTTTTCTTCTGTAAGGGGTGGTGTCTATCTGGATGTCAGTCCTCCTGATCCCAAGTGCGGACACGGAACACGGCTATTCCAAAGTGGTGTCTCTAGTTAAACCCGCGACACTCAAAGTAGACCAGGCCCCCTTAGCCCACTGTACACACACCTGCTTGCGGGCATGTCTGGGGAAGGTCCCAGCCACCCTCGCTCCTCTGCTCCTCTGCTCCTCTGGTGAGCCAGCAAGGTATGTGTGCGGGCAGCACCTTTAATAGGGCCAAGCCCCTAGGCACCATGGGAGTAGAGGATATATTCCTGCCTTTTTGGGCTTCTACATCTCAGGAATGACCATAACGACGTTTCTGAATTTTCTAACCATGAGTTTGAGATACCTGCTCCAGTGCTTCTAGAATTGGACATTTCTGTTGAGATGCTACTTCTCACAGAAGGGCACCATTTCAATAGAGATGTGTACCTAAGCCAGATATTGTGGCTAACCCTCTCTAACAACCCCCTTCTCCATGTATTTTTTAAGAGCTTGTTCTTGTAAGCCCAGGCTGGCTGGAACTGGCCATAGTCCCACCTTTAACATTGGAACCTGGACCATGCCCGGTTTCTAGCAAGTTTCTGGGTTCACAGGAAAAAAAAAGTCTTTACGTTTATTTTTTTTATGTTATTTTTGGTTTTTTATCAAGACAGGGTATCGCTGCATAACCCTGGCTCTTCTGGAACTCACTCTTTAGACCAGACTGGCAAATCACTCAGAGATCCACCTGCCTCTGCCTCCCAGGAGGTGGTATTAAAAACCTATACCTGACCCAAAGTAAAATAAAAAAATAAATCTATCTATAGGAGACCTTGAAGGCTTCTATCTTGCTTGAAAACTGGAATGTTTTTTAAATTTGTCTCTCTGGTCTTCCAAATACCCTGAGCTCTGGCAGAAGACCATTTAGTCCCCAGAGAAGAGAAAGCAGGTGCAACCGCAAACCATCTAGCAATACTGAACTCTGGTGCTGGCATCAAAACTTGTTAGACCCTGAGGAGGGAAAAAAGAATTGGTTACTTTATGTTTTCTGCTGCCCTTTGCAATCCATGAGAAAAACAAACAAACAAACAAACAAGCCTTTTTTACACAATACTTTTCTCTGGCAGACATCAATGTACATCTCATGCAGTTGCTTCAGGACACTAGCCATTGTTCCAGGAGTTTAGTGTTTGATTAGAAATAACACCTTAAAGAGTACAAGACGGGGCATAGTTGTGCAAGCCTTTAAGCCATTCAACCAAGGATTTGAAAAGTAGAGACAGTCAGAACTCTGATTTAGAAGCTAGCCTGGTCTACATCATGGGTTACAGAACAGCTCTCTGATATAAATTGTGAGCCGAGACAGGCAAGGCTACAGAGAAACCCTGTCTCAAAATAATAAACAAACAAACAAGACTTTGTTCAAATAGAGGATTTGGGTTCACTTCCCACCACCTATACAGTGTCTCACAACTACCCATAAGTTCTGTTCCAGAGAATCCAATGCCTTCTTCCAACCTCTTCATACACCAGGCACACCTGTGCAGCACAGACACAAATGCAAGTATAACCCCAGACCTGCAACACAAATCTAAATTAAAAAAAATTGAAATCTAAATAAAGTGACTTGAGACAGACACAGAAGGCACTGTTTTTACTTCCTAGTCTCTATGAGTCACTAAGCTTAGGCCAAAGGCTGCATTTTGTCTGGGAACCTGGGAGGCCAACTGCACAACTACTTAAAATCTTCTTCCTAAAATAAAACTTCTATGTGAGGTGGGGCATGGTAGCACATGCCTGTATTTTCAGCACTCAGGAAGGGAGGTGCAGGCAGATCTCAGTGAGTTCCAGGGCAGCCTTGTCTACAAAGTAACCCAAGGATCACCAAGGGTACAGAGAAAAACTGTGAAAATAAAATAAAATAATATTTTAAAAATCCCTTGTTCCTGTAGATGACCTGGGTTCAATTGCCATCACCCATACAGTGGCCATTACCAGGGAACACAATACCTTCTTCACACACCAGGGACACACATGGTTCCCAGACACAAATGCTTTCATATAACAGAAATCTAAATTTAAATAAAAGTTATAATCTAAAAAAAGGTTCTTGAGCCAGACATAAAAGGCATTGTTATTCCTCCTTAGTACCAGCTGATCACTAAGCTGTACTAGAGGAGGGGATGATCTGGGCCGGTTTCTTAGCAACTGTAACTCTACTGAGTAGGAAAAGAATGCAGTAAGGCTGGTTCCTCCCCACAGGTGGCTGGACATGTCTCCACATGTCTGGCCTTTGTTCAGGCTTGTGCTTTAAAGTTTATTTCAATAACCCCCTCCGCCAAAAAAACTAATTTATAATACTCTTGTCTCCCATTTCTTCCTTCCCATGATCATTTGAAGACCCAATCTTGGGGCTTCCAGATATGATTCTTAGTGTCCTCCAGATTTATATTCCACACTGGGATCTGAATACCATTACTATATTGCTTCAAAGCATTCCTTCATGAGAGCCATCAAGTGATTTAAAATATAAGACCCAAAGGTAAAAATCAAATTGAGTAGTGGTCCCAACAGGGTGGTTATAGTATAGTAACCGAAAGAGAACTATTATAGGTTTTAAACCAATCTCTGGAATCCTCTTTCTAGCATCTCTATGGTCATTTTGTCCAGTTGCTACTTCAGCTAGGTAGGTCCCCGAAATAATAGCTAATTTCAGGGAGCCCCTTTTGACTTAGCATTTCAGCCCAATAGATGGGATTATGGGCAAAGGTCTCTTCTAAAATTGTGTCAGGACCATCAATGGGCAGAGATTGTGTAGACTCAGGAAGGCTGAAAGTGGAGTCAAAACCTAAGCAGCAGGACACTATCTAATCAGCTACCTCACCCCTGATCTCTGTGTTCACCAAGAGTCCTTATCAGGCATTCACTGATCTTCTTGTGAAAACCCACACCACAGTCTGTGTTCAGAGGACTCGGGCTCCAGCTGTGGCTACCACGGAAGGGTTTTTATATAAGAAAAATAAAGTGAATTAAATCTGTTGAAATTTTTGTAAATTGTTTGTTTCATTTTAATTTCGGTGTTTTGTTTTTATTCTTATTTTTTGTAAAATTGATTTATTTGATTATATACAGTAGGTTTGACTGCATGTACAACTGAAAGCCACGAGAGGGCACCAGATCTCATTATATATTTTTCAGAGCCATCCCTTGGTTGCAGGGAACTGAGCTTGTTATGCCATGTTCAGGGGACCCTCAGGAACCACCAGGAAAAGACTCGATGCAATTGCAAGAGAGCTTTATTACGAGAGTAATCGAACTCGGGGACCCAAGTCTCACTGAAGCAGCAGTAGAGAAGTGGGAACCCCGTGCTCCAAGTGACCAGGATTTTTAAAGGGAATGTCTGGTAGTAGGGGTTTTCCATTGCAGCAAGCAGGGGGGCACAAGACATGGCGTTACATAATTGGGTGAAGCTTAGCAGGGCGAGGTGACATTTTCTGAGGAATACAATAACAATGGCTAAGGCATATAATCCCAATGGCTATTTTTCTAAACCACATCTGAAACAGTGGGGGGAATTTTCCCACCCGATTCTCAAAAGATTCCCATTGATTATTGCCAGGGAGTTTGTCTCTATTTTCTATGAAGCATTTATTCTGTTATTTATCCTGGAGGCTGTTGCTAGGAGAGTTAACTTTATTTCCTGCCAGGTGTACATCCTGTGATATTTCCAGGTACCTGAATTCAGTTCCCAGTCAAAATCTTTATTTCAAAATGGAGTTATATTCAGGCTAACTTAAACTCTTCAAGCTCAGGACCTCGGGAAGAGCAAGCAGTGCTCTTCAACTCTGAGCCATCTCTGCAGCACACAAGGCATCAGATTTATGTTAAGGAACAATTGAGCAAGTACCTCATGCTCTTAGGCAGAAGGATTTCAAATGGGAATCATATTTTCATTGCTAGTTTATCAGTCACTTCTCTCAGGAAAATACAGAATAGAGGGCACTATCTAAAACTATGTTTTTTAACTGTGATTCAGAATGTCCAAACATTCAACTAATTCAGCTTAGTTTGTGTTCAATATCCTGCTGATGTCTGTATGTACAGAGTGGGTAGAAGAAGCATATTTACATATGTCTCTTGAATTTCAGATGACTCCCGTGATGAGGACCAAATACTTGAGTATGAAAGAGAACTGCTTCAAAGTGTTAATACCATTCTCAGTTCAGCTGATGATTGTGACCTGTGGGATCTTTATGGAACTTCCAACTATCCATCAAGTGAGCCTAAACCAGAGCCAGAGGCTGAGGCAGAGCTGGAGCCAGACCCAGATCTGCAACCTCAGCCAGAGACCGATCCTCAGGCTGAGCAAAAACCTCAACCTGAGCACAAGCCACAACCAGAGCCAGAGTAACTCTCCTAGCAACAGCCTCCAGGAAATATAACAGAATAAATGCTTCATAGAAAATGGAGACAAACTCCCTGGCAATAGTCAATGGGAATCTTTTGAGAATCGGGTGGGAAAATTCTCTCCAATGTTTCAGATGTGGTTTAGAAAAATAGCCATTGTGATTATGTGCCTTAGCCATTGTGATTGAGTGCCTCAGAAAAGGTCACCTCGCCTTGCTAAACTTCACCCAATTCTGTAACGCCAAGTCTTGTGCCCTCCTGCTTGCTGCCATGGAAACCCCCTACTACCAGACATTCCCTTTAAAAATCCTGGTCACTTGAAGTTCAGGGTTCCACTTCTCTACTGCTGCTTCAGAGAATTGGGTCCCTGAGTTCGATTACTCTCGTAATAAAGCTCTCTTGCAATTGCATCGAATCTTTTCCTGGTGGTCTCTGAGGGTCCCGTGAACATGGCATAACAAGTTCAGTTCCCTGCAACCAAGGGGTGGCTCTGAAAAATATATAATGAGATCTAGTGCCCTCTCATGGCTTTCAGTTGTACATGCAGGCAAACCACTGAAAATAATCAAATAAATCAATTTTACAAAAAATAAGAATAAAAACAAAACACTGAAATTAAAATAAAACAAACAATTTAAAAAAATTTCAACAGATTTAATTCACTTTATTTTTCTTATATAAAAACCCTTCTGTGGTAGCCACAGCTGGAGCCCGAGTCCTCTGAACAGAGACACTGGTGTGGGTTTTCACAAGAAGATCAGTGAATTCCTGATAAAGACTCTTGGTGAACACAGAAGTCAGGGGTGAGATGGCCTATTAGATAGTGTCCTGCTGCTTAGGTTTTGACTCCACTTTCAGCCTTCCTGAGTCTACACTATCTCTGCCCCATTCATGGTCCTGACACAATTTTAGAAGAGACCTTTGCCCATAATCCCATCTATTGGGCTGAAATGCTAAGTCAAAAGGGGCTCCCTGAATTAGTTACTATTTCAGGGACCTGCCTAGCTGGAGCAGCAACTGGACAAAATGCCCATAGAGATGCTAGAAAAAGAGGATTCCAGAGGTTGGTTAAAATCCTATAATAGTTCTTCGTCGGTTACTATCCTATAACCACCCGGATGGGACCACTACTCATTTTGATTTTTACCTTTTGGTCTTATATTTTAAATTACTTGAGGGCTCTCATGAAGGAATGCTTTGAAGCAATATAGTAATGGTAGACAGATCCCATTGTGGAAGGTAAATCTGGAGGACCCTGAGAGTCATATCTGGAAGACCCAAGATTGGGTCTTCAAATGATCATGGGAAGGAAGAAATCAGAGACAAAAGCATTAAAAAATAGTATTTTGAGGGGGATGGGGGTTATTGAAATAAAGTTTAAAGCACAAGCCTGAACAAAGGCCAGACAGGTGGAGACATGTCCAGCCACTTGTGGGGAAGAACCAGCCTTACTGCATTCTTTTCCTACTCAGTAGAGTTACAGTTGCTAAGAAACCGGCCCAGATCATCCCCTCCTCTAGGACAGCTTAGTGATCAGCTGGTACTAAGGAGGAATAACAATGCCTTTTGTGTATGGCTCAAGAACCTTTTTTTAGATTATAACTTTTATTTAAATTTAGATTTCTGTTACATGTAAGTATTTGTGTCTGGGAACCATGTGTGTC
This sequence comes from Meriones unguiculatus, assembly GCF_030254825.1. Lineage (NCBI taxonomy): Eukaryota > Metazoa > Chordata > Mammalia > Rodentia > Muridae > Meriones > Meriones unguiculatus. The sequence goes on along the minus strand of NW_026843706.1, from coordinate 1,895,651 downwards.
CCTGGTGTGTGAAGAAGGTATTGTGTTCCCTGGTAATGGCCACTGTATGGGTGATGGCAATTGAATCCAGGTCATCTACAAGAACAAGGGATTTTTAAAATATTATTTTATTTTATTTTCACAGTTTTTCTCTGTACCCTTGGTGATCCTTGGGTTGCTTTGTAGACAAGGCTGCCCTGGAACTCACTGAGATCTGCCTGCACCTCCCTTCCTGAGTGCTGGGAATACAGGTATGTGCTACCATGCCCCGCCTCACATAAAAGTTTTATTTTAGGAAGAAGATTTTTAGTAGTTGTGCAGTTGGGCTCCCAGGTTCCCAGACAAAATGCAGCCTTTGGCCTCAGCTTAGTGACTCATAGAGACTAGGAAGTAAAAACAGTGCCTTCTGTGTCTTTCTCAAGTCCCTTTATTTAGATTTCAATTTTTTTAATTTTGATTTGTGTTGCAGGTCTGCGGTTTTACTTGCAATTGTGTCTGTGCAACACGGGTGTGCCTGGTGTATGAAGAGGTTGAAAGAATGCATTGGATTCGCTGGAACAGGACTTATGGGTAGTTGTGAGACACTGTATAGGTGGTGGGAAGTGAACCCAAATCCTCTATTTGAACAAAGTCTTGTTTGTTTGTTTATTATTTTGAGACAGGGTTTCTCTGTAGCCTTGCCTGTCTCGGCTCACAATTTATATCAGAGAGCTGTTCTGTAACCCATGATGTAGACCAGGCTAGCTTCTAAATCAGAGTTCTGACTGTCTCTACTACTCAAATCCTTGGTTGAAAGGCTTAAAGGCTTGCACAACTATGCCGCGTCTTGTACTTTTTAAGCTGTTATTTCTAATCAAACACAAAACTCCTGGAACAATGGCTAGCGTCCTGAAGCAACTGCATGAGATGTACATTGATGTCTGCTAGAGAAAGGTATTGTGTTAAAAAGGCTTGTTTGTTTGTTTGTTTGTTTTTCTCATGGATTGCAAAGGGCAGCAGAAAACATACAGTAACCAATTCTTTTTTCCCTCCTCAGGGTCTAACAAGTTTTGATGCCAGCACCAGAGTTCAGTATTGCTAGATGGTTTGCAGTTGCACCCGCTTTCTCTTCTGTAGGGGACTAAATGGTCTTCTGCCAGAGCTCAGGGTATTTGGAAGACCAGAGAGACAAATTTTAAAAACATTCCAGTTTTCAAGCAAGGTAGAAGCCTTCAAGGTCTCCTATAGATAGATTTATTTTTTTATTTTAGTTTGGGCCAGGTATAGGTTTTTAATACCACCACCGTGGAGATAGAGGCAGGTGGATCTCTGAGTGATTTGCCAGTCTGGTCTATAGAGTGAGTTCCAGAAGAGCCAGGGTTATGCAGAGATACCCTGTCTCGAAAAAACAAACAAACAAAAAAACAAACAAACAAACAAAAAAAAAAACACCAAAAAACAAAAATAACATAAAAAAATAAACGTAAAGACTTTTTTTCCCTGTGAACTCAGAAAGTTGCTAGAAACCGGGCATGGTCCGGGCTCCAAAGTTAAAGGTGGGACAATGGCCAGTTCCAGCCAGCCTGGGCTTAGAAGAACCAGCTCTTAAAAACTACACTGAGAAGGGGGTTGTTAGAGAGGGTTAGCTGCAATATCCAGCTTGGGTACAGCTCTGTATTGAAATGGTGCCCTTCTGTGAGAAGTAGCATCTCAACAGGGATGTCCAATTCTAGCAGCACTGGAGCAGGCATCTCAAACTCATGGTTAGAAAATTCAGAAACGTTGTTATGGGCATTCCTGAGAGGTGGGAGCCCAAAAAGGCGGGAATATGTCCTCTACTCCCATGGTGCCTAGGGCCTTGGCCCTATTAAAGGCGCTGCCATCACATATCCCTTGCTGGCTCGCCAGGGGAGCAGAGGAGCGGTGGGTGGCTGGGACCTGAGCCAGACATGCTCACAAGCAGGTGTTTATATTGTGGGCTTAGGGAGCCTGCTCTCCTTTGTGTGTCGCAGGTGTAACTAGAGACACCACTTTGGAGTAGCCGGGTTCCGTGTCCGCACTTGGGATCATGAGGACTGAGATCCAGATAGACACCTCCCCTTACAGCCTGGCGGCCGGGATCGGGGCCGAGGCCTTCAGCAACCGTGCAGAAGCACCTGGGATGGATGCAGGCTCTGCCGAAAAGAACAAAAGGCCAGGATTCTGATGGGGTTAGGGGTGGGACATGGAAGTCACAGAGGACATTAGAATCAGAGGGGGGTGATGGCGAGGAGAAGGAAGCAGTAGGGAACACGGCAGCTGTGAACCCTGAACCCAGGAACTGGCTGTTTAGAAGGTTCCAATGTTTGGCCGTTACCAGGGGAACCAGGCGGCTTCAGGCAGTGCTGGTCCCCACACAGGCACAGGGCACGGGTAGGGTAGTAGTAAGAGGAGGTTGGGTCCAGGACAGGGGACAAGGGCAGACAGGGGCCTAGCCTTCGGCCTAGGCTTCATGGGCTGTGGGAGAATGGTCTGCATGTCTGTGGGATGTCCCAATTGGGTAGGAGAAGGTTGCTGTGCTGGGAGTACTAGCTAGTAACCTGGGGCTTAGGATTGCTAAAAAGGGGGGCTTGTGTGGCAGAGGGAAGACTAATGGCCACCATAGGCAGGCTATTACCTATGGCCCAGCAGGAGGGATGGGGTCTCAAAGCCTGATTGGTGGAAGCACCTATAGGCCAAAAAGGCAAAACTCCAGTTGTGTTTCTACAAGATGGCAGGAACCGGAGACAGTACTTGAAGGGGGTGTGGTCGGGTAGGCTGAGAGACTGCGCAGGTTGGTCAGGAGAATGGGTGGTGGGGCATGGCGGGGCCAGGCAGGGTGGGCAGAGCTGACAGCTGGGGCTGTGGAGCCAATGCTGTGCTAATGGTTGGGGGCAGTGTGGGCATGAGGACTTTGGTGGGACAGGGCAGAGGCAGGCAGGGTAGGTGGGAGAATGGGGTGGGGAATGGCTCGTGGGGAGGGGTGGCTTGAGGTGGGAAATACACTGGACTCTTGTGAGAGCCCCTGGCTGAACAGCCAATGGGAATATGAGAGGGCTTTTGCTTAGTGGAAGGAGCTGGTAAGGCCAACAGTCTCCTGAGTTGAGGCCTGGTGCAGTTCATTCCAAAGGACTGGGCCAGACTAGACCACCAGTCATGGCAGCTGGAACTGGATGGAGAGTTTGGCTGTGGGTACAAGGCTTGGAGAGCAGGTTTCAGGAGAATAGGGGTTGAACAATTAATAATTAAACACTACCGATGTTGAAACAAAGCTGGAGGTTAAATTAGGGGCTGTACTTGTCTTTACACCTCACTAATATGACACAGCAGATAAAGGGTCCACTACATGCTTTTGGCATATATATATATATATATATATATATATATATATATATATATATATAATTTTTTTTTCTAGATAAAGTTTTCTGGTGTAACTCTGGCTTAGAACTCAGTCTATAGAGCAGGCTGTCCTCAAAATCAGAGATTGGCCTGCCTCTGCCTTCTAATTCATTCATCCTGAGTTCTGGGATTAATGTTGTAAACCACTACTGGCCACATTGTTTTGTGAAACTAAGACTTATTTTGTAGCCTTGACCTTGTGATTTTTCTGCTTTTACCTTCACTATATTGGGGTTTCAGGTCTGAAACACTATTCCCTAATTTCTCAGTTAATTTAAGAAACATAGGGTACATTTGTTTATTTTTTGTGTTTGGACATGCGAGTGCCATGATAGGTGTATAGAGATCAGAGATTAGATAACTTGCAGCAATTGGTTTTTTCCTATTGCGATGAAGGTCCCTGGGATCAAATTCAGATTGTTAGGTTTCCTGGCAAACACATCTTACTGATGAGCCATTTCAACTGTATTGACATTGGTTAGTCTTAAATATGAATTATAAAGAAACAAGTATCTTAGGTTCTAGAAATCCACATCCCTATACATCTCCATTAGTAGGCAGAAGCTTATAATTATATGAAGCACACAATACCTTATTAAGTATGAGTAATTTCTAGAAAGTCACATTTATGGAATTCAGACCTACTGTTATATGACTTCCACTACATTCCTGATAGCACATAGCTCCTATCAAGACATATATCTATATATATGCACTCATATATGTAGACATATATACACAGACCAAATTAAAAATAAAAATTGAGAAATAAAAATAAAAGACAAGAACATATAGGGGCTGAGATGTAGCTCAGTTGGTAGAGCATTTGACTAGCCTGCATCAAATTTGGCTCAGATACCAACAAGGCATTAATCAATGGCAGACACACTGCTGTGAATCCCAGCCCTCAATTGGGAGACTCAGGACAGTAAAAACTTCAAGGTCACCTTCCACTACATGGGGGTTTAAAGCCAGCCCAGAATATAAGACAATATTCTTAGTTTTGAGGTAGGCTCTTGCTATTGAGACCAAACTGGACACTGGTTGGGGCCTAAAGCTACTTCTGACCTTTCATTTTGGAAACTGGTTGTTCCCGGCATTTATTTGAGAATGTTGATATCTTATTGCCTGTGTTGTTCATAGGCCTCAATTTAAAATCCTCTTTTTTTCCAGTTACATTATTAACATGGATATAAGCGGGAACAATGAAGAGTTTGAGGAGTGTAAGTAAAGCCTCTTTTTGATTGGAGTGTTCATGTGTAAAATGTCTTTGTAGAGATGATTGATATGAGATTTGGGACACTTGGATTCAACTGGTCCTATGTTTGGCCCCTTCTAGTGTTCTTTCTGGATTGTTGAAATTTATTTCTCTGCTTTCAAGAGCAGGGGAATATATTCCTTTCTTAAATGTGTTCTTTACCCCTTTTTGGTTCCTGGGTCTTTCATTTCCTCTCTATCTTTCATAGGAAACAGATTATTTTGGCTCATACTTCTCTCCCCCTCCCATTCTTTCTCTTTCTCTTTGTTGCTGGATATAGAGTCCAAGGTATTCTAAACAAGTGCTCTACCACTGATATTTGTCACTAGTCCTGGGTAAATGTAAATTTTACTAGCTGTAATTTATAAGCTAGTTTTCAGGAGTAAAAACATGTGCTACTAGATTTTATGATGCTTCCTAAAGCTTTTTCTTTCTATGATTTAGATAAGTCTACAGTGCCAGAACAGGAACAGTCCAGGTAAGTAGGAGAACTGTTGGAACTTGACTTTTCTTTTTTTTCACCCATTGTTCTGGGCAAGAATATTTAAGAGTAAACATCACATTTTCTCAACAGCATCATGTTGGATGACTGACTTTATTACCAGTTTAAAGTATCTGATTCTTGTCTTGGGCCATTGTTTAACTCTTCGGCTGTTGCTTGATTTCTATAGAGGGGTGTGTGTGTGTCTATCTTTTTTTACATGGAGTCTTACTGTATAGGACTGACTATCCTGGAACTCCATGGACAGACTAAGTTTTATAATCAGTTTGTAAAGAAACAAGATTTTTCTTTGTTGTCCATGTGGGTTCCTGGGATCCCAGACAAAAGACATGCATTGCTTTGAGCTTCTGGAGTCTCTGGCAATGAGGAGGCACACACATCAGTGTCCTGGAACTCACTCTACAAACCAGTCTGGGCTCTAACTCATAGAGATCTGTATGATTATGCCTCCCTCATGATGGGATTAAAGGTGTGTATCACCATGATTGACTAGTTTTGGTGTTTTGAGACAGGATCTCACTATGTAGTCCTGGATGTCCTGGAACTCACTGTATAGATAAAGGTTGGTTTTGCACTTGTGGGTTCTGCTTCTTAACTTCTAGAATTCATGCTCTCAACTAGTTTGTTTTTAAAAATGTCTTTGAACCTTCTAATCTCAATCATTTAGAAAAAATTAGACATTTAGCCTGATATGCTGTTTTATGATCCAGGCTGCATCTTGCCTCATGGTGATCTTATAAGTGTACTGTGACATATTGACAACCAATACAAATAACTCATCATATAAATATCAGAGTGTTTAGCCTAGCTTTTAGAGATTCCAGAGAGCTGTCCCAGTAAGTTGTGGAAAAAGTGATGATCAGGTAGAAATGGAGTGAGAACCAAAAGATAACCATGTGCTAGAAATTAAGAGAAGCCTTTCCTTTTCCTTTCCTTTCCCTTCCTTCCTTCCTTCCTTCCTTTCTCTTTTTCTTTCCTTTTTCTTTTCACAAAGAGTCTCTTTGTAGCCCTGACTGACCCATAACTCACTACATACACAAGGATGGTCTCAAACTAACAGAGAAGTGGGATTAAATGCATGTGCCATCATGCTCAACAAGAATATTGTTTTAAAAAACATAGTTGTCTTTATTTTAAGTGTAGAAGCATTTGCCTGCTTGTATGTATATGTGCTTAATACCCATGATGCCTAGAAGAAGTGTTAGACCCCCAGAACCTGTTACCACTAGTTATAATCTGCTGTGTGGGTGCTAAGTATCAGACCAGTCTCTGCTGCAAGAGCAGCCAGTGTCAGGGCTGGCGTGATGGCTTGGTGATCTTCCAGAAGACAAAAGTTTGACTCCTAGCACCCACGTGGTGGCTTATAACTTTCTGTAACTCCAGTCCCAAAGATCTGCTATCCTCTTCTCGACTCCAAATAAACTGTATGCACACAGTACATGCACATTCACACGTGCAAAATTCCTATACACATGAAAAAAATTAAAAATCATGACCAATGTGGTAATGTACACAGCCTCTTATCCCAGTGCTAGAGAGGCAGAGGCAGGCAGGCCTCTCTGAGTTCCAGGCCAGCCTGGCTCATAGGGTGAGTTTTCAGAATAGCCAGAGATGTTATACAGAGAAACCCTGTCTCAAAGGAAAAATGAAATAAAAAAGGAAAATCTTTTTCAAAAAGAACAGCAAGAATTCTTACCTGCTGAGCCTTCTTTGCAGCCCCTCGAAGACAATAATTTCGTTTATATGTGTTTAAGGCAAGTCCTCTCTAAGTACCTTTGGGTGTCTGGGGCTTACTATGTTCAGGCTGGCCTTGAACTCAGAGAGATCTGCCCAGCTCTGCCTACTAGGTACTGGAATTGCATGCATGTGCCACGCACCCCGGCTAGAAAGGTTCTTTATGGCTAGGGTAGTTAGTAGGAGAACAAAGGTTCATTAAATTGGCAGCTAAAAAAGACAACATGCATGGTAGAAATAGATTAACATTTGTATGTACAGTGGATGCAGAAATATTTTGTAACAAGGATTTGGAGTGTTTTTCTTCCATAGTAAAATTGTTTCATGTCCAGAGATGGATCACTGGGTTAAGGTACTTTCCACACAAGCCTGATAACTTGATTTTCATCCCCAGAACCCATGTAAAGGTGAAAGGAGTCACTTGACTTCACAAAGTTGTCCTGTAACTTCCACATATGTGTTGTGGTGCATGCACAGCTACACACACTATACACCTCCACCAACAATGATGATTATAAATTGTACATCTTACAGGGATGTATGCCTGTAAACCTAGACCTTGGAAGCCTGACAAAAATTTCTGTGACTTCCAGTATATCTTGGGCTAAAGAGTAGCTGCTGGCTAGCTTCATAGCACATTGACACAGGCTAGAATCATTTTTGAATAGGGAGGTCTCAATTGAGAAAACGCCTCCATAAGATCGGGCAGTATGCAAGCCTGTAGGTTTTTCCTAATTAGTGATTGAAGTGCAGGCCCAGCCTATTGTGGGTGTGCTTGTCGCTGAACAGGTACTCCTGGGTTCTGTAAGAAAGCAGTCTGAGCATGCCAGTGGGTAAGTAGTGTGTGGTTGTGGGTAGCTGGGGCTGAAGAACTGTCTGTGATTAACAAGATACTAGCCTAACTAAAGAAAAATCCTTTCCTTTGCTGGGATAATTGATGCTGGACAGCTGGAGCTGAGAAATTAGCAGTAACTAAGAAGAGACCAGCAGTACTGAGGTGAAATATTCCGGAAAGTGACTGCTCAGAATTGGCACACAGAAGTGGTGATCCAGAGACTGTTGTCTGGTTTGTAGCTTGTGCTGACAGCAGAACCTGGTAGTAGTCTCCAAGAGTCACCCAATTGGTACTGTTTATTTAGTCATGAATGTGTCATGAAGAACAGCTGAGGCTCGGCACTGTGACGCAGAGCTGCATTTCTCTAAGAGAACCCAGGAGAGGCAATTGGTAGGAGTGCAGCCCAGTTTACGCAAGAGACTCCAGCCATTTGGAGATGCCAGTGTCATGGAGCAAGCACCAAGAACAGCAGCAGTCATGGAGTGGAGCCATCCTGATCTTAGAAGACAAGCTGAGCATGCTACAGAGGGTATAGCTGGAAAAGATCATGACTGGATACCAGACATGAGACATTGAGTTACTTGCTCAGTTGGAGTTTGGTTTTGCTTTGTTCAGATTGTGACTTCTGTAAGATGCCTCCTTTTGTAAGAGCAGTGGAAAGGTGTATAGAAACATGGAAAATGAGGAATAATTGAAAGATTTAACAAATCTAATGAAGGGGAATAGAGTTGGTATAGGAAACACCCAAAGTTTAACAAGTGTTCATGCTTATTGTAGAAAGTAGGGGAAATGTCCTGAAGAGAAGAATACTGTGCTCATATTTTCTTGGTTTCTTTTTCTACCTTACAACTTAGCTGTGTGGTGACTAACTCAGTCTCTGACACTGGATCTCCCATTGAAGAATAGAGGCCTAAGATCTATGAAATAAGCAACAAAGGCAAGTATCATTTCTGCTTAGAGAAACAGCTGAGCTCTGAAGCCTTGCCACATGTGGCTGTTTTAGGATTTGCTTCTGCAAACCTTAAGTTTGTGATGATTTTGTGGCCAGTGCCCCCTTTTCTTTCTCCATCATGTGCTGGGCTCCCTACACATGGTTTATTTCCTAACACAACTGCAACTTCCTGTTGCCTTAGATTTGGTTAGAGTTCTATCTGCCTAAAACTCTGATCCTCCCTCTCCTTCTCTTTTCATCCTTTATGGACAAGAAAGAAGAGAGGGTAAGAAGCATTACTCTACCTTCTTTCCAGCTGGGTGGAGACTGGGGTTAGCAGAGGTTAACAGTGAAAACTGTTAAAGATCTACTATCTACTCCATACCTTATTGTATAAGGCAGCAAGCACCAAAAGTCCAGCTGGACCACAGTGACTAAGTAAAGACCTTTTCTAAGATAGAAAATTTTAACTTGATATACATGAAATACTGCTTTATTGGTTTCTTTTTCTACCTTACAACTTAAAACAATTGCTTTATTGAAGCAATTGCCCTTATTCGGCTATGGCCCACAAGGCATCAGATTTGTGTTAAGGAATAATTGAGCAAGTACCCCATGCTCTTTAGACAGTAGGATTTCAAATGGGAATCATATTTTCATTGCTAGTTTATCAGTCAGTTCTCTCAGGAAAATTCAAAATAGAGGGAACTATCTAAAACTATGGTTTTTAGCTGTGATTCAAAATGTCCAAACATTCAACTACTTCAGCTTAGTTTGTGTTCAATATCCTGCTGATGTCTGTATGTACAGAGTGGGTAGAAGAAGCATATTTACACATGTCTCTTGAATTTCAGATGATTCCTGTGATGAGGACCAAATACTTGAGTATGAAAAAGAACTGCTTCAAAGTATTAATTCCATTCTCAGTTCAGCTGATGATTGTGACCTGTGGGATCTTTATGGAACTTCCAACTATCCATCAAGTGAGCCAAAGCCAGAGGCAGAGGCAGAGGCAGAGCTGGAGCCAGACCCAGAACTGCAACCTCAGCCAGAGACCAAGCCTCAGGGTGAGCAAAATCTCAACCTGAGCAAAAGCCACAGCCAGAGCCAGAGCAGGAACCTGTGACAGAGCCAGAGGGAGAGCTGCAGGCCGAGCTGGAGCCCAAGCCACAGCCTGAGCCCAAGCTGCAGCCAGAGCCATAGCCAGAGCCAGAGCCAGAGCCAGAGCCAGAGCCAGAGGGGGAGCTGCACCAACAGAATGAGCCCCAGCCAGAGCAGGAGGCCAAACCCCAGTCTGCGCCTGAAAGGCAACCTGAACCTCAGCCAGAGGTATTGGCAGGGCCCCAGCCTGAGCCAGAGACAAAGCCCGATACTGAGACAGAGGCTGAGACAGAGACCAAACCCCAGCCAGAGCAGGAACCTGAGCATGAGCCCGACCCTGAGGCAGAGGCTCAGCGAGAACTGGAGCCCAAGACCCAGTCTAAGCCTAAGTCGGAGCCCCAGCTGGAGCCCGAGCCAGAGCAGGAGCCTGATTGTCAATCTGAGCAAAATATTACTAACAAGGAGGCTGAGGAGAGGCGGGCTGCATATCTGCTGGCCAAACAAAGGAAAAAGAGAAAAAACAGATTTATATGTATGTCACAGGGTAAGCCATGTAGGAAACATCGTAGGGTTGGGCTTGGGCCTCAGCCTGAGCCACAGCCCCACCCAGAGCAAGAGCCTAAGCCCCAGCCTGATCCTGAGGCCAATGAGGAAGCAGAGGCCAAGGCCCAGCCACACTCAGAGCCTGCACCCGAGCAGGAGCCTGAGTCTGCATCTGAGCAAAATATTACCGACAAAAAGTCCAAGGACTGTCGGGCTGCGTATCTGCTGGCTCAACGAAGGAGAAAGAGAAAAAATAGATTTATATGTATGTCACAGGGTAAGCCACGTAGGAAATGCCGTAGGCTACACTCACAGAATGAGCTCAGCCTGCCAAGTGCATCTGCAAAGCCTAGGTCTCCTGATGTGCCCATGTCACCGGGCCAACCTGTTCATGCTGCTGAAAATACCGCATTAAGTAAGGGGAGAGGCAAAGGGGCATGACCAAGAAAGTGAAAAGTGTCTGCAAGTGGACGTGGGGGCTCCCATGCCCATTTTCCTTATGCTCCAATATGCATTTACTGTTCAGTTCCCCTGGAGTGCTTTTTTTCTGAATTCCCTATCCTGATGGTGTTCTGGGTCATTGCCCATCCCCTCTGGATAATTGTCAATCCCTCTATGTAGCCAGGAGTTAGAGTGGCTCCTCCCTCCTACATGTTGTAACATGTTGCTGAAGGTTTCCCATCATAAGAGGACTGTTCATGATTTATTCTCTCAGGGTCTAGCCTCATGAGTGGCATGTAACAAGTTTGATTTTAATAAATAAATAAATGATACCCTTGGTGCCTAAGTCTCTGGCTAGAATTATTGGCACTATGGGTTCTGGAAGAAGGCAAAAGGCAAGGTGTGACTGACAAATTGGATGAAGGTGCTGCTGGGGACATGTGCTAATACCATACCAATCCTTAGACTATACTAGTCTTAGTTTCTCATGCAACCGTGCCTCCAAGGAGACTCATGGTAGTTCTCTGTATCTGTGACAGTGTTTACTCAGCCAACTCAGCCGGTGGTTGGTGGCCCTAAATAGAGTCACTCAGTTGTAACAGTATGCAGCCTGCCCACACAGTCTTGATAGGTGTTGCCCTGTGCTAGCCTTTGAGATCTCTTCTTGAGCTTCCATTTCTCTCAATTGCTTGATGAAATCAATTTCCATTATGAGATTAACCTTTCAGCTGATAGTGGACAAAACTTGAGGGCCTTCTCAGAAGAAACCCATTGCACCAAAAGTTGAAAAATGCAAGACTGGGTATATGCTGCTCATTTGCATGGGATTGATCGCACATTTTTTACATGTTTATCAATCCACTGGATACTGGAGACTCCAAGGGGATGAAGGAGTCTGGTTAGACGAAGGTTTCTGACCCTAAGGAGGTATGCACATGATGAGGTCACCTGCTGGTTCCCCTTCGTTCTGTCCGAGCCATCTAGCTAAAGGAAGAGGCCTGTGTGCTCTACTCAAATCCTAGCAGTTAACTGGCAGAGTGCTTCCTTCAACATCACAGCAGCTCTTACCTCTAAAGTTTTCTTTGTCCTTGAACTCAGGTCAAAGATGGATATGTGGCCCAGGCACTTTTTAGCTGGACAAAGCTGATAATTTACACTGAAGCAAGCCAACAGAGTTGATTGTGATGGCACATTAATCCCAGGACTCAGCAGCCAGAGGCAGGGCAATTAGGCGTCCAAAGCTACCTTTGACAAATCAAGTGCAAGGCCAGTCCCATCTGCATGGTACACTTACCTCAGGAATCATCTAGCAGGACAATTACAGAGGAGAAGGTAGAGCTAGGTGTTCTGATCTGGGATGGGAGGGAGGGCAGTTAAAAATGTCTTCAGGGTTTTCCTAATGCTTTGCATGATCACATTTCCCCTTCCTACTGTATATATTTTTGTGCTTTGTTTGGAAGGATTGTGTTTACAACCCATTGGCCTTGGACTTGTTCCCAAGCACTCTGCCCTTGAGCCACTTCCTTGTTATCCTATGAAGTTTCGAAGCATCACTGACTCAGGAAAAAAGCATTAGGGTAAGGTAGATTGCTTGTAGTTTTATTATTCTCATTAATCTATGGGGGACTATCAGAAACAAGTATTGCCTAAGCCAAAGGCATGCTAATACTTAAGAACCTGGCAGTAAAGAACAAAATTACTGCTTTTGTATGAAGGGGAAGACAGGGAAATGATTAAAGAGGTGATCCTGACTTGCAAAAGAGATGCCAGATGGAAGAGCCCATAGTGAGGAGGTAGCAGTCCACATTCCATTTGAACACAGTGTAAGGGAGAAATGAACTTCAAAAGCTGGTTTTGATAGAACTTTAAATATGGAACCTGTTATGCTAATTATAGCTTCATAAATCTGTTCAAAATTTGCATTGAGTGACTGCAAAATCAGAAATATAGTGGCCTGACCTTAGCACCTTGATCTTCTGATAAAAAAAAAAAAAGCAAAAAAAAAACCTGTTAAATTACGCATATCTGTCAACATATGTCACAGCTTTGAACTGTCATTTCCGGATGGACAGACCTTCTGTGTGTTGCTTAGAGAACATTATTATTGGATGTTTCACCATTCCAATGAATCGAACATATCAGATTATTTTTTAGGCCCATATGATCACTTTTTTTTTTTTGGCAAATCCAGCATCTCCATTCTCTCAGTATCCAAGTGTCAAGATGTCCTCTCTAGACAGTCATGAACCTGTCCTCCAGCTTTACGTTTGCCAATGTCTAAACACTCATCCCAGCCCTCTTCTCCACACTGCACTCAATTTATTGTGAGCTTTCCTGCTTAGAACCTGGTTGTCCAGGACTTTTTAATCTGCTCCTTCTTCACATCTCCTACCTAGCTCTCAATACTATACTGCTAGCCCAGGCTTCAACCATTCATTTCCCTCTGGCTCTCAAACCATTCTTTTCCCTCTGGGTCTCTAGATCTAATCATTACTCACGTTTTTTACTTCTTTCAAGTGTCCCCAGTATATTAGGAAACAGATCCTCTCATGGGTTCTACAAGTGCTTCCCCATTGAATAGCAGCTACAACCCTCATTAATTCTTAGAAATCAAGGCTTTTTGTCTTGTTTCTGATCTGGGGTCTTACAACGTTGTCAAGGCTCTTCTTGTACCCCTGGGCTCAAGCAGAGCTCTCATCTCAGCTTCCTATGTAGCAGGAACTATATTTAAGTGTCTGCCACCAACCAAGCTTTGAATGACCTTCTTTTGGTGGGGAGAGCTATGGTATAAGTTTACATAGGTTGCTCTCAATCTGTAGAGCAGGCTGGTCTCATACTCACTATTTAGCTCAAGGTGACCTTGAATTCTGTAGTCATCCTGCCTCAGCCATTCAATGCTGGGATTATATAAACTGCTGAGGTTTTGTTGTTGGATTTAATTTTAAAAATGTTTTTTATGCAATACATTTTGATCATTTTCTTTCTGCTCTCCCACATCCTCCCTACCCACCGAAGTTTAGGTGTACGTGCTTATGTTCTCACTCTCTTACCAAAAGAAAGAAACCAGCAAAACAAAACAAAAACAAAAAACAAAACAAAACAAAACCTAAATCAAAACAGAAATGGAACTTAAAATCCAGAAAAACAAAAATACTAAAGCAAACAAAGCAATGTTATTGTTGTTTTGAGAGAAGAGCTCACTATGGAAAGATCTCACAGACTGATCTCTAACTGCAGGCCATCTTCCTGGTTCAGCTTCTCAAGGACTGCAATTAAAGGTTAAATGGCCTGTCTAATTCTAAACTCAGTCAGTTGTTAAGAGTCCAGCTAAGCAATGCACTGGTAGGACATGCCTTTATTCCCAGCATTGTGGAGAATGTTGCAGGGAGATCACTATAAATTCAAAGCCAGCCTACTCTACAGAGATGTCCAGAACAACCAGGGCTACACAGAGAAACCCTGTCTTGAAAAAAACATAAAAGGAGTCCATCTAAGGGCGGGTGAGATGGCTTAGGGCCACAAAATGTGCTGTCCTCAGTTTGATCCCTGGGACCTGCATGGTAAGCAGAAAGGAAATACTGGACTCTCACAAGTTGTCCTCTGTCCTCTACATGTATGCTATGGCATGGGCATATATGCACACACACATACTAAACAAATGAGTAAATAAATAAATAAATTCCTTTAATTATGATGCTTTTCATAATAGAACCCAGTTCAGATCTCTACTTTACCCCAAGCTTCTGCTGACCAAATCTCTTGGCCACAGATACCCCCTGAGCCCACTTTTGTCCATAGAAGTAAGAAACCAAGCCTTCCCAGGTGAATTTCTAGCAATGCCCACAAAAAGATGAATATGCTGGAGCTGTTCCCCCAAAAGCTGACCTCTTCAGGTGCAGCTAAAACCCAAACCAGCTTGTCATGGGTAGGAGTTTAGCTCTCAGAATCCTGGTAAGTCTACCCTTATGGTGGCCTGTATATGTTTCTGCGAGAATATGCTGTGTTTGTTGGGGGTAAAATTCAAGGGGGTGCTGGGCAGTAGAACAGAAGAAAACCCATGGTAGTGCTCACATTTCCTTTTGTTCCTCTTTCAAGAGCAATTCCTGGACACCTTGATCCCTGAGCATGCCATGCAGCCTCTTGGCTGCTTGATGGCATCCAGGGTTCTCATGCTGACTCTGGGCAATATCATGCTCAAAAATGCAATTCAGTACACCTGGGGAGGCCTACTGTCACCCATTGCCATAACTACATAATTACCTACAATATCTATTATGAATGTATTCAATACAAATACAGGTAAGAGCTTTCTCAAACTTTGTCCAATTAATTTGTCATTTTAGCCTGCAGTAGTTGTTTGGTTTTATTTATTTTTTTATTTTATTTTATATTTGTGGTGTGAGGAATCGAACTGAGGGCTTCATGTGTGCCAGGCAAACACTGCATTGCACCCTGCCTGAGCAATATCACCAGCCTTCTTTATGCTGATTTTGTCTTTGAAAGAGGGTTCCAGCAAGTTTTCCCTCCTAGTCTTGAGCTAGCTGTATAGCTCAGGCAGGCCATGAACTTGTGATCCTCTTGCTTCAGCCTTCCAAGTGGCAGAACGAAGTAGGTCTGTCATAAGTCTATGGACTGCCTGAACTGAGGACTGAATCACACTGTTTCTGTGTCCTCTTCCTCTATTATTCTCTATTATTTGCAAATAGTTGCAAAGGTTATATACTTGTTCATTTTCAAGGACCTCGTCTGGCATGTGTTCCTCATCCCATTTTTGGGCAGTAACAAGAACTTTTGCTTTATGAAAAGAGTGGTGGCAAAAACAGATGGTCATTTTAGAAATACCTTGTGTTGGCAGAAGCTGTTGATCAAGTGTGTGTCTTCGCAGTGGCTGCTGAAATATTAATGCACCATGTCCGTAGCAGCTTTATTCATAATAGCAGAAACCTGGAAACAACCCAGATGCCCCTCAGTTAAGGAATGGATGGAAAAATCATAGTACATTTACACAATGGATTACTACTCAGCAATTTAAGGCAAGAAAATTGTGAAATTGGCAGGCAAATGGTGGGAACTAGAAAAGATCATCCTGAGTGCTCTACCCCATAATCAGAAAGACACACATGGTTGATACTCACTTATAAGTGTTTATTAGACATAATATAGGATAATCATACTAAAATCTGTACACTTAAAGAAGGTAAGCAAGTTTGGCTAAGGCCGAGGATCTGGCTTGCTTCCATGTATGTCGGCCTATCTGCATTGCCCACGTAGCAAGCTGGGGTTGGCTACCCAGAGGCTATTTAAGCTGTGGACTGGCTATCCCCACCGTCAGGTGATTGTTCAAGGTTCTTGAATAAACTGCATAGAAAAAAAAAAGGTAAGCAAGAAGAAGGAGGACCCTGGGTAAGATGCAAATATATTCTTTTACACAAAAGAACTTAGAAAGCCACAGAATCATTGTAAAAACACCTACGTGTGACTCTCTCTAGAATACTACATCTATGTTTTTCATGAGCATTAAATTTTCTTAACCTTTTCTCTCTCCCCCTTCCCTTTACCTACCATTTTCCCCCTCCTTAAATCTAAAGTATGTACTCATTCTTAAGAACTCACTCACTTTTTTCCCTTTGGCTTGCCCTGATATCCTTCTCTGCCTCCTAGTCCAGGCATAGTTTTGCCAAGTGAAAAGCCTTGAGGGGGAGGGGAACTCCTTAGCTACTGGTGGCACTGAATCCTTCTCCAGAGCTGCTCTGTCCTGAGGCTCAAAGCTCTCTCCTCCCAAGCACTGGATTTCCTGTAGAGTCCTGTCCTTGCACAGCTTGGGTCCTAAACCCTGACTAGGGCTGGTGAGAGAATGAAGAAATGACAGAAATACAGATACCGAAAAACTGGGATTGAACAGTAGGGAGAGGCCACATCACTCCGGAATCTCAGTGTGTTTACTACATACACTGAACAAGAAAGCAGGGTTTAGGGTGCATGGCTGAAAAAGGAGGCATGCTTATTTGAATTCAGTAGGCAAAGTCTCTAGAGGAGCAGACCTCGGGCTATAAACACCCAGGAGGAGAAAACTACGTAGCCATTTTCCACACACCACTCCCAACATTCAAGCTCAATTCCCCAGAAAGGCTTGCCATCACTCTGAGCCTCATTTCAGGGGCAGAGTGGGTCTTTACCAGTTTTCTATGAGTCTGAGAATACAATCCTTGACATGGCTGTGCCCGTGTCCACAACACACATTCATTCAGGGTTTTATAGGCTCCCTATATCTCCACCTTTCTTATTTTTGGATGTTCAGCCTGAAGCTTCACACTTAGTCCAGGGGTGGTTCGCTGAAATAGTGACACTAAATTGTAATGATGATAAGAAGGAAGAGCATGACAGCTGCTGTGCCCAACACAAACAGTAGGCTATTTTAACAGGACTGAAGCTGCGAAGCTCACCAAAGAATGCTCTTGCAACAAGAGCAGAGGAACCAAACCGGTCGCAAGCCTTTTGCTTTTCTAGGATGTGCTGACAAAACTGAGTCACAGCCACTTTATTATTGTGGGTCCAAGCACCCAGGAGGCAGGTCCTAAGGAATTGCAAATTATATTTGCTCTTATTACAGGAGTTGCTTTCACACACGTGTGTGACATACTAAAACCTGTCTAAACTACAGGGCTAACACCTGACCCCAGAAGTTGGATGGAGCCCACTGGGACTCTGGATGGTTAGAAAAATGCCCCCCTCCAAACAAGGAATCACTAGTAGAAACAGTCATCACAGGATGTGACCAAGTCCCTGAAAAGCATAAGCCCAGCAACTTCTCCTCTGACTAGCATGAACACAATTCCCAGACAAATCAGTAACAGAGCCACTGGGTCATATGAACCAGGTTGTTAAAAACAAAACAAAACAAACAAAAAACTGGGTAACATTTAAGCCACTGAGATTTTTCCCCTATGGCTACATGCCTCTTTGCTATTGGCCACCTTCTCTCCTTCAGTATACTGCCACCTTCCTGGTGCTGAGGCATCAGGGTAGGGACAACCATCTTCTTGCTGTGGGGGTTGCTATCACCCTCTCTCCCACACTGAGCATTCAGGTATGGCCTCCACCCCCTGTATGCTGGTCAATTTCAACCAAACATAACACTTTGAAAGCAGGTAACCCAAAAGTGAAAATGGGAACATACTTGAGTCCCTCAGCTGTGTGTCCACTCCTCAGATTTTCTCTCCTTTGTCATTTATTTCCAGGAGTCAAATTCATCGCCCCTTCCCTGGAAAGGAAGGGTAGGCCTCCTAAGTACCAATGAAGCTGAAATGCCATCAACCCACTGTCAGAGTTTCTTGAAATTTCCCCCGTATCTACCTATGTCTAGGTTCTCTTTGTTCCCCAAATCTCTAAGTGCTAACATACAGCATATCTCTGAATTCTGCTTATCCAAACTCTTTTACACCTGACAAACTGAAATGTGTGCTCTCTATCTTTTTTTTTTTTACTTTATCCTGATCTCCTTCTTATGTTGCTGTTTCCTCCTTTCCCTTTATTATTCTCTCAGGAGTGATCCCTTGTCTAACTGATCCAAGTCACCTGTAGTCAGTGTCCACTGTCCTTGTCCTTGTTCAGGGTCTGCTTTTCCATATTCTGCACAGCTCTACGGTCTGATTTAACTGGGGCATTGAAGGAATGAAGAAATCACAGATACATGTAGAAAATCTAGGAATAGGTAGTCTGGGCTCTTAGAGAAATCACAGCAGCACTGAGCCCAGTATGTTTATTATTTTTGGTAGAACAGAGAATCGGGGCCACATTATAGAGCTGAACAAGGAGACAAAGTTATTGTATACAGATAAACAAGGTGGCAGGATCTATAGTATATAGCCAGGTCAAGGGCTCAGGTTTAGCTAACCTTCATAGCTAGTCTCCCTAGGGGTTCAATTTTCAGGTGATGAACATCCAGACGAAGAAAGCTATGGTGGACATATCCTATACACAATGTAAATCTCCACCAGAGCCCAGAGGAAGGCTTTGACATGCTCATGGATATTAGACATTAATCACTGATGTGGCTGTGTCCAGGTCAATGGTGTACATTTGCCCAGGACTTTAATTGCTCCCAACATTGAAGAAATATTTTAGTGTCTATGATAAACAGGCTATATCTGGAGCCATTGGTGTTCCAGAAGCTCAGGCACCAAATGGAGACCACAGGGTCACAGAGGGGCAGACTTAGGGAACTTGCAAATATCTCACAAGAGTTCCTGGAGAGAGAGAGAGAGAGAGAGAGAGAGAGAGAGAGAGAGAGAGAGAGAGATGGCAGGACACTGAGAAGAGAACACAGGGCCTTACATATACCAGGTAAATGCTCTAACAGCACAGTTGTTGGTGTTCTGTTTTCTTTTATTGTGGTTGTTTTTAAGGCAGTCTCATTCGGGAGATCACGCTGAGCTCAAATGCACAGAGATTCCCCAGCCTTAGGCTTCCAAGTATTGGAGCTGGAAGCACAAGCCCCTGTGCCTGGCTTTTTGCCATTTGTAGTTTTGGTTTTTGTTTCTTGAGACAGAGTTCCACCAAGTAGTCCTGTCTGCCCAGAAACAAGATTTATAGACCAAGTTGGCCTCAAATTCATTAGAGTTCCTCCTGCCTCTACCTCCCAAATGCTGGTGTTAAAGTCTTGCACCATCATGCCTAGCCCTTGGTTTTTTGAATCAAGTTCTCATATAGCTCAAGCTGGCCTCAAATTCACAATGGTAGTCAATGATGCTGGCATTCTTATTCTTGACTACAATTGTGAAGTAGGACAAAGAATAAAATCAGAAGTGCAGTGGAGGCAAGTACGTTCCCAATGCTGTGACTATCCATTATCAGAACGCTCTCACCTTGAGAAACTAAAATTCTGCATTCATCCAACCCTAATTCTATACACTGGACACAAAGGCTCATTCTCTCATTCTTGTGATCCCAAGACCATTAAGAGGTTGGAGCAGGAGAATTGCCCAGGCATTTGAGAACACAATTCTTACAGAGAGACTTCCAAGCCAGCTTTTGCTGCTGAGTAAGAGCCTGCCTCAAATTAAATGAATAAATAAATAAATGAATAAATGCAATTGCCATGTATGGTAGTCCTACATACTTGTAATTTTAGGAGGAGGAGTAGGAATTATCTGCCAGCTTTGGTTCTATGCTTAGTTCTTGTCAATCCTGAATCACATGAGACCCTATAAACAAACAAACAAACAAGGAAAAACAGGAGCTGAGCTGAGGCTATGGTTCAGTTGATAGGATGATTGCATACAATGTGCAAATCCTGGGTTTGATCCATAGCGCCCCATAAGACAGACATGGTGCTGCATGCCTGTAAGAGCAGCACTTGGCAGGTGGAAGCAGGAAGGTCAGAATGAAGTTCAAGGACATTCTCACTTGTTCAGTGAGTCAGAGCCTAGCCCTTAGATATGTCCTTTCTCAAAATCTAACAGAACACTGTCACAATCTTTAATGCTTCCAGCCTCGGTCAACTACCACTGAACTTTCTGTCTATGAACTTGACTGTTCTGGGTATTTTCCTCTGTAGTGTTGAAGAACATGTTAGTGTGTCCAACACTAAAGGCTGTTGATCTACCACTGAACTTCAGCTCCAGGCTTCTGGGTCCTTCTTCCATGTGGAAATTGTCCATTTCCATCTGGCTCATATCACGTAGCATCATGTCCATCAGTCTCATTCATGCCGCAGAACATAACAAATGTTCCTTTCATTTTAAGGCTTAATAAAGTTATTTTATTAATATACACTTTATTGTGTGTTTGGTTTTTCAGGTTATGCTTGGGACAATGAATGGCTTTACCACTGAGCTACAATCCCAGAGATATTTTCCGTTTTGTTCATGAATTTACTCATTAGTGGACATTTAGGCTGCTTTCATATTCTGGCTGCTGCTTCTATCTTTGGCTATCAGAAATACTCCTGGGACTAGGGCGATGGCTTAGTGGTTAGCAGGACTTACTGCTCTTCTGCAAGACTAGAATTTGGTTTCCAGGGTCCACATTTCATAGCTTAAAATTGCTCGAGGTCCACAGACTTCAAACAGTCAAGGTATACATTCATATAGACACGCATGAATAAAAATAAAAACAAAATCTTTTTTAAATAAAAGGAATGCTGGGGCTGGGGGTATAGCTTAGGGGGACAAGAATTGCCAGGCGCATATGAAGCCCTGGGTTCCACCCTCAGCACTAGCCAGGAGTGGCAGTAGATGCTATAATCCCAGTACTTGAGATGCTGTGGCAAGTGCTGTGAATGTGAGGCCAGCCTAGGACACAGGGCATCACTCTGTCTCCAAACAACAGCAAGGGGATAGGGAGCTGCTCACCTGTGAAGAGCACTTGCTGCTCCTCCAGAGGACCCAAACTCAGTTCCCAGCACCCAGGCCAGGGGGCTCTTGACTGTGTATAGCTCTACCTCCAGGGGATGTGATGTCCTCTTCTGGACTCCTCACACATAAGAAATACAACAAAGAGCCAGGCAAGGTAGCACATGCTTGTTATACCAGTGCTAGGTGAGTGGAGTAGGCAGGTCCCTGGGCTCACTGACCAGCTGGCTATCCTTCCGGGTGGTGAGCTCCAGGTCGACTGAGAGACCTTGTCTGTGGAGGCAAGCAAAAACAAGCAAGCAACTCTGGAGGAGCTTCACCTGTGGCTGACCTGTCCTCCACATGCAGTTACAGGTGCTACAAACACATATGTACACAAAGGTATCCACACATAAACGCGAACATTAGCATGCGTGCAAACACCCACACATTCTTTAACAAAGTCACAGAATTTCATCCTATTTTGGATGTATTTATTTTATGAGAATGAGTGTTTTTTTAATGAGTGAATTTCATTTTATATGTGTGAGTGCTTTGCTCAAATGTATGTTGTGCACCATATGCACACCTGGTACCCATGGAGGTCAGAAAAGGGCATCAGATCCTCTTTGACTGGAGTTACAGATGGCCATGAGCCACCATGTGGGTGCTGGGAACTGAACCTGTGTCCTGTGCCAGAGT
The DNA here is from genome assembly GCF_030254825.1 of Meriones unguiculatus. Classification (NCBI taxonomy): domain Eukaryota; kingdom Metazoa; phylum Chordata; class Mammalia; order Rodentia; family Muridae; genus Meriones; species Meriones unguiculatus. Next base: position 1,873,895 of record NW_026843706.1, on the reverse strand, counting down.
AACAAGTGCTCTTAATCGCTGAGCCATCTCTCCATCTGCTCCCTCTACCAATACAAATATTTTTAAAGTTAGTCTGGAGCCAGCTATGATGGAACATGCCTGTAATCAATCATAGCAGAAGGAGGAGGATCACGAGTTCTAGGTCAGCCTGTGCTGCATACTTTAACAGCCAACCTGGCTTATCTATTGCTGTCTCAAAACAGCAAAATCCTACATAAATAAATAGATGCCAATACTGATTTTTTTCTGATGTTGTATCAGTTTTAATTATCCCACTCAACAGCTGGTTAGCTCAGCCTCTTAGCTGCCATAGACTGAGGCCTAGTTTTTCTTCTTGTATTTTCCCTTTTCTCCCTATACTGTGGTAAAATAAGCCTTGCTTTCCTCATGGGATGAATATATCCTGGCTAGGAGGAGAAGAGAAGGGACTATGAAGGTTGCTTGGACAATTTTCCTACTAGTACTCGCAAAGAGGCTCTTGGATGTTTAAGGAGATGAACTGGAAGCAGCCAGCCTCCAACCAACTGACAGACTCCCTTAGCTTCTGGACAAAACAGTAATGAAAGGGGACAATAAGTGGCTTAGCAGAAAGTCACGAACAACACTGACAGATGGGCCTCCAAACTTTGTGTACTCCCTCCTATATAGCAGGCCAGGTGGAATATTCAGAGACCAACACTTGACATCAGGAGGGCAGGAATGACTCAGGCTGAATTTCCCCACATTCCACTGAGATACAGAACAGAAATTAAAGTGATGGAAAAACATAGTGTTCTAGCTACTCTTATGTGAACTTGACATAAACTCCAAAGTTCACTGATAGGAGAGGTCATCCTCCTTTTCCATCTGACACTAGCCTATCAGGTCACCTCAGGACTGTCTGAATTCTTTTCCTCTGTGGCCTGATAAGGCTGCTTCCACCTCAGGGGTTGGTGATCAAAGAGCCAGCCACTGAGTTCATGTCAGAGACAGTCCCTGTTCCCCTTTTTAGGGAACCCACTAGGATACTTAGTTGCCATGGACTACATCAGAGAAGGTGTTCTAGTTTATCTCCATGAGTGGTCCCTGGTTGGAGTATCACTCTCAGAAAAGACCCCCGTGCTCAGTCTTTTTGGTTCTGTTGCTCTCCTTGTGGAGCTCCTGTCCCCTCCACGTCTTTCTATTTCCCCTTCTTTCATAAGATTCCCTGCACTCTGCCCAAAGTTTGGTTATGAGTCTCAGCATCTGCTTTGATACACTGCTGGCTACAGTCTTTCAGAAGCCCTCTGTGGTAGGCTCCTGTCCTGTTTCCTGTTTTCTTCTTCTTCCCATGTCCACACTATTTGTCTTTCTGAGTGAGGATTGATCATCTTACCCAGGATCCTCCTTCCTGCTTATCTTCTTTAGGTTTACAGATTTTAGTATGTTTATCTTATACTCACTTATGAGTGAGTATATCCCATGTGTGTCTTTTTGCTTCAGGAATACCTCACTCAGGATGATCTTTACTAGATTTCACCATTAGCCTGCACATTTCATGGTTTCCTTGTTTTTAATTGCTGAGTAGTAGTCCATTGTGTAAATTACCACAATCTGTACCCATTCCTCTGTTGAGTTACATCTATACTGTTTCCTGATTCTGGCTATTACAAATAAAGTTGCTATGGACATGGTTGAACAAATGCCATGGTTCTATACTTGAGCATCTCTTGGAGATATGTCCAGGAATGATAGAGCTGGATCTTTAGGTAGCCCTATTCTTTATTGTCTGAGAAAGCACCAGATTGATTTCCAAAGTGACTTCCCAAGTTTACATTCTACCAGCAATGGAGGAGGATTCCCCTTTCTCCACATCCTCTCCAGCATGTGTTGTCACTTGAGTTTTGGATCTTAGCCATTCTGATGGGTGTAAGGTGAAATCTCAGGGTTGTTTTAATTTGCATTTCACTGATGACTAAGGAGGTTGATCTTTTTTTTAAGTGTTTCTCTGCCATTCAATATTCCTCTTTGAGAATTCTGTTTAGCTCTGTACCCCATTTTTTGAATTGGAGCACTTGACTTGTTGCTTTTTAACTTCTTTATATATTCTGGAGATTAGCCCTCTGTCAGATATAGGGTTGGTGAAGATCCTTTCCCAGTTTGTAGGCTGTCATTTTATGCTGATGACAGTGTCCTTTGTTTATCAAAGCTTTTCAGTTTCATGAGGTCCCATTTACTGATTGTTGATCTTAGAACCTGTGCTGTTGGTGCTCTCTTCAGAAAGTTGTCTCTTTGCCAACGAGTCCTAGGCTCTTCCTCACTTATTCTTCTAAACAAATTAGTGTGTCTGGTTTTATGTTGAAGTCTTTGATCCACTTGGACTTTAGTATTGTGCAGGGTGAGAAATATGGATATATTTTCATTTGGGGGCATATAGATATCCACTTAGACCAGCACATTGAAGATGTTGTCTTTTTTCCATTGTGTGGTTTTGCCTTCTTTGTGAAAAATCAAGTATCCTTAGGTGTATGGGTTTATTCCTGGTTCTTCTATTCGGTTCCAATGATCCAAAATTCTGTTTTTATGCCAGTACCATACAGTTATTATTATTATTGTGGCTCTGTAGTACAGCTTGAGATCAGGGATGGAGATACTTCAGGATGACTTGTTGTGGTACAGGATCGTTTTGGCAATTCTGGGTTTTTTATTTTTCCACATGAAGTTGAGAATATTTCCTTCAATGTCTGTAAAGAACTGTATTGGTATTTTGATGGGAATTGTATTGAATCTGTAGATAGCTTTGGGCAGGATGGCCATTTTCACTATGTTATTCCTACCAATCCATGAGTACAGGAGATCTTTAAATCTCCTGTTATCTTCAATTTCTTTCTTCAGAGGCTTGAAATTTTTTTTTCAGGCAGGTTTTTCATTTGTTTGGTTAGAGTCACAACAAGGTGCTTTATGTTATTAGTGACTATTGTGAATGGTGTTGTTTCCCTAATTTCTTTCTCAGCCCTTTTGTCTTTGATATACAGGAGGGTTACTGTTTTGTTTTGTTTTGTTTGTTTGTTTGTTTGTTTGTTTTGTTGTTTAGTTAATTTAATATCCAGCCACTTCTTTGAAGGTGTTTATCAGCTGAAGGAGTTCTCTGATTGAATTTTGTGGTCGCTCATGTATACTATCATATCATCTGTAAACAGTGATACTTTGACTTCTTCCTTTCCAATTTGTATCCCCTTGATCTCCTTTAGTTGTTTTATTGTTCTAGCTAGGACTTCAAGTACCATGTGGAAGAGATATGGAGAGAGTGGGCAGCCTTGCCTTGTCCCTGACTTCAGTGGGCTTGATTTATGTTTCTGTTCATTCATTTTGATGTTGGCTATAGGCTTGTTGTATATTGTCTTTACTATGTTTAGGTATGTGCCTTGTATCCCTGACCTCTTCCAGACTTTGAACTTGAATGGGTGTTGCATTTTGTCACTTGATTGTTTTTGGCATCTAAGGAGATGATCATGTGGTTTTCTCCTTCAGGTTTTTTTTTGTTTTTATGGTGGATCACATTATTGGATTTTCATATGTGGAACCACCCCTGCATGCCCGGGATGAAGCCTACTTGGTCACAGTGGATGACATCTTTTAAGTGTTCTTGGATATGGTTTGCAAGAATTTCATTAAATATTTTTGTATCAATGTTCCTAAGAGAGATAGGTCTGAAGTTCTCTCTCTCTTTCTGGGAGAATGTCTTTGTGTGCTTTAGGTATCCCTTACAGTATTTAACACCTCATTTAAAATTTCTACATAAATGATTTTTTATTTGTGCCTCTCTACCCATTCTGAAGGGAGGGGACTTACTCAATTTCCTTCTGTTTCAAAATGAATATTATTTTTGTGTATGGGTGCTCACAGTGTGTATGGAGGTCACTTATCTCCTCCACCTTTAAGTATTGGTGATGGAACTCAGGGGACCAGGTTTGTGTGGCCAATGCCCTTACCCACTGAGCAACCTTACTGCCCCTCCCCTTTTTTGGCATAGAGTCTCATGTATCCCATATTCCCACACTGGAATCAAACTCACTATGTACCTGGAGAGGTACATGAACTTCTGGTTTGCCTGCCTCTACCTCTGGAGAACTGAGATTCCAAGGATGCACCACCACTTTCAGTTTATTCCCTACTGGGGATCAAATTGAGGTCTTCATGTACACTGGGCAAGTACCCTAACCAACTGAGGTGCAGTCCTGGCTCCTGGTAGCTTTATTTCTAAAACATGGCATGAGAGAACAAAGTGGTGACTGTAACAGGAAATGCCATTTACTTTAGGAGAAGAGGATTGTGGTTCCAATAAACACTTTTTCGTTTATCACCTGAATTAATAAATAATCAGACTTTCTTCCTACCTGCCCTGTTAATGTCTCAAATCTGCATCGAGCTTTCCCTCACAGCACTGACAGCGAAAGAGCAAGAGAGACTCACTATGGGCCTGGTCTGGAAGCTGACATTTCAGAAAAAATAACTCCTCTATCTCTGTTCCCTCTAAACAATAAAGCCTTGAAGGAGTACACATCCACCTGCTGCTGTCTCTGCCTGGGGAGGGCTCACCCCTGCCCTAGTAACCAGGAAGATCAGTTTCTGCCTAGAGGAGAGGAAAAGTTGTCTCAGGAGACGTTGAAGTAGGAGGCTAGTGCTCTGAGGTGTCAAAGATGCAATTGAGATGCAGCATCAGAACAATGACCACAGCTGCCAGCTTCCACTACAGACCTTAAATTGGCTCCAGTAGCCCACCTCAGAGTCAACCCCTCTAGCTTGAAGAACTGAAGGACAGGAAATGCCAGTCAGCAGCCTGCTTCCCAAAGAACAGCCTAAGCAGCATTGCCCTCTGTCGGTCCTAGAAGAGTATTACAAGGCTGGCTGACGGGCAAGTCAGCCCTGGTTTCAGTTCCCAGTCTTGCAGACAAAACAGTAACAAAGGGGTATTAAGATGCAGGTGATTTAAAAAAAAAAATTACACACAGAAAACTGATATTTTTTCTTTTTCTTTCTTTTTCATTGTTTTCGTTTTGTTGTTGTTTTGCTTTTTATTTTTGTTCTATTGAGACATTTTTGTTTTTTGAGTTATTTTTTTGAGGCATAGATCCAGATGAGGTTACAGCAGGCAACTTCTATGGGCCAGGTTGTCCCAAAGATTTAAATGCTGACCTCGCTTCCTTTTATCAAAAGTTTCTCAGGAAAAAAAAAATGCTATTAAAGGGGCACCAGGGGACTACTGCCAGAGTTACAGACAGTGGGATACAGAATGTCAGCTAAGAAAGCCCAACATTGTACACCAGACTCCTATCCTGTTACCAGCTGAGGGGAGGCAAAAGGAGCCTGTGTCAGAGAAGGTGTGTTGCCATCATCCTTCCAATGCCAACTCCAGAGACTAAGAGACAGATTTAAATGTTCCTAGGTGAAGTTAGGTATTGTTGCCTCTGGATACCAGACTTTGTGGAACTATCAGGGCCTCAGTACACCAGCACAAAGTGGGGCACTGAACCACTCATCTGTACTGAGACTAAACAAAAGGCATTTGAGGTTTTAAAAACAGCTCTGCCCGCAGCTCCAGGCCTAGAACTTAAAGATGCTGCAAAACTTTTTCATCTGTTTGTCTGTGAAGCAAGACAAAGGAGCTTTTAATCCCTGGAAATGTCCTGTGACACACTGTCTAAACAATTGGACCCTGTAGCCACTGGGTGGCCCACCTGTCCATGCTATGGTAGCTTCTGCTGGTCTAATGGACAAACAAACAAATAAGTTAACTCTGGGTCAGGATCTTACACTCACAACATCTCATGTCTTTGAGGCCCTACTCCAAAGATACCTGTAACACTGGCTGTCTAATGCTTCTGTGACTCAGTACTAGGCCCTAATCCTGGATTGTCAGTCTTGCTACCCTGTTTCTTGATGACGACCCACAGGTCCATAACTGTCCCAAGAAACCAGATAAGTGGGCGCTTCAGTAGTTACTTTAACAGAAACAATGTGGGCCCAAGCCAGGTACCACAGCTCAGAGAGCATTACTGAAAGATCAGGTGGGAAAAAGAATCATACACCAACATACATAAGGACAGACATCATACTTTCACTACAGTGCATGTCTATGGTATGATCTATAGAGAAAGAGGACTTCTCAAGGAGAAAAGAAGTCTAGGCTTTCCTGTCATTCTCCTTTTGACAGGAGCCTGGATTCCAGCTGGGATACTGGAACTTGGCTTCCAGATTAAGAATGGGGTTAGGTTTCTCTGAGGGAAAGCTAGAGCACCTTAGGGTGAGGCCTGAGTGCTCTAAGGGGTATGGAAAAGGTTTTCCCCAAGTGTTACAGTTTAGCTCTTTTAGCATGAGGTCACCAGTGACAATGGAAACTTGGGCTCTCCAAAGTCTATGCCAGATACCAAAGGATTACAGCTCTTGGTCAAGTTGCTATGCTCAGCACAACAGAGGTGCGGGCCAGATGTTATGCCCTGTCTGTTTGCAGCCAAGACTCACTCCAGGCGAGGCCCAGACCCAATGAGCTGCAACAAAGCAGACTCTATGGAAGATAAATATAAAATCTCATCAGGTCTTGAATTGAGAAAGTGTGAATGTGTATACCTTTATGCCTGTGAAATTAAAGGCAATATAAACTCTTGGCAGAGGGAGGGATTTCAGGATTGAATGTTTGATTCGCTGAGGTCAGTGTTAGGATAGTGCAGTGGAGTCATATGGCAGATTCATAAATCAAACAGGTGACTGGTTCCATGTGTGAGGTTTTCTTAATAGAAGGGGGAGGGGTTAACAGAGACCATCTACGGGCAGTGTACACAAGAAGAGAGAGAGAGAGAGAGAGAGAGAGAGAGAGAGAGAGAGAGAGAGAGAGAAAGGAGTAAGAGTTCTTTCACAAGGTGACCCAGATTATGTGCAGGTGGTAGCAGGTGGTCCACAGGTGGCCTCAAAGATGCCTGATGCCACATTTGTCAGGTACCTTGGGGACTGGCTGGAGAGATGACTGCTTACACATCCCTTCATTCAGGAAATCAGGGATACTTAAATGGTCCTATCACAAGAAGGAAAATACAGTACATAAATATCCTTTGGGGGAGATCTCCATGTACAATTGAATGTCACTGCTGGACTAAGGTTCTTAGCAGGGTGGGGCATTTTTAGGTATTCCAAGGTGCTTGTTAGAGCACATTCCTTATCAAGGGAAGGTCTGGCCTGTAAAGGGCACTGAGGGACATGTGACCTCATTGTAAGACATGGAGTTACTCAGATCAGGGTATTCATTTCAGAACTCTGCTGAGAAAAAGGCTCTATCCTCATAGATGGAGTGCAAATGATTGTCTATCCAGAGATGACAGGCTTCATCCTCACCAGCAGAGTCCCATACCTTCCTAGGAGATATTTGGCTTCCCCTACAAATTGTTCTATTCCATTGTCAGGTTGCTAGCCTGGCTGAGAGACAAATGACCTTAAGACCTGTGGGTACTATTGAAATTCTGGTGACATACCACAGCCTGGTACTGTCTGAGAGTCTATGGTACAACCAAGAAGAGCTAGAGGATGGGGGAAAAAAAAGAATAGATGCCTGAGCCGTATAGGCTGATGGAGGACACCAGAGGGAAAGATCATTCTCCAACCATTTCTTAAAGATGCTATCTTTTTTCTATTGTATTGTTTTGGCATCTCTATCAAAATCAGGTGTCCATAGGTGTGTGCGTTTATTTCTGGGTCTTCTACTTAGTTCCATTGATCCAAAAGTCTGTTTCTATGCCAATACCATGCAGTTTTAATTATTGTTGCTCTATAGTACAGCTTGAGATCAGGGATGGAGATACCTCCAGAAGATATGTTTGTTTTTAGGCAGCCTGCTCCTGGGTTACCTAGCAACCTATGATGTCGTCATGTGTCCCCTGCCATGTAGCCACACCTGGTACTGTGGTCAAGTTGCTCCTTAAAAGAATCAGCCAGCCTCTTTGTCCCTCTCTTGAATTTTTGCCCTCTTACTCTCTTATTCTCTCACTCTCCTGTTCCCTCCCCTTTCTCTGTCAGGGCACTCCTTTCTCTTCCTCCTATCATGTATTCTCTCCTTTTCTCTCACTCTCCATCTCGATCTAATAAACTTCTTTAATATGAAATCTGTTGTGCACATCATCATTTCATTGATCCTAACATTAGTGCATTGGAAAAGGCTCACCTGGTAACCCCTGGTTTGTTATACCAGGGACACTTAATCAGACCATGATGCTGGCAACAGATCTTTTTTTTTCTGTTCTACCTATCCCTAACCTCCACTCAAACATATATGACTTAAAACTTACCCTCTCCCTCATGTGCCCTGCCCTTACCACACACACCTGTACCTCTGTTCATGGCTGCTCAGACTCAGCATCCTGTCGTGTGCTCTGAGCACTGCGGACATGGTGGACACTCACGCTGCACCAAAATCAGCTGGGGAAACTAAAAGGCTCAGGCCAGATGCTGAAACTGCTGCTTCAGACACAGACATAGCCTGCTTCTAAACTATTGCAGTTAGGTAAGCAATTGCTGGGGACCCTGCGCACACACAGATGGCTGTATGTTGTGCCACTGCCTCAGGCCCAGGGGCAAGGTTTCAAATCTCCCATGGAACACCTGCCACCAGAGGAAGCATGCAGAAGAGGGTTTTCAGTTGTACAGACTTCTGATCAGCCACGCCATATAAATGCAGAGTTTTAAACTCTGTCGAGACAGCCTTTCCACCAGCATGCAAATGGTCTCACTATGATGCTATGGTCACACACCACACATGGACAGCAACAAATCTCATTTTAAATTGATATGGATGTTTATAAAAATTCAAAGTTATGCTATTCAATATATATGATTCAAACCTGGTTCAAAATAATTTTTACATGATGCTAAAAATTCAAAGTTATAAAGGTCTATTCAAATTAAGCTAATTTAAAAATGTATGTCCAACTGCCTAGGTCTGTATCAAATCCTGAGTTAATAAATGCTGTTCCTCCTGCCATGAGCTGCCTATGATCCAGGTCCACAACTAGTCTTTCTTAGTAACAATTTTGCGATAATAAATTCAAATGTGATTTTAATATTGCTTTACATTGTTCTACTATATTGTTGGTTTTAAAACTCATAAATCAGGGATTACTATGTACAAGTTTTCACCAGGACTCTAAATTAAGATCTATTGATTTTACAGGATTTATTTATGTTAAAACTTGATCATTGTGCTATGAGTTCACTATCAAAAGGTGAAAATATGCTTGGTCTACTTAACTAAAATTGTAATATTATGAATCTATGGTATAGCCTTAGACTTTGAACATTTTATATACTAAATCAAACAGAATCTATCATGCTCTCACATTAATGGACTATATTTATGACTTTTAACTCTCCATCTTAACAGGGACAAACATAAAGTCCTAATACTTCATGGTTAAGAAATGAAAGTTTATAGTCAGTCATCTCATAGATGATCAAGAACATTCACATGTTCAAAAATGTATTTATAGTGCTACAGATGCAGACATAGTCTCGCTGCTAACCTAATTTAAGAGCTGAGGATTTTCTCTGAGTCACCATACAGGAGTTGGTTTAAATAATAAGAGAGGAGTCTTCCCATTGGGCTCATCTACAGCAAAAACTACGCTCTAGACCTTGGCTGCTTCTCTGAGGCTGTTGGTATTCCCTCACAGAAAGCAAGAAGTCTGCAATGCCCCACCCCACCGTGGTATAGCCTAAAGTCAACTCTGCCAGCTAGCTATTTCAAATGCAGCCAAAGGGGACACTGGTCCCACGGCTGCCCCAACAAGCCACACACTGCCTCCTGGCAGACTGGATTTTGGAAGTCAAAATGTTCCCATTGCAGGCTTGTCCTCTGTGCCCAGCCATGGAGGCTCAACCAGCACAAGGGCTACAGACAGTTCCAGCCTTCGAGCTCCTTGGCCTGATTCAGTGACTTCTACCACCATTGCCCAGCACAGGGTAACATTGCAGGTCTGTTTTGGCCTGACACACAGGTCCCATGGACATATTGCCAACTTCTGTCTTGGGAGACTTCAGATGCCTTCTCAGTCCTTTTTGTATGAAGGAGACCAGGTCTGAAGCCTGAGTCCTAGAGTTGCTATTGTCAGGCCTAGACACAATATGCCTTGTTGCCAGACTCAAGAAACAGGCCTCAGATGGAACCTTTTACCATCCCATTTGCTGAAGGACAATAAACGTTCATAGCAGTCTCACCTATGTCTCATAGTAAATAACTAAATAAAAAGGCTTAAGGAAAATGTTGTTTTAGGGTCTTAAAATGTTTTAAGGTTGCTAAATGCAAGTTATAAAGGTTGCAAGGTCTAAGGTGATTTTATCCGAAATAGATAAAAATGCTTACTATTTCCTCCTCTTCCTATGCTACTGTTATATTGACTGTCCAGAGCTTTGGCCTTTATCAATAGAATTCTGATTTATTAATCTACGTCTAGTACAAAAACATTCCACTATACCATGTACTATCACGGTTCCAAGCTCAAGTTTGTGAATCTCCTTTAAATCTCCATAATGTGTAATCATACTAAAAGTTAAGATCAAGTGAGCTTTTGTCCCTTCTACTTCACGAAAGCTTTCTGTCTTTTCAGAGCTCACCTTAAAGAATGTTTATGCTCTGAACACCAATATGTATGTCTACTGCCTTTTCTACAATGTGTATTTCAGTGCAGATTACAATTGTGATGCTAAGATGTCTAAAGTATTATCTCCTCTGTAAACCTTAAAAGTAATTCTTGGAAACTGCAGGGAATCCACCTGACTCCACCTCTCAGGTCAGTTGAACTCCAGATGAGTACTGCACCTATTGCCTATCTCAGAGGGTGGGATTCCTCCCCTTTCCCTGGTTTTGGGACTTCCCCTTCCTGGCTACTTCATTGCTACATTCCTACATCCAACAAGCGCTGATTGGTGAGACTTCCCTTCTGGTTGGCATCAATTCCTGGCTACTTGACTGCTACAATTGTAACCCAACAACAGCCGATTGGTGAATCTTCTTTCTGGTTGGCACAGACGCTTCATACCACTCTCACCATCCTACATCCAAACCCTTCATCTAGGCCCTCCTTCTCCCTTGGTAAGATTTTCCCTCTAATGGCACATTTTCTCTCCCTCCTGCTCTTGCTTCTCTATGAAAATGCTAGTGCTAGGTAAACCATGTCTGCTAAGGGCAACTGTGCCCTTGGTTGCTGGCTAATTCTGACAAGCTCTTGGGACAGATTGTACTAAACTACTGAGTCAAACCTTGATCTTGGGGCACCTTGACAGGTGACTGTCTCCTTCCTGCCCAATGGGAATAGTCAATTCGTCTATTCCTACAGATTCTCCTCTGGGATGTCTTCTGGAGAATTTCAGATTTCTACACTTAGTGCCTGTTTTAATGGCCTCTAAGCTTACACAGTTCTGTAAACAAACTTGGCCTCAATTTCCTTAGATGACAGATCCAAAGCAAAACCTTTGTGATTACTGCCAGAGACTGGGTAAATGGAGGCTCACTCGGGTAAATGGAGGTTCCCATGTTCAAGTCTCTTTGATCCAAAACCTTCACTGCTGTTTGTTCTCCCGAAATTTTAAACATACATCTTAAGGAATTTTCTCCATAACCCACTTAAGTTTGTCTTCTGCCTAAAAATATGTTCCTACCTGACCTAATTTTTTTCCTATATGCATAACAGAGCAAAAGCAGCAACCACAAGTGTTCCAGTCTGACCTCACAGACATCTATCCATCAATCCCGTCCTGCAGTTTCTGTCCCAGCCATGGATATTCTCACAGACCCTGGAGAGCATCCAAACAGCCTGTTCTTCCTGGACTTGGCCACCATTTCAGCCTCTTGACCTCCCTATAGCGTCCCCAGAATCAGCAGGAAGTAGGCAGAAAAGACTCTATGCCAGTTATTCACTTATTACTAACAAAAGTCTGGAATCGTGTGCTTCAGGCCCAGGACAAGTAGCTCCAGGTTCTCCCACCATTCTTCAGTCCCTACCTGCTCCTTGCATGGCTAGGAACTCTCTACTGGCAATCCTCTTCCATGATCTTTCCAGGGCAGGGGCTTCCCCTCCTCCTCTTGACCATGCAATATTTTGTTGCTATTGTTTTTTTCTCTCTCTTTCCCTTAGGCCCTTGCATGGCAACCAACAGCTCCCAATGAACCTACATTTGTGTACTTTAACTTGCCTTATGTGAGAATCAGACCCAGCTCCTCATATTTAATTACAGAGAAGTGGAGAGATGTTACTATTTAGGCAGCTTGCTTCTAAAAACCTATTTCCTATAAAATCTGCTGTGGCATCATCCTTTCATTGGTCCTAACAATAAGTACTTAACTTTCATGTGTAGGACCCCACACCTAGTTCACTGAAGAGGAGTCTAATCAAGTGCTTCTTGAATGCTAGTTAAGTATTCTCTTATTGGATCTATATCCCAAGCAGAGAAACTACTTTTATAATCATGCAAAATGACCTGGGCTGCAGGCTCAGCGGGTAACATGTGTACTGTGCTTGCTTGAGGATCTGAGTTTGGATCTGCAGCTCCAGTGTAAAAGCCAAGAATTGGGAACAAACATCTGTAACCCCAGTGCTGGGGTGGAAGTAGGTGAAAACAGATGGATTCCAAGGACTTTCTGGAGCACTAGCCTAACTTAATTGGTGAGCTCCAAGTTCAGTGAAAGAACGAGTATTGAAAAATAACACTGTGGGTAGGGGTAGAGAGAAGGTTCACTGTTTAAGAGCTTGTGCTGCTCTTGCAGATGACCTCTGTTCAACTTCCAACACCCTCAATCAGACAGCTCACAACTGTCTGTAACTACAGCTCGAGTGGATTTGATACTTCAAGCTTCTGACAGCATACGAACACATGCATAAGTACATTTGCAGTCCCATTCCCAGAAACACACACACACTTAAAATAGCAAAAATTCAGCCACTTTTTTAAAAAAATAATAGAGTGGAGAGTGATCAAGGGAAAACTGACTTCTAGCTTCCACTGGAGTATTCACACATACATCAATGCAACACACACCCATACACACATATCAAAACCAGCAATCCAGTGTTGAGAATGTAACTCAGTTACTAGATTGCTTGCCTTGGATGTAAGGAGGCCCTGAGTGTGTCCCCCAGAACTTCATAAACCAACTGTAGAGACACTGACCTGTAATCTCAGCACTCAGGAAAAAGAAGCAGGAGAATCAGAATTTCAGACTCATCCTCATGCTCTGTCATGACGAGACGGGGCATTCTACATGGGTAACATGCTCTCCTTCCACCTGCCTGATGCCAGGTATTTGCCTTGTGCCGGAAGCTATTAACTATTACCATGTGGTCCGGGAGCATGTCCAGCTTAGTCCAATGGAAGGGAACTGTTTTCCATCTATATGTAGAAATGCACCAACTGTATCTTGCACAGATACTCTGTGAACATCTGGTTCCCTCATGATATCCTGTTCACTTTAATATCTGCATGCTTTGAGGTAATTTTGTGCCCTTTCATTTTCTGCTATTGCCTATGGATCTAACATTCTTTATCTTTTAAAATTTTATTTACATATTTATTTAGTTGTTATTTTACAGCAGAGCCTCACATAGCCTAAGCTGGCCTCAAACTAACTCTGTAGCCCGGAATAACCTTGAACTTTTGATTGTCCATACCAGTACCTCCCATACTCTGAGATAACAGGTATGCTTTAACATGCCCACCCAATTTACATGTTTTCTTTATGTGTCTCACCAAAACTTTTACCACTTTCATTCTTTGTCCAAGCAACCAATTTCTTACCTTTTGTTTATTGGTTGACAAAGAGTTTCACTCTGTTTCCCAGGACCCACAGCAATCCTCCTGTCTCAGCCTTCCCAGTACTGGGGTTGCAAGCAGGAACGACCATCCCAGGTTTAAACAACCAGCATGTGCTTGTGTCCCTTAGGGTTTGAACTTATCTCCACGCTCAGCAATAGTACCCTCCTCACTTCCTCTTCACTCTTCATTTCAGGCTAGGTTTAAATCATAAAGCAACCTGAGACTGGCCTTGAATTCCTGATCCTCCAGCCTCTACCACCCAAGTACTGGTACTATAGGCATGTGCCACCAGAACTGACTCTGTCTTCAGACACTTACAGATTTTTTAAGAAAAATGAAAACCATGCACACATATTTGCAATATCAACCTCAACTTCCAAGAAATATTTCCCTAAGGGTAGTACATTCTCATTTACAATGTAATTGTGACTTTGTGCTGAAAACTCACAAAAAATGTTGGACTTGGGTAAAATAGCTCAAAAAATTTGTCAATTTCAGAACTCCTCACACTTAGAGGTGGAGGTATTATGGGGTATACACCAGAGAAGACTGCTTGGAAATGGGCTCAAGCCAACAGAAAGTCTTTCTTAGGTTGAAAGAAGACATTGTCTTCCCTAGAACATGAGATATCCATTGTTGTGGGCCACTATACAGGTGCTGGGAATTGAAACCAGGTCCTGTATATGAACAAGGGCTTTTGTAAAATTTTTTCATTTTGTTTTTGAGATAGGGTTTCTCTCTGTCCTTAGCTGCCCTGGCCTCACTTTGTAGACGATGCTGGCCTCAAACTCACAGACACCTGCCTGCTTCCCTGAGTGCTGGTATTACAGGCATGGGCCACCATTCCCATCACACACTGAATTTTAATTGTCAAGGAGCATGGCTTTACTAGGAAACCCAGTTAAAGACAGAGCTGCCATAGGCTACATCTGGGCAGGGTTTCTAGGTTATCTCCATGCACAGTAATTGGTTGGAATATCAGTCTCAGAAAAGACCCCTGTGCCCAGATATTTTGATTCTGATGCTCTCCTTGTGGAGGTCCTGTATTTCATTTTCTTCTTCTTTCATAAGATTCCCTGCACTCTGCCCAAATTCTCTGACAGGAACTCAGTGGCTTGCTCTTTGATCACCTCACAGAGAGGGCTGAGCAGCCTAACCAGGTCACAGGGGAAAACAAGGCAGCCAGTCCTGATGAGACCCGGTAGGTTAGAGTAAGATATGAGGGGAGGAGGACCTCCCGTATCAGTGGCCAGGGGGAGGAGGGTGGGATTTCAGGGAAATAGGGAGAGGGCTACACCTGTAATACAAAGAATAAATTGTAATAAAAATAAATAAACCTTTGAAAAAATCGAAGCACAGTTTTCCTTTGTTTTGCAAGTGGTCACCTGGGCTCCCTGACTGACCCCATACATTAGGCTTAGCTTTCCCTGTAGCTATAACTAATTGGCTATACCAGTGCCCTTTATGTATGGCTCAAGTTATTATTATTGTTTTTTCAGAAAACAGTCTTAAATTGGATTTGATTTACAAGTAGGAGGTTTTCTTTGCATTAGTGTCTAAGCATCATGTGTGTGCCTGGTGCCCTTAGAGGTTCGAGGATGGCATTGTCTGCCCTGGAACCAGAGTTATTGGTAGTTGTGAATGACTGTGTGGGTAATGGTAATTGAACCCAAGATTTTATAAGAACAAGTAATTTTTAAAATGTTTTATTTTATATTTAAGACAGGCTTTCTCTGTAGCCTTGCCTGTCCTTGGCATACATGTAGACTAGGCTGTCTGGGAACTCACAGAGATCTATTTACAGTTGCTTTACTGACTGCTGGGGATACAGTCATAGGCCACCATGCACAGCCCAACATTGAATTTTTATTTTTTAGGATGAAGCTTTTACTTTATTTTGCAGGTGGGATCATGGGTTCCCAGACAAAAGGGAGATTTAAATAGCTGGAACTAGAGAGGCATTACAGAATCTTTTTTGTCTGACTCAAGACCCTTTTTTAAGTTTAATTGTTTTATTTGCTTTGCATATAAGGGATTTTGCTTGTGTTTCTGCCAGTGCACCCTGAGTGTGCATGGGAACTGATTTTGGAAAACTGCATGGAATCCTGGAACCTGAAGTTACCAGTGGTTGTGAGCCAGTGTATGGCTGTTGGGAATTGAAGCCAGTTTCTCTAAAACAACAGGTCTATTTTAATGATTTTTTTATTAGACTTTTTGATACAGGGATTCTCTGTAGGCTTGATGACCTATGCTCACTTTGTAAACCAGACTGGCCTTGAACTCACATGCGTCTGCCTTCCTGTTCCTCACTCACATGCTGGGATTACAGGTAGCAGCCACCATGAACAGCCTAACTTTCATATTCGGTTAGTAAAGAAACAAGATTTTACTTTGTTGTCCATGTGGGTTCCTGGGATCCCAGACACCAGAGATGCATTGCTCTGAGCTTCTGCTGTCTCTGGCAATGAGGAGGCACATACATCAGTGTCCTTTGTGTCTGGCTCAAGGCCTTTTTTTTTTTTAGATGATAACACTTTTATTTACGTTTGTGTTACATGTATGAGGTTTTGCTTGGCTTTGTGTCAGTCTCCTATGAGTGTGCCTGGTGTGTTTAGAATTTGGCAGAAGGCATTGTCTTCCCTAGAAATGCAGTTACTGGTAGTTGTGAGCCACTAGATGGGTGCTGGAAATTGAATTCAGGTCCTTATAAGAACAAGTGCTTTGGGGCTGCAGAGGTGGCTCAGAGTTGAAGAGCACTGCTTGCTCTTCCCGAGGTCCTGAGCTTGAAGAGTTTAAGTTAGCCTGAATATAACTCCATTTTGAAATAAAGATTTTGACTGGGAACTGAATTCAGGTACCTGGAAATATCATAGGATGTACACCTGGCAGAAAACAAAGTTAACTCTCCTAGCAACAGCCTCCAGGAAATATAACAGAATAAATGCTGCATAGAAAATAGAGACAAACTCCCTGGCAATAATCAATGGGAATCAGTTGAGAATCGGGGGTGGGGGGGGTGGGAAATTCTCTCCAATGTTTCAGATGTGGTTTAGAAAAATAGCCATTGTGATTATATGCCTTAGCCATTGTGATTGTGTTCCTCAGAAAAGGTCACCTCGCCCTGCTAAACTTCACCCAATTCTGTAACGCCAAGGCTTGTGCCCTCCTGCTTGCTGCCATGGAAAACCGCTGCTACCAGACTTTCCCTTTAAAAATCCTGGTCACTCAGAGTTCAGGGTTCCACTTCTCTACTACTGTGTCAGTGAGACTTGGGTCCCGAGTTTGATTACTCTCGTAATAAAGCTCTCTTGCAATTGCATCTAGTCTTTTCCTGGTGGTCTCTGAGGGTCCCGTGAACCTGGCATAACAAGCTCAGTTCCCTGCACCCAAGGGGTGGCTCTGAAAAATATATAATGAGATCTGGTGTCCTCTATTGGCTTTCAGTTGTACATGCAGGCAAACCTACTCTATGTCATCAAATAAATCAATTTTCCTCAAAATAAGAATAAAAACAGAACACTGAAGTTAAATAAAACAAACAATTTAGAAAAATTTCAACATATTTAATTCTCTTTGATTTTATTACATAAAAACCCTTCTGTGGTAGCCATAGCTGGAGCCTGGGTCCTCTGAACAGAGACTCTGGTGTGGGTTTTCACAAGAAGATCAGTAAATTCCTGATAAGGACTCTTGGTGAACACAGAGGTCAGGGGTGAGATGGCTGATTAGATCTTGCCCTGTTGCTTAGGTTTTGATTAGCCTTTCAGCCTTCCTGAGTCTATACTATCTCTGCCCATTGATGGTCCTGACACAATTTTAGAAGAGACCTTTGCCCATAATCCCATCTATTGGGCTGAAATGCTAAGTCAAAAGGGGCTCTCTGAAATTAGCTATTATTTCAGGGACCTACCTATCTGGAGCAGCAACTGGACAAAATGCCCATAGAGATGCTAGAAAGAGGATTGCAGAGATAGGTTTAAATCCAATAATAGTTATCTTTCGGTTACTATACTATAACCAACCTGATAGGACCACTACTCAATTTGATTTTTACCTTCGGTTCTTGTATTTTAAATCACTTGTTGGCTCTCATGAAGGAATGCTTTGAAGCAATATAGTAATGGTATTCAGATCCCATTGTGGAATATAAATCTGGAGGACACTAAGAGTCATCTCTGGAAGACCCAAGATTGTATCTTCAAATGATCATGGGAAGGAAGAAATGGGAGACAAGAGTAT
Organism: Meriones unguiculatus; assembly: GCF_030254825.1. NCBI lineage: Eukaryota > Metazoa > Chordata > Mammalia > Rodentia > Muridae > Meriones > Meriones unguiculatus. The sequence continues at coordinate 1,855,850 of NW_026843706.1, read as the reverse complement.
GATAAATTAGTGTTTTTGGCGGAGGGGGTTATTGAAATAAACTTTAAAGCACAAGCCTGAACAAAGGCCAGACAGGTGGAGACATGTCCAGCCACCTGTGGGGAGGAACCAGCCTTACTGTATTCTTTTCCTACTCAATAGAGTTACAGTTGCTAAAAAACCAGCCCACAACACCCCCTGCACTAGGACAGCTTAGGGATCAGCTGGTACTAGGGAGGAATAACAATGTCTTATGTGTCTGGCTCAAGAACCTTCTTTTACAATATAACTTTTTTTTAAATTTAGATTTCTGTTATATGGATGGAATTTTGTATGCGTTTGTGTCTGGGAACCATGTCTGTCCCTGATGTGTGAAGTAGGTATTGTATTACCTGAAATTGGACTTTTTGGTCATTGTGAGCCACTGTATGAGTGATGGCAATTGAACCCAGGTCATCTACAAGAACAAGGGATTTTAAAAATATTTTTATTTTACTTTATTTTTTTGACACTTTTTCCTATACCCTTGACTGTCCTTGGGTTATTTTGTAGACAAGGCTGCCCTGGAACTCACTGAGATCTGCCTGCACCTCCCTTCCTGAATGCTGGGAATACAGTCATGTGCTACCATGCCCAGCCTCACATAGAAGTTTTATTTTAAGAAGAAGATTTTACTTCTTTGTGCAGTTGGTCTCCCAGGTTTCCACACTAAATGCAGCCTTTGGCCTCAGCTTAGTGACTCATAGAGACTAGGAAGTAAAAACATTGCCTTTTGTGTTTGTCTCAAGTCCCTTCATTTAGATTTTAATTTTTTAAATTTAGATTTGTGTTGCATGTCTGGGTGTTACTTGCATTTGTGTCTGTGCAGCACGGTTGTGCCTAGTGTCTGTAGAGGTTGAAAGAAGCCATTGGATTTTCTGGAATAGGACTTACGGGTAGTTGTGAGACACTGTATAGGTGGTGGGAAGTGAACCCAAATCCTCTATTTGAACAAAGTCTTGTTTGTTTGTTTATTATTTTGAGACAGGGTTTCTCTGTATCCTTGCCTGTCTTGGCTCACAATTTAGATCAGAGATCTGTTCTGGAACTCACGATGTAGACCAGGCTAGCTTCTAAATCAGAGTTCTGACTGCCTCTACTTTTCAAATTTTTGGTTGAAAGGCTTAAAGGCTTGCACAACTATGCCCCGTCTTGTACTTTTTTAGCTATCATTTCTAATCAAATAGAAAACTCCTGGAACAATGGCTAGTGTCCAGAAGCAACTGCATAAGAAGTACATTGATGTCTGCCAGAGAAAGGTATTGTGTAAAAACGTCTTTTTGTTTCTTTGTTTCTTTGTTTGTTTGTTTTTCTCATGGATTGCAAAGGGCAGCAGAAAACATAAAATAACCAATTCTTTTTTCCTCCTCAGGGCCTAACAAGTTTTGATGCCAGCACCAGAGTTCAGTATTGCTAGATGGTTTGCAGTTGCACCTGCTTTCTCTTCTGTAGGGGACTAAAAGGTCTTCTGCCAGAGCTCAGGGTAGTTGGAAGACCAGAGAGACGAAATTTTCAAAACATTCCGGCAGTTTAAGCAAGGTAGAAGACTTCAAGTTCTCGTATAGAGAGATTTATTTTCTTATTTTAGTTTGGGCCAGGTATAGGTTTTCCATACCACCACCGGGGAGGCAGAGGCAGGTGGATCTCTGAGTCATTTGCCAGTATGGTCTACAGAGTGAGTTCCAGAAGAGCCAGGGTTATGCAGAGATACCCTGTCTTGAACAAAACTAAAAATGACATAAAAAAATAAACGTAAAGACTTTTTGTTCCTGTGAACTCAGAAAGTTGCTAGAAAGCGGGCATGGTCAATGCTCCAAAGTTAAAGGTGGGACTATGGCCAGTTCCAACCAGCCTGGGCTTACAAAGACCAGCTCTTAAAAACTACGTGGAGAAGGGGGTTGTTAGAGATGGTTAGCTTCAATATCCGGCTTGGGTACAGCTCTCTATTGAAATGGTGCCCTTCTGTGAGAAGTAGCATCTCAACAGGGATGTCCAATTCTAGAAGCACTGGAGCAGGTATCTCAGAGTCATGGTTACAAAATTCAGAACTGTCGTTATGGGCATTCCTGAGAGGTGGGAGTCCAAAAAGACAGGAATATGTCCTCTACTCACATGGTGCCTAGGGGCTTGGCCCTATTAAGGGCACTGCCCGCACACATCCCTTGCTGGCTCGCCAGAGGAGCAGAGGAGCAGGGGTGGCTGGGACCTTCGCCAGACAAGCACACAAGCAGGTGTGTATACAGTGGGCTAATGGGGCCAGGTCTCCTTTGAGTATTGCGGGTTTAAGTAGAGACACCACTTTGGAGTAGCTGGGTTTCTTGTCGGCAACTGGGATCAGGAGGACTGAGATCCAGTAAGACACCTCCCCTTACAGAGAAAAAAAAATGGCCGTGGGAGCCAGGATCAGGGCCGAGGCCATCAGCAACGGTGCAGAAGGCCCTGGGATGGATCCAGGTGCTGCCGAAAAGAACAAAGGGCCAAGATTCTGATGGGGTTAGGGGCGGGACATGGACGTCATAGAGGACCTTAGGAGCAGAGGGGGGTAATGACGAGGAGAAGGGAGCGGCGGGGAACAGGGCAGCTGTGAACCCTGAACCCAGGGACTGGCTGTTTAGAAGGTTCCAATGTTTGGCCATTACCAGGGAAACCAGGCGGCTTCAGGCGGTGCTGGTCCCCACACAGGGAGCACCTGGCACGGGTAGGGTAGTAGGAAGAGGAGGTTGGGTCCAAGACATGGGAAAAGGGCAGACAGGGGCCTAGCCTTCGGCCTAGGCTTCATGGGCTGTGGGAGAATGGTCTGCATGTCTGTGGGATGTCCCAAGGGTGTAGGAGAAGGTTGCTGTGCTGGGAGGACTAGCTAGTAACCTGGGGCTTAGGATTGTTAAAAAGGGGGGCTTGTGTGGCTGAGGGGAGACTAATGGCCACCGTGGGCAGGATATTACCTATGGCCCAGCAGGAGGGATGGGGTCTCAAAGCCTGAGTGGTGGAAGCGCCTATACGCCAAAAGACAAAGCTCCAGTTTTGTTTCTAGAAGATGCCAGGATGCTGAGACAGTACTTGAAGAGGCGGGGTTGAAAAGGGGTGACAGACTGAGCAGGTTGGTCAGGAGAATAGGTGGTGGGGCATGGCGGGGGAAGGCAGGGTGGGCAGAGCTGACATCTGGGGCTGTGGAGCCAATGCTGCGCTAATGGTTGAGGGCAGGGTGGGCATGAGGACAGGACAGTGGTGGGACAGGGCAGAGCCAAGCAGGGTAGGTGGGAGAATGAGTTGGGGCATGGCTCCTGTGGAGGGGTGGCCTGAGGTGGGAAATATCACTGGACACTTGTGAGAGCCCCTGAATGAATAGCCAATGGGAAAGTGAGGGGGCTTTTGCTTAGTGGAAAGAGCTGGTAAGGCCAACAGCGTCGTGAGTTGAGGCCCGGTGTAGCTCATTCCAAAGGAATGGGCCAGACTACACCACCAGTCATGGCAGCTGGAACTGCAGGGAGAGTTAGGCTCTGGGTTCAAGGCTGGTAGAGCAGCTTTCAGTAGAATAGGAGTTGAAAAATTAATAATTAAACACTACCGATGTTGAAAGAAAGCTTGGGGTTAACCTGAGGTCTGTACTTGTCTTTATACCTCACTAATATGACACAGTAGATAAAGGATCCACTACACGCTTTTGGCATATATATATATATATATATATATATATATATATATATATATTCTAGATAAAGTTTTCTGGTGTAACTCAGGCTTAGAACTCAGTCTATAGACCAGGCTGTCCTCGAAATCAGAGATTGGCCTGCCTCTGCCTTCTGATTCATTCATCCTGAGTTCTGGGATTAATGTTGTAAACCACTACTGGCCATATTGTTTTGTGAAACTAAGACTTATTTTGTAGCCTTGACCTTGTGATTTTTCTGCTTTTACTTTCACTATATTGGGGTTTCAGGTCTGAAACACTATTCCCTACTTTCTCAGTTAATTTAAGAAACATAGGGTACATTTGTTTATTTTTTGTGTTTGGACATGCGAGTGCCATGATAGGTGTATAGAGATCAGAGCTTAGATAACTTGCAGCAATTGGTTTTCTCCTATTACGATGTAGGTCCCTGGGATCAAATTCAGATTGTTAGGTTTGCTGGGAAACACATCTTACTGATGAGCATTTCAACTGAATTGATCTTGGTTAGTCTTAAATATGAATTATAAAGAAACATGTATCTAAGTTTCTAGAATTCCACACCCCTATACATCTCCATTAGTAGGCAGAAGCTTATAATTATATGAAGCACTCCATACCTTACTAAGTATGAGTAATTTCTACAAGGTCACTCTGATGAAATTCATGCCTACTGTTATATGACTTCCACTCCATTTTTGACAACACATAGCTCCTATCAAGACATATATCTATATATATGCTCTCCTATATGTAGACATATATAGACAGACAGAATTAAAAATAAAAATTGAGAAATAAAAATAAAAGACAAGTACATATAGGGGCTGAGATGTAGCTCAGTTGGTAGAGTATTTGACTAGCCTGCATCAAACTTGGCTCAGATACCAACAAGGCATTAATCAATGGCAAACACACTGCTGTGAATCTCAGCCCTCAAGTGGGAGACTCAGGACAGTAAAAACTTCAAGGTCACCTTCCACTACATGGGGGTTTAAAGCCAGCCCAGAATCTAAGACAATATTCTTAGTTTTGAGGTAGGCTCTTGCTATTGAGACCAAACTGGACACATGTTAGGGCCTAAAGCTACTTCTGATCTTGCATTTTGAAAACTGGTTGTTCCCGGCATTACTTTGAGAATGTTGATATCTTATTGCCTGTGTTGGTAATAGGCCTCAGTTTAAAATCCTCTTTTTTTTTTTTTTTCCAGTTACGTTATTAACATGGATATAAGCGGGAACAATGAAGAGTTTGAGGAGTGTAAGTAGAGCCTTCTTTTGATTGGAGTGTTCATGTGTTAAATGTCCTTGTAGAGATGACTGATATGAGATTTGGGACACTTGGATTCATCTGGTCCTATGTTTGGCCCCTTCTAGTGTTCTTTCTGGCTTGTTGAAATTTATTTCTCAGCTTTCAAGAGCAGGGGAATATATTCCTTTCTTAAATGTGTTCTTTACCCCTTTTTGGTTCCTGGGTCTTTCATTTCCTCTCTATCTTTCATAGGAAACAGATTATTTTGGCTCATACTTCTCTCCCCCTCCCATTCTTTCTCTTTCTCTTTGTTGCCGGATATAGAGTCCAAGGTATTCTAATCAAGTGATCTACCACTGATCTATGTCACTAGTCTTGGGTAAATGTAAATTTTACTAGCTGTAATTTATAAGCTAGTTTTCAGGAGTAAAAGACATGTGCTACTAGATTTTATGATGCTTCCTAACACTTTTTCTTTCTATGATTTAGATAAGTCTACAGTGCCGGAGCAGGAAGAGTCCTGGGAATTAGGAGAACAGCTGGAACTTGACTTTTTTTTTTTCACCCATTGTTCTGGGAAAGAATATTTAAGAGTAACATCACATTTTCCCAACAGCATCATGTTGGATGTCTGACTTTATTACCAGTTTAAAGTATCTGATTCTTGTCTTGGGCCATTGTTTAACTCTTCAGCTGTTGCTTCATTTTTATAGAGAGGTGTGTGTGTATCTTTTTTTACATGGAGTCTTACTGTATAGGACTGACTATCCTGGAACTCCATGGACAGCCTAACTTTCATAATCACTTTGTAAAGAAACAAGATTTTTCTTTGTTGTCCATGTGGGTTCCTGAGATCCCAGATAAAGGAGATGCATTGATCTGGAGTCTCTGGCAATGAGGAGGCACATACATCAGTGTCCTGGAACTCACTCTACAAACCAGACTAGGCTCTAACTGATAGAGATCTGTATGATTATGCCTCCCTCAGTATGGGATTAAAGGTGTGTATCACCATGATTAACTAGTTTTGGCTTTTTGAGACAGGGTCTCACTATGTAGTCCTGGCTGTCCTGGAACTCATTGTATAGATAAAGGTTGGTTTTGCTCTTGTGGGCTCTGCTTCTTAACTTCTAGAATTCATGCTCTCAACTAGTTTGTTTTTAAAAATTTCTTTGAACTTTCTAATCTCAATCATTTAGAAAAAATTAGACAATTACCCTGATATGCTCTTTTATGATCCAGGCTGCCTCTTGCCTCATGGTGATCTTATAAGTGTACTGTGATCATATTGACAACCAATACAAATAACTCATCATATAAATATCAGAGTGTTTAGCCTAGCTTTTAGAGATTCCAGAGAGCTGTCCCAGTTAGTTGTGGAAAAAGTGATGATCAGGTAGAAATGAAGTGAGACCCAAAAGATAACCATGTGCTATAAATTAGGAGAAGCCTTTCCTTTTCCTTTCATTCCCCTTCCTTCCTTCCTTCCTTTCTCTTTTTCTTTCCTTTTCTTTTCAGACAGAGTCTCTTTGTAGCCCTGGCTGTCCCATACCTCACTACATACTTAAGGCTGGTCTCAGACTAACAGAGTTCTGGGATTAAAGTCATGTGCCATCATGCCCAATAAGGATATTCTGTTTTAAAAAACATAGTTGTCTTTATTTTACATGTAGAAGCATTTGCCTGCTTGTATGTATATGTGCTTAGTACCCATGATGCCTAGAAGAGGTGTTAGACCCCCTAGAACCAGTTACCACTAGTTATAATCTGCTGTGTGGGTGCTGAGAATCAGACCATTGTCTGCTGCAAGAGCAGCCAGTGTCGGGGCTGGAGAGATGGCTTGGTGATCTTCCAGAAGACAAAAGTTTGACTCCTAGCACCCACATGGTGGCTTACAACTGTCTGTAACTCCAGTCCCAAAGATCTGCTGTCCTCTTCTGGACTCCAAATACACTGTATGCACATAGTACATGAATATTCACATGTGCAAAATTCCTATACACATGAAAAAAATTAAAAATCATGACCGATGTGGTGATGTACACAGCCTTTTATCCCAGTGCTAGAGAGGCAGAGGCAGGCAGGCCTCTCTGAGTTCCAGGCCAGGCTGGCTTATAGGGTGAGTTTTCAGAATAGCCAGAGATGTTACACAGAGAAACCCTGTCTCGAGGGAAAAATAAAATAAAATAGGAAAATCTTTTTCAAAAAGAACAACAAGTATTCTTACCTGCTGAGCCTTCTCTGCAGCCCCTCAAAGACAATAATTTTGTTTGTATGTGTCTATGGCAGGTCCTCTCTAAGTACACCCATGTCCTGGGTATACTATGTTCAGGCTGGCCTTGAACTTAGAGAGATGTGCCCAGCTCTACCTCCTGGGTGCTGGAATTGAATGCATGTGCCACACACCCAGGCTAGAAAGATTCTTTAAGGCTAGGGTAGTAAGTAGGAGAACAAAGGTTCATTAAATTGGCAGCTAAAAAGAGGACAACATGCATGGTAGAAATAGATTAACATTTGTATGTACAGTGGATGTAGAAATATTTTGTAACAAAGATTTGGAGTGTTTTTCTTCCATAGTAAAAGTGTTTCATGTCCAGAGATGGATCACTGGGTTAAGGTACTTGCCACACAAGTCTGATAACTTGATTTTCATCCCTAGAACCCATGTCAAGGTGAAAGGAGTCACTTGACTTCACAAAGTTGTCCTATAACTTCCACATATGTGTTGTGGTACATGCACAGCTACACATACTATACACCTCCCCCAACAATGATGATTATAAAATGTACATGTTACAGGGATACATGCCTGTAAACCTAGACATTGGAAGCCTGACAAAAATTTCTGTGAATTCCAGTATATCTTGGGCTAAAGAGTAGCTGCTGGCGAGCTTCATGGCACATTGACACAGGCTAGAATCATTTTAGAATAGGGAGGTCTCAATTGAGAAAATGCTTCCATAAGATCGGGCAGTATGAAAGCCTGTAGGTTTTTCCTAATTAGTGATTGAAGTGAGGGCCCAGCCTGTTGTGGGTGTGCTTATCACTGGACTGGTACTCCTGGGTTCTGTAAGAAAGCAGACAGAGCATGCCAAGTGGGTAAGCAGGCTCTGCTTCAGCTCCTGCCTACAGCTTTTAGCCTTTTCCTATTCTACTTCTTTCAGTGATAAGCACTGATGAGGAAGTATAAGCCAAATAAACTCCTTTCTCCTCAAGTTGCTTTTGGATGTGATGTTCCCGCACAGCAACAGAAACCCTAAATGAGACAGAAAAGGTAACCAGGGTGGTTCCCAATATGACCGACCTGACTGTGTCACTTTGTGGAGGATTTTGAAAGGAATTTGGAACTTTGAGGGCTAGAAAATCTATTGAGTGTTCAAAGATGGGTGAGCTCTTTCCTGGGAACACAGAAGATTAGTGTGGAGAAAAATGCAGATGATGGAACCCTGGTTTGTGAAGTTCCAGAGGGAAGATTGGAAGTCATTTAAGGTCTCTACTGGGACTGTTTCATGTCTTGAGTTAGGAATCTGTGGTTGTGGGTAGCTGGGGCTGAAGAACTGGCTGTGATTAACAAGATACTAGCCTAAGTAAAGAAAAATCCTTTCCATTGCTGGGATAATTGATGTTGGAAATCTGGAGCTGAGAAATTAGCCATAATTAAAAAGAGACCAGCAGTACTGAGGTGAAATATTCTGGAAAGTGTTTTCTCAGAATTGGCACACAGAAGTGGTGATCCAGAGCCTGTTGTCTGATTTGTAGCTTGTGCTGACAGCAGAACCTGCTAATCTCCAAGAGTCACCCAATTGGTACTGTTTATTTAGTCATGAATGTGTCATGAAGAATAGCTGAGGCTTGGCACTGTGACGCAGAGCTGCATTTCTCTAAGAGAACCCAGGAGAGGCTATTGTTAGGAGTGCAGCCCAGTTGAAGCAAGAGACTCCAGCCATTTGGAGATGCCAGTGTCATGGAACAAGCACCAAGAACAGCGGCAGTCATGGAATGGAGCCATCCTGATCTTAGGGGACAAGCTGCGCATGCTACAGAGCTGGAGAAGATCATGACTGGATACCAGACATTAGACATTGAGTTACTTGCTCAGTTGGAGTTTGGTTTTGCTTTGTTCAGATTGTGACTTCCGTAAGATGCCTCCTTTTGTAAGAGCAGTGGAAAGTTGCATAGAAACATGGAAAATGAGGAATAATTGAAAGATTTAACAGATCTAATGAAGGGGAATAGAGTTGGTGTAGGAAACACCCAAAATTTAACAAGTGATCATGCTTATTGTAGAAAGTAGGGGAAATGTCCTGAAGAGAAGAATACTGTGCTCATATTTTCTTGGTTTCTTTTTCTACCTTACAACTTAGCTGTGTGTTGACTGACTCAGTTACTGACACTGGATCTCCCATTGAAGAAAAGAAAGCTAAGATCTAAGAAATGAGCAACAAAGGCAAGTATCATTTCTGCTTACAGAAACACCTGAGCTGTGAAGCCTTGCCATATGTGGCTGTTTTAGGATCTGCCTCTGCAAACCTTAAGTTTGTGATGATTTTGTGGCCAGTGCCCCCTTTTCTTTCTCCATCATGTGCTGGGGTCCCTACTCCATGGTTTATTTCCTAACACAACTGCAACTTCCTGTTGCCTTAGATTTGGGTAGAGTTCTATCTGCCTAAAACTCTGCTCCTCTCTCTTCTTCTCTTTTCATCCTTTATGGACAAGAAAGAGAAGAGGGTAAGAAGCATTACTCTACCTTCTTTCCAGCTGGGTGGAGACTGGGGTTAGCAGAGGTTAACAGTGAAAACTGTTAAAGATCTACTATCTACTCCATACCTTATTGTATAAGGCAGCAAGCACCAAAAGTTCAGCTGGACCACAGTGTCTAAATTAAGAACTTTTCTAAGCTAGAGAACTTTAACTTGATATACATGAAATACTGCTTTATTGAAGCAATTGCCCTTATTCGGCTATGGCCCACAAGGCATCAGATTTGTGTTAAGGAACAATTAAGCAAGTACCTCATGCTCTTTAGACAGTAGGATTTCAAATGGGAATCATATTTTCATTGCTAGTTTATCAGTCACTTCTCTCAGGAAAATACAAAATAGAGGGCACTATCTAAAACTATGTTTTTTAACTGTTATTCAGAATGTCCAAGCATTCAACTACTTCAGCTTAGTTTGTGTTCAATATCCTGCTGATGTCTGTATGTACAGAGTGGGTAGAAGAAGCATATTTACATATGTCTCTTGAATTTCAGATGATTCCCGTGATGAGGACCAAATACTTGAGTATGAAAGAGAACTGCTTCAAAGTATTAATTCCATTCTCAGTTCAGCTGATGATTGTGACCCGTGGGATCTTTATGGAACTTCCAACTATCCATCAAGTGAGCCAAAGCCAGAGACAGAGGCAGAGGCAGAGCTGGAGCCAGACCCGGAGCTGCAAACTCAGCCAGAGACCGAGCCTCAGGCTGTGCAAAAACCTCAACCTGAGCACAAGCCACAGCCAGAGCCAGAGCAGGAGCCTGTGACAGAGCCAGAGGGAGAGCTGCAGGCAGAGCTGGAGCCCAAGCCACAGCCTGAGCCCAAGCTGCAGCCAGAGCCAGAGCCAGAGGGGGAGCTGCACCAAGAGAATGAGCCCCAGCCAGAGCAGGAGGCCAAGCTCCAGTCTCAGCCTGAGAGGCAACCTGAACCTCAGCCAGAACTTTTGGCCGATCCCCAGCCTGGGCCAGAGACACAGCCCGATACTGAGACCGAGGCTGAGACAGAGGCCAAACTCCAGCCAGAGCAGGAACCTGAGCATGAGTCTGACCCTGAGGCACAGGCTCAGCGAGAGCTGGAGCCCAAGACCCAGCTTAAGCCTAAGTCGGAGCCCCAGCTGGAGCCCGAGCCAGAGCAGGAGCCTGATTGTCAATCTGAGCAAAATATTACCAACAAGGAGGCTGAGGAGAGGCGGGCTGCATATCTGCTGGCCAAACAAAGGAAAAAGAGAAAAAACAGATTTATATGTATGTCACAGGGTAAGCCACGTAGGAAACGTCGTAGGGTTGGGCCTGGGCCTCAGCCTGAGCCACAGCCCCAAGCAGAGCAAGAGCCTAAGCCCCAGCCTGAGCCTGAGCCCAAGGAGGAAGCAGAGGCCAAGGCCCAGCCACAGTCAGAGACTGCACCCGAGCAGGAGCCTGAGTCTGGATATGAGCAAAACATTACCAACAAAACGGACAAGGAGCTTCGGGCTGCGTATCTGCTGGCCCAACAAAGGAGAAAGAGAAAAAATAGATTTATATGTATGTCAAAGTGTAAGCCACGTAGGAAACGCCGTAGGCTACTCTCACAGAATGAGCCCAGCCTGCCAAGTGCATCTGCAAAGCTTAGGTCTCCTGATATGCCCATGTCACCGGGCCAACCTGTTCATGCTGCTGAAAACACTGCATTAAGGAAGGGGAGAGGCAAAGGGGCACGACCACGAAAGTGAAAAGTGTCTGCAAGTGGACATGGGGGCTCCCATGCCCATTTTCCTTATGCTCCAATATGCATTTACAGTTCAGTTCCCCTGGAGTGCTTTTTTTTTCTGAATTTCCTATCCTGATGGTATTCTGGGTCATTACCCATCCCCTCTGGATTACTGTCAATCTCTCTATGTAGCCAGGCTTTTGAGTGGCTCTTCCCTTCTACATGTTGTAACATGTTGCTGAATGTTTCCAGTCATAAGAGGACTGTTCATGATTTATTCTCTGAGGGTCTAGCCTCATGAGTGGCATGTAACAAGTTTGATTTTAATAAATAAATAAATGATACTCTTGGTGCCTAAGTCTCTGGCTAGAGTTATTGGCACTGTGGGTTCTAGAAGAAGGCAAAAGGCAAGGTGTGACTTGCAAATTGGGTGAAGGTGCTGCTGGGGACATGTGCTAATACCATACCAGTCCTTAGACTATACTAGTCTTAGTTCCTCATGCAACCGAGCCTCCAAGGACCCTGGTGGTAGTTCACTGTACCTGTTACAGTGTTTACTCAGCTCACTCTGCTGGTGGTTGGTGGCCCTAAATAGAGTCACTCAGAAAGTAGCAGTATGCAGCCTGCCAACGCAGTCTTGATAGGTGCTGCCCTGTGCTAGCCTTCGAGAGCTCTTCTTGAGCTTCCATTTCTCTCAATTGCTTGATGGAATCCACTTCCATTATACAAATCACTACCAAACTTTGAGCTGATAGTGGACAAAACTTGAGGGCCTTCCCAGAAGAAACCCATTGCAAGAAAAGTTGAAAAATGCAAGGCTGGGTATATGATGTTCATTTGCATGGGACTTGATTGTACATTTTTTGCACGTTCATCATTCCAGTGGATACTGGAGACTCCAAGAGGATGAAGGAGACTGGTTGGACGAAGGTTTCTGAACCTAAGGAGGTATGCACAAGATGAGGTCACCTGCTGGTTCCCCTTCGTTCTGTCCTAGCCATCCAGCTAAAGGACCAGGTCTGTATGCTCTACTCAAATCCTAGCAGTTAACTGGCAAAGTGCTTCCTTCAACCTCACAGCAGCTCTGACCTCTAAAGTTTTCTTTGTCCTCAAACTCAGGCCAAAGTTGGATATGTAGCCCAGGCATGTTTTAGGCTGGACACAGCTGATGGCCACCAGTGTACACTGAAGCAAGCCAACAGAGTTGAATGAGATGGCACATTAATCACAGGACTCAGCAGGGAGAGGTAGGGCAATTAGGAGTCCAAGGCTACCTTTGACAAAATCAAGTACAAAGCCAGTTTCATATGCATGGTACTCTTACCTCAAAAATCAACAAGCAGGACAATTACAGAGGGGAAGGTAGAGCTAGGTGTTCTGATGTGGGATGAGAGAGAGGGTAGTTAAAAATGTCTTTAGGGTTTTTCTAATGCTTTGCATGATCACATTTCCACTTGCTTGTAGTTTTAGTATTATTCTCATAAATCTATAGGGACCTATCAGAAACAAGTACTGCCTATGCCAAAGACATGCTAATACTTAATCTACAAGTCCCATTAAGGTTTTAATATTTCATTTTCCCACTTACAATATGAATTTTAATTTTATCACTCGTTTTACTTCCATTCAGGAGTAATGACCTCTTACAAGAGAAAGAATACATTTGAAGAAGCATATTTGTGTGCGTATGGGAGCATTTTGAATTTTGTGTGTGTGTGTGTGTGTGTGTGTCTTTATTGTTTTTGTTTTGTGGTGCTGGGGCTGGAACTGAAGCCTCATGTATACGATACAAGTATTCAACCACTGATCTTCTTCAGTGTGGTGATTCCTTTAAGCCTGTATTTTGGGAGAAAAAAATGGCCTTCAGGATGAAGGAGGGAAAAAGAATGGTGTGTCAGGTGTGGGGCAGGGTAGATCAGCTTAGTTCTGAAAGAGGCTCTGTGTCCCTGTGCTGTTTACCTGGCTGATATGATTGTGTCAGCTCATCATGTATCAGCAAGGGATCATCTCTGGAGTCTTCATATTTAAGCTGTTTGCCTATAGGGATGCTTCTCTTGATAATATCCAGGTTGCTTTTCTAGATAGAGACAGACAGATGAAAAGAGCAGCTGCCTCTCAGTGTCCTTCTCACGACCCTTCATCTGAAGGTGACCAGCCAGTTTGAACTTTTACCTCTGTCTTGTACTTCATTGCTCTGGGAGCCTCCTATGGTGCTTCATATGGTTCTTGTGTAGGCTGCTTGCTGGTCATAGTGTTGAATATATCCAATCTGGGGGTCTTCTTAGTTCTCTTGCTGTGGGGTACACAAGCTCTGAGGCAAAGTTTTCTAAGCCTTAAGGCTAGCTTTCTCTGAGTATACACTGAGATCCCATTCTCTTCTGGATCTGGCAGATGGCACAGGCTTTCATCTGCTGCCTCTGCTGATATGGACCTGCTTTCATCACTAGGTGATTGAAAGCAGAAATGTGTGATGTCACTTAAATTGGGCTTTGGCTCTTGAGAGTGTGTTTGGGGCTTCTAGAAGTGCCACACACACACTCTTGCTACACACACACTCTTGCTGAGAAAGCTCCTCGTCTACTAGGGAAGGTCATTGACTACTGAAGAAGGTTCTTCTCTTCAACCAAGTGCAGCCCTAGAAAGGATTAAAACCTGGCTACCCATCCTCAAATTAGCTTCCTTTTGTTTTGTTTTGATTTGTTCTGTTTTGCTATGTTTTCTTTTGTTGGGAGCTGTCTGTCTAGCCCTAACTGTCCTGGAACTGCTTTGTAGACCATGCTGACCTCCAACTCACAAAACTCCATCTGCCTCTGCCTCCTGATTGGTGGAATTTACGTGTGTGGCATAGCATCCAGCAGCTTCCTTTGTTTTATTTATTACTTTGCTTTCTTCGCACTCCAGTTTTTTACACAGGCTTTTATTTCACAATTCATTGGTAACAAATGCTCTGACAAACTTTCCATCTCAGGAGCCCATGAAGTTAGAAACTCCCCATGTTACCATTTCTTTTACCAGCTCTGTGGATTCGATTCTCTGACCCAGTTGCTCTAGCCATGATTTTCAAAAAGCCTCCAGCTATGGTGGCACATCTGATAAACCCCAGCAACAGGAAAGATAAGGCAGAATGATTGTCACTAGTTTAGGGCCAGCCATGCCTATGTGGCAAGACCTAGCTCATACAAAAGCTGCTTCCACTGAAATCAGTAGTGGCTGAGCATTAGCCCTTTGTATGTTCAGCATTATTCTTTGTTCTGATTGAGGTACTCCTTGACATATGGTGCAGAGATCATGGTTTAATGGAAATACTGAGAGATTTGGGTCTGAAGACCTATCTCTGATCTTTGGGCCAGATACCTCTGAGCTTCAGTGTCCTCATTTTCAAGATGAGGTTCTTTGCAAATGTTTGAATACCATTGCTGGTTCTCATTAAAGTAGAGATGGGGTCACTCTGTGTCATGGGAAAGAGTTGATGCTGAATACAAAAATGTGAAATCACAGTTCACTCCAGATATTGTTTGAGTTGCACACTTTGGGCACAGGAGAAGTGCTAGCTAAAAGCAGTGATTTAGAACCACATTGATTCAGGCCTTCAATACCAGGCCAACTGGGAAGGTAAAATCCTGAAGGAAACAAAATTCCTCTGGCGGTGAGTGAGTAGTTGGAATTGAATGTAAAGAATCTGGTAGTAAAGAACAAAATTACTGCTTTTGTATAAAGGGGAGGACAGGGAAATGATTAGAGAGGTGATCCTGACTTGCGAAGGAGATGCTGGCTGGAAGAGCCCATAGTGAAGAGGTACAAGTCCACATCCCAGTTGAACACAGGGCAAGGGAGAAATGAACTTCAAACCTGGTTGTGATAAATTTTTAAATATGGAGTCTGTTATGCTAAATATAGCTTCATAAATCTGTTCAAAATTTGCATTGAATAACATCAAAATCAGAAATATGGTGTGATGGCCTGACCTTAGAATCCTGTCCTTCTGATAAAAAAAAAAACAAAAAAAAAAACTGTTAAATTATTCTAACCTGGCAGCCTATGTCACAGCTTTGATTTGAACTGTCATTTCCAGATGGACAGACCTTCTATGTGTTGCTTAGAGGACATTATTATTGCATATCTCACCATTCCAATGAATGTAACATATCAGATTATTTTTAGGGCCAACTGCACACTTTTTTTTTTTGTCAAATCCAGCATCTCCATTCTCTCAATATCCAAGTGTCAAGATATCCTCTCTAGACAGTCATGAACCTGTCCTCCAACTTTACATTTGGCAATCTCTGGACTCATCCCTGCTCTCTTCTCCACACTGCACTCAATTTATTGTGTGCTTTCCTGCTCAGAACCTGGTTGTCCAGGACATTGTAATCTGCTCATTCTTCATATTTCATATCTAGTTTCTCACCACTACACTGCTAGCCCAGGCTTCAACCATTTTTTCCCTCTGTGTCTCAAACCATTCTTTTCTCTCTGGGTCTCTAGATCCAATCATTACTCACCTTTTTTGACTTCTTTCATGTGCCCCCAACATATTAGGAATCACAGCCTCACATATGTTCTATAAGTGGGATGCCATTGAATAACAGCTACAACCCTCATTAATTCTTAGAAATCAAGGCTGTCTTGTTTCTGATATGGGTTCTTACTATGTTGTCCAGGATCTTCTTGAACCCCTGTGCTCAAGCAGAGCTCATATCTCAGCTTCCTGAGTAGCAGGAACTATTATATTTAAGTGTCTGCCACCAACCCAGCTTTGAATGACCTTCTTTTGGTGGAGAGGGCTATGGTACAGGTTGACATAGGGGGCTTTCAATCTGTAGAGCAGGCTGGTCTCATACTCACTATTTAGCTCAAGGTGACCTTGAATTGTACAGTCTTCCTACCTCATCCTTTCAGTGCTGGGATTATATAAGCTTCTAAGGATTTGTTGTTGCTTTTAATTTTAAAAATGGTTTTTATGCAACACATTTTGATCATTTTCTTCCCCTCTCCCAGATCGTCCCTACCCACCGAACTTTAGGTGTACTTGCTTATAATCTTACTCTCTTACCAAAACAACAACAATAAAAAACCTAAATCAAAACAGAAAAGGACCATAAAATCCAGAAAAACAAAAGTACTAAAGCAAACAAAACAATGTTATTGTTGTTTTGAGATGAGAACTCACTATGGAAGGATCTCATGGACTGATCTCTAACTCAGGGCGATCTTCCCGGTTCAGCCTCTCAAGGACTGCAATTACAGGTTAAATGCAATTTCTAGTTCTAAACTCAGTCAGTGTTAAGAGTCCAGCTAAGCCAGGCAGTGGTAAGACATGTATTTATTCCCAGGAATGTGGAGGCAGAGGCAGGGAGATCACTGTGAATTCAAGGCCAGCCTGCTCTAGAGAGAGGTCCAGGACAGCCAGGTCTACACAGAGAAACCCTGTCTTGGAAAAAAGGAGTCCATCTGAGGGTGGGTAAGATGGCTTGGGGCAACAAAATGTGCTGATCTCAGTTTGATCCCTGGAACCTGCATGGAAAGCAGAAAGAAATTACTGGACTCCCACAAGTTGTCCTCTGCCCTCCACATGTATGCTCTGGCTTGTGCATATATGCACACACACATATTAAATAAATAAAGAAGTGAATATATAAATAAATAAATTCCTTTAATTAGGAGGCTTTTCATAATAGAGCCCTGTTCAGATCTCTATTTTACCCCAAGCTTCTGCTGACCAAATCTCTTGGACACACATACATGCTGAGCCCAATATTGTCTATAGAAGGAAGAAACCAAGCCTTCCCCAGGTGAATTTCTAGCAATGCCCACAAAAAGATGAATATGCTGGAGCTGTTCCCCCAGAAGCAGACCTCTGAAGGTGCAGCTAAAACCCAAACCAGCTTGTCATGGGTAGGAGTTTAACTCTCAGAATCCTGGTAAGGCTACCCTTATGGTGGCCTATATGTGCTTCTGTGAGAAGATGCTGTGTTTGGTGGGGGTAAAAGTCAAGGGGTTGCTGGGCAGTAGAAGAGAAGAAAACCCATTGTAGTGCTCACAGTTCCTTTTATTCCTCTTTCAAGATCAATTCCTGGACACCTTGATCCCTGAGCACGCCATGCAGCCTCTTGGCTGCTTGATGGCATCCAGGGTTCTCATGCTGACTCTGGGCAATATCATGCTCAAAAAATGCAATTCAGTACACCTGGGGACGCCTACTGTCTCCCATTGCCATAACTACATAATTACCTACAAGATCTATTATGAATGTATTCGATGCAAATACAGGTAAGAGCTTTCTCAGACTTTGTCCAATTACTTTGTCATTTTAGCCTGCAGTAGCTGTCTGGTTTTCTTTATTTGTTTTTGTGGTGTGGGGAATGGAACTGAGGGCTTCATGTGTGCCAGGCAAACACTGCATTGCACCCTGCCTGAGCAATATCACCAGCCTTCCTTTTGCTGATTTTTGTCTCTGAAAGAGGGTCCCAGCAAGTTTCCCATGATGGCCTTGAGCTAGATGTATATCTCAGGCAGGCCTTGAAGCCTTGAATTTGTGATCTTCTTGCCTCAGCTTCCCAAGTGGCAGGACCAAATAGGTCTGTCATAAGTCTATGGATTGCCTGAACTGAGGACTGAATCACACTATTTCTGTGTCCTCTTTCTCTATTATTCTCTATTATTGGCAAATAGTTGCAAAGGTTGTATACTTGTTCCTTTTCAAGGACCTCCTCTGGCATGTGTTCCTCATCCCATTTTTGGGCAGTAAAGAGGACTTTTGCTTTATGAAAAGAGTGGTGGTGAAAACAGATGGTCATTTTAGAAATACTTGCTCCCAACATTGAAGAAATATTTTAGTGTCTATGTTAAACAGGCTATATCTGGAGCCATTGGTGTTCCAGAAGCTCTGGCACCAAATGGAGACCACAGGGTCACAGAGGGGCAGACTTAGGGAGCATGCAAATATCTCACAAGAGTTCCTGGAAAGAGAGAGAGAGAGAGACAGCGAGAGAGAGAGAGAGAGAGGTGGGAGGACAGTGAGAAGAGAACGCAGGGCCTTACATGTACCAGGTAAATGCTCTAACAGCACAGTTGTTGGTATTCTGTTTTCTTTTATTGTGGTTGTTTTTTAAGGCAGTCTCATTCGGGATAATAGGCTGAGCTCAAATGCACAGAGATACCCCAGCCGTAGGCTTCCAAGTATTGGAGCTGGAAGCACAAGTACCTGTGCCTGGTTATTGCCATATTAATTTTGGTTTTTGTTTCTTGAGACAGAGTTCTTCCAAGTAATCCTGTCTGGCCTGAAACTAGATTTATAGAGCAATCTGGCCTCAAATTCATTAGAGTTCCTCCTGCCTCTGCCTCTCAAATGCTGGTATTAAAGGCTTGCACCATCATGCCTAGCCCTTGGTTTTTTTTTTGAAACAATGTCTCAAATAGCTCAAGCTGGCCTCAAATTCACAATGGTAGTCAAGGATGTTCCTCAACTCCTGAATGCTGGCATTCTTATTCTTGACTAGAATTGTGAAGTAGGACAAAGAATAAAATCAGAACTGCAGTGGAGGCAAGTACGTTCCCAATGCTGTGACTATCCATTATCAGAATGCTCTCACCTTGAGAAACTAAAATTCTGCATTCATTCAACGATAATTATTTACACTGGACACAAAGGCTCATGCTTGTGATCCCAACACCAGGAAGAGTTTAGAGCAAGAAAATTACCCAGGCATTTGAGAACAACCCTTGTTACAGAGAGACTTTCAAGCCAGCTTTTGCTGCTGAGTAAGAGCCTGTCTATTACTAAGAAAGAAAGAAAGAAAGAAAGAAAGAAAGAAAGAAAGAAAGAAGAAAGAAAGAGAAAGAAAAGAAAGAAAGAGAAAGAAACGTAATTACCATGTATGGTAGTGTTACATACTTGTAATTTTAATTTTAATTTTTTTATTATTATTTTTTATTTGTCATTTTATTTTTTTTACTAATTACACTTTATTCACTTTGTATCCCCCCATAAGCCTCTCTTTCCACCCCTTTCCAGTCCCACCCTCCCTCCCCGTTCTTCATCCATTCCCCTCTCGAAGTCTATTTTTAGGGGAGGTACTCTTCTCCTTCCTCCTGACCTTAGTCTATCATATCCCATCGGGAGTGGCTCCATTGTCATCTTCTGTGGCCTGTAAGGCTGCTCCCTGGTGAGGGAAGGTGATCAAAGTGCAGGCTAATCAGATTATGTCAGAGGCAGTCCCTCTTCCTATTACTATGGAACCCACTTCGACACTAAACTGCTATGGGCTACATCTGTGCAGGGTTTCTAGGTTATCTCCATGCCTTGTACTTGGTTGGAGTATGAGTCTCTGGGAAGTTCCCTGTGTTCAACTTTTCTGGTTCTGTTGCTCTCCTTGTGGGGTTCCTGTCCTCTCCAGCTCTTACTATTTCCCACATCTTACATAAGATTCTAGGTACTCTGCTCAGCTGTTGGCCATAAGTCTAAGCGTCTGCTTTGATAGTCTGCAGGGCAGAGGCTTTCAGAGACCCTCTGTGGCAGGTTCCTAGGTTATTTCCTGTTTTCTTTCTTCGGATGTTCATCCTCTTTGGCTATTGGGATGGGGATTGAGCATTTTAGTTAGGGTCCACTCTCTTGCTTAGTTTCTTTAGATGTACAGATTTAGTAGGTTTGTCCTATGTTATGTCTATATGAGTGAGTATATACCTTGTGTGTCTTTCTGCTTCTGGGACAGCTCACTCAGGATGATCCTTTCTAGGTCCCACCATTTACCTGCAAATTTCATGATTTCCTTATTTTTCATTGTGTAGATGCACCACAATTTCTGCATCCATTCTTCAGTTGAGGGGCATCTGGGCTGTTTCCAGCCTCAGGCTATTACAAAATTAAGCTGGTACAAACATGGTTGAGCCAAAGTCCTTATTGTGTACTTGAGAATCATTTGGATATATGCCAAGGAGTAGTATGGCTGGATCTTGAGGAAGCATTATTTCTAGTTGTCTGAGAATGTGCCAGATTGATCTCCAGAGTGGCTGTAGAAGTTTACATCCCCACCAGTAGTGGAGGAGGGTTCCCCTTTATCCACAACCTCTCCAGCATGTGTTGTCACTTGAGATTTTCATCTTGACCATTGTGATGGGTGTAAGGTGAAATCTCAGTGTCATTTTGATTTGCATTTCCCTAATGGCCAATGACATTGAGCATTTCTTTAAGAGCTTCTCCTACAGAGAGTTCTCTGTTTAGCTCTGTTCCCCATTTTTTAAGTGGGTTACTTGGTTTGCTGCTTTTCAACTTCTTTAGTTCTTTATATACACTGGATATTAGTCCTCTGTCA
The DNA here is from genome assembly GCF_030254825.1 of Meriones unguiculatus. Lineage (NCBI taxonomy): Eukaryota > Metazoa > Chordata > Mammalia > Rodentia > Muridae > Meriones > Meriones unguiculatus. The sequence continues at coordinate 1,835,157 of NW_026843706.1, read as the reverse complement.
GATAAAGGGTTGGTGAAGATTCTTTCCAAATCTGTAGGTGGTCGTTTTGTTTTGATGACAGTGTCCTTTGCTTTACAGAAGCTTTTCAGCTTCATGAAGTCCCATTTATTGATTTTTGCTCTTAGAGCCTGTGCTGTTGCTGTTCTGTTCAGGAAGTTTTCTCCTGTACCAATGAGTTCTAGGGTATTCCCCATTTTTTCTTCTAACCGATCTAAAGTGTCGGGTTTTATGTTGAGGTCTTTGATCCACTTGCACTTTAGTTTTGTGCAGGGTGATAAGTATGGATCTATTTGCATTTTTCTACATGTAGACATCCAGTTAGACCAGCACCATTTGTTGAAGATGCTATCTTTTTTCCGTTGTATGGTTTTGGTATCTTTGTCAAAGATCAGGTGTCCATAAGTGTGTGGGTTTATTTCTGGGTCTTCTGTTCAGTTCCATTGATCCACCATTCTGTTTCTATGCCAATACCATGCAGTTTTTGTAACTATTGCTCTATAGTACAACTTAAGATCAGGGATGGAGATACCTCTAGAAGATCTTTTATTGTAGAGGATTTTTTCAGCAATTCTGGGTTTCTTGTTATTCCATATGAAGTTGAGAATTTTTCTTTGTAGGTCTGTAAAGAATTGTTTTGGTAATTTGATGGGAATTGCGTTGAATCTGTAGATTTTGCTTTTGGTGAGATGGCATGTGCCTAAATATAAGAAGGTATGAAGAGAAACCAGGAAAGTAATAATCCATGCAAAATTGCAAGAGGTTTGTTTATTTTGACCATTTAGCAATGGGTCACCCATGCTGGTCAGCAAGGAGTGGTCCCAGAAGACAAAGACTTTGGGTTTTTAAAAGACAAATCACGAGGATCTCCTGGAGTTTCGCTCTTGGTGATTCAGGATTGGATGAGGTATTTAACTTTTAAAATAATTGGTTGGTTCTAGGTCCTGTCAGCCCTGTCATAAATATCTGATCTTCAAGTCAGTTTGGAATTTCCTGCCATATGAGATATAGCCACAGTTAACAGTGGGAGAATGATTAACTCATGCCCTGTCTGTTCTGAGGAGTGGGGGTTACAGGCTATCGATCAAAGGTCAGGAGTTATTCAGGAGAAGGATTGGTACCATTTGGCCCAGTTTCTGCTGAGACAAATTCAGACTATAGACAGAACTTGAGATTTGTCTATTAAATGAGAAAAATGTAGAATCCCAAGACCAGGGAAAAACTCATCTGGGATCCGTTTGAGCTATGCCAGATCCAGGTCTCATGACCTTTTGCTTTTCATAAACTCATATGAATTTTTGGTACACAAAAGTAAATATATATATTAAAAATCTCACAACAGTAACATATCAACAAATCTAATACAACAACATTCTGAGAGTAACAGGTAAAACTATATCCAATGGAATGGGCACTATTCAGCCTTTTGTTTTGTATCATTTATAAACAACTTAAGTTTGTCCACAGTCTGAAACTCTAACATTTTAATTGTGGGCCCTGTTGGTAATCAGCCATCAAAGGAGCTCAGCCACCTTTTGTACATTTAGACAGCAATACATTAATGGCTTTACTGCAAAACCCTGGATGCTTGGATTTTTCTTAACAAAGCAACTAGAAGGAGTAGGTTTAAGATATTTCTGTGTCAAAGTCTACCCCAGAAATGTCAGACATTAAGAATACCATAATAAAAGCTATGACTTTTGGGTCAGATATATACATTAAACAGATGTTTTTAGCATGATGAGAAGTACCTTTAAATCTATTTCCAAAAAACAACCAAAGGAAATTAAAATTTCAAGCTTGTGACTGAACAGTAAGCAGTCAGTGCTCCATCATCTTATCAGAACCCTATTGATCAATGCCAAAATTCGGAACTACTGAAATCCTATAACAACATAAGCACAAGGGTAGCAAAGAGAAGAAATCTAAAATATCTCCTGTTTTCAATATGTCTTTAATCATTTTATATCATTATAACTCATTTTTATATATCTTAAAACATTTAGACTCTCTAACTTTTCTTGCATTTATCGACCCCCGAAAAAATATTTTTCAGAGCAAACAACATTTTTTTGATTATTATAACCTAAACGCCTGAGCACTGAGAATGTAGCTCAGTGGTAGAACACTTGCCTAGTAAGTCTGAGGTGCTAGGTTCAATCCCTAGCACTGCAATAAATAATTAAGTCATCATAACCCATGCTCAGACCCTGCATAAGCTCTAAATTTTTTTATCCAACTATTTATGATAAGACACAGGCAACGGATGTAAAGCCTGTGAGCAGGGCAAACCTTTTTCCTTTTTACACAAAAGATATAGTACCCAGTAGTTCTAACTACCTAATGAACTGTGCGATGAGCTGATAGTGGACATAATTGTCTGCTCTTTAGCTGCCAAGCTACCATTAACTTAGCCTAGCCTTCCAACCTAGCCTTCAAAGTGATCAGAGAGCTGAGAAGGATAAATTATGAGCTAAGTAAATGTACCCATCCACGTACCAATCAAAATGACAGAGATGACTAGTTAGTCCATCACCTAGGCAGTGTCCCTGGCTCGTGTGGTCTCCTGGCTTCCTGAGCAGAGGCAATCCATCCATCAGGAATAGAGGATGAGAAACTGCTGCTGTGGAAAGAGGAACAGGAGAGATTGACCTCACCTCACCTCAGACAATGTGAAACAAGGACTCTCCAGGTGTCCCCAGCTTCATCCTCAGTTAGGCTGGGCTCTAGCAGTGGGCTAGTTGAGGCAATATTGCCCAGTGGTTAGCATACCACAATCCAGAGACACGGTCATCTGTTGTTGTGTCCAAATGTTCTCGGAGATCTTGGGGAGTTACTGCCAGGATTTTGGGACTTTCTGTCACAATAAACTTACATATGTTAAAATGCCATGTTCATCAGATCTCTGACAAGCTTGAGGGGCAGCATATCTGAGTTACTCTTTGTCTATTTTAATCATCTGCTCTAAATTGTATCCTATAAAACAGAATGCTATAATCTCTAATTCTGGCATATTCCTTAGATGCATGTTTAGAACCAAATTTCAAGTAGATCTATATAGTCAACCTTCATAGTTACCCATGCTAAGTTTAAACTTAGAGAAAACAACCTAAACATAGGGAGTAGGAAAAGCTCAGTCTTTACTGTAACTTTAAATCTGCTCTTTCTGGACTAAAATCAAAGCAAGACCTTTAATCGGGCACAATTTATAAAGGGGCTAGCAAATCTTATGAATTTTATCACCTTTTTAAAAAATGTAACAGCAAAAAGCTTTACACACTGGGATCAAATAAGTTTGAGAACCAATTGCCTAATAGAACAGTACCGAACAAAGAGAACAATATAGAACAATTTTAAATTGTATGAATTATTCTGTCATCATCAAACCTGTCAGCCAGACAGGTTTGTTCTTTTTCTTTAAAAGAACATAAGAAGACATTTTGCAATGAAGAATCACCAGCCTTTTAAATGAAGTACAACATTTTACAGTTCTTTCTCACATACATTTGCAGGTATAAAGAACCAAAGCAAACATCATTCATATGCCCCCTGGCTTTTACATACATACACAGACCTTTCATAACATTCTATATATCTTCAGGTTCATAGCTTCATTCTTCTGGCTTAACCACACACTCTTGCTTTAGACAAGCTATTCCTTTCTTTAATATCTCTTGCTCACTCTCTCTTGCTTTTTCAGACAACAGAAACACTCCCATCAAAAGTTTCTTTAATTTTCCAAAGGGTTGGAAACTGTTCCAAGTTCTTTCTTAGACCGCGCAAAGCTTATTGCTTTTAAAAAAACCTGATAAAAAGGAATAAAGCGTAACTAATAAAAGTTAAATAAAAAATTTAAAAAAAGTAAAAAAGAAACCTGATAGCTAGAGTCAGATACAAAGGAAGGAGAACCATCCTTAGCAGTGGACTTGGAAATGGGCAGAGAAGAGATGAGAGAAGGAGGGTGGGGTTGGGAGCGAATGAAGGAGGGAGCTATGACTAGAATATAAAGTAAATAACCTGTGATTAATATAAAAATAAAAATTAATAAAAAAACCTGATAAACTGTAAATGTTTTATCACCTTAAACATCTATACATTTTTTAAAAACTCGTTTTTTCAATATCAAAACAAAGTATCTTCTTCAGGAGTGAATTCACAAAGCATAACCATAATTTTAAAAGTCAAAACTAGATTTATAGACCAAAATTTATCAGTGCAAACAATTTAATCTTCAGAACTAATATCAACTTAGAAAAAGACTCCCTTTTTTATCCTAAAAGGAAACAAAATCATTTTGACTCAGAGATTTGCAAACTTTGTTCTTTTCCTGAGCCATACCAGGTGGCAATTTACATTGTTGTTATTTAAACATATGCATTTATAGACCTTATAAACACATAAGCACGTATACATGATTTTAACAAGAATTTGAATTTAACCTTAAAACATACCCAATTATTTTTGATCATATGAACCATTTAAGATCAGTTGAAAATAATTATATAATGGCCATCTATTTAAACGACAGATACAACTCTTTTTATTAGACTTAGCTGTAATTCTAAACATTACAGCAAGTGCAGTTTTCTTCCTACATCGCTGCATGGTCTGCAAGTTGCAGTTGACTTAAGCTTCATAGGTGGGAGGAGGGAAGAAAGGAGCAAGAAGGTGTGGTGAGCTCCTGCTGCCCACTTCCCTGTTGAGCTGGCATGGAGGCAGGGGGGAGGAGTTTTTCCTCACTCTCAGCTGCTGCAGCAGCTCCTGTCATGGAGCAGCTCCATTGCTGATCCCAGCCTAGCCATGTGTAAGGACTTCCACCAAGGAGCCCACAAACCTTGTCGGCTCCCTCGCTCCCTTGTGAGCTTCACTCTAGCTTACCTCCCTGGCAAGGCCAGCACTGAACCTTCTTCCTGGCCCTGCCTCTCCCCTCCCCTGTGCTCCTTGACTGCTGCAAATTGCCTGAGCCCATCACAACAAGTGGTGGCATCAAGCCTGTGTCTTGCTGGCTGTGCATTGTTCTTCCACAGAGGCTCAAGTGCCTGAGCACCGCCCAAGCTCCAGCCCCAGGCCAGCAGGCTCCCTGAGTCTCCCCAGCCACCCAAAAGCACTCCCTACTCAGCACCCTTGGAAGGGAGAGCACACTGCTTGGTGTCACCTGCCATGCAGCCTTATGCACTCCGCAGCCGAAAACTAGTTCTAATTTTAACTGTCCCCTGTCCGAATTTTCGTCAGTCCAAGTCTACAAAGAAACAGACAGAGAAAAATACATACATACATGACAAACACAGGATTCAAATTGCTGGGGGAGCAGAATCTCTCTGCACGTTCCCAGTCCAGGTTGGAGGAGCAGAATCCATCCATATTCTCCCTGTTCCCTGAAAGGGGCGGGCTGAGCTTCCTACAGGACTGCCTCAGCGTTAATGACAGGTCTGTCTGCCTTAATGAGACCATTCCAGGCAAGTCGACTCCAACCACTCAGGGGACTCCAACCCCTCTTACAGATGCTCACGAGCCAGACCATAAGCAAAGCTTCAAGAAAGACAGAAACTCAACACTGCCACTATTGGTATAACAGAACAAACATGTAACAGACAAGAGACACAGGACAAGGACAATTGCGTACCTACTTCTGAGCTCAGATGAGTCCTCCAAAAGCCAGGGTCCAGTTCTCCTCAGTACCCCCAATCCTGGAGGAGCCCCCAAGAGTTACAGACATTGGGCTACAGAATGTCAGCTAAGAAAGCCCGACATTGTACATCAAAGACTTCTATCCTGTTACCAGCTGATGGGAAGCAAAAGGAGCCTATCATAGGCAGAATAAGACTTGCCATCATCCTTCAAATACCAACTCCAGAGACTAAGAGACAGATTTAAATGTTCCTAGGTGCAGTTAGGTATTGTTGCCTCTGGATACCAGACTTTGTGGAACTAACAGGGCCTCTCTACACCAGCACAAAGTGGGACATTGAGCCCCTCATCTATTCTGAGACTAAACAAAAGGCATTTGAGGTTTTAAAAGCAGCTCTGCCTTCAGCTCCAGGCCTAGAACTTCAAGATGCTGCAAAACCTTTTTATCTGTTTGTCTTTGAAGCAAGACAAAAGAGATTTAATCCCTGGAAATGTCCTGTGACACACTCTCTAAACAATTGGAAACTGTAGCCACCGGGTGGCCCACCTGTCTAAGTTGTGGTGGTTTCCGCTAGTCTAATGGACAAACAAACAAACAAACAAACAAACAAGTTAACTCTGGGTCAAGATATTACTTTCACAACTTCTCATGTCTTTGAAGCCCTACTCCAAGGACCTCTGGAACACTGGTTGTCAAATGCTTCTGTGACTCAGTAATAGGCCCTAATCCTGGACCTTCAGTCTTACTACCTGTTTTTTGATGACAACCCACAGGTCCATGTCAGTCCCAAGAAACCAGATATGTGGGCGCTTCAGGAGTTACTTTAACAGAAACAATGTGGGCCCAAGCCAGGTACCTCAGCTTAGAGAGCAGAACTGAATGATCAGGAGGGAACAAGAAACATCCACCATCATACATAAGGACAGTCATTATACTTTCACTACAGTGTAATTCTATCATATGATCTACAGAGAAAGAGGACTTCTGAAGGAGAAAAGAAGTCTAGGCTTTCCTGTCATTCTCCATTTGGCAGGGGCCTGGATTCCAGCTGGGATCCTTGAACTCGGCTTCCAGATGAAAAATTGGATTCTGTTTCTCACAGGGGCAGCTAGAGCACCTTAGGGTAAGGCCTGAGTGCTCTAAGGGGAGTGGAAAAGGTTTTCCACAAGTGTTACAGTTTAGCTCTTTTAGCATGAGGTCACCAGTGACAAGGGAAGCTTGGGCTCTCCAAAGTCTATGCCAGATACCAAAGGGTTACAGCTCTTGGTCAAGTTGCTATGCTTAGCACAATAGAGGTATGGGCCAAACTTTATGCCCTGTCAGTTTGCAGCCAAGACGCAGGCCAGGAGATGCCCAGACCCAGTGACCTGCAACACAGAGGACTCTGTGGAAGAAAAATGAAGAATCTCATCAGGTCTTGAATAGAAAAAACATGAATGTGTGTACCTTTATGCATGTAAAATCAATGGCAATATAAACTCTTGGCAGAGGGAGGGATTTCAGAAGTGAATGTGTTTGCTTCATTGAGGTCAGTGTTAGGATTGTGCAGCGGAGTAATATGACAGATTCTTAAATCACACAGTGACTGGTTCCATGTGGGAGGTTTACTTAATGGAAGGGGGAGGGGGGTTACAGAGAACATCTCAGGGCAGGATACAAGAGAGAGAGAGAGAGAGAGGGAGAGAGAGAGAGAGAGAGAGAGGGAAAGAGAGAGAGAGAGAGAGAGAGAGAGAGAGAGAGAGAGAGAGAGAGAGAGAGAGAGGAGTACGAGTTCTTTCATCAAGTCACCCAGACTTTGTGCAGGTGGTAGCAGGTGGTCCACAGGTGGACTCACAGATGCCTGATGTCCCATTTGTCAGGTCCCTTGGGGACTGCCATAGAGATGTCTGCTTACACATCCCACATTCAGGAAATCAGGGATACTTAAATGGTCCTATCACAAGAAGGAAAATACAGTACTTAAATATCCTATGGGGGAGATCTCCAAGTACAATTGAATGTCACTGCTGGACTAAGGTTCTTAGCAGGGTAGGGCATTTTTAGGTATACCAAGATGCTTGTTAGAGCACTTTCCATATCAAGGGAAGGTCTGGCCTGTAATGGGCCCTGAGGGACATGTGACCTCATTGCAAGACCTGGAGTTACTCAGATAAGGGGAGACATTTCAGAACTCTGCTGAGAAAAAGGACTCTATCCTCATAGATGGAGTGCAAATGATTGTCTATCCAGAGATAACCAACTTCATCCTTATCCAGCAGAGTCCCACACCTTCCTAGAAGATATTTGGCTTCCCCTACAAATTGCTCTCCTCCATTGTCAGTCTGCTGGCCTGGCTGAGAGACAAATGACCTGTGGGGCTTATTGAAATTCTGGTGACATACCACAACCTGGTACTGTCTGAGAGTCCATGGTACAACCAAGAAGAGCTAGGGGATGGGGCAAAAAAATAGATGCCTGAGCCGTATAGGCTGATGGAGGACACCAGAGGGAGAGATCATTCTCTCACCATTTGTTAAAGATGCTATCTATTATCATTGTATGGTTTTAGCATTTTTATCAAAATCGGATGTCCATAGATTTGTGCGATTATTTCTGGATCTTCGATTTGATTCCATTGATCCACCAGTCTGTTTCTATGCCAGTACTATGCAGTTTTTATTATTGTTGCTTTATAGTATAGCTTGAGATTAGGGATGGAGATACCTCCAGAAGATATGTTTGTTTTTAAGTAGCCTGTTTCTGGGTTACCTAGCAACCTATGATGTTGTCATGTGTCCCCTGCCATGTAGCCACACCTGACAGTGTGTTCAAGTTGCTCCTTAAAAGAATCAGCCAGCCACTTTGTCCCTCTCTTGCGTTTTTGCCCTCTTACTCTCTTACTCTCTCACTCTCCTGTTCTCTCCCCTTTCTCTGTCAGGGCACTCGTTTCTCTTCCTCCTATCATGTCTTCTCTCCTTCTCTCTCACTCTCCATCTCCATCTAATAAACTTATTTCATATGAAATCTATTGTGCACATCATCATTTCATTGGTCCTAACATTAGTGCGTTGGAAAAGGCTCACCTGGTAGTCCCTGGTTTGTTATACCAGGGACCCTTAATCAGACCATGATGCTAGCAACAGATCTTTTTTCTGTTCTACCTATCCCTAACCAACACTCATCCACATATGACTTAAAACTTATACTTTCCTTCCACTACCCTGTGCTTACCACACACACCTGTCCCTCTACTCATGGCTGCTTAGACTCAGCATCCAGTAATGTGCTCTGAGCACTGCAGACATGGTGGACACTCCTGCTGCACCAAAATCAGCTGGGGAAACTAAAAGGCTCAGGCCAGATGCTGAAACTGCTGCTTCAGACACAGGCACAGCCTGCTTCTACACTATTCCAGTTAGGTAAGCAATTGCTGGGGACCCTGCGCACACACAGATGGCTGTATGTTGTGCCACTGCCTCAGGCCCAGGGGCGAGGTTTTAAATCTCCCATGGAACACCTGCCACCAGAGGAAGCATTCAGAAGAGGGTTTTCAGTTGCACAGACTTCTGATCAGCCACGCCATATAAATGCAGAGTTTTAAACTCTGCCGAGCAGCCTTCCCATCAGCAAGCACCTGGTCTCGCTATGACACTATGGTCACACACCACACATGGACAGCAACAAGTCTCATTTTAAATTGATATGGATGTTTATAAAAATTCAAAGTTATGTTTTACAATATATATGATTCAAACCTGGTTCAAAATAATTTTTACATGATGCTAAAAATTCAAAGTTATAAAGGTCTATTCAAATTAAGCTAATTTAAAAATGTATGTGCAACTGCCTATGTCTCTATCAAATCCTGAAAATACTAAATGCTGTTCCTCCTGCCATGAGCTGCCTATGATCCAGGTCCACAACTAGTCTTTCTTAGTAACAGTTTTGCGATAATAAATTCAAATGTGATTTTAATAGTGCTTTACATTGTTCTACTATATTGTTGGTTTTAAAACTCATAAATCAGGGATTACTATGTACAAGTTTTCACCAGAACTCTAAATTAAGATCTATTGATTTTACAGGATTAATTTATGTTAAAACTTGATCATTGTGCTGTAACTTCACTATCAAAAGGTTGAAATATGCTTGGTCTACATAACTAAAAATGGTAATATTATGAATCTATGGTATAGCCTTAGACTTTTATAAATTAGGAAATTTTTGTATACTAAATCAAACAGAAAGTATCATGCTCTCACTTCAGTGGACTATATTTAAGACTTTTAAGTCTCCAATTTAACAGGGACAAACCTAAAGTCCTAATATTTAATGGTTAAGAAATGAAAGTTTATAGTCAGTCATCTCATAGATGATCAAGTCCTTTCACATGTTCAAAAACGTATTTATACTGCTACAGATGCAGACCTAGTCTCGCTGCTTGCCTAATTTAAGAGCTGAGGATTTTCTCTGAGTCACCATACAGGAGTTGGTTTAAATAATAAGAGAGGAGTCTTCCCATCAGGCTCATCTACAGCAAAAACTATGCTCTAGACCTTGGCTGCTTCTCTGAGGCTGTTGGTATTCACTCACAAAAAGCAAGAAGTCTGCAATGCCCCACCCACCGGGGTATAGCCTAAAGTCAACTCTGCCAGCTAGCTATTTCAAATGCAGCCAAAGGGGACACTGGTCCCACGGCTGCCCCAACAAGCCACACACTGCCTCCTGGCAGACTGGATTTTGGAAGTCAAAATGTTCCCATTGCAGGCTTGTCCTCTGTGCCCAGCCATGGAGGCTCAACCAGTACAAGGGCCACAGACAGTTCCAGCCTTCAAGCTCCTTGGCCTGATTCAGTGACTTCTACCACCATTGCCGAGCCCAGGTAACATTGCAGGTCTGTTTTGGCCTCACACTCAGGTCCCATGGACATATTGCCAACTTCTGTCTTGGGAGACTTCAGATGCCTTATCAGTCCTTTTTGTATGAAGGAGACCAGTCTGAAGCCTGAGTCCTAGAGTTGCTATTGTCAGGCCTAGACACAATATGCCTTGTTGCCAGACTCAAGAAATAGTCCTCAGATGGAACCTTTTACCACCCCTTTAGCTAAAGGACAATAAACGTTGATAGCAGTCTCACCTATGTCTCATAGAAAATAACTAGATAAAAAGGCCTAAGGTAAATGTTGTTTTAGGGTCTTAAATTGTTTTAAGGTTGCTAAATGCAAGTTATAAAGGTTGCAAGGTCTAAGGTGATTTTACCCGAAATAGATAAAAATGCTTACTATTTCCTCTTGTTCCTATGCGACTGTTATATTAACTGTCCAGAGCTTTGGCCTTTATCAATAGAATCCTGATTTATTAATCTACGTCTAATACAAAAACATTCCACTATACCTCTTAGTATCGTGGTTCCAAGCTCAAGATTGTGAATCTCCTTTAAATCTCCATAATGTGTAATCATACTAAAGATTAAGATCAAGTGAGCTTTTGTCCCTTCTACTTCACGATAGCCTTCTGCCTTTTCAGAGCTCACCTTAAAGAATGTTTATGCACTGAACACCAATATGTATGTCTATTGCCTTTTCTACAACATGTATTTCAGTGCATATTACAATTGTGATGCTAACATGTCTAAAGTATTATCTCCTTTGTAAACCTTAAAAGTAATTCTTGGAAACTGCAGGGAATCCACCTGTCTCCACCTCTCAGGTCAGTTGAACTCCAGATGAGTACTGCACCTATTGCCTATCTCAGAGGGTGGGATTTCTCCCCTTTCCCTGGTTTTGGGACTTCCCCTTCCTGGCTACTTGATTGCTACATTCCTACATCCAACAAGCACTGATTGGTGAGACTTCCCTTCTGATTGGCATCAATTCCTGGCTACTTGACTGCTATGATTGTAACCCAATACCAGCCGATTTGTGAATCTTCATTCTGGTTGGCACAGATGCTTCATACCACTCTCACCATCCTACATCCAAACCCTTCATCTAGGCCCTCCTTCTCCCTTGGTAAGATTTTTCCCTCTAATGGCACAGTTTCTCTCCCTCCCGCTCTTGCTCCTCTATGAAAATGCTAGTGCTACGTAAACCATGTCTGCTAATGGTAACTGTGCCCTTGGTTGCTGGCTAACTCTGACAAGCTCTTGGGACAGATTGTACTAAACTACTGAGTCAAACCTTGCTCTTGGGGCACCTTGACAGGTGACTGTCTCCTACCTGCCCAATGGGAATAGTCAATTCTTCTATTCCTAGAGATTCTCCTCTGGGATGTCTTCTGGAGAATTTAAGATTTCTACACTTAGTGCCTGTTTTAATGGCCTCTAAGCTTACACAGTTCTGTAAACAAACTTGGCCTCAATTTCCTTAGATGACAGATCCAAAGCAAAACCTTTTTGATTACTGCCAGAGACTGGGTAAATGGAGGCTCCCTCAGGTAAATGGAGGTTCCCATGTTCAAGTCTCTTTGATCCAAAACCTTCACTGCTGTTTGATCTCCCAAAATTTTAAACATACATCTTAAGGAATTTTCTCCATAACCCACTTAACTTTGTCTTCTGCCTAAAAATATGTTCCTACCTGACCTAATTTTTTCCTATATGTATAATAAAGCCAAAGCAGTTACCACTAGTGTTCCAGTCTGACCTCACAGACATCTATCCATCAATCCCGACCTGCACTTTCAGTCCCAGCCATGGATATTCTCACAGACCCTGGAGAGCATCCAAACAGCCTGTTCTTCCTGGACTTGGCCACCATTTCAACCCCTTGACCTCCCTATAGCATCCCCAGAATCAGCAGGAAGTAGGCAGAAAAGACTCTATGCCAGTTATTCACTTATTACTAACAAAAGTCTCGAATCGTGTGCTTCAGGCCCAGGACAAGAAGCTCCAGGTTCTCCCACCATTCTTCAGTCCCTACCTGCTGCCTTGTGTGGCTAGGAGCTCTGTACTGGCAATCCTCTACCATGATCTTTCCAGGGCAGGGGCTTTCCCTCCTCCTCTTGACCAATTAATATTTAGTTGCTATTGTTTTTTTTTTTCTCTCTCTCTCCCTTAGGCCCTTGCATGGCAACCAAGAGCTACTCCCAATGAACCTACATTTGTGTACTTTAACTTGCCTTCTGTGAGAATCAGCCCCAGCTCCTCATATTTCATTATAGAAAAAGGGAGGGATGTTATTATTTAGGCAGCTTGCTTCTAGGTTACTCTCCTGCCCTCTCCCTTGTCTCTGTCTTGGGACCTTCTCCCTTCCCCCTATTATAACTTGCTCTCCTCTTCTCTCTCTCTCTCTCTCTCTCTCTCTCTCTCTCTCTCTCTCTCTCTCTCTCTCTTCATCTCCATCTAGTAAACCTCTTTCCTATAAAATCTGTTGTGGCATCATCATTTCATTGGTCCTAACAATAAGTACTTACCTTTCATGTGTAAGACCCCACACCTAGTTCACTGAAGAGGAGTCTAATGAAGTGCTTCTTGAATCCTAGTTAAGTATTCTCCTACTGGATCTATATCCCAAGCAGAAAAACTATGTTTATAATCATGCAAAATGTCCTGGGCTGCAGGCTCAGTGGGTAACATGTGTACTGTGCTTGCTTAAGGATCTGAGTTTGGATCTGCAGCTTCAGTGTAAAAGCCAAGAATTGGGAACAAACATTTGTAACCCCAGTGCTGCGGTGGAGGTTGGTGAAAACAGATGGATTCCAGGGGCTTAAGGAGAACTAGCCTAACTTAATTGGTGAGCTCCCAGTTCAGTTACAGAATGAGTATTGAAAAATAACAGTGTGGGTAGGGGTAAAGAGAAGGTTCAGTGTTTAAAAGCTTGTGCTGCTCTTGCAGACGACCTCTGTTCACCTTCCAACACCCTCATCAGACAGCTTACAACTGTCTGTAAATAAAGCTCCAGAGATTTGATACCTCTAGCTTCTGACAGCATATAAACACATGCATAAGTACATTCACAGTCCCATTCCCAGAAACACACACACCCTTAAAATAGCAAAAATTCAGCCTCTTTATTAAAGAAAATAATAGAGTGGAGAGTGATCAAGGGAAAACAGACTTCTAGCTTCCACTGGAGTATTTACACATACCTCAATGCAACACACACGCATACACACACACATCAAAAGGAGCAATCCAGTGCTGAGAATGTAACTCAGTTACTAGATTCCTTGCCTTGGATGCAAGGAAGCCCTGAGTGTGTCCCCCAGAACTTCATAAACCAACTGTAGAGACACTGACCTGTAATCTCAGCACTCAGGAAAAAGAAGCAGGAGAATCAGAAGTTCAGACTCATCCTCATGCTCTGTCATGACGAGACAGGGCATTCTACATGGGTAACATGCTCTCCTACCACCTCCCTGATGCCAGGTATTTGCCTTATGCCTGATGCTGTTAATTATTACCATGTGGTCCGGGAGCATGTCCAGCTTAGTCCAATGGAAGGGAACCGTTTTCCCTCTATATTTAGAAATGCACCAACTGTATCTTACACAGATACTCTGTGAACATCTGGTTCCCTCATGATCCTGTTCACTTTAATATCTGCATGCTTTGAGGTAATTTTGTGCCCTTTCATTTTCTGCTATTGTCTACGGATCTAACATTCTTTTACTTTTAAAATTTTATTTTTTCATTTATTTAGTTTTGTTTTACAGCAGAGCCACACATAGCCTAAGGTGGCTTCAAACTTACTTTGTAGCCCAGAATAACCTTGAACTTTTGATTGCCCCTGCATTTACCTCCCATGTTCTGAGATAACAGGTATGCTTTAACATGCCCCCCAATTTACATGTTTTCTTCCTGTATCTCACCAAAACTTTTACCACTTTCATTCTTTGTCCAAGCAACCAATTTCTTACTTTTTGTTTGTTGGTTTACACAGAGTTTCACTCTGTTTCCCAGGACCCACAGCAATCCTCCTGTCTCAGCCTGCCCAGTACTGGGGTTGCAAGCAGGAACGACCATCCCAGGTTTAAACAACCAGCATGTGCTTGTGCCTCTTAGGGTTTGAAATTGTCTCAACAATCAGCAATAGTACTCTCCTCACTTCCTCTTCACTCTTCATTTCAGGCTAGCCTTAAATCATAAGGCAAACTGAGACTGGCCTTGAATTCCTGATCCTCCAGCCTCTACCACCAAAGTACTGGTACTATAGGCATGTGCCACCAGAACTGACTCTGTCTTCAGAAACTTACAGATTTTTAAAGAAAAATGAGAAAGATGCATACATATCTGCAATATCAACCTCAACTTCCAAGAAATATTTCCCACAAGGTAGAACATTCTCATTCACAATGTAATTATGACTTTTTGCTGAAAATTCACAAAAAATGTTGCATTCGGGTAAAATAGCTCAAAAAATATTTGTCAATTTCAGAACTACTCACACTTAGATGTGGAGGTGTTATGGGGTATACACCAGAGAAGACTGCTTGGAAATGGGCTCAAGCCAACAGAAAGTCTTTCTTAGATTGAAAGAAGGCATTGTCTTCCCTAGAACATGAGATATCCATTGTTGAGGGCCACTATACAGGTACTGGGAATTGAACCCAGGTCCTGTATATGAACAAGGGCTTTTGTAAAATTTTTTCATTTTGTTTTTGAGATAGGGTTTCTCTCTGTCCTTAGCTGCCCTGGCCTCACTGTGTAGACGATGCTGGCCATGAACTCACAGAGACCTGCCTGCCTCCTTGAGTGCTGGTATTATATGCATGGGCCACCATTCCCATCAAACACTTAATTTTAATTGACAAGGAGCACGGTTTTACTAGGGAATCCAGTTAAAGACAGAACTGCCATAGGCTACATCTGGGCAGGGTTTCTAGGTTATCTCCATGCACAGTAATTGGTTGGAGTATCAGTCTCAGAAAAGACCCCTGTGCCCAGATTTTTTGGTTCTGATGCTCTCCTTGTGGAGCCCCTGTCTTTCATTTTCTTCTTCTTTCATAAGATTCCCTGCACTCTGCTCAAATTCTCTGACAGGAACACAGTGGCTTGCTCTTTGATCACCTCCCAGTGAGGGCTCAGCAGCCTAACCAGATCACAGAGGAAGACAATGCAGCCAGTCCTGATGAGACCTGGTAGGCTAGGGTCAGATATGAGGGGAGGAGGACCTCTCCTATCAGTGGCCAGGGGGAGGAGGGTGCGATTTGAGGGAAATAGGGAGAGGGCTACACCTGTAATACAAAGAATAAATTGTAATAAAAAAATAAATAAACCTTTAAAAAATCAAAGCACACTTTTACTTTTTTTTTGCAAGTGATCTCTTGGGCTCCCAGACTGACCCCATACATTAGCCTTACCTTTCCCTGTAGCTGGAACTAATTGGCTATACCAGTGCCCTTTATGTGTGGATCAAGTCATTATTATTATTATTTTAGAAAACAATCTTAAATTAGATTTGCTGTACAAGTAGGAGGTTTTCCTTGCATTAGTGTCTAAGCATCATGTGTGTGCCTGGTGCCTTTAGAGGTTCGAGGATGGCATTGTCTTCCCTGGATCTAGTGTTATTGGTAGTTCTGAATGACTGTATGGGTAATGGTAATTGAACCCAAGATTTTATAAGAACAAGTAATTTTTAAAATGTTTTATTTTATATTTATGACAGACTTTCTCTGTAGCCTTGCCTGTCCTTGGCGTACATGTAGACCAGGCTGTCTTGGAACTCACAGAGATCTGTCTGCTGCTGCTTTACTGACTGCTGGGGATACAGGCATGGGCCACCATGCAGAGCCCCACATTGAATTTTTATTTTTTTAGGATGAAGCTTTTATTTTATTGTGCAGGTGGGTTCATGGGTTCCCAGACAAAAGGGACATTTAAATAGCTGGAACATGAGAGGCATTACAGAACATTTTCTGTCTGGCTCAAGACCCTTTTTTAAGTTTAATTGTTTTTATTTGCTTTGCATATAAGGGGTTTTGCTTGTGTTTCTGCCAGTGTACCATGAGTGTGCATGGTAACTGCTTTTGGAAGACTGCATGCAATCCCTGAAACTGAAGTTACCTGTGGTTGTGAGCCAGTGTATGGCTATTGGGAATTGAAGCCAGTTTCTCTAAAACAACAGGTCTATTTAAATGATTTTTTATCTTATTAGACTTTCTGATATAGGGATTCTCTGTAGGTTTGGATGACCAATGCTCACTTTGTAAACCAGACTGGCCTTGAACTCACATGAGTCTGTCTTGCTGTTCCTCCCCGACATGCTGGGATTACAGGTAGCAGCCACCATGGACAGCCTAACTTTCATATTCGGTTTGTAAAGAAACAAGATTTTACTTTGTTGTCCATGTGGGCTCCTGGGATCACAGACAGATGCATTGTTCTGAGCTTCTGCTGTCTCTGGCAATGAGGAGGCACATACATCAGTGTCCTTTGTGTCTGGCTCAAGGCCTTTTTTAAGATGGTAATATTTTCATTTACATTTGTGTTACATGTGTGAGGTTTAGTTTGGCTTTGTGTCAGTCTCCTATGAGTGAGCCTGGTGTCTTTACAGATTGGAAGAAGGCATTGTCTTCCCTGGAAGTGCAGTTACTGGTAGTTGTGAGCCACTAGATGGGTGCTGGCAATTGAACTCAGGTTCTTATAAGAACAAGTGATATGGGGCTGCAGAGATGGCTGAGTTGAAGAGCACTGCTTGCTCTTCCCGAGGTCCTGAGCTTGAAGAGTTTAAGTTAGCCTGAATATAACTCCGTTTTGAAATAAAGATTTTGACTGGGAACTGAATTCAGGTACCTGGAAATATCACAGGATGTACACCTGGCAGGAAATAAAGTTAACTCTCCTAGCAACAGCCTCCAGGATAAATAACAGAATAAATGCTTCATAGAAAATAGAGACAAACTCCCTGGCAATAATCAATGGGAATCTTTTGAGAATCGGGTGGGAAAATTCCCCCCACTGTTTCAGATGTGGCTTAGAAAAATAGCCATTGGGATTATATGCCTTAGCCATTGTGATTGTATTCCTCAGAAAAGGTCACCTCGCCCTGCTAAGCTTCACCCAATTCTGTAACGCTAAGTCTTGCTTGCTGCCATGGAAAACCCCTGCTACAAGGATTCCCTTTAAAAATCCTGCTAACTTGGAGCACGGGGTTCCCACTTCTCTACTGCTGCTTCAGTGAGACTTGGGTCCCCGAGTTCGATTACTCTCATAATAAAGCCCTCTTGCAATTGCATCGAGTCTTTTCCTGGTGGTCTCTGAGGGTCCCCTGAACATGGCATAACAAGCTCAGTTCCCTGCAACCAAGGGATGGCTCTGAAAAATATATAATGAGATCTGGTGCCCTCTCGTGGCTTTCAGTTGTACATGCAGGCAAACCTACTGTACATAATCAAATAAATCAATATTACAAAAAATAAGAATAAGAACAAAACACTGAAATTAAAATGAAACAAACAATTTACAAAAATTTCAACAGATTTAATTCACTTTATTTTTCTTATATAAAAACCCTTCCGTGGTAGCCACAGCTGGAGCCAGAGTCCTCTGAACAGAGACTGTGGTGTGGGTTTTCACAAGAAGATCAGTGAATGCCTGATAAGGACTCTTGGTGAACACAGAGGTTAGGAGTGAGATGGCTGATTAGATAGTGTCCTGCTGCTTAGGTTTTGACTAGCCTTTCAGCCTTCCTGAGTCTACACAATCTCTGCCCATTGATGGTCCTGACACAATTTTAGAAGAGACCTTTGCCCATAATCCCATCTATTGGGCTAAAATGCTAAGTCAAAAGGGGTTCCCTGAAATTAGCTATTATTTCGGGGACCTACCTAGCTGAAGCAGCAACTGGACAAAATGACCATAGAGATGCTAGAAAGAGGATTCCAGAGATTGGTTTAAAAAGTATAATAGTTCTCTTTCGGTTACTATACTATAACCACCCTGATGGGACCACTACTCAATTTGATTTTTACCTTTGGGTCTTATATTTTAAATCACTTGATGGCTCTCATGAAGGAATGCTTTGAAGCAATATAGTAATGGTACTCAGATCCCATTTTGGAAGGTAAATCTGGAGGACACTAAGAATCATATCTGGAAGCCCCAAGATTGGGTCTTCAAATGATCATGGGAAGGAAGAAATGGGAGACAAGAGTATTATAAATTAGTTTTTTTGGCGGAGGGGGTTATTGAAATAAACTTTAAAGCACAAGCCTGAACAAAGGCCAGACATGTGGAGACATGTCCAGCCACCTGTGGGGAGGAACCAGCCTTACTGCATTCTTTTCCTACTCAGTAGAGTTACAGTTGCTAGGAAACCGGTCCAGATCATCCCCTCCTCTAGGACAGCTTAGTGATCAGCTGGTACTAAGGAGGAATAACAATGTCTTTTGTGTCTGGCTCAAGAACCTTTTTTTAGATTATAACTTTTATTTAAATTTAGATTTCTGTTACATGTAAGCATTTGTGTCTGGGAACCATGTGTGTCCCTGGTGTGTGAAGAAGGTATTGTGTTCCCTGGTAATTGCCACTGTATGGGTGATGGCAATTGAACCCAGGTCATCTACAAGAACAAGGGATTTTTAAAATATTATTTTAGTTTATTTTCACAGTTTTTCTCTGTACCCTTGGTGATCCTTGGGTTACTTTGTAGTCAAGGCTGCCCTGGAACTCACTGACATCTGCCTGCACCTCCCTTCATGAGTGCTGGGAATACAGGCATGTGCTACCATGCCCTGCCTCACATAAAAGTTTTATTTTAGGAAGAAGATTTTAAGTAGTTGTGCAGTTGGGCTCCCAGGTTCCCAGACAAAATGCAGCCTTTGGCCTAAGCTTAGTGACTCATAGAGACTAGGAAGTAAAAACAGTGCCTTCTGTGTCTGTCTCAAGTCCCTTTATTTAGATTTCAATTTTTTTTAATTTAGATTTGTGTTGCAGGTCTGGGGTTATACTTGCATTTGTGTCTGTGCTGCACAGGTGTGCCTGGTGTATGAAGAGGTTGGAAGAAGGCATTGGATTCTCTGGAACAGAACTTATGGGTAGTTGTGAGACACTGTATAGGTGGTGGGAAGTGAACCCAAATCCTCTATTTGAACAAAGTCTTGTCTGTTTGTTTATTATTTTGAGACAGGGTTTCTCTGTAGCCTTGCCTGTCTCGGCTCACAATTTAGATCAGAGATCTGTTCTGGAACTCACGATGTAGACCAGGCTAGCTTCTAAATCAGAGTTCTGACTCTCTCTACTTTTCAAATCCTTGGTTGAAAGGCTTAAAGGCTTGCACAACTATGCCTCGTCTTGTACTTTTTAAGCTGTTATTTCTAATCAAACACAAAACTCCTGGAACAATGGCTAGTGTCCTGAAGCAACTGCATGAGAAGTACATTGATGTCTGCCAGAGAAAGGTATTGTGTAAAAAAGGCTTGTTTGTTTGTTTGTTTGTTTTTCTCATGGATTGCAAAGGGCAGCAGAAAACATAAAATAACCAATTCTTTTTTTCCCCTCTTCAGGGTCTAACAAGTTTTGATGCCAGCACCAGAGTTCAGTATTGCTAGATGGTTTGCGGTTGCACCCGCTTTCTCTTCTGTAGGGGACTAAATGGTCTTCTGCCAAAGCTCAGGGTATTTGGAAGACCAGCGAGACAAATTTAAAAAAATTCCAGTTTTCAAGCAAGGTAGAATCCATCAAGATCTCTTATAGATAGATTTATTTTTTTTATTTTAGTTTGGGCCAGGTATAGGTTTTTAATACCACCACTTGGGTGGCAGAGGCAGGTGGATCTCTGAGTCATTTGCCAGTATGGTCTACAGAGTGAGTTCCAGAAGAGCCAGCGTTATGCAGAGATACCCTGTCTTGATAAAAAACCAAAAATAACATAAAAAAATAAACGTAAAGACTTTTTTTTTTCCTGTGATCTCTGAAACTTGCTAGAAACCGGGCATGGTCCAGGTTCCAATGTTAAAGGTCAGACTATGGCCAGTTCCAGCCAGCCTGGGCATACAAGGACCAGCTCTTAAAAACTACATGAAGAAGGGGGTTGTTAGAGAAGGTTAGCCACAATATCCAGCTTAGGTACACCTCTCTATTGAAATGGTGCCCTTTTGTGAGAAGTAGCATCTCAACAGGGATGTCCAATTCTAGAAGCACTGGAGCAGGTATCTCAAACTCATGGTTAGAAAATTCAGAAACGTCGTTATGGTCATTCCTGAGAGGTAGAAGCCCAAAAAGGCGGGAATATATCCTCTACTCCCATGGTGCCTAGGGGCTTGGCCCTATTAAAGGTGCTGCCCGCACACATCCCTTGCTGGCTCTCCAGAGGAGCAGAGGCTCCGGGGTGGCTGGGACCTTCGCCAGACATGCCCGCAAGCAGGTGTGTATACAGTGGGCTAAGGGGGCCTGGTCTCCTTTGAGTGTCGTGGGTGTAACTAGAGACACCACTTTGGAATAGCCGGGATCCGTGTCCGCACTTGGGATCAGGAGGACTGAGATCCAGATAGACACCATCCCTTACAGAGAAAAAGGGCCCTGGCGGCCGGGATCGGGGCCGAGGCCTTCAGCAACCGTGCAGAAGCACCTGGGATGGATGCAGGCTCTGCCGAAAGGAACAAAAGGCCAGGATTCTGATGGGGTTAGGGGTGGGACATGGACGTCACAGAGGACCTTAGAAGCAGAGGGGGGTGATGGCGAGGAGAAGGGAGCGGCGGGGAACACGGCAGCTATGAACCCTGAACCCAGGGACTGGCTGTTTAGAAGGTTCCAATGTTTGGCCATTACCAGGGGAAGCAGGCAGCTTCAGGCAGTGCTGGTCCCCACACAGGCACAGGGCACGGGTAGGGTAGTAGAAAGAGGAGGTTGGGTCCAGGACAGGGGACAAGGGCAGACAGGGGCCTAGCCTTCTGCCTAGGCTTCATGGGCTGTGGGAGAATGGTCTGCGTGCCTGTGGGATGTCCCTGTTGGGTAGGAGAAGGTTGCTGTGCTGGGAGGACTAGCTAGTAACCTGGGGCTTAGGATTGCTAAAAAGGAGGGCTTGTGTGGCCGAGGGGAGATTAATGGCCACCATGGGCAGGATATTACCTATGGCCCAGCAAGAGGGATGGGGTCTCAAAGCCTGATTGGTGGAAGCGCCTATACACCAAATAGGCAAAACTCCAGTTGTGTTTCTAGAAGATGGCAGGAACCGGAGACAGTACTTGAAGGGGGTGGGGTCGGGCGAGCTGACATACTGCGCAGGTTGTTCAGGAGAATGGGTGGTGGGGCATGGCGGGGCCAGGCAGGGTGGGCAGAGCTGACAGCTGGGGCTGTGGAGCCAATACTGCGCTAATGGTTGGGGGCAGGGTGGGCATGAGGACTGTGGTGGGACAGGGCAGAGCCAGGCAGGGTAGGTGGGAGAATGGGGTGGGGAATGGCTCGTGGGGAGGGGTGGCCTGAGGTGGGAAATACAATGGACTCTTGTGAGAGCCCCTGGCTGAGCAGACAATGGGAACATGAGGGGGCTTTTGCTTAGTGGAAGGAGATGGTAAGGCCAACAGCCTCCTGAGTTGAGGCCTGGTGCAGCTCATTCCAAAGGACTGGGCCAGACTAGACCACCAGTCATGGCAGCTGGAACTGCAGGGAGAGTTAGGCTCTGGGTGCAAGGCTGGTAGAGCAGCTTTCAGGAGAATAGGGGTTGAACAATTAATAATTAAACACTACCGATGTTGAAAGAAAGCTGGAAGTTAAATTGAGGGCTGTACTTGTCTTTACACCTCACTAATATGACACAGTAGATAAAGGGTCCACTACATGCTTTTGGCATATATATATGTATATATATATATTCTAGATAAATTTCTCTGGTGTAACTCAGGCTTAGAACTCAGTCTATATACCAGGCTGTAATTTTTAGAAAGTCACACTTATGAAATTCATGCCTACTGTTATATGACTTCCACTCCATTCCTGATAGCACATAGCTCCTATCAAGACATATATCTCTATATATGACCTCATATATGTAGACATGTATACACAGACAGAATTAAAAATAAAAATTGAGAAATAAAAATAAAAGACAAGTACATATAGGGGCTGAGATGTAGTTCAGTTGGTAGAGCATTTGACTAGCCTGCATCAAACTTGGCTCAGATACCAACAAGGCATTAATCAATGGCAGACACACTGCTGTGAATCCCAGCCCTCAAGTGGGAGAGTCAGGACAGTAAAAACTTCAAGGTCAACTTCCACTACATGGGGGTTTAAAGCCAGCCCAGAATCTAAGACAATATTCTTAGATTTGAGGTAGGCTCTTGCTATTGAGAATAAACTGGCCACACGTTAGGGCCTAAAGCTACTTCTGAACTTGCATTTTGGAACTGGTTGTTCCCGGCATTTATTTGAGAATGTTGATATCTTATTGCCTGTTTTGTTCATAGGCCTCAGGTCAAAATCCTCTTTTTTTCCAGTTACATTATTAACATGGATATAAACGGGAACAATGAAGAGTTTGAGGAGTGTAAGTAGAGCCTTCTTTTGATTGGAGTGTTCATGTGTTAAATGTCTTTGTAGAGATGACTGATATGAGATTTGGGACACTTGGATTCATCTGGTCCTATATTTGGCAACCTTCTAGTGTTCTTTCTGGCTTGTTGAAATTTATCTCTCTGCTTTCAAGAGCGGGGGAATATATTCCTTTCTTAAATGTGTTCTTTACCCCTTTTTGGTTCCTGGGTTTTTCATTTCCTCTCTATCTTTCATAGGAAACAGATTATTTTGGCTCATACTTCTCTCTCCCTCCCATTCTTTCACTTTCTCTTTGTTGCTGGATATAGAGTCCAAGGTATTCTAATCAAGTGCTCTACCACTGATATTTGTCACTAGTCCTGGGTAAATGTAAATTTTACTAGCTGTAATTTATAAGCTAGTTTTCAGGAGTAAAAGACATGTGCTACTAGATTTTATGATGCTTCCTAACGCTTTTTCTTTCTATGATTTAGATAAGTCTACAGTGCCAGAGCAGGAACAGTTCAGGTAAGTAGGAGAAATGTTGGAACTTGACTTTTCTTTTTTTTCACCCATTGTTCTGGGCAAGAAGATTTAAGAGTAAACATCACATTTTCTTAACAGCATCATGTTGGATGTCTGACTTTATTACCAGTTTAAGGTATCTGATTCTTGTCTTGGGCCATTGTTTAACTCTTCAGCTGTTGCTTCATTTTTATAGAGGGGTGTGTGTGTGTATCTTTTTTTACATGGAGTCTTACTGTATAGGACTGATTATCCTGGAACTCCATGGACAGCCTAACTTTCATAATCAGGTTGTAAAGAAACAAGATTTTTCTTTGTTGTCCATGTGGGTTCCTGGGATACCAGACAAAAGAAATGCATTGCTCTGAGCTTCTGGAGTCTCTGGCAATGAGGAGGCACATACATCAGTGTCCTGGAACTCACTCTACAAACCAGTCTGGGCTCTAACTCATAGATATCTGTATGACTATGCCTCCCTCATGATGAGATTAAAGGTGTGTATCACCATGATTGACTAGTTTTGGCTTTTTGAGACAGGGTCTCACTATGTAGTCCTGGTTGTCCTGGAACTCATTGTATAGATAAAGGTTGGTTTTGCACTTGTGGCTTCTGCTTCTTAAATTCTAGAATTCATGCTCAACTAGTTTGATTTTAAAAATGTCTTTGAACTTTCAAATCTCAATCATTTAGAAAAAATTAGACATTTAGCCTGATATGCTCTTTTATGATCCAGGCTGCATCTTGCCTCATGGTGATCTTATAAGTGTACTGTGATCATATTGACAACCAATACAAATAACTCATCATATAAATATCAGAGAGAGAGAGAGAGATGGGAGGACACTGAGAAGAGAACACAGGGCCTTACATATACCAGGTAAATGCTCTACCAGCCCAGTTGTTGGTATTCTGTTTATTTTATTGTGGTTATTTTTTTTTTCAATGAAGTTTATTCAGGAACATTGAACAATCATCTGACCCTGGGGAAAGTCATCCCATAGCTTAAATAACCTCTGGGTAGCCAACCCCAGCGTGCCACGTGGGCAATGCAGATAGGTCCACATACATGGAAGCAAGCCAGATCCTCAGCCTTAGCCAAATGTGGAATTGTTTGTGACAGAGAGCACTCACCATCGGGAAGGTGGAAGGCAGAAACCAGCTCCATCTTTAAGGCACAGAATTCCGCAGCTCTCTACAGTTCCCCCTTTTTGTTTTACACTCATCAGGCAAGAGTAGAGGTCTGATCTCTGATATTAGAAATAAATTGGGACTTTGTACTGATGTTCATTTAGGTGTCATCCACCCAAAGAGCATCAGACCCGACCGATACCTTTTTCTCATAGGAGGGACCTGGGGCATCAACCCGCATGCAATCAGACATGCTCTTCTCTGGGTCCAAAGCGGCTGACCCTGAGTGCAGTGCTTAGCCTCACATCCTGAACGTAACATTTTAGCTTTTTATGGTAGCCAACCATGCTTGGGGAGACTGTCCTGCTTCAATGGCTGTAAAGGCCTGAATGGTCATGGCTCTATTACGCTGTTGTGAGACTCTAATCTTGCATATATACCACAGGCAAACCAAGGAGACCAACACCAGAAGGCCTGCTAACGCTCCCATGCCCGCCCATTCCTTCAGATGATTCATGGCTGCAGCAATCCATGATGATAATCCTGTGGCTAGTCCTGCGTCCACTCTGGTAGAATTTACTGTGACAATGGCCACTGTCAGCTGCTCCATCATAGTATCGAATTCTCCAGTCCAATTACCTAAAATATAGCTCGACAATTGTTTAGACAGATTTGCAGCACAGGAAAAATTCTCATGTTATATTCTAGTGACTCAAAGTCCACCATATTTTCATTGACAGCCAAGTTGAGCGATTTGCCATAGGGTATCAATTTGCTCCTGCACGAGGTCAATCCTCTGATTGAACACCAACAAGCTTCCTTTTAGTTGAGCATTAATTCCTTTAATCTTTTTCAAAATGAACAGCAAGTATTCTTACCTGCTGAGCCTACTCTGCAGCCCCTCGAAGACATTAATTTTGTTTGTATGTGTCTAAGGCAGGTCCTCTCTAAGTAGCTTTGGGTGTCCTGGGCCTACTATGTTCAGGCTGGCCTTGAACTCAGAGAGATCTACCCAGCTCTGCCTCCTGGGTGCTGGAATTGAATGCATGTGCCACACACCCGGGCTAGAAAGGTTCTTTAAGGCTAGGGTAGTAAGTAGGAGAACAAAGGTGCATCAAATTGGCAGCTAAAAAAAGACAACATTCATGGTAGAAATAGATTAACATTTGTATGTACAGTGGATGCAGAAATATTTTGTAACAAGGATTTGGAGTGTTTTTCTTCCATAATAAAAGTGTTTCATGTCCAGAGATGGATCACTGGGTTAAGGTACTTGCCACACAAGTCTGATAACTTGATTTTCATCCCCAGAACCCATGTAAAGGTGAAAGGAGTCACTTGACTTCACAAAGTTGTCCTGTAACTTCCACATATGTGTTGTGGTGCATGCACAGCTACACACACTATACTCCTCCCCCAACAATGATGATTATAAAATGTACATCTTACATGGATGCATGCCTGTAAACCTAGACCTAGGAAGCCTGACGAAAAATTTCTGTGACTTCCAGTATATCTTGGGGTAAAGAGTAGCTGCTGGCTAGCTTCATGGCACATTGACACAAGCTAGAATCATTTTTGAATAGGGAGGTCTCAATTGAGAAAACGCCTCCATAAGATGGGGCAGTATGCAAGCCTGTATGTTTTTCCTAATTAGTGATTGAAGTGAGGGCCCAGCCTATTGTGGGTGTACTTGTCGCTGGACTGGTACTCAAGGGTTCTGTAAGAAAGCAGTCTGAGCATGCCAGTGGGTAAGGAATGTGTGGTTGTGTGTAGCTGGGGCTGAAGATTAATCACTGGCTGTGATTAACAAGATACTAGCCTAACTAAAGAAAAATACTTTCCTTTGCTGAGTTATTTGATGCTGGACAGCTGGAGCTGAGAAATTAGCAGTAACTAAGAAGAGACCAGCAGTACTGAGGTGAAATATTCTGGAAAGTGACTGCTCAGAATTGGCACACAGAAGTGGTGATCCAGAGACTTTTGTCTGGTTTGTAGCTTGTGCTGACAGCAGAACCTGCTAGTCTCCAAGAGTCACCCAATTGGTACTGTTTATTTAGTCATGAATGTGTCATGAAGAATAGCTGAAGCTTGGCATTGTGAGGTAGAGCAGCATTTCTCTAAGAGAACCCAGGAGAGGCTATTGTTAGGAGTGCAGCCCAGTTTAAGCAAGAGACTCCAGCCATTTGGAGATGCCAGTGTCATGGAACAAGCACCAAGAACAGCGGCAGTCATGGAGTGGAGCCATCCTGATCTTAGGGGACAAGCTGCGCATGCTACAGAGGGTAAAGCTGGAGATCATGACTGGATACAAGACATTAGACATTGAGTTACTTGCTCAGTTGGAGTTTGGTTTTGCTTTGTTCAGATTGTGACTTCTGTAAGATACCTCCTTTTGTAAGAGCAGTGGAAAGGTGCATAGAAACATGGAAAATGAGGAATAATTGAAAGATTTAACAAATCTAATGAAGGGGAATAGAGTTGGTGTAGGAAACACCCAAAATTTAACAAGTAATCATGCTTATTGTAGAAAGTAGGGGAAATGTCCTGAAGAGAAGAATACTGTGCTCATATTTTCTTGGTTTCTTTTTCTACTTTACAACTTAGCTGTGTGGTGACTAACTCGGTCTCTGACACTGGATCTTCCATTGAAGAACAGAGGCCCAAGACCTATGAAATAAGCACCAAAGGCAAGTATCATTTCTGCTTAGAGAAAGAGCTGAGCTCTGAAGCCTTGCCACATGTGGCTGTTTTAGGATCTGCCTCTGCAAACCTTAATTTTGTGATGATTTTGTAGCCAGTGCCCCCTTTTCTTTCTCCATTATGTGCTGGGGTCCCTAATCCATAGTTTATTTCCTAACACAACTGCAACTTCCTGTTGCCTTAGATTTGGGTAGAGTTCTATCTGCCTAAAACTCTGCTCCTCCCTCTTCTTCTCTTTTCATCCTTTATGGACAAGAAAGAGGACAGAGGAAGAAGCAATACTCTACCTTCTTTCCAGCTGGGTGGAGACTGGGGTTAGCAGAGGTTAACAGTGAAAACTGTTAAAGATCTACTATCTACTCCATACCTTATTGTATAAGGCAGCAAGCACCAAAAGTTCAGCTGGACCACAGTGACTAAATTAAGAACTTTTCTAAGCTAGAGAATTTTAACTTGATATACATGAAATACTGCTTTATTGAAGCAATTGCCCTTATTCGGCTATGGCCCACAAGGCATAAGATTTGTGTTAAGGAACAATTGAGCAAGTACCTCATGCTCTTTAGACAGTAGGATTTCAAATGGGAATCATATTTTCATTGCTAGTTTATCAGTCACTTCCCTCAGGAAAATTCAAAATAGAGGGAACTATATAAAACTATGGTTTTTAGCTGTGATTCAAAATGTCCAAGCATTCAACTACTTCAGCTTAGTTTGTGTTCAATATCCTCCTGATGTCTGTATGTACAGAGTGGGTAGAAGAATCGCATTTACATATGTCTCTTGAATTTCAGATGATTCCCGTGATGAAGACCAAATACTTGAGTATGAAAAAGAACTGCTTCAAAGTATTAATTCCATTCTCAGTTCAGCTGATGATTGTGACCTGTGGGATCTTTATGGAACTTCCAACTATCCATCAAGTGAGCCTAAGCCAGAGCCAGAAGCAGAGGCAGAGCTCGAGCCAGACCCAGAACTGCAACCTCAGCCAGAGACTGAGCCTCAGGCTGAGCAAAAACCTCAACCTGAGCAAAAGCCACAGCCTGAGCCAGAGCAGGAGCCTGTGACCGAGACAGAGGGAGAGCTGCAGACAGAGCTGGAGCCCAAGCCACAGCCTGAGCCCAAGCTGCAGCCAGAGCCAGAGCCAGAGCCAGAGCCAGAGCCAAAGCCTGAGCCAGAGCCAGAGGGGGAGCTGCACCGAGAGCATGAGCCCCAGCCAGAGCAGAGGCCAAGCCCCAGTCTGAGCCTGAGAGGCAACCTGAACCTCACCCAGAGGTATTTGCAGAGCCCCAGCCTGAGCCAGAGACACAGCCCGATACTGAGACAGAGGCTAAACCCCAGCCAGAGCAGGAACCTGAGCATGAGCCCGACCCTGAGGCAGAGGCTCAGCCAGAGCTGGAGCCCAAGACCCAGCCTAAGCCTAAATCGGAGCCCCAGCTGGAGCCTGAGCCAGAGCAGGAGCCCGAGTGTCAATGTGAGCAAAATATTACCAACAAGGAGGCTGAGGAGAGGCGGGCTGCATATCTGCTGGCCAAACAAAGGGAAAAGAGAAAAAGCAGATTTATATATATGTCACAGGGTAAGCCACGTAGGAAACGTCGTAGGGTAGGGCCTGGGCCTCAGCCTGAGCCACAGCCCCACGCAGAGCAAGAGCCTAAACCCCAGCATGAGCCTGAGCCCAAGGAGGAAGCAGAGGCCAAGGCCTAGCCACAGCCAGAGCCTGCACCCGAGCAGGAGCCTGAGTCTGCATCTGAGCAAAATATTACCGACAAAAAGGCCAAGGAGCATTGGGTCGCGTATCTGCTGGCCCAACGAAGGAGAAAGAGAAAAAAAAATAGATTTATATGTATGTCACAGGGTAAGCCACGTAGGAAACGACGTAGGCTACTCTCACAGAATGAGCCCAGCCTGCTAAGTGCATCTGCAAAGCCTAGGTCTCCTGATGTGCCCATGTCACCGGGCCAACCTGTTCATGCTGCTGCAAACACCGCATTAAGTAAGGGGAGAGGCAAAGGGGCACCACCACGAAAGTGAAAATTGTCTCAAGTGGACGTGGGGGCTCCCATGTCCATTTTCCTTATGCTCCAATATGCATTTACAGTTCAGTTCCCCTGGAGTGCTTTTTTTCTGAATTCCCTGTTGTGATGATATTCTGGGTAATTGCCCACCCTCTCTGTATAATTGTCAATCCCTCTATGCAGCCATGAGTTAGAGTGGCTCTTCCCTCCTCCAAGTTGTAACATGTTGCTGAATGTTTCCAGTCATAAGAGGACTGTTCATGATTTGTTCTCTGAGGGTGTAGCCTCATGAGTGGCATGTAACAAGTTTGATTTTAATAAATAAAAAATGATACTCTTGGTGCCTAAGTCTCTGGCTAGAGTTATTGGCGCTATGGGTTCTAGAAGAAGGCAAAAGTCAAGGTGTGACTAGAAAATTGGATGAAGGTGCTGCTGGGGACAAGTGCTAATACCATACCAATCCTTAGACTCTACTAGTCTTAGTTGCTCATGCAACCGTGCCTCCAAGGAGCCTCATGGTAGTTCTCTGTACCTGTGACAGAGTTTACTCAGCCAACTCAGCTGGTGGTTGGTGGCCCTAAATAGAATCACTCAGAATGTAACAGTATGCAGCCTGCACACACAATCTTGATAGGTGCTGTCCTGTGCTAGCCTTCAACATCTCTTCTTGAGCTTCCATTTCTCTCACTTGTTTGATGAAATCAATTTCCATTATGAGATTAACCTTTCAGCTGATAGTGGACAAAAACTTGAGGGCCTTCCCAGAAGAAACCCATTGCAAGAAAAGTTGAAAAATGCAAGACTGGGTATATGCTGCTCATTTGCATGGGATTGATCGCACATTTTTTACATGTTTATCAGTCCAGTGGATACTGGAGACTCCAAGAGGATGAAGGAGTCTGGTTGGACGAATGTTTCTGACCCTAAGGAGGTATGCACATGATGATGTCACCTGCTGGTTCCCCTTCGTTCTTTCCTAGCCATCCAGCTAAAGGACCAGGCCTGTGTTCTACTCAAATCCTAGCAGTTAACTGGCAGAGTGCTTCCTTCAACCTCACAGCAGCTCTGACCTCTAAAGTTTTCTTTGTCCTTAAACTCAGGCCAATGATGGATATGTGGTCCAGGCACTTTTTAGGCTGGACACAGCTGATGGCCATAGTTTACACTGAAGCAAGCCAAGAGAGTTGAATGTGATGGCACATTAATCCCAGGACTCAGCAGGCAGAGGCAGGGCATTTAGGCATCCAAAGCTACCTTTCACAAATCAAGTGCAAGGACAGTCCCATCTGCATGGTACTCTTACCTCAGGAATCATCTAGCAGGACAATTACAGAGGAGAAGGTAGAGCTAGGTGTTCTGATCTGGGATGGGAGGGAGGGCAGTTAAAAATGTCTTCAGGGTTTTTCTAATGCTTTGCATGATCACATTTCCCCTTCCTACTGTATATATTTTTGTGCTTTGTTTGGACGGATTGTGTTTACAACCCATTGGCCTTGGACTTGTTCCCAAGCACTCTGCCCCTGAGCCACTTCCTTGCTATCCTATGAAGTTTCGAAGCATCACTGACTCAGGAAAAAAGCATTAGGGTAAGGTAGATTGCTTGTAGTTTTATTATTATTCTCATTAATCTATGGGGAACTATCAGAAACAAGTATTGCCTAAGCCAAAGGCATGCTAATACTTAAGAACCTGGCAGTAAAGAACAAAATTACTGCTTTTGTATAAAGGGGAAGACAGGGAAATGATTAAAGAGGTGATCCTGACTTGCAAAAGAGATGTCAGATGGAAGAGCCCATAGTGAGGAGGTAGCAGTCCACATTCCATTTGAACACAGTGTAAGGGAGAAATGAACTTCAAAAGCTGGTTGTGATAGAACTTTAAATATGGAATCTGTTATGCTAAATATAGCTTCATAAATCTGTTCAAAATTTGCATTGAGTGACTGCAAAATTAGAAATATAGTGGCCTGACCTTAGCACATTGATCTTCTAAAAAAAAAGGAAAAAAAACCTGTTAAATTACGCATACCTGTCAACATATGTCACAGCTTTGAACTGTCATTTCCGGATGGACAGACCTTATGTGTGTTGCTTAGAGAACATTATTATTGGATGTCTCACCATTCCAATGAAAAAAACAAAAAAAGGAGTCCATCTAAGGGTGGGTGAGATGGCTTAGGGCCACAAAATGTGCCCATTCCAATGAACATATCAGATTATTTTTTAGGCCCATATGATCACTTTTTTTTTTGGCAAATCCAGCATCTCCATTCTCTCAGTATCCAAGTGTCAAGATGTCCTCTCTAGACAGTCATGAACGTGTCCTCCAGCTTTACGTTTGCCAATGTCTAGACACTCATCCCAGCCCTCTTCTCCACACTGCACTCAATTTATTGTGAGCTTTCCTGCTCAGAACCTGGTTGTCCAGGACTTTTTAATTTGCTCCTTCTTCACATCTCCTATCTAGCTCTCAATACTATACTGCTAGCCCAGGCTTCAACCATTCATTTCCCTCTGGGTCTCAAACCATTCTTTTCCCTCTGGGTCTCTAGATCCAATCATTACTCACATTTTTTACTTCTTTCAAGTGTCCCCAGTATATTGGGAAACAGAGCCTCACATGTGCTCTATAAGTTCTTCGCCATTGAATAGCAGCTACAACCCTCATTAATTCTTAGAAATCAAGGTTTTTTGTCTTGTTTCTGATCTGGGGTCTTACAACGTTGTTCAGGCTCTTCTTGTACCCCTGGGCTCAAGCAGAGCTCTCATCTCAGCTTCCTCTGTAGCAGGAACTATATTTAAGTGTCTGCCACCAACCCAGCTTTCAATGACTTTCTTTTGGTGGGGAGGGCTATGGTACAGGTTGACATAGGTTGCTCTCAATCTGTAGAGCAGGCTGGTCTCATACTCACTATTTAGCTCAAGGTGACCTTGAATTCTGTAGTCATCCTGCCTCAGCCATTCAGTGCTGGGATTATAGAAACTGCTGAGGTTTTGTTGTTGGATTTAATTTTAAAAATGTTTTTTATGCAATACATTTTGATCATTTTCTTTTCCCTCTCCCACATCCTCCCTACCCACCGAACTTTAGGTGTACTTGGTTATCTCACTCTCTTACCAAAAGAAAGAAATTAGCAAAACAACAACAATAAAAAACCTAAATCAAAACAGAAAAGGACCGTAAAATCCAGAAAAACAAAAATACTAAAGCAAACAAAACAATGTTATTGTTGTTTTGAGATAAGAGCTCACTATGGAAGGATCTCATAGACTGATCTCTAACTCCAGGCCATCTTCCCGGTTCAGCTTCTCAAGGACTGCAATTAAAGGTTAAATGGCCTGTCTAATTCTAAACTCAGTCAGTTGTTAAGAGTCCAGCTAAGCAAGGCACTGGTAGGACATGCCTTTATTCCCAGCATTGTGGAGAAAGATGCAGGGAAATCACTATAAATTCAAAGCCAGCCCGCTCTAGAGAGATGTCCAGGACATCCAGGGCTACACAGAGAAACCCTTTCTTGGAAAAAACAAAAAAGGAGTCCATCTAAGGGTGGGTGAGATGGCTTAGGGCCACAAAATGTGCTGTCCTTAGTTTGATCCCTGGGACCTGCATGGTAAGCAGAAAGGAAATACTGGACTCTCACAAGTTGTCCTTTGTCCTCCACATGTATGCTATGGCATGGGCATATATGCACACACACATACTAAATAAACGAGTAAATAAATAAATGAATTCCTTTAATTACGATGCTTTTCATAATAGAACCCAGTTCAGATCTCTACTTTACCCCAAGCTTCTGCTGACCAAATCTCTTGGCCACAGATACCCCCTGAGCCCACTTTTGTCCATAGAAGGAAGAAACCAAGCCTTGCCCAGGTGAATTTCTAGCAATGCCCACAAAAAGATGAATATGCTGGAGCTATTCCCCCAAAACCTGACCTCTTAAGGTGCAGCTAAAACACAAACCAGCTTGTCATGGGTAGGAGTTTAGCTCTCAGAATCCTGGTAAGGCAACCCTCTGGCTGCCTGTATATGCTTCTGTGAGAAGATGCTGTGTTTGGTGGAGTAAAAGTCAAGGGGGTGCTGGGCAGTAGAACAGAAGAAAACCCATGGTAGTGCTCACAGTTCCTTTTGTTCCTCTTTCAAGATCAATTCCTGGACACCTTGATCCCCGAGCACGCCATGCAGGCTCTTGGCTGCTTGATGGCATCCAGGGTTCTCATGCTGACTCTGGGCAATATCATGCTCAAAAATGCAATTCAGTACACCTGGGGAGGCCTACTGTCACCCATTGCCATAACTACATAATTACCTACAATATCTATTATGAATGTATTCGATGCAAATACAGGTAAGAGCTTTCTCAGACTTTGTCCAATTTGTCATTTTAGCCTGCAGTAGTTGTTTGGCTTTCTTTAGTTTTTTATTTTATTTTATATTTGTGGTGTGAGGAATCGAACTGAGGGCTTCATGTGTGCCAGGCAAACACTGCATTGCACCCTGCCTGAGCAATATCACCAGCCTTCTTTATGCTGATTTTGTCTTTGAAAGAGGTTTCCAGCAAGTTTTCCCTCCTAGTCTTGAGCTAGCTGTATAGCTCAGGCAGGCCTTGAGCTTGTGATCCTCTTGCTTCAGCCTTCCAAGTGGCAGAACGAAGTAGGTCTGTCATAAGTCTATGGACTGCCTGAACTGAGGACTGAATCACACTGTTTCTGTGTCCTCTTCCTCTATTATTCTCTATTATTTGCAAATAGTTGCAAAGGTTATATACTTGTTCATTTTCAAGGACCTCGCCTGGCATGTGTTCCTCATCCCTTTTTTGGGCAGTAACAAGAACTTTTGCTTTATGAAAAGATTGGTGGCAAAAAAAAATGGTCATTTTAGAAATACCTTGTGTTGGCAGAAGCTGTTGATCAAGTGTGTGTCTTCCCAGTGGCTGCTGAAATATTAATACACCATGTCCGTAGCAGCTTTATTCATAATAGCAGAAACCTGGAAACAACCCAGATGCCCCTCAGTTAAGGAATGGATGGAAAAATCATAGTACATTTACACAATGGATTACTACTCAGCAATTTAAGGCAAGAAAATCGTGAAATTGGCAGGCAAATGGTGGGAACTAGAAAAGATCATCCTGAGTGCTCTACCCCATAATCAGAAAGACACACATGGTTGATACTCACTTATAAGTGGATATTAGACATAATATAGGATCATTATACTAAAATTTGTACACTTAAAGAAAGTAAGCAAGTTTGGCTAAGGCCAAGGATCTGGCTTGCTTCCATGTATGTGGACCTATCTGCATTGCCCACGTGGCACGCTGGGTTTGGCTACTCAGAGGCTATGTAAGCTGTGGACTGGCTTTCCCCAGGGTCAGGTGATTGTTCAAGGTTCTTGAATAAACTGCATTGAAAAAAAAAAAGAAGGTAAGCAAGAAGGAGGACCCTGGGTAAGATGCAAATATATTCTTTTAGACAAAAGAACTTAGAAAACCACAGAATCATTGTAAAAACACCTACGTGTGACTCTCTCTAGAATACTACATCTATGTTTTTCATGTGCATTAAATTTTCTTAACCTTTTCTCTCCCCCTTCCCTTTACCTACCATTTTCCCCCTCCTTAAATCTAAAGTATGTACTCATTCTTAAGAACTCACTCACTTTTTTCCCTTTGGCTTGCCCTGATATTCTTCTCTGCCTCTTAGTGCAGACATAGTTTTGCCAAGTGAAGAGCCCTGAGGGGGAGGGGAACTCTTTAGCTACTGGTGGCATTGAATCCCTCCCCAGAGCTGCTCTGTCCTGAGACTCAAAGCTGCTCTCCTCCCAAGCACTGGATTTCCTGTAGTGTCCTGTCCTTGCACAGCTTGGGTCCTGAAACCTGACTAGGGCTGGTGAGGCAATGAAGAAATGAAAGAAACCAGGCACAGAAAACCTGGGAACAAACACTCAGGAGAGGCCACAGCACTCCAGAATCTCAGCATGTTTACTACATACACTGAACAAGAAAGCAGGGTTGAGGGTGCATGGCTGAACAAGGAGGCATGCTTATTTAAATTCAGTAGGCAAAGTCTATAGAGGAGCAGACCTCAGGCTATAAACACCCAGGAGGAGAAAACTACGTAGCCATTTTCCACACACCCACTCCCAACATTCACACTCAATTCCCCAGGGAAGGCCTTGCCATCACTCTGAGCCTCATTTCAGGGGGAGAGTGGGTCTTTACCAGTTTTCTATGAGTCTGAGACAGTTTCCTACTGTCCTTGACATGGCTGTGCCCATGTGGACAACACACATTCACTCAGGGTTTCATAGGCTCCCTATATCTCCACCTTTCTTATTTTTGGATGTTCAGCCTGAAGCTTCACACTTAGTCCAGGGGTATTTCGTTGAAATGGTGACACTAAACTGTAATGATGATAACAAGGAAGAGCATGACAGCTGCTGTGCCCAACACAAAGAGTAGGCTATTTTAAAAGGACTGAAGCTGCGAAGCTCACCAAAGAATGCTTTTGCAACAAGAGCAGAGGAACCAAACTGGTCGCAAGCCTTTTGCTTTTCTAGGATGTGCTGACATGTCTGAGTCACAGCCACTTTATTATAGTGGGTCCAAGCACCCAGGAGGCAGGTCCTAAAGAATTGCCAATTATATTTGCTCTTATTACAGGAGTTGCTTTCACACACGTGTGTGACATACTAAAACCTGTCTAAACTACAGGGCTAAAACCTGCCCCCAACAGTTGGATGGAGCCCACTGGGACTCTGGAATGTTAGAAAAATGCCCCCCTCCAAACAAGGAATCACTAGTAGAAACAGTCATCACAGGATGTGACCAAGTCACTGAAAAGCATAATCCCAGCAACTTCTCCTCTGACTGATATGGACACAATTCCCAGACAAATCAGTAACAGAGCCACTGGGTCATATGAACGAAGTTGTTAAAAACAAAACAAAACAAAACAAACAAAAAACTGGGTAACATTTAAGCCACTGAGATTATTTCCCCTATGGCTACATGCCTCTTTCCTATTGGCCACCTTCTCTCCTTCAGTATACTGCCACCTTCCTGGTGCTGAGGCATCAGGCTAGGGACAACCATCTCCTTGCTGTGGGGGTTGCTATCACCCTATCCCCCACACTGAGCTTGCAGGTCTGGCCTCCACCACCACCATGCTGATTAATTTTAACCAAATATAACACTTTGAAAGCAGGTAAACCAAAAGCGAAAATGGAAAACCTATTCTTGAATCCCTCAGCTATCTATCCACTCGTGAGTTTTTCTCTTCTTTGTCATTTATTTCCAGGAGTCAAATTCACCACCCCTTTCCCTGGAAAGTAAGGGCAGGCCTCCTAAGAACCAATGAAACTGAAATGCCATCCACCTACTTTCAGAGTTTCTTGAAATCTCCCCCGTGTCTACCTATGTCTAGGTTCTCTTTGTTCCCCAAATCTCTAAGTGCTAACATACAGCATATCTCTGAATTCTGCTTATCCAAACGCTTTTATACCTGACAAACTGAAATGTATGCTCTCTATCTTTTTTTACTTTATCCTGATCTCCTTCTTATGTTGCTGTTTCCTCCTTTCCCTTTATTATTCTATCCTTTCCCTTTATTATTCTTGTCTAACTGATCCAAGTCACCTATAGTCACTGTCCACTGGCCTTGTCCTTGTTCAGGGTCTGCTTTTCCATGTTCTGCAAAGCTCTAGGGTCTGATTTAACTGGGGCATTGAAGGAATGAAGAAACCACAGACACATGTAGAAAATCTAGGAATAGGAAGTCTGGGCTCTAAGAGAAACCACAGCAGCACTGAGCCCAGTATGTTTATTATTTACGGTAGAACAGAGAATCAGGGCCACATTATACAGCTGAACAAGGAGACAAAGTTATTGTATACAGATAAACAAGGTGGCAGGATCTATAGTATATAGCCAGGTAAAGGGGTCTGGTTTAGCTAACCTTCATAGCTAGTCTCCCTAGGGGTTCAGTTTTCAGGTGATGAACATCCAGAAGAAGAAAGCTATGGTGGACATATCCTATAAACAATGTAAATCTCCACCAGAGCCCAGAGGAAGGCTTTGACATGCTCATGGATATTAGACATTAATCACTGATGTGGCTGTGTCCAGGTCAATGATGTACATATGCCCAGGACTTCACTTACTCCCAACATTGAAGAAATATATTAGTGTCTATGTTAAACAGGCTATATCTGGAGCCATTGGTGTTCCAGAAGCTCTGGCACCAAATGGAGACCACAGGGTCACAGAGGGGCAGACTGAGGGAACTTGCAAATATCTCACAAGAGTTCCTGGAGAGAGAGAGAGAGAGAGAGAGAGAGAGAGACAGAGAGAGAGAGAGAGAAGGGAGGACACTGAGAAGAGAACACAGGGCCTTACATATACCAGGTAAATGCTCTACCAGCCCAGTTGTTGGTATTCTGTTTTCTTTTATTGTGGTTATTTTTTTTTCAATGCAGTTTATTCAGGAACCTTGAACAATCATCTGACCCTGGGGAAAGCCATCCCATAGCTTAAATAACCTCTGGGTAGCCAACCACAGCATGCCACGTGGGCAATGCAGATAGGTGCACATACATGGAAGCAAGCCAGATCTTCAGCCTTAGCCAAATGTGGAGTTGTTCGTGACAGAGAGCACTCACCATCGGGAAGGTGGAAGGCGGAAACCAGCTCCATCTTTAAGGCATAGCATTCCGCAGCTCTCTACAGTTCCCCCTTTTTATTTTAGACGCATCAGGCAAGAGTAGAGGTCTGATCTCTGATATTAGAAATAAATTGGGACTTTGTACTGATGTTCATTTAGGTGTCATCCACCCAAAGAGCATCAGACCCGTCCGATACCTTTTTCTCATAGGAGGGACCTGGGGCATCAACCCGCATGCAATCAGACATGCTCTTCTCTGGGTCCAAAGCGGCTGACCCTGAGTGCAGTGCTTAGCCTCACATCCTGAACGTAACATTTTAGCTTTTTATGGTAGCCAACCATGCTTGGGGAGACTGTCCTGCTTCAATGGCTGTAAAGGCCTGAATTGTCATGGCTGTATTACGCTGTTGTGAGACTCTAATCTTGCATATATACCACAGACAAACCAAGGAGACCAATACCAGAAGGCCTGCTAATGCTCCCATGCCCGCCCATTCCTTCAGATGATTCATGGCTGCAGCAATCCATGATGATAATCCTGTGGCTAGTCCTGCGTCCACTCTGGTAGAATTTACTATGACAATGGCCACTCTCAGCTGCTCCATCATAGTATCGAATTCTCCAGTCCAATTACCTAAAATATAGCTAGACAATTGTTTAGACAGATTTGCAGCACAGGAAAAATTCTCATGTTATATGCTAGTGACTCAAAGTCCAGCATCTTTTCATTGAAAGCCAAGTTAAGCGATTTGCCATAGGGTATCAATTTGCTCCTGCACGAGGTCAGTCCTCTGACTGAACACCATCAAGCTTCATTTTAGTTGAGCATTAATTCCTTTTTGTACAACTAAGGCATGAGCTACATTGGCTAAATGATTATTCAGTGTCTGAGCAGTCTGCCCAGTATGACTCATGGCTAATGCCCCAGTGGTAGCTCCAACAGCCGCCAATGAGATGGCAGTAACAATGGTGGCTGTAGTTCCAAGATCCCTTTTCTGTCTGAAGAGAGTCATAGCGTGAGGGGCATCAACGGGCACAGGCACCCAGCAAGGCAT
Organism: Meriones unguiculatus; assembly: GCF_030254825.1. Lineage (NCBI taxonomy): Eukaryota > Metazoa > Chordata > Mammalia > Rodentia > Muridae > Meriones > Meriones unguiculatus. The sequence goes on along the minus strand of NW_026843706.1, from coordinate 1,796,048 downwards.
GCGAGTAACCAGGGCATACCTAAATTTACTAGCATTCCAGCATTGGGCAAAAAAGCATGTATCATTACCACAATTACTTGGCTCTATCTGGCTAATAATGAATAAAAATGGGGGATATAAACAAACAGGTGTAGGCTTATAGGAAATATTATGAGAAGCCTTAATCCCCTCGTTGGAACATCCTGCATCAGTTCTAGAACTACCAGTGGTAGTGTCCGAGGTCTGAGTAGGTTCAGGAGACCATTGCCCCCAGGGGCGAGACGTGCTCCATGCCAATTGACGAACTCCATGTTATCCTCCACTTTTGAAAGTCATTTAAGGTTCTTAAATTATTTTTTCCCTTTTTTTTTAAATTTTTCATCAATTACACTTTATTCATTCTGCATCCCCCCATAAGCCCCTCCCTCCTCGCCTCCCAATCCCACCCTCCCTCCTCCCTCGGCTTGCATGCCACTCACCAAGTCCACTGATAGGGGAGGTTCTCCTCTCCTTTCTGATCTTAGTCTATCAGTTCACATCAAAAGTGGCTGCATTGTCCTCTACTATGGCCTGGTAAGGCTGCTCCCCCCAGGGGGAGGTGATCAAAGAGCAGGCCAATCAGATTATGTCAGAGGCAGTCCCTCTTCACATTACTATGTAACCCAATTGGACTCTGAACTGCCCTGGGCTACATCTCGGGGTTCTGGGTTATCTCCATGAATAGTGCTTGGTTGGAGTATGAGTCTCTGGGAAGTTTACTGTGTTCAAATTTTCTTGTTCTGTTGGTCACCTTGTGGAGACCCTGTCCTCTCCAGCTCTTGCTATTTCCCAATTCTTACCTAAAATTCCATTCACTCTGCCCAACAGTTGCCCATCAGGCTCAGCATCTGCTTTGATAGTCTGAAGGGCAGAGGCTTTCAGAGGCAATCTGTGGTAGGTTCCTAGGTTGTTTCCTGTTTTCTTCTTCTTCTGATGTCCATCCTCTTTGCCTTTCCGGATGGGGATTGGACATTTTTGTTAGGGTCCTCTCTCTTGCTTAGCTTCTTTAGATGCACAGGTTTTAGTGGGTTTGTCCTATGTTGTATGTCTATATGAGTGAGTATATACCATGTGTGTCTATTTGCTTCTGGGACAACTCACTCAGGATGATCCTTTCCAGATCCCACCATTTACCTGAAAATTTCATGATTTCCTTATTTTTCATTGCTGAGTAATATTCCATTGTGTAGATGTACCACAATTTCTGCATCCATTCTTCAGTTGAGGGGCATCTGGGTTGTTTCCAGCTTCTGGCTATTACAAATAAAGCTGCTACAAACATGGTTGAGAAAATGTCCTTTTTGTGTACTTGAGCCTCTTTTGGATATATGCCCAGAAGTGGTATGGCTGTATCTTGAGGAAGCGCTATTCCTAGTTGTCTGAGAAAGCGCCAGATTGATTTCCAGAGTGGTTGTGCAAGTTTACATTCCCATCAGCAGTGGAGAAGGGTTCCCCTTTCTCCACAACCTCTCCAGCATGTGTTGTCACTTGAGTTTTTCATCTTGGCCATTCTCATGGGTGTAAAGTGAAATCTCAGGGTTGTTTTGATTTGCATTTCCCTAATGGCTAGTGAGGTTGAGCATTTCTTTAAGTGCTTCTCTGCCATTCGGAATTCCTCTACAGAGAATTCTCTGTTTAGCTCTGTTCGCCATTTTTTAAGTGGATTACTTGTTTTGCTGCCTTTCAGCTTCTTTAGTTCTTTATATATACTGGATATGAGTCCTCTGTCAGATAAAGGGTTGGTGAAGATTCTTTCCCAATCTGTAGGTGGTCACTTTGTTTTGATGACGGTGTCCTTTGCTTTACAGAAGGTTTTCAGTTTCATGAGGTCCCATTTATTGATTGTTGCTCTTAGAGCCTGTGCTGTTGGTGTTCTGTTCAGGAAGTTTTCCCCTGTACCAATGAGTTCTAGGGTATTGCCCACTTTTTTTTCAAGCCGATTTAATGTGTCTGGTTTTATGTTGAGGTCTTTGATCCACTTGGACTTCAGTTTTGTGCAGTGTGACAAATATGGATCTATTTTCATTTTTCTACATGTAGACATCCAGTTAGACCAGCACCATTTGTTGAAGATGCTATCTTTTTTCCATTGTATGGTTTTGGCTTCTTTGTCAAAGATCAGGTGTCCATAAGTGTGTGGGTTTATTTCTGGGTCCGCTGTTCGGTTCCATTGATCCACCATTCTGTTTCTATGCCAGTACCATGCAGTTTTTAAAACTGTTGCTCTATAGTACAACTTAAGATCAGGGATGGAGATACCTCCGGAAGATCTTTTATTGTAGAGGATTGTTTTAGCAATTCTGGGTTTCTTGTTATTCCATATGAAGTTGAGAATTTTTCTTTCCAGGTCTGTAAAGAATTGTGTTGGTAATTTGATGGGCATTGCATTGAATCTGTAGATTGCTTTTGGTAAGATGGCCATTTTTACTATGTTAATCTTGCCAAGCCATGAGCATGGGAGATCTTTCCATCTTCTCATATCTTCTTCTAATTCATTCTTCAGAGATTTGAAATTTTTTTCATACAAGTCTTTGACTTCCTTGGTTAGGGTTACTCCGAGGTACCTTATGTCATTTGTGGCTATTGTGAAGGGTGTTGTTTCCCTAATTTCTTTCTCAGCCCTTTTGTCTTTTTATACAGGAGGGCTACTGATTTTTTTTGAGTTAATTTTGTATCCGGCCACTTTGCTGAAGGTGTTTATCAGCTGTAGGAGTTCCCTAGTAGAGTTTTTGGGGTCACTCACGTATACTATCATATCATCTGCAAATAGTGATAATTTGACTTCTTCCTTTCCAATTTGTATCCCCTTGATCTCCTTCAACTGTCTTATTGCTCTAGCAAGGACTTCCAGCACTATTTTGAAGAGATACGGAGAGAGTGGGCAGCCTTGTCTTGTCCCTGATTTCAGTGCAATTGCTTTAAGTTTCTCTCCGTTCAGTTTGATGTTGGCTATAGGCTTGCTGTATATCGCCTTTACTATGTTTAGATATGTGCCTTGTATCCCTGATCTCTCCAATACTTTGAACATAAATGGATGTGGGATTTTGTCAAATGCTTTTTCAGTATCTAGGGAGATGATCATGTGGTTTTTTTCTTTCAGTTTGTTAATATGGTGGATCACATTGATGGATTTCTGTATATTCAACCACCCCTGCATACCTGGGATGAAGCCTACTTGGTCATAGTGGATAATATCTTTGATGTGTTCTTGGATTTGGTATGCAAGTATTTTATTAAGTATTTTTGCATCAATGTTCATAAGGGAGATTGGCCGGGAATTCTCTTTCTTTGTTGAGTCTTTGTGAGGTTTAGGTACCAAGGTGACTGTGGCTTCATAGAATGAATTTGGTAATATTCCTTCTGTTTCTATTTTGTGGAATAGTTTGAAGAGAATTGGTGTTAGCTCTTCTTTGAAGGTCTGGTAGAATTCTGCGCTGAAGCCATCTGGTCCTGGGATTTTTTTGGATGGGAGACTTTTGATGACCGCTTCTATTTCTTTGGGGGATATAGGACTATTTAGTTGATTTACCTGGTCCTGATTCAGCTTTGGTAAGTCAAATTGTTCAAGAAAATTGTCCATTCCATTTAGATTTTCAAATTTTGTGGCATATAGACTTTTGAAGTAAGTCCTAATGATTGTTTGGATTTCCTCAGTGTCTGTAGTTATATCCCCCTTTTCATTTCTGATTTTGTTGATTTGGGTGGTGTCTCTCTGCCTTTTAGTTAGCCTGGCTAAGGGTTTGTCGATCTTGTTGATATTCTCAAAGAACCAGCTCTTGGTTTCATTGATTCTTTGAATTGTTTTATTTGTTTCCAATTGATTGATTTCAGCCCTGAGTTTGATTATTTCCAGCCGTCTACTCCTTCTTGGTGTGTCTGCTTCTTCTTTTTCTAGGGTTTTTAAGTGAGCCATTAGGGTGCTTGAATGAGCTGTCTCGAATTTCTTCTTGAAGGCACTTAGTGCTATGAACTTTCCTCTTAGCACTGCTTTCATTGTGTCCCACAAGTTCGGGTATGTTGTGTCTTCATTTTCATTGATTTCTATTAAGACTTTAATTTCTTTCTTTATTTCTTCCATGACCCAGCTGTCATTTAGTAACAAGTTGTTCAGTTTCCATGTGTGTGTAGGCTTTTTTTTATTTCTGTTATTGTTGAGGTCCAACTTTATTCCATGGTGATCAGACAAGATACATGGGATTTTTTCAATCTTCTTGTATCTGTTGAGGCTTGCTTTGTGACCCACTATATGGTCTATTTTGGAGAAGGTTCCATGAGGTATTGAGAAGAAGCTAAATTCTTTTGTGTTTGGGTGTAAAGTTCTGTAAATGTCTGTTAGGTCCATTTGATTCATGACCTCTGTCAGAGACAATGTTTCTTTGTTTAATTTCTGTTTTGTTGACCTGTCCTTTGTTGAGAGTGGGGTGTTGATGTCTCCCACTATTAATGTGTGGGGATCTATATGTGCTTTAAATTTTATGAATGTTTCTTTCACAAATGTGGGTGCCCTTGTATTTGGGGCATAGATGTTCAGGATTGTGATGTCTTCCTGGTGGAATTTTCCCTTGATGTGTATGAAGTGTCCTTCCCCATCTCTTTTGATTAATTTTGGTTGAAAGTCTATTTTATCAGATATTAGAATGGCTACTCCTGCTTGCTTCTTGAGTCCATTTGCTTGGAAAGTCGTCTTCCAACCCTTTACCCTCAGGTAATGTCTATCTTTGTGTCTTAGGTGTGTTTCTTGTATGCAACAGATTGCTGGGTTTTGTTTACGTATCCATTCTTTTAATCTGTGTCTTTTTATTGGAGAGTTGAGTCCATTGATGTTGAGAGAGATTAATGACCAGTGGCTGTTAGATCTCTTGATTTTGAAGTTGGCTGTGGTCATCAGGTTGTGTGCTTGGTTGCTTTTTGTTTTACTGAAGTGAGGTTATTTATTTCCTGTGTTTTCTTGAATGTAGCTAGCTTTCTTGGCTTGTATTTTCCCTTCCAGTGTCTTCTGTAATGCTGGATTTGTTTGTAGGTATTGTTGAAATTTGTTTTTGTCATTGAATATCTTGTTTTCTCCATCTATGAGGACTGAGAGTTTTGCGGGGTATAGTAGCCTGGGCTGACATCTGTTTTCTCTTAGGGTCTGCATGATATCCGTCCAGGCCCTTCTGGCTTTTATAGTCTCTTTTGAAAAGTCAGGTGTGATTCTAATGGGTTTGCCATTATATGTTACTTGGCCTTTTTCCCTTGCAGCTTTTAGTATTTTTTCTTTGTTCTGTATACTTACTGTTTTGATTATTATGTGGCGGGAGGATTTTCTTTTCTGGTCAAATTTGTTGGGTATTCTGTAAGCCTCATGTATTCTAATTGGCCTCTCCTTTAGCTTGGGGAAATTTTCTTCAATGATTTTGTTGAAAATATTTTCTGGGCCTTGGAGAAGGGAGTCTTCTTTTTCCTCTATACCTATTATTCTTAGGTTTTGTCTTTTCATATTGTCTTGCATTTCTTGGACAGTCTGTGTCAGGAATTTTTCGGGTTTAACATTTTCTTTGACAGATAAATCGATTTCTTCCATTGTATCTTCTACACCTGAGATTCTTTCTTCCATCTCTTGTAGTCTGTTGGTTATGCTTACCTCTCTAGTTCCTGTTTTTTATTTTTTTTCCCTAGATTCTTCCTTTCCATTATTTCTTCCATTTGTGTTTTCTTTAATTTTTCCAATTCTATCTTCAGGTCTTGAGTTGTTTTGTTTACTTCCTTCACCTGTCTGATTGTACTTTCCTGTTTTTCTTTTAGTTCCTTCAATTCTGTTTCTTTCATTTCATTCAGTGTTTTAAGCATTTCCTTTCTAAAGGCCATAAACTGTTTGGCTGCAGCTTCCTCTATTTCTTTACAGATGGCAATATTCTGTTTGAGTTTATCTTCCTCTATGTCTTTATGAATCTTATTTGTTTTCTCTGTTATCATCTTCATGAGCATACTTGTTAGGTCATCTTCTTGGATTTGAGTTATGGTGGGGTGTCCAGGGCTACTTGCCCCTGGGTGGGTTCTGGAGAGGCTATATTGCTCTGTCTTTTGTTGCTTGACCTTTTACGCTGGCCTCTACCCATTGTGGTATCTTAGGTGTTTGGGGTTATTTTCTGGTGGTTCCTGGTAATCCTGTGGTGGAGAGAATCCCCTTTGCAGAAAGCTGGTTTTTCCTGAAGGATGTCTTCTCAGCTTTTTGGGTATATTCCCTGGATGGCTGGTGTTTTTTCAGGAGATTCTCACCTCAGGGTTATAGACCTGAGTGGTAACTGTGGTCTTCGTTAGTTGAGAGGGTTCTCCTCTCACCCAGGGAAGTCCTGAGGGCAGCTGCCCTGTTTCTGGGTTTCTTGTTGTAAATTTAATGATCAGCTGCTGTGACCCAGTTAGACATCAGGCGCGCATCAACTGTTTGTGCCTGTGTCTGGAGCACAGCTGAGTGCTGGCGCCTCGGCCCCACTAGTCTGCTAGACTTTTTCTAAGGAAGGATTGGGTGATTTAGGTCAGTATAGTTTCCTTCCTTCCCTGTGGATTCTCTGGAGACACGGACTACCAGCGTCTTTTTTTGCGCTGGTGCACACTGCTCAGTGTCCGCCAGCTGGCTGGCTTCAGAAACTGCCTGTGCCTGGAGCACAGCTGTGTGATGGTGGCTCAGTCTCTGCCAGCTGTCTGGTGCGCAGAAACTGCCTGTGTCTGCCTTTGCGGCCTTTGGGAACCTGGGTGCCTCCCTAAGCTGGGTAATTTTCCGGGGACCTTTTCAGGTTGGGGGTGTCGGCTGAGTGCTCTGAGATCAGACCACCATTTCCCTCCCTGTGTGTTTGCACCGGACAGTGAAAGTCATTCGCTGGTGCCCTGGTGCTCACAGTTCTATCTCAGGCAGCGTGTCAGGCACGCAGGCAGGCAGGGCTCAGTGCGGGAACCTGGGTCCCCGGCTCTGGCTCCAGGTTGGCTCCTGGGGTGCCCGTGGACCCCGAGTCTTTTCCAGGAGATGTCTGGGTGACCTAAGGCCGGTCCCAGTCGTTTTCTGTACCCTGGGGTTATCTCTCGACTGAAAATTCCAATCTCTGATAGTGTGGTGTGCACAGTTCAGTCTGGGAACGTGACCAGAGACACTGGCTTGTGGCTCTGGGCTGGGGCTGGGGCTGGCAGCCTTGCCTTGTCCCTGACTTCAGTGGGCTTGATTTATGTTTCTGTTCATTCATTTTGATATTGGCTATAGGCTTGTTGTATATTGTCTTTACTATGTTTAGGTATGTGCCTTGTATCCCTGACCTCTTCAAGACTTTAAACTTGAATGGGTGTTGCATTTTGTCACTTGCTTGTTTTTGGCATCTAAGGAGATGATCATGTGGTTTTCTCCTTCAGGTTTTTTTTTTTTTTTTTTTTTTTTTTTATGGTGGACCACATTATTGGATTTTCATATGTGGAACCACCCCTGCATGCCCGGGATGAAGCCTACTTGGTCACAGTGGATGACATACTTTAAGTGTTCTTGGATATGGTTTGCAAGTATTTCATTAAATATTTTTGTATCAATGTTCATAAGAGAGATAGGTCTGAAGTTCTCTCTCTCTTTCTGGGGGAATGTCTTTGTGTGTTTTAGGAATCCCTTACAGTATTTAACACCTCATTTAAAATTTCTACATAAATGACTTTTTATTTGTGCCTCTCTACCCATTCTGAAGGGAGGGGACTTACTCAATTTCCTTCTGTTTCAAAATGAATATTATTTTTGTGTATGGGTGCTCACAGTGTATATGGAGGTCACTTATCTCCTCCACCTTTAAGCATTGGTGATGGAACTCAGGGGACCAGGTTTGTGTGGCCAATGCCCTTACCCACTGAGCAACCTTACTGCCCCTCCCCTTTTTTGGCATAGAGTCTCATGTATCCCATATTCCCACACTGGAATCAAACTCACTATGTAGCTGGAGAGGTCCATGAACTTCTGGTTTGCCTGCCTCTACCTCTGGAGAACTGAGATTCCAAGGATGCACCACCACTTTCAGTTTATTCCCTACTGGGGATCAAATTGAGGTCTTCATGTACACTGGGCAAGTACCCTAACCAACTGAGGTACAGTCCTGGCTCCTGGTAGCTTTATTTCTAAAACATGGCGTGAGAGAACAAAGTGGTGACTGTAACAGGAAATGCCATTTACTTAGGAAAAGAGGATTGTGGTCCCAATAAACACTTTTTAGTTTATCATCTGAATTAATAAATAATCAGACTTTCTTCCTACCTGCCCTGTTAATGTCTCAAATCAGCATGGAGCCTTCCCTCACAGCACTGACAGCGAAAGAGCAAGAGAGACTCACTATGGGCCTGGTCTGGAAGCTGACATTTCAGAAAAAATAACTCCTCTATATCTGTTCCCTCTAAACAATAAAGCCTTGAAGGAGTACACATCCACCTGCTGCTGTCTCTGCCTGAGGAGGCCTCACCCCTGCCCTAGTAACCACGAAGATCAGTTTCTGCCTAGAGGGGAAGAAAAGTTGTCTCAGGAGACGTTGAAGTAGGAGGCTAGTGCTCTGAGTTGTCAAAGATGCAATTGAGATGCAGCATCAGAACAATGACCACAGCTGCCAGCTTCCACTACTGACCTTAAATTGGCTCCAGTAGCCCACCTCAGAGTCAAACTCTCTTGCTTGAACAACTGAAGGGCAGGAAATGCCAGTCAGCAGTCTGCTTTCCAAAGAACAGCCTAAGCGGCACTGCCCTCTGTTGGTCCTAGAAGAGTATTACAAGGCTGGCTGACAGGGGCAAGTCAGCCCTGGTTTCAGTTCCCAGTCTTGCAGACAAAACAGTAACAAAGGGGTATTAAGATGCAGGTGATTTAAAAAAAAAAAATTATACAAAGAAAACTGATATTTTTTTTCTTTTTCTTTTTTTTTTCATTATTTTCGTTTTGTTGTTGTTGTTTTGCTTTTTATTTTTTTTCTATTGAGACATTTTTGTTTTTTGAGTTATTTTTTGAGGCATAGATCCAGATGAGGTTACAGCAGGCAACTTCTATGGGCCAGGTTGTCCCAAAGATTTAAATGCTGACCTCGCTTCCTTTTATCAAAAGTTTCTCAGGAAAAAAAAAATGCTTTTAAAGGGGCACCAGGGGACTACTGCCAGAGTTCCAGACAGTGGGATACAGAATATCAGCTAAGAAAGCCCAACATTGTACACCAGACTCCTATCCTGTTACCAGCTGAGGGGAGGCAAAAGGAGCCTGTGTCAGAGAAGGTGTGTTGCCATCATCCTTCCAATGCCAACTCCAGAGACTAAGAGACAGATTTAAATGTTCCTAGGTGCAGTCAGGTATTGTTGCCTCTGGATACCAGACTTTGCGGAATTAACAGGGCCTCAGTACACCAGCACAAAGTGGGGCACTGAACCACTCATCTGTACTGAGACTAATCAAAAGGCATTTGAGGTTTTAAAAACAGCTTTGTCCTCAGCTCCAGGCCTAGAACTTAAAGATGCTGCAAAACCTTTTTATCTGTTTGTCTGTGAAGCAAGACAAAGGAGATTTTAATCCCTGGAAATGTCCTGTGACACACTTTCTAAACAATTGGACCCTGTAGTCACCGGGTGGCCCACCTGTCCATGCTGTGGTTGCTTCTGCTGGTCTAATGGACAAACAAACAAACAAGTTAACTCTGGGTCAGGATCTTACACTCACAACATGTCATGTGTTTGAGGCCCTACTCCAAAGATACCTGTAACACTGGCTGTCTAATGCTTCTGTGACTCAGTACTAGGCCCTAATCCTGGATTGTCAGTCTTGCTACCCTGTTTCTTGATGACGACCCAAAGGTCCATGACTGTCCCAAGAAACCAAATAAGTGGGCGCTCCAGTAGTTACTTTAACAAAAACAATGTGGGCCCAAGCCAGGTACCTCAGCTCAGAGAGCATTACTGAAAGATCAGGTGGGAAAAAGAAACATCTACCATCATACATAAGGACAGACATCATACTTTTACTACGGTGCATGTCTATGGTATGATCTATAGAGAAAGAGGACTTCTCAAGGAGAAAAGAAGTCTAGGCTTTCCTGTCATTCTCCTTTTGACAGGGGCCTGGATTCCAGCTGAGAAACTGGAACTGGGCTTCCAGATGAAGAATGGCGTTAGGTTACTTTGAGGGACAGCTAGAGCACCTTAGGGTGAGGCCTGAGTGCTCTAAGGGGTATGGAAAAGGTTTTCCACAAGTGTTACAGTTTAGCTCTTTTAGCATGAGGTCACCAGTGACAATGGAAGCTTGGGCTCTCCAAAGTCTATGCCAGATACCAAAGGATTACAGCTCTTGGTCAAGTTGCTATGCTCAGCACAACAGAGGTGCGGGCCAGATGTTATGCCCTTTCTGTTTGCAGCCAAGACTCACTCCAGGCAAGGCCCAGACCCAATGAGCTGCAACAAAGCAGACTCTATGGAAGATAAATAAAGAATATCATCAGGTCTTGAATTGAGAAAGTGTGTACCTTTATGCCTGTGAAATTAAAGGCAATATAAACTCTTGGCAGAGAGAGGGATTTCAGGAGTGAATGTGTTTGATTCGCTGAGGTCAGTGTTAGGATAGTTCAGTGGAATCATATGGCAGATTCATAAATCAAACAGGTGACTGGTTCCATGTGTGAGGTTTTCTTAATAGAAGGGGGAGGGGTTAACAGAGACCATCTACGGGAAGGGTTCACAAGAGAGAGAGAGAGAGAGAGAGAGAGAGAGAGAAAGAAAGGAGTAAGAGTTCTTTCACAAGGTGACCCAGAGTATGTGCAGGTGGTAGCAGGTGATCCGCAGGTAGCTTCAAAGATGCCTGATGCCACATTTGTCAGGTCCCTTGGGGACTGGCCGGAGAGATGCCTGCTTACACATGCCTTCATTCAGGAAATCAGGGATACTTAAATGGTCCTATCACAAGAAGGAAAATACAGTACTTAAATATCCTATGGGGGAGATCTCCATGTACAATTGAATGTCACTGCTGGACTAAGGTTCTTAGCAGGGTAGGACATTTTTAGGTATTCCAAGGTGCTTGTTAGAGCTCATTCCTTATCAAGGGAAGGTCTGGCCTGTAATGGCCACTGAGGGACATGTGACCTCATTGTAAGACACGGAGTTACTCAGATCAGGGCATTCAATTCAGAACTCTGCTGAGAAAAAGGCTCTATCCTCATAGATGGAGTGCAAATGATTGTCTATCCAGAGATGACAGGCTTCATCCTTATCCAGCAGAGTCCCACACCTTCCGAGGAGATATTTAGCTTCCCCTACAAATTGCTTTCCTCCATTGTCAGTCTGCTGGCCTGGCTGAGAGACAAATGATCTAAGACCTGTGGGTCCTATTGAAATTCTGGTGAGATACCACAGCCTGGTACTGTCTGAGAGTCTATGGTACAACCAAGAAGAGCTAGAGGATGGGGGAAAAAAGAATAGATGCCTGAGCCTGATGGAGGACACCAGAGGGAGAGATAATTCTCTCACCATTTGTTAAAGATGCTATCTGTTTTCCATTGTATTGTTTTGGCATCTTTATCAAAATCAGGTGTCCATAGGTGTGTGCGTTTATTTCTGGGTTTCTCTTTAATTCCATTGATGCAAAAGTCTGTTTCTATGCCAATACCATGCAGTTTTAATTATTGTTGCTCTATAGTACAGCTTGAGATCAGGGATGGAGATACCTCCAGAAGATATGTTTGTTTTTAGGCAGCCTGCTCCTGGGTTACCTAGCAACCTATGATGTCATCATGTGTCCCCTGCCATGTAGCCACACCTGGTAGTGTGGTCAAGTTGCTCCTTAAAAGAATCAGCCAGCCTCTTTGTCCCTCTCTTGAATTTTTGCCCTCTTACTCTCTTATTCTCTCACTCTCCTGTTCCCTCCCCTTTCTCTGTCAGGGCACTCCTTTCTCTTCCTCCTATCATGTCTTCTCTCCCTCTCTCACTCTCCATCTCCTTCTAATAAACTTCTTTCATATGAAATCTGTTGTGCACATCATCATTTCATTGATCCTAACATTAGTGCATTGGAAAAGGCTCACCTGGTAACCCCTGGTTTGTTATACCAGGGACACTTAATCAGACCAAGATCCTGGCAACAGATCATTTTTTTTTCTGTTCTACCTATCCCTAACCTCCACTCAAACATATGACTTAAAACTTACACTCTCCCTCATGTGCCCTGCCCTTACCACACACACACCTGTACCTCTGTTCATGGCTGCTCAGACTCAGCATCCTGTCATGTGCTCTGAGCACTGCGGACATGGTGGACACTCACGCTGCACCAAAATCAGCTGGGGAAACTAAAAGGCTCAGGCCAGAGGCTGAAACTTCTGCTTCAGACACAGGCACAGCCTCCTGCTAAACTATTGCAGGTAGGTAAGCAATTGCTGGGGACCCTCCGCACACACACAGATGGCTGTATGGTGTGCCACAGCCTCAGGCCCAGGGGCGAGGTTTTAAATCTCCCATGGAACACCTGCCACCAGAGGAAGCATGCAAAAGAGGGGTTTCAGTTGCACAGATTTCTGATCAGCCATGCCATATAAATGCAGAGTAATAAACTCTGCTGAGACAGCCTTCCCATCAGCAAGCACAAGGTCTCGCTATGACACTATGGTCACACACCACACATGGACAGCAACAAGTCTCATTTTAAATTGATATGGATGTTTATAAAAATTCAAAGTTATGCTATACAATATATATGATTCAAACCTCATTCAAAATAATTTTTACATGATGCTAAAAATTCAAAGTTATAAAGGTCTCTTCAAATTAAGCTAATTTAAAAATGCATGTCCAACTGCCTAGGTCTCTATCAAATCCTGAAACACTAAATGCTGTTCATCCTGCCATGAGCTGCCTATGATCCAGGTCCACAACTAGTCTTTCTCAGTAACAGTTTTGCGATAATAAATTCAAATGTGATTTTAATAGTGCTTTACATTGTTCTACTATATTATTGGTTTTAAAACTCATAAATCAGGGATTACTATGTACAAGTTTTCACCAGGACTCTAAATTAAGATCTATTGATTTTACAGGATTTATTTATGTTAAAACTTGATCATTGTGCTATGAGTTCACTATCAAAAGGTGAAAATATGCTTGGTCTACTTAACTAAAATTGTAATATTATGAATCTATGGTATAGCCTTAGACTTTTTTAACTTTGAACTTTTTATATACTAAATCAAACAGAAACTATCATGCTCTCACATTAATGGACTATATTTATGACTTTTAACTCTCCAACTTAACAGGGACAAACTTAAAGTCCTAATACTTCATGGTTAAGAAATGAAAGTTTATACCCAGTCATCTCATAGATGATCAAGAACTTTCACATGTTCAAAAACGTATTTATAGTGCTACAGATGCAGACATAGTCTCGCTGCTTACCTAATTTAAGAGCTGAGGATTTTATCTGAGTCACCATACAGGAGTTGGTTTAAATAATAAGAGAGGAGTCTTCCCATTGGGCTCATCTAAAGCAAAAACTATGCTCTAGACCTTGGCTGCTTCTCTGAAGCTGTTGGTATTCCCTCACAAAAAGCAAGAAGTCTGCAATGCCCCACCCCACTGTGGTACAGCCTAAAGTCAACTCTGCCAGCTCGCTATTTCAAAAGCAGCCAAAGGGGACACTGGTCCCACAGCGGCCCCAACAAGCCACACACTGCCTCCTGGCAGACTGGCTTTTGGAAGTCAAAATGTTCCCATTGCAGGCTTGTCCTCTGTGCCCAGCCATAGAGGCTCAACCAGCACAAGGGCCACAGACAGTTCCAGCCTTCAAGCTCCTTGGCCTGATTCAGTGACTTCTACCACCATTGCCCAGCACAGGGTAACATTGCAGGTCTGTTTTGGCCTGACACACAGGCCCCATGGACATATTGCCAACGTCTGTCTTGGGAGACTTCAGATGCCTTCTCAGTCCTTTTTGTATGAAGGAGACCAGGTCTGAAGCCTGAGTCCTAGAGTTGCTATTGTCAGGCCTAGACACAATATGCCTTGTTGCCAGACTCAAGAAACAGGCCTCAGATGGAACCTTTTACCACCCCTTTAGCTAAAGGACAATAAACATTCATAGCAATCTCACCTATGTCTCATAGTAAACAACTAGATAAAAAGGCCTAAGGAAAATGTTGTTTTAGGGTCTCAAATTGTTTTAAGGTTGCTAAATGCAAGTTATAAAGGTTGCAAGGTCTAAGGTGATTTTATCTGAAATAGATAAATATGCTTACTATTTCCTCTTGTTCCTATGTACTGTTATATTAACTGTCCAGAGCTTTGGCCTTTATCACTAGAATCCTGATTTATTAATCTACGTCTAATACAAAAACATTCCACTATACCTCCTAGTATCATGGTTCTAAGCTCAAGATTGTGAATCTCCTTTAAATCTCCATAATGTGTAATCATACTAAAGATTAAGATCAAGTGAGCTTTTGTCCCTTATGCTTCACGATAGCCTTCTGCCTTTTCAGAGCTCACCTTAAAGAATGTTTATGCACTGAACACCAATATGTATGTCTATTGCCTTTAATACAACATGTATTTCAGTGCAGATTACAATTGTGATGCTAACATGTCTAAAGTATTATCTCCTTTGTAAACCTTAAAAGTAATTCTTGGAAACTGCAGGGAATCCACCTGACTCCACCTCTCAGGTCAGTTGAGTTCCAGATGAGTACTGCACCTATTGCCTATCTCAGAGGGTGGGATTCCTCCACTTTCCCTGGTTTTGGGACTTCCCCTTCCTGGCTACTTCATTGCTACATTCCTACATCCAACACTTGCTGATTGGTGAGACTTCCCTTCTGGTCGGCATCAATTCCTGGCTACTTCATTGCTACGATTGTAACCCAGCACCAGCTGATTGGTGAATCTTCATTCTGGTTGGCACAGACCCTTCATACCACTCTCACCATCCTACATCCAAACCCTTCATCTAGGCCCTCCTTCTCCTTTGGTAAGATTTTCCCTCTAATGGCACAGTTTCTCTCCCTCCCGCTCTTGCTCCTCTATGAAAATGCTAGTGCTATGTAAACCATGTCTGCTAAGGGCAACTGTGCCCTTGGTTGCTGGCTAACTCAGACAAGCTCTTGGGACAGATTGTACTAAACTACTGAGTCAAACCTTGCTCTTGGGGCACCTTGACAGGTGACTGTCTCCTTCCTGCCCAATGGGAATAGTCAATTCGTCTATTCCTACAGATTCTCCTCTGGGATGTCTTCTGCAGAATTTCAGATTTCTACACTTATTGCCTGTTTTAATGGCCTCTGAGCTTACACAGTTCTGTAAACAAACTTGGCCTCAATTTCCTTAGATGACAGATCCAAAGCAAAACCTTTTTGATTACTGCCAGAGACTGGGTAAATGGAGGCTCCCTCAGGTAAATGGAGGTTCCCATGTTCAAGTCTCTTTGATCCAAAACTTTCACTGCTGTTTGTTCTCCCAAAATTTTAAACATACATCTTAAGGAATTTTCTCCATAACCCACTTAACTTTGTTTTCTACCTAAAAATATGTTCCTTCCTGACCTAATTTTTTTCCTATATGCATAACAGAGCCAAAGCAGCCACAAGTGTTCCAGTCTGACCTCACAGACATCTATCCATCAATCCCGACCTGCACTTTCTGTCCCAGCCATGGATATTCTCACAGACCCTGGAGAGCATTCAAACAGCCTGTTCTTCCTGGACTTGGCCACCATTTCAGCCTTTTGACCTCCCTAGAGCGTCCCCAGAATCAGCAGGAAGTAGGCAAAAAAGACTCTATGCCAGTTATTCACTTATTACTAACAAAAGTCTGGAATCGTGTGCTTCAGGCCTAGGACAAGTAGCTCCAGGTTCTCTCCCACCATTCTTTTTTTTTTTTCAATGCAGTTTATTCAGGAACCTTGAACAATCCTCGGACCCTGGGGAAAGCCACCCCACAGCTTAAATAGCCTCTGGGTAGCCAACCCAGGCGTGCCACGTGTTCAATGCAGATAGGTCCACATACATGGAAGCAAGCCAGATCCTCAACCTTAGACAAATGTGGAATTATTCGTGACAGAGAGCACTCACCATCGGGAAGGTGGAAGGCGGAAACCAGCTCCATCTTTAAGGCATAGCATTCCGCAGCTCTCTACAGTTCCCACTTTTTGTTTTAGACGCATCAGGCAAGAGTAGAGGTCTGATCTCTGATATTAGAAATAAATTGGGACTTTGTACTGATGTTCATTTAGGTGTCATTCACCCAAATTGCATCAGACCCGTCCGATAACTTTTTCTCAGAGGCGGGACCTGGGGCATCAACCCGCATGCAATCAGACATGCTCTTCTCTGGGTCGAAAGCTGCTGACCCTGAGTGCAGTGCTTAGCCTCGCATCCTGAGCGTATCATTTTAGCTTTTTATGGTATCCAAACATGCTTGGGGAGAATGTCCTGCTTCAATGGCTGTAAAGGCCTGAATGATCATGGCTGCATCACACTGTTGTGAGACTCTAATCTTGCATATATACCACAGGTAAACCAAGGAGATCAACACCAGAAGGCCTGCTAACGCTCCCATGCCCGCCCATTCCTTCAGATGATTCATGGCTGCAGCAATCCATGTTGATAATCCTGTGGCTAGTCCTGCGTCCACTCTGGTAGAATTTACTGTGACAATGGCCACTCTCAGCTGCTCCATCATAGTATCGAATTCTCCAGTCCAATTACCTAAAATATAGCTCGACAGTTGTTTAGACAGATTTGCAGCACAGGAAAAATTCTCATGTTGTATGCTAGTGACACAAAGTCCAGCATACTTTCATTGACAGCCAGGTTGAGTGATTTGCCATAGGGTATCAATTTGCTCCTGCAAGAGGTCAATCCTCTGACTGAACACCATCAAAAATAGGGAACAGAGCTAAACAGAGAACTCTCTGTAGGGGAATATCGATTGACAGAGAAGCTCTTAAAGAAATGCTCAATGTCATTGGCCATTAGGGAAATACAAATCAAAATGACACTGAGATTTCACCTTACACCCATCAGAATGGTCAAGATGAAAATCTCAATTGACAACACATGCTGGAGAGGTTGTGGATAAAGGGGATCCCCCCTCCACTGCTGGTGGGGATGTAAACTTCTACAGCCACTCTGGAGATCAATCTGGCACATTCTCAGACAACTAGAAAAAATGCTTCCTCAAGATCCAGCCATACTATTCCTTGGCATATATCCAAATGATTCTCAAATACACAATAAGGACTTTGGCTCAACCATGTTTGTACCAGCTTAATTTTGTAATAGCCTGAGGCTGGAAACAGCCCAGATGCCCCTCAACTGAAGAATGGATGCAGAAATTGTGGTGCATCTACACAATGAAAAATAAGGAAATCATGAAATTTGCAGGTAAATGGTGGGACCTAGAAAGGATCATCCTGAGTGAGCTGTCCCAGAAGCAGAAAGACACACAAGGTATATATTCACTCATATAGACATAACATAGGACAAACCTACTAAAAACTGTACATCTAAACAAAATAAGCAAGAGAGTGGACCCTAACTAAAATGCTCAATCCCCATCCCAATAGCCAAAGAGGATGAACATCCGAAGAAAGAAAACAGGAAATAACCTAGTAACCTGCCACAGAGGGTCTCTGAAAGCCTCTGCCCTGCAGACTATCAAAGCAGACACTTAGACTTAGGGCCAACTGCTGAGCAGAGTACATGGAATCTTATGTAAGATGTGGGAAATAGTAAGAGCTGGAGAGGACAGGAACCCCACAAGGAGAGCAACAGAACCAGAAAATTTGAACACAGGGAACTTCCCAGAGACTCATACTCCAACCAAGTACCAGGCATGGAGATAACCTAGAAACCCTTTACAGATGTACATGGAATCTTATGTAAGATGTGGGAAATAGTAAGAGCTGGAGAGGACAGTAACCCCACAAGGAGAACAACAGAACCAGAAAATTTGAACACAGGGAACTTCCCAGAGACTCATACTCCAACCAAGTACCAGGCATGGAGATAACCTAGAAACCCTGTACAGATGTAGCCCATGGCAGTTTAGTGTCCAAGTGGGTTCCATAGTAATAGGAAGAGGGACTGCCTCTGACATAATCTGATTAGCCTGCTCTTTGATCACCTTCCCCTCACCAGGGAGCAGCCTTACAGGCCACAGAAGATGACAATGGAGCCATTCCCGATGGGATATGATAGACTAAGATCAGAAGGAAGGAGAAGAGTACCTCCCCTATCAATAGACTTCGGGAGGGGAATGGATGAAGAACGGGAAGGGAGGGTGGGATTGGAAGGGGTGGAAAGAGAGGCTTATGGGGGGATACAAAGTGAATAAAGTGTAATTAGTAAAAAAAATGAAAAATAAAAAATAATAATAAAAAATAAAAATTGAAATTAAAATTACAAGTATGTAACACTACCATACATGGCAATTGCATTTCTTTCTCTTTCTTTCTTTTCTTTCTCTTTCTTTCTTTCTTTCTTTCTTTCTTTCTTTCTTTCTTTCTTTCTTTCTTTCTTTCTTAGTAATAGACAGGCTATTACTCAGCAGCAAAAGCTGGCTTGGAAGTCTCTCTGTAACAAGGATTGTTCTCAAATGCCTGGGTAATTTTCTTGCTCTAAACTCTTCCTGGTGTTGGGATCACAAGCATGAGCCTTTGTGTCCAGTGTAAATAATTAGCGTTGAATGAATGCAGAATTTTAGTTTCTCAAGGTGAGAGCGTTCTGATAATGGATAGTCACAGCATTGGGAAGGTATTTGCCTCCACTGCACTTCTGATTTTATTCTTTGTCCAACTTCACAATTGTAGTCAAGAATAAGAATGCCAGCATTGAGGAGTTGAGGAACATCCTTGACTACCATTGTGAATTTGAGGCCAGCTTGAGCTATTTGAGACATTGTTTCAAAAAAAACCAAGGGCTAGGCATGATGGTGCAAGCCTTTAATACCAGCATTTGGGAGGCAGAGGCAGGAGGAACTCTAATGAATTTGAGACCAGGTTGCTCTATAAATCTAGTTTCAGGCCAGACAGGATTACTTGGAAGAACTCTGTCTCAAGAAACAAAAACCAAAATTAATATGGCGATAACCAGGCACAGGTACTTGTGCTTCCAGCTCCAATACTTGGAAGCCTAAGGCTGGGGAATCTCTGTGCATTTGAGCTCAGCCTGATCTCCCGAATGAGACTACCTTAAAAAACAACCACAATAAAAGAAAAAAGAATACCAACAACTGTGCTGTTAGAGTATTTACCTGGTACATGTAAGGCCCTGTGTTCTCTTCTCACTGTCCTCCCACCACTCTCTCTGTCTCTCTCTGTCTCTCTCTCTGTCTCTTTCTCTCTCTCTCTCTCTCTCTCTCTCTCTCTCTCTCTCTCTCTCTCTCTCTCTTTCCAGGAACTCTTGTGAGATATTTGCAAGTTCCCTGTTCCCTAAGTCTGCCCCTCTGTGACCCTGTGGTCTCCATTTGGTGCCAGAGCTTCTGGAACACCAATGGCTCCAGATATAGCCGGTTTAACATAGACAGTAAAATATTTCTTCAATGTTGGGAGCAAGTATTTCTAAAATGACCATCTGTTTTCACCACCACTCTTTACATAAAGCAAAAGTCCTCTTTACTGCCCAAAAATTGTATGAGGAACACATGCCAGACAAGGTCCTTGAAAAGGAACAAGTATACAACCTTTGCAACTATTTGCCAATAATAGAGAAAGAGGACACAGAAATAGTGTGATTATGTCCTCAGTTCAGGCAGTCCATAGACTTATGACAGACCTACTTGGTCCTGCTACTTGGGAGGCTGAGGCAAGAAGATCACAAATTCAAGGCTTCAAGGCCTGCCTGAGCTATACATCTAGCTCAAGGCCATCATGGGAAACTTGCTGGGACCCTCATTCAGAGACAAAAATCAGCAAAAGGAAGGCTGGTGATATTGCTCAGGCAGGGTGCAATGCAGTGTTTGCCTGGCACACATGAAGCCCTCAGTTCCATTCCCCACACCACAAAAACATATAAAGAAAACCAAACAACTACTGAAGGCTAAAATGACAAAGTAATTGGACAAAATCTGAGAAAGCTCTTACCTGTATTTGCACAGAATGCATTCATAATAGATCTTGTAGTAATTAGGTAGTTATGGCAATGGGAGACAGTAGGTGTCCCCAGGTGTACTGAATTGCATTTTTGAGCATGATATTGCCCAGAGTCAGCATGAGAACCCTGGATGCCATCAAGCAGCCAAGAGGCTGCATGGCGTGCTCAGGGATCAAGGTGTCCAGGATTTGATCTTGAAAGAGGAATAAAAGGAACTGTGAGCACTACAATGGGTTTTCTTCTGTTCTACTGCCCAGCAACCCCTTGACTTTTACCCCCACCAAACACAGCATCTTCTCACAGAAGCATACACAGGCCGCCATAAGGGTAGCCTTACCAGGATTCTGAGAGTTAAACTCCTAACCATGACAAGCTGGTTTGGGTTTTAGCTGCACCTTCAGAGGTCAGCTTCTGGGGAAACAGCTCCAGCATATTCATCTTTTTGTGGGCATTGCTAGAAATTCACCTGGGGAAGGCTTGGTTTCTTCCTTCTATAGACAAAATTGGGCTCAGCATGTATGTGTGTCCAAGAGATTTGGTCAGCAGAAGCTTAGGGTAAAATAGAGATCTGAACTGGGCTCTATTATGAAAAGCCTCCTAAGTAAAGGAATTTATTTATTTATATATTCACTTGTTTATTTATTTAGTATGTGTGTGTGCAAATATGCACATGCCAGAGCATACATGTGGAGGGCAGAAGACAACTTGTGGGAGTCCAGTAATTTCTTTCTGTTTTCCATGCAGGTTCCAGGGATCAAACTGAGATCAGCACATTTTGTTGCCTCAAGCCATCTTACCCACCCTCAGATGGACTCCTTTTTTCCAAGACAGGGTTTCTCTGTGTAGACCTGCCCTTCCTGGACCTCTCTCTAGAGCAGGCTGGCCTTGAATTCACAGTGATCTCCCTGCCTCTGCCTCCACAGTCCTGGGAATAAAGACATGTCCCACCACTGCCTGGCTTAGCTGGACTCTTAACACTGCCTGAGTTTAGAACTAGAAAGGCCATTTAACCTGAAATTGCAGTCCTTGAGAGGTTGAACCGGGAAGATTGCCCTGAGTTAGAGATCAGTCTGTGAGATCCTTCCATAGTGAGTTCTCATCTCAAAACAACAATAACATTGTTTTGTTTGCTTTAGTATTTTTGTTTTTCTGGATTTTACGGTCCTTTTCTGTTTTGATTTAGGTTTTTTATTGTTGTTGTTGTTTTGCTAATTTCTTTCTTTTGGTAAGAGAGTGAGATTATAAGCAAGTACACCTAAAGTTCGGTGGGTAGGGAGGATCTGGGAGAGGGGAAAGAAAATGATCAAAATGTGTTGCATAAAAAACATTTTTATAATTAAAAGCAACAACAAATCCTTAGAAGCTTATATAATCCCAGCACTGGAAGGATGAGGTAGGAAGACTGTACAATTCAAGGTCACCTTGAGCTAAATAGTGAGTATGAGACCAGCCTGCTCTACAGATTGAAAGCCCCCTATGTCAACATGTACCATAGCCCTCTCTACCAAAAGTAGGTCATTGAAAGCTGCGTTGGTGGCAGACACTTAAATATAGTTTCTGCTATTCAGGAAGTTGAGATATGAGCTCTGCTTGAGCACAGGGGTTCAAGAAGAGCCTGGAAAACATAGTAAGATCCCATATCAGAAACAAGACAGCCTTGATTTCTAAGAATTAATGAGGGTTGTAGCTGTTATTCAATGGCATCCCACTTATAGAACATATGTGAGGCTGTGGTTCCTAATATGTTGGGGGCACATAAAAGAAGTCAAAAAAGGTGAGTAATGATTGGATCTAGAGACTCAGAGAGAAAAGAATGGTTTGAGACACAGAGGGAAAAAATGGTTGAAGCCTGGGCTAGCAGTGTAGTAGTGAGAAGCTAGATAGAAAATGTGAAGAATGAGCAGATTACAATGTCCTGGACAACCAGGTTCTGAGCAGGAAAGCACACAATAAATTGAGTGCAGTGTGGAGAAGAGAGCAGGGATGAATCCAGAGATTGCCAAATGTAAAGCTGGAGGACAGGTTCATGACTGTCTAGAGAGGATATCTTGACACTTGGATATTGAGAGAATGGAGATGCTGGATTTGACAAAAAAAAGTGTGCAGTTGGCCCTAAAAATAATCTGATGTTACATTCATTGGAATGGTGAGATATGCAATAATAATGTCCTCTAAGCAACACACAGAAAGTCTGTCCATCCGGAAATGACAGTTCAAAGCTGTGACATAGGCTGCCAGGTTAGAATAATTTAACAGTTTTTTTTTTTTTTTTAATCAGAAGGACAGGATTCTAAGGTCAGGCCTCCACACCATATTTCTGATTTTGACGTTATTCAATGCAAATTTTGAACAGATTTATGAAGCTATATTTCGCATAACAGGCTCCATATTTAAAATTTTATCACAACCAGTTTTGAAGTTAATTTCTCCCTTGCCATGTGTTCAACTGGGATGTAGACTTGTACCTCTTCACTATGGGTTCTTCCAGCCAGCATCTCCTTCGCAAGTCAGGATCACCTCTCTAATCATTTCCCTGTCCTCCCCTTTATACAAAAGCAGT
The DNA here is from genome assembly GCF_030254825.1 of Meriones unguiculatus. Taxonomy (NCBI): domain Eukaryota; kingdom Metazoa; phylum Chordata; class Mammalia; order Rodentia; family Muridae; genus Meriones; species Meriones unguiculatus. Next base: position 1,773,377 of record NW_026843706.1, on the reverse strand, counting down.
AATTTTGTTCTTTACTACCAGGTTCTTTACATTCAATTCCAACTACTCACTCACCGCCAGAGGAATTTTGTTTCCTTCGGGATTTTACCTTCCCAGTTGGCCTGGTATTGAAGGCCTGAATCAATGTGGTTCTAAATCACTGCTTTTAGCTAGCACTTCTCCTGTGCCCAAAGTGGGCAACTCAAACCATATCTGGAGTGAACTGCGATTTCCCATTTTTGTATTCAGCATCAACTCTTTCCCATGACACAGAGTGACCCCATCTCTACTTTAATGAGAACCAGCAATGGTATTCAAACGTTTGCAAAGAACCTCATCTTGAAAATGAGGACACTGAAGCTCAGAGGTATCTGCCCCAAAGATCAGAGATAGGTCTTCAGACCCAAATCTCTCAGTATTTCCATTAAACCATGATCTCTGCACCATATGTCAAGGAGTACCTCAATCAGAACAAAGAATAATGCTGAACATACAAAGGGCTAATGCTCAGCCACTACTGATTTCAGTGGAAGCAGCTTTGTATGAACTAGGTCTGGCCACATAGGCACGGCTGGCCCTAAACTCGTGACAATCATTCTGCCTTATCTTTCCTTTTGCTGGGGTTTATCAGATGTGCCACCATAGCTGGAGGCTTTTTAAAAATCATGGCTAGAGCAACTGGGTCAGAGAATCGAATCCACAGAGGTAGTAAAAGAAATGGTAATATGGGGAGTTTCTAACTTCATGAGCTCCTGAGATGGAAAGTTTGTCAGAGCATTTGTTACCAATGAATTGTGGAATAAAAGCCTGTGTAAAAAACTGGAGTGCGAAGAAAGCAAAGTAATAAATAAAACAAAGGAAGCTGCTGGATGCTATGCCACACACGTAAATTCCACCAATCAGGAGGCAGAGGCAGATGGAGTTTTGTGAGTTGGAGGTCAGCTTGGTCTACAAAGCAGTTCCGGGACAGTCAGGGCTAGACAGACAGCTCTCAACAAAAGAAAACATAGCAAAACAGAACAGAACAGAACAAATCAAAACAAAACAAAAGGAAGCTAATTTGAGGATAGGTAGCCAGGTTTTAATCCTTTCTAGGGCTGCACTTGGTTGAAGAGAATAATGTTCTTCAGTAGAGAATGACCTTCCCTAGTAGAGGATTAGCTTTCTCAGCAAGTGTCTATGTGTTCCTGAACTATACTTCTAGAAGCCACAAACACACTCTCAAGAACCAAAGCCCAATTCAAGTGACATCAAACATTTCTGCTTTCAATCACCTAGTGATGAAAGCAGGTCCATATCAGCAGAGGCAGCAGATGAAAGCCTGTGCCATCTGCCAGATCCAACAGAGAATGGGATCTCAGTGTATACTCAGAGAAAGCTAGCCTTAAGGCTTAGAAAACTTCGCCAAAGAGCCTGTGTACCCCAAAGCAAGAGAACTAAGAAGACCCCCAGATTGGATATATTCAACACTATGACCAGCAAGGAGCCTACACAGGAACCATATGAAGCACCATAGGAGGCTCCCAGAGCAATGAAGTACAAGACAGAGGTAAAAGTTCAAACTGGCTGGTCACCTTCAGATGAAGGGTCGTGAGAAGGACACTGAGAGGCAGCTGCTCCTTTCTTCTGTCTGTCTCTCTCTAGCAAAGCAACCTGGATATAATCAAGAGAAGCATCCCTATAGGCAAACAGCTTAAATACGAAGACTCCAGAGATGATCCCTTGCTGATACGTGATGAGCTGAGGCAATCATATCAGCCAGGTAAACAGCACAGGGACACAGAGCCTCTTTCAGATCTAAGCTGATCTACCCTGCCCCACACCTGACACACCATTCTTTTTCCCTCCTTCTTCCTGAAGGCCATTTTTTTTCTCCCAAAATACAGGCTTAAAAGTATCACCACACTGAAGAAGTTCAGTGGTTGAATACTTGTATGGTATACACGAGGCTTCAGTTCCAACCCCAGCACCACAAAACAAAAACAATAAAGACACACAAACACACACACACACAAAAAAAATCAAAATGCTCCCATACGCACACAAATATGCTTCTTCAAATGTATTCTTTCTCTTGTAAGAGGTCATTACTCCTGAATGGAAGTAAAACGAGTGATAAAATTAAAATTCATATTGTAAGTGGGAAAATGAAATATTAAAACCTTAATGGGACTTGTAGATTAAGTATTAGCATGTCTTTGGCATAGGCAATACTTGTTTCTGATAGCTCCCTATAGATTTATGAGAATAATACTAAAACTACAAGCAAGTGGAAATGTGATCATACAAAGCATTAGAAAAACCCTGAAGACATTTTTAACTACCCTCTCTCTCATCCCACATCAGAACACCTAGCTCTACCTTCCCCTCTGTAATTGTCCTGCTTGTTGATTTTTGAGGGAAGGGTACCATGCATATGAAACTGGCTTTGTACTTGATTTTGTCAAAGGTAGCCTTGGACTCCTAATTGCCCTGCCTCTGCCTGCTGAGTCCTGTGATTAATGTGCCATCTCATTCAACTCTGTTGGCTTGCTTCAGTGTAAACTGATGGCCATCAGCTGTGTCCAGCCTAAAACGTGCCTGGGCCACATATCCATCTTTGGCCTGAGTTTAAGGACAAAGAAAACTTTAGAGGTCAGAGCTGCTGTGAGGTTGAAGGAAGCACTCTGCCAGTTAACTGCTAGGATTTGAGTAGAGCACACAGGCCTGGTCCTTTAGCTGGATGGCTAGGACAGAACGAAGGGGAACCAGCAGGTGACCTCATCATGTGCATACCTCCTTAGGGTCAGAAACCTTCGTCCAACCAGACTCCTTCATCCCCTTGGAGTCTCCAGTATCCACTTGAATGATGAATGTGCAAAAAATGTACAATCAAGTCCCATGCAAATTAGCAGCATATACCCAGCCTTGCATTTTTCAACTTTTCTTGCAATGGGTTTCTTCTGGGAAGGCCCTCAAGTTTTTGTCCACTATCAGCTGAAAGGTTAGTAGTTGATTTGTATAATGGAAATGGATTCCATCAAGCAATTGAGAGAAATGGAAGCTCAAGAAGAGCTCTCAAAGGCTAGCACAGGGCAGCACCTATCAAGACTGTGTGTGCAGGCTGCATACTCCTATTTTCTGAGTGACTCTATTTAGGGCCACCAACCACCAGCAGAGTGAGCTGAGTAAACACTGTCACAGGTACAGAGAACTACAACGAGGGTCCTTGGAGGCTAGGTTGCATGAGCAACTAAGACTAGTATAGTCTAAGGATTGGTATGGTATTAGCACATGTCCCCAGCAGCACCTTCACCCAATTTGCAAGTCACACCTTGCCTTTTGCCTTCTTCAAGAACCCACAGCGCCAATAACTCTAGCCAGAGACTTGGGCACCAAGAGTATCATTTATTTATTTATTAAAATTAAACTTGTTATATGCCACTCATGAGGCTAGACCCTGAGAGAATAAATCATGAACAGTCCTCTTATGATGGGAAACATTCAGCAACATGTTATAACATGTAGGAGGGAAGAGCCACTCTAACTCCTGGCTACATAGAGGGATTGACAATTATCCAGAGGGGATGGGCAATTCAGAAAAAATTCAGAATACCATCAGGATAGGGAATTCAGAAAAAAAGCACTCCAGGGGAACTGAACTGTAAATGTATGTTGAGGCATAAGGAAAATGGATATGGGAACCCCACATCCACTTGAGATCCTTTTCACTTTCGTGGTCGTGCCCCTTTGCCTCTCCCCTTACTTAATGCGGTGTTTTCAGCAGCATGAACATGTTGGCCCGGTGACATGGGCACATCAGGAGACCTAGGTTTTGCAGATGCACTTGGCAGGCTGGGCTCATTCTGTGAGAGTAGCCTACGTCGTTTCCTACGTGGCTTACCCTGTGACATACATATAAATCTATTTTTTCTCTTTCTCCTTCGTTGGGCCAGCAGATACGCAGCCCGACGCTCCTTGGCCTTTTTGTTGGTAATATTTTGCTCAGATCCAGACTCAGGCTCCTGCTCGGGTGCAGGCTCCAGCTGTGGCTGGGCCTTTGCCTCTGCTTCCTCCTTGGGCTCAGGCTCAGGCTGGGGCTTAGGCTCTTGCTCTGCGTGGGGCTGTGGCTCAGGCTGAGGCCCAGGCCCAACCCTACGATGTTTCCTACGCGGCTTACTCTGTGACATACATATAAATCTATTTTTTCTCTTTCTCCTTCGTTGGGCCAGCAGATACACAGCCCGACGCTCCTTGGCCTTTTTGTCGGTAATATTTTGCTCAGATCCAGACTCAGGCCCCTGCTCGTGTGCAGGCTCTGGCTGTGGCTGGGCCTTGGCCTCTGCTTCCTCCTTGGGCTCAGGCTCAGGCTGGGGCTTAGGCTCTTGCTCTGGGTGGGGCTGTGGCTCAGGCTGAGGCCCAGGCCCAACCCTACGACATTTCCTACGTGGCTTACCCTGTGACATACATATAAATCTGTTTTTTCTCTTTTTCCTTTGTTTGGCCAGCAGATATGCAGCCCGCCTCTCCTCAGCCTCCTTGTTGGTAACATTTTGCTCAGATTGACAATCAGGCTCCTGCTCTGGCTCGGGCTCCAGCTGGGGCTCCGATTTAGGCTTAGGCTGGGTCTTGGGCTCCAGCTCTGGCTGAGCCTGTGCCTCAGGGTCTGGCTCATGCTCAGGTTCCTGCTCTGGCTGGGGTTTGGCCTCTGTCTCAGTATTGGGCTGTGTCTCTGGCTCAGGATGGGGCTCTGCCAAAACCTCTGGCTGAGGTTCAGGCTGCCTCTCAGGCTCAGACTGGGGCTTGGCCTCCTGCTCTGGCTGGGGCTCATTCTGTTGGTGCAGCTTCCCCTCTGTCTCTGGCTCAGTCTTTGGCTCTGGCTCTGGCTCTGGCTCTGGCTCTGGCTCTGGCTCTGGCTGCAGCTTTGACTCAGGCTGTGGCTTGAGCTTCAGCTCTGCCTGCAGCTCTCCCTCTGGCTTGGTCACAGGCTCATGCTCTGGCTCTGGCTGTGGCTTGTGCTCAGGTTGAGCTTTTTGCTCAGCCTGAGGCTCGGTCTCTGGCTGAGTTTGCAGCTCCGGGTCTCGCTCCAGCTCTGCCTCTGCCTCTGGCTCTGGCTTAGGCTCACTTGATGGATAGCTGGAAGTTCCATAAAGATCCCACAGGTCACAATCATCATCTGCACTGAGAATGGAATTAATACTTTGAAGCAGTTCTCTTTCATACTCAAGTATTTGGTCCTCATCACGGGAATCATCTGAAATTCAAGAGACATATGTAAATATGCTTCTTCTATCCACTCTGTACATACAGACATCAGGAGGATATTGAACACAAACTAAGCTGAAGTAGTTGAATGTTTGGACATTCTGAATCACAGTTAAAAAACATAGTTTTAGATAGTGCCCTCTATTTTGTATTTTCCTGAGAGAAGTGACTGATAAACTAGCAATGAAAATATGATTCCCATTTGAAATCCTACTGTCTAAAGAGCATGAGGTACTTGCTCAATTGTTCCTTAACACAAATCTGATGCCTTGTGGGTCATAGCCCAATAAGGGTAATTGCTTCAATAAAGCAGTATTTCATGTAAATCAAGTTAAAGTTCTCTAGCTTAGAAAAGTTCTTTATTTAGACACTGTTGTCCAGCTGGACTTTTGGTGCTTGCTGCCTCATATAATAAGGTATGGAGTAGATAGTACATCTTTAACAGTTTTCACTGTTAACCTCTGCTAACTCCAGTCTCCACCCAGCTGGAAAGAAGGTAGAGTAATGCTTCTTCCTCTCTCCTCTTTCTTGTCCATAAAGGATGAAAAGAGAAGAAGAGAGAGGAGCAGAGTTTTGGCAGATAGAACTCTAACCAAATCTAAGGCAACAGGAAGTTGCAATTGTGTTAGGAAATAAACCATGGAGTAGGGACCCCAGCACATGATGGAGAAAGAAAAGGGGGCACTGGCTACAAAATCATCACAAAATTAAGTTTTGCAGAGGCAGATCCTAAAACAGCCACATGTGGCAAGGCTTCGGAGCTCAGCTGTTTCTCTAAGCAGAAATGATACTTGCCTTTGTTGCTCATTTCTTAGATCTTAGATTTCTTTACTTCAATGGGAGATCCAGTGTCAGAAACTGAGTCAGTCACCACACAGCTAAGTTGTAAGGTAGAAAAAGAAACCAAGAAAATATGAGCACAGTATTCTTCTCTTCAGGACATTTCCCCTACTTTCTACAATAAGCATGATCACTTGTTAAATTTTGGGTGTTTCCTACACCAACTCTATTCCCCTTCATTAGATTTGTTAAATCTCTCAATTATTCCTCATTTTCCATGTTTCTATACACCTTTCTACTGCTCTTACAAAAGGAGGTATCTTACAGAAGTGACAATCAGAACAAAGCAAAACCAAACTCCAACTGAGCAAGTAACTCAATGTCTAATGTCTGGTATCCAGTCATGATCTTCTCCAGCTTTACCCTGCATAGCATGCCCAGCTTGTCTCCTAAGATGAGGATGGCTCCATTCCATGACTCCCGCTGTTCTTGGTGCTTGTTCCATGACACTGGCATCTCCAAATGGCTGGAGTCTCTTGCTTCAACTGGGCTGCACTCCTACCAATAGCCTCTCCTGACTTCTCTTTGACAAATGCAGCTCTGCCTCACAGTGCCAAGCCTCAGCTGTTCTTCATGACACATTCATGACTAAATAAACAGTACCAACTGGGTGACTATTGGAGACTGGCAGGTTCTGCTCTCAGCACAAACTTCATACCAGACAAAAGTCTCTGGATCACTCACCCTATAAGCCAGCCTGGCCTGGAACTCAGAGAGACCTGCCTGCCTCTGCCTCTCGAGCACTGGGATAAAAGGCTGTGTACATCACCACATTGGTCATGATGTTTAATTTTTTTCATGTGTATAGGAATATTGCACGTGTGAATGTGCATGTACTATGTGCATACAGTGTATTTGGAGTCCAGAAGAGGACAGCAGATCTTTGGGACTGGAGTTACAGACAGTTGTAAGCCACCATGTGGGTGCTAGGAGTCAAACTTTTGTCTTCTGGAAGATCACCAAGCCATCTCTCCAGCCCCGACACTGGCTGCTCTTGCAGCAGACCATGGTCTGATTCTCAGCACCCACACAGCAGAATAAAACTAGTGGTAACTGGTTCTAGGGGTCTAACACCCTCTTCTAGGCATCATGGGTACTAAGCACATACACATACAAGCAGGCAAATGCTTCTACATGTAAAATAAAGACAACTATGGTTTTTAAAACAATGATGGCACATGACTTTAATCCCAGAACTCTGATAGTTTTAGACCAGCCTTAAGTATGTAGTGAGTTATGGGACAGCCAGGGCTACAAAGAGACTCTGTCTGAAAAGAAAAGGAAAGAAAAAGAGAAAGGAAGAAAGGAAGGAATGGAAAGGAAAGGAAAAGGAAAGGCTTCTCCTAATTTCTAGCACATGGTTATCTTTTGGTTCTCACTCCATTTCTACCTGATCATCACTTTTTCGACAACTTACTGGGACAGCTCTCTGGAATCTCTAAAAGCTAGGCTAAATACGCTGATATTTATATGATGAGGTATTTGTATTGGTTGTCAGTAAGTCACTGTACACTTATAAGATCACCATGAGGCAAGATGCAGCCTGGATCATAAAATAGCATAGCAGGCTAAATGTCTAATTTTTTCTAAATGGTTTAGAATAGAAAGTTAAAAGACATTTTAAAAAACAAACTAGTTAAGAGCATGAATTCTAGAAGTTAAGAAGCAGAGCCCACTAGAGCAAAACCAACCTTTATCTATACAATGATTTCCAGGACAGCCAGGACTACATAGTGAGACCCTGTCTCAAAAAGCCAAAACTAGTCAATCATGGTGATACACACCTTTACTCCCATCCTGAGGGAGGCATAATCATACAGATCTCTATGAGTTACAGCCTAGTCTGGTTTGTAGAGTGAGTTCCAGGACACTGATCTATGTGCCTCCTCATTGCCAGAGACTCCAGAGCAATGCATCTCCTTTATCTGGTATCCCAGGAACCCACATGGACAACAAAGAAAAATCTTGTTCCTTTACAAACTGATTGTGAAAGTTAGGCTGTCCATGGAGTTCCAGGATAGTCAGTCCTATACAGTAAGACTCCATGTAAAAAAAGATACACACACACACCTCTCTATAAAAATGAAGCAACAGCCGAAGAGTTAAACAATGGCCCAAGACAAGAATCAGATACTTTAAACTGGTAATAAAGTCAGACATCCAACATGACGCTGTTGAGAAAATGTGATGTTTACTCTTAAATCTTCTTGCCCAGAACAATGGGTGAAAAAAAAGAAAAGTCAAGTTCCAACAGTTCTCCTAATTCCCAGGACTCTTCCTGCTCTGGCACTGTAGACTTATCTAAATCATAGAAAGAAAAAGTGTTAGGAAGCATCATAAAATCTAGTAGCACATGTCTTTTACTCCTGAAAACTAGCTTATAAATTACAGCTAGTAAAATTTACATTTACCCAAGACTAGTGACATAGATCAGTGGTAGATCACTTGATTAGAATAACTTGGACTCTATATCCAGCAACAAAGAGAAAGAGAAAGAATGGGAGGGAGAGAGAAGTATGAGCCAAAATAATCTGTTTCCTATGAAAGATAGAGAGGAAATGAAAGACCCAGGAACCAAAAAGGGGTAAACAACACATTTAAGAAAGGAATATATTCCCCTGCTCTTGAAAGCAGAGAAATAAATTTCAACAAGCCAGAAAGAACACTAGAAGGGGCCAAACATAGGACCAGATGAATCCAAGTGTCCCCATTCTCATATCAGTCACCTCTACAAAGACATTTAACACATGAACACTCCAATCAAAAGAAGGCTCTACTTACACTCCTCAAACTCTTCATTGTTCCCTCTTATATCCATGTTAATAATATAACTGGAAAAAAAAGAGGATTTTATACTGAGTCCTATGAACAACACAGGCAATAAGATATCAACATTCTCAAATTAATGCCGGGAACAACCAGTTTTCAAAATGCAAGATCAGAAGTAGGTAGCTTTAGGCCCTAACATGTGTCCAGTTCATTCTCAATAGCAAGAGCCTACCTCAAAACTAAGAATATTGTCTTAGATTCTGGTCTGGCTTTAAACCCCCATGTAGTGGAAGGTGACCTTGAAGTTTTTACTGTCCTGAGTTTCCCACTTGAGGGCTGGGATTCACAGCAATGTGTCTGCCATTGATTAATGCCTTGTTGGTGTCTGAGCCAAGTGTGATGCAGGCTAGTCAAATACTCTACCAACTGAGCTACATCTCAGCCCCTATATGTACTTGTCTTTTATTTTTATTTCTCAATTTTTATTTTTAATTCTGTCTGTGTATATATGTCTACATATAGGAGTGCATATATATAGATATATGTCTTGATAGGTGCTATGTGTTATCAAGAATGGAGTGGAAGTCATATAAGAGTAGGCATGAATTTCATCAGAGTGACTTTCTAAAAATTACTCATAGTTAATAAGGTATTGTGTGCTTCATATAATTATAAGCTTCTGCCTACTAATGGAGATGTATAGGGATGTGGAATTCTAGAACCTAAGATACTTGTTTCTTTATAATTCATATTTAAGACTAACCAAGATCAATTCAGTTGAAATGGCTCATCAGTAAGATGTGTTTCCCAGCAAACCTAACAATCTGAATTTGATCCCAGGGACCTACATCATAATAGGAGAAAACCAATTGCTGCAAGTTATCTAATCTCTGATCTCTATACACCTACCATGGCACTTGCATGTACAAACACAAAAAATAAACAAATGTACCCTATGTTTTTTAAATTCACTGAGAAAGTAGGGAATAGTGTTTCAGACCTGAAACCCCAATACAGAGAAGGTAAAAGCAGAAAGATCCCAAGTTCAAGGCTACAAAATAAGTCTTAGTTTCACAAAACAATATGGCCAGTAGTGGTTTACAACATTAATCCCAGAACTGAGGATGAATGAATAAGAAGGCAGAGGCAGGCCAATCTCTGATTTCGAGGACAGCCTGGTCTATAGACTGAGTTCTAAGCCTGAGTTACACCAGAAAACTTTATCTAGAATATATATATATATATATATATATATATATATATATATATATATATATGCCAAAAGCATGTAGTGGACCCTTTATCTACTGTGTCATATTACTGAGGTGTAAAGACAAGCACAGCCCTCAATTTAACCCCCAGCTTTCTTTCAACATGGGTAGTGTTTAATTATTAATTGTTTAACCCCTATTCTCCTGAAAGGTGCTCTCCCAGCCTTGCACCCAGAGCCAACTCTCCCTGCAGTTCCAGCTGCCATGACTGGTGGTCTAGTCTGGCCCAGTCCTTTGGAATGAGCTACACCAGGCCTCAACTCAGGAGGCTGTTGGTCTTACCAGCTCTTTCCACTAAGCAAAAGCCCCCTCATGTTCCCATTGGCTGCTCAGCCAGGGGCTCTCACAAGAGTCCAGTGATATTTCCCACCTCAGGCCACCCCTCCCCAGGAGCCATGCTCCACCTCATTCTCCAACCTACCCTGCTTGGCTCTGCCTTGTCCCACCACTGTCCTGTCCTCATGCCCCACCACCTATTCTCCTGACCAACATGCTCAGCCTGTCATCCCTTCCCAACCCCGCCCCCTTCAAGTACTGTCTCAGGATCCTGGCATCTTCTAGAAATAAAACTGGTGCTTTGTCTTTTTGGCGTATAGGCGTTTCCACCAATCAGGCTTTGAGACCCCATCCCTCCTGCTGGGCCATGGTGGCCATTAGTCTCCTCTCGGCCACACAAGCCCCCCTTTTTAACAATCCTAAGCCCCAGGTTACTAGCTAGACCTCCCAGCACAGCAACATTCTCCTAACCCCTTGGGACATCCCACAGACATGCAGACCATTCTCCCACAGCCCATGAAGCCTAGGCCGAAGGCTAGGCCCCTGTCCGCCCTTTTCCCATGTCTTGGACCCAACCTCCTCTTCCTACTACCCTACCCGTGCCAGGTGCTCCCTGTGTGCGGACCAGCACTGCCTGAAGCCGCCTGGTTCCCCTGGTAACGGCCAAACATTGGAACATTCTAAACAGCCAGTCCCTGGGTTCAGGGTTCACAGCTGCCCTGTTCCCTGCCGCTCCCTTCTCCTCGCCATAACCCCCCTCTGCTCCTAAGGTCCTCTGTGACGTTCATGTCCCGCCCCTAACCCCATCAGAATCCTGGCCCTTTGTGCTTTTCGGCAGCACCTGGATCCATCCCAGGGCCTTCTGCACCGTTGCTGATGGCCTCGGCCCTGATCCTGGCTCCCACGGCCATTTTTTTTTTCTCTGTAAGGGGAGGTGTCTTACTGGATCTCAGTCCTCCTGATCCCAGTTGCCGAAAAGAAACCCAGCTACTCCAAAGTGTTGTCTCTACTTAAACCCGCAATACTCAAAGGAGACCTGGCCCCATTAGCCCACTGTATACACACCTGCTTGTGTGCTTGTCTGGCAAAGGTCCCAGCCACCCCCGCTCCTCTGCTCCTCTGGCGAGCCAGCAAGGGATGTGTGCGGGCAGCGCCCTTAATAGGGCCAAGCCCCTAGGCACCATGGGAGTAGAGGACATATTCCTGCCTTTTTGGGCTTCCACCTCTCAGGATGCCCATAACGACATTTCTGAATATTATAACCATGAGTTTGAGATACCTGCTCCAGTGCTTCTAGAATTGGACATCCCTGTTGAGATGCTACTTCTCACAGAAGGGCACCATTTCAATAGAGAGCTGTACCCAAGCCGGATATTGCGGCTAACCCTCTCTAACAACCCCCTTCTCCACGTAGTTTTTAAGAGCTGATCTTTGTAAGCCCAAGCTGGCTGGAACTGGCCATAGTCCTACCTTTAACTTTGGAGCATGGACCATGCCAGCTTTCTAGCAACTTTCTGAGTTCACAGGGAAAAAAAAGTCTTTACGTTTATTGTTTTATTTCATTTTTTTTTTCCGAGACAGAGTATCTCTGCATAACCCTGGCTCTTCTGGAACTCACTCTGTAGACCATACTGGCAAATGACTCAGAGATCCACCTGCCTCTGCCTCCCCAGTGGTGGTATGGAAAACCTATACCTGGCCCAAACTAAAATAAGAAAATAAATCTCTCTATACCAGAACTTGAAGTCTTCTACCTTGCTTAAACTGCCGGAATGTTTTGAAAATTTCGTCTCTCTGGTCTTCCAACTACCCTGAGCTCTGGCAGAAGACCATTTAGTCCCCTACAGAAGAGAAAGCAGGTGCAACAGCAAAACATCTAGCAATACTGAACTCTGGTGCTGGCATCAAAATTTGTTAGACCCTGAGGAGGGAAAAAAGAATTGGTTACTTTATGTTTTCTGCTGCCCTTTGCAATACATGAGAAAAACAAACAAACAAAGAAGCCTTTTTTACACAATACCTTTCTCTGGCAGACATCAATGTACTTCTTATGCAGTTGCTTCTGGACACTAACCATTGTTCCAGGAGTTTTCTATTTGATTAGAAATGACAGCTAAAAAAGTACAAGACGGGGCATAGTTGTGCAAGCCTTTAAGCCTTTCAACCAAAGATTTGAAAAGTAGAGGCAGTCAGAACTCTGATTTAGAAGCTAGCCTGGTCTACATCGTGAGTTCCAGAACAGATCTCTGATCTAAATTGTGAGCCAAGACAGGCAAGGCTACAGAGAAACCCTGTCTCAAAATAATAAACAAACAAACAAGACTTTGTTCAAATAGAGGATTTGGGTTCACTTCCCACCACCTATACAGTGTCTCACAACTACCCATAAGTCCTTTTCCAGAAAATCCAATGCCTTCTTCAAACCTCTACAGACACTAGGCACAATCGTGCTGCACATACACAAATGCAAGTAATACCCAGACATGCAAAACAAATCTAAATTAAAAAAATTAAAATCTAAATAAAAGGACTTGAGACAAACACAAAAGGCACTGTTTTTACTTCCTAGTCTGTATGAGTCACTAAGCTGAGGCCAAAGGCTGCATTTAGTATGGGAACTTGGGAGACCAACTGCACAAAGAAGTAAAATCTTCTTCTTAAAATAAAACTTCTATGTGAGGCGGGGCATGGTAGCACATGCCTGTATTCCCAGCACTCAGGAAGGGAGGTGCAGGCAGATCTCAGTGAGTTCCAGGGCAGCCTTGTCTACAAAATAACCCAAGGACAGGCAAGGGTATAGGAAAAACTGTCGAAAAAAAGAAAATAAAATAAAAATATTTTAAAAATCCGTTGTTCTTGTAGATGACCTGGGTTCAATTGCCATCACCCATACAGTGGCTCACAATGACCAAAACGTCCAATTCCAGGTAATACAATACCTACTTCACACACCAGGGACAGACATGGTTCCCAGACACAAATGCATACGAAATTCCATCCATATAACAGAAATCTAAATTAAAAAAAAAGTTATAATGTAAAAAAAGGTTCTTGAGCCAGACACATAAGACATTGTTATTCCTCCCTAGTACCAGCTGATCCCTAAGCTGTCCTAGGGGAGGGGGTGATGTGGGCTGGTTTTCTAGCCACTGTAACTCTACTGAGTAGGAAAAGAATGCAGTAAGGCTGGTTCCTCCCCACAGGTGGCTGGACATGTCTCCACCTGTCTGGCCTTTGTTCAGGCTTGTGCTTTAAACTTTATTTCAATACCCCCCCCCGCCAAAAAAACTAATTTATCATACTGCTGTCATCCATTTCTTCCTTCCCATGATCATTTGAAGATCCAATCTTTGGTCTTCCAGAGATGACTCTCAGTGTCCTCCAGATTTATATTCCACAATGGGATCTGAATACCATTACTATATTGCTTCAAAACATTCCTTCATGAGAGCCATCAAGTGATTTAAAATATAAGACCCAAAGGTAAAAATCAAATTGAGTAGTGGTCCCATCAGGGTGGGTATAGTATAGTAACCGAAAGAGAACTGTTATAGGATTTATACCTATCTCTGGAATCCTCTTTCTAGCATCTTTATGGCATTTTGTCCAGTTGCTGCTCCAGCTAGGTAGGTCCCCTAAATAATAGCTAATTTCAGGGAGCCCCTTTTGACTTAGCATTTCAGCCCAATAGATGGGATTATGGGCAAAGGTCTCTTCTAAAATTATGGGCAGAGATAGTGTAGACTCAGGAAGGCTGAAAGGCTAGTCAAAATCTAAGCAACAGGGCAATATCTAATCAGCCATCTCACCCCTGACCTCTGTGTTCACCAAGAGTCCTTATCAGGAATTTACTGATCTTCTTGTGAAAACCCACGCCAGAGTCCCTGTTCAGAGGACCCAGGCTCCAGCTATGGCTACCACAGAAGGGTTTTTATGTAATAAAATCAAAGAGAATTAAATATGTTGAAATTTTTGTAAATTGTTTGTTTTATTTAACTTCAGTGTTTTGTTTTTATTCTTATTTTTCATAAAATTTATTTGATGACATACAGTAGGTTTGCCTGCATGTACAACTGAAAGCCACGAGAGGTCAATAGATCTCATTATATATTTTTCAGAGCCACCCCTTGGTTGCAGAGAACTGAGCTTGTTATGCCATGTTCACCGGACCCTCAGAGACCACCAGGAAACAACTCGATGCAATTGCAAGAGAGCTTTATTACGAGAGTAATCGAACTCGGGACCCAAGTCTCACTGAAGCAGCAGTAGAGAAGTGGAACCCTGAACTTCGAGTGACCAGGATTTTTAAAGGGAAATTCTGGTAGCAGGGGTTTTCCATGGCAGCAAGCAGGAGGGCACAAGCCTTGGCGTTACAGAATTGGGTGAAGTTTAGCAGGGCGAGGTGACCTTTTCTGAGGAACACAATCACAATGGCTAAGGCATATAATCACAATGGCTATTTTTCTAAACCACATCTTAAACATTGGAGAGAATTCCCCCACCCCACCCCCCGATTCTCAACCGATTCCCATTGATTATTGCCAGGGAGTTTGTCTCCATTTTCTATGAAGCATTTATTCTGTTATATTTCCTGGAGGCTGTTGCTAGGAGAGTTAACTTTGTTTTCTGCCAGGTGTACATCCTGTGATATTTCTAGGTACATGAATTCAGTTCCCAGTCAAAATCTTTATTTCAAAATGGAGTTATATTCAGGCTAACTTAAACTCTTCAAGCTCAGGACCTCGGGAAGAGCAAGCAGTGCTCTTCAACTCTGAGCCATCTCTGCAGCCCCAAAGCAATTGTTCTTATAAGGACCTGAATTCAATTGCCAGCACCCATCTAGTGGCTCACAACTACCAGTAACTGCAGTTCTAGGGAAGACAATGCCTTCTGCCAAACTTTAAACACACCAGACACACTCATAGGAGACTGACACAAAGGCAAGCAAAACCTCATACATGTAACACAAACGTAAATAAAAGTGTTATCATTTAAAAAAAAGGCCTTGGGCCAGACACAAAGGACACTGATGTATGTGCCTCCTCATTGCCAGAGACAGCAGAAGCTCAGAGCAATGCATCTTTGGTGTCTGGGATCCCAGGAACGACATGGACAACAAAGTAAAATCTTGTTTCTTTACAAACCGAATATGAAAGTTAGGCTGTCCATGGTGGCTGCTACCTATAATCCCAGCATGTGGGGGAGGAACAGGAAGGCAGACACATGTGAGTTCAAGGCCAGTCTGGTTTACAAAGTGAGGATAGGTCATCCAAGCCTACAGAGAATCCCTGTATCAAAAAGTCTAATCAGAAAAAAAAAATCATTAAAATAGACCTGTTGTTTTAGAGAAACTGGCTTCAATTCCCAACAGCCATACACTGGCTTACAACCACTGGTAACTTCAGGTTCCGGGATTCCATGCAGTCTTCCAAAATCAGTTCCCATGCACACTCACGGTCTACTGGCAGAAACACAAGCAAAATCCCTTATATGCAAAGCAAATAAATCAATTAAACTTAAAAAAGGGTCTTGAGCCAGACACAAAAGATTCTGTAATGCCTCTCTATTTCCAGCTATTTAAATCTCCCATTTGTCTGGGAACCCATGATCCCACCTGCAAAATAAAGTAAAAGCTTCATCCTAAAAAATAAAAATTCAATGTTGGGCTGTGCATGGTGCCCTAGGCCTGTATCCCCAGCAGTCAGTAAAGCAACAGTAAATAGATCTCTGTGAGTTCCCAGACAGCCTAGTCTACATGTATGCCAAGGACAGGCAAGGCTACAGAGAAAGCCTGTCTTAAATATAAAATAAAACATTTTAAAAATTACTTGTTCTTATAAAATCTTGGGTTCAATTACCATTACCCACACAGTCATTCACAACTACCAATAACTCTGGTTCCAGGGAAGACAATGCAATCCTCGAACCTCTAAGGGCACCAGGCAAACACATGATGCTTAGATACTAATGCAAAGAAAACCTCCTACTTGTAAAGCAAATCCAATTTAAGACTGTTTTCTGAAAAAACAATAATAATAACTTGAGCCATACATAAAGGGCACTGGTATAGCCAATTAGTTCCAGCTACAGGGAAAGCTAAGCCTAATGTATGGGGTCAGTCTGGGAGCCCAGGTGACCACTTGCAAAACAAAGGAAAACTGTGCTTCGATTTTTTTAAAGGTTTATTTATTTTTATTACAATTTATTCTTTGTATTACAGGTGTAGCCCTCTCCCTATTTCCCTCAAATCCCACCCTCCTCCCCCTGGCCACTGATACGGGAGGTCCTCCTCCCCTCATATCTTACTCTAACCTACCGGGTCTCAGCAGGACTGGCTGCCTTGTTTTCCCCTGTGACCTGGTTAGGCTGCTCAGCCTCTCTGTGAGGTGATCAAAGAGCAAGCCACTGAGTTCCTGTCAGAGAATTTAGGCAGAGTGCAGGGAATCTTATGAAAGAAGAAGAAAATGAAATACAGGACCTCCACAAGGAGAGCATCAGAATCAAAATATCTGGGCACAGGGGTCTTTTCTGAGAATGATATTCCAACCAATTACTGTGCATGGAGATAACCTAGAAACCCTGCCCAGATGTAGCCTATGGCAGCTCTGTCTTTAACTGGGTTTCCTAGTAAAGCCATGCTCCTTGACAATTAAAATTCAGTGTGTGATGGGAATGGTGGCCCATGCATATAATACCAGCACTCAAGGAGGCAGGCAGGTGTCTGTGAGTTCAAGGCCAGCATCGTCTACAAAGTGAGGCCAGGGCAGCTAAGGACAGAGAGAAACCCTATCTCAAAAACAAAATGAAAAAATTTTACAAAAGCCCTTGTTCATATAGAGGACCTGGTTTCAATTCCCAGCACCTGTATAGTGGCCCACAACAATGGATATCTCATGTTCTAGGGAAGACAATGCCTTCTTTCAACCTAAGAAAGACTTTCTGTTGGCTTGAGCCCATTTCCAAGCAGTCTTCTCTGGTGTATACCCCATAATACCTCCACCTCTAAGTGTGAGGAGTTCTGAAATTGACAAATTTTTTGAGCTATTTTACCCAAGTCCAACATTTTTTGTGAGTTTTCAGCACAAAGTCACAATTACATTGTAAATGAGAATGTACTACCCTTAGGGAAATATTTCTTGGAATTTGAGGTTGATATTGCAAATATGTGTGCATGGTTTTCATTTTTCTTAAAAAATCTGTAAGTGTCTGAAGACAGAGTCAGTTCTGGTGGCACATGCCTATAGTACCAGTACTTGGGTGGTAGAGGCTAGAGGATCAGGAATTCAAGGCCAGTCTCAGTTTGCTTTATGATTTAAGGCTAGCCTGAAGTGAAGAGTGAAGAGGAAGTGAGGAGGGTACTATTGCTGAGCGTGGAGATAAGTTCAAACCCTAAGGGACACAAGCACATGCTGGTTGTTTAAACCTGGGATGGTCGTTCCTGCTTGCAACCCCAGTACCGGGCAGGCTGAGACAGGAGGATTGCTGTGGGTCCTGGGAAACAGAGTGAAACTCTGTGTCAACCAATAAACAAAAAGTAAGAAATTGGTTGCTTGGACAAAGAATGAAAGTGGTACAAGTTTTGGTGAGACACATAAAGAAAACATGTAAATTGGGTGGGCATGTTAAAGCATACCTGTTATCTCAGAGTATGGGAGGTACTGGTATGGACAATCAAAAGTTCAAGGTTATTCCGGGCTACAGAGTTAGTTTGAGGCCAGCTTAGGCTATGTGACGCTCTGCTGTAAAATAACAACTAAATAAATATGTAAATAAAATTTTAAAAGATAAAGAATGTTAGATCCATAGGCAATAGCAGAAAATGAAAGGGCACAAAATTACCTCAAAGCATGCAGATATTAAAGTGAACAGGATGTCATGAGGGAACCAGATGTTCACAGAGTATCTGTGCAAGATACAGTTGGTGCATTTCTACATATAGAGGGAAAACGGTTCCCTTCCATTGGACTAAGCTGGACATGCTCCCGGACCACATGGTAATAATTAATAGCTTCCGGCACAAGGCAAATACCTGGCATCAGGCAGGTGGAAGGAGAGCATGTTACCCATGTAGAATGCCCCGTCTCGTCATGACAGAGCATGAGGATAAGTCTTAAATTCTGATTCTCCTGCTTCTTTTTCCTGAGTGCTGAGATTACAGGTCAGTGACTCTACAGTTGGTTTATGAAGTTCTGGGGGACACACTCAGGGCCTCCTTGCATCCACGGCAAGCAATCTAGTAACTGAGTTACATTCTCAACACTGGATTGCTCGTTTTGATATGTGTGTATGCGTGTGTGTTGCATTGATGTATGTGTGAATACTCCAATGGAAGCTAGAAGTCAGTTTTCCCTTGATCACTCTCCACGCTATTATTTTTTTTAATAAAGTGGCTGAATTTTTGCTATTTTAAGTGTGTGTGTGTTTCTGGGAATGGGACTGCAAATGTACTTCTGCATGTGTTCGTATGCTGTCAGAAGCTTGAGGTATCAAATCTCTGGAGCTTTATTTACAGACAGTGGTGAGCTGTCTGATTGAGGGTGTTGGAAGTTGAACAGAGGTCGTCTGCAAGAGCAGCACAAGCTCTTAAACACTAAACCATCTCTTTACCCCTACCCACAGTGTTATTTTTCAATACTCGTTCTTTCACTGAACTTGGAGCTCACCAATTAAGTTAGGCTAGTGCTCCAGAAAGTCCTTGGAATCCATCTGTTTTCACCAACCTCCACCGCAGCACTGGGGTTACAGATGTTTGTTCCCAATTCTTGGCTTTTACACTGAAGCTGCAGATCCAAACTCAGATCCTTAAGCAAGCACAGTACACATGTTACCCACTGAGGCTGCAGCCCAGGACATTTTGCATGATTATAAACATAGTTTTTCTGCTTGGGATATAGATCCAGTAGGAGAATACTTAACTAGCATTCAAGAAGCACTGGATTAGACTCCTCTTCAGTGAACTAGGTGTGGGGTCCTACACATGAAAGTTAAGTACTTATTGTTAGGACCAATGAAATGATGATGGCACAACAGATTTTATAGGAAAGAGGTTTACTAGATGGAGAGGAAGAGAGAAAGAGAGAGAGACAGAGAGAGAGAGAGAAAGAGAGAGAAGAGGAGAGCAAGACATAATAGGGGGAAGGGAGAAGGTCCCTAGAGAGAGACAAGGGAGAGGGCAGGAGAGTAACCTAGAAGCAAGCTGCCTAAATAATAACATCCCTCCCTTTTTCTATAATGAAATATGAGGAGCTGGGGCTGATTCTCATATAAGGCAAGTTAAAGTACACAAATGTAGGTTAAATCGAAGCAAGGTTGCCATGCAAGTGCATAAGGGAAAGAGAGAGAAAAAAAAAAAAAAACAATAGCAACAAAATATTACATGGTCAAGATTACATGGTCAAGAGGAGGAGGGGAAGCCCCTGCCCTGGAAAGATCATGGTAGAGGATTGCCAGTACAGAGTTCCTAGCCACGCAAGGCAGCAGGTAGGGACTGAAGAATGGTGGGAGAACCTGGAGCTACTTGTTCTGGGCCTGAAGCACATGATTCCAGACTTTTGTTAGTAATAAGTGAATAACTGGCATAGAGTCTTTTCTGCCTACTTCCTGCTGATTCTGGGGACGCTCTAGGGAGGTCAAAAGGCTGAAATGGTTGCCAAGTCCAGGAAGAACAGGCTGTTTGGATGCTCTCCAGGGTCTGTGAGAATATCCATGGCTGGGACAGAAAGTGCAGGTCGGGATTGATGGATAGATGTCTGTGAGGTCAGACTGGAACACTTGTGGTAGCTGCTTTGGCTCTGTTATGCATATAGGAAAAAATTAGGTCAGGAAGGAACATATTTTTAGGCAGAAGACAAAGTTAAGTGGGTTATGGAGAAAATTCCTTAAGATGTATATTTAAAATTTTGGGAGATCAAAGAGCAGTGAAGGTTTTGGATCAAAGAGACTTGAACATGGGAACCTCCATTTACCTGAGGGAGCCTCCATTTACCCAGTCTCTGGCAGTAATCAAAAAGGTTTTGCTTTGGATCTGTCATCTAAAGAAATTGAGGCCAAGTTTGTTTACAGAACTGTGTAAGCTCATAGGCCATTTAAACAGGCACTAAGTGTAGAAATCTGAAATTCTCCAGAATACATCCCAGAGGAGAATCTGTAGGAATAGACGAATTGACTATTCCCATTGGGCAGGAAGGAGACAGTCACCTGTCAAGGTGCCCCAAGAGCAAGGTTTGACTCAGTAGTTTAGTACAATCTGTCCCAAGAGCTTGTCAGAGTTAGCCTGCAACCAAGGGCACAGTTGCCCTTAGCAGACAGGGTTTACCTACCACTAGCATTTTCATAGAGGAGCAAGAGCGGGAGGGAGAGAAACTGTGCCATTAGAGGGAAAATCTTACCAAGGGAGAAGGAGGGCTTAGATGAAGGGTTTGGATGTAGGATGGTGAGAGTGGTATGAAGCGTCTGTGCCAACCAGAATGAAGATTCACCAATCAGCTGGTTTTGGGTTAAAATCATAGCAATGAAGTAGCCAGGAATTGTTGCCGTCCAGAAGGGAAGTCTCACCAATCAGCGCTTGTTGGATGTAGGAATGTAGCAATGAAGTAGCCAGGAAGGGGAAGTCCCAAAACCAGGGAAAGGGGAGGAATCCCACCCTCTGAGATAGGCAATAGGTGCAGTACTCATCTGGAGTTCAACTGACCTGAGAGGTGGAGTCAGGTGGATTCCCTGCAGTTTCCAAGAATTACTTTTAAGGTTTACAAAGGAGATAATACTTTAGACATGTTAGTATCACAATTGTAATCTGCACTGAAATACATGTTGTAGCAAAGGCAATAGACATACATATTGGTGTTCAGTGCATAAACATTCTTTAAGGTGAGCTCTGAAAAGGCAGAAGTCTATCATGAAGCATAAGGGACAAAAGCTCATTTGATCTTAATCTTTAGTATGATTACACATTATGGAGATTTAAAGGAGATTCACAATCTTGAGCTTGGAACCATGATACTAGGAGGTATAGTGGAATGTTTTTGAATTAGACGTAGATTAATAAATCAGGATTCTATTGATAAAGGCCAAAGCTCTGGACAGTTAATATAACAGTACATAGGAACAAGAGGAAATAGTAAGCATTTTTATCTATTTCAGATAAAATCACCTTAGACCTTGCAACCTTTATAACTTGCATTTAGCAACCTTAAAACAATTTGAGACCCTAAAACAACATTTTCCTTAGGCCTTTTTATCTAGTTGTTTACTATGAGACATAGGTGAGACTGCTATGAACGTTTATTGTACTTTAGCTAAAGGGGTGGTAAAAGGTTCCATCTGAGGCCTGTTTCTTGAGTCTGGCAACAAGGCATATTGTGTCTAGGCCTGACAATAGCAACTCTAGGACTCAGGCTTCAGACCTGGTCTCCTTCATACAAAAAAGGACTGAGAAGGCATCTGAAATCTCCCAAGACAGAAGTTGGCAATATGTCCATGGGGCCTGTGTGTCAGGCCAAAACAGACCTGCAATGTTACCCTGTTCTGGGCAATGGTGGTAGAAGTCACTGAATCAGGCGAAGGAGCTCAAAGGCTGGAACTGTCTGTAGCCCTTGTGCTATTTGAGCCTCCATGGCTGGGCACAGAGGACAAGCCTGCAATGGGAACATTTTGACTTCCAAAATCCAGTCTGCCAGGAGGCAGTGTGTGGCTTGTTGGGGCCGCTGTGGGACCAGTGTCCCCTTTGGCTGCTTTTGAAATAGCGAGCTGGCAGAGTTGACTTTAGGCTGTACCACAGTGGGGTGGGGCATTGCAGACTTCTTGCTTTTTGTGAGGGAATACCAACAGCTTCAGAGAAGCAGCCAATGTCTAGAACATAGTTTTTGCTTTAGATGAGCCCAATGGGAAGACTCCTCTCTTATTATTTAAACCAACGCCTGTATGGTGACTGAGAGAAAATCCTCAGCTCTTAAATTAGGTAAGCAGCGAGACTATGTCTGCATCTGTAGCAGTATAAATACGTTTTTGAACATGTGAAAGTTCTTGATCATCTATGAGATGACTGGGTATAAACTTTAATTTCTTAACCATGAAGTATTAGGACTTTAAGTTTGTCCCTGTTAAGTTGGAGAGTTAAAAGTCATAAATATAGTCCATTAATGTGAGAGCATGATAGTTTCTGTTGGTTTAGTATATAAAAAGTTCATAGTTAAAAAAGTCTAAGGCTATACCATAGATTCATAATATTACAATTTTAGTTAAGTAGACCAAGCATATTTTCACCTTTTGATAGTGAACTCATAGCACAATGATCAAGTTTTAACATAAATAAATCCTGTAAAATCAATAGATCTTAATTTAGAGTCCTGGTGAAAACTTGTACATAGTAATCCCTGATTTATGAGTTTTAAAACCAACAATATAGTAGAACAATGTAAAGCAGTATTAAAATCACAATTGAATTTGTTATCGCAAAATGGTTACTAAGAAAGACTAGTTGTGGACCTGGATCATAGGCAGCTCATGGCAGGATGAACAGCATTTAGTATTTCAGGATTTGATAAAGACCTAGGCAGTTGGACATGCATTTTTAAATTAGCTTAATTTGAAGAGACCTTTATAACTTTGAATTTTTAGCATTATGTAAAAATTATTTTGAACGAGGTTTGAATCATATATATTGTATAGCATAACTTTGAATTTTTATAAACATCCATATCAATTTAAAATGAGACTTGTTGCTGTCCATGTGTGGTGTGTGACCATAGTGTCATAGTGAGACCTGGTGCTTGCTGATGGGAAGGCTGTCTCAGTAGAGTTTATAACTCTGCATTTATATGGCATGGCTGATCAGAAGTCTGTGCAACTGAAAACCCTCTTCTGCATGCTTCCTCTGGTGGCAGGTGTTCCATGGGAGATTTAAAACCTCGCCCCTGGGCCTGAGGCAGTGGCACAACATACAGCCATCTGTGTGTGTGCGTAGGGTCCCCAGCAATTGCTTACCTAAATGGAATAGTTTAGCAGCAGGCTGTGCCTGTGTCTGGAGCAGCAGTTTCAGCCTCTGGCCTGAGCCTTTTAGTTTCCCCAGCTGATTTTGGTGCAGCGTGAGTGTCCACCATGTCCGCAGTGCTCAGAGCACATGACAGGATGCTGAGTCTGAGCAGCCATGAAGAGAGGGACAGGTGTGTGTGGTAAGGGCAGGACACATGAGGGAGAGTGTAAGTTTTAAGTCATATGTTTGAGTGGAGGTTAGGGATAGGTAGAACAGAAAAAAAAGTTCTGTTGCCAGGATCTTGGTCTGATTAAGTGTCCCTGGTATAACAAACCAGGGGTTACCAGGTGAGCCTTTTCCAATGCACTAATGTTAGGATCAATGAAATGATGATGTGCACAACAGATTTCATATGAAAGAAGTTTATTAGATGGAGATGGAGAGTGAGAGAGAAGGAGAGAAGACATGATAGGAGGAAGAGAAAGGAGTGCCCTGACAGAGAAAGGGGAGGGAACAGGAGAGTGAGAGAATAAGAGAGTAAGAGGGCAAAAATGCAAGAGAGGGACAAAGAGGCTGGCTGATTCTTTTAAGGAGCAACTTGACCACAGTACAAGGTGTGGCTACATGGCAGGGGACACATGACGACATCATAGGTTGCTAGGTAACCCAGGAGCAGGCTGCCTAAAAACAAACATATCTTCTGGAGGTATCTCCATCCCTGATCTCAAGCTGTACTATAGAGCAACAATAATTAAAACTGCATGGTATTGGCATAGAAACAGACTTTTGCATCCATGTAATTAAATAGAAGATCCAGAAATAAACGCACACACCTATGGACACCTGATTTTGATAAAGATGCTAAAACAATACAATGGAAAAAAGATAGCATCTTTAACAAATGATGAGAGAATGATCTCTCCCTCTGGTGTCCTCCATCAGTCTCAGGCATCTATTCTTTTTTCCCCCATCCTCTAGCTCTTCTTGGTAGTACCATAGACTCTCAGACAGTACCAGGCTGTGGTATGTCACCAGAATTTCAATAGTACCCACAGGTCTTAAGGTCATTTGTCTCTCAGCCAGGCTAGCAGACTGACAATGGAATAGAACAATTTGTAGGGGAAGCCAAATATCTCCTAGGAAGGTGTGGGACTCTGCTGGTAAGGATGAAGCCTGTCATCTCTGGATAGACAATCATTTGCACTCCATCTATGAGGATAGAGCCTTTTTCTCAGCAGAGTTCTGAAATGAATACCCTGATCTGAGTAACTCCATGTCTTACAATGAGGTCACATGTCCCTCAGTGGCCATTAGAGGCCAGACCTTCCCTTGATAAGGAATGTGCTCTAACAAGCACCTTGGAATACCTAAAAATGTCCTACCCTGCTAAGAACCTTAGTCCAGCAGTGACATTCAATTGTACATGGAGATCTCCCCCAAAGGATATTTATGTACTGTATTTTCCTTCTTGTGATAGGACCATTTAAGTATCCCTGATTTCCTGAATGAAGGGATGTGTAAGCAGGCATCTCTCCAGCCAGTCCCCAAGGGACCTGACAATTGTGGCATCAGGCATCTTTGAGGCCACCTGTGGACCACTGCTACCACCTGCACATACTCTGGGTTACCTTGTGAAAGAACTCTTACTCCTTTCTCTCTCTCTCTCTCTCTCTCTCTCTCTCTCTCTCTCTCTCTCTCTCTTTCTTTGTACCCTGCCCGGAGATGGTCTCTGTTACCCCCTCCCCCTTCTATTAAGAAAACCTCACACATGGAACCAGTCACCTGTTTGATTTATGAATCTGCCATATGACTCCACTGCACTATCCTAACACTGACCTCAGCGAATCAAACATATTCAATCCTGAAATCCCTCCTTCTGCCAAGAGTTTATATTGCCTTTGATTTCACAGGCATAATGGTATATACATTCACACTTTCTCAATTCACGACCTGATGAGATTTTATATTTATCTTCCATAGAGTCTGCTTTGTTGCAGCTCATTGGGTCTGGGCCTCGCTTGGAGTGAGTCTTGGCTGCAAACAGACAGGGCATAACATCTGGCCCGCACCTCTGTTGTGCTGAGCATAGCAACTTGACCAAGAGCTGTAATGCTTTGGTGTCTGGCATAGACTTTGGAGAGCCCAAGCTTCCATTGTCACTGGTGACCTCATGCTAAAAGAGCTAAACTGTAACACTTGTGGAAAACCTTTTCCATACCCCTTAGAGCACTCAGGCCTCACCCTAAGGTGCTCTAGCTGTCCCTCAGAGAAACCTAACCCCATTCTTCATATGGAAGCCAAGTTCCAGTATCCCAGCTGGAATCCAGGCTCCTGTCAAAAGGAGAATGACAGGAAAGCCTAGACTTCTTTTCTCCTTCAGAAGTCCTCTTTCTCTATAGATCATACTATAGACATGCACTGTAGTGAAAGTATGATGTCTGTCCTTATGTATGATGGTGGATGTTTCTTTTTCCCACCTGATCTTTCAGTAATGCTCTCTGAGCTGTGGTACCTGGCTTGGGCCCACATTGTTTCTGTTAAAGTAACTACTGAAGTGCCCACTTATCTGGTTTCTTGGGACACTTATGGACCTGTGGGTCGTCATCAAGAAACAGGGCAGCAAGACTGACAATCCAGGATTAGGGCCTAGTACTGAGTCACAGAAGCATTAGACAGCCAGTGTTACAGGTATCTTTGGAGTAGGGCCTCAAAGACATGAGATGTTGTGAGTGTAAGATCCTGACCCAGAGTTAACTTGTTTGTTTGTTTGTCCATTAGACCAGCAGAAGCTACCACAGCATGGACAGGTGGGCCACCCAGTGGCTACAGGGTCCAATTGTTTAGACAGTGTGTCACAGGACATTTCCATGGATTAAAATCTCCTTTGTCTTGTTTCACAGACAAACAGATGAAAAAGTTTTGCAGCATCTTTAAGTTCTAGGCCTGGAGCTGAGGACAAAGCTGTTTTTAAAACCTCAAATGTCTTTTGTTTAGTCTCAGTACAGATGAGTGGTTCAGTGCCCCACTTTGTGCTGGTGTACTGAGGCCCTGTTAGTTCCACAAAGTCTGGTATCCAGAAGCAACAATACCTAACTTCACCTAGGAACATTTAAATCTGTCTCTTAGTCTCTGGAGTTGGCATTGGAAGGATGATGGCAACACACCTTCTCTGACACAGGCTCCTTTTGCCTCCCCTCAGCTGATAAAAGGATAGGAGTCTGATGTACAATGTTCGGCTTTCTTAGCTGACATTCTGTATCCCACTGTCTGTAATTCTGGCAGTAGTCCCCTGGTGCCCCTTTAATAGCATTTTTTTTTCCTGAGAAACTTTGGATAAAAGGAAGCGAGGTCAGCATTTAAATCTTTGGGACAACCTGGCCCATAGAAGTTGCCTGCTGTAACCTCATCTGGATCTATGCCTCAAAAAAATAACTCAAAAAACAAAAAAGTCTCAATAGAACAAAAATAAAAAGCAAAACAACAACAACAAAACAAAAACGAAAACAATGAAAAAAAAGAAAAAGAAAAAAATATCAGTTTTCTGTGTGTAATTTTTTTTTTAAATCACCTGCATCTTAATACCCCTTTGTTACTGTTTTGTCTGCAAGACTGGGAACTGAAACCAGGGCTGACTTGCCCCTGTCAGCCAGCCTTGTAATACTCTTCTAGGACCAACAGAGGGCAATGCTGCTTAGGCTGTTCTTTGGGAAGCAGGCTGCTGACTGGCATTTCCTGTCCTTCAGTTGTTCAAGCAAGAGAGTTTGACTCTGAGGTGGGCTACTGGAGCCAATTTAAGGTCAGTAGTGGAAGCTGGCAGCTGTGGTCATTGTTCTGATGCTGCATCTCAATTGCATCTTTGACACCTCAGAGCACTAGCCTCCTACTTCAACGTCTCCTGAGACAACAGTTCCTCTCTTCTAGGCAGAGACTGATCTTCCTGGTTACTAGGGCAGGGGTGAGCCCTCCCCAGGCAGAGACAGCAGCAGGTGGATGTGTACTCCTTCAAGGCTTTATTGTTTAGAGGGAACAGATATAGAGGAGTTATTTTTTCTGAAATGTCAGCTTCCAGACCAGGCTCATAGTGAGTCTCTCTTGCTCTTTCACTGTCAGTGCTGTGAGGGAAAGCTCGATGCAGATTTGAGACATTAACAGGGCAGGTAGGAAGAAAGTCTGATTATTTATTAATTCAGATGATAAACTAAAAAGTGTTTATTGGGACCATAATCCTTTTCTCCTAAAGTAAATGGCATTTCCTATTACAGTCACCACTTTGTTCTCTCACGCCATGTTTTAGAAATAAAGCTACCAGGAGCCAGGACTGTACCTCAGTTGGTTAGGGTACTTGCCCAGTGTACATGAAGACCTCAATTTGATCCCCAGTAGGG
Organism: Meriones unguiculatus; assembly: GCF_030254825.1. Lineage (NCBI taxonomy): Eukaryota > Metazoa > Chordata > Mammalia > Rodentia > Muridae > Meriones > Meriones unguiculatus. Next base: position 1,745,643 of record NW_026843706.1, on the reverse strand, counting down.
AATAAACTGAAAGTGGTGGTGCATCCTTGGAATCTCAGTTCTCCAGAGGTAGAGGCAGGCAAACCAGAAGTTCATGGACCTCTCCAGCTACATAGTGAGTTTGAGTCCAGTGTGGGAATATGGGATACATGAGACTCTATGACAAAAAAAGGGAGGGGCAGTAAGGTTGCTCAGTGGGTAAGGGCATTGGCCACACAAACCTGGTCCCCTGAGTTCCATCACCAATGCTTAAAGGTGGAGGAGATAAGTGACCTTCATACACACTGTGAGCACCCATACACAAAAATAATATTCATTTTGAAACAGAAAGAAATTGAGTAAGTCCCCCCCTTCAGAATGGGTAGAGAGGCACAAATAAAAATTCATTTATGTAGAAATTTTAAATGAGGTGTTAAATACTGTAAGGGATACCTAAAGCACACAAAGACATTCCCCCAGAAAGAGAGAGAGAACTTCAGACCCATCTCTCTTAGGAACATTGATACAAAAATATTTAATGAAATACTTGCAAACCATATCCAAGAACACTTAAAAGATGTCATCCACTGTGACCAAGTAGGCTTCATCCCGGGCATGCAGGGGTGGTTCCAGATATGAAAATCCAATAATGTGATCCACCATAAAAAAAAAAAAAAACCTGAAGGAGAAAACCACATGATCATCTCCTTAGATGCCAAAAACAAGCAAGTGACAAAATGCAACACCCATTCAAGTTTAAAGTCTTGAAGAGGTCAGGGATACAAGGCACATACCTAAACATAGTAAAGGCAATATACAACAAGCCTATAGCCAGCATCAAAATGAATGAACAGAAACATAAATCAAGCCCACTGAAGTCAGGGACAAGGCAAGGCTGCCCACTCTCTCCATATCTCTTCCACATGGTACTTGAAGTCCTAGCTAGAACAATAAGACAACTAAAGAAGATCAAAGGGGATACAAATTGGAAAGGAAGAAGTCAAAGTATCACTGTTTGCAGATGATATGATAGTATACATGAGCGACCCCAAAAATTCACCCAGAGAACTCCTTCAGCTGATAAAAACCTTCAGCCAAGTGGCTGGATATTAAATTAACTAAAAAACAAAACAAACAAACAAACAAACAAAAAAACAAAACAAAATAGTAACCCTCCTGTATACCAAAGACAAAAGGGCTGAGAAAGAAATTAGGGAAACAACACCATTCACAATAGTCACTAATAACATAAAGCACCTTGTTGTGACTCTAACCAAACAAATGAAAAACCTGCCTGAAAAAAAAATTTCAAGCCTCTGAAGAAAAATTGAAGATAAGAGGAGATTTAAAGATCTCCTGTACTCATGGATCGGCAGGAATAACATAGTGAAATTGGCCATCCTGCCAAAAGCAATCTACAGATTCAATACAATTCCCATCAAAATACCAATACAATTCTTTACAGACATTGAAGGAAACTTCATGTGGAAAATAAAAAACCCAGAATTGCCAAAACCATCCTGTACCACAACAGGTCATCCTGAAGTATCTCCATCCCTGATCTCAAGCTGTACTACAGAGCAATAATAATAATAACTGTATGGTACTGGCATAGAAACAGAATTTTGGATCATTGGAACCGAATAGAAGAACCAGAAATAAACCCATACACCTAAGGATACTTGATTTTTCACAAAGAAGGCAAAACCACACAATGGAAAAAAGACAACATCTGCAATGTGCTGGTCTAAGTGGATATCTATATGCCCCCAAATGAAAATATATCCATATTTCTCACCCTGCACAATACTAAAGTCCAAGTGGATCAAAGACTTCAACATAAAACCAGACACACTAATTTGTTTAGAAGAATAAGTGAGGAAGAGCCTAGGACTCGTTGGCAAAGAGACAAATTTCTGAAGAGAGCACCAACAGCACAGGTTCTAAGATCAACAATCAGTAAATGGGACCTCATGAAACTGAAAAGCTTTGATAAACAAAGGACACTGTCATCAGCATAAAATGACAGCCTACAAACTGGGAAAGGATCTTCACCAACCCTATATCTGACAGAGGGCTAATATCCAGAATATATAAAGAAGTTAAAAAGCAACAAATCAAGTAATCCAATTCAAAAATAGGGTACAGAGCTAAACAGAATTCTCAAAGAGGAATATTGAATGGCAGAGAAACACTTAAAGAAAAGATCAACCTCCTTAGTCATCAGTGAAATGCAAATTAAAACAACCCTGAGATTTCACCTTACACCCATCAGAATGGCTAAGATCCAAAACTCAAGTGACAACACATGCTGGAGAGGATGTGGAGAAAGGGGAACCCTCCTCCATTGCTGGTAGAATGTAAACTTGGGAAGTCACTTTGGAAATCAATCTGGTGCTTTCTCAGACAATAAAGAATAGGGCTACCTAAAGATCCAGCTCTATCATTCCTGGACATATCTCCAAGAGATGCTCAAGTATAGAACCATGGCATTTGTTCAACCATGTCCATAGCAACTTTATTTGTAATAGCCAGAATCAGGAAACAGTATAGATGTCCCTCAACAGAGGAATGGGTACAGATTGTGGTAATTTACACAGTGGAATACTACTCAGCAATTAAAAACAAGGAAACCATGAAATGTGCAGGCTAATGGTGAGATCTAGTAAAAATCATCCTGAATGAGGAATTCCTGAAGCAAAAAGACACACATGGGATATACTCACTCATAAGTGAGTATAAGATAAACATACTAAAATCTGTAAACCTAAAGAAGATAAGCAGGAAGGAGGATCCTGGGTAAGATGATCAATCCTCACTCAGAAAGACAAATAGGGTGGACATGGGAAGAAGAAGAAAACAGGAAACAGGAGAGGAGCCTACCACAGAGGGCTTCTGAAAGACTGTAGCCAGCAGTGTATCAAAGCAGATGCTGAGACTCATAACCAAACTTTGGGCAGAGTGCAGGGAATCTTATGAAAGAAGGGGAAATAGAAAGACGTGGAGGGGACAGGAGCTCCACAAGGAGAGCAACAGAACCAAAAAGTCTGGGCACGGGGGTCTTTTCTGAGAGTGATACTCCAACCAGGGACCACTCATGGAGATAAACTAGAACACCTTCTCTGATGTAGTCCATGGCAACTAAGTATCCTAGTGGGTTCCCTAAAAAGTGGAACAGGGACTGTCTCTGACATGAACTCAGTGGCTAGCTCTATGATTACCAACCCCTGAGGTGGAAGCAGCCTTATCAGGCCACAGAGGAAGAGAATTCAGCCAGTCCTGAGGTGACCTGATAGGCTAGTGTCAGATGGAAAAGGAGGATGACCTCTCCTATCAGTGAACTTTGGAGTTTATGTCAAGTTCACATAAGAGTAGCTAGAACACTAGTTTTTTCCATCACTTTAATTTCTGTTCTGTATCTCAGTGGAATGTGGGGAAATTCAGCCTGAGTCATTCCTGCCCTCCTGATGTCAAGTGTTGGTCTCTGAATATTCCACCTGGCCTGCTATATAGGAGGGAGTACACAAAGGTTGGAGGCCCATCTCTCAGTGTTGTTCGTGACTTTCTGCTAAGCCACTTATTGTCCCCTTTCATTACTGTTTTGTCCAGAAGCTAAGGGAGTCTGTCAGTTGGTTGGAGGCTGGCTGCTTCCAGTTCATCTCCTTAAACCATCCAAGAGCCTCTTTGCGAGTACTAATAGGAAACTTGTCCAAGCAACCTTCATAGTCCCTTCTCTTCTTCTAGCCAGGATGTATTCATCCCATGAGGCAAGCAAGGCTTATTTTACCACAGTATAGGGAGAAAAGGGAAAATACAGGAAGAGAAACTAGGCCTCAGTCTATGGCAGCTAAGAGGCTGAGCCAACCAGCTGTTGAGTGGGATAATTAAAACTGATATAACATCAGAAATAAATCAGTATTGGCATCTATTTATTTATGTAGGTTTTTGCTGTTTTGAGACAGCAATAGATAACCCAGGTTGGCTGTTAAAGTATGCAGCACAGGCTGACCTAGAACTCGTGATCCTCCTCCTTCTGCTATGATTGATTACAGGCATGTTCCACCATAGCTGGCTCCAGTCTAACTTTAAAAATATTTATATTGGTAGAGGGAGCAGATGGAGAGATGGCTCAGCGATTAAGAGCACTTGTTACTCTGGCACAGGACACAGGTTCAGTTCCCAGCACCCACATGGTGGCTCACAGCCATCTATAACTCCAGTCAAAGGGGATCTGATGCTCTCGTCTGACCTCCATGGGTACGAGGTGTGCATATGGTGCACAACATACATTTGAGCAAAGCACTCACACATATAAAATGAAATTCACTCATTAAAAAAAACACTCATTCTCATAAAATAAATACATCCAAAATAGGATGAAATTCTGTGACTTTGTTAAAGAATGTGTGGGTGTTTGCACGCATGCTAATGTTCGCGTTTATGTGTGGATACCTTTGTGTACATATGTGTTTGTAGCACCTGTAACTGCATGTGGAGGACAGGTCAGCCACAGGTGAAGCTCCTCCAGAGTTGCTTGCTTGTTTTTGCTTGCCTCCACAGACAAGGTCTCTCAGTCGACCTGGAGCTCACCACCTGGAAGAATAGCCAGCTGGTCAGTGAGCCCAGGGACCTGCCTACTCCACTCACCTAGCACTGGTATAACAAGCATGTGCTACCATGTCTGGCTCTTTGTTGTGTTTCTTATATGTGAGGAGTCCAGAAGAGGACATCACATCCCCTGGAGGTAGAGCTATACACAGTCAAGAGCTCCCTCACTTGAGTGCTGGGAACTGAGTTTGGGTCCTCTGGAGGAGCAGCAAGTGCTCTTCACAGGTGAGCAGCTCCCTATCCCCTTGCTGTTGTTTGGAGACAGAGTGATGCCCTGTGTCCTAGGCTGGCCTCACATTCACAGCACTTGCCACAGCATCTCAAGTACTGGGATTATAGCATCTACTGCCACTCCTGGCTAGTGCTGAGGGTGGAACCCAGGGCTTCATATGCGCCTGGCAATTCTTGTCCCCCTAAGCTATACCCCCAGCCCTAGCATTCCTTTTATTTAAAAAAGATTTTGTTTTTATTTTTATTCATGCGTGTCTATATGAATGTATACCTTGTCTGTTTGAATTCTGTGGACCTGGAGCAATTTTAAGCTATGAAATGTGGACCCTGGAAACCAAATTCTAGTCTTGCAGAAGAGCAGTAAGTCCTGCTAACCACTAAGCCATCGCCCTAGTCCCAGGAGTATTTCTGATAGCCAAAGATAGAAGCAGCAGCCAGCATATGAAAGCAGCCTAAATGTCCACTAATGAGTAAATTCATAAACAAAACGGAAAATATCTCTGGGATTGTAGCTCAGTGGTAAAGCCATTCATTGTCCCAAGCATAACCTGAAAAACCAAACACACAATAAAGTGTATATTAATAAAAGAACTTTATTAAGCCTTAAAATGAAAGGAACATTTGATATGTTCTGCAGCATGAATGAGACTGATGGACATGATGCTAAGTGAAATGAGCCAGCTGGAAATGGACAATTTCCACATGGAAGAAGGACCCAGAAGCCTGGAGCTGAAGTTCAGTGGTAGATCAACAGCCTTTAGTGTTGGACACACTAACATGTTCTTCAGCACTACAGAGGAAAATACCCAGAACCGTCAAGTTCATAGACAGAAAGTTCAGTGGTAGTTGACCGAGGCCGGAAGCATGAAAGATTGTGACAGTGTTCTGTTAGATTTTGAGAAAGGACATATCTAAGGGCTAGCCTCTGACTCACTGAACAAGTGAGAATGTCCTTGAACTTTTTTCTGACCTTCCTGCTTCCACCTGCCAAGTGCTGCTCTTACAGGCATGCAGCACCATGTCTGTGTTATGTGGCACTATGGATCAAACCCAGGATTTGCATATTCTATGCAATCATCTTATCAACTGAACCATAGCCTCAGCTCAGCTCCTGTTTTTCCTTGTTTGTTTGTTTGTTTGTTTATAGGGTCTCATGTGATTCAGGTTTGACAAGAACTCAGCATAGAACCAAGGCTGGCAGAGAATTCCTACTCCTCCTCCTAAAATTACAAGTATGTAGCACTACCATACAGGGCAATTGCATTTATTCATTTATTTATTTACTCATTTAATTTGAGGCAGGCTCTTACTCAGCAGCAAAAGCTGGCTTGGAAGTCTCTCTGTAAGAATTGTGTTCTCAAATGCCTGGGCAATTCTCCTGCTCCAACCTCTTCCTGGTCTTGGGATCACAAGAATGAGAGAATGAGCCTTTGTGTCCAGTGTAAAGAATTAGCGTTGAATGAATACAGAATTTTAGTTTCCCAGTGTGAGAACGTTCTGATAATGGATAGTCACAGCACTGGGTATGTACTTGCCTCCACTGCATTTCTGATTTTATTCTTTGTCCTACTTCACAATTGTAGTCAAGAATAAGAATGCCAGCATCATTGACTACCATTGTGAATTTGAGGCCAGCTTGAGCTATATGAGAACTTGTTTCAAAAAACCAAGGGCTAGGCATGATGGTGCAAGCCTTTAACACCAGCATTTGGGAGGCAGAGGCAGGAGGAACTCTAATGAATTTGAGGCCAACTTGGTCTATAAATCTTGTTTCTGGGCAGACAGGGCTACTTGGTGGAACTCTGTCTCAAGAAACAAAAACCAAAACTACAAATGGCAAAAAGCCAGGCACAGGGGCTTGTGCTTCCAGCTCCAATACTTGGAAGCCTAAGGCTGGGGAATCTCTGTGCATTTGAGCTCAGCCTGATCTCCCGAATGAGACTGCCTTAAAAAACAACTGCAAGAGGGGCAAGATGGCGGCGCCAGGAGGACTCTCATTCTGAGCAGCAGCACAGCAGGATCAGCACAGTGACCAACAATCAGAACTCTCGGCCATAAAACACAGTCATTGTGTTTCCTAGGTGAGAGGATACCCCACGGTGGGTGATTCAATCTGCTTTTAACCTACCCGGCTAAACCTCGGAAGAGATTCCGGTTCCGCCAGATGCTTGGCTGCCAGCCGCCAGCCCCAGCCCCAGCCCAGAGCCACAAGCCAGTGTCTCTGGTCATGGTCCCAGACTGAACCGTGCGCACCACACTATCAGAGATTGGAATTTTCAGTCGAGAGATAACCCCAGGGTACAGGAAACGACTGAGACCGGCTTTAGGTCACCCAGACATCTCCCGGAAAAGATTCGGGGTCCACGGGCACCCCAGGAGCCAGCCCGGAGCCAGAGTCGGGGACCCAGGTTCCCGCACTGAGCCCTGCCTGCCTGCGTGCCTGACACGCTGCCTGAGATAGAACTGTGGGCACCAGGGCACCAGCAAATGAGTTTCACTGTCCGGTGCAAACACACAGGGAGGGAAATGGTGGTCTGATCTCAGAGCACTCAGCCGACACCCCCAACCTGAAAAGGTCCCCGGAAAATTACCCAGCTTAGGGAGGCACCCAGGTTCCCAAAGGCCGCAAAGGCAGACACAGGCAGTTTCTGCGCACCAGACAGCTGGCAGAGACTGAGCCACCATCACACAGCTGTGCTCCAGGCACAGGCAGTTTCTGCGGCCAGCCAGCTGGCAGACACTGAGCAGTGTGCACCAGCGCAAAAAAAGACACTGGGAGTCCGTGTCTCCAGAGAATCCACAGGGAAGGAAGGAAACTCTACTGACCTAAATCACCCAATCCTTCCTTAGAAAAAGTCTAGCAGACTAGTGGGGCCGAGGCGCCAGCACTCAGCTGTGCTCCAGACACAGGCACAAACAGTTGATGCGCGCCTGATGTCCAACTGGGTCACAGCAGCTGATCATTAAATTTACAACAAGAAACCCAGAAACAGGGCAGCTGCCCTCAGGACTTCCATGGGTTAGAGGAGAACCCTCTCAACTAACAAAGACCACAGTTACCACTCAGGTCTATATCCCTGAGGTGAGCAACTCCTGAAAAAACACGAGCCATCCAGGGAATATACACAAAAATCTGAGAATACATCCTTCAGGAAAAACCAGCTTTCTGCAAAGGGGATTCTCTCCACCACAGGATCCCCAGGAACCACCAGAAAATAACCCCAAACACCTAAGATAGCACAATAGGTAGAGGCCAGCACAAAAGCTCAAGCAACAAAAGACAGAGCAATATGGCATCTCCAGAACCCACCCAGGGGCAAGTAGCCCTGGACACCCCACCATAACTGAAATCCAAGAAGATGACCTAACAAGTATGCTCATGAAGATGATAACAGAGAAAACAAATAAGATTCGTAAAGACATAGAGGAAGATAAACTCAAACAGAATATTCATCCGTAAAGAAATAGAGGAAGCTGCAGCCAAACAGTTTATGGCCTTTAGAAAGGAAATGCTTAAAACACTGAATGAAATGAAAGAAACAGAGTTGAAGGAACTAAAAGAAAAACAGGAAAGTACAATCAGACAGGTGAAGGAAGTAAACAAAACAACTCAAGACCTGAAGATAGAATTGGAAAAATTAAAGAAAACACAAATGGAAGAAATAATGGAAAGGAAGAATCTAGGGAAAAAAAAAAAAACAAAACAGCAACTAGAGAGGTAAGCATAACCAACAGACTACAAGAGATGGAAGAAAGAATCTCAGGTGTAGAAGATACAATGGAAGAAATCGATGTATCTGTCAAAGAAAATGTTAAATCCGAAAAATTCCTGACACAGACCGTCCAAGAAATGCAAGACAATATGAAAGGACAAAACCTAAGAATAATAGGTATAGAGGAAAAAGAAGACTCCCTTCTCCAAGGCGAGAAAATATTTTCAACAAAATCATTGAAGAAAATTTCCCCAAGCTAAAGGAGAGGCCAATTAGAATACATGAGGCTTACAGAACACCCAACAAATTTGACCAGAAAAGAAAATCCTCCCGCCACATAATAATCAAAACAGTAAGTATACAGAACAAAGAAAAAATACTAAAAGCTGCAAGGGAAAAAGGCCAAGTAACATATAATGGCAAACACATTAGAATCACACCTGACTTTTCAACAGAGACTATGAAAGCCAGAAGGGCCTGGACGGATATCATGCAGACCCTAAGAGAACACAGATGTCAGCCCAGGCTACCCCGCAAAACTCTCAGTCCTCATAGATGGAGAAAACAAGATATTCAATGACAAAAACAAATTTCAACAATACCTACAAACAAATCCAGCATTACAGAAGACACTGGAAGGGAAAATACAACCCAAGAAAGCTAGCTACATTCAAGAAAACACAGGAAATAAATAACCTCACTTCAGTAAAACAAAAAGCAACCAAGCATACAACCTGATGACCACAGCCAACATCAAAATCAAGAGATCTAACAGCCACTGGTCATTAATCTCTCTCAACATCAATGGACTCAACTCTCCAATAAAAAGACACAGATTAAAAGAATGGATACGTAAACAAAACCCAGCAATCTGTTGCATACAAGAAACACACCCAAGACACAAAGATAGACATTACCTGAGGGTAAAGGGTTGGAAGACGACTTTACAAGCAAACGGACCCAAGAAGCAAGCAGGAGTAGCCATTCTAATATCTGATAAAATAGATTTTCAACCAAAATTAATCAAAAGAGATGGGGAAGGACACTTCATACACATCAAGGGAAAATTCCACCAGGAAGACATCACAATCCTGAACATCTATGCCCCAAATACAAGGGCACCCACATTTGTGAAAGAAACATTCATAAAATTTAAAGCACATATAGATCCCCACACATTAATAGTGGGAGACTTCAACACCCCACTCTCAACAAAGGACAGGTCAACAAAACAGAAATTAAACAAAGAAACATTGTCTCTGACAGAGGTCATGAATCAAATGGACCTAACAGACATTTACAGAACTTTACACCCAAACACAAAAGAATTTAGCTTCTTCTCAGCACCTCATGGAACCTTCTCCAAAATAGACCATATAGTGGGTCACAAAGCAAGCCTCAACAGATATAAGAAGATTGAAAAAATCCCATGTATCTTGTCTGATCACCATGGAATAAAGCTGGACCTCAACAATAACAGAAATAACAAAAAGCCTACACACACATGGAAACTGAACAACTTGTTACTAAATGACAGCTGGGTCAGGGAAGAAATAAAGAAAGAAATTAAAGTCTTAAAAGAAATCAATGAAAATGAAGACACAACATACCCGAACTTGTGGGACACAATGAAAGCAGTGCTAAGAGGAAAGTTCATAGCACTAGGTGCCTTCAAGAAGAAATTCGAGACAGCTCATTCAAGCACCCTAATGGCTCACTTAAAAACCCTAGAAAAAGAAGAAGCAGACACACCAAGAAGGAGTAGACGGCTGGAAATAATCAAACTCAGGGCTGAAATCAATCATTTGGAAACAAATAAAACAATTCAAAGAATCAATGAAACCAAGAGCTGGTTCTTTGAGAAAATCAACAAGATTGACAAACCCTTAGCCAGGCTAACTAAAAGGCAGAGAGACACCACCCAAATCAACAAAATCAGAAATGAAAAGGGGGATATAACTACAGACACTGAGGAAATCCAAACAATCATTAGGACTTACTTCAAAAGTCTATATGCCAAAAAATTTGAAAATCTAAATGAAATGGACAATTTTCTTGATCGATTTGACTTACCTCCCACCATTCTTCAGTCCCTACCTGCTGCCTTGCATGGCTAGGAACTCTGTACTGGCAATCCTCTACCATGATCTTTCCAGGGCAGGGGCTTCCCCTCCTTCTCTTGACCATGTAATCTTGACCATGAAATATTTTGTTGCTACTGTTTGTTTTTTTTTTTCTCTGTCTTTCCCTTATGCACTTGCATGGCAACCTTGCTTCGATTTAACCTACATTTGTGTGCTTTATCTTGCCTTTTGTGAGAATCAGACCCAGCTCCTCATATTTAATTACAGAAAAGTGGAGAAATGTTAATATTTAGGCAGCTTGCTTCTAAAATCCTATTTCCTATAAAATCTGCTGTGGCATCATCATTTCATTGGTCCTAACAATAAGTACTTAACTTTCATGTGTAGGACCCCACACCTAGTTCACTGAAGAGGAGTCTAATCAAGTGCTTCTTGAATGCTAGTTAAGTATTCTCCTACTGGATCTATATCCCAAGCAGAAAAACTATGTTTATAATCATGCAAAATGTCCTGGGCTGCAGGCTCAGTGGGTAACATGTGTACTGTGCTTGCTTAAGGATCTGAGTTTGGATCTGCAGCTTCAGTGTAAAAGCCAAGAATTGGGAACAAACATCTGTAACCCCGGTGTTGCGGTGGAGGTTGTTGAAAACAGATGGATTCCAGGGACTTTCTGGAGAACTAGCCTAACTTAATTGGTGAGCTCCAAGTCCAGTTACAGAATGAGTATTGAAAAGTAACAGTGTGGGTAGGGGTAACAGGATGGTTGTTTAAGAGCTTGTGCTGCTCTTGCAGACGACCTCTGTTCAACTTCCAACACCCTCATCAGACAGCTCACAGCTGTCTGTAAATAAAGCTCCAGAGATTTGATACCTCAAGCTTCTGACAGCATATAAACACATGCATACGTACATTTGCAGTCCCATTCCCAGAAACACACACACACTTAAAATAGCAAAAATTCAGCCACTTTATATAAAAAAAAATAGAGTGGAGAGTGATCAAGGGAAAACTGAATTCTAGCTTCCACTGGAGTATTCACACATACATCAATGCAACACACACCCATACACACATATCAAAACGAGCAATCCAGTGTTGAGAATGTAACTCAGTTACTAGATTGCTTGCCGTGGATGCAAGGAGGCCCTGAATGTGTCCCCCAGAACTTCATAAACCAACTGTAGAGACACTGATCTGTAATCTCAGCACTCAGGAAAAAGAAGCAGGAGAATCAGAATTTCAGACTCATCCTCATGCTCTGTCATGATGAGACGGGGCATTCTACATGGGTAACATGCTCTCCTTCCACCTGCCTGATGCCAGGTATTTGCCTTGTGCCTGGAGCTATTAATTATTACCATGTGGTCAGGGACTATGTCCAGCTTAGTCCAATGGAAGCAAACCGTTTTCGCTCTATATGTAGAAATGCACCAACTGTATCTTGTATAGATACTCTGTGAACATCTGGTTCCCTCATGATATCCTGTTCACTTTAATATCTGCATGCTTTGAGGTAATTTTGTGCCCTTTCATTTTCTGCTATTGCCTATGGATCTAACATTCTTAATCTTTTAAAATTTTATTTACACATTTATTTAGTTGTTATTTTACAGCAGAGCCTCACATAGCCTAAGCTGGCCTCAAACTAACTCTGTAGCCCGGAATAACCTTGAACTTTTGATTGTCCATACCAGTACCTCCCATACTCTGAGATAACAGGTATGCTTTAACATGCCCACCCAATTTACATGTTTTCTTTATGTGTCTCACCAAAACTTTTACCACTTTCATTCTTTGTCCAAGCAACCAATTTCTTACTTTTTGTTTATTGGTTGACACAGAGTTTCACTCTGTTTCCCGGGACCCACAGCAATCCTCCTGTCTCAGCCTTCCCAGTACTGGGGTTGCAAGCAGGAACGACCATCCCAGGATTAAACAACCAGCATGTACTTGTGTCCCTTAGGGTTTGAACTTATCTCCACGCTCAGCAATAGTACCCTCCTCACTTCCTCTTCACTCTTCATTTCAGGCTAGCCTTAAATCATAAAGCAAACTGAGACTGGCCTTGAATTCCTGATCCTCCAGCCTCTACCACCCAAGTACTGGTACTATAGGCATGTGCCACCAGAACTGACTCTGTCTTCAGACACTTACAGAATTTTTAAGAAAAATGAAAACCATGCACACATATTTGCAATATCAACCTCAAATTCCAAGAAATATTTCCCTAAGGGTAGTACATTCTCATTTACAATGTAATTATGACTTTGTGCTGAAAACTCACAAAAAATGTTGGACTTGGTTAAATAGCTCAAAAAATTTGTCAATTTCAGAACTCCTCACACTTAGAGGTGGAGGTATTGGGTATACACCAGAGAAGACTGCTTGGAAATGGGCTCAAGCCAACAGAAAGTCTTTTTTAGGTTGAAAGAAGGCATTGTATTCACTAGAACATGAGATATCCATTGTTGTGGGCCACTGTACATGTGCTGGGAATTGAAACCAGGTCCTGTATATGAACAAGGGCTTTTGTAAAATTTTTTCATTTTGTTTTTGAGATAGGGTTTCTCTCTGTCCTTAGCTGCCCTGGCCTCACTTTGAAGACGATGCTGGCCTTGAACTCACAGACACCTGCCTGCTTCCCTGAGTGTTGGTATTACAGGCATGGGCCACCATTCCCATCATACACTGAATTTTAATTGTCAAGGAGCATGGCTTTACTAGGGAACCCAGTTAAAGACAGAGCTGCCATAGGCTACATCTGGGCAGGGTTTCTAGGTTATCTCCATGCACAGTAATTGGTTGGAATATCAGTCTCAGAAAAGACCCCTGTGCCCAGATATTTTGATTCTGATGCTCTCCTTGTGGAGGTCCTGTATTACATTTTCTTCTTCTTTCATAAGATTCCCTGCACTCTGCCCAAATTCTCTGACAGGAACTCAGTGGCTTGCTCTTTGATCACCTCACAGAGAGGGCTGAGCAGCCTAACCAGGTCACAGGGGAAAACAAGGCAGCCAGTCCTGATGAGACCCGGTAGGTTAGAGTAGGATATGAGGGGAGGAGGACCTCCCGTATCAGTGGCCAGGGGGAGGAGGGTGGGATTTGAGGGAAATAGGGAGAGGGCTACACCTGTAATACAAAGAATAAATTGTAATAAAAATAAATAAACCTTTAAAAAAATCGAGGCACAGTTTTCCTTTGTTTTGCAAGTGGTCACCTGGGCTCCCAGACTGACCCCATACATTAGGCTTAGCTTTCCCTGTAGCTGGAACTAATTGGCTATACCAGTGCCCTTTATGTATGGCTCAAGTTATTATTATTATTTTTTCAGAAAACAGTCTTAAATTGGATTTGCTTTACAAGTAGGAGGTTTTCTTTGCATTAGTGTCTAATCATCATGTGTGTGCCTGGTGCCCTTAGAGGTTCGAGGATGGCATTGTCTGCCCTGGAACCAGAGTTATTGGTAGTTGTGAATGACTGTGTGGGTAATGGTAATTGAACCCATGATTTTATAAGAACAAGTAATTTTTAAAATGTTTTATTTTATATTTAAGACAGGCTTTCTCTGTAGCCTTACCTGTCCTTGGCATACATGTAGACTAGGCTGTCTGGGAACTCACAGAGATCCATTTACTAGATCTATTTACTGTTGCTTTACTGACTGCTGGGGATACAGTCATAGGCCACCATGCACAGCCCAACATTGAATTTTTATTTTTTAGGATGAAGCTTTTACTTTATTTTGCAGGTGGGATCATGGGTTCCCAGACAAAAGGGACATTTAAATAGCTGGAACTAGAGAGGCATTACAGAATCTTTTGTGTCTGACTCAAGAAACTTTTTAAGTTTAATTGTTTTATTTGCTTTGCATATAAGGGATTTTGCTTGTGTTTCTGCCAGTGCACCCTTAGTGTGCATGGGAACTGATTTTGGAAGACTGCATGGAATCCCGGAACCTGAAGTTACCAGTGGTTGTGAGCCAGTGTATGGCTGTTGGGAATTGAAGCCAGTTTCTCTAAAACAACAGGTCTATTTTAATGATTTTTTTTTTCTGATTAGACTTTTTGATACAGGGATTCTCTGTAGGCTTGATGACCTATGCTCACTTTATAAACCAGACTGGCCTTGAACTCACATGCGTCTGCCTTCCTGTTCCTCCCCCACATGCTGGGATTACAGGTAGCAGCCACCATGGACAGCCTAAATTTCATATTCAGTTAGTAAAGAAACAAGATTTTACTTTGTTGTCCATGTGGGTTCCTGGGATCCCAGACACCAGAGATGCATTGCTCTGAGCTTCTGCTGTCTCTGGCAATGAGGAGGCACATACATCAGTGTCCTTTGTGTCTGGCTCAAGGCCTTTTTTTTTTTTTTTTTTTTTTTTTAGATGATAACACTTTTATTTACGTTTGTGTTACATGTATGAGGTTTTGCTTGGCTTTGTGTCAGTCTCCTATGAGTGTGCCTGGTGTGTTTAGAGTTTGGCAGAAGGCATTGTCTTCCCTAGAACTGCAGTTACTGGTAGTTGTGAGCCACTACATTGGTGCTGGAAATTGAATTCAGGTCCTTATAAGAACAAGTGCTTTGGGGCTAGAGAGGTGGCTCAGAGTTGAAGAGCACTGCTTGCTCTTCCCGAGGTCCTGAGCTTGAAGAGTTTAAGTTAGCCTGAATATAACTCCGTTTTGAAATAAAGATTTTGACTGGGAACTGAATTCAGGTACCTGGAAATATCACAGGATGTACACCTGGCAGAAAACAAAGTTAACTCTCCTAGCAACAGCCTCCAGGAAATATAACAGAATAAATGCTTCATAGAAAATAGAGACAAACTCCCTGGCAATAATCAATGGGAATCAGTTGAGAATCAGGGGGGGAAAAATTCTCTCCAATGTTTCAGATGTGGTTTAGAAAAATAGCCATTGTGATTATGTGCCTTAGCCATTGTGATTGTGTTCCTCAGAAAAGGTCACCTCGCCCTGCTAAACTTCACCCAATTCTGTAACGCCAAGGCTTGTGCCCTCCTGCTTGCTGCCATGGAAAACCCCTGCTACCAGACTTTCCTTTTAAAAATCCTGGTCACTCAGAGTTCAGGGTTCCACTTCTCTACTACTGTGTCAGTGAGACTTGGGTCCCCGAGTTCGATTACTCTCGTAATAAAGCTCTCTTGCAATTGCATCAAGTCTTTTACTGGTGGTCTCTGAGGGTCCCATGAACCTGGCATAACAAGCTCAGTTCCCTGCACCTAAGGGGTGGCTCTGAAAAATATATAATGAGATCTGGTGTCCTCTATTGGCTTTCAGTTGTACATGCAGACAAACCTACTGTATGTCATCAAATAAATCAATTTTACTCAAAATAAGAATGAAAACAGAACACTGAAGTTAAATAAAACAAACAATTTACAAAAATTTCAACATATTTAATTCTCTTTGATTTTATTACATAAAACCCCTTCTGTGGTAGCCATAGCTGGAGCCTGGGTCCTGTGAACAGAGACTCTGGTGTGGGTTTTCACAAGAAGATCAGTAAATTCCTGATAAGGACTCTTGTTGAACACAGAGGTCAGGGGTGAGATGGCTGATTAGATCTTGCCTTGTTGCGTAGGTTTTGACTAGCCTTTCAGCCTTCCTGAGTCTATACTATCTCTGCCAATTGATGGTCCTGACACAATTTTAGAAGAGACCTTTGCCCATAATCCCATCTATTGGGCTGAAATGCTAAGTCAAAAGGGGCTCCCTGAAATTAGCTATTATTTCAGGGACCTACCTAGCTGGAGCAGCAACTGGACAAAATGCCCATAGAGATGCTAGAAAGAGGATTCCAGAGATAGGTTTAAATCCAATAATAGTTATCTTTCGGTTACTATACTATAACCAACCTGATGGGACCACTACTCAATTTGATTTTTACCTTTGGATCTTGTATTTTAAATCACTTGATGGCTCTCATAAAGGAATGCTTTGAAGCAATATAGTAATGGTATTCAGATCCCATTGTGGAATATAAATCTGGAGGACACTAAGTGTCATCTCTGGAAGACCCAAGATTGTATCTTCAAATGATCATGGGAAGGAAAAATTGGGAGACAAGAGTATGATAAATTAGTTTTTTTGGCGGAGGGGGTTATTGAAACAAACTTTAAAGCACAAGCCTGAACAAAGGCCAGACATGTGGAGACATGTCCAGCCACCTGTGGGGAGGAACCAGCCTTACTGCATTCTTTTCCTACTCAGTAGAGTTACAGTTGCTAGAAAACCAGCCCACATCACGCCCTCCCATAGGACAGCTTAGGGATCAGCTGGTACTAGGGAGGAATAACAATGTCTTATGTGTCTGGCTCAAGAACCTTTTATTACATTATAAATTTTTTTAAATTTAGATTTCTGTTATATGGATGGAATTTTGTATGCATTTGTGTGTGGGAACCATGTCTGTCCCTGGTGTGTGAAGTAGGTATTGTATTACCTGGAATTGGACTTTTTGGTCATTGTGAGCCACTGTATGGGTGATGGCAATTGAACCCAGGTCATCTACAAGAACAACGGATTTTAAAAATATTTTTATTTTATTTTATTTTTTTAATAGTTTTTCCTATACCCTTGACTGTCCTTGGGTTATTTTGTAGACAAGGCTGCCCTGGAACTCACTGAGATCTGCCTGCACCTCCCTTCCTGAGTGCTGGGAATACAGGCATGTGCTACCATACCCCGCCTCACATAGAAGTTTTATTTTAAGAAGAAGATTTTACTTCTTTGTGCAGTTGGTCTCCCAGGTTCCCACACTAAATGCAGCCTTTGGCCTCAGCTTAGTGACTCATAGAGACTAGGAAGTAAAAACATTGCCTTTTGTGTTTGTCTCAAATCCCTTTATTTAGATTTTAATTTTTTTAATTTAGATTTGTGTTGCATGTCTGGGTGTTACTTGCATTTGTGTCTGTGCTGCACAGGTGTGCCTGGTGTATGAAGAGGTTTGAAGAAGGCATTGGATTTTCTGGAACAGGACTTACGGGTATTTGTGAAACACTGTATAGGTGGTGGGAAGTGAACCCAAATCCTCTATTTGAACAAAGTCTTGTTTGTTTGTTTATTATTTTGAGACAGGGTTTCTCTGTATCCTTGCCTGTCTTGGCTCACAATTTAGATCAGAGATCTGTTCTGGAACTCACGATGTAGACCAGGCCAGCTTCTAAATCAGAGTTCTGACTGCCTCCACTTTTCAAATCTTTGGTTGAAAGGCTTAAAGGCTTGCACAACTATGCCCCATCTTGTACTTTTTAAGCTGTCATTTCTAATCAAATAGAAAATTCCTGGAACAATGGTTACTGTCCAGAAGCAACTGCATAAGAAGTACATTGATGTCTGCCAGAGAAAGGTATTGTGTAAAAAAGGCTTTTTGTTTGTTTGTTTGTTTGTTAGTTTTTCTCATGGATTGCAAAGGGCAGCAGAAAACATACAGTAACCAATTCTTTTTTCCCTCCTCAGGGTCTAACAAGTTTTGATGCCAGCACCAGAGTTCAGTATTGCTAGATGTTTTGCGGTTGCACCTGCTTTCTCTTCTGTAGGGGACTAAATGGTCTTCTGCCAGAGCTCAGGGTAGTTGGAAGACCAGAGAGACGAAATTTTCAAAACATTCCGGCAGTTTAAGCAATGTAGAAGACTTCAAGTTCTTGTATAGAGAGATTTATTTTCTTATTTTAGTTTGGGCCAGGTATAGGTTTTCCATACCACCACTGGGGAGGCAAAGGCAGGTGGATCTCTGAGTCATTTGCCAGTATGGTCTACAGAGTGAGTTCCAGAAGAGCCAGGGTTTTGCAGAGATACCCTGTCTCGAAAAAAAAAAAAACCAAAAATGAAATAAAAAATAAACGTAAAGACTTTTTTTTCCTGTGAACTCAGAAAGTTGCTAGAAAGCGGGCATGGTCAATGCTCCAAAGTTAAAGGTGGGACTATGGACAGTTCCAACCAGCCTGGGCTTACAAAGACCAACTCTTAAAAACTACATGGAGAAGGGGGTTATTAGAGAGGGTTAGCTGCAATATCCGGCTTGGGTACAGCTCTCTATTGAAATGGTGCCCTTCTGTGAGAAGTAGCATCTCAGCAGTGATGTCCAATTCTAGAAGCACTGGAGCAGGTATCTCAAAGTCATGGTTACAAAATTCAGAACTGTCGTTATGGGCATTCCTGAGGGGTGGGAGCCCAAAAAGGCAGGAATATGTCCTCTACTCACATGGTGCCTAGGGGCTTGACACTATTAAGGGCGCTGCCAGCACACATCCCTTGCTGGCTCGCCAGAGGAGCAGAGGAGCAGGGGTGGCTGGGACCTTTGCCAGACATGCACACAAGCAGGTGTGTATACAGTGGGCTAATGGGGCCAGGTCTCCTTTGAGTATTGCGGGTTTAAGTAGAGACACCACTTTGGAGTAGCTGGGTTCCTTGTAGGCACCTGGATTCATGAGGACTGAGATCCAGTAAGACACCTCCCCTCACAGAGAAAAAAAAAATGGCCGTGGGAGCCAGGATCAGGGCCGAGGCCATCAGCAATGGTGCAGAAGGCCCTGGAATGGATCCAGGTGCTGCCGAAAAGAACAAAGGGCCAAGATTCTGATGGGGTTAGGGGCGGGACATGGACGTCATAGAGGACCTTAGGAGGAGAGGGGGGTAATGGCGAGGAGAAGGGAGCGGCAGGGAACAGGGCAGCTGTGAACCCTGAACCCAGGGACTGGCTGTTTAGAAGGTTCCAATGTTTGGCCGTTACCAGGGGAACCAGGCGGCTTCAGGCAGTGCTGTTCCGCACACAGGGAGCACCTGGCACGGGTAGGGTAGTAGGAAGAGGAGGTTGGGTCCAAGACATGGGAACAGGGCGGACAGGGGCCTAGCCTTCGGCCTAGGCTTCATGGGCTGTGGGAGAATGGTCTGCATGTCTGTGGGATGTCCCAAGGGGGTAGGAGAAGGTTGCTGTGTTGGGAGGACTAGCTAGTAACCTGGGGCTTAGGATTGTTAAAAAGGGGGGCTTGTGTGGCTGAGAGGAGACTAATGGCCACCGTGGGCAGGATATTACCTATGGCCCAGCAGGAGGGATGGGGTCTCAAAGCCTGATTGGTGGAAGCGCCTATACGCCAAAAAGACAAAGTTCCAGTTTTGTTTCTAGAAGATGCCAGGATGCTGAGACAGTACTTGAAGGGGCAGGGTTGAGAAGGGGTGACAGACTGAGCAGGTTGGTCAGGAGAATAGATGGTGGGGCATGGCGGGGGAAGGCAGGGTGGGCAGAGCTGACATCTGGGGCTGTGCAGCCAATGCTGCGCTAATGGTTGGGGGCAGGGTGGGCATGAGGACAGGACAGTGGTGGGACAGTTCAGAGCCAAGCAGGGTAGGTGGGAGAATGAGGTGGGGCATGGCTCCTGGGGAGGGGTGGCCTGAGGTGGGAAATATCACTGGACACTTGTGAGAGCCCCTGAATGAATAGCCAATGGGAAGGTGAGGGGGCTTTTGCTTAGTGGAAAGAGCTGGTAAGGCCAACAGGGTCCTGAGTTGACGCCCGGTGTAGCTCATTCCACAGGACGGGGCCAGACTAGACCACCAGTCATGGCAGCTGGAACTGCAGGGAGAGTTGGCTCTGGGTGCAAGGCTGGGAGAGCAGCTTTCAGGAGAATAGGGGTTGAAAAATTAATAATTAAACACTACCCATGTTGAAAGAAAGCTGGGGGTTAAATTGAGGGTTGTGCTTGTCTTTACACCTCACTAATATGACACAGTAGATAAAGGGTCCACTACATGCTTTTGGCATATATCTATCTATCTATCTATCTATCTATCTATCTATCTATCTATCTATCTATCTATTCTAGATAAATTTTTCTGGTGTAACTCAGGCTTAGAACTCAGTCTATAGACCAGGCTGTCCTCGAAATCAGAGATTGGCCTGCCTCTGCCTTCTGATTCATTCATCCTGAGTTCTGGGATTAATGTTGTAAACCACTACTGGCCATATTGTTTTGTGAAACTAAGACTTATTTTGTAGCCTTGAACTTGGGATCTTTCTGCTTTTACCTTCTCTGTATTGGGGTTTCAGGTCTGAAACACTATTCCCTACTTTCTCAGTTAATTTAAAAAACATAGGGTACATTTGTTTATTTTTTGTGTTTGGACATGCAAGTGCCATGGTAGGTGTATAGAGATCAGAGATTAGATAACTTGCAGCAATTGGTTTTCTCCTATTACGATGTAGGTCCCTGGGATCAAATTCAGATTGTTAGGTTTGCTGGGAAACACATCTTACTGATGAGCATTTCAACTGAATTGATCTTGGTTAGTCTTAAATATGAATTATAAAGAAACAAGTATCTAAGTTTCTAGAATTCCACATCCCTATACATCTCCATTAGTAGGCAGAAGCTTATAATTATATGAAGCACACAATACCTTATTAAGTATGAGTAATTTCTACAAGGTCACTCTGATGAAATTCATGCCTACTCTTATATGACTTCCACTCCATTCTTGATAGCACATGGCTCCTATCAAGACATATATCTATATATATGCACTCGTATATGTAGACATATATACACAGACAGAATTAAAAATAAAAATTGAGAAATAAAAATAAAAGACAAGTACATATGGGGGCTGAGATGTAGCTCAGTTGGTAGAGTATTTGACTAGCCTGCATCAAACTTGGTTCAGACACCAACAAGGCATTAATCAATGGCAGACACACTGCTGTGAATCCCAGCCCTCAAGTGGGAGACTCAGGACAGTAAAAACTTCAAGGTCAACTTCCACTACATGGGGGTTTAAAGCCAGCCCAGAATCTAAGACAATATTCTTAGTTTTGAGGTAGGCTCTTGCTATTGAGAATGAACTGGACACATGTTAGGGCCTAAAGCTACTTCTGATCTTGCATTTTGAAAACTGGTTGTTCCCGGCATTACTTTGAGAATGTTGATATCTTATTGCCTGTGTTGTTCATAGGCCTCAGTTTAAAATCCTCTTTTTTTTTCCAGTTACATTATTAACATGGATATAAGCGGGAACAATGAAGAGTTTGAGGAATGTAAGTAGAGCCTTCTTTTGATTGGAGTGTTCATGTGATAAATGTCTTTGTAGAGATGACTGATATGAGATTTGGGACACTTGGATTCATCTGGTCCTATTTTTGGCTCCTTCTAGTGTTGTTTCTGGCTTGTTGAAATTTATTTCTCTGCTTTCAAGAGCAGGGGAATATATTCCTTTCTTAAATGTGTTCTTTAACCCTTTTTGGTTCCTGGGTTTTTCATTTCCTCTCTATCTTTCATAGGAAACAGATTATTTTGGCTCATACTTCTCTCCCCCTCCCATTCTTTCTCTTTCTCTTTGTTGCCAGATATAGAGTCCAAGGTATTCTAATCAAGTGATCTACCACTGATCTATGTCACTAGTCTTGGGTAAATGTAAATTTTACTACCTGTAATTCATAAGCTAGTTTTCAGGAGTAAAAGACATGTGCTACTAGATTTTATGATGCTTCCTAACGCTTTTTCTTTCTATGATTTAGATAAGTCTACAGTGCCAGAGAAGGAAGATAATTACCAGTTCTCCTGGTAATTAGGAGAACTGTTGGAACTTGACTTTTCTTTTTTTCCACCCATTTTTCTGGGCAAGAATATTTAAGAGTAAACATCACATTTTCTCAACAGCATCATGTTGGATGTCTGACTTTATTACCAGTTTAAAGTATTTGATTCTTGTCTTGGGCCATTGTTTAACTCTTCACCTGTTGCTTCATTTTTATAGAGAGGAGTATGTGTGTATCTTTTTTTACATGGAGTCTTCCTGTATAGGACTGACTATCCTGGACCTCCATGGACAGGCTAACTTTCATAATCAGGTTGTAAAGAAACAAGATTTTTCTTTGTTGTCCATGTGGGTTCCTGGGATCCCAGATAAAGGAGATGCATTGATCTGGAGTCTCTGGCAATGAAGAGGCACATACATCAGTGTCCTGGAACTCACTCTACAAAGCAGACTAGGCTCTAACTCATAGAGATATGTATGATTATGCCTTCTTCAGGATGGGATTAAAGGTGTGTATCACCATGATTGACTAGTGTTGGCTTTTTGAGACAGGGTCTCACTATGTAGTCCTGGCTGTCCTGGAACTCATTATATAGATAAAGGTTGGTTTTGCTCTAGTGGGCTCTGCTTCTTAACTTCTAGAATTCATGCTCTCAACTAGTTTGTTTTTAAAAATGTCTTTGAACTTTCTAATCTAAACCATTTAGAAAAAAATAGAAATTTAGCCTGCTATGCTCTTTTATGATCCAGGCTGCATCTTGCCTCATGGTGATCTTATAACTGTACTGTGACATACTGACAACCAATACAAATACTTCATCATATAAATATCAGTGTATTTAGCCTAGCTTTTAGAGATTCCAGAGAGCTGTCCCAGTAAGTTGTCGAAAAAGTGATGATCAGGTAGAAATGGAGTGAGAACCAAAAGATAACCATGTGCTATAAATTAGGAGAAGCCTTTCCTTTTCCTTTCCTTTCCATTCCTTCCTTCCTTCCTTTCTCTTTTTCTTTCCTTTTCTTTTCACACAGAGTCTCTTTGTAGCCCTGACTGTCCTATAACTCACTACATACACAAGGCTGGTCTCAAACTAACAGAGAAGTGGGATAAAATGCATGTGCCATCATGCCCAACAAGAATATTGTTTTAAAAAACATAGTTGTCTTTATTTTAAGTGTAGAAGCATTTGCCTGCTTGTATGTATATGTGCTTAGTACCCATGATGCCTAGAAGAGGTGTTAGACTCTCTAGAACCAGTTACCACTAGTTATAATCTGCTGTGTGGGTGCTGAGAATCAGACCATGGTCTGCTGCAAGAGTAGCCAGTGTCAGGGCTGGAGAGATGGCTTGGTGATCTTCCAGAAGACAAAAGTTTGACTCCTAGCACCCACATGGTGGCTTACAACTGTCTGTAACTCCAGTCCCAAAGATCTGCTGTCCTCTTCTGGACTCCAAATACACTGTATGCACATAGTACATGCATATTTACACGGGCAAAATTCGTATACACATGAAAAAAATTAAAAATCATGATCGATGTGATGATGTACACAGCCTTTTATCCAAGTGCTAGAGAGGCAGAGGCAGGCAGGCGTCTCTGAGTTCCAGGCCAGGCTGGCTTATAGGGTGAGTGATCCAGAGACTTTTGTCTGGTATGAAGTTTGTGCTGAGAGCAGAACCTGCTAGTCTCCAAGAGTCACCCAGTTGGTACTGTTTATTTAGTCATGAATGTGTCATGAAGAACAGCTGAGGCTTGGCACTGTGAGGCAGAGCTGCATTTGTCAAAGAGAACCCAGGAGAGGCTATTGGTAGGAGTGCAGCCCAGTTGAAGCAAGAGACTCCAGCCATTTGGAGATGCCAGTGTCATGGAACAAGCACCAAGAACAGCGGCAGTCATGGAATGGAGGCATCCTCATCCTAGGAGACAAGCTGGGCATGCTACAGAGCTGGAGAAGATCATGACTGGATACCAGACATTAGACATTGAGTTACTTGCTCAGTTGGAGTTTGGTTTTGCTTTGTTCAGATTGTGACTTCTGTAAGATACCTCCTTTTGTAAGAGCAGTGGAAAGGTGTATAGAAACATGGAAAATGAGGAATAATTGAAAGATTTAACAAATCTAATGAAGGGGAATAGAGTTGGTGTAGGAAACACCCAAAATTTAACAAGTAATCATGCTTATTGTAGAAAGTAGGGGAAATGTCCTGAAGAGAAGACTACTGTGCTCATATTTTCTTGGTTTCTTTTTCTACCTTACAACTTAGCTGTGTGGTGACTGACTCAGTTTCTGACACTGGATCTCCCATTGAAGTAAAGAAATCTAAGATCTAAGAAATGAGCAACAAAGGCAAGTATCATTTCTGCTTAGAGAAACAGCTGAGCTCTGAAGCCTTGCCACATGTGGCTGTTTTAGGATCTGCCTCTGCAAACCTTAAGTTTGTGATGATTTTTTAGCCAGTGCCCCCTTTTCTTTCTCCATCATGTGCTGGGGTCCCTACTCCATGGTTTATTTCCTAACACAACTGCAACTTCCTGTTGCCTTAGATTTGGGTAGAGTTCTATCTGCCTAAAACTCTGCTCCTTCCTCTTCTTCTCTTTTCATCCTTTATGGACAAGAAAGAGGAGAGAGTAAGTAGCATTACTCTAACTTCTTAACAGCTGGGTGGAGACTGGGGTTAGCAGAGGTTAACAGTGAAAACTGTTAAAGATCTACTATCTACTCCATACCTTATTGTATAAGGCAGCAAGCACCAAAAGTCCAGCTGGACCACAGTGTCTAAATTAAGAACTTTTCTAAGCTAGAGAATTTTAACTTGATATACGTGAAATACTGCTTTATTGAAGCAATTACCCTTATTTGGCTATGACCCACAAGGCATCAGATTTGTGTTAAGGAACAAATGAGCAAGTACCTCATGCTCTTTAGACAGTAGGATTTCAAATGGGAATCATATTTTCATTGCTAGTTTATCAGTCACTTCTCTCAGGAAAATACAAAATAGAGGGCACTATCTAAAACTATGTTTTTTAACTGTGATTCAGAATGTCCAAACATTCAACTACTTCAGCTTAGTTTGTGTTCAATATCCTCCTGATGTCTGTATGTACAGAGTGGGTAGAAGAAGCATATTTACATATGTGTCTTCAATTTCAGATGATTCCCGTGATGAGGACCAAATACTTGAGTATGAAAGAGAACTGCTTCAAAGTATTAATTCCATTCTCAGTGCAGATGATGATTGTGACCTGTGGGATCTTTATGGAACTTCCAACTATCCATCAAGTGAGCCTAAGCCAGAGCCAGAGGCAGAGGCAGAGCTGGAGCGAGACCTGGAGCTGCAAACTCAGCCAGAGACCGAGCCTCAGGCTGAGCAAAAACCCCAACCTGAGCACAAGCCACAGCCAGAGCCAGAGCAGGAGCCTGTGACCAAGCCAGAGGGAGAGCTGCAGGCCGAGCTGAAGCCCAAGCCACAGCCTGAGTCAAAGCTGCAGCCAGAGCCAGAGCCAGAGTCAGAGCCAAAGACTGAGCCAGAGTCAGAGGGGAAGCTGCACCAACAGAATGAGCCCCAGCCAGAGCAGGAGGCCAAGCCCCATTCTGAGCCTGAGAGGCAGCCTGAACCTCAGCCAGAGGTTTTGGCAGAGCCCCATCCTGAGCCAGAGACACAGCCCAATACTGAGACAGAGGACAAACCCCAGCCAGAGCAGGAACCTGAGCATGAGCCAGACCCTGAGGCACAGGCTCAGCCAGAGCTGGAGCCCAAGACCCAGCTTAAGCCTAAGTCGGAGCCCCAGCTGGAGCCCGAGCCAGAGCAGGAGCCTGATTGTCAATCTGAGCAAAATATTACCAACAAGGAGGCTGAGGAGAGGCGGGCTGCATATCTGCTGGCCAAACAAAGGAAAAAGAGAAAAAACAGATTTATATGTATGTCACAGGGTAAGCCACGTAGGAAACGTCGTAGGGTTGGGCCTGGGCCTCAGCCTGAGCCACAGCCACACCCAGAGCAAGAGCCTAAGCCCCAGCCTGAGCCTGAGCCCAAGGAGGAAGCAGAGGCCAAGGCCCAGCCACAGCCAGAGCCTGTACACGAGCAGAGGCCTGAGTCTGGATCTGAGCAAAATATTACCGACAAAAAGGCCAAGGAGCGTCGGGCTGTGTATCTGCTGGCCCAACGAAGGAGAAAGAGAAAAAATAGATTTATATGTATGTCACAGAGTAAGCCGCATAGGAAACATCGTAGGGTTGGGCCTGGGCCTCAGCCTGAGCCACAGCCACACCCAGAGCAAGAGCCTAAGCCCCAGCCTGAGCCTGAGCCCAAGGAGGAAGCAGAGGCCAAGGCCCAGCCACAGCTGAAGCCTGCACCCAAGCAGGAGCCTGAGTCTGGATCTGAGCAAAATATTACCAACAAAAAGGCCAACGAGCGTCGGGCTGCGTATCTGCTGGCCCAACGAAGGAAAAAGAGAAAAAATAGATTTATATGTATGTCACAGGGTAAGCCACGTAGGAAACGACGTAGGCTACTCTCACAGAATGAGCCCAGCCTGCCAAGTGCTTCTGCAAAGCCTAGGTCTCCTGATGTGCCCATGTCACCGGGCCAACCTGTTCATGCTGCTGCAAACACCACATTAAGTAAGGGGAGAGGCAAATGGGCACGACCACGAAAGTAAAAAGGATCTCAAGTGGATGTGGGGTTCCCATATCCATTTTCCTTATGCCTCAACATGCATTTACAGTTCAGTTCCCCTGGAGTGCTTTTTTTCTAAATTCCCTATCCTGATGGTATTCTGAATTTTTTCTGAATTGCCCATCCCCTCTGGATAATTGTCAATCGCTCTATGTAGCCAGCAGTTAGAGTGGCTCTTCCCTCCTACATGTTGTAACATGTTGCTGAATGTGTCCCCTCATAAGAGGACTGTTCATGATTTATTCTCTCAGGGTCTAGCCTCATGAGTGGCATATAACAAGTTTAATTTTAATAAATAAATAAATGATACTCTTGGTGCCTAAGTCTCTGGTTAGAGTTATTGGCACTGTGGGTTCTTGAAGAAGGCAAAAGGCAAGGTGTGACTTGCAAATTGGGTGAAGGTGCTGCTGGGGACATGTGCTAATACCATACCAATCCTTAGACTATACTAGTCTTAGTTGCTCATGCAACCGAGCCTCCAAGGACCCTCGTGGTAGTTCACTGTACCTGTTACAGTGTTTACTCAGCTCACTCTGCTGGTGTTTGGTGGCCCTAAATAGAAATTAGCAGTATGCAGCCTGCCCACGCAGTCTTGAAAGGTGCTGCCCTGTGCTAACCTTCGAGAGCTCTTCTTGAGCTTCCATTTCTCTCAATTGCTTGATGGAATCCATTTCTATTATACAAATCACTACTAACCTTTCAGCTGATAGTGGACAAAACTTGAGGGCCTTCCCAGAAGAAACCCATTGCAAGAAAAGTTGAAAAATGCAAGGCTGGGTATATGCTGCTCATTTGCATGGGACTTGATTGTACATTTTTTTGCATGTTCATCATTCCAGTGGATACTGGAGACTCCAAGGGGATGAAGGAGTCTGGTTGGACGAAGGTTTCTGATCCTAAGGAGGTATGCACATGATGAGGTCACCTGCTAGTTCCCCTTCGTTCTGTCCTAGCCATCCAGCTAAAGGACCAGGCCTGTGTGCTCTACTCAAATCCTAGCAGTTAACTGGCAGAGTGCTTCCTTCAACCTCACAGCAGCTCTGACCTCTAAAGTTTTCTTTGTCCTTAAACTCAGGCCAAAGTTGGATATGTGGCCCAGGCATGTTTTAGGCTGGACACAGCTGATGGCCATCAGTTTACACTGAAGCAAGCCAACAGAGTTGAATGAGATGGCACATTAATCTCAGGACTCAGCAGGCAGAGGCAGGGCAATTAGGAGTCCAAGGCTACCTTTGACAAATCAAGTACAAAGCCAGTTTCATGTACATGGTACTCTTACCTCAAAAATCAACAAGCAGGACAATTACAGAGGGGAAGGTAGAGCTAGGTGTTCTGATGTGGGATGAGAGTAAGGGTAGTTAAAAATGTCTTCAGGGTTTTTCTAATGCTTTGCATGATCACATTTCCACTTGCTTGTAGTTTTAGTATTATTCTCATAAATCTATAGGGAGCTATCAGAAACAAGTATTGCCTATGCCAAAGACATGCTAATACTTAATCTACAAGTCCCATTAAGGTTTTAATATTTCATCTTCCCACTTACAATATGAATTTTAATTTTATCACTGGTTTTACTTCCATTCAGGAGTAATGACCTCTTACAAGAGAAAGAATACATTTGAAGAAGCATATTTGTGTGCGTATGGGAGCATTTTGATTTTTTTTTTTTTTGTGTGTGTGTGTTTGTGTGTCTTTATTGTTTTTGTTTTGAGGTGCTGGGGCTGGAACTGAAGCCTCGTGTATACCATACAAGTATTCAACCACTGAACTTCTTCAGTGTGGTGATACTTTTAAGCCTGTATTTTGGGAGAAAAAAAATGGCCTTCAGGAAGAAGGAGGGAAAAAGAATGGTGTGTCAGGTGTGGGGCAGGGTAGATCAGCTTAGTTCTGAAAGAGGCTCTGTGTCCCTGTGCTGTTTACCTGGCTGATATGATTGCCTCAGCTCATCACGTATCAGCAAGGGATCATCTCTGGAGTCTTCGTATTTAAGCTGTTTGCCTATAGGGATGCTTCTCTTGATTATATCCAGGTTGCTTTGCTAGAGAGAGACAGACTGAAGAAAGGAGCAGCTGCCTCTCAGTGTCCTTCTCATGACCCTTCATCTGAAGGTGACCAGCCAGTTTGAACTTTTACCTCTGTCTTGTACTTTATTGCTCTGGGAGCCTCCTATGGTGCTTCATATGGTTCCTGTGTAGGCTCCTTGCTGGTCATAGTGTTGAATATATCCAATCTGGGGGTCTTCTTAGTTCTCTTGCTGTGGAGTACACAGGCTCTTTGGCGAAGTTTTCTAAGCCTTAAGGCTAGCTTTCTCTGAGTATACACTGAGATCCCATTCTCTGTTGGATCTGGCAGATGGCACAGGCTTTCATCTGCTGCCTCTGCTGATATGGACCTGCTTTCATCACTAGGTGATTGAAAGCAGAAATGTTTGATGTCACTTGAATTGGGCTTTGGTTCTTGAGAGTGTGTTTGTGGCTTCTAGAAGTATAGTGCAGGAACACACAGACACTTGCTGAGAAAGCTAATCCTCTACTAGGGAAGGTCATTCTCTACTGAAGAACATTATTCTCTTCAACCAAGTGCAGCCCTAGAAAGGATTAAAACCTGGCTACCTATCCTCAAATTAGCTTCCTTTTGTTTTGTTTTGATTTGTTCTGTTCTGTTCTGTTTTGCTATGTTTTCTTTTGTTGACAGCTGTCTGTCTAGCCCTGACTGTCCTGGAACTGCTTTGTAGACCAAGCTGACCTCCAACTCACAAAACTCCATCTGCCTCTGCCTCCTGATTGGTAGAATTTACGTGTGTGGCATAGCATCCAGCAGCTTCCTTTGTTTCATTTATTACTTTGCTTTCTTCGCACTCCAGTTTTTTACACAGGCTTTTATTCCACAATTCATTGGTAACAAATGCTCTGACAAACTTTCCATCTCAGGAGCTCATGAAGTTAGAAACTCTCCATGTTACCATTTCTTTTACTACCTCTGTGGATTCGATTCTCTGACCCAGTTGCTCTAGCCATGATTTTTAAAAAGCCTCCAGCTATGGTGGCACATCTGATAAACCCCAGCAACAGGAAAGATAAGGCAGAATGATTGTCACGAGTTTAGGGCCAGCCATGCCTATGTGGCAAGACCTAGCTCATACAAAGCTGCTTCCACTGAAATCAGTAGTGCCTGAGCATTAGCCCTTTGTATGTTCAGCATTATTCTTTGTTCTGATTGAGGTACTCCTTGACATATGGTGCAGAGATCATGGTTTAATGGAAATACTGAGAGATTTGGGTCTGAAGACCTATCTCTGATCTTTGGGCCAGATACCTCTGAGCTTCAGTGTCCTCATTTTCAAGATGAGGTTCTTTGCAAACGTTTGAATACCATTGCTGGTTCTCATTAAAGTAGAGATGGGGTCACTCTGTGTCATGGGAAAGAGTTGATGCTGAATACAAAAATGGGAAATCGCAGTTCACTCCAGATATTGTTTGAGTTGCCCACTTTGGGCACAGGAGAAGTGCTAGCTAAAAGCAGTGATTTAGAACCACATTGATTCAGGCCTTCAATACCAGGCCAACTGGGAAGGTAAAATCCCGAAGGAAACAAAATTCCTCTGGCGGTGAGTGAGTAGTTGGAATTGAATGTAAAGAACCTGGTAGTAAAGAACAAAATTACTGCTTTTGTATAAAGGGGAGGACAGGGAAATGATTAGAGAGGTGATCCTGACTTGCGAAGGAGATGCTGGCTGGAAGAACCCATAGTGAAGAGGTACAAGTCTACATCCCAGTTGAACACATGGCAAGGGAGAAATGAACTTCAAAACTGGTTGTGATAAAATTTTAAATATGGAGCCTGTTATGCGAAATATAGCTTCATAAATCTGTTCAAAATTTGCATTGAATAATGTCAAAATCAGAAATATGGTGTGGAGGCCTGACCTTAGAATCCTGTCCATCTGATAAAAAAAAAAAAATAACTGTTATATTATTCTAACCTGGCAGCCTATGTCACTTCCGGATGGACAGACCTTCTGTGTGTTGCTTAGAGGACATTATTATTGCATATCTCACCATTCCAATGAATGTAACATATCAGATTATTTTTAGGGCCAACTGCACACTTTTTTTTTTTCTCAAATCCAGCATCTCCATTCTCTCAATATCCAAGTGTCAAGATATCCTCTCTAGACAGTCATGAACCTGTCCTCCAGCTTTACATTTGGCAATCTCTGGATTCATCCCTGCTCTCTTCTCCACACTGCACTCAATTTATTGTGTGCTTTCCTGCTCAGAACCTGGTTGTCCAGGACATTGTAATCTGCTCATTCTTCACATTTTCTATCTAGCTTCTCACTACTACACTGCTAGCCCAGGCTTCAACCATTTTTTCCCTCTGTGTCTCAAACCATTCTTTTCTCTCTGAGTCTCTAGATCCAATCATTACTCACCTTTTTTGACTTCTTTCATGTGCCCCCAACATATTAGGAACCACAGCCTCACATATGTTCTATAAGTGGGATGCCATTGAATAACAGCTACAACCCTCATTAATTCTTAGAAATCAAGGCTGTCTTGTTTCTGATATGGGATCTTACTATGTTTTCCAGGCTCTTCTTGAACCCCTGTGCTCAAGCAGAGCTCATAACTCAACTTCCTGAATAGCAGAAACTATATTTAAGTGTCTGCCACCAACCCATCTTTCAATGACCTACTTTAGGTAGAGAGGGCTATGGTACAGGTTGACATAGGGGGCTTTCAATCTGTAGAGCAGGCTGGTCTCATACTCACTATTTAGCTCAAGGTGACCTTGAATTGTACAGTCTTCCTACCTCATCCTTTCAGTGCTGGGATTATATAAGCTTCTAAGGATTTGTTGTTGCTTTTAATTATAAAAATGTTTTTTACGCAACACATTTTGATCATTTTCTTTCCCCTCTACCAGATCCTCCCTACCCACCGAACTTTAGGTGTACTTGCTTATAATCTCACTCTCTTTCCAAAAGAAAGAAATTAGCAAAACAACAACAACAATAAAAAAACTAAATCAAAACAGAAAAGGACCGTAAAATCCAGAAAAACAAAAATACTAAAGCAAACAAAACAATGTTATTGTTGTTTTGAGATGAGAACTCACTATGGAAGGATCTCACAGACTGATCTCTAACTCAGGGCAATCTTCCCGGTTCAACCTCTCAAGGACTGCAATTACAGGTTAAATGGCCTTTCCAGTTCTAAACTCAGGCAGTGTTAAGAGTCCAGCTAAGCCAGGCAGTGGTGGGACATGTCTTTATTCCCAGGACTGTGGAGGCAGAGGCAGGGAGATCACTGTGAATTCAAGGCCAGCCTGCTCTAGAGAGAGGTCCAGGAAGGGCAGGTCTACACAGAGAAACCCTGTCTTGGAAAAAAGGAGTCCATCTGAGGGTGGGTAAGATGGCTTGAGGCAACAAAATGTGCTGATCTCAGTTTGATCCCTGGAACCTGCATGGAAAACAGAAAGAAATTACTGGACTCCCACAAGTTGTCTTCTGCCCTCCACATGTATGCTCTGGCATGTGCATATTTGCACACACACATACTAAATAAATAAACAAGTGAATATATAAATAAATAAATTCCTTTACTTAGGAGGCTTTTCATAATAGAGCCCAGTTCAGATCTCTATTTTACCCTAAGCTTCTGCTGACCAAATCTCTTGGACACACATACATGCTGAGCCCAATTTTGTCTATAGAAGGAAGAAACCAAGCCTTCCCCAGGTGAATTTCTAGCAATGCCCACAAAAAGATGAATATGCTGGAGCTGTTTCCCCAGAAGCTGACCTCTGAAGGTGCAGCTAAAACCCAAACCAGCTTGTCATGGTTAGGAGTTTAACTCTCAGAATCCTGGTAAGGCTACCCTTATGGCGGCCTGTGTATGCTTCTGTGAGAAGATGCTGTGTTTGGTGGGGGTAAAAGTCAAGGGGTTGCTGGGCAGTAGAACAGAAGAAAACCCATTGTAGTGCTCACAGTTCCTTTTATTCCTCTTTCAAGATCAAATCCTGGACACCTTGATCCCTGAGCACGCCATGCAGGCTCTTGGCTGCTTGATGGCATCCAGGGTTCTCATGCTGACTCTGGGCAATATCATGCTCAAAAATGCAATTCAGTACACCTGGGGACACCTACTGTCTCCCATTGCCATAACTACCTAATTACTACAAGATCTATTATGAATGCATTCTGTGCAAATACAGGTAAGAGCTTTCTCAGATTTTGTCCAATTATTTTGTCATTTTAGCCTTCAGTAGTTGTTTGGTTTTCTTTATATGTTTTTGTGGTGTGGGGAATGGAACTGAGGGCTTCATGTGTGCCAGGCAAACACTGCATTGCACCCTGCCTGAGCAATATCACCAGCCTTCCTTTTGCTGATTTTTGTCTCTGAATGAGGGTCCCAGCAAGTTTCCCATGATGGCCTTGAGCTAGATGTATAGCTCAGGCAGGCCTTGAAGCCTTGAATTTGTGATCTTCTTGCCTCAGCCTCCCAAGTAGCAGGACCAAGTAGGTCTGTCATAAGTCTATGGACTGCCTGAACTGAGGACATAATCACACTATTTCTGTGTCCTCTATCTCTATTATTCTCTATTATTGGCAAATAGTTGCAAAGGTTGTACACTTGTTCCTTTTCAAGGACCTCGTCTGGCATGTGTTCCTCATACAATTTTTGGGCAGTAAAGAGGACTTTTGCTTTATGTAAAGAGTGGTGGTGAAAACAGATGGTCATTTTAGAAATACTTGCTCCCAACATTGAAGAAATATTTTAGTGTCTATGTTAAACCGGCTATATCTGGAGCCATTGGTGTTCCAGAAGCTCTGGCACCAAATGGAGACCACAGGGTCACAGAGGGGCAGACTTAGGGAACTTGCAAATATCTCACAAGAGTTCCTGGAAAGAGAGAGAGAGAGAGAGAGAGAGAGAGAGAGAGAGAGAGAGAGAGAAAGAGAGAGAAAAAGATAGAGAGGGAGAGAGACAGAGAGAGTGGTGGGAGGACAGTGAGAAGAGAACACAGGGCCTTACATGTACCAGGTAAATACTCTAACAGCACAGTTGTTGGTATTCTTTTTTCTTTTATTGTGGTTGTTTTTTAAGGTAGTCTCATTCGGGAGATCAGGCTGAGCTCAAATGCACAGAGATTCCCCAGCCTTAGGCTTCCAAGTATTGGAGCTGGAAGCACAAGTACCTGTGCCTGGTTATTGCCATATTAATTTTGGTTTTTGTTTCTTGAGACAGAGTTCTTCCAAGTAATCCTGTCTGGCCTGAAACTAGATTTATAGAGCAACCTGGTCTCAAATTCATTAGAGTTCCTCCTGCCTCTGCCTCCCAAATGCTGGTATTAAAGGCTTGCACCATCATGCCTAGCCCTTGGTTTTTTTTTTGAAACAATGTCTCAAATAGCTCAAGCTGGCCTCAAATTCACAATGGTAGTCAAGGATGTTCCTCAACTCCTCAATGCTGGCATTCTTATTCTTGACTACAATTGTGAAGTTGGACAAAGAATAAAATCAGAAGTGCAGTGGAGGCAAATACCTTCCCAATGCTGTGACTATCCATTATCAGAACACTCTCACCTTGAGAAACTAAAATTCTGCATTCATTCAACGCTAATTATTTACACTGGACACAAAGGCTCATGCTTGTGATCCCAACACCAGGAAGAGTTTAGAGCAAGAAAATTACCCAGGCATTTGAGAACAATCCTTGTTACAGAGAGACTTTCAAGCCAGCTTTTGCTGCTGAGTAATAGCCTGTCTATTACTAAGAAAGAAAGAAAGAAAGAAAGAAAGAAAGAAAGAAAGAAAGAAAGAAAGAAAGAAAGAAAGAAAGAAAGAGAAAGAAAAGAAAGAAAGAGAAAGAAATGCAATTGCCATGTATGGTAGTGTTACATACTTGTAATTTTAATTTCAATTTTTATTTTTTATTATTATTTTTTATTTTTCATTTTTTTTTTACTAATTACACTTTATTCACTTTGTATCCCCCCATCAGCCTCTCTTTCCACCCCTTCCAATCCCACCCTCCCTCCCCGTTCTTCATCCATTCCCCTCCCGAAGTCTATTGATAGGGGAGGTACTCTTCTCCTTCCTTCTGATCTTAGTCTATCATATCCCATCGGGAATGGCTCCATTGTCATCTTCTGTGGCCTGTAAGGCTGCTCCCTGGTGAGGGGAAGGTGATCAAAGAGCAGGCTAATCAGATTATGTCAGAGGCAGTCCCTCTTCCTATTACTATGGAACCCACTTGGACACTAAACTGCCATGGGCTACATCTGTACAGGGTTTCTAGGTTATCTCCATGCCTGGTACTTGGTTGGAGTATGAGTCTCTGGGAAGTTCCCTGTGTTCAAATTTTCTGGTTCTGTTGCTCTCCTTGTGGGGTTCCTGTCCTCTCCAGCTCTTACTATTTCCCACATCTTACATAAGATTCCATGTACTCTGCTCAGCAGTTGGCCCTAAGTCTAAGTGTCTGCTTTGATAGTCTGCAGGGCAGAGGCTTTCAGAGACCCTCTGTGGCAGGTTCCTAGGTTATTTCCTGTTCTCTTTCTTCGGATGTTCATCCTCTTTGGCTATTGGGATGGGGATTGAGCATTTTAGTTAGGGTCCACTCTCTTGCTTATTTTGTTTAGATGTACAGTTTTTAGTAGGTTTGTCCTATGTTATGTCTATATGAGTGAATATATACCTTGTGTGTCTTTCTGCTTCTGGGACAGCTCCCTCAGGATGATCCTTTCTAGGTCCCACCATTTACCTGCAAATTTCATGATTTCCTTATTTTTCATTGTGTAGATGCACCACAATTTCTGCATCCATTCTTCAGTTGAGGGGCATCTGGGCTGTTTCTAGCTTCAGGCTATTACAAAATTAAGCTGGTACAAACATGGTTGAGCCAAAGTCCTTATTGTGTATTTGAGAATCATTTGGATATATGCCAAGGAATAGTATGGCTGGATCTTGAGGAAGCATTTTTTCTAGTTGTCTGAGAATGTGCCAGATTGATCTCCAGAGTGGCTGTAGAAGTTTACATCCCCACCAGCAGTGGAGGGGGGATCCCCTTTATCCACAACCTCTCCAGCATGTGTTGTCAATTGAGATTTTCATCTTGACCATTCTGATGGGTGTAAGGTGAAATCTCAGTGTCATTTTGATTTGTATTTCCCTAATGGCCAATGACATTGAGCATTTCTTTAAGAGCTTCTCTGTCAATCGATATTCCCCTACAGAGAGTTCTCTGTTTAGCTCTGTTCCCTATTTTTGATGGTGTTCAGTCAGAGGATTGACCTCTTGCAGGAGCAAATTGATACCCTATGGCAAATCACTCAACCTGGCTGTCAATGAAAGTATGCTGGACTTTGTGTCACTAGCATACAACATGAGAATTTTTCCTGTGCTGCAAATCTGTCTAAACAACTGTCGAGCTATATTTTAGGTAATTGGACTGGAGAATTCGATACTATGATGGAGCAGCTGAGAGTGGCCATTGTCACAGTAAATTCTACCAGAGTGGACGCAGGACTAGCCACAGGATTATCAACATGGATTGCTGCAGCCATGAATCATCTGAAGGAATGGGCGGGCATGGGAGCGTTAGCAGGCCTTCTGGTGTTGATCTCCTTGGTTTACCTGTGGTATATATGCAAGATTAGAGTCTCACAACAGTGTGATGCAGCCATGATCATTCAGGCCTTTACAGCCATTGAAGCAGGACATTCTCCCCAAGCATGTTTGGATACCATAAAAAGCTAAAATGATACGCTCAGGATGCGAGGCTAAGCACTGCACTCAGGGTCAGCAGCTTTCGACCCAGAGAAGAGCATGTCTGATTGCATGCGGGTTGATGCCCCAGGTCCCGCCTCTGAGAAAAAGTTATCGGACGGGTCTGATGCAATTTGGGTGAATGACACCTAAATGAACATCAGTACAAAGTCCCAATTTATTTCTAATATCAGAGATCAGACCTCTACTCTTGCCTGATGCGTCTAAAACAAAAAGTGGGAACTGTAGAGAGCTGCGGAATGCTATGCCTTAAAGATGGAGCTGGTTTCCGCCTTCCACCTTCCCGATGGTGAGTGCTCTCTGTCACGAATAATTCCACATTTGTCTAAGGTTGAGGATCTGGCTTGCTTCCATGTATGTGGACCTATCTGCATTGAACACGTGGCACGCCTGGGTTGGCTACCCAGAGGCTATTTAAGCTGTGGGGTGGCTTTCCCCAGGGTCCGAGGATTGTTCAAGGTTCCTGAATAAACTGCATTGAAAAAAAAAAAAGAATGGTGGGAGAGAACCTGGAGCTACTTGTCCTAGGCCTGAAGCACACGATTCCAGACTTTTGTTAGTAATAAGTGAATAACTGGCATAGAGTCTTTTTTGCCTACTTCCTGCTGATTCTGGGGACGCTCTAGGGAGGTCAAAAGGCTGAAATGGTGGCCAAGTCCAGGAAGAACAGGCTGTTTGAATGCTCTCCAGGGTCTGTGAGAATATCCATGGCTGGGACAGAAAGTGCAGGTCGGGATTGATGGATAGATGTCTGTGAGGTCAGACTGGAACACTTGTGGCTGCTTTGGCTCTGTTATGCATATAGGAAAAAAATTAGGTCAGGAAGGAACATATTTTTAGGTAGAAAACAAAGTTAAGTGGGTTATGGAGAAAATTCCTTAAGATGTATGTTTAAAATTTTGGGAGAACAAACAGCAGTGAAAGTTTTGGATCAAAGAGACTTGAACATGGGAACCTCCATTTACCTGAGGGAGCCTCCATTTACCCAGTCTCTGGCAGTAATCAAAAAGGTTTTGCTTTGGATCTGTCATCTAAGGAAATTGAGGCCAAGTTTGTTTACAGAACTGTGTAAGCTCAGAGGCCATTAAAACAGGCAATAAGTGTAGAAATCTGAAATTCTGCAGAAGACATCCCAGAGGAGAATCTGTAGGAATAGACGAATTGACTATTCCCATTGGGCAGGAAGGAGACAGTCACCTGTCAAGGTGCCCCAAGAGCAAGGTTTGACTCAGTAGTTTAGTACAATCTGTCCCAAGAGCTTGTCTGAGTTAGCCAGCAACCAAGGGCACAGTTGCCCTTAGCAGACATGGTTTACATAGCACTAGCATTTTCATAGAGGAGCAAGAGCGGGAGGGAGAGAAACTGTGCCATTAGAGGGAAAATCTTACCAAAGGAGAAGGAGGGCCTAGATGAAGGGTTTGGATGTAGGATGGTGAGAGTGGTATGAAGGGTCTGTGCCAACCAGAATGAAGATTCACCAATCAGCTGGTGCTGGGTTACAATCGTAGCAATGAAGTAGCCAGGAATTGATGCCGACCAGAAGGGAAGTCTCACCAATCAGCAAGTGTTGGATGTAGGAATGTAGCAATGAAGTAGCCAGGAAGGGGAAGTCCCAAAACCAGGGAAAGTGGAGGAATCCCACCCTCTGAGATAGGCAATAGGTGCAGTACTCATCTGGAACTCAACTGACCTGAGAGGTGGAGTCAGGTGGATTCCCTGCAGTTTCCAAGAATTACTTTTAAGGTTTACAAAGGAGATAATACTTTAGACATGTTAGCATCACAATTGTAATCTGCACTGAAATACATGTTGTATTAAAGGCAATAGACATACATATTGGTGTTCAGTGCATAAACATTCTTTAAGGTGAGCTCTGAAAAGGCAGAAGGCTATCGTGAAGCATAAGGGACAAAAGCTCACTTGATCTTAATCTTTAGTATGATTACACATTATGGAGATTTAAAGGAGATTCACAATCTTGAGCTTAGAACCATGATACTAGGAGGTATAGTGGAATGTTTTTGTATTAGACGTAGATTAATAAATCAGGATTCTAGTGATAAAGGCCAAAGCTCTGGACAGTTAATATAACAGTACATAGGAACAAGAGGAAATAGTAAGCATATTTATCTATTTCAGATAAAATCACCTTAGACCTTGCAACCTTTATAACTTGCATTTAGCAACCTTAAAACAATTTGAGACCCTAAAACAACATTTTCCTTAGGCCTTTTTATCTAGTTGTTTACTATGAGACATAGGTGAGATTGCTATGAATGTTTATTGTCCTTTAGATAAAGGGGTGGTAAAAGGTTCCATCTGAGGCCTGTTTCTTGAGTCTGGCAACAAGGCATATTGTGTCTAGGCCTGACAATAGCAACTCTAGGACTCAGGCTTCAGACCTGGTCTCCTTCATACAAAAAGGACTGAGAAGGCATCTGAAGTCTCCCAAGACAGACGTTGGCAATATGTCCATGGGGCCTGTGTGTCAGGCCAAAACAGACCTGCAATGTTACCCTGTGCTGGGCAATGGTGGTAGAAGTCACTGAATCAGGCCAAGGAGCTTGAAGGCTAGAACTGTCTGTGGCCCTTGTACTGGTTGAGCCTCTATGGCTGGGCACAGAGGACAAGCCTGCAATGGGAACATTTTGACTTCCAAAATCCAGTCTGCCAGGAGGCAGTGTGTGGCTTGTTGGGGCCGCTGTGGGACCAGTGTCCCCTTTGGCTGCTTTTGAAATAGCGAGCTGGCAGAGTTGACTTTAGGCTGTACCACAGTGGGGTGGGGCATTGCAGACTTCTTGCTTTTTGTGAGGGAATACCAACAGCTTCAGAGAAGCAGCCAAGGTCTAGAGCATAGTTTTTGCTGTAGATGAGCCCAATGGGAAGACTCCTCTCTTATTATTTAAACCAACGCCTGTATGGTGACTCAGAGAAAATCCTCAGCTATTAAATTAGGTAAGCAGCGAGACTATGTCTGCATCTGTAGCACTATAAATACGTTTTTGAACATGTGAAAGTTCTTGATCATCTATGAGATGACTGGGTATAAACTTTCATTTCTTAACCATGAAGTATTAGGACTTTAACTTTGTCCCTGTTAAGTTGGAGAGTTAAAAGTTATAAATATAGTCCATTAATGTGAGAGCATGATAGTTTCTGTTTGATTTAGTATATAAAAAGTTCAAAGTTAAAAAAGTCTAAGGCTATACCATAGATTCATAATATTACAATTTTAGTTAAGTAGACCAAGCATATTTTCACCTTTTGAGAGTGAACTCATAGCACAATGATCAAGTTTTAACATAAATAAATCCTGTAAAATCAATAGATCTTAATTTAGATTCCTGGTGAAAACTTGTACATAGTAATCCCTGATTTATGAGTTTTAAAACCAACAATATAGTAGAACAATGTAAAGCAATATTAAAATCACATTTGAATTCATTATCGCAAAACTGTTACTAAGAAAGACTAGTTGTGGACCTGGATCATAGGCAGCTCATGGCAGGAGGAACAGCATTTAGTGTTTCAGGATTTGATAGAGACCTAGGTAGTTGGACATACATTTTTAAATTAGCTTAATTTGAAGAGACCTTTATAACTTTGAATTTTTAGCATCATGTAAAAATTATTTTGAACCAGGTTTGAATCATATATATTGTAAAACATAACTTTGAATTTTTATAAACATCCATATCAATTTAAAATGAGACTTGTTGCTGTCCATGTGTGGTGTGTGACCATAGTGTCATAGCGAGACCTTGTGCTTGCTGATGGGAAGGCTGTCTCAGCAGAGTTTATAACTCTGCATTTATATGGCATGGCTGATCAGAACTCTGTGCAACTGAAAAACCTCTTCTGCATGCTTCCTCTGGTGGCAGGTGTTCCATGGGAGATTTAAAACCTCGCCCCTGGGCCTGAGGCAGTGGCACAACATACAGCCATCTGTGTGTGTGCGGAGAGTCCCCAGCAATTGCTTACCTAAATGGAATAGTTTAGAAGGAGGCTGTGCCTGTGTCTGAAGCAGCAGTTTCAGCCTCTGGCCCGAGCCTTTTAGTTTCCCCAGCTGATTTTGGTGCAGCGTGAGTGTCCACCATGTCCGCAGAGCTCAGAGCACATGACAGGATGCTGAGTCTGAGCAGCCATGAGGAGAGGGACAGACAGATGTGTGTGGTAAGGGCAGGGGACATGAGGGAGAGTGTAAGTTTTAAGTCATATGTTTGAGTGGAGGTTAGGGATAGGTAGAACAGAAAAAAAAGATCTGTTGCCAGGATCTTGGTCTGATTAAATGTCCCTGGTATAACAAACCAGGGGTTACCAGGTGAGCCTTTTCCAATGCACTAATGTTAGGATCAATGAAATGATGATGTGCACAACAGATTTCATATGAAAGAAGTTTATTAGATGGAGATGGAGAGTGAGAGAGAAGGAGAGAAGACATGATAGGAGGAAGAGAAAGGAGTGCCCTGACAGAGAAAGAGGAGGGAACAGGAGAGTGAGAGAATAAGAGAGTAAGAGGGCAAAAATTCAAGAGAGGGACAAAGAGGCTGGCTGATTCTTTTAAGGAGCAACTTGACCACAGTACCAGGTGTGGCTACATGGCAGGGGACACATGACGACATCATAGGTTGCTAGGTAACCCAGGAGCAGGCTGCCTAAAAACAAACATATCTTCTGGAGGTATCTCCATCCCTGATCTCAAGCTGTACTATAGAGCAATAATAATTAAAACTGCATGGTATTGGCATAGAAACAGACTTTTGGATCAATGGAATTAAATAGAAGACCCAGAAATAAACGCACACACCTATGGACACCTGATTTTGATAAAGATGCCAAAACAATACAATGGAAAAAAGATAGCATCTTTAACAAATGGTGAGAGAATGATCTCTCCCTCTGGTGTCCTCCATCAGGCTCAGGCATTTATTCTTTTTTTCCCCCATCCTCTAGCTCTTCTTGGTTGTACCATAGACTCTCAGACAGTACCAGGCTGTGGTATGTCACCAGAATTTCAATAGGACCCACAGGTCTTAGATCATTTGTCTCTCAGCCAGGCCAACAGACTGACAATGGAGGAAAGCAATTTGTAGGGGAAGCTAAATATCTCCTCGGAAGGTGTGGGACTCTGCTGGATAAGGATGAAGCCTGTCATCTCTGGATAGACAATCATTTGCACTCCATCTATGAGGATAGAGCCTTTTTCTCAGCAGAGTTCTGAATTGAATGCCCTGATCTGAGTAACTCCGTGTCTTACAATGAGGTCACATGTCCCTCAGTGGCCATTACAGGCCAGACCTTCCCTTGATAAGGAATGTGCTCTAACAAGCACCTTGGAATACCTAAAAATGTCCCACCCTGCTAAGAACCTTAGTCCAGCAGTGACATTCAATTGTACATGATCTCCCCCAAAGGATATTTATGTACTGTATTTTCCTTCTTGTGATAGGACCATTTAAGTATCCCTGATTTCCTGAATGAAGGGATGTGTAAGCAGGCATCTCTCCGGCCAGTCCCCAAGGGACCTGACAAATGTGGCATCAGGCATCTTTGAGGCTACCTGCGGATCACCTGCTACCACCTGCACATACTCTGGGTCACCTTGTGAAAGAACTCTTACTCCTCTCTCTCTCTCTCTCTCCCTCCCTCTCTCTCTCTCTCTCTCTCTCTCTCTCTCTCTCTCTCTCTCGTGAACCCTGCCCGTAGATGGTCTCTGTTACACCCTCCCCCTTCTATTAAAAAAACCTCACACATGGAACCAGTCACCTGTTTGATTTATGAATCTGCCATATGACTCCACTGCATTATCCTAACACTGACCTCAGCGAATCAAACACATTCACTCCTGAAATCCCTCTCTCTGCCAAGAGTTTATATTGCCTTTAATTTCACAGGCATAAAGGTACACACATTCACACTTTCTCAATTCAAGACCTGATGATATTCTTTATTTATCTTCCATAGAGTCTGCTTTGTTTCAGCTCATTGGGTCTGGGCCTCGCCTGGAGTGAGTCTTGGCTGCAAACAGACAGGGCATAATATCTGGCCCGCACCTCTGTTGTGCTGAGCATAGCTACTTGACCAAGAGCTGTAATGCTTTGGTATCTGGCATAGACTTTGGAGAGCCCAAGCTTCCATTGTCACTGGTGACGTCATGCTAAAAGAGCTAAACTTTAACACTTGTGGAAAACCTTTTCCATACCCCTTAGAGCACTGAGGCCTCACCCTAAGGTGCTCTAGCTGTTCCTCAAAGAAACCTAACCCCATTCTTCATCTTGAAGCCCAGTTCCAGTTTCTCAGCTGGAATCCAGGCCCCTGTCAAAAGGAGAATGACAGGAAAGCCTAGACTTCTTTTCTCCTTGAGAAGTCCTCTTTCTCTATAGATCATACCATAGACATGCACCGTAGTAAAAGTATGATGTCTGTCCTTATGTATGATGGTAGATGTTTCTTTTTCCCACCTGATCTTTCAGTAATGCTCTCTGAGCTGAGGTACCTGGCTTGGGCCCACATTGTTTTTGTTAAAGTAACTACTGGAGCGCCCACTTATCTGGTTTCTTGGGACAGTCATGGACCTTTGGGTCGTCATCAAGAAACAGGTTAGCAAGACTGACAATCCAGGATTAGGGCCTAGTACTGAGTCACAGAAGCATTAGACAGCCAGTGTTACAGGTATCTTTGGAGTAGGGCCTCAAAGATATGAGATGTTGTGAGTGTAAGATCCTGACCCAGAGTTAACTTGTTTGTTTGTTTGTCCATTAGACCAGCAGAAGCAACCACAGCATGGACAGGTGGGCCACCCAGTGGCTACAGGGTCCAATTGTTTAGACAGTGTGTCACAGGACATTTCCAGGGATTAAAATCTCTTTTGTCTTGCTTCACAGACAAACAGATAAAAAGGTTTTGCAGCATCTTTAAGTTCTAGGCCTGGAGCTGAGGGCAAAGCTGTTTTTAAA
The DNA here is from genome assembly GCF_030254825.1 of Meriones unguiculatus. NCBI lineage: Eukaryota > Metazoa > Chordata > Mammalia > Rodentia > Muridae > Meriones > Meriones unguiculatus. Next base: position 1,702,070 of record NW_026843706.1, on the reverse strand, counting down.
ACCTCAAATGCCTTTTGTTTAGTCTCAGTACAGATGAGTGGTTCAGTGCCCCACTTTGTGCTGGTGTACTGAGGCCCTGTTAATTCCGCAAAGTCTGGTATCCAGAGGCAACAATACCTGACTGCACCTAGGAACATTTAAATCTGTCTCTTAGTCTCTGGAGTTGGCATTGGAAGGATGATGGCAACACACCTTCTCTGACACAGGCTCCTTTTGCCTCCCCTCAGCTGGTAACAGGATAGGAGTCTGATGTACAATGTTGAGCTTTCTTAGCTGACATTCTGTATCCCACTGCCTGGAACTCTGGCAGTAGTCCCCTGGTGCCCCTTTAATACCATTTTTTTTTCCTGAGAAACTTTTGATAAAAGGAAGCGAGGTCAGCATTTAAATCTTTGGGACAACCTGGCCCATAGAAGTTGCCTGCTGTAACCTCATCTGGATCTATGCCTCAAAAAATAACTCAAAAAACAAAAATGTCTCAATAGAACAAAAATAAAAAGCAAAACAACAACAAAACAAAAACGAAAACAATGAAAAAAAGAAAAAGAAAAAATATCAGTTTTCTTTGTGTAATTTTTTTTTAAGTCACCTGCATCTTAATACCCCTGTGTTACTGTTTTGTCTGCAAGACTGGGAACTGAAACCAGGGCTGACTTGCCCCTGTCAGCCAGCCTTGTAATACTCTTCTAGGACCAACATAGGGCAGTGCCGCTTAGGCTATTCTTTGGAAAGCAGGCTGCTGACTGGCATTTCCTGCCCTTCAGTTCTTCAAGCTAGAGGGGTTGACTCTGAGGTGGGCTACTGGAGCCAATTTAAGGTCAGTAGTGGAAGCTGGCAGCTGTGGTCATTGTTCTGATGCTGCATCTCAATTGCATCTTTGACACCTCAGAGCACTAGCCTCCTACTTCAACGTCTCCTGAGACAACTTTTCCTCCCCTCTAGGCAGAAACTAATCTTCCTGGTTACTAGGGCAGGGGTGAGGCCTCCTCAGGCAGAGACAGCAGCAGGTGGATGTGTACTCCTTCAAGGCTTTATTGTTTAGAGGGAACAGATATAGAGGAGTTATTTTTTCTGAAATGTCAGCTTCCAGACCAGGCCCATAGTGAGTCTCTCTTGCTCTTTCGCTGTCAGTGCTGTGAGGGAAAGCTCAATGCTGATTTGAGACATTAACAGGGCAGGTAGGAAGAAAGTCTGATTATTTATTGATTCAGATGATAAACTAAAAAGTGTTTATTGGGACCACAATCCTCTTTTCCTAAAGTAAATGGCATTTCCTGTTACAGTCACCACTTTGTTCTCTCACGCCATGTTTTAGAAATAAAGCTACCAGGAGCCAGGACTGTACCACAGTTGGTTAGGGTACTTGCCCAGTGTACATGAAGACCTCAGTTTGATCCCCAGTAGGGAATAAACTGAAAGTGGTGGTGCATCCTTGGAATCTCAGTTCTCCAGAGGTAGAGGCAGGCAAACCAGAAGTTCATGTACCTCTCCAGCTACATAGTGAGTTTGATTCCAGTGTGGGAATATGGGATACATGAGACTCTATGCCAAAAAAGGGGAGGGGCAGTAAGGTTGCTCAGTGGGTAAGGGCATTGGCCACACAAACCTGGTCCCCTGAGTTCCATCATCAATACTTAAAGGTGGAGGAGATAAGTGACCTCCATACACACTGTGAGCACCCATACACAAAAATAATATTCATTTTGAAACAGAAGGAAATTGAGTAAGTCCCCTCCCTTCAGAATGGGTCGAGAGGCACAAATAAAAATCATTTATGTAGAAATTTTAAATGAGGTGTTAAATACTGTAAGGGATACCTAAAGCACACAAAGACATTCCCCCAGAAAGAGAGAGAGAACTTCAGACCTATCTCTCTTAGGAACATTGATACAAAAATATTTAATGAAATACTTGCAAACCATATCCAAGAACACTTAAAAGATGTCATCCACTGTGACCAAGTAGGCTTCATCCCGGGCATGCAGGGGTGGTTCCACATATGAAAATCCAATAATGTGATCCACCATAAAAAAAAAAAAAACCTGAAGGAGAAAACCACATGATCATCTCCTTAGATGCCAAAAACAAGCAAGTGACAAAATGCAACACCCATTCAAGTTTAAAGTCTTGAAGAGGTCAGGGATACAAGGCACATACCTAAACATAGTAAAGACAATATACAACAAGCCTATAGCCAACATCAAAATGAATGAACAGAAACATAAATCAAGCCCACTGAAGTCAGGGACAAGGCAAGGCTGCCCACTCTCTCCATATCTCTTCCACATGGTACTTGAAGTTCTAGCTAGGACAATAAGACAACTAAAGGAGATCAAGGGGATACAAATTGGAAAGGAAGAAGTCAAAGTATCACTGTTTACAGATGATATGATAGTATACATGAGCGACCCCAAAATTCAATCAGAGAACTCCTTCAGCTGATAAACACCTTCAGCCAAGTGGCTGGATATTAAATTAACTAAAAAACAAAACAAACAAACAAAATAAAAAAACAAAACAAAATAGTTACCCTCCTGTATATCAAAGACAAAAGGGCTGAGAAAGAAATTAAGGAAACAACACCATTCACAATAGTCACTAATAACATAAAGGACCTTGTTGTGACTCTAACCAAACAAATGAAAAACGTGCCTGAAAAAAAAAATTTCAAGCCTCTGAAGAAAGAAATTGAAGATAACAGGAGATTTAAAGATCTCCTGTACTCATGGATCGGCAGGAATAACATAGTGAAATTGGCCATCCTGCCAAAAGCAATCTACAGATTCAATACAATTCCCATCAAAATACCAATACAATTCTTTACAGACATTGAAGGAAAGATTCTTAACTTCATGTGGAAAATAAAAAACCCAGAATTGCCAAAATGTTCCTGTACCACAACAGGTCATCCTGAAGTATCTCCATCCCTGATCTCAAGCTGTACTACAGAGCAATAATAATAGTAACTGTATGGTACTGGCATAGAAACAGAATTTTGGATCATTGGAACCGAATAGAAGAACCAGAAATAAACCCATACACCATAGGATACTTGATTTTTCACAAAGAAGGCAAAACCACACAATGGAAAAAAGACAACATCTGCAATGTGCTGGTCTAAGTGGATGTCTACATGCCCCCAAATGAAAATATATCCATATTTCTCACCCTGCACAATACTAAAGTCCAAGTGGATCAAAGACTTCAACATAAAACCAGACACACTAATTTGTTTAGAAGAATAAGTGAGGAAGAGCCTAGGACTCGTTGGCAAAGAGACAACTTTCTGAAGAGAGCACCAACAGCACAGGTTCTAAGATCAACAATCAGTAAATGGGACCTCATGAAACTGAAAAGCTTTGATAAACAAAGGACACTGTCATCAGCACAAAATGACAGCCTACAAACTGGGAAAGGATCTTCACCAACCCTATATCTGACAGAGGGCTACTCTCCAGAGTATATAAAGAAATAAAGAAGTTAAAAAGCAACAAGTCAAGTAATCCAATTCAGAAAATGGGGTACAGAGCTAAACAGAATTCTCAAAGAGGAATATTGAATGGCAGAGAAACACTTAAAGAAAAGACCAACCTCCTTAGTCATCAGTGAAATGCAAATTAAAACAACCCTGAGATTTCAACTTACACCCATCAGAATGGCTAAGATCCAAAACTCAAGTGACAACACATGCTAGAGAGGATGTGGTGAAAGGGGAACCCTCCTCCATTGCTGGTAGAATGTAAACTTGGGAAGTCACTTTGGAAATCAATCTGGCGCTTTCTCAGACAATAAAGAATAAGACTACCTAAAGATCCAGCTCTATCATTCCTGGACATATCTCCAAGAGATGCTCAAGTATAGAACCATGGCATTTGTTCAGCCATGTCCATAGCAGCTTTATTTGTAATAGCCAGAATCAAGAAACAGTATAGATGTTCCTCAACAGAGGAATGGGTACAGATTGTGGTAATTTACACAGTGGAATACTACTCAGCAATTAAAAACAAGGAAATCATGAAATGTGCAGGCTAATGGTGAGGTCTAGTAAAGATCATCCTGAATGAGGTATTCCTGAAGCAAAAAGACACACATGGGATATACTCACTCATAAGTGAGTATAAGATAAACATACTGAAATCTGTAAACCTAAAGAAGATAAGCAGGAAGGAGGATCCTGGGTAAGATGATCAATCCTCACTCAGAAAGACAAATAGGGTGGACATGGGAAGAAGAAGAAAACAGGAAACAGGACAGGAGCCTACCACAGAGGGCTTCTGAAAGACTGTAGCCAGCAGTGTATCAAAGCAGATGCTGAGACTCATAACCAAACTTTGGGCAGAGTGCAGGGAATCTTATGAAAGAAGGGGAAATAGGAAGACGTGGAGGGGACAGGAGCTCCACAGGGAGAGCAACAGGACCAAAAAGTCTGGGCACGGGGGTCTTTTCTGAGAGTGATACTCCAACCAGGGACCACTCGTGGAGATAAAGTAGAACACCTTCTCTGATGTAGCCCATGGCAACTAAGTATCCTAGTGGGTTCCCTAAAAGGGGAAACAGGGACTGTCTATTACAAGAACTCAGTGGCTGGCTCTTTGATCACCAACCCCTGAGGTGGAAGCAGCCTTATCAGGCCACAGAGGAAAAGGATGACCTCTCCTATCAGTGAAATTTGGAGTTTATGTCAAGTCCACATAAGAGTAGCTAGAACACTAGGTTTTGCAAATGCTTTAATTTCTGTTCTGTATCTCAGTGGAATGTGGGGAAATTCAGCCTGAGTCATTCCTGCCCTCCTGATGTCAAGTGTTGGTCTCTTAATCTTTCACCTGGCCTGCTATGTGGGAGGGTGTACACAAAGGTTGGAGGCCCATCTCTCAGTGTTGTTCGTGACTTTCTGCTATGCCACTTATTTTCCCCTTTCATTACTGTTTTGTCCAGAAGCTAAGGGAGTCTGTCAGTTGGTTGGAGGCTGGCTGCTTCCAGTTCATCTCCTTAAACCATCCAAGAGCCTCTTTGCGAGTACTAATAGGAAACTTGTCCAAGCAACCTTCATAGTCCCTACTCTTCTCCTCCTAGCCAGGATGTATTCATCCTATGAGACAAGCAAGGTTTATTTTACCACAGTATAGGGAGAAAAGGGAAAATACAAGAAGAAAAACTAGGCCTCAGTCTATGGCAGCTAAGAGGCTGAGCTAACCAGCTGTTGAGTGGGATAATTAAAATTGATACAACATCAGAAAAAAACAGTATCGGCATTCATTTATTTATTTATGTAGGTTTTTGCTGTTCTGAGACAGCAATAGATAACCCAGGTTGGCTGTTAAAGTATGCAGCACAGGCTGACCTAGAACTCGTGATCCTCCTCCCTCTGTTATGTTTGATTACAGGCATGTTGCACCATAGCTGGCTCCAGTCTAACTTTAAAAATATTTGTATTGGTGGAGGAAACAGATGGAGAGAAGGCTCAGTGATTAAGAGCACTTGTTATTCTTGTACAAGATAGAGGTTCATTTCCCAGCACCCAAATTGTGGCACACAGCCATCTATGACTCCGGTCAAAGAGGATGCCCTCCTCTGACCTCCATGCGTACCAGGTGTGCATATGGTGCACAGACATACATTTGAGCAAAGCACTCACACATATAAAATGAATTTCATTCATTAAAAAACACTCATTCTCATAAAATAAATACATCCAAGAAAGCAAGAGATTCTATGACTTCTTTAATGAATGTGTGGTTGTTTGCATGCATGTTAAGGTTGGTGTGTGTGTGCATATGTTTGTGTGCATACGTTGGTGTACATATGTGTTTGTGTCTGTGTTTGTAGCACCTGTAACTGCATGTGGAGGAGAGGTCAGCCTCAGCTGAGGCTCCTCCAGAGCTGCTTGCGTTGTTTTTGCTTGCCTCCACAGTCAAGGTCTCTCAGTTGACCTGGTGCTCACCATCTGGAAGGATAGCCAGTTGGTCAGTGAGCCCAGAGACCTGCCTATTCCACTCACCTAGCACTGGTATAACAAGCACGCGCTACCATGTCTGGCTCTTCTTTGTGTTTCTTATGTGTGAGGAGTTCAGAAGAGGACATCACATCTTCTGGAGGTAGAGCTATACACAGTCAAGAGCTCCCTCACTTGGGTACTGGGAACTGAGTTTGGGTCCTCTGGAGGAGCAGCAAGTGCTCTTCACTGGTGAGCAGCTCTCCAGCCCCTTGCTGTTGTTTGGAGACAGAGTGTTGCCCTGTGTCCTAGGCTGGCCTCACATTCAAAGCACTTGCCACAGCATCTCTAGTGCTGGGATTACAGCATCTACTGCTACTCCTGGCTAGTGCTGATGGTGGAACCTAGGGCTTCATATGTGCTAGGCAAATCATGTCCCACTAAGCTATAACCCCAGCCCCAGCATTCTTTTTATTTAAAAAAAGATTATGTTTTTATTTTTATTCATGCATGTCTATATGAATGTATACCTTGTCTGTTTGAATTCTGTGGACCTGGAGCTATTGTAAGCTATGACTTGTGGACCTTGGAAACCAAATTCTAGTCTTGCAGAAGAGCAGTAAATCCTGCTAACCACTAAGCCATCGCCCTAGTCCCAGGAGTATTTCTGATAGCCAAAGATAGAAGCAGCAGCCAGAATATGAAAGCAGCCTAAATGTCCACTAATGAGTAAATTCATGAACAAAACTGAAAATATCTCTGGGATTGTAGCTCAGTGGTAAAGCCTTTCATTGTCCCAAGCATAACCTGAAAAACCAAACACACAATAAAGTGTATATTAATAAAAGAACTTTATTAAGCCTTAAAATGAAAGGAACATTTGATATGTTCTGCAGCATGAATGAGACTGATGGACATGATGCTAAGTGATATGAGCCAGATGGAAATGGACAATTTCCACATGGAAGAAGGACCCAGAAGCCTGGAGCTGAAGTTCAGTGGTAGATCAACAGCCTTTAGTGTTGGACACACTAACATGTTCTTCAGCACTACAGAGGAAAATACCCAGAACCGTCAAGTTCATAGACAGAAAGTTCAGTGGTAGTTGACAGAGGCAAGAAGCATGAAGGATTGTGACAGTGTTCTGTAAGTTTTTGAGAAAGGACATATCTAAGGGCTAGGCTCTGACTCACTGAACAAGTGAGAATGTCCTTGAACTTCTTTCTGACCTTCCTGCTTCCACCTGCCAAGTGCTGCTCTTACAGGCATGCAGCACCATGTCTGTCTTATGTGGCGCTATGGATCAAACCCAGGATTTGCTCATGCTATGCAATCATCCTATCAACTGAACCATAGCCTCAGCTCAGCTCCTGTTTTTCCTTGTTTGTTTGTTTGTTTGTTTATAGGGTCTCATGTGATTCAGGTTTGACAAGAACTCAGCATAGAACCAAGGCTGGCAGAGAATTCCTACTCCTCCTCCTAAAATTACAAGTATGTAGCACTACCATACAGGGCAATTGCATTTATTTATTTATTTATTCATTTATTTACTTACTCATTTATGTTGAGGCAGGCTCTTACTCAGCATTAAAGCTGGCTTGGAAGTCTCTCCGTAACAATTGTGTTCTCAAATGCCTGGGCAATTCTCCTGCTCCAACCTCTTCCTGGTGTTGGGATCACAAACATGAGCCTTTGTGTCCAGTGTAAAGAATTAGCATTGAATGAATGCAGAATTTATCTTCCCAAAGTTAGAACCTTCTGATAATGGATAGTCACAGCATTGGGAATGTACTTGCCTCCACTGCACTTCTGATTTTATTCTTTGTCTTACTTCACAATTGTAGTCAAGAATAACAATGGCAGCATTCAGGAGTTGAGGAACATCCTTGACTACCATTGTGAATTTGAGGCCATCTTGAGCTATATGAGACCTTGTTTCAAAAAAACCAAGGGCTAGGCATGATGGTACAGCCTTTAATACTGGCATTTGGGAGGCAGAGGCAGGAGGAATTATAATGAATTTGAGGCCAGCTTGGTCTATAAATCTAGTTTCAGGCCAGACAGGACTCCTTAGTGGAAGTTTGTCTCAAAAACCAAAAACCAAAACTAAAAATGGCAAAAAGCCAGGCACAGGGGCTTGTTCCTCCAGTTGCAATACTTGGAAGCTTAAGGCTGGGGAATCTCTGTGCATTTGAGCTCAGCTTGAACTTCTTAATGAGACTGCCTTAAAAAACCACCACAATAAAAGAAAACAGAATACCAACAACTGGGCTGTTAGAGCATTTACCTGGTACAAGTAAGGCCCTGTGTTCTCTTCTCACTGTACTCCCACCTCTCTCTCTCTCTCTCTCTCTCTCTCTCTCTCTCTCTCTCTGTCTCTCTCTGTCTCTGTCTCTCTGTCTCTCTGTCTCTCTCTCTCTCTCTCTCTCTCTCTCTCTCTCTCTCTCTCTCTCTTTCTCTCTCTCTCTCTTTCCAGGAACTCTTGTGAGATATTTGCAAGTTCCCTACGTCTGCCCCTCTGTAACCCTGTGGTCTCCATTTGGTGCCTGAGCTTCTGGAACACCAATGGCTCCAGATATAGCCTGTTTAACATAGACACTAAAATATTTCTTCAATGTTGGGAGCAAGTGAAGTCCTGGGCAAATGTAAATCGCTGATATGGACACAGCCACATCAGTGATTAATGTCTCAGATCCATGAGCATGTCAAAGCCTTCCTCTGGGCTCTGGTTGAGGTTTACAGTGTGTATAGGATATGTCCACCATAGCTTTCTTCTTCTGGATGTTCATCACCTGAAAACTGAACCCCTAGGGAGACTAGCTATGAAGGTTAGCTAAATCTGACCCCTTGACCTGGCTTTATACTATAGACCCCGCCTTCTTGTTTATCTGCATACAATAAGTTTGTCTCCTTGTTCAGCTGTATAATGTGGCCCCGATTCTCTGTTCTACCTTAAATAAAAACATACTGGGCTCAGTGCTGCTGAGGTTTCTCTACGAGCCCAGACTACCTGGTCCTAGACTTTCTACGTGTATCTGTGTTTTCTTCATTCCCTCAATGCCCCAGTTAAATCAGACCCTAGAGCTGTGCAGAACATTGCAAAGCAGACCCTGAACAAGAACAAAGACAGTGGACACTGACTACAGGTGACTTGGATCAGTTAGACAAGGGATCACTCCTGAGAGAATAATAAAGGGAAAGGAGGAAACAGCAACATAAGAAAGAGATCAGGATAAAGGAAAAAAGATAGCACACATTTTAGTTTGTCAGGTGTAAAAGCCTTTGGATAAGCAGAATTCAGAGATATGCTGTATGTTAGCACTTAGAGATTTGGGAAACAAAGAGAACCTAGACATAGGTAGACACGGGGGAGATTTCAAGAAACTCTGACAGTGGGTTGAGGGCATTTCAGCTTCATTGGTCCTTAGGAGCCTACCCTTACTTTCCAGGGAAGGGGCGATGAATTTGACTCCTGGAAATAAATGACAAAGGAGCGAAAAGCTGAGGAGTGGACACACAGCTGAGGGTCAAGCCTGTTCCCATTTTGCTTTTGGTTTACCTGCTTCCAAAGTGTTACATTTGGTTGAAATTGAGCAGCATGCAGGGGGTGGAGGCCAGACCTGAAAGCTCAGTGTGGGGGAGAGGGTGATAGCAACCCCCACAGCAAGAAGATGGTTGTCCCTAGCCTGATGCCTCAGCACCAGGAAGGTGGCAGTATACTGAAGGAGAGAAGGTGGCTAATAGCAAAGAGGCATGTAGCCATAGGGGAAATAATCTCAGTGGCTTAAATGTTACCCAGTTTTTTGTTTGTTTTGTTTTGTTTTGTTTTTAACAACTTCGTTCATATGACCCAGTGGCTCTGTTACTGATTTGTCTGGGAATTGTGTCCATGTCAGTCAGAGGAGAAGTTGCTGGGTTTATGCTTTTCAGTGACTTGGTCACATCCTGTGACGCCTGTTTGTACTAGTGATTCCCTGTTTGGAGGGGGGCATTTTTCTAACCATCCAGAGTCCCAGTGGGCTCCATCCAACTGTTGGGGGCAGGTTTTAGCCCTGTAGTTTAGACAGGTTTTAATATGTCACACACGTGTGTGACAGCAACTCCTGTAATAAGAGCAAATATAATTGGCATTTCATTAGGACCTGCCTCCTGGGTGCTTGGACCCACTATAATAAAGTGGCTGTGACTCAGTTTTGTCAGCACATCCTAGAAAAGCAAAAGGCTTGTGACCTGATTGGTTCCTCTGCTCTTGTTGCAAGAGCATTCTTTGGTGAGCTTCACAGCTTCAGTCCTGTTAAAATAGCCTACTGTTTGTGTTGGGCACAGCAGCTGTCATGCTCTTCCTTCTTATCATCATTACAGTTTAGTGTCACCATTGCAGGGAACCACCCATGGACTAAGTGTGAAGCTTCAGGCTGAACATCCAAAAATAAGAAAGGTGGAGATATAGGGAGCCTATGAATCCCTGAATGAATGTGTGTTGTCAACACGGGCTCAGCCATGTCAAGGACTATAGTCTCAGACTCATAGAAAACTGGTAAAGACCCACTCTACCCCTGAAATGAGGCTCAGAGTGATGGCAAGGCCTTCCCTGGCGAATTGAGTGTGAATGTTGGGAGTGGGTGTGTGGAAAATGGCCTCCGAAGTTTTCTCCTCCCGGGTGTTTATAGACTGAGGTCTGCTCTGCTAGAGACTTTGCCTACTGAATTTAAATAAGCATGCCTCCTTGTTCAGCTGTGCACCCTAAACCCTGCTTTCTTGTTCAGTGTATGTAGTAAACACGCTGAGATTCTGGAGTGCTGTGGCCTCTCCTAATTGTTCAACCCCAGTTTTTCTGTGTCTGCGTTTCTATCATTTCTTTATTCTCTCACCAGCCCTAGTCAGGTTTCAGGACACAATCTGTGCATGGACAGGACACTATAGGAAATCCAGTGCTTGGGAGGAGAGCAGCTTTGATCCTCAGAACAGAGCATCTCTGGGGAGGGATTCAGTGCCACCAGTAGATAAGGAGTTCCCCTCCCCCTCAGGGCTCTTCACTTGGCAAAACTATGTCTGCACTAGGAGGCAGAGAAGGATATCAGGGCAAGCCAAAGGGAAGTAAAGTTAGTGAGTTCTTAAGAATAAGTAGATACTTTAGATTTAAGGAGGGGGAAAATGGTGGGTAAAGGGAAGGGGGAGAGAGAAAAGGTTAAGAAAATTTAATGCTCATGAAAAACATAGATGCAGGATTCTAGAGAGAGTCACACTTAGGTGTTTTTACAATGATTCTGTGGCTTTCTAAGTTCTTTTGTCTAAAAGAATATATTTGCATCTTACCCAGCGTCTCCCTTATTGCATACCTTTTTAGGTGTACAGATATTAGTATGATTATCCTATATTATGTCTAATATCCACTTATAAGTGAGTATCAACCATGTGTGTCTTTGTGCTTATGGGGTAGATCGCTCAGGATGATCTTTTCTAGTTCCCACCATTTGCCTGCCAATTTCATGATTTTCTTGCTTTTAATTGCTGAGTATTATTCCATTGTGTAAATGTAGCATGATTTTTGTATCCATTCCTCAACTGAGGGGCATCTGGGTTGTTTCTAGGTTTCTGCTATTATGAATAAAGCTGCTACAGACATGGTGCATTAATATTTCAGCAGCCACTGGGAAGAGACACACGCAATCACCAGCTTCTACCAAAACAAGGTATTTCTAAAAATAACCATCTGGTTTCACCACCACTCTTTTCATAAAGCAAAAGTCCTTTTTACTGCCCAAAAAATATGATGAGGAACACATGCCAGACAAGGTCTTTGAAAATGAACAAGTATATAACCTTTGCAACTATTTGCAAATAACAGAGAATAATAGAGAAAGAGGACACAGAAACAGTGTGATTCAGTCCTCAAGTCAGGCAGTCCATAGACTTATGACAGACCTACTTGGTCCTGCCACTTGGAAGGCTGAAGCAAGAGGATCACAAGTTCAAGGCCTGCCTGAGCTATACAGCTAGCTCAAGACTAGGAGGGTAAAATTGCCGCGACCCTCTTTCAAAGACAAAAATCAGCAAAAGGAAGGCTGGTGATATTGCTCAGGCAGGGTGCAATGCAGTGTTTGCCTGGCACACATGAAGCCCTCAGTTCCATTCCCCACACGACAAAAAATAAAATAAAATAAAAAAATAAAGAAAACCAAATAACTACTGGAGGCTAAAATGACAAAGTTATTGGACAAAGTCTGAGAAAGCTCTCATCTGTGTTTGTACAGAAATCATTCATAACAAATCCTGTAGGTAATTATGTAGTTATGGCAACAGGAGGCGGCCTCAGGTGTACTGAATTGCATTTTTGAGCATAATACTGCCAAGAGTCAGCATGAGAACCCTGGATGCCATCAAGCAGCCAAGAGGCTGCATGGCGTGCTCAGGGATCAAGGTGTCCAGGAATTGCTCTTGAAAGAGGAACAAAAGGAAATGTGAGCACTACCATGGGTTTTCTTCTGTTCTACTGCCCAGCACCCCCTTGACTTTTACTCCACCAAACACAGCATCTTCTCACAGAAGCATATACAGGCAGCCATAGGGTTGCCTTACCAGGCTTCTGAGAGCTAAACTCCCACCCAGGACAAGCTTGTTTGGGTTTTAGATGCACTTTAAGAGGTTAGCTTTTGGGAGAGCAGCTCCAGCATATTCATCTTTTTGTGGGGATTGCTACAAATTCACCTGGGGAGGGCTTGGTTTCTTCCTTCTATAGACAAAATTGGGCTCAGCATGTATGTGTGGCCAAGAGATTTGGTCAGCAGAAGCTTGGGGTAAAGTAGAGATCTGAACAAGGCTCTATTATGTAAAGCCTCCTAAATAAATTAATTTATTTATTTATATATTCACTTGTTTATTTATTTACTATGCGTGAGTGCATATATGCACATGGCAGAGCATACATGTGGAGGGCAAAGGACAACTTGTGGGAGTCCAGTAATTTCTTTCTGCTTTCCATGCAGGTCCCAGGGATCAAACTCAGATCAGCACATTTTGTTGCCCCAAGCCATCTTACCCAACCACAGATGGACTCCTTTTTTCAAGACAGCATTTCTCTGTGTAGACCTGGCTGTCCTGGACCTCTCTCTAGAGCAGGCTGACTTTGAATTTATAGTGATCTCCCTGCCTCTGCCTCCACAGTCCTGGGAATAAAGACATGTCCCACGACTGCCTGGCTTAGCTGGACTCTTATCAACTGCCTGAATTTAGAAGTAGAAAGGCCATTTAACCTGTAATTGCAGTCCTTGAGAGGCTGAACCAGGAAGATGGCCCTGAGTTAGAGATCAGTCCATGAGATCCTTCCACAGTGAGCTCTTATCTCAAAACAACAATAACATTGTTTTGTTTGCTTTAGTATTTTTGTTTTTCTGGATTTTATGGTCTTGTTCTGTTTTGATTTATGTTTTTTTTGTTATGCTAAATTCTTTCTTTTGGTAAGAGAGTGAGAATATAAGTAAGTACACCTAAAGTTCAGTGGGTATGGAGGATCTGGGAGAGGGTAAAGAAAATGATCAAAATGTGTTGCATAAAAAACATTTTTAAAATTAAAGCAACAACAAATCCTCAGAAGCTTATATAATCCCAGTACTGAAAGGAAGAGGCAGGAAGACTACAAAATTCAAGGTCACCTTGATCTAAATGGAGAGTATGACACCAGCCTGCTCTACATATTAAGAGCCCCCTATGTCAGCCTTTACCATAGACCTCCCTATCAAAAGAAGATCATTCAAACCTGGGTTGGTGGCAGACACTTAAATATAGTTAATGCTACTCACGAAGCTGAGATATGAGCTCTGCTTGAGCACAGGAGTTCAAGAAGAGCCTGGACAACATAGTAAGATCCCAGATCAGAGGCAAGACAAAAATCCTTGATTTCTAAGAATTAATGAGTGTTGTAGCTAATATTAAATGGCAAAGCACTTATAGAACATATGTGAGGCTCTGTTTCCTAATATGTTGGGGGCACATGAAAGAAGTCAAAAAAGGTGAGTAATGATTGTATCTAGAGACCCAGAGAGAAAAGAATGGTTTGAGACCCAAAGGGAAAAAAAAATGGTTGAAGCCTGGGCTGGCAGTGTAGTGTTGAGAAGCTAGATAGGATATGTGAAGAATGAGCAGATTACAATGTCTTGGAAAACCTGGTTCTGAGCAGGAAAGCACACAATAAATTGAGTGCAGTGTGGAGAAGAGAGCAGGGATGAGTGTAGAGATTGGCAAATGCGAAGCTGGAGGAAGGTTCATGACTGTCTAGAGAGGACAACTTGACACTTGGATACTGAGAGAATGGAGATGCTGGATTTGGCAAAAACTAAAATGAGCAGTTGGCTCTAAAAATAATGTGATGTGTTACGTTCATTGGAATGGTGAGATATGCAATAATAATGTTATAAGCAACACACAGAAGGTCTGTCCATTCAGAAATGACAGTTCAAAGCTGTGACATAGGCTGCCAGGTTAGAATAATTTAACAGTTTTTTTTTTTTTATCAGAAGGACAGGGTTCTAAGGTCTGACCACCATATTTCTCATTTTGCAGTTATTCAATGCAAATTTTGAACAGATTTATGAAGCTATATTTAGCATAACAGGATCTATGATTAAAATTCTATCACAAATGGCTTTTGAAGTTCATTTCTCCCTTGCCCTGTGTTCAACTGGGATGTGGACTTGTACCTCCTCACTATGGGCTCTTCCAGCCAGCATCTCCTTTGCAAGTCAGGGTCACCTTTCTTATCATATCCCTGTCCTCCCCTTTATACAAAAGCAATAATTTTGTTCTTCACTACTAGGTTCTTTTCATTCAAATCCAACTACTAACTCAGCTCCAGATGAATTGTTTCTTTCGGTATTTTACATTTCCAGTAGGGCTGGTATTGAAGGCCTGAATCAATGTGGTTCTAAATCACTGTTTTTAGTTAGCATTTCTCCTGTGCCCAAAGTGGGCAACTGAATCAATGCCTGGAGTGAACTGCAATTTCCCATTTTTATATTCAGCATCAACTCTTTCCCATGGCACAGAGTGACCCCATCTCTACTTTACTGAGAACCATCAATGGTATTTTAACATTTGCAAAGAACCTCATCTTGAAAATGAGGACACTGAAGCTCAGAGGTATCTGGCCCAAAGATCAGAGATAGGTCTTCAGACCCAAATCTCTCAGTCTTTCCATTAAACCATGATCTCTGCACCATATGTCAAGGCATACCTCAAACAGAACAAAGAATAATGCTGAACATACAAAGGGCTAATTCTTAGTCACTACTGAATTCAATAGAAGCAGTTTTTTTTATGAGCTAGGTCTTGCAACATTGGCATGGCTGGGCATAAATTCGTGGCAATAATTCTGCCTTATCTTTCATGTTGCTAGGATTGATCAGATGTGCCACCATAGTTGGAGGCTTTTTAAAAATCATGCCTAGAGCAACTGGGTGGCAGAATTGAATTCACAGACCTAGTAAAAGAAATGGCAACATGGGGAGTTTCTGACTTCACGGGCTCCTGAGATGGAAAATTTGTCATAGCATTTGTTACCTACTGAATTGTGGGATAAAAGCCTGTGTAAAAAACTTGGAGAGTGAAGAAAGCAAAATAATAAATAAAACAAAGGAAGCTGCTGGATTCTATGCCACAAACGTAGTAAATTCCACCAATCAGGAGGCAGAGGCAGAAGGAGTTCTGTGAGTTGGAGGTCAGCTGGGTCTACAAAGCAGGTCCAGGACAGTAAGGGCTAGACAGGCAACTCTCAACAAATCAAAACAGTACAAAACAAAACAAAAGGAAGCTAATTTGAGGATGGGTAGCAAGGTTTTAATTCTTTCTAGGGCTGAACTTGGTTGAAGAGAATAACCTTCTTCAGTAGAGAATGACCTTCCCTAGTAGACGAGGAGCTTTCTCAGCAAGTGTCTGTGGCTAGCTGCACTATACGTCTAGAAACCCCAAACACACTCTCAAGAGCCAAAGCCCAATTCATGTGACATCAAACATTTCTGCTTTCAATCACCTAGTGATGAAAGCAGGTCCATATCAGCAGAGGCAGCAGATGAAAGCCTGTGCCATCTGCCAGATTCAGCAGAGAATGGTATCTCAGTATATACTCAAAGAAAACTAACCTTAAGGCTTGGAAAACTTTGCCTCAGAACTTGTGTACCCCACAGCAAGAAAACTAAGAAGACCCCCAGACTGGATATATTCAACACTATGACCAGCAATCAGCCTACATAGGAACCATATGAAGCACCATAGGAGGCTCCCAGAGCAATGAAGTACAAGACAGAGGTAAAAGTTCAAACTGGCTGGTCACCTTCAGATGAAGGGTCGTGAAAAGGACACTGAAAGGCAGCTGTTCCTTTCTTCTGTCTGTCTCTATCTAGCAAAGCAACCTGGATATTATCAAGAGAAGCATCCCTATAGGCAAACAGCTTAAATATAAATAGACTCCAGAAATAATCCCTTACTGATAAATGATGAGCCGACTCAATCATATCAGCCAGGTAAAGACCTAGGGACACAGATCCTCTTTCAAACCTAAGCTGATCTCCCGTGCTCCACACCTGACACACCACATTTTTTCCCTCCCCCTCCCTGAACGCCATTTTTTTCTCCCAAAATACAGGCTTAAAATTATCACCACACTGAAGAAGTTCAGTGGTTGAATACTTGTATGGTATACATGAGGCCTCAGTTCCAGCCCCAGCACCACAAAACAAACACAATAAAGACACACACAAAAAAAATCAAAATGCTCCCATACCCACACAAATATGCTTCTTCAAATGTATTCTTTCTCTTGTAAGAGGTCATTACTCCTGAATGGAAGCAAAACCAGAGATAAAATTAAAATTCATATTGTAAGTGGGAAAATGAAATTTTAAAACCTAAATAGGACTTCTAGCTTAAGTATTAGCATGCCTTTGGCTTAGGCAATACTTGTTTCTGATAGCTCCCTATAGATTTATAAGAATAATACTAAAACTACAAGCAAGTGGAAATGTGATCATGCAAAGCATTAGAAAAACCCTGAAGACATTTTTAACTACCCTTACTCTCATCCCACATCAGAACACCTAGCTCTACCTTCCCCTCTGTAATTGTCCTGCTTGTTGATTTTTGAGGTAAGAGTACCATGTACATGAAACTGGCTTTGTACTTGATTTGTCAAAGGTAGCCTTGGACTCCTAATTGCCCTGCCTCTGCCTGCTGAGTCCTGGGATTAATGTGCCATCACATTCAACTCTGTTGGCTTGCTTCAGTGTAAACTGGTCCAACAACTGTGTCCAGCTAAAAAGTGCCTGGGCCACATATCCGTCTTTGAACTGAGTTTAAGGACAAAGAAAACTTCAGAGGTCAGAGCTGCTGTGAGGTAGAAGGAAGCACTCTGCCAGTTACCTGCTAGGATTTGAGTAGAGCACACAGGCCTGGTCCTTTAGCTAGATGGCTAGGACAGAACGAAGGGGAAACAGCAGGTGACCTCATCATGTGCATACCTCCTTATTGTCAGAAACTTTCATCCAACCAGACTCCTTCATCCTCTTGGAGTCTCCAGTATCCACTGGACTGATGAACATGCAAAAAATGTACATTTTATTTTTGTTCTTCTCAATGCAAGTTTATTCAGGAACGTTGAACAATCTTCTGACCCTGGGGAAAGCCAGCCCACAGCTTAAAATAGCCTCTGTGTAGGCAAGCCCAGCATGCCTCGTGGGCAATGCAGATAGGTCCACATAAACGGAAGCAAGCCAGATCCTCAGCCTTAGCCAAATATGTAGTTGTTTGTGACAGAGAGCACTCACCATCGGGAAGGTGGAAGGCGGGAACCAGCTCCATCTTTAAGGCACGGCATTACGCAGCTCTCTACAGTTCCCCCTTTTTGTTTTAGACGCATCAGGCAAGAGTAGAGGTCTGATCTCTGATATTAGAAATAAATTCGGACTTTTTACCAATGTTCATTTAGGTGTCATCCACCCAAAGAGCATCAGACCTGTCCGATACCTTTTTCTCAGAGGCAGGACCTGGGGCATCAACCCGCATGCAATCAGACATGCTCTTCTCTGGGTCGAAAGCGGCTGACCCTGAGTGCAGTGCTTAGCCTCGCATCCTGAGCATAACATTTTAGCTTTTTATGGTAGCCAAGCATGCTTGGGGAGACTGTCCTGCTTCAATGGCTGTAAAGGCCTGAATGATCATGGCTGCATTACGCTGTTGTGAGACTCTAATCTTGCATATAATAATCTTGCACAGGCAAACCAATGATACCAACACCAGAAGGCCTGCTAATGCTCCCATGTCCGCCCATTCCTTCAGATGATTCATGGCTGCAGCAATCCATGATGATAATCCTGTGGCTAGTCCTGCGTCCACTCCGGTAGAATTTGCTGTAACAATGGCCACTCTCAGCTACTCCATCATAGTATCGAATTCTTCAGTCCAATTACCTAAAATATAGCTAGACAATTGTTTAGACAGATTTGCAGCACGGAAACATTCTCATATTGTATGCTAGTGACTCAAAGTCCAGCATACTTCCATTGACAGCCAAGTTGAGCAATTTGCCATAGGGTATCAATTTGCTCTTGCACGAGGTCAATCCTCTGATTGAACAAAATCAAGTCTCCTTTTAGTTGAGCATTAATTCCTTTTTGTACATCTAAAGCATGAGCTACATTGGCTAAAAGATTATTTAGGTTCTGAGCAGTCTGCATAGTATGACTCATGGCTAATGCCACGGTGGTAGCTCCAACAGCCGCCAATGAGATGGCAGTAACAATGGCGGCTGTAATTCCAAGATCCCTTTTCTGTTTGCAGAGAGTCATAGCATGAGGGGCATCAATGGGCACAGGCAACCAGCGAGGCATGCAAGTAACCAGGGCATACCTAAATTCACTAGCATTCCAGCATTGGGCAAAAAAGCAAGTAACATTACAACAATTACTTGGCTCTATCTGGCTAACAATGAATAAAAATGGGGGTTATAAACAAACAGGTGTGGATTTATAGGAAATATTATGAGAAGCCTTAACCCCCTCGTTGGAATATCCTGCATCAGTTCTAGAACTAGCAGTGGTGGTGTCCGAGGTCTGAGTAGGTTCAGGAGACCATTGCCCCCAGGGGCGAGACGTGCTCCATGTAAATTGACTATCTCCATGTTTTCCTCCACTTTTGAAAGTCATTTAAGGTTCTTAAATTATCTTTTCTATTTTTTCTTTTTTTTTAATTTTTCATCAATTACACTTTATTCATTCTGCATCCCCCCATAAGCCCCTCCCTCCTCCCCTCCTGATCCCACCATCCCTCCCCTTTCTGCATCTATGCCACTCCCCAAGTCCACTGATAGGGGAGGTTCTCCTCTCCTTTCTGATCTTAGTCCATCAGTTCACATCAAAAGTGGCTGCATTGTCCTCTACTATGGCCTGGTAAGGCTGCTCCCCCCCAGGGGGAGGTGATCAAAGAGCAGGTCAATCAGATTATGTCAGAGGCAGTCCCTCTTCACATTACTATGTAACCCACTTAGAGACTGAGCTGCCATGGGCTACATCTGTGCAGGGGTTCTAGGTTATCTCCATGAATAGTCTTTAGTTCGAGTATGAGTATCTGGGAAGTTCCCTGTGTTCAAATTTTCTTATTCTGTTACTCTCTTTGTGGAGGCCCAGCTCTTACTATTTCCCACTTCTTACATAAAATTCCATTTTTCTGCCCAACAGTTGCCCATCAGGCTCAGGATATGCTATGATAGTCTTTAGGGCAAAGGATTTCAGAGGCCCTCTGTGGTAGGTTCCTAGGTTGTTTCCTGTTTTCTTCTTTTTCTGATGTCCATCCTATTTGCCTTTCAGGATGGGGATTGACCGTTTTAGATAGGGTCCTCTCTCTTGCTTAGTTTCTTTAGATGCACAGATTTTAGTGGGTTTGTCCTATGTTGTATGTCTATATGAGTGAGTATATACCGTGTGTGTCTTTTTGCTTCTGGGACAACTCACTCAGGATGATCCTTTCCAGATCCCACCATTTACCTGCAAATTTCATGATTTTCTTATTTTTCATTGCTGTGTAATATTCCATTGTATAGATGTACCACAATTTCTGCATCAATTCTTCAGTTGAGGGGCAACTGGATTGTTTCCAGCTGCTGGCTATTACAAATAAAGCTGCTACAAACATGGTTGAGCAAATGTCCTGTTTGTGTACTTGAGCCCCTTTTGGATATATGCTTAGGAGTGGTATGA
The DNA here is from genome assembly GCF_030254825.1 of Meriones unguiculatus. Classification (NCBI taxonomy): domain Eukaryota; kingdom Metazoa; phylum Chordata; class Mammalia; order Rodentia; family Muridae; genus Meriones; species Meriones unguiculatus. The sequence goes on along the minus strand of NW_026843706.1, from coordinate 1,681,898 downwards.
CTGGATCTTGAGGAAGCGCTATTCCTAGTTGTCTGAGAAAGCGCCAGATTGATTTCCAGAGTGGTTGTACAAGTTTACATTCCTACCCGCAATGGAGAAGGGTTCCTCTTTCTCCACAACCTCTCCAGCATGTGTTGTCACTTGAGTTTTTGATCTTGGTTATTTTGATGGGTGTAAGGTGAAATCTCAGGGTTGTTTTGATTTGCATTTCTCTAATGGCTAATGAGGTTGAGCATTTTTTTTTAAGTTCTCTGCCATTTGATATTCCTCTGTCGAGAATTTTCTGTTTAGCTCTGTTCCTCATTTTTTAAATGGATTACTTGGTTTGCTGCTTTTCAGCTTCTTTAGTTCTTTATATATACTGGATATTAGTCCTCTGACAGATAAAGGGTTGGTGAAGATTCTTTCCCAATCTGTAGGCAGTCGCTTTGTTTTGATGAGTGTCCTTTGCTTTGCAGAAGCTTTTAGGTTTTATGAGGTCCCATTTATTGATTGTTGCTCTTAGAGCCTGTGCCGTTCGTGTTCTGCTTAGGAACTTTTCTCCTATACCAATGAGTTCTAGGATATTCCCCACTTTTTTTTCAAGCTGATTTAATGTGTCTGGTTTTATGTTGAGGTCTTTGATCTACTTGGACTTCAGTTTTGTGCAGGGTGATAAGTATGGATCTTTTTGCATTTTTCTACATGTAGACCTCCAGTTGGACCAGCACCATTTGTTGAAGATGCTATCTTTTTTCCATTGTATGGTTTTGGCGTCTTTGTCAAAGATCAGGTGTCCATAAGAGTGTGGGTTTATTTCTGGGTCCTCTGTTCGGTTCCATTGATCCACCATTCTGTTTCTATGCCAGTACCATGCAGTTTTTAAAATGGTTGCTCTATAGTACAACTTAAGATCAGGGATGGAGATACCTACAGAAGATCTTTTATTGTAGAGGACTGTGTTAGCAATTCTGGGTTTCTTGTTATTTCATATGAATTTGAGAATTTTTCTTTCCAGGTCTTTAAATAATTGTGTTGGTATTTTGATGGCAATTGCATTGAATCTGTAGATTGCTTTTGGTAAGATGGCCATTTTTACTATGTTAATCCTGCCAAGCCATGAGCATGGGAGATCTTTCCATCTTCTCATATCTTCTTCTAATTCTTTCTTCAGAGATTTGAAATTTTTTTCATACAGGTCTTTGACTTCTTTGGTTAGGGTTACTCCTAGGTACCTTATGTCATTTGTGGCTATTGTGAAGGGTGTTGTTTCCCTAATTTCTTTCTCAGCCCTTTTGTCTTTTGTATACAGGAGGGCTACTGATTTTTTTGAGTTAATTTTGTATCCGGCCACTTTGCTGAAGGTGTTTATCAGCTGTAGGAGTTCCCTGTTAGAGTTTTTGGGGTCACTCACGTATACTATCATATCATCTGCAAATAGTGATAATTTGAATTCTTCCTTTCCAATTTGTATCCCCTTGATCTCCTTCAACTGTCTTATTGCTCTAGCAAGGACTTCCAGAACCATGTTGAAGAGATATGGAGAGAGTGGGCAGCCTTGTCTTGTCACTGATTTCAGTGGGCTTGCTTTAAGTTTCTCTTTGTTCAGTTTGATGTTGGCTATAGGTTTTCTGTATATTGCCTTTACTATGTTTAGATATGTGCCTTGTATCCCTGATCTCTCCAATACTTCAAACATGAATGCATGTTGGATTTTGTCAAATGCTTTTTCAGCATCTAGGAAGATTATCATGTGTTTTTTTCTTTCAATTTGTTAATATGGTGGATCACATTGATGGATTTCCGTATATTGAACCACCCCTGCATACCTGGGATAAAGCCTACTTGGTCATGTTGGATGATATCTTTGATGTGTTCTTGTATTCGGTTTGCGAGTATTTTGTTGAGTACTTTTGCATCAATGTTCATAAGGGAGATTGGCCTGAAGTTCTCTTTTTTTGTTGGGTCTTTGTGAGGTTTAGGTACCAAGGTGACTGTGGCTTCATAGAATGAGTTTGGTAATGTTGCTTCTGTTTTGATTTTGTGGAATAGTTTGAAGAGAACTGGAGTTAGCTCTCTTTTGAATGTCTGGTAGAATTCTGCGCTGAAACCATCAGGTCCTGGGCTTTTTTTGGATGGGAGACTTTCGATGACTGCTTCTATTTCCTTGGGGGATATAGGACTATTTAATTGATTTACCTGGTCCTGATTTAGCTTTGGTAAGTGGAATTGATCAAGAAAATTGTCCATTTCATTTAAATTTTCAAATTTTGTTGCGTATAGACTTTTGAAGTAAGTCTTAATGATTGCTTGGATTTCCTCAGTGTCTGTAGTTATGTCCCCCTTTTCATTTCTGATTTTGTTGATTTGGATGGTGTCTCCCTGCCTTTTAGTTAGCTTGGCTAAGGGTTTGTCTATCTTGTTGATTTTCTCAAAGAACCAGCTCTTGGTTTCATTGATTCTTTGAATTGTTTTATTTGTTTCTAATTGATTGATTTCAGCCCTCAGTTTGATTATTTCCAGCCATCTGTTCCTTCTTGGTGTGTCTGCTTCTTCTTTTTCCAGGGTTTTTAGGTGAGCCGTTAAGTTGCTTGAATGCACTGTCTCAAATTTCTTCTTGAAGGCACTTAGTGCTATGAACTTTCCTCTTAGCACTGCCTTCATTGTTGTTTCCCACAAGTTTGGGTATGTTGTGTCTTCATTTTCATTGAGTTCTAGGAAGACTTTAATTTCTTTCTTATTTCTTCCCTGACCCAGCTGTCATTTAGTAGCAAGTTGATCAGTTTCAATGTGTGTGTAGGCTTTTTGCTATTTCTGTTGTTACTGAGGTCCAGCTTTATTCCATGGTGATCAGACAGGATACAAGGGATTATTTCAATCTTCTTGTATCTGTTGAGGCTTGCTTTGTGACCAACTATGTGGTCTATTTTGGAGAAGGTTCCATGAGGTGCTGAGAAGAAGGTAAATTCTTTTGTGTTTGGGTGTAAGGTTCTGTAAATGTCTGTTAGGTCCATTTGATTCATGACCTCTGTCAGAGATATTGTTTCTTTGTTTAATTTCTGTCCTTTGTTGAGAGTGGGGTGTTGAAGTCTCCCACTATTAGTGTGTGGGAATCTATGTGTTGTTTGAGTTTTATCAATGTTTCTTTCACAAATGTGAGTGTCCTTGTATTTGGGGCATAGATGTTCAGGATTGCGATGTCTTCTTGGTGGAATTTTCCCTTGATGTGTATGAAGTGTCCTTCCCCATCTCTTTTGATTAATTTTGGTTGAAAGTTTATTTTATCAGATATTAGAATGGCTACTCCTGCTTGCTTCTTGCATCCATTTGCTTGAAAAGCCATCTTCCATCCCTTTACCCTCAGGTAATGTCTATCTTTGTGACTTAGGTGTGTTACTTGTATGCAACAGATTGCTGGATTTTGTTTACGCATCCATTCTGTTAGTCTGTGTCTTTTTATTGGAGAATTAAGTCCATTGATATTGAGAGAGATTAATGACCAGTCGCTGTTAGATCCTTTGAATTTGATGTTGGCTGTGGTCATACGGTTGTGTGTTTGCTTACTTTTTGTTTTCCTTTAGTGGGGTTATTTATTTCCTGTGTTTTCTTAAATGTAGCTAGTTTTCTTTGGTTGTATTTTCCCTTCCAGTGTCTTCTGTAATGCTGGATTTGTATGTAGGTATTGTTGAAATTTGTTTTTGTCATTGAATATCTCGTTTTCTCCGTCTATGAGGACTGAGAGTTTTGCAGGTATAATAGCCTGGGCTGACATCTGTGTTCTCTTAGTGTCTGCATGATATCTGTCCAGGCCCTTCTGGCTTTCAAAGTCTCTGTTGAAAAGTCAGGTGTAATTCTAATGGGTTTGCATTATATGTTACTTGGCCTTTTTCTCTTGCAGCTTTTAGTATTTTTTCTTTGTTCTGTATACTTACTGTTTTGATTATTATGTGGCAGGAGGATTTTCTTTTCTGGTCTAATTTATTGGGTGTTCTATAGGTCTCTTGTATTCTTATTGGCCTCTCCTTTAAGTTGGGGAAATTTTCTTCAATGATTTTGTTGAAAATATTTTCTGGACCTTGGTGCAGGAAATCTTCTTTTTCCTCTATTCCTATTATTCTTAGGTTTTGTCTTTTTATGTTGTCTTGAATTTCTTGGATGGTCTGTGTCAGGAATTTTTTAGATTTAACATTTTCTTTGACAGATACATCTATTTCTTCCATTGTATCTTCAACACCTGAGATTCTTTCTTCCATTTCTTGTATCCTATTGGTTATGCTAACCTCTGTAGTTCCTGCTTTCTTCCCTAAGTTCTTTCTCTCCACAATTTCTTCCTTTTGTGTGTGTGTGTTTTTTTTTTAATTTTTCCAATTCTATCTTCAGGTCTTGAGGTATTTTGTTGGTTTCCTTCCCCTGTTTGACTGTATTTTCATGTTTTTCCATCAATTCTTTCAGCTGTTTGTTTGAACAATCCACTGTTTCTTTTATTTCATTCAGTGATTTAAGCATTTCCTCTCTAAAGGCCACAAACTGTTTGGCTGCAGCTTCTTCTATTTCTTTTCTTATTTTATTTGTTTCCTCTGTTATCATCTTCGTGAGCATAGATGTTAGGTCGTCTCCTTTATTTCATTTATGCTGGGGTGTCTAGGGCTATTTGCTCCTGGATAACTGGGTTCTGGAGATGCCATAATGCTCTGGCTTTTGTTGGTTGAACTTTTATGCTGTCCTTTACCCATTGGGTTATCTTAGTTGTTTGAACTTCGTTTCTGGTTGTTCCTGGGCTGTTGTAGTGGAGAGAATTCCTTTGGCAGGAAGATGGTTTTTCCTGAAGGAAGCCTTCCAAGCTTGTTGGGTATAGTCCCTGGATGTCCGGTGTTTTTCAGGAGTTGCTACAGCTCACCTCAGGCACAGAGACCTGGGTGGTAACTGTGGTCCTGATTAGTCAAGAGGGCTCTCCTCTCACTGGGAGAAGTCCTGGAGACAGCTGCCCTCCTTCTGGGTTTCTTGCTGTAAATTTAGTGATCAGCTGCTGTAACCTGTGTGTCCTGTGGTTTGGTCGGTTTTGTTAGAGATAACTGGTTGCCCCTTGGAGCAGTATCTGGGGGTTGATCTAAGGGTTCCCAGTCTTTTGTAGATCTGAGGTTGGGGCTCTGTGCCCCAGAACCCAAGAGGTAATCTGTGGTAGGTGAGTACTGCTCTGGTGTCTTGGGGCACACAGTTCTGTCTGTAAGGAGTAGTTGGTACAAAGCAGGCCTCTGGGCTGGCAGAGCATGTGCCCACCTGCTAGTCTGCAGGAGCTGAGTTTCCAGTCACTCTGTGCTCCCTGTTTGGGCCCAGATTTGTGATGGCTGGGCGTACTCACCTGTTTGCGATCTGCAGTCTGCTAAACTTTCCCTAGGTGACCCCAGCAGCACGGTTTCTTCCTTCTCTGTGGGATCCTCTCCGGACAGTGATTCCCAGTCCCTGTTGTACTGGGGCGCGCAGCTTGTCTGTAAGGCTGAGCTGAGCATGCAGCTCTCTGCACAGCAGGAGCTCAGCTGTGATGGCGGCTGGCAACCACAGTCCCAGAGACCTTCCGGGGAAAGACTGGGTGACCCGCGATCAGACCCGCAACCTTGCTTCCCCGTGGGGTCCCCCCGCAACTGGGACTCCCAGCCTCTGGCACCCTTGTTCCCACGGATCAGCCTGGGAGAGTGATGGGGACATGCAGGCTTAAGGCACCTGCCTGGAGACCCAAAGCCCGCACCACCCAGGATCTCTTCCGGGTTCTGGCTGGGCAGCCGAGAGTGGACCCGACCGATTCCCACGCCATGGGAGCCTCCCCTCACCTGGGAAACATGACCGCTGTGGTTTCAGGGCCCAGAGTTCAGTCTCCTGGTCGCTGCACAGAGAGTGCTGTCCTGCTTCTCAGACACAGTGCTCTCCCGGCGCTGCCATCTTGGCTCCCCCAACTGAAAGGTTAATAGTTGATTTCCATAATGGAAATTGATTCCATCAAGCAATTGAGAGAAATGGAAGCCCAAGTAGAGCTCTGGAAGGCTAGCACAGGGCAGCACCTATGGAGACTGCGTGGGCAGGCTGCATACTGCTACTTTCTGAGTGACTCTATTCAGGGCCACCAAGCACCAGCTGAGTTGGCTGAGTAAACTCTGTCACAGGTACAGAGAACTACCATGAGCGTCCTTGGAGGCTCGGTTGCATGAGAAACTAGGACTAGTATAGTCTAAGGATTGGTATGGTATTAGCACATGTCCCCAGCAGCACCTTCATCCAATTTGCAAGTCACACCTTGCCTTTTGCCTTCTTCCAGAACCCATAGTGCCAATAACTCTAACCAGAGTCTTAGGCACCAAGAGTATCATTTATTTATTTATTAAAATTAAACATGTTACATGCCACTCAGGAGGCTAGACCCTCAGAGAATAAATCAAAACAGTCCTCTTTTGAGGGGAAACATTCAGCAACATGTTACAACATGTAGGAGGGAGGAGCCACTCTAACTCATGGCTGTACAGAGGGGTTGACAATTATCCAGAGGGGGTGGGCAATGACCCAGAATATCATCAGGATAGGGAATTCAGAAAAAAAGCAGTCCAGGGGAACTGAAGAATTAATGCATAATGGAGCATAAGGAAAATGGACATGGGAGCCCCACGTCCACTTGAGATACTTTTCACTTTCGTGGTCATGCCCCTTTGCCTCTCCCCTTACTTAATGCAGTGTTTTCAGCAGCGTGAACAGGTTGGCCCGGTGACATGGGCACATCAGGAGACCTAGGCTTTGCAGATGCACTTGTCAGGCTGGGCTCATTCTGTGAGAGTAGCCTATGGCGTTTCCTACGTGGCTTACCCTGTGACATACATATAAATCTATTTTTTCTCTTTTTCCTTCGTTGGGCCAGCAGATACGCAGCCCGACTCTCCTTGGCCTTTTTGTCAGTAATATTTTGCTCAGATTCAGAGCCAGGCTCCTGCTCGTGTGCAGGCTCCAGCTGTAGCTGGGCCTTGGCCTCTCCCTCTGACTTGGGCTCAGGCTCAGGCTCAAGCTCAGGATGGGTCTTAGGCTCCTGCTCTGGCTGGGGATCTGGCTCAGGCTGAGGCCCAGGCTCAACCCTACGACGTTTCCTACGTGGCTTACCCTGTGACATACATATAAATTTGTTTTTTCTCTTTTTCCTTTGTTTGGCCAGCAGATATGCAGCCCGCCTCTCCTCAGCCTCCTTGTTGGTAATATTTTGCTCAGGTTGACACTCAGGCCCTTGCTCTGGCTCAGGCTCCAGCCGGGGCACAGGCTGAGGCTCAGGCTGGGCCGTGGGGTCCAGCTCTGGCTGAGACTCTGCAACAGGGTTGGGCTCAGAGTGAGGTTCCTGCTCTATCTGGGGTTTGGCCTCTGCCTCAGCCTCTTTCTTAGTCTCAGGCTGTGCCTTGGGCTCATGCTGGTGCTTGGCCCCTCCCTCTGGCTGAAGTTCAGGCTGCCTCTCAGGCTCAGACAGGACCTCCTTCTATGGCTGCAGCTTCCCCTCTGGCTCCATCTCTGGATCAGGATTTGGCTCCGGCTCTGGCTCAGTGTTTGGCTCCCGCTCTGGCTCTGGCTCTGGCTGCAGCTTGGGCTCAGGCTGGGGCCTGTGCTCAACCTGGGGCTCGATCTCTGGCTGAGAATGCAGCTCTGAGTCTGGCTCCAGCTCTGGCTCTGCCTCTGGTTCTGTCTTAGGCTCACTTGATGATTGGTTGGAAGTTCCATAAAAATCCCACAGGTCACAATCATTGGCTGAACTGAGAATAGAATTAATACTTTGAAGCAGCTCTTTTTCATATTCAAGTATTTGGTCCTCATCAGGGAATCATCTGAAATTCAAGAGACATCTGTAAATACACTCCTTCTACCCACTCTGTACATACAGGATATTGAACAGAAACTAAGCTGAAGTAGTTGAATGCTTGGACATTCTGAATCACAGTTAAAAATCATAGTTGTAGATAGTTCCCTCTATTTTGAATTTTACTGAGAGAAGTGACCGATAAACTAGCAACGAAAATATGATTCCCACTTTGAAATCCTACTGTCTAAACAGCATGAGGTACTTGTTTAGTTGTTCCTTAACACAATTCTGATGCCTTTTGTATCATAGCAAATAAGGGCACTTGCTTCAATAAAGCAGTATTTCATCTAAATCAAGTTAAAGTTCTCTAGTTTTAAAAAGTTCTCTATTTAGTCACTGTCGTCCAGCTGGACTTTTGGTGCTTGCTACCTCATACAATAAGGTATGGAGTAGATAGTAGATCTTTAACAGTTTACATTGTTAACCTCTCATGACCCTAGTCTCCACCCAGCTGGAAAGAAGGTAGAGTCATGCTTATTACACTCTCCTCTTTCTTTTACATAAAGGATGAAAAGAGAAGAGGGAGGAGCAGAGCTCTAGGCAGATAGAACTCTACCCAAATCTAAGGCAACAGGAAGTTGGAACTATGTTAGAATATAGACCAAGGGGCATGGTATCAGCACACGATGGAGAAAGAAATGGGAGAACTGGCTAAAAAATCATCACAAACTTAAGGTTTGCAGAGGCAGATCCTAAAACAGCCACATGTGCCAAGGCTTCAGAGGTCAGCTGTTTCCCTAAGCAGAAATGGTACTTGCCTTTGTTGGTTATTTCACAGATCTTAGGCCTCTGTTCTTCAATAGGAGATCCAGTGTCAGAGTCTGAGTCAGTCACCACACAGCTAAGTTGTAAGGTAGAAAAACCAAACCAAACAAACCCAGAAAATATGAGCACAATATTCTTCTCTTCAGGACATTTCCCCTACTTTCTACAAATAGCATGATCACTTGTTAAATTTTGGTTGTTTCCTACACCAACTCTGTTCCCCTTCATTACACTTGTTCAATCTTACAATTATTCCCCATTTTCCATCATTCTATTCACCTTTCCAGTGCTCTTACAAAAGGAAGCATCTTACAGAACTCACAATGTGAACAAAACAAAACCAAACTCCAACTGCGCAAGTAACTCAATGTCTAATGTCTAGTATCCAGTCATGATCTTCTCCAGCTTTACCCTGTGTAGCATGCCCAGCTTGACCCTAAGATAAGGACAGCTCCACTCCATGACTGCCGCCGTTCTTGGTGCTTGTTCCATGATACTGGCATCTCCAAATGGCTGGAGTCTCTTGCTTCAACTGGGCTGCACTCCTACCAATAGCCTCTCCTGACTTCTCTTTGACAAATGTAGCTCTGCCTCACAGTGCCAAGCCTCAGCTGTTCTTCATGACACATTCATGACTAAATAAACAGTACCAATTGTGTAACTCTTGGAGACTACCAGGTTCTGCTGCCAGCACAAGCTACAAACCAGACCACAGTCTCTGGGTCACCACTTCTGTGTGCTAATTCTGAGAAAACACTTTACAGAATATTTCATCTCAGTACTGCTGGTCTCTTCTTAGTTACTGCTAATTTCTCAGCTCCAGCTGTCCAGCATCAATTATACCAGCAAAGGAAAGGATTTAAGTTAGTTAGGCTAGTATCATGTTAATCACAGCCAGTTCTTCAGCCCCAGCTATCCACAACCACAGATTCCTAACTCAAAACATTAAACAGTCCCCTTAGAGTCCTTAATTGACTTGAAGCTTCCCTCTAGAACTTCACAAACCAGGCCTCTATCATCTGCATTTTTCTCAACACTAACCTTCCATGTTCCCAGGGAAGAGCTCACCAAGCTTTGAACACTCAATAGATTTTCAAGCACCCAAAGTTCTAAAGTCCTTTCAAAATACTCCACCAAGTGACACTGTAAGGTCTGACATATTGGTATCCACCCTGGGTACCTATTTCTGTCTTATTTAGGGTTACTATCGCTGTAAAGAAACATCATGACCAAAAGCAGCTTGAGGAGAAAGGAGTTTATTTGGCGTACACTTCCTCATCAGTGCTTATCACTGAGAGAAGTAGAATAGGAAAAGGCTAAAAGCTGTAGGCAGGAGCTGAAGCAGAGCCTGCTTACGCACTGGCATGCTCAGGCTGCTTTCTTATAGAACCCAGGACTACCAGCCCAGGGATAAGCACACCCACCATAGGCTTACATACTGCCCGATCTTATGGAGGCATTTTCTCAATAGAGACCCCCTATTCTAAAGTGATTCTAGCCTGTGTCAACGTGCCATGAAGCTCACTAGCAGCTAATCTTTCACCAAAAATATACTGGAAGTTACAGAAATTTTTCCTTAGGCTTCCAAGGTCTAGGTTTACAGGCATGCACCCCTGTAAGAAATATCTTTTAAATTATCATTGTTGGGGGAGGTGTATAGTGTGAGTAATTATGCATGCACCACAACACATATGTGGAAGTTATAAGACAACTTTGTGAAGTCAAGTGTCTCCTTTCACCTTTACACGGATTCTTGGGATCAAACTCAATTCATCAGAATTGTGTGGCAAGTACCTTAAAACACTGATCCATCTCTGGACATGAAAAACTTTTACTATGGAAGAAAACACTCCAAATACTTGTTACAATTTTTTTCTGCATCCACTATAGATACCAACTTTAACCTACTTCTACCATGTATGTTGTCTTTAAAGCTGCCAATTTGATGAACCTTTGTTCTCCTACTAACTACCCTAGCCTTAAAGAATCTTTCTAGGCTGGGTGTGTGGCACATGCATTCAAATTGAGCACCCAGGAAGCATGAGTTCAGGTCCAGCCTGAACATAATAAGCCCAGGACACCCAAAGCTACTTAGAGAGGACCTGCCTTAGACAGATACAAACAAAATTATTGTCTTCAAGGGGCTGCAGAGAAGGCTCAGCAGGTAAGGATACTTGGTGTTCTTTTTGAAAAAGATTTTCCCTTTTTATTTTATTTTTCCCTTGAGACAGGGTTTCTCAGTGTAACATCTCTGGCTATTCTGAAAACTCACCCTATAGGGCAGGCTGGCCTTGAACTCAGAGAGGTCTGCCTGCCTCTGCCTCTCTAGCACTGGTATAAAAGGTCCTGTACATTACCACATCGGTCATGATTTTTCATTTTTATTTTTTTCATGTATATAGGAATTTTGCCCATTTGAATATGCATGTATTATGTACATACAATGTATTTGGCGTCCAGAAGAGGGCGCCAGATCTTTGGGACTGGAGTTACAGACAGTAGTAAGCCACCATGTGGGTGCTAGAAGTCAACTTTTATCTTCTGGAAGATCATCAAGCCATCTCTCCAGTCCCCAACACTGGCTCTGGCTGCTCTTGCATCAGACCCTGGTCTGATTCTAAGCACCCACACAGCAGATTATAACTGGTGGTAACTGGTTCTAGGGGGTCTAACACCTCTTCTAGGCATCATGGGTATTAAGCACATATACATACAAGCAGGCAAATGCTTCTACACATAAAATAAATACAATGATGTTTTTTAAAACAGAATATTCTTGTTGGGCATGATGGCACATGACTTTAATCCCAGAACTCTGTTAGTTTGAGACTAGCCTTGTGTATTTAGTGAGTTATGGGACAGTCAGGGCTACAAAGAGACTCTGTCTCTAAAGAAAGGGAAAGAAAAAGAGAAAGTAAGAAAGGCAAAAGAAAGGAAAGGGAAAGGCTTCTCTTAATTTCTAGCATATGGTTATCTTTTGGTTCTCACTCCATTTCTACTCGATCATCACTTTTTCCTCAACTTACTGGAACAGATCTCTGGAAGCTCTAAAAGCTAGGCTAAACACTCTAATATTTATATGATGAGTTATTTGTATTGGTCGTCAATATGATCACAGTACACTTATAAGATCACCATGAGGCAAGATGCAGCCTGGATCATAAAAGAGCATATCAGTCAAAATGTCTAATTTTTTCACAATGATTGAGACTAGAAAGTTCAAGGACGTTTTTAAAAACAAACCAGTTGAGCATGAATCCTAGAAGGTAAGAAGCAGACACCAAAGTGCAAAGCCAACCTTTATCTTTACAATGAGTTCCAGGATAGCCAGGACTACATAGTGAGACCCTGTCTCAAAAAGCCAAAACTAGTCAATCATGCTGATACACATATTTAATCCCATCATGAGGGAGGCAGAAGCAGGCAGATGTCTACGATGTGGAGGCAAGCCTGATCCGTAGAGTGAGTTCCTAGACAGCCAGACCTATCCAGTAAGACTCCATGTATAATAAGGTACACACACACACATACACACACACACACACACACACACACACACACACACACACATGCTTCTACATGTAAAATAAAGACAACTATGTTTTTTAAAACAATGATGGCACATGACTTTAATCCCAGAACTCTGTTAGTTTTAGACCAGCCTTAAGTATGTAGTGAGTAATGGGACAGCCAGGGCTACAAAGAGACTCTGTCTGAAAAGAAAAGGAAAGAAAAAGAGAAAGGAAGGAATGGAAAGGAAAGGAAAATGAAAGGCTTCTCCTAATTTCTAGCACATGGTTATCTTTTGGTTCTCACTCCATTTCTACCTGATCATCACTTTTTCGACAACTTACTGGGATAGCTCTCTGGAATCTCTAAAAGCTAGGCCAAATACGCTGATATTTATATGATGAGGTATTTGTATTGGTTGTCAGTATGTCACATTACACTTATAAGATCACCATGAGGCAAGATGCAGCCTGGATCATAAAAGAGCATATCAGGCTAAGTTTCTATTTTTTTCTAAATGGTTGAGATTAGAAAGTTCAAAGACATTTTTAAAAACAAACTAGTTGAGAGCATGAATTCTAGAAGTTAAGAAGCAGAGCCCACAAGAGCAAAACCAACCTTTATCTATACAATGAGTTCCAGGACAACCAGGACTACAAAGTGAGACCCTGTCTCAAAAAGCCAAAACTAGTCAATCATGGTGATACACACCTTTAATCCCATCCTGAGGAAGGCATAATCATACAGATCTTTATGAGTTAGAGCCTAGTCTGGTTTGTAGAGTGAGTTCCAGGACACTGATGTATGTGCCTCCTCATTGCCAGAGACTCCAAAGCAATGCATCTCCTTTATCTGGGATCCCAGGAACCCACATGGACAACAAAGAAAAATCTTGTTTCTTTACAAACTGATTATGAAAGTTAGGCTGTCCATGGAGTTCCAGGATAGTCAGTCCTATACAGTAAGACTCCATGTAAAAAAAGATACACACACACACCTCTCTATAAAAATGAAGCAACAGCTGAAGAGTTAAACAATGGCCCAAGACAAGAATCAAATACTTTAAACTGGTAATAGTCAGACATCCAACATGATGCTGTTGAGAAAATGTGATGTTTACTCTTAAATCTTCTTGCCCATTGTTCTGAGCGAGAAAAAAGAAAAGTCAAGTTCCAACAGTTCTCCTAATTACCAGGACTCTTCCTGCTCTGGCACTGTAGACTTATCTAAATTATAGAAAGAAAAAGTGTTAGGAAGCATCATAAAATCTAGTAGCACATGTCTTTTACTTCTAAAAACTAGCTTATAAATTACAGCTAGTAAAATTTACATTTACCCAAGACTAGTGACATAGATCAGTGGTAGATCACTTGATTAGAATACCTTGGACTCTATATCCAGCAACAAAGAGAAAGAGAAAGAATGGGAGGGAGAGAGAAGTATGAGCCAAAATAATCTGTTTCCTATGAAAGATAGAGAGGAAATGAAAGACCCAGGAACCAAAAAGGGGTAAAGAACACATTTAAGAAATGAATATATTCCCCTGCTCTTGAAAGCAGAGAAATAAATTTCAACAAGCCAGAAAGAACACTAGAAGGGGCCAAACATAGGACCAGATCAAGCCAATTGTCCCAAATCTCTTATCAGTCATCTCTACAAAGACATTTAATATACGCACACTCCAATCATAAGATGGCTCTATTTACAGTCCTCAAACTCTTCACTGCTGCTTTTTATATCCATGTTAATAATATAACTAGGAAAAAAAAGAGGTCTTTTTTTTAAACTGAGGATTTTAAACTGAGGTCTACCAACAACACAGGCAATAAGATATCCACATTCTCAAATAAATGCTGGAAACAACCAGTTTCCAAAATGCAAGATCAGAAGTAGCTTTAGGCCCTAAGGTGTGTCCAGTTTGGTCTCAATAGCAAGTCCTTACCTCAAAACTAAGAATAGTGTCTTAGATTAGATTCTGGGCTGGCTTTAAACCCCCATGTAGTGGAAGGTGACCTTGAAGTTTTTATTCTCCTGACTCTCCCATCTGAGAGCTGGGATTCACAGCAGTGTGTCTGCCATTGATTTATGCTGTGTTGGTGTCTGAACAGAGTTTGATGCAGGCTAGTCAAATACTGTACCAACTGAGCTACATCTCAGCCCCTATATGTACTTCTCTTTGAAAAACAATTTTTATTTTTAATTCTATCTGTATGGCTGTCTATATATGTCTACATATATGATTGCACATATATAGATATATGTCTTGATTGGAGCTTAGTGCTATCAAGAATGGAGTGGAAGTCATATAACAGTAGGCATGAATTTCATCAGAGTGACTTTCTAGAAGTTACTCATACTTAATAAGGTATTGTGTGCTTCATATAATTATAAGCTTCTGCCTACTAATGGAGATGTATAGGAGTGTGGAATTCTAGAAACTAAGATACTTGTTTCTTTATAATTCATATTTAAGACTAACCAAGATCAATCCAGTTGAAATGGCTCATCAGTAAGATTTGTTTGCCAGCAAACCTAACAATCTGAATTTGATCCCAAGACCTACACAGTAAAAGGAGAAAACCAATTGCTGCAAGTTGTCTAATCTCTGATCTCTATACACCTACCATGGCACTTGCATGTCCAAACACAAAAAATAAACAAATATACCCTATGTTTTTTTAAATTAATTGAGAAAATAGGGAATAGTGTTTCAGATCTGAAACCCCAATACAGGGAAGGTAAAAGCAGAAGGATTCCAAGTTCAAGGCCAGTCTGGGCTACAAAGCAAGTCTTAGTTTCACAAAACAATATGCCCATTGGTGGTTTACAACATTAATCCCAGCACTCAGTAGGTAGGGATAGGTAGATCTCTGAGTTCAAAACCAGCCTGGTCTACAGAGTGAGTTCCAGGACAGACAAAGCTAAACAGAGAAGCCCTGTCTCAAAAGAAAACTAAAAATAAAAAAAAAAATCAAAGTAAAAAAAACCCTAATAAATCAATGAAATGTAAGATAGAAAAAAATAAATGAATGAATCAGAAGGCAGAGACAGGCCAATCTCTGAGTTTGAGGACAGCCTGGTCTATAGAGTGAGCTCTAAGCCTGAGCTACACAGAAAAATTTTATCTAGAAAATATTTTTAAAAAAGCGAAAAGCCTGTAGTGGACCCTTTATCTACTTTAAGTATCACATTAGTGAGGTGTAAAGACAAGTACAGCCCTCAATTTAACCTCCAGCTTTCTGTCAACA
The DNA here is from genome assembly GCF_030254825.1 of Meriones unguiculatus. Classification (NCBI taxonomy): domain Eukaryota; kingdom Metazoa; phylum Chordata; class Mammalia; order Rodentia; family Muridae; genus Meriones; species Meriones unguiculatus. The sequence continues at coordinate 1,666,520 of NW_026843706.1, read as the reverse complement.
TCGTTAGTGTTTAATTATTAATTGTTCAACCCCTATTCTCCTGAAAGCTGCTCTCCAAACCTTGTACCCACAGCCAAACTCTCCCTGTAGTTCCAACTGCCAGGACTGGTGGCCTGGTCTGGCCCAGTCCTTTGGAATGAGCTACACCAGGCCTCAAGACAGGAGGCTGTGGACTTACCAGCTCCTTCCACTAAGCAAAAGCCCCCTTATGTTCCCATTGGCTGCTCAGACAGGGGCTCTCACAAGAGTCCAGTGATATTTCCCACCTCAGGTCACAACTCCCCACAAGCCATGCCCCACCCCATTCTCCCAACTACCCTGTCTGGCTCTGCCCTGTCCCACCACAGACCACAGTCCTCATGCCCACCATAGCTCCAACCATAAGCCCAGCCCCGGCTCCACAACCCCATCTGTCAGCCTGACCAGCCCTGCCCCTTTCAAGTACTGTCTTAGGTTCCTGGCATCTTCTAGAAACAAAACTGGAGCTTTGCCTTTTGGACTTCTGGGCGCTTCCACCAATCAGGCTTTGAAACCCCATCCCTCCTGCTGGGCCATAAAGTAATTTCCTGCCCATGGTGGCCATTAGTCTCCCCTCAGCCACACAAGCCCCCCTTTTTAGCAATCCTAAGCCCCAGGTTACTACCTAGTCCTCCCAGCACAGCAACCTTCTCCTACCCCCTTGGGACATCCCACAGACGTGCAGACCATTCTCCCACAGCCCATGAAGCCTAGGCGGAAGGCTAGGCCTCTGTCAGCCCTTTTCCCATGTCCTGGACACAACCTCCTCTTCCTACCACCCTACCTGTGCCCTGTGCTCCCTGTGTGGGGACCAGCACCAGCTGAAGCTGCCTGGTTCCCCTGGTAACGGCCAAAGATTGGAACCTTCTAAACAGCCAGTACCTAGGTTCAGGGTTCACAGCTGCCATGTTCCTGCCGCTCCCTTCTCCTCGCCATTATCACCCTCTGGTTCTACCGTACTCTGTGACGTCCATGTCCCACCTTTAACCCCATCAGAATCCTGGCCATTTGGTCTTTTCTGCAGCGCCTGCCTCCATCCCAGGGCCTTCTGCATGGTTGCTGATGGTCTCGGCCCCGATCCCAGCCCCCACGGCCCTTTTTCTCTGTAAGGGGGAGGAGTCTATCTGGATCTCAGTCCTCCTGATCCTAAGTGCCTACACGGAACCCGGCTACTCCAAAGTGGTGTCTCTACTTAAACCCGTGACACTCAAAGGAGAACTGCCCCTTAACCCACAGTATACACAACTGCCTGTGTGCGTGTCTAGCACAGGTCCCAGCCAACCCCCGCTCCTCTGTTCCTCTGGCGAGCAAGAAAGGGATGTGTGCAGGCAGCACCTTTAATAGGGCCAAGGCCCTAGGCACCATGGGAGTAGAGGACATATTCCCGCCTTTTTGGGCTCCCACCTCTCAGGAATGCCTGTAAGGACGTTTTTGAATTTTGTAACCATGAGTTTGAGATACCTGCTCCAGTGCTTCTAGAATTGGACATCCCTGTTGAGATGCTACTTCTCACAGAAGGGCACCATTTCAATAGAGAGCTGTACCCAAGCCGGATATTGCAGCTAACCCTCTCTAACAACCCCCTTCTCCATGTAGTTTTTAAGAGCTGGTCCTTGTAAGCCCAGGCTAGCTGGAACTGGCCATATTCCCACCTTTAACTTTGGAGCATGGACCATGCCCGCTTTCTAGCAACTTTCTGAGTTCACAGGAAAAAAAAAAGTCTGTACGTCTATTGTTTTATTTTATTTTTGGTTTTTTTCGAGACAGGCTATCTCTGCATAACCCTGGCTCTTCTGGAACTCACTCTGTAGACAAGACTGGCAAATCATTCAGAGATCCACCTGCCTCTGCCTCCGCGGTGGTGGTATGGAAAACCTATACCTGGCCCAAACTAAAATAAAATAAATCTCTCTATAGGAGAACTTGAAGGCTTCTACCTTGCTTGAACGGGTGGAATATTTTTAAAATTTCATCTCTCTGGTCATCTACCCTGAGCTCTGGCAGAAGACCATTTAGTCCCCCACAGAAGAGAAAGCAGGTGCAACCGCAAAACATCTAGCAATACTGAACTCTGGTGCTGACATCAAAACTTGTTAGACCCTGAGGAGGGAAAAAAGAATTGGTTACTGTATGTTTTCTGCTGCCCTTTGCAATCCATGAGAAAAACGAACAAACAAACAAGCCTTTTTAACACAATACCTTTCTCTGGCAGACATCAATGTACTTCTCATGCAGTTCCTTCAGGACACTGGCCATTGTTCCAGGAGTTTTGTGTTTGATTAGAAATAACAGCTTAAAAAGTACAAGACGGGGCATAGTTGTGCAAGCCTTTAAGCCATTCAACCAAGGATTTGAAAAGTAGAGGCAGTCAGAACTCTGATTTAGAAGCTAGCCTGGTCTACATCGTGAGTTCCAGAACAGATCTCTGATCTAAATTGTGAGCCAAGACAGGCAAGGCTACAGAGAAACCCTGTCTCAAAATAATAAACAAACAAACAAGACTTTGTTCAAATAGAGGATTTGGGTTCACTTCCCACCACCCATACAGTGTCTCACAACCACCCATAAGTCCTGTTCCAGAAAATCGAATGCCTTCCTCCAACCTCTTCATACACCAGGCACCCCCGTGCTGCACAGACACAAATGCAAGTAAAACCCCAGACATTCAACACAAATCTAAATTTAAAAAATTAAAATCTAAATAAAGGGACTTGAGACAAAAGGCACTACCCATACAGTGGCTCACAATTACCAAAAAGTCCAGTTCAAGGGAACCAATATCTTCTTCCATATTCTTCACAAACCAGGGACACACATGGTGCCCAGGCACAAGTGCAGACAAAACTCCATCCATATAACAGAAATCTAAATTAAAAAAAAAAAAGTTATAATCTAAAAAAAAGTTCTTGAGCCAGACACAAAAGGCATTGTTAATCCTCCCTAGTACCAGCTGATCACTAAGCTGTCCTAGGGGAGGGGGTGATCTGGGCTGGTTTTCTAGCAACTGTAACTCTACTGAGTAGGAAAAGAATGCAGTAAGGCTGGTTCCTCCCCACAGGTGGCTGGACATGTCTCCACCTGTCTGGCCTTTGTTCAGGCTTGTGCTTTAAACTTTATTTCAATAACTCCCCTCTGCCAAAAAACTAATTTATAATGCTTTTGTCTCTCATTTCTCCCTTCCCATGATCATTTGAAGACCCAATCTTGGCTCTTTTAGATATGACTCTCAGTGTCCTCCAGATTTATTTTCCACAATGGGATCTGAGTACCATTACTATATTGCTTCAAAGCATTCCTTCATGAGAGCCATCAAGTAATTTAAAATACAAGACCCAAAGGTAAAAATCAAAATGAGTAGTGGTCCCATCAGGGTTGTTATAGGATAGTAACCGAAAGAAAACTATTATAGGATTTAAACCAACCTCTGGAATCCTCTCTTTCTAGCATCTCTATGGGCATTTTGTCCAGTTGCTGCTCCAGCTAGGCAGGTCCCCGAAATAATAAGTAATTTCAGGGAACCCCTTTTGACTTAGCATTTCAGCCCAGTAGATGGGATTATGGGCAAAGGTCTCTTCTTCTAAAATTGCTTCATTACCATTAATGGGGCAGAGATAGTGTAGACTCAGGAAGGCTGAAAGGGTAGTCAAAACCTAAGCAAGGGGGCACTATCTAATCAGCCAACTCACCCCTGACCTCTGTGTTCACCAAGAGTCCTTATCAGGAACTCACTTATCTTCTTGTGAAAACCCACACCAGACTTTCTGTTCAGAGGACTCAGGCTCCAGCTGTGGCTACCACAGAAGGGTTTTTACATAAGAAAAATAAAGTGAATTAAATCTGGTGACATTTTTGTAAATTGTTTTATTTAACTTCAGTGTTTTGTTTTTATTCTTATTTTTTGTAAAATTGATTTATTTGATTATATACAGTAGGTTTGCCTGCATGTACAACTGAAAGCCACGAGAGGGCACCAGATCTCATTATACATTTTTCATTGCCACCCCTTGATTGCAGGGAACTGAGCTCAGGACCTAGGGAAGAGCAAGCAATGCTCTTCAACTCTGAGCCATCTCTCCAGCCCCAAAGCACTTGTTCTTATAAGGACTGGAGTTCAACTGTCAGCACCCATCCAATGGCTCAGAACTACCTGTACCTCCAGTTTCAGGGAAGACAATGCCTTCTTCCAACCTCTAAATGCACCAGGCACACACATAGTATACAGACACAAAGCCAAGCAAAACCACATACATGTGACACAAATGTAAATGAAAATATTAACATGTATGATAATGGACTTGAGCCAGACACAAAGGATACTGATGTATGTGCCTCCTCATTGCCAGAGACAGCAGAAGCTCAGAGCAAAGCATCTCTTGTGTCTGGGATCCCAGGGACCCACACGGACAACAAAGTAAAACCTTGTTTCTTTACAAACCGAATATGAAAGTTAGGCTGTCCATGGTGGCTGCTACCTATAATCCCAGAAGGTGGGGGAGGAACAGGAAGGCAGACTCATGTGAGTTCAAGGCTAGTCTGGTTTACAAAGTCAGCATAGGTCATCCAAGCCTGCAGAGATTCCCTGTATCAGAAAGTCTAATCAGAAAAAAAAATCATTAAAATAGACCTGTTGTTTTAGAGAAACTGGCTTCAACTCCCAACAGCCATACACTGGCTCACAAACACTGGTAACTTCAGTTTCAGGGATTCCATGCAGCCTTCCAAAATCAGTTACCATGCACACTCACGGTGCAGTGGCAGAAACACAAGCAAAACCTCTTCTATGCAAAGCAAATAAAACAATTAAACTTAAAAAAAGAGTGTTGAGCCATACACAAAAGGTTCTGTAATATCTCTCTAGTTCCAGCTATTTAAATCTCCCCTTAGTCTGGTAACACATGAGCCCATCTGCACAATAAATTAAAAGCTTCATCCTGAAAAATAAAAATTCAATGTGGGGCTGTGCATGGTGGCCTATGCCTGTATCCCCAGCAGTCAGTAAAGCAACAGCAAACAGATCTCTGTGAGTTCCAAGACAGCCTGGTCTACATGTACGCCAAGGACAGGCAAGGCTACAGAGAAATCCTGTCATAAATATAAAATAAAACTTTTTAAAAATTACTTGTTCTTATAAAATCTTGGGTTCAATTTGCATTAGCCATACAATCGTTCACAACTACCAATAACTCTAGTTCCAGGAAAGACAGTGCCAACTTCAAATCTCTAAGGGCACCAAGCACATACATGATGCTTAGGCACTAATGCAAGGAAAAATTCCTACTTCTTAAGCAAATCTAATTTATTTAAATCTGTTATTTAAAGACTGTTTTCTAAAATAATAATAATAGTAACTTGAGCCACACATAAAAGGCACTCGTATAGCCAATTAATTCCAGCTACAGGGAAAGCTAAGACTAATTATGGGGCAGTCTGGGAGCCCAGGAGACCACTTGCAAAACAAAGGAAACCTGTGCTTCGATTTTTTTAAAGGTTTATTTTCTTTAATTACAGTTTATTCTTTGTATTACAGGTGTAGCCCTCTCTCTATTTCCCTCAAATCCCACCCTCCTCCCCCTGGCCACTGATAGGAGAGGTCCTCCTCCCCTCATATCTGACCCTAGCCTACCAGGTCTCATCAGGACTGGCTGCATTGTCTTCCTCTGTGACCTGGTTAGGCTGCTGAGCCCTCACTGGGAGGTGATCAAAGAGCAAGCCACTGTGTTCCTGTCAGAGAATTTGTGCAGAGTGCAGGGAATCTTAGGAAAGAAAGGGAAAATGAAAGACAAGGGCTCCACAAGGAGAGCATCAGAACCAAAAAATCTGGGCACAGGGGTCTTTTCTGAAACTTATACTCCAACCAATTACCATGCATGGAGATAAACTAGAAACCCTGCCCAGATGTAGCCTATGGCAGCTCCGTCTTTAACTGGGTTCCCTAGTAAAACCATGTTCCTCGACAATTAAAATTCATACTTAGTGGATTGGTGGCCCATGCCTGTAATACCAGCACTCAGGGAGGCAGGCAGGTCTCTTTGAGTTCATGGCCAGCATGGTCTACACAGTGAAGCGAGGGTAGCTAAGGACAGAGGGAAATCCTACCCCAAAAACAAAATGAAAAAAATTTACAAAGCATTTGTTCATATACAGGACCTGGGTTCAATTCTCAGTACCTGTATAGTGGCCCACAACAATGGATATCTCATGTTCTAGGGAAGACAAGCCTTCTTTCAACCAAAAATGACTTTATGTTGGCTTGAGCACATTTCCAAGAAGTCTTCTCTGGTGTATAACCCATAACACCTCCACATCTAAGTGTGAATAGTTCTGAAATTGACAAATATTTTTTGAGCTATTTTACACAAGTGCAACATTTTTTTTGTGAGTTTTAAGCACAAAGTAATAATTACATTGTGAATGAAAATGTACTACCCCTATGGGAAATATTTCTTGGAAGTTGAGGTTGATATTGCATATATGTTTGCATGGTTCTCATTTTTTCTTTAAAAATCTGTAACTGTCTGAAAACAGAGTCAGTTCTGGTGGCACATGCCTATAGTACCAGTACTTGGGTGGTAGAGACTGGAGGATCAGGAATTCAAGGCCAGTCTCAGTTTACATTAACAATTTAAGTCTAGCCTGAGATGAAGAGTGAAGAGGAAGTGAGGGGCGGTATGTTTGCTGAGCGTGGAGACAAGTTCAAACCTTAAGGGATGCAAGCACAAGCTGGTTGTTTAAACCTGGGATGGTTGCTCTTGCTTGCAACCCCAGTACTGAGCAGGCTGAGTTAGGAGGATTGCTGTGGTTCCTGAGAAACAGAGTGAAACTCTGTGTCAACCAACAAACAAAAAGTAAGAAATTGGTTGCTTGGACAAAGAAGGAAAATGGTAAAAGTTTTGGTGAGATACACGAAGAAAACATGCAAATTGGGTGGGCATGTTAAAGCATACCTGTAATCTCAGAACATGGGAGGTAAATGCAGGGGCAATCAAAAGTTCAAGGTTATTCTGGGCTACAGAGTAAGTTTGAGGCCAGCCTAGGCTATGTGAGGCTCTGCTGTAAAAAAAAACTAAATAAATAAATAAATATAATTTTAAAAGAATGGCTACTCCTGCTTGCTTCTTGGGTCCACTTGCTTGGAAAGCTGTCTTCCAACCCTTTACCCTCAGGAGAGAAAGAGGGAGGGAGAGAAACCGTGCTCTAGAGGGAAAATCTTACCAAGGGAGAAGGAGGGCATAGATGAAGGGTTTGGCTGTAGGATGGTAAGAGCAGTAGGAAGCATCTGTGCCAACCAGAATGAAAATTCACCAATCGGCTGCTGTTGGGTTACAATCGTAGCAGTCAAGTAGCCAGGAATTGATGCCAACCAGAAGGGAAGTCTCACCAATCAGAGCTTGTTGGATGTAGGAATGGAGCAATCAAGTAGCCAGGAAGGGGAAGTCCCAAAATCAGGAAAAGGGGAGGAATTCCACCCTCTGAGATAGGCAATAGGTGCAGTACTTATCTGGAGCCCAACTGACCTGAGAGGTGGAGTCAGGTGGATTCCCTGCAGTTTCCAAGAATTACTTTTAAGGTTTACAGAGGAGATAAAACTTTAGACATGTTAGCATCACAATTGTAACCTGCACTGAAATACACATTGTAGAAAAGGCAGTAGACATACACATTGTTGTTCACAACATAAGCATTCTTTAAGGTGAGCTCTGAAAAGGCAGAAGGCTTTCGTGAAGTAGAAGGGACAAAAGCTCACTTGATCTTAACCTTTAGTATGATTACACATTATGGAGATTTAAAGGAGATTCACATTCTTGAGTTCGGGACCATGATAGTAGTTGGTTTAGTGGAATGTTTTTGTATTAGAAGTAGATTATTAAATCAGAATTCTATTGATAAAGGCCAAAGCTCTGGACAGTCAATATAACAGTAGCATAGGAACAGGAGGAAATAGTAAGCATTTTTACCTATTTAGGATGAAATCACCTTAGACCTTGCAACCTTTATAACTTGCTTTTACCAGCCTTAAAACATTTTAAGCCTCTAAAACAACATTTTCCTTAGGCCTTTGTATCTAGTTATTTACTATTAGACATAGGTGAGACTGTGTTGAATGTTTATTATCCTTTATCTAAAAGGGTGATAAAAGGTTCCATCTGAGGCCTGTTTCTTGAGTCTGGCAACAAGGCACATTGTGTCTAGGCCTGACAATAGCAACTCTAGGACTCAGGCTTCAGGCCTGGTCTCCTTCATATGAAGAAGACTGAGAAGGCATCTGAAGTCTCCCAAGACAGAAGTTGGCAATATGTCCATGGGACCTGAGTGTCAGGTCAAAACAGACCCCTGGGCTAGGCGATGGTGGTAGAAGTCACTGAATCAGGCCAAGGAGCTTGAAGGCTGGAACTGTCTGATGCTCTTGTGCTGGTTGAGCCTCCATGGCTGGGTACAGAAGACAAGCCTGCAATGGGAACATTTTGACTCCCAAATGCCAGTCTGCCAGGAGGCAGTGTGTGGCTTGTTGGGGCAGCCAAGGGACCAGTGTCCCCTTTGGCTGCATTTGAAATAGCTAGCTGGCAGAGTTGACTTTAGGCTATACCCCGGTGGGGTGGGGCATTGCAGACTTCTTGCTTTTTGTGAGGGAATACCAAAAGCCTTTGAGAAGCAACCAAGGTCTAGAGCATAGTTTTTGCTGTAGATGAGTCTGATGGAAAGACTCCTCTCTTATTATTTAAACCAACTCCTGTATGGTGACTCAGGAAAAATCCTCAGCTCTTAAATTAGGTAAGCAATGAGACTATGTCTGCATCTATAGCACTATAAATACATTTTTGAACATGTTAAAGGACTTGATCATCTATGAGATGACTGGCTATAAATTTGCATTTCTTAACCATTAAATAGTAAGACTTTAGGTTTTGAACCTGTTAAGTTGGAGACTTAAAAGTCATAAATATAGTCCATTAATGTGAGAACATAATAGTTTCTGTTAGATTTACTATATATAAACGTTCATCGTTTATAAAAGTCTAAGGCTATACCATAGATTCATAATATTACAATTTTTAGTTAAGTAGACCAAACATATTTTCACCTTTCTATAGTGAAGTTATAGCACAATGATCAAGTTTTAACATAAATAAATCCTCTAAAATTAATAGATTTTAATTTAGAGTACTAGTAAAAACTTGTACATAGTAATCCCTGATTTATGAGTTTTAAAACCAACAATATAGTAGAACAGTGTAAAGCAATTTTAAAATTACATTTGAATTTATTATAGCAAACCTATTAGTAAGAAAGACTAGTGGTGAACCTGGATCATAGGCAGCTCATGGCAAGGGGAACAGCATTTATTATTTCAGAAATTGTTAGAGACATAGGCAGTTGGATGTATATTTTTAAATTAGCTCAATTTGAGTAGACTTTAATAACTTTCAAATTTAGCATTATGTAAAAATTATTTTGAGGGAGGCCAAGATGGCTGCACCAGGAAAACACTGCATCTAAGAAACAGGACATTTTCTGTGCAGCGACCAAGAGACTGAACTCTGGCCCCTAAAACAACAGAGGTCGAGTTTCCCCGGTGAGAGGAAACCCCCACGGCGTGGGAATCAGTTGGGTCCACGCTCAGGCCACCCAGCCAGCACCCGGAAGAGATCCTGGGTCGTGCAGGCACTAGGTCCCCAGACCAGAGCCACATGCCTGCGTGTCCTGATCACCTTCCCAGGCTGATCGGTGGGCACAAGCACACCAGAGACGGGGAGTCCCAGTCGGGAGAAAAACCCACAGGGAAGGAAAGCAGCAGGACTGGCTACGGGTCACCCAGTCTTTCCCTGGAAAAAGTCTTGCAGACCGCGGGTACCCGCCGCCATCACTAAACTGGCCTCCAGCTGCCAGCAAGAAGTGGCTGCGCCCAGCACTCTAGCACAGATGGAGCTGCGTGCCCTAGTGCAACTGAGCCAAGGAGTTCCTGTCGGGAGAGTTCCTGTCAGGACAATACTGACTTGGGACAAGGAGGTTTACCAGGGGAAAGTCTCTCACAGACCTGTGGGAAGGAGCCCCATCACTGAACTGGGCTCCTGCTGCCAGTGCCAGCGCCTGCGCCAGCACAGAGAGGAGCTGCGCACCCAGCTCTCTTGCACAGACAGAGCTGCACGCCTTAGTGCAACACAGTCTGGGAGTTCCTGTCGGAGAGAGGGCCCCACAGGGAAGGAAGGAAACAGTACTGACTTGGGCGACCCAGGCTTTACCTGGGGAAAGCCTCTCACAGACCAGCGGGTACGAGCCCCATCACTGAACTGGCCCCAGTCCAGAAGCACAAAGAGTAGTTGGGCACTCAGCTCCTGCAAACTGGCAGACAGGCGCACATGCCGCCAGACCAGAAACCTGCTTTGTACGAACTATTCCTCACAGACAGAACTGTGTGCCCCAGGACACCAGAGACTTGGTGTCACTGTATGGAGAAATCCTCACAGGGAACTAAGCAAAGGGGACGGAATTTGACCACCCAGTATATCCCTGGAAAAGATCCCACAGACTGGCCCAACCCAGGGACCTGCTGTGCACCAGATAGCCTGCTGTTACCAGGAGAGCAGTACCCACAGGCCACAGATTACCGCTTGGGTACTGGGGCACAGAGCCCCAACCTCAGACCTTCAAAAGCCCAGGATCCCCGAGATCAACCCCCAGATAATGCTCTACGGGGCAACCACCTATCCCTAACAAAACTGACCAAACCACAGAACACACAGGATAGAACAGCAGATCACTAAATTCACAGCAAGAAACTGGGCAGCTGTCTTCAGGACTTCTGGTGAGAGGAGAGTCCTCTCAACTAATAAGGACCACAGTTACCATTCAGGTCTCTATGCCTGAGGTGAGCAGCGGCAATTCCTGAAAAACACCAGCCATCCAGTGACTATACCCAAAAAGCTTAGAAGGTTTCCTTCAGAAAAAACCATCTTCCTGCCAAAGGGATTCTCTCCACCACAGAATTCCAGGAAAAACCAGAAACCAACTTCAAAAACCTAAGATAACTCAATGGGTAGAGGCCAGTGTAAAAGTTCAAACAACAAAAGCCAGAGCAATATGGCATCTCCAGAACCCAGTTATCCAGGGACAGGTAGCCCTAGACACCCCAGCATAATTGAATTTCAAGAAGAGGACCTAGCATCTATGATCACAAAGAAGAAAACAGAGGAAACAAATAAAATGCTTAAAGAAATAGAGGAAGATAAAAACAAACAGTTTATGGCCATCCGTAAAGAAATAGAGGAAGTTGCAGCCAAACAGTTAGTGGCCTATAGAGAGGAAATGCTTAAATCACTGAATGAAATAAAAGAAAAAGAGGATTCTTCAAACAATCAGCTGAAGGAATTAATGGAAAAACAGGAAAATACAGTCAGACAAGTGAAGGAAATCAACAAAATGGCTCAAGACCTGAAGATAGAATTGGAAAACTTAAAGAAAACGCAAATGGAGGAAACTGGGGAAAGAAAGAACTTACAGAAGAAAACAGGAACCACAGAGGTTAGCATAACCAATAGACTACAAGAGATGGAAGAGAGAATCTCGGGTGTGGAAGATACAATGAAAGAAATCGATGTATCTGTCAAAGAAAATGTTAAATCTAAAAAATCCTGACACAGACCGTCAAAGAAATTCAAGAAAACATAAAAAGACAAAACTTAGGAATAATAGGTGTAGAGGAACAAGAAGATTCCCTGTTCCAAGGACCAGAAAATATTTTCAACAAAATCATTGAAGAAAATTTCCCCAACTTAAAGGAGTGACCAATAAGAATTCAAGAAGCCTACAGAACACCCAATAAATTAGACCAGAAAAAGAAAATCCTCCCACCACATAATAATCAAAACAGTAAGTATACAGAACAAAGAAAAGATAGTAAAAGCTTTAAAGGAAAAAGGCCAAGTAAGATATAATGGCAAACCCATTAGAATTACACCTGACTTTTCAACAGAGACTATGAAATCCATGAGGGCCTGGACAGATATCATGCAGACCCTAAGAGAACACAGATATCATCCCAGGCTACTATACCCAGCAAAACTCTCAGTCCTCATAGATGGAGAAAACAAGATATTCAATGACAAAAAAAATTTCAACAATACCTACACACAAATCCAGCATTACAGAAGACACTAGAAGGGAAAATACAGCCCAAGAAAACTAGGTACTTTCAAGAAAACACAGGAAATAAATAACCCCACTACAGTAAAACAAAAAGCAACCAAACACACAACCTTATGACCACAGCCAATATCAAAATCAAAGGATCTAACAGCCACTGGTCATTAATCTCTCTCAACATTAATAGCCTGAATTCTCCAATAAAAAGACACAGACTAACAGAATGGATGCGTTAAACAAAACCCAGCAATCTGTTGCATACAAGAAACACACCTAAGTCACAAAGATAGACATTACCTGAAGGTAAAGGGTTGGAAGACGGCTTTCCAAGCAAATGGACCCAAGAATCAAGCAAGAGTAGCCATTCTAATAGCTGATAAAATAGACTTTTAACCAAAATTAATCAAAAGAGATGGGGAAGAACACTTCATACTCATCAAGGGAAAACTCCAACAAGAAGACATCACAATCTGAACATCTATGCCCAAAATACAAGGGCATCCACATTTGTAAAAGAGACATTGATAAAATTTAAACCACACATAGATCCCCACACATTAATAGTGGGAGACTTCAACACCCTACTCTCAATGAAGGACAGGTGAATCAAACAGAAATTAAACAAAGAAACAATGTGTCTAACAGAGGTCATGAATCAAATGGACCTGACAGACATTTACAGAACCTTTATACCCAAACACAAAAGAATTTACCTTCTTCTCAGCACGTCATGGAACCTTTTCCAAAATAGACCATATAATTGGTCACAAAGCGAGCCTCAACAGATACAAGAAGATTGAAATAATCCCTTGTATCCTGTCTGATCACCATGGAATAAAGCTGGACCTCAACAACAACAGAAATAGCAAAAACTACACACACATGCAAACTAAACAACTTGCTACTAAATGACAGCTGGGTTAGGGAAGGAATAAGAAAGAAATTAAAGTCTTCCTAGAACTCAATGAAAATGAAGACACAACATACCCAAACTTGTGGGACACAATGAAAGCAGTGCTAATAGGAAATTTCATAGCACTAAGTGCCTTCAAGAAGAAATTTGAGACAGCTCATTCAAGCAACTTAATGGCTCACCTAAAAACCCTAGAAAAAGAATAAGCAGACACACCAAGAAGGAGTAGATGGCTGGAAATAATCAAATTGAGGGCTGATATCAATCAATTGGAAACAAAGAAAACAATTCAAAGAATAAATGAAACCAAAAGTTGGTTCTTTGAGAAAATCAACAAGATCGACAAACCTTTAGCCAAACTAACTATAAGCAAAGAGGCACCATCCAAATCAACAAAATCAGAAATGAAAAGGGGGACGTAACTACAGACACTGAGGAAATCCAAACAATCATTAGGACTTACTTCAAAAGTCTATATGCCACAAAATATGAAAACCTAAATGAAATGGACAATTTTCTTGATCGATTCTACTTACCAAAGCTGAATCAGGACCAGGTAAATCAATTAAATAGTCCTATATCTTCCAAGAAAATAGAAGCAGTAATCAAAAGTCTCCCATCCAAAAAAAGCCCAGGACCAGATGGTTTCAGTGCAGAATTCTACCAGACCTTCAGAGAAGAGCTAACTCCAGTTCTCTTCACACTATTCCACAAAATCGAAACAGAAGGAACATTACCAAACTCATTCTATGAAGCCACAGTCACGTTGGCACATAAACCACACAAAGACCCATCAAAGAAAGAGAATTTCAGGCCAATCTCCCTTATGAACATTTATGCAAAAATACTCAACAAAATACTTGCAAATCGAATACAAGAATACATCAAAGATATCATCCACCATGACCAAGTAGGCTTCATCGCAGGTATGCAGGGGTGGTTCAATATACGGAAATCCATCAATAAGATCCACCATATTAACAAACTGAAAGAAAAAAACCACATGATCATCTCCCTAGATGCTGAAAAAGCATTTGACAAAATCCAACATCCATTCATGTTTAAAGTATTGGAGAGATCAGGGATACAAGGCACATATCTAAATATAGTAAAGGCAATATACAGCAAGCCTATAGCCAACATCAAACTGAGCAAAGAGAAACTTAAAGCAATCCCACTGAAATCATGGACAAGACAAGCCTGCCCACTCTCTCCGTATCTCTTCAACATAGTGCTGGAAGTCCTTGCTAGAGCAATAAGACAGTTGAAGGAGATCATGGGGATACAAATTGGAAAGGAAGAAGTCAAATTATCCCTATTTGCAGATTATATGATAGTATACGTGAGTGACCCCAAAAACTCTACCAGGGAACTCCTACAGCTGATAAACACCTTCAGCAGTGTGGTCGTATACAAAATTAACTCAAAAAAATCAGTAGCCCTCCTGTATACAAAGACAAAAGGACAGAGAAAGAAATTAGGGAACAACACCCTTCACAATAGCCACAAATGACATAAAGTACCTTGGAGTAACCCTAACCAAGCAAATCAAAGACTTCTATGAAAAAAATTTCAAGTCTCTGAAGAAAGAATTAGAAGAAGATATGAGAAGATGGAAAGATCTCCCATGCTCATGGCTTGGCAGGATTAACATAGTAAAAATGGCTATCTTACCAAAAGCAATCTACAGATTCAATGCAAATCCCAGCAAATGACCAACACAATTCTTTACAGACCTAGAAAGAAAAAATTTCAACATCATATGGAATAACAAAAAACCCAGAATTGCTAAAACAATCCTCTACAATAAAAGATCTTCTGGGGGTATCTCCATCCCTGATCTTAAGCTGTACTACAGAGCAACAGTAATAAAAACTGCATGGTACTGGCATAGAAACAGAATGGTGGATCAATGGAACTGAACAGAGGACCCAGAGATAAACCCATACTTATGGACACCTGATCTTTGACAAAGATGCCAAAAACCAAACAATGGAGAAAAGACAGCATCTTCAACAAATGGTGCTGGTTCAACTGGATGTCTATATGTAGAAAAATGAAAATAGATCCATACTTATCACCCTGCACAAAACTAAAGTCCAAGTGGATCAAAGACCTCAACATAAAACCAGACACATTAAATCGGTTAGAAAAAAAAGTGGGGAATTTCCTTAAACTCTTTGGCACAGGAGATAACTTCCTGAACAGAACACGAATAGCACAGGCTCTAAGAGCAACAATCAATAAATGGGACCTCAAACCCACTAAAATCTGTGCATCTAAAGAAACTAAGCAAGAGAGAGGACCCTACCTAAAACGGTCAATCCCCATCCTGAAAGGCAAAGAGGATGGACATCAGAAGAAGAAGAAAACAGGAAACAACCTAGGAACCTATCACAGAGGGCCTCTGAAATCCTCTGCCCTACAGACTATCAAAGCAGATCCTGAGCCTGATGGGCAACTGTTGGGCAGAGTGAATGGAATTTTATGTAAGAACTGGGAAATAGTAAGAGCTGGAGAGGACAGGGTCTCCACAAAGAGAGCAACAGAACAAGAAAATTTGAACACAGGGAACTTCCCAGAGACTCATACTCCAACCAAGGACTATTCATGGAGATAACCCAAAACCCCTGCACAGATGTAGCCCATGGCAGTTCAGTGTCCAAGTGGGTTACATAGTAATGTGAAGAGAGACTGCCTCTGACATAATCTAACTGGCCTGCTCTTTGTTCACCTCCCCCTTGGGGGGAGCAGCCTTATCAGGCCATAGTAGAGGACAATGCACCCACTTTTGATGTGAACTGATGGACTAATATCAGAAAGGAGAAGAGAACCTCCCGATCAGTGGACTTGGGGAGTGGCATGCATGCAGAGGGAGGAGGGAGAGTGGGATTGGGAGGGGAGGAGGGAGGGGCTTATGGGGGGATGCAGAATGAATAAAGTGTAATTGATGAAAAATTTAAAAAAAGAAAAAAAGAAAAGATAATTTAAGAACCTTAAATGACTTTCAAAAGTGGAGGAAAACATGGAGTTAGTCAATTTACATGGAGCACGTCTCGCCCCTGGGGGCAATGGTCTCCTGAACCTACTCAGACCTCGGACACCACCACTGCTAGTTCTAGAACTGACGCAGGATGTTCCAACGAGGGGGTTAAGGCTTCTCATAATATTTCCTATAAGTCCACACCTGTCTGTTTATAACCTCCATTTTTTTTTCATTGTTAGCCAGATAGAGCCAAGTAATTGTGGTAATGTTACTTGCTTTTTTGCCCAATGCTGGAATGCTAGTGCATTTAGGTATGCCCTGGTTACTCACATGCCTCGCTGGGTGCCTGTGCCTGTTGATGCCCCTCACGCTATGACTCTCTTCAGACAGAAAAGGAATCTTGGAATTACAGCCGCCATTGTTACTGGCTCGCTTCCATGTATGTGGACCTATCTCCATTGCCCACGTGGCACACTGGGGTTGGCTACTCAGAGGCTATTTAAGCAATGGGGTGGCTTTCCCCAGGGTCAGAAAATTGTTCAAGGTTCCTGAATAAACTGCATTGAGAAAAAAAAATAAATGACACCTCATGAAGCTGAAAAGCTTCTGTAAATCAAAGGATACTGTCATTAAAACAAAACGACTGCCTACAGATTTGGAAAGAATCTTCACCAACCCTCTATCTGATAGAGGACTAATATCCAGTATATATAAAGAACAAAAGAAGCTGAAAAGCAGCAAACCAAGTAATGCAATTAAAAAACGGGGAACAGAGCTAAACAGAGAATTCTCTGTAGAGGAATATCAAATGGCAGAGAAATACTTGAAGAAATGCTCAACCTCATTAGCCATTAGGAAAATGCAAATCAAAATAACCCTGAGATTTCACCTTACACCCATCAGAATGGCCAAGATGAAAAACTCAAGTGACAACATATGCTGGAGAGGTTGTGGAGAAAGAGAAACCCTCCTTCACAGCTGGTGGGAATGTAAATTTGTACAACCACTCGGGAAATCAATCTGGCGCTTTCTCAGACAACTAGGAATAGTGCTTCCCCATGATTCAGCCATACCACTCCTAGGTATATATCCAAAAGAAGCTCAAGTACACAAAAAGGACATTTGCTCAACCATGTTTGTAGCAGCTTTATATGTAATAGCCAGAAGCTAGAAACAGCTCAGATGCCCCTCAACTGAAGAATGGATGCAGAAATTGTGGTACATCTACACAATGGAGTATTACTCAGCAATGAAAAATAAGGATATCATGAAATTTGTAGGTGAATGTTGGGGCCTGGAAAGGATCATCCTGAGTGATCTGTCCCAGAAGCAGAAAGACACACACAGTATATACTCACTCATATAGACATAATATAGTATACACCTAGCAAAAACTGTACATCTAAACTAAACAAGAGAGAGGACCCTGACTGAAATGCTCAATCCCCATCCTAAAAGGCAAAGAGGCTGGACATCAGAAGAAGAAGAAAACAGGAAACATCCTAGGAACCTGCCACAGAGGGCCTCTGAAAGCCTTTGCACTGCAGACAATCAAAGCATATGCTAAGTCTTATGGCCAACTGTTGGGCAGAGTGCATGGAATCTTATATAAGAAGTGGGAAATAGTAAGAGCTGGAGAGGATGGGAAACACACAAGGAGAGCAACAGAACCAGAAAACTTGAACACAGGGAACTTCCCAGAGACTCATACTCCAACCAAGGACTATTCATGGAGATACCCTAGAACCCCTTCACAGATGTAGCACATGATAGTTCAGTGTTCAAGTGGGTTACATAGTAATGGGAAGAGGGACTGCCTCTGACATAATCTGATTGGCCTGCTCTTTGATCACCTCCCCCTGAGGGTGGGCAGCCTTACCAGGCCACAGAAGATGACAATGCAGCCACACCTGAGGTGATCTGATAGACTAAGATCAGAAGGAAGGAGAAGAGGACCCCCCCATCGGTGGACTTGGGGAGGGGCATGCATGAGGAAGGGGGAGGGTGGGTGGGATTGGGAGAGGAGAAGGGAGGGGCTTATGGGGGAATAAAAAATGAATAAAGTGTAATTAATTGTAAAAAAATAAAAAATAATAAAATTAAAAAATATTTTGAACCAGGATTGAATCATATATATTGTAAAAAGTAACTTTGAATTTTTATAAAAATCCATACCAATTTAAAATGAGACTTGTTGCTGTACTAGTCTAAACAGAGATAAAATGAACAGAGAATAAATTATGATTAAAATTGTTCATGCCATGTGGTCACCTTAATGTTTACAGTTCAATTTTATGATTTTTTTTTGAGAGTATAAAAATAAACCAGAGAATATTCTGGGTGAGATAGCAGGCAGAGAGAAACAGACAAGACGTTGAGAAAAGAGCCAAAAGGAATAGTTTTCTTCTTCACAGATGGCTCTTAGTGTTACTGGTATTACTGGATATAAGACATTTGAGTAGGGTAAATATAGGTGTAGAAGCAAAGGTTTCCCTAAGAGGAGACAGAATAATGAAGCCTTTCCTGTGATTATGAAAGGGCAAACGGAAATGGACCATGTGGCTACTCAACCAAGTAACACAGCAGGTCATGGGCTTAGCCTGGCCCAGGCCTAGAACCTTGGTGCCTGGCACCAGGGCTTTATCAAGAGTAAGGCCGAGTTCTCATAGAGGGAATCTCATCTGAGAGAAAGGATAGGGGTGTTGGAGAGGTGCCTCTGGCAGCTGCTTTGATATTTGGTATCTGGCATAGGTTTTGGAGAGCCCAAGTTTCTATTGACACTGGTGACCTCATGCTAAAAGAGCTAAACTGTAACACTTATGGAAAACCTTTTCCACACCCCTTAGAGCACTCAGGCCTCACCCTAAGGTGCTCTAGCTGCCCCTGAATTAAATGCAACCCCATTTTTCATTTGGAAGCCGAGTTCCAGGATCCCAGCTGATATCCAAGCCCTTGCCAAATGGAGAATGACAGGAAAGCCTAGACTTCTTTTCTCCTTGAGAAGTCCTCTTTCTCTGTAGATCATACCATAGACATGCACTGTAGTAAAAGTATGATGACTGTCCTTATGTATGATGGTGGATGTTTCTTGTTCCCACCTGATCATTCAGTTCTGCTCTTTGAGCTGAGGTACCTGGCTTGGGCCCACATTGTTTCTGTTAAAGTAACTACTGAAGCACCCACATATCTGATTTCTTGAGACAGTCATGGACCTGCGGGTCATCATCAAAACACAGGGTAGCAAGTCTGAAGGTCCAGGATTAGGTCCTAGTACTGAGTCACAGAAACATTCGATAGCCAGTGTTCTAGGGTTCCGTGGAGAAGGGCCTCAAAGACATGAGATGTTGTGAGTGTAAGATCCTGACCCAGAGTTAACTTCTTTTTTTTGTTTTTCCATTAGACTAGCAGAAGCCACCACAGCTTAGACAGGTGGGCCACCTGGTGGCTCCAGGGTCCAATTGTTTAGAAAGTGTGTCACAGGACATTTCTGGGAATTAAAACCTTTTTTTGTCTTGCTTCAGGGACAAACAGATGAAAAGATTTTGTAGCATCTAGAAGTTCTAGGCCTGGAGCTGAAGGCAGGGCTGTTTTTAAAACCTCAAATGCCTTTTGTTTAGTCTCAGTACAGATGAGTGGTTCAGTGCCCCACTTTGTGCTGGTGTAGTGAGGCCCTGTTAGTTCCACAAAGTCTGGTATCCAGAGGCAACAATACCTAACTGCACCTAGGAACATTTAAATCTGTCTCTTAGTCTCTGGAGTTGGCATTGGAAGGATGATGGCAACACACCTTCTCTGAGACAGGCTCCTTTTGCCTCCCCTCAGCTGGTAACAGGATAGGAGTCTGATGTACAAAGTTGGGCTTTCTTAGCTGACATTCTGTATCCCACTGTCTGTAACTCTGGCAGTAGTCCCCTGGTGCCCCTTTAATAGCATTTTTTTTCCTGAGAAACTTTGGATAAAAGGAAGCGAGGTCAGCATTTAAATCTTTGGGACAACCTGGCCCATAGAAGTTGCCTGCTGTAACCACCCTCTGGATATATGCCTCAAAAAATAATTTAAAAAATGACTGAGAAAAACAAAAAGAAAAAACAAAACAATAGCAACAACAACAACAAAAAAACAAACAAAAACAATGAAAAGAAATAAAAAAAATATCAGTTTTCTCTGTGTCAATTTTGTTTTAAGTCACCTGCATCTTAATAGCCCTTTTTTACTGTTTTTTCTGCAGGACTGGGAACTGAAACCAGGGCTGCCTTGCCCCTGCCCGCCAGTCTTGTAATATTCTTCTAGGACCAACAGAGGGCAGTGCTGCCTTGTCTGTTCTTTGGAAAGCAGGCTGCTGCCTGGGATTTCCTGCCCTTCAGTTCTTCAGGCTAGAGAGGTTGACTGTGAGGTGGGCTACTGGAGACAATTTAAGGTCAGTAGTGGAAGCTGGCAGCTGTGGTCATTGTTCTGATGCTGCATCTCAATTGCATCTTTGACACATCAGGGCACTAGCCTTCTACTTCCACTTCCCCTGAGACAACTTTTCCTTCCCTCTAGGCAGAAACTGATCTTCGTAGTTACTAGGGCAGGGGTGAGGCCTCCTCAGGCAGAGACAGCAGCAGGTGGATGTGTGCACTCTTTCAAGGCTTTATTGTTTAGAGGGAACAGAGATAGAGAAGTTATTTTTTTCTGAAATATCAGCTTCCAGACCAGGCCCACAGTGAGTCTCTCTTGTTCTTTCGCTGTCAGTGCTGTGAGTGAAGGCTCCATGAAGATTTGTGACATTGACAGGGCAGGTAGGAAGAAAGTCTGACTATTTATTAATTCAGGAGATAAACTAAAAAGTGGTTATTGGGACCATAATCCCCTTCTCCTAAAGTAAATTGCATTTCCTGTTACAGTCACCACTTTGTTCTCTCACGCCATGTTTTAGAAATAAAGCAACCAGGAGCCAGGACTGTATCTCAGTTGGTTAGGGTACTTGCCCAGTGTACATGAAGACCTCAATTTGATCCCCAGTAGGGAATAAACTGAAAGTGGTGGTGCATCCTTGGAATCTCAGTTCTCCAGAGGTAGAGGCAGGTAAACCAGAACTTCATGTATCTCTCCGGCTACATAGTGAGTTTGATTCCAGTGTGGGAATATGGGATACATGAGACTCTATGCCAAAAAAGGGGAGGGGCAGTAAGCTTGTTCAGTGGGTAAGGACAAACAAACCTGGTCCGCTGAGTTCCATCACCAATTCTTCAATTTGGAGGATAGAAGTGGCCTCCATACACACTGTGAGCACACGTACACAAAATTAATATTTATTTTGCAACAGAAGGAAATTGAGTAAGTCGTCTCCCTTCAGAATGGTTAGAGAGGCACAAAGAAAGAATAATTCATGTAGAAATTTTAAATGAGGTGTTAAATACTATAAGGGATACCTAAACCACACAAAGACCCAACAAAAGAGAGAGAGAGAAAGAGAAAGTGAGAGAGAGAGAGAGAAAGAGAGAGAGAACTTCAGACCTATCTCTCTTAGGAACATTGACACAAAAATATTCAATGTTATCCTTGCAAACCGAATTCAAGAACACATAAAGTTATCCACCATGACCAAGTAGGCTTCATCCCAGGCGTGCAGGGCTTGTTCAACACATAGAAATCCTTCAACGTAATTCACAATATAAAAAAAATTAAGGAGAAATGTCACATGATCCTATACTTAGATGTTGAAAAAGCATGTGATAAAATCCAACACCCATTTATGTTTAAAGTCTTGAAGAGATCAGTGATACAAGGCACATACCTAAACATAGTAAAGACAATGTACAACAGGCCTATAGCCAACATCAAAATGAGTGAAGAGAAACTTAAATCAAGCCCACTGAATTCAGGGACAAGGCAAGGCTGCCCACTCCATATCTCTTCCACATGGTGCTTGAAGTCCTAGCTGGAACAATAAGACAACTAAAGGAGATCAAGGGGATACAAATTGGAAAGGAAGAAGTCAAAGTATCACTGTTTGCAGATGATATGATAGTATACATGAGTGACCCCCAAAATTCACCCAGAGAACTCCTTCAGCTGATAAACACCTTCAGCAAAGTGGCTGGATATTAAATTAACAAAAGAAAAAAATCAGTAGCCCTCCTGTATATCAAAGACAAAAGGGCTGAGAAAGAAATTAGGGAAACAACACCCTTCCCAATAGTCACTAATAACATAAAGTACCTTGGTGTGACTCTAATCAAACAAGTGAAACACCTGTTTGAAAAAAACTTCAAGTTTCTAAAGAAAGAAATTGAAGATAATAGGAGATGGAAACATCTCCTGTACTTATGGATTACAGATTCCTTCTCCTGTACTCATGAATCTACAGATTCAATACAAATGTAAAACTTCTAAATTTCAATCAGATCTGGGAAGAAATCCTTTTGTATTCTTGTGTTGTCAGTTTATTTCCTAATTATTGACCTTCCAGATTTGATATCAGTTGGATAGACACACACAGATAGATAATATGCTTATTAAATTAATAATATTGAATACTTTTTAAAAGTGATTTATTTGTGTTTTGTGTACATTGATGTTTTACCTGCATATTTAGGTGTGTGAAGGTGTAGATCCCCTGGAACAGGACTTGTGGACAGTTATGAGCTGCACTGAGGGTGCTGGGAATTGAACTTGGGTCCTCTGAAAGAGCAGCCAGTGCTCTTAACTGCTTAGCCATGTCTCCAGCCCCTATATTGAATACTTTTAATAGAGGCAGTGACAGGAACAGTTCTGGCATAGTTACCATGAACTGAAACAAATTTGACTCTTAAGAATTCCCGGTAAGATGATCAATCCTCATTTAGAAAGACAGATGGGATGTGCATTGAACGTATGACAGGAGTCTACTGAGCGCATCTGAAAGACTCTAACTAGCAGTGTTTTCAAAGCAAAGACTCATGACCAAACCTTTGGCAGAGTACAGGGAATCATAAGAAAGAAGGGGAGTTAGTCTGATGGGGAAAGGTTAGGAGCTCCACAAGGACCAAATATATCTGGGCACAGGGTCTTTTCTGAGACTGACATTCAACCAAGGACCATGTATGGATATAACCTAGAACCTCCACTCAGATGTAGCCTGTGGTAGCTCAGTAACCAATTGGTTTCCCAAAGCGAGGGGAACAAGGACTATTTCTAACAGGAACTCTATGACTGGCTCTTTGGTCTCCCCACCCCCGAAGGGAGGAGCAGTCCTGTTAGTCCACAGAGGAGGGCTTTGCAGCCAGTCCTGAAGATACCTGATAAAACAGGATCAGATGAATGGGGAGGAGGTCCCCCCTATCAGTGGACTTGGAAAGGGGCACGGTGGAGATGAGGGAGGGAGGGAGGGACTGGGAGGGAATGAGGGATCGGGACACGGCTGGGATACAGAGTTAATAAAATGTAACTGATAAAAAAAAATAAAAATAAAATAAAAAAAAAGATTTCCCCTAGCCACTTGCAATAGTCTGCAAGTATTTAAGTTATGCTAAAATTACAGCTTTGTTTTTATTACTTTAGGCTTTCTTCCTTTGGATTGTCTGTGCTTCTTCTACAGAATAGAGATTCCACGAGTTTCTTTATTGAGATTGCTTGATTTACACCTCAGCATGCTTTGGTGATTATTAATCAGTAGTTATCTGAGTGTCTCCTAACTGTAAGGTAATACTTTCCATTGCTAACATTTTAGTCACGATTGAAAGTTGCTTTCAGACTTCTCTGTGGAGGATAGGACTGGGTATTAGAAAGCTGTTTCCTGGTAGTATATGATGCATGTTTAGTACCACAGAGAAGTTCCTTCTCGACCAGGATACATTTTATGGTTTTACCCAGCTCCAAGTGCTAAGATGAAACGTGTCAGTCCAAATGTGTGTATTTATATATGCTACTTCTAAGGGGGAGTCACATGTCTCACACATGTTCACATATGTGCAGTTTGAGTACGGACATGTGTTTTGGCATATATGTATGTTTATATGCATTCAGTTCTAAGCATGGTCACTTTCAGCATACATTATATACAATATATACATTTTGATAATTGTGTAGGTTCCGAGCCTGTTCATATTACATGTGTGGTCATATGTTGGTTCACATGTTGGTACATATTCATGTGTTCACATGTGTCTATTTCCTGATAAGGTCATGTTAGCATATAAATCATGGTCACATGTATACTTTCCCAGCAGAGTCATATGTTTGTGGTATATGCATGCTCACTTGTGTCCAGTTCCATATGTGGTCATATGTCAGTATATATGCACGTGTTTACATATATATATATATGTAGTTTCCAAGCTCAGTTATATATTGATATTTAATGCCTATTTTCATTTGTGTGCAGTTCTGTTTTGTGTGTGTGTGTGTGTGTGACAATCTCTTCATGTATCCCTGGCTGTCATGGAACTATCCTGGTAGACACCTACCTGCTTCTGCCTCGGGAATAAAGTTGTGTGCCACCATGCCTGGCCTGTTGTATGTAGTTCTGGTTGGTAGGAACATGCTGGGGTATATATGAACATTCACATGCAGGCAGTCCCAAGTGTGGTTACATGTGCTATTTACACATGGACAGTTCCTGAGCATGGTAACATGCCAGTGCATATGATAGTGTTCACATATGTGCAGTTCCCAAGCATGGCCATACGGTGGTACACGTGTGTGATTACACACATGCAGTTCCTGAACAGAGTCATTTACTGTCACGTGTGTGTGTTGACATGCTTGAAAATCCTGAGCCTGGACGTAATGTTGGCACATATGCATGTGATAACGTGTCATTCTGAGCATCAATGGTCATATGTTAATGTATTTGTTTGCGTTCACATGTGTACTATTCCCAGTTCTCAGGTTTACTGGCTAGTTTGTTTGTCAAGTTGACATAGCTATAGTCATTTGAGAGGAGGGAAGGAATCTCCATGAAGAAAATGCTTCCATAAGCTTGGGCTGTAGTCAAATCTGTAGTGTATTTTCTTAATTAGTGATTGATGTGTGAGGGCCCAGCCCATTGTGGGTGGTCCCAGCCCTGGGCTGGTAGTCCTGGGTTCTGTAAGATAGCAGGCTGAGCGAGCCATGAGGAGCAAGCCAGCAAGCAGAGCTTCTCCATGGCCTCTGCATCTACTCCTGCCTCCAGGTTCTCAGCCAGTTTGAGTTTCTGCCCTGGCTTTCCTCAGAGGATTGTGACCGAGGATATGTAAGTAAGCCAGATCAGCCCTTTCCTCCCCAAATTGCTTTTGATCATGGTGTCTCATCCTATCAGCAGAAAAACTAACACACCGGATGCAGTATATATGGGCACATATGTGCATGTTCACCTGCATGCAGTCACATACATGGTCATATGCCAGTGTCTTCACGTGTGTGCAGTTTCTGACCAGTAGTTATAACTCGGGGCATAAGGCACTTTCACATAGGAGTAGTTCCTCAGCATTGTCCTATGTCAGGACATAGGCGTGTTTTCACACATGTACAAATCTTGAGCATGAACATATGCAGACAGGTATGTGTTCCTATGTATACAGGTTCCATGCGTGGTCATATGTTAGTGCTAGTACATATGAGAGTGTTCTCATATATGGAGTTCCTGTTTGTAGTTTGATGTCAGGAATATGCATGTTACAAGGCATGATGGTAAAACACACTGTTTTTGTATTATTAACCCAATCTAAATTATTTTTAATTAAATTTTAATTTGTTACATTAAGTACATTTTATTCATTTTGTATCCCAGCCATAGCCCCCTCATTCCCTCCGAATCCCACCCTCCTTCCTTCATCTCCTCCCTGTCCCTTTCCAAGTCCACTGATAGGGGAGGTCATCCTCTCCTTCCATCTGATCCTAGTCTATCATGTCTCACCAGGACTGGCTGCAGTGTTCTCCTCTGTGGCCTAGCAAGGCTGCTCCACCGTCAGTCTAAATTATTTGATAAAGACTAGGCATAACAGATACTTTGAAATGTTTTTATTTTATTGCTGTTGTTAGAAAAAGCATCTGTCTGTCCATTTGTCTGCCCATCTATCCATCCATCCATTTATCTATCTATATCTATTATCTGTTTTTGAAGCAGGGTCTCACATGTAGTTCTACATGTCCTGAAACTCACTATATATGCCAAGCTGGCATCTAACTCACTGAGATCCACTTGCCTCTTCCTCCACACATAGCTTAAGAATTTACATTTTTGTTTCTTGATACAGGGTTTCTCTGTGTAGCCTTGGCTATCTTGGACTTACTTTGTAGACCAGGCTGGCCTTGAACTCACAGAGTTCCTCCTGACTCTGGGATTACAGGCATGAACTAATATGCCTGGCAAGAATATACTTTTATTAATGCTTATAAGACATCAAAAATATGGTAAGATATCCAGAGCAAGATAAAGTTTAACATTTATGATTTTATTATTTAAAAAATACAAGCAGATAATTTAAAAAATATATCATTATGATGTAACACATTAAGATTATCTTTAAATTCTAAAATGTCTTCATGAGCCTTAAAGCAGGGTTTTAAAAATGACAATAAAAATGTATCATTGTCTCTTACATAGGCTTGTCTAAGATACAGATATTGGAAAAACTATTTATTTGTTTTAAAAACGGCAGTAGGTGTAAAAATATCCTTAAAAACCTTTAAAATGTTGGTATTTGTATGCATATTCACAGACAAAACATCTGAAGCCACAGAGTTAAGTTATCCTGCTAATTTTTGGAATAAGGAGTTTGTTGTTTCAAAGGAGGACAGTTACTTAATAGGGAAGAAAACATAATCCTGGCGTATGAGAAATTTTCTCTTAAAGTTAATTTATGCCCTCAATAAGGGACCATATTGTAGAACCAGAACTGAGATAAGAATCAAGGAGATAACATCTTTACCAGAATTTTATAATTATATATATATATATATATATATATATATGAGACACAGAGAGATTAATTTTTCTGTGTCAGAGCCAAAAAACCCTGAGTAATAAAGTTTTTCTCTTGCTTTAAAGCACAGAGCTGCAGTCTTTGCTCTGTGTTCCTTGTCCTCTTTAAAATATTCTCTTCTACTCACTTAAATCCATTGATTTCTTTTTACATAAAGTACCAGGAATGTGTTTTGATTCCTCCATATCCAAATTCATCATGTCATCTTTGTCTAAGTCAATATTATCTCCCGCTGGTATCTTTCATCATATTGTGTTCATATATATTTTAATGCATATGGGTGGATATTTTTAAAGCATATAGAGGACATTTCTGAAATAGCCAAGAATTATTGTAAGGAGATCCATAGTTTATAATGGTAACCCAGAACACATTTCAAAAAATATATCCATCCATTCATCTTGGCTATTGTGATAGTGCTACAGTGAACAGGGGCCATTAGATATTTTTCTCTGCAAGATTGATTGTATTTATTTTTGATACATGCCTAGAAGTAGTACTGGTGGATCATAGGTTAGTTCTGTTACTCATTTTGTAAAGAATCTTTGTACAGTAGCTTATATAGTACAGTCCTTTATATAATAGCTACACCAACTTCTACTCCCACCTACAAACATAGCAGAGTGCTTTGGTAGTCCATAAAGATAAGCATACTGTTTGTGATACTGCCAGAGCAAGGCCTTTTTCATAAAATCATAAGGAAAAATGACTGTTTTCTAAAAGTCATCATTGATGTGGAAATTGCATTTAGCATGACAGGGTCGGGTACTGTGGACTAATATTTACGTTTAACTTTATTTTTCAAATCTTATTTTACATTTATTTATGGCGGAGTGCATGCCACATCCATGTGTGGAGGTCAGAGAACAATACTTCTGTCATGTGTGTCATGGGAATTAAACTTGGGTCATCAGACTTATATGTAGCACTTTTACCTGTTGAGCCATCTCACAGGTTCTCAATTATTTTATAAGCCCCGTAATGATGTATGAACCATCATTTTCTTTTCCTGTTTCTTGTTAATTCATCTGTGCTGATAACAAAGTAAGACATTACCAAGCCAAAACTAGTATCTCATATTAGTTAATAAGGAGAAACAAATTCTTGCCTCCCCAAAAGACTGGCATAATTTATTTTCTTAGAAACCAAGGAATTCCATTAGTAAGGATCAGAGAAGATCAGAGGTGTAAGTGGTACATTACTACAAGATGAATCTAGACTGTGTAAAATAACTTTCCAGGAAATAATAGAAAACATGAAGGTTCTGAAGGGTTAAATAGCACAGGGAATTTTTTATCCTTAACAGGAAAAAAAAAGTCAGACAAAGACTATGGCAATGCATGTCCCCAGTTCTCTTTTAGTTTGTCTACAAGATATTTAGCTTCCTGTATCTCAGAACACTGATGGTTGCCAGGCTTGTCCCCTGGCGTTAAGGAAGGTGAAGGCTGCTTGGAGTGCGAGCCTCGCATCTTATCCTAGCACTTAGTGCTTTCAGTTCTCGCTCAAAACATAAATAGAACTTTTTCAAATTTTACTTTTCCCTTTTTTTGAAAACAGATTATTTTATTGCACAATATATCCTGATTACAGCTTCCCCTTTCTCTCCTCCTCCTGGATCCACCCCATCTCTAGCCCATGCAGATCCATTTCCTTTCTGTTTCTGATTAGAAAAGAACAGTCTTTTAAGAGACAATATTGAAATACAGCAAAAGAAAAGATAATAAGATAAAACAAAAACTATTACATTGGAATTTGACAAGGAGAATAGCCAAAGAGATACCATAAGAATCAGACTACTACTAAACTGGAAGGCATAGTATATATGCAGAGGATCTAGTATAGATCCATACAGGCCCTGTACACTCTGTTTCAGTCTGAGTTTGTATGAGATTTTCTCATGTTGATTTCGAGGGCCTTGTTCCCTCGGTACCCTCTGTCCTCTCTGGCTCCATTCTGCCCTCTCTTCTGCATGGTTTCCTGAGCCTTGGGGAGAGGATGATATTCGATCTGAGTGTTCCAAGGTCTCTCACTCTTTGGATCATATCCGGCTTTGGGTCTCTGAACTTGTTCACATGTGCTGAAGAAGGAAGCTTCTCTGAGGATGGCTGAATGAGGCAACGGTCTATGAGTATAGCACAATATCATTACCACATTCTCCCCCTCCCCCTTTTTAGACAAGTAGTATTTGGTTTCATCCTAGTCCTTGGGCTATCCAAGGACCCTGCTAGTATTGGCTAAAAGTTTCATCTCATGGAGTGGGCTTTATGTCCAATCAGATATTGGTTGTTTATTCCCACAAACATTGTGCCACCACTGCCCTGGCATATTGTGCAGGCAGGACAACATTGTAGATCCAAGGATTTTGTGGTTGGGTTGGTGGGTATACTTTTCTTTTGGTAGCCTGCAGAGAGTACGTCCCATACCAAAGACACTAGAACATAGGAAGGAAGGTTTTAGGTAGGCACCAGCTCAACCTCTCCATGTTCAGTGAGTTGTCTGTATGTTGTCTTCAGCAGTTCTGCCTTGCCATCAGTTTGTGGAGAACAACCTATATTGTCTTGGCAATATACAGCATGGGTTGTTTGGGGAAATCTCATGGGACTCCTTTGGCCAACAACTCAATTGTTTGTAATCCATTCCTGGTACTGGAGACTTTATTTGGTGACAAGAGATGGCTTTATTTGGTGACTCTGCACCATTATTTGGCAGTTTCTTAAGATCGCCTTCATATTTGTATGTATTAGGAAGTTTCTATTGTATGAAGTTTCCATACTACTTCTTAAATGCCCCTTAATTTTCGCTGTCTCTTCCTGTATTCCTTTTCTCAGTTTTCTCTCTCCCTGTGATCTTCCAGTTCCAGCCCCTGCCCATGCATCCTTAACTATTTGTTGTACTTCCTTTCCTAAGGACAGATAGCTGTCCCCCTATCCCTAGTCCCTTACTCTATAGCTAACTTTTATGGTTTTGTGGGCTATAGCTTGGTTATCATTGACTTAATAACTAAAATCCATGTGTAAGTGAATGCATTGAGTCTAAGATATTTCACTCAGGATGTGTTTTCCCTAGTCCTATCCATTTGCCTGCAAGTTTCATGATGTCTTTTTCAACAGCTGAGTAGTACTCCATTGTGTAAATATAGCACACTTTCTTGATCTATTCTTCTGTTGAGGGGCATCTTCCAGTTTCTGGGTATTATGACTAGAGCAGCAATGAACATGGTTGAGCAAGTGCCCTTGTGGTAGGGTGGAGTGTCCTTTGGGTGTCTGTCTAAGAGCAGCATATCTGGATCTGGAGGTAGACAGATTACCATCTTCCTGAGGAACTGCCACACTGATTTCCATAGGGGCTGTACAAGTTTGCAATGGAGGAGTGTTCCCCTTACTTGCCAGTATGAGCTGTTACTTTTGTTGAGCTTAGCAGTTCTGACAGGTAGGATTAAATTCCTTATAATTCCCATTATGAAAAGAAAACTTATCAGATCTTCAATAAACATATATGTCTATTAACTTATATATAATCCAGGCTTAATAAAATAATCTTATATTTAATATTTTTTAAAAGAAACCATAATCATTGTTACCTGTGGCACAACTGAAAAATATTTACATATACATATTTAAAATGTGTTTTAGAAGAAAGTTTTTATCAAAACCTATTTATAGAATGTTAATAAGCTTATTGAAATTTTATGGCTCTCTAATGAGTGTTGTTTTATATAAACAATTAGCATTTTTAAAGTTTTACAAAACTTTATTTTTGAACCATGAATTATTAACATATTTTA
Source organism: Meriones unguiculatus (assembly GCF_030254825.1). NCBI lineage: Eukaryota > Metazoa > Chordata > Mammalia > Rodentia > Muridae > Meriones > Meriones unguiculatus. Next base: position 1,635,753 of record NW_026843706.1, on the reverse strand, counting down.
ATATATTTTAGGATGCTTAGAGTACCCAAATTTGTAAGTTAATACTTATTTTTCAAGCCTTTTAATATGTGATCACAATATTTTAATTTGTAATCCAATTAAAACATTGGATTTTAATTGTGTACACCAAAAATATTTTTAGCACCGAAAAAATTAATTGAAAGAGAACTGAATAGGCCATGGTTAGTTAAAATAATTTTTGACACAGTAAGCATGAGAACAACCAAAAACATACAAAAGCAATTATTAGACACACAAGCCACATAAAAGAAAGTTTGTCCCTGTTTCTTTACGATGTGAGAAAGGCTTAGCACCACAAAAGATTGAGAGGTTAAGTTTGGTAATATTTTCTCTGTCCCTTTTCTTCTCTTTCTTGAATTAGCTGAGGTTGAAGTGGTTTTTTCACCCTTTTATTGTGTACCAGGCTGCTTTCTCAGAGGTAAGAAACTGGTTTAGGATGTGGAGGTGTTATGGAACTTGGAGGTCACAATGTATGCCAAGTCAGGTCTGGTCACCCTTCCTCAAGCCAATTAAAAGAGCCAAAATGGGAGTTTTATTGGATGCAGTCGTATTGGGAAAGGGACAGAGACAAAATCCTTCAAGTTCAATTTAAGGGTCCCTGAATAAGATCAAGGTTTAAATAGGCCAAGCATATCCACATCCAAGCATTTGTTGTCAATATGTGTTCACACCCACTTATCTGGGCTTTGTTCTCATCCTTTCAGGTGATCTGACAACTTGTTAGAACTGTTTGAAAAATTTTTTTCCCTAAGACAAGTTCCCTCTCTGGCTGATGTCCTTTGCTTCTCCCAGCATGAGATTTCTGGGAAATTTTTCATGTTTTTAGGGTCTGTGTCTAATATTCAGGTTGTGTCTCTTTATAATATCTTTATTTCTGCCAGAGCAGATACATAATGAATCAGGTTTTGTGCCAATACTCCCCAGAAAGCAGTGTGTTACTACACACGACCCAGGAACAGAGTATGGATGCGTCTAGGAAATGTCTGTTTTTGATGTTAGTGACACTCAAACATTTAGTGGGTTTCATGTTAGAAATAAACAGAAGCCAAGGAACACAGAACCCATGTTTAACAGGATCTATCAGAAAATGACAGACAGGGAAATGCCCCAACAGTTAAGATGGGTCTCGGCATAAATCCCCAGGAATATTGGGGTGAGGACAGGGACCTAGCTTCATTTGGTTATGTTTTACAGCCTGAAGGCTTCCTCTAAGCTGTATGGACCTCCCCTCAGGGAGACTTTGAGCTTTAAGGCTGAAAGGAATTTTAGGACTGATTTGTGTTATAAAGACTTTACAGTAAGCATGGGAGTTAAAAAGGGGGGCAGAGTTGCTCAAGGGGACCTGTAAGAATAAAGAAAGAACCAAATAGGGCGATAGTTTAGAATTTATCTTTACTTTTGATATAAACTCTAAAAATGTTTTGATTTTTTTATTTGAGCATCTCATTTAACTCAAGTAGTTTTTTTGAAAAGCTCTTTTTTATAAATTGCCAGGTTCTATCATTATGTTTTACACATCATTTTACATTTTCATTAAAGCAGGATGCCTATTTGTGTTTTCTGAAAACTTTATTACATAGGACTTTGTTGAATGCACATGATAAAACTAGTTTAGAGGCAGTAAATGTTTAGGTTATCTCTCTAGTTCAATCCCTCCATTTCTCCAAATACTTGCAGATTAGCAATTATCATACATTACCCATAGAGAGAGCAGGAGGAGAGGGAGTGAACCTGTGTACGCCAGCACACACATGTGTGTACTGGGCGTGTTTGCGTGCATAGCAAAATATCTCTTACAATTAAAAAGCCTGGAACTTTTGCTGGACCTCACAGCTAATATTAGTTATATACTTCGAGGTCACTTAAGTAAGCTTGTTTGTTTAGCCTGCCTTCAAGAGAACACTGTGACTCCTTGGGTTTTCCACATAATCGACTTTTACAGCTTAAGCTAATCATAAAATGCACAGTTTTGCCATGCCTCTAACCCAGAGTAGTGCATCATTTGCTGTAAACAGCAAAAGTAGAGGTTGAAACACTTTATAAACTGAATATCTGCAATGCACAGATTTGGATATTGATTGATAAATAACGGTGCTTGTAATACTGTTTGTTAACTGGTTTGGTTGGATTCTGTGACTTAATCCCATGTGAAACGCTTTTAAAGATTTCTGTAAAGTACCCCTCATTCCTTCCTCACGAGTTGCTCCTGTGCTAGAGCTTCCAGCAGCCCAAAAGCTGTGTCAGCTGGATAGGAGCTGAGACACCCAGTGAAGGTTTTCTATGCTTTGCTGTGATGTGTTGTTTCTGCCAAAGTATTTTAAAAAACGTCCCGATTTATGACGTGTTTTTGTTGTTGTTGTTCTGTAGGTTTAAAAACTTCATCAAAAGTGTTGGATTCAGAGTTTCCTGAATACTGTTTTTCTAGTCCAAGGGTACTTACATTTTGCTTAATAGCAAACACTCTTATTTGCTTTGAGGTGAGTGCTGTATTTTGTGTAGACACTTTATAGTTCTTAAAAACCCATAGGACAATCATCCTCAAACACAAAACATAAAATAACAATAAAAGGAAAAAAGGTCATGAACTTGAGAGAGAATGGGCAAGGGAGAGTTTGGGGAGAGGGAAGGGAAGGGGGAAATGAAGTAATTATATTTTAATTAAAATTTAAAAAGGTATATAAATTGATGATGGGAGTATAGTATTTTTGTACTAGGTATTGAACTCAAGTCTTTGTACATGCTCCACTGGTTATGTGTGTGTTTGTGCTGTAAGTAGCTTGCCAGTGCTGCAGAATGGAGTTTAGAGTTTACTTTGGGGTGACTGGTATGCCCTAGTAATGCTAAGTTTACTCATTTTCATAATTTTCTTTGTCTTCCATCTTCCTTTGCTTTCTGGAGCACTAAACTCAGATAAAAGTTCGAGCTCATGTAGGCCAGGGGATTGTAACTTGTTGCTTACACAAACAGAACTTTCTCAGGGGCAGGAGTCCTTTTCTGCTCAGATACACCACAAAAAAGCAGTCTCTGAGACTTTGGAACACATAAGCAGAAGGCCCATGAATAGGAGAGACTGCAGGGGCTGTCTGCTCACTGATGTGTGCTAGGAGGCAGTTGTTAGGATCCTGGAGTGAATGACAGCAACAGGGACCTCACTTTGGATCACTGCTCAGGCCCAAAGCCCTCCAATCCAATGACTTTCTAGCTAGTGTATTTCCTGGGTGTCTAGGACTTCCTGAGGCCTTTGCTATGGCTTCACAGGCAGTACTGGAGGCCCTTATGGTCTGTGTGCATAGTGCACATTATCCTGCATCCTGTGATGCTTGTTTTCTCATTTATCCTGCCTGGGTCCCACAGCCTTTTTAGGGTGGTGGATCTAAGAGCCAAGGAAAAGATCAATTTTTCTTAGATGTGGTTAAAGCGAGTTTTTGTTGTTTCTGTTTTTTTGACCTGTAGATGGTGATATTGCTCCTTGCTGGTGCCTGCTACCTGCTTTCTCCCACCCCCGCCCTTTGTACTTTAAAAAAAAAAATGCCAGGGAGCTTCTTTTCCTCCTCCCCCTTTGATTTTCCTCCTTTCCTCCTTTCTTTCTTTCTTTCTTTCTTTCTTTCTTTCTTTCTTTCTTTCTTTCTTTCTTTCTTTCTTTCTCTCTCTCCTTCCTTCCTTTCCTTCCTTTTTTTTCCTTCTTTCTCCCTTAAATGCTATTCCATGGGGTGTTCAGGATTATTTACTATGCAGTATCTGGTGTCTGGGTAACTCCAACCAAGTACATTTTTTTCTTTATTGAATGTGCTGTTATTATAGCTGTCTTGCCATGTAAGGATCTAGTTTTGTATTGAGACCACATACTGTTTGATTCATAGAAGACAGGTAACATCACTGTGAAAAATTGGAATCCAGATGTTTCCAGTCACCATAGCCATAGTATATTATACATTTCTTTATAAGATTTTTATACTTAATGGCACATTTTATTTTTTCTTGAACTGTATTTTCATACTTAGAAGTCAATCTTGAATGTATTTATTGTGTTATTTCTTTGTTCATTCATTGTGTACTATGTGCTGTCAACACAAAAACATAACTGTCATCACAAACAGAGGAGAAAGTTTAGTGTGGAGATGAGTAGCCCAGGCTGTGAAACACAGATTTCACTTATATGTATATGACGTAGGTGGTCAGATATGAGTGAGAAGTCTTGGAAAGAAGTCGTCTGCAGAAGCTTATTGATTGTTTAAAACCCTGCAGAGCATGTTGGTGTGTGTGATGCCTGCCTTCATCCCAGCAGTGGTAGGCAGCTACATAGTGAGTTTGAGTCCAGTGTGGAAATATAGGATACATGAGACTCTATGCCAAAAAAAGGGGAGGGGCAGTAGGTTGCTTAGTGGGTAAGGGCTTTGGCCACATAAACCTGGTCACCTGAGTTCCATCACCAATACTTAAAGGTTGAGGATAGAAGTGACCTCCATACACACTGGGAGCACGCATACACAAAATTAATATTCATTTTGAAACAGAAGGAAATTGAGTAAGTCCCGTCCCTTGAGACTGGGTAGTGAGGCACAAATAAAGAATCTTTTATGTAGAAATTTTTAATGAAGCAGTAAACATTTTAAGGGTATTTTCAGATTTTTTCTGAGGTTTCACATGCCTTTAAACTGCACAGTTTTTAACTAAATAATTCCATTATGTGAATAGAAGACTATCTGTTGGTACATCTCGGGACTCCTCCAACCCTTTTCAGAAAGTTTATACTCCAGGCTTTGAGCATACAGATGAAGACTTTGAACTCTTGATCCACCTGCCTCTGCCTCACAAGTGCCACCATTGTGAGTGAGTACCCCCATGCCTAGCTCTTATTTGCTATTTTATTTTTATATATAGTGAGGTACGTTTTGTGCACATACACGCATGTACTTGTGAAGACCAAGGCTTTATGCCAACTGTCTTCCATTAGTGCTCTCCATATTTTTTTTTGACAGGATCTTTTTGTGTAGCCTGGATGGCCTTGAAGTATTACAGCCTCACTGCTTCCTGGGTGATGGGATTAAAGTTCCATGCCAGCATAGCAGTCCCCACTTTATTTTTTGAGACAGTCTCTCAGTAAATCTGGATCTCAGAGATTGGCTGGACTGGCTGAACAGAAAACCCTTGGGACACGACTGTATGTCTTCCATTGCCAGAATCTAGAGCTATAGAAAGGTTCCACCATGAACAAGTCTAGAAGACATTTTGAAAAACTATTTCCTTCCTCATTCGAGGTCTCAAACACCTCAAGTGATTTGGTTTACCCCATGACTTCTCTTCTAGAATGAAGGAAGTATAGACTGTTTGAGCTTGTAACACTTGGGGAGACTTCTGAACAATGTGCAAAATCACAGTGGAGAGCTAGAAGGGCAGTCCATGACCAGACCAGCAGCCAGGGGAGCTTCGGCTCTTGAGCGGAACTTTGGGACAAAGAAGCCTCTTACCCTACTCATACTCAAGCCCTGTGCTGACCAACAGCAAAGTTAGTGCTGTCCACCCAGTTTACTCTGGGGACTATCTCAGGTAAGGAAGCAGGCACCTGCTTTACTCCCTGCCCAGGACCTGGAGTATGCCTGTCTCATTACAGTCTAAAGTTCTTGGCAGGCTTGAAACATGATGGGGTGAGGGAAGGGAGCACAGGCTGAAGGACCAGAAGAGCTGCTTCCTTTCTGACCTGCTGCAGCTCATTTCCCCTTTCTGAACCTTCCTTTCTGTATCTGCAAAAAGCAGAAGACGGCCTAAGGCGGTGGCTCTCAAGTTGGGGTCTGTGAACTTCCTGACATTCTGTATAGGTGCAGGAGATAATGCAGGAGTCTCCCTGAGACAGTGTGCAGGGTGTTCTGGGGTGTCAAGGAAAGGTCCCTTTGTGGTCAAAGTGCTTCTCCCATACCTAGCTGTGGAAGGCCTAGCTTCTCTGTGATGACAAAGCTTTTAGAAAAATAATTGATGAGGGCAGGGTTCTGATCCAATGGGACTGGCATAAGAAGAAATACCAGGCTGCACTGCCTGGTCCACAACCTGCAATCTCAACACTCAGGATGTGGTGCCAAGAGGATCCAGAGTTCAAAAGCAGACTCTTGGATGGGTAGGGGTGGGTCAGAGAGGAGAAAGCTATCCTCAAGCTAGCAAGTAGGTCTTCACCAGGAACCAAATTTGCTTCATCGTTGTTTAAAGAAATTAATTTCCGTTGTTTAAGTCACCAGGCTTGAGGCACTATATCATTGCATCCCAGCAAACTAATATAGGCCCTGTGTCCCAGATAGATTCAGAGCCACTGAACCTGCTGGGCCTCAGAATTCACAGGCAACCATGTTTTACTGTAGAAGGTCCCCCAGGAATTTTCAGACTCCTTGAGCTTTTGGCTTTTCTTTTACATAGCTGTGATTACAGTGTGTCTGCAAATCTATTTTCTTTTTTCTCCTCAGCATTACGCAGCAGCATATTTATTATTGTGGCTGTATTTTCTGGTATAGTCATAAATTGCCTTGTGACCAGGATCTACTCTGATGCATGTGTCATTAGGCAACTTGGGCTTTGTGCAGTCATCAAAGTGAACACTTCCAGGATCATTAGGCTTTGTAATCTAATGGGAACAGTGTCATATAGGAGGTCCACTGTTGACCACAACACTGTTATATAGCACGTGTCTGTACTTGCATAACAGAACCCGATGCTACCATGTAATAGCTGTGTGTCAGTGAGCAAATAAACTCATGTTTATGCTTTGCATATAAATTCAGGATAACTAATATGAAAATAAAAGATCGAGTGTAGCCAAAGCAATCCTGAGCTAAATTAACAACACAGAAGGTGTCATAACACTTGACTTAAATATACTGCAGAACAGCTGGTGATGTAGCTCAGTGGGTAGTGTTTGCCTAGAATGCAGGAAGACAGTTTAATCCCCAGCACCACAGCAGGCATAGTGGCTCATACTTGTTACCTGGCAATTGGGAAGTAGAAGTAGGAGGATCAGATGTTCAAGGTCATTCTGTGCTACATTGCATATTGGAGGTCAGTGAGGAACACAGGAGGCAGATAGATCCTATTTCAAAAAGTGTGTGTGTGTGTGTGTGTGTGTGTGTGTGTTATAGAGCCCAGTGTGATGACACACACCTATAATCCCAGCACTTGAGAGTGGAGGCAGAAAGATCAGTTCGAGGAAAGCCTCAACTACCTAGTGAGTTTGACTCAGCGTGATCTATGTGATCATTGAAACACTTCTGCACAGCAAAAGAAACAACAAAGTGAAGAAACAACCTAATGAATGGAGAAAAACTATTTTTCAGATATTTCCCTGGAAGGCAGTTTGTATTTATATTTATTTATTTTTTTAATTAGCTACATTTTATTAACTCTGTATCCCGGCTTTTTCTCGCTCCCTCATTCCCTCCCAAACCCTCCCTCCCTCTCTCATCTCCTCCCTGTCCTTTTCCAAGTCAATACCACTTTTGATGGCACAAGCCTGTAATCCCAGCTACATAGGGTGTTGACACAAGAACACTGAAGTCTCGAAGGCTGCCTAGTCCCTTGAGTCAAGATTTAAGCCTATATCCTAAAATCGAAAGTAAAAAAAAAAAAGGCTGGGGATACAGCTCCATGGTAGATCATTTTACCTGGAAGATTTAACGGCCTAGGGTCATCATCAGTATTATAAATATTAGTAGAGAACAACAACAAAACAGAAAGGGAATAGTAAACAATACAAACTACATGAGCAGCAGAAGGCAACTGACACTCTTCAAATGAGGACAAACAACTGATCAGTAAGTACATGAAATACCTTTGTCATTCTGCCATTGGGGACACTCAGATCCAAGCAACATATATCGTATAGTGGGGATGAACACAGTTGGTAGAGCTTTTCTCCTGGCATGCTTGAGTCAGTGGATTCAATATCTAAAAACAACAGAAAAATATATTGGGTATAGTGGCTCACACTTGGAATCTGCAGACATGGGGGCTGAGGCAGGAAGATTTTCAGGGCCTCGGGCTTGTTTTCTCTCATACACAGAAGGAAAGGGGTAAAGAATGTAAATATACAAGGGGAAAAGGTAGAGATAGAGAAAAGAATAGAAAAAGAACACGCGTGGTTTGGGGAACTAACATAATGGAAGGAGTGGATGTGAGTGGGTGGTCAGAATTGGACACAGGTTGCTTTAACTTCCTGAGCACATTTGCTGGCCTAAACAATTTAATAGAAAAATAAACGAGCAGGACAGGTATCATGGTGTGACGTATGTCTTAATCCCAGCGCTCAGGCGGTGGAGGCAAGAGAATCATTTGAAGCACAGGGCTGTTTGAAGAACAGGGCCAATCTCAACGACATAGCAAATAGACCCATTTTCAAAACCTCAAAAAGAAAAAAGGAAGTGAGCAGACAATAAGTAGGTCAAGAAGCCGTGGAGCCTAGTCTTTGAAGTTAAAAGACAGATGGGTTGCCATAGAATGTTGTCTGGAGTGGAGAGCTGAGAGGGCGGTTTAAAAATGAAGGAGCTCTGAAGTGTGTTCAGTGCTCAACGGGAAGAAGATGGCAGAGAAAGTGCCTGAGACGAAAGATAGATGATGGTTTCTGAAGCAAGCCTAGAGCAGGCACTGGGGAGGGGTGGGGGGGAGCTGGGATCACTGAGACTGTTGGTGAGGGAAATGATGACTCCTCAGCCATAGCAGGAGAAGGCTGAAGAGAGGTAGGGAGCTTTTCTGATGATAAAGGAGATGCTATAGGAGAAAATAACTTTTCCTCCCACAAATTCATAAGCCAAGACAGTAAGAAAAGGGTTATCTGGATGTGGAGAGCACTCAAAGAAAGGCATGTAGGAATGCCAGGTGAGCAAGTGCATCTTGATGAAGCTGGCCATGGGTCCTGGCTTGGCAAAGAGGAGTGGAGACAAAATGGTCTGAGGTAAGAAAGATGGCTTGTGGGGCTAGAAATCAAACACAGGGGCAATTTGGTGGACAGAAGAGGAAAGAATGAACTGGCTGGAGAAAAAAGCTCAGAAAAGAGGGTTGCAAATTATAAAATCTAGAAAATTAGAGGAGGCACTGCCCTGGAGTCAATTAAAGGTGCAGAAAGCTGAATGACAGTCAAAATGGACTTTACTGAAATAGAAAGGAACAGTTAGAAGGTTTCTTATAACGCTCATTGCATACCTTGGAAACATGATGGAGAGCATAAGTGGCCAAATGTCACAATGTCCAGAACTCCCTAAGTTCTGGAGTTGAAATTTGAGCCTAGATCCAAGCTTTTAATATCTAGTTGACAGTGTCACCGAAGGAACATGATGCTGTTACCAGTGCTCAGGGTCTAGGAACTAGGTGTTCCCTGGTTCTAGGCCTCCTACCCAAACAACTGAAAATAAGGCTCCCACACATATGCAAAAGAAGCAGATCGCTTTATTAGAGAGAAATGCACTGTCAGGATTAACTGGCCCACATGGCTGAGAGTATTCAACAGCCCCAATTATTGTTTGTCACATTCTCTTAGGGAGTTTAAGAGAAGAAGCTGGTTTCTAAGGGGAATGTTTTGGGTGGCTCTCCATTTTGATTGATGGATTACACCATATATTCATTTTTCCTGCATGTCCTTTCCCACAATGTGTCTGGTTTCAATCATATGGCTGCCCACTTGTGTATAAACATAACATGGTAAATAGGATAGTCCCTCTAAAATTTCACTTGAAGGTCATTGTGTGTTTGGCATACTTATTATGAACCCTAAACCAGTTCAGGACAGATCAGGCCTTCTAGCCCTGTGCCTGACTACTTCAGGAGTAAACCTGAAACTGTCTAAGTCTGATTCTAACTAGGAGTGGGAAAAAAATCTGCATTATTGTTCAGAGGTCAAAGTGTGCGTGAGCAGATGCAGGTGGGTGCTGAGGGCGTGCAGTGTTGCTAGCTGCACTGTGGAGGGGAGTCTGTGAAGGAGCTGCCTCATATATTAGTACAAAAGGGTGGTGACACACATAACCAAAACCAAGTAGGGTCCCAGGCTAATCTGTGTCCTGTGCTTGCCTGCCTGTGTGCTTTGCCATCCCTGAGAAGCCTAGTAGGGATAGGGTGAAAAGACTACACAAAGAGTAGACAGTGACCTGTGGGTGATTAATTGTGACATTAGTTTAAATTTCCATTGGCAAGGGAGTAAGGAAGATTTAATCTGTACGAGTTCAGTTCCTAAGTTAGCAACTTCCTTTAGTTTTAATACAAGCTCTTGCTGTGTAGCCCAGGCTGGCCTCAAACTTGTTGGCGTCTTGTTTCTGTTTCTAGATTGCTGGGATTGCGGGTGGACACGATCCTGTCTGGCAGGACTGAACATTTTCATGTCATTTTAAACTAAAATGGTCCTTTGTGGGATGGATGTTGTGCAGCAAGCTGAGTCAGAGGGCTCTTTCATTTCTTGTGTCCCAGCTTCACACAGACTCTAGAGGGTGGGGGTACCAGCCGTAAGTTTCAAGTGACACTAAATGGAGGTGGAGGCACCCTAAAGAAACTTACAGAGCCATATGCCAATTTCCATGTTATCCTGGAACATGCCGTCCTAGAAAAGGCCAAAGACAAACAACTACTACTGCACTGGGGGTCCAAGGCCAGTTTCTAAAAGGAAGATAGTCCTAGCAGTTAGGGCTAGAACAGAAGGGAACAGCAGGCACACAGGCACCTGGGTGATCACATTGACCCATTTATGAACAAACCACAACACGTTTGGAAAGAGGGGCACTGTCCCCAGAGGACATTGGAAAATACTGGGGAATTTTGACCTGGAACGTGATCTGCCTGGACCTGTTCTAAGCAATCTTTCTCTAGGAAGGCAGAATGGGGAAAAGAAAAATCAAGTAGGAGAGGCTACCCAGTTGGGCTTGGATGTTGGGAGGAAGGCTATCGAGGAGGAGGGAGCCCTGAATGAGCAGGATTTTTAAGGGGAAAGCCTGTGAGCAGGGGGTTTCCATGGAAGCAAGCAGGGGGGCACATGTTTCCATGACAGCAAGCGGGGCCAGGGGTGGACATGCCTTGACATTACAGGATCAGGTAAAAGAGAGTGAGGTGACCTTCTCTGAGGCACATAATCACAGTGCCTAAGGCATATGATCACCATTGCTTTTCTTCTAAACTATATCTGAAATATTGGGAAGAATTTTCCCATCTGATTCCCAAAGGATTCTCATTGATTGCTGCCAGGGGAGATTGTTTCTATATTCTATGAAGTATTTATTCTGTGATATTTCCTGGAGGTGGTTGCTAGGAGAGTTAACTGTTTTCTGCAAAGTGCATATTTTGTGATATTTCCTGATACCTGAGTTCAGTTGCCAGTCAAGATGGCTCATTATTTCAAAATGGAGTTGTACCTAGGCTAACTTAAACTCTTCATTCCCCCCTTTTCTTGTAATAAAGAGACCAATCTTGGGCTCTTAGAGTCCATGGTCAGCCACAAACTGGCGGTACTGGGTTCTCATTACCATCAACTGTATAGTCCCTAGTCTTCGCGCAATATATCCTAACAATTGTTAAGCAAGTATGACCCAAAAATGACCTAAAGCAAAAGATTCTGCATTTGAGCTGCTATAATTCTGGCTTTGCATATCCAGGATTGTAATACTTGTTTCTACTCCCAGCTAAGCAGGTCCCCAAGATAATAGCTAATGTCAGGGAGCTCCCATTGAGTTAGCATTTCAGCCTGTTAGGTGGGATTTGGGGTTGAGGGTCTCGTCTTCTGAAACTCATTCAGCTTTCACAATAGGACTTTTGGCATCAGGAGCTAGGAAGGCTGAAATGCCAGCCAAAGGCTGGGCAATGGGGCAGTCCTCAGAAGTTTCTGGTTAGGTGATCTACCTGAAGAGGCAGGGAACAATCATGTCAGCCTCCAGCAAGTTCAAATCTTAGCTTGCAGTCTCAACCAGGTCAAAATCTGTTGAGATAAATTGATACTAGAAACAGAAATTAAAATTTGTCTAGTAAATGGGAAAACTAAGTGATCCCAAGATCAGGGAAAAGCTCATTTGAGGTCAGTTTGAACTATGTCAGATTCAGGTCTCATGGCTTTTTGATTTCCTGAAACATAAATTTTTAGTTTGCAAAAGGCAAAACTCTGAGCTTCTGGAATATTATAGCAACATAAGCAGAACAATAGCGGGGGGGGAGGATAAATATAAAATATCTCCATTTTTAATATGCCTCAAATCATTTTTCTTTATCATTACAATTCACATTCATATACCTTAAAACACCTATTTAGACCCTCCAATCTTTCTTGCATTCATCAACCCTGAAAATTTTCCCAGCCAGACAGCATTCTTTAGATTCTCAAAACCTAAACTTCTATATCCTCAGACCCTACATAAACTCCATTTGCTTTCTATCCAGGTATTCACCATAAGACATAGGTAATTATCATGAAGCCTGTAGGCAAGGCAACCCTGTTTGCCTTTGTTAAATAGAAAACCTAGTACCTGGTAGTTTTAAGTAACTAATAAATTTAAAAAAATGCACTAACAATGGATCTAATTATCTGCTCTTTAGCTGCAAGGCTATCATTAGATTATCTTAGCTATCCATGTAATCAGAGACCTGAGAAGGATGAACATGTTCCAATCCATGTACCAATCAAAATGACAGTGACAACTACTCAGTCCATCACTCTAGGCAGCTGTTCCTGGCTCCTGTGGTCTCACGCCAGCATGAGCAGGGCTGTCTAGTGACCAGGCACAGAAGATAGAGACTTTTTCTGCGGAGAAAGAAGTGAGACAATAACCTCACCTTGCCCTTAGCAATGTAAAACCTTGACTCTCCAGGTGTCCACAGTTTTGTCCACAGTTTAGGCTGGGCCCTAGCAGTGGGCTATTTGGCTCAGTCTCTTCCAGTGGTTAGCATACCATAATCCAGAGTCGCATTGTGCCCAAATTTTCTTGGAGACCTTGGAGGAGCTCCTGCCAGGATTTTGGGACTCTCTGTCATAATAAGCTTACACATGTTAAAATGCCATAGTCATCAGATCTCTGACAAGCTTAAGGACCAGCATATCTGAATTATTCTTCTTCTCTCTTTTAATTATCTATTTTAAATTGCATCCTATGAAGCAGAATGTCATACTCTCTAATTCTGCCATATCACTTAAATAAAAGTTTTAGAACCATATTTATCTCAAATAAATCTATATAGGCAAACTTTATAATTACCCATTGTAGATTTAACTTTAAAAGCATAAAGAAAAGACTAAACAAAATTTATTCTCATAACTAACTGCAATTATTAGCATAACTTCAAATATCTTTCTGAACTAAAATCAAAGCAAAACTTTCAATCAGATGCAATATATAGAATTGCTAGCAAATCTTGCTCATCTTATCATATTGCATTGAAACTGAACAGCAAAAAAGCATAAAGGACAAAAGTTTTCTTTAGCACTAAGTGGAGAAATAAACACAACTGGCAACCTTAGTGGAGATGGAAAATTCTGGCCATTTCAAACCTATTGATCAGAAGAAACATCATTAAATCATTTGCATAGGAACTGGCAACTAGCCATATATTTTCATAATACTTAACAATGACTTCCTGGGCTAACATGGAGCTGCAATAAAGAACATAAAAAGCATTTTGTATTGAAGAAACATCAGGAATACCAACGTCTTTTGTCCTTCCCCCAGAGAATTGAGAAACTGTTCCAAGTTCCCTGTTAGACTGCCCAAGGTCATTGTCTAAAATGCCTGATAAACTTTAAAATGTTTTATAGCCTTAACTGTATTTTTTAAACCTGTTTTTGCAATATCAAAAAAAGGACCCTTCTAAGGAATGAAGTCATAAAGTGTAGCCGTAACTTTAAAAGTCAAAACCAAATTTTATCAATGCAAACAATTTAAAATTGTTAAAATCAGTACCAAATGTATTATTTTGATGTTGGCTGTCAGCCTGAAAAGTTCTTGTATACAAACACATGGAGATGCAGTTTTAATATTATATAAACAGTTTCAAACCTTGTTATTTTTACAAACCTGCTTTTTAAGACAGGACAGAAATTATGTAAAGTCTTAATACATTTAATTATCAATAATCAGACATAAAGATATATAGAACATGGTAAACTTATATATTCCAAACAAACAGACAAAACTATAAAACATATTTTTACTCCCTTTAGCTGTAATTTCAAGGGAGGAATATCTTGCTACCTGTTGAATCTAATTTTTATGACCATAGATGCCACGGACCACAGTCAGGTCCCACAACCGCGGGAGAAGTAGGGATTTGGATATTCAGGAAGGCACGGGTTCGGCGATGACAGACAGACAGACAGACACGACACCAAGAAGGCTTTGAATCTGCTGCGATTTACTGAAGTCAAGCCAACACTTTGATAGTGATTACATAAAGGAACACCTTAAAGTTGGCATACCTCCCGGAACAGTTACAAAGTGTACATTTTAACTGAAAGGGCAACCTGATATAAAGCAGTGTCTACTAAAAATCTTGGCCTAAAAGCATTTATTCAAAGCAAACAAGGGACATAAAACTTCAAACTGGTGGCTATTTACGCAGTTTTATTGCTACTAATTAGTGAGGGAAAAGCCAGGGACTGTTATGGCCCTCTGAGCCAAGTTGGCTAAAGATTTACAATCCTCCTTAGAGATAAGCATCGTGGGGAATTTCTCCCATTTGTATTGCTAAGGATTTACAACCCTCCTTAGCGATAAGAAGCTGGAGCTAGCCTGTCCATAAAACTCACAGTATAATATAAAACCTTCTGACCACCTATGTTTACCTATCTTCTTTTTGCCTCATCATAAACACATGTGTAAGGCTCTTACTCTTTTATTACTTACAATGTTTGGATTTTCCACAAGCAATTCCTGATATTGAATCTGATTTATTACTTCTCCTAAAATTTTATTTTTCTTCCACTCTATTCTTGCTAAAGCTCTTAAAAATCTATCATAAATGTGTTTCCTTGAATAGTTAATTGTGCTATTCCAAAAATCATAGAGAGACAACAAAAAGCTCATTAATCCAACCCTGCAACCGAGGAAGCATAGGAATCGCGGTGCACATCTTTTTGGCTTAGGTGGCCAGGGGCGAGCATTTTGCAAGGGACGTCCAGGGAGCTTATTCCCGAGGAAGATTTATCTCCCGTCTAGCAGGACGACCACTGTCATGCTACACAGACGACACTGGAGTTGGTGTGGTACACAGAGGCTTGCACTATTTTTTTTTTCAATGCAGTTTATTCAGGAACCTTGAACAATCATCTGACCCTGGGTAAAGCCAGCCCACAGCTTAAATAGCCTCTGGGTAGCCAACCCCAGCGTGCCACGTGGGCAATGCAGATAGGTCCACATACAGGGAAGTAAGCCAGATCCTCAGCCTTAGCCAAATGTGGAATTGTTCGTGACAGAGAGCACTCACCATCGAGAAGGTGGAAGGCAGAAACCAGCTCCATCTTTAAGGCACAGCATTCCGCAGCTCTCTACAGTTCCCCCTTTTTGTTTTACACTCATCAGGCAAGAGTAGAGGTCTGATCTCTGATATTAGAAATAAATTGGGACTTTGTACTGATGTTCATTTAGGTGTCATCCACCCAAAGAGCATAAGACCCGTCCGATACCTTTTTCTCAGAGGCAGGACCTGGGGCATCAACCCGCATGCAATCAGACATGCTCTTCTCTGGGTCGAAAGCGGCTGACACTGAGTGCAGTGCTTAGCTTCGCATCCTGAGCATAACATTTTAGCTTTTTATGGTAGCCAACCATGCTTAGAGAGACTGTCCTGCTTCAATGGCTGTAAAGGCCTGAATGGTCATGGCTGCGTTACGCTGTTGTGAGACTCTCATCTTGCATATATACCACAGGCAAACCAAGGAGACCAACACCAGAAGGCCTGCTAACACTCCCATGCCCGACCATTCCTTCAAATGATTCATGGCTGCAGCAATCCATGATGATATTCCTGTGGCTAGTCCTGCGTCCATTCTGGTAGAATTTGCCATAACAATGGCCACTCTCAGCTGCTCCATCGTAGTATTGAATTCTCCAGTCCAATTACCATTTTCATGCTACACAGAGGACACTGGAGTTGGTGTGGCACACAGAGGCTTGCATGTTTTTTTTTTTTGTTTTTTTTTTTTTGTTTTGTTTTTACCTGAGAAGCTGCTGCCATCCCTCTGAGAGCTGTCTGCTTGCATAGAAGCCTTAAACATTTCTTAAAACTGGTTTATCCACTTCAGCAGTAGTCTTAAGATTGGGTACTATAGGGGTTGGCATCCCATATGTAATCTCAAAGGGAGTTAACTCTAGCTGGGAAGGGGAATTCCTAACCCCTATAAAGGGCAAAGGGGAGGAGCATCACCCAGTCAGTGCCAGTCTCCATGTTCAGTTTAGTTAAGGTATTTGTTAATGTTTTATTTATGTTTTCTATCTGTCCTGAACTTTGGGGCATATATCCAATCTGCCCCAATAAACTTAGCTACATTCTGACTTACCTTCAACATAAATGCTGGTCCCGGTTTAAAGTCTTTATTAAATCCTGCAATGTCATCTGTCCTATTGTTTCCTGTCTCTGTAATTTCTTTTTTATGTCTGGAGCAGACTTGTCAATGAAAGCCAAAGCAACTGTAACTGTTCTTTCGAGGAAGACAGCTAGACTTTCATCCGTTTCCTGTCTGAGACCATACACCTTGGTCAAATTAGTGGGCTGTCTTGTGGCCACCTTGAGACCAGCCAACAGAGTCTGATGGTACACTAGCAAACGCTCCTTTCCTGAAGCCATGTTGTAAGTTCAATCAGGCCTCTTAGAGGGAAATAATCATCAATACAGGGCTTGATCTGTAGTTGGAACTCTTACCCTTGGGCCAGCAGATATACAGCCCGACGCTCCTTGGCCTTTTTGTCGGTAATATTTTGCTCAGATGCAGACTCAGGCTCCTGCTCCGGTGCAGGTTCTGGCTGTGGCTGGGCCTTGGCCTCTGCTTCTTACTTGGCCTCAGGCTCAGGCTGGGGCTTAGGCTCTTGCTCTGGGTGGGGCTGTGGCTCAGGCTGAGGCCCAGGCCCAACCCTACGACGTTTCCTACGTGGCTTACCCTGTGACATACATATAAATCTGTTTTTTCTCTTTTTCCTTTGTTTGGCCAGCAGATATGCAGCCCGCCTCTCCTCAGCCTCCTTGTTGGTAATATTTTGCTCAGATTGACACTCAGGCCTTTTCTCTGGCTCAGGCTCCAGCTGGGGCTCAGACTTAGGGTCAGGCTGGGTCTTGGGCTCCAGCTCTGGCTGAGCCTCTGCATCAGGGTCCGGCTCATGCTCAGGTTCCGGCTCTGGCTGGGGTTTGGCCTCTGTCTCAGCCTCTGTCTCAGGCTCAGGCTGTGGCTCGCGCTCATGCTGGAGTTGGCCTCTACCTCTAGCTGAGGTTCAGGCTGCCTCTCAGGCTCAGACTGGGCCTCTTTCTCTAGCTGCAGCTTTCCCCCATGGCTCTGACTCTGGATCTGGCTCAGGCTTTGGCTTTGGCTCTGGCTCT
Source organism: Meriones unguiculatus (assembly GCF_030254825.1). Lineage (NCBI taxonomy): Eukaryota > Metazoa > Chordata > Mammalia > Rodentia > Muridae > Meriones > Meriones unguiculatus. The sequence continues at coordinate 1,618,215 of NW_026843706.1, read as the reverse complement.
GACTCTGGCTCTGGCTTAGGCTCACTTGATGGTTGGTTGGAAGTTCCATGAAGATCTCATAGGTGACAGTCATCACCTGAACTGAGAATAGAATTAATACTTTGAAGCAGTTTTTTTTCATACTCAAGTATTTAGCCCTCATCACGGGAATCATCTGAAACTCAAGAGACATCTGTAAATACACTCCTTCTACCCACTCTGTACATACAGACATCAGCAGGATATTGAACACAAACTAAGCTGAAGTAGTTAAAAGCTTGGATATTCTGAATCACAGTTAAAAATCATAGTTTTAGATAGTGCCCTCTATTTTGTATTTTACTGAGAGAAGTGACCGATAAACTCGCAATGAATATATGATTCCCACTTTGAAATACTACTGTCTAAAGAGCATGAGGTACTTGCAAAGTTATTCCTTAACACAACTCTGATGCCTTGTGGGCCATAGCCTAATAAGGGCACTTGCTTCAGTAAAGCAGTATTTCATCTAAATCAAGTTAAGGTTCTCTAGCTTAGAAAAGTTCTCTATTTAGTCACTGTGGTCCAGCAATACTTTTGGTGCTTGCTGCCTTATACAATAAGGTATGGAGTAGATAGTAGATCTTTAACAGTTTTCACTGTTAATCTCTGCTAACCCCAGTCTCCACCCAGCTGGAAAGAAAGTAGTCATGCTTCTTAACCTCTCCGCTTTCTTGTTCATAAAGATGAAAAAAGAGGGAGAGGGAGGAACAGAGCTCTATCCAGATAGAACTCTAACAAAATCTAAGGCAACAGGAAGTTGCAGTTGTGTTAGGAAATAAACCAAGGTGTAGGGAACCCAGCCTATGATGGAGAAAGAAATGGGGACACTGGCTACAAAATCATCACAAACTTAAGGTTTGCAGAGGCAGATCCTAAAACAGCCACATGTGCCAAGGCTTCAGAGCTTATCTCTTTCACTAACCAAAACGATACTTGCCTTTCTTGCTTATTTCATAGATCTTAGCTCTCTTTTCTTCAACGGGAGATCCAGTGTCAGAGACTGAGTCAGTCACCACACAGCTAAGTTGTAAGGTAGAAAAACCAAACCAAGAAAGTATGAGCACAGTATTCTTCTCTTCAGGACATTTCCCCTACTTTCTACAATAAGCATGATCACTTGTTAAATTTTGGGTGTTTCCTACACCAACTCTGTTCCCCTTCATTACAATTGTTCAATCTTACAATTATTCCCCATTTTCCATCATTCTATACACCTTTCCACTGCTCTTACAAAAAGAGGCATCTTACAGAAGTCACAATGTGAACAAAGCAAAACCACACTCCAACTGTGCAAGTAACTCAATGTCTAATGTCTTGTACACAGTCATGATCTTCTCCAGCTTTACCCTCTGTAGCATGCCCAGCTTGTCTCTTAAGATCAGGATGGCTCCACTCCATGACTGCTGCTGTTCTTGGTGCTTGTTCCATGACATTGGCATCTCCAAATGGCTGGATTCTCTTGCTTCAACTGGGCTGCACTCCTACCAATAGCCTCTCCTGACTTCTCTTTGACAAATGCAGCTCTGCCTCACAGTGCCAAGCCTCAGCTGTTCTTCATGACACATTCATGACTAAATAAACAGTACCAACTGGGTGACTCTTGGAGACTAGCAGGTTCTGCTGTCAGCACAAACTTCATACCAGACAAAAGTCTCTGGATCACCACTTCTGTGTGCCAATTCTGAGAAAACACTTTCCAGAATATTTCACCTCAGTTCTGCTGGTCTCTTCTTAGTTACTGCTAATTTCTCAGCTCCAGGTGTCCAGCATCAATTATCACAGCAAAGGAAAGGATTTAAGTTAGTTAGGTAGTATCTTGTTACTCACAGCCAGTACTACAACCTCAGCTACCCACAACCACAGATTCCTAACTCAAAACATGAAACAGTCCCAATAGAGTCCTTAAGTGACTTCCAATCTTCCCTCTGGAAGTTCACAAACCAGACCTCCATCATCAGCATTTTTCTCCACACTACCCTTCCGTGTTCCCAGGGAAGAGCTCACCAAGCTTTCAACACTCAATAGATTTTCTAACCCTCAAAGTTCCAACATCTTTTCAAAATCCTCCACAAAGTGACACAGTCATGTCTGTCATATTGTTAACCACCCTGATTACATTTTATGTCTTATTTAGGGTTACTATCTCTGTGAAGAAACATCACAACCAAAAGCAACTTGAGGAGAAAGGAGTTTATTTGGCTTACACTTCCTCCTCAGTGCTTATCACTGAGAGAAGTAGAATAGGAAAAGGCTAAAAGCTGTAGGCAGGAGCTGAAGCAGAGTCTGCTTACCCACTGGCATGCTCAGTATGCTTTCTTACAGAACCCAGGAGGAGTACCAGTCCAGGGATAAGCACACCCACCATAGGCTGGGCCCTCACTTCAATCACTAATTAGGAAAAACCTACAGGCTTGCATACTGCCCAATCTTATGGAGGCGTTTTCTCAATTGAGACCTCCCTATTCTAAAATGATTCTAGCCTGTGTCAATGTGCCTTGAAGCTAGCCAGCAGGTACTCTTTAGCCCAAGATATACTGGAAGTCAAAGAAAATTTGCTTCAGGCTTCCAAGATCTAGGTTTACAGGTATGCACCCCTGTAAGATGTACAGTTTAAAATCATCATTGTTTGGGGGGGTGTATAGTGTGTGTGATTATGCATGCACCACAACACATATGTGGAAGTTATAGGACAACTTTGTGAAGTCAAGTGTCTCCTTTCACCTTTACACTGGTTCTGGGGATCAAACTCAAGTTATCAGACTTGTGTGGGAAGGACCTCAACCCAGTGATCCATCTCTGGACATGAAACACTTTTACTATGGAAAAAAAAAAACACTCTAAATACTTGTTACAAATTTTTTCTGTATCTACTATACACAGAAATGGTAATCTAATTCTACCATGCATATTGTTTTAAAGCTGCCAATTTGATGAACCTTTGATCTCCTACTTACTACCCTAGCCTTAAAGAACTTATCTAGGCTGGGTGTGTGGCACATGCATTCAATTCCAGGACCTAGGAGGCAGAGCTGGGCAGATCTCTCTGAGTTCAAGGCCAGCCTGATCATAATAAGCCAAAGCTACTTTGAGAGGACCTGCCTTAGACAAATACAAACAAAATTATTGTCTTAAAGGGGGTGTAAAGAAGGCTCAGCAGGTAAGAATACTTGCTGTTATTTTTGAAAAAGATTTTCCTTTTTTATTTTATTTTTTATTTGAGACAGGGTTTCTCTCGGTAACATCTCTGGCTATTCTGAAAACTCACCCTATAGGCCAGGCTGGCCTGGAACTCAGAGAGGCCTGCCTGCCTCTGCCTCTCCAGCACTGGGATAAAAGGCCATGTACATTACCACATTGGTCATGATTTTTAATTTTTCATGTGTATAGTTATTTTGTCCATGTGAATGTGCATGTACTATGTGCATACAGTGTATTTGGAGTCCAGAAGAGGGCACCAGATCTTTGGGACTGGAGTTACAGACAGTTGTAAGCCACCATGTGGGTGCTAGGAGTCAAACTTTTGTCTTCTGGAAGATCACCAAGCCATCTCTCCAGCCCCGACACTGGCTGCTCTTGCAGCAGTCCGTGGTCTAATTCTCAGCACCCACACAGAAGATTATAACTGGTGGTAACTGGATCTAGAGGATTTCACACCTTTTCTAGGAATCATGGGTACTAAGCGCATATACATACAAGCAGGCAAATGTTTCTACACGTAAAATAAAGACAACTATGTTTTTAAAAAGAGAATATTCTTGTTGGGCATGATGGCACATATATTTAATCCCAGAACTCTGTTAGTTTGATACCAGCCTTGTGTTTGTAGTGAGTTATGGGACAGCCAGGGCTACAAAGAGACTCTGTCCCAAAAGATAAGGAAAGAAATAGAGAAAGGAAGGAAGGGAAAGGAAAGAAAAGGAAAGGAAAGAAAAGAAAAAAAAAAGAAAAGAAAAGAAAAGAAAAGAAAAGAAAAGAAAAGAAAAGAAAAGAAAGGAAAAGAAAAGAAAAGGAAAAAGGAAAGGAAAGGAAAGCAAACGAAAGGAAAAAGGAAAGGAAAGGAAAGGAAAGAGAAAAGGAAAGAAAAGAGGAAAGCAAAGGAAAGGAAAAAAAACGAAAGTAAAGGAAAGGAAAAAGGAAAGAAGGAAAAGGGAAGGGAAGGGAAGGGAAGGGAAGGGAAGGGAAGGGAAGGGAAGGGAAGGGAAGGGAAGGGAAGGGAAGGGAAGGGAAGGGAAGGGAAGGGAAGGGAAGGGAAGGGAAGGGAAGGGAAGGGAAGGGAAGGGAAGGAAAGGAAAGGAAAGGAAAGGAAAGGAAAGGAAAGGAAAGGAAAGGAAAGGAAAGGAAAGGAAAGGAAAGGAAAAAGGAAAGGAAAGGAAAAAGGAAAGGGAAGGGAAGGGAAGGGAAGGGAAGGGAAGGGAAGGGAAGGGAAGGGAAGGAAAAAGGAAAGGAAAGGAAAAAGGAAAGGGAAGGGAAGGGAAGGGAAGGGAAGGGAAGGGAAGGGAAGGGAAGGGAAGGGAAGGGAAGGGAAGGGAAGGGAAGGGAAGGGAAGGGAAGGGAAGGGAAGGGAAAGGCTTCTCTTAATTTCTAGCACATGGTTATCTTTTGAGTCTCACTCCACTTCTACCTGATCATCACTTTTTCCACAACTTACTGGGACAGCTCTCTGGAAGCTCTAAAAGCTAGGCTAAACACGCTGATATTTATATGATGAGTTATTTGTATTGGTTGTCAATATGATCACAGTACACTTATAAGATCTCCATGAGGCAAGATGCAGCCTGGATCATAAAACAGCATATTAGGCAAAATGTCTACTTTTTTTCTAAATGATTGAGACTAGAAAGTTCAAAGACGTTTTTAAAAACCAACTAGTTGAGCATGAATTCTGGAAGTTAAGAAGCAGAGGCCACAAGTGCAAAGCCAACCTTTATCTATACAATGAGTTCCAGGACAGCCAGGACTACATAGTGAGACCCTGTCTCAAAAGCCAAAACTAGTCAATCATGGTGATACACAGCTTTAATCCCAACATTAGGGAGACAGAATCATACAGATCTCTGAGTTAGAGCCCAGCCTGGCTTCTAGAGTGAGTTCCAGGACACTGATGTATGTGCCTCCTCATTGCCAGAGACTCCAGAATCTCAGAGCAATGCATCTCTTTTGTCTGGGATCCCAGGAACCCACATGGACAACAAAGTAAAATATTGTTTCTGTAAAATCTTCAGTTTTGTAAAAACTGAATATGAAAGTTAGGCTGTCCACGGAGTTCCAGGAAAGCCAGACGTTTACAGTAAGACTCCATGTAAAAAAAGATACACACACACACACACACACACACACACACACACACACACATCTATGAAAATGAAGCAACAGCTGAAGAGTTAAACAACGGCCCAAGACAAGAATCAGATACTTTAAACTGGTAATAAAGTCAGACATCCAACATGATGCTATTGAGAAAATGTGATGTTTACTCTTAAATCTTCTTGCCCAGAACAATGGGTGAAAAAAAAAGGAAAGTCAGGTTGCAACAATTCTCCTACTTACCTGGAGTCTTCCTGCTCTGGCAGGGTAGACTTATTTAAATCAAAGAAAGAAAAAGAGTTAGGAAGCATCATAAAATCTAGTAGCTCATGTCTTTTATTCTTAAAAACTAGCTTATAAATTACAGCTAGTAAAATTTACATTTACCCAAGACTAGTGACATAGGTCAGGGGTAGAGCACTTGATTAGAATACCTTGGACTCTATATCCAGCAACAAAGAGAAAGAGAAAGAGAAAGAGAGGGGGAGGGAGAGAGAAGTATGAGCCAAAATAATCTGTTTCCTATGAAAGATAGAGAGGGAATAAAAGACCCAGGAACCAAAAAGGGGTAAAGAACACATTTAATAAATGAATATATTCCCCTGCTCTTGACTGCAGAGAAATAAATTTCAACAAGCCAGAAAGAACACTAGAAGGGGCCAAACATAGGACCAGATGAATCCAAGTATCCCAAATCTCCTATCAGTCATCTCTACAAAGACATTTAACACATGAACACTCCAATCAAAAGAAGGCTCTACTTACACTCCTCAAACTCTTCATTGCTCCTGCTTATATCCATGTTAATAATGTAACTGGAATAAAAGAGGATTTTAAACTGAGGCCTACCAACAACACAGGCAATAAGATATCAACATTCTCAAATAAATGCCGGGAACAACCAGTTTCCAAAATGCAAGGTCAGAAGTAACTTTAGGCCCTAACGTGTGTCCAGTTTGGTCTCAATAGCAAGAGCCTACATCAAAACTAAGAATAGGGTTTTAGATGAGATTCTGGGCTGGCTTTAAACCCCCATGTAGTGGAAGGTGACCTTGAAGTTTTTATTCTCCTGACTCTCCCATCTGAGAGCTGGAATTCACAGCAGTGTGTCTGCCATTGATTTATGACATGTTGGTGTCTGAAGTGAGTTTGATGCAGGCTAGGCAAATACTCTACCAACTGAGCTACATCTCAGCCCCTATTTATACTTCTCTTGTATTTTTATTTCTCAATTTTTATTTTTAATTCTGTCTCTATATGTCTACATATACGAGTGCATATATATATAGAGAGAGAGATATGTCTTGATAGGAGCTATGTGCTATCAAGAATGGAGTGGAGGTTATATAACAGTAGGCATAAATTTCATCAGTGACTTTCTAGAAATTACTCATACTTAATAAGGTATTGAGTGATTCATATAATTATGAGCTTCTGCCTACTAATATAGATGTATAGCAGTGTGGAATTCTAGAACCTAAGATTCTTGTTTCTTTATTATTCATATTTAAGACTAACCAAGATCAATACAGTTGAAATGGCTCAACAGTGAGATGTGTTTGCCAGCAAACTTAACAATCTGAATTTTATCCCAGGGACCTACATAGTAATAGGTGAACACCAATTGCTGCAAGTTGTCTAATCTCTGATCTCTATACACCTATCATGGCACTTGCATGTCCAAACACAAAAAATAAACAAATGTACCCTATGTTTTTTAAATTAACTGAGAAAGTAGGGAATAGTGTTTCAGACCTGAATCCCCACTACAGAGAAGTTAAAAGTAGAAAGATCCCAAGTTCAAGGCCAGCCTGGGCTACAAACCAAGTCTTAGTTTCACAAAACAATACGGCCAGTACTGGTTTACAACATTAATCCCAGAACTCAGGATGAATGAATCAGAAGGCAGAGGCAGGCCAATCTCTGATTTTGAGGACAGCCTGGTCTATAGACTGAGTTCCAAGCCTGAGTTACACCAGAAAACTTTATCTAGAAAAAAAAAATACATATATATATATATATATATATATATATATATATATATATGCCAAAGCCTGTAGTGGACCCTTTATATACTGTGTCATATTAGTGAGGTGTAAAGACATATACAGCCCTCAATTTAATCTCCAGCTTTATTTCGACATGGGTAGTGTTTAATTATGAATTGTTCAACCCCTATTCTCCTGAAAGCTGCTCTCCCAGCCTTGCACTCACAGCCAAACTCTCCTTGCAGTTCTAGCTGCCAGGACTAGTGGCAAGGTTATTCTGGGCTATAGAGTAAGTTTGAGGCCAGCTTAGGCTATGTGAGGTTCTGCCATAAAACAAAAACTAAATAAATGAATAAATGAAATTTTAAAAGAATGGCTACTCCTGCTTGCTTCTTGGGTCCATTTTCTTGGAAAGCTGTCTCCCAACCCTTTACCCTGAGGTAATGTCTATCTTTGTGACTTAGGTGTGTTTCTTGTATGCAACAGATTGCTCAGTTTTGTTTACGCATCCATTCTGTTAGTCTGTGTCTTTTTATTGAAGAATTGAGTCCATTGATTTTGAAAGAGATTCATGACCAGTGGATCTTCGATCCTTTGATTTTGATGTTGCCTGTGGTCATAAGCTTGTATGTTTGATTGCTTTTTGTTTTACTGTAGTGAGGTTAATTATTTCCTGTGTTTTCTTGAAAGTAGCTAGTTTTCTTGGGTTGTATTTTCCCTTCTAGTGTCTTCTGTAATGCTGGATTTGTGTGTAGGTATTGTTGAAATTTGTTTTTGTCATTGAATGTCTTGTTTTCTCCATCTATGAGGACTGAGAGTTTTGCTGGGTATAGTAGCCTGGGCTGACATCTGTGTTCTCTTAGGGTCTACATATTTGTCCAGGCCCTTATGGATTTCATAGTCTCTGTTGAAAAGTCAGGTGTGATTCTTATGGGTTTGCCATTATATCTTACTTGGCCTTTTTCCCTTGCAGCTTTTAGTATCTTTTCTTTGTTTGTTATACTTACTGTATTGATTGTATTGATTATTATGTGGAGGGATTATTTTCTTTTCTTGTCTAATTTATTGGGTGTTCTGTAGGCCTCATGTATTTTTATTGGCCTCTTCTTTACGTTAAGGAAATTTTCTTTAATGATTTTGTTGAAAATATTTTCTGGGCCTTGGAGAAGGGAATCTTCTTTTTCCTATATTCCTAGTATTCTTAGGTTTATTAGATGAAGATAAGAGAGAGAGAGAGAGAGAGAGAGAGAGAGAGAGAGAGAGAGAGAGGAGAGTAAGACATGATAGGGGGAAGGGAGGGGGTCCCATGACAGAGAAATGGGAGAGGGTAGGAGAGCAAGAGAGCAAGAGAGCAAGAGGGCAATAAGGCAAGAGGCTAAAAAAGTGGTGGGTTGAACCTTTTAAGGAGAAACTTAACCATGCCTGCCATGAGTGGCTATGAGGTTGGTGACACGTGATGACATCATATGTTGCTAGGTAACCCAGAAGCAAGGTGCTTGAAAACTAACATACCTCCCTTTTTCTATAGTTAAATTTGAGGAGCTTGGGCTGTGTCTCACATAATGCTAGTTAAAGTACACAAACGTAGGTTCATTGGAAATAGTTCTTGTTTGCCATGCAAAGGCCTAAGGGAGAAAGAAAGAGAAAAAAAAACAATAGTAACAAAATGTTACATGGTCAAGATTACATGTTCAAGAGGTGGAGGGGAATCCCCTGCCCTGGAAAGTTCATGGTAAAGGATTGCCAGTACAGAGTTCCTAGCCACGCAAGGCAGCAGGTAGGGACTGAAGAATGGTGGGAGAACCTGGAGCTACTTGTCCTGGGCCTGAAGCACACCATTCCAGCCTTTTGTTAGTAATAACTGAATAACTGACATAGAGTCTTTTCTGGCTATTTCCTGCTGATTCTGGGGACGCTATAAGGAGGTCAAAAGGCTGAAATGGTGGCCAAGTCCAGGAAGAACAGGCTATTTGGATGCTGTCCAGGGTCTGTGAGAATATTCATGGCTGGGACAGAAAGTGCATGTCCGGCTTGATGGATGTCTGTGAGGTCAGACTGGAACACTTGTGGTAGCTGCTTTTGCTTTGTTGTGCATGTAGGAAACACCTAGGTCAGGCAGGATATTGGAACATATTTATAGGCAGAAGACAAAGTTAAGTGGGATATGGAGAAAATTCATTAAGGTGTATGTTTAAAACTTTTGGGGGAACAAACAGCAGTGAAGGTTTTGGATCAAAGATCCTTGAATATGGGAACCTCCATTTACCTGAGGGAGCTTCCATGAACCCAGTCACTGGCAGTAATCACAAAGGTTTTGCTCTGTATCTGTCATCTTAGAAAAGTGAGGCCAATTTGTCTATAGAACTGTGTAAGCTTAGAGGCCATTAAAACAGGCACTAAGTGTAGAAATCTGAAATTCTCCAGAAGACATCCCAGAGGAGAATCTGTAGGAATAGATGAATGGACTATTCCCATTGGGCAGGTAGGAGACAGTGACTTGTGAAGGTGTCCCAAGAGCAAGGTTTGACTCAGTAGTTTAGTATAATCTGTCCCAAGAGCTTGTCAGAGTTAGCCAGCAACCAAGGGCACAGTTGCCGTTAGTGGACACGGTTTACCTAGCTCTAGCATTTTCATAAAGGAGCAAGAGGGGGAGGGAGAGAAACCGTGCCATTAGAGGGAAAATCTTACCAAGGGAGAAGGAGGTCCTAGATGAAGGTTTGGATGTAGGATGGTAAGAACAGTAGGGAGCATATGTGCCAACCAGAATGAAGATTCAGCAATCGGCTGGTGTTGGGTTACAATCATAGCAGTCAAGTAGCCAGGAATTGATGCAAACCAGAAGGGAAGTCTCACCAATCAGTGCTTGTTGGATGTAGGAATGGAGCAATCAAGTAGCCAGGAAGGAGAAGTCCCAAAACCAGGAAAAGGGGAGGAATCCTACCCTCTGAGATACGTGCAGTACTTATCTGGAGTTCAAATGACCTGCGAGGTGGAATCAGGTGGATTCCCTGCAGTTTCCAAGAATTACTTTTAAGATTTACAAAGGAGATAAAACTTTAGACATGTTAGCATCACAATTGTAATCTGCACTGAAATACACATTGGAGAAAAGGTAGTAGACATACACATTGGTGTTCACAGCATAAGCATGCTTTAAGGTGAGCTCTGAAAAGGCAGAAGGCTTTCGTGAAGTAGAAGGGACAAAAGCTCACTTGATCTTCATCTTTAATATGATTACAGATTATGGAGATTTAAAGGAGATTCACAATCTTGAGCTTGGAACCATGATACTAGGAGGTATAGTTTAATGGTTTTGTTTGAAAAGTAGATTAATAAATCAGAATTCTATTGATAAAGGCCAAAGCTCTGGACAGTCAATATAACAGTAGCATAGGAACAGAAGGAAATAGTAAGCATTTTTACCTATTTAGGATAAAATCACCTTAGACCTCGCAACGTTTATAACTTGCATTTACCAGCCTTACAACATTTTAGGACCCTAAAACAACATTTTCCTTAGGCCTTTGTATCTAGATATTTACTATGAGACATAGGTGAGACCTGAACATTTATTGTCCTTTAGCTAAAGGGGTGGCAAAAAAGTTCCATCTGAGGCCTGTTTCTTGAGTCTGGCAACAAGGCAGATTTTGTCTAGGCCTGACAATAGCAACTCTAGGACTCAGGCTTCAGACCTGGTCTCCTTCATATGAAGAGGACTGAGAAGGCATCTGAAGTCTCCCAAAACAGAAGTTGGCAATATGTCTGTGGGGCCTGAGTGTGAGGCCAAAACAGACCTGCAATGTTACCCTGGGTTCGGCGATGTTGGTAGAAGCCAATGGATCAGGCCAAGGAGCTTGAAGGCTGGAACTGTCTGTGTCCCTTGTGCTGGTTGAGCCTCCATGGCTGGGCACAGTCGACAAACCTGCAATGGGAACATTTTCACTTCCAAAAGCTAGTCTGCCATCAGGCTGTGTGTGGCTTGTTGGGGCAGCCGTGGGACCAGTGTCCCCTTTGGCTGCATTTGAAATACCTACCTGGCAGAGTTGACTTTAGGCTATACCCTGGTGGGGTGGGGCATTGCAGACTTCTTGTTTTTTGTGAGGGAAAACCAACAGCCTCAGACTAGCATCCAAGGTCTAGAGCATAATTTTTGCTGTAAATGAGCCTGATGGGAAGACTCCTCTCTTATTATTTAAACCAACTCCTGTATGGTGACTCAGGAAAAATCCTCAGCTCTTAAATTAGGTAAGCAATGAGACTATGTCTGCATCTATAGCACTATAAATACATTTTTGAACATGTTAAGGACTTGATCATCTATGAGATGATTGGCTATAAATTTGCATTTCTTAACCATTAAATAGTAGGACTTTAGGTTTTGTACCTGTTAAGTTGGAGACTTAATAGTCATAAATATAGTCCATTAATGTGAGAACATAATAGTTTCTGTTAGATTTACTATATGTAAACGTTCATCGTTTATAAACGTCTAAGGTCTAAGGCTATACCATAAATTCATAATATTACCATTTTTAGTTAAGTAGACCAAGCATATTTTCACCTTTTGATAGTGAAGTTATAGCACAATGATCAACTTTTAACATAAATAAATCCTCTAAAATTAATAGATCTTAATTTAGAGTACTAGTAAAAACTTGTACATAGTAATCCCTGATTTATGAGTTTTAAAACCAACTATATAATAGAAGAGTGTAAAGCAATTTTAAAATTACATTTGAATTTATTATAGCAAACCTATTAGTAAGAAAGGCTGGTGGTGAACCTGGATCATAGGAGCTCATGGCCATGGGAATAGCATTTATTAATTCAGGAATTGATATAGAAATAGGCAGTTGGATGTATATTTTTAAATTAGCTTAATTTGAATAGACTTTAATAAATTTGAAATTTTAGCATCATGTAAAAATTATTTTGAGGGAGGCCAAGATGGCGGCACCAGGAGAATACAGCATCTAAGAAGCAGGACATTTTCCATGCAGCGACCAAGAGACTGAACTCTGGGCCCTAAAACAATAGAGATCGAATTTCCCAGGTGAGAAGAAACCCCCACGGCGTGGGAACCACGCTCAGGCCACCCAGCCAGCACCTGGAAGATATCCTGGGTCTCGCAGGCACTAGGTCCCCAGTCCAGAGCCACATGCCTGCGTGTCCTGATTACCTTCCCAGGCTGATTGGTGGGCACAAAAACACCAGAGATGGGGAGTCCCAGTCACAAGAAAAACCCACAGGGAAGGAAAGCAGTGGGACTGGCCACAGGTCACCCAGTCTTTCCCTGGAAAAAGTCTCGCAGACTGCGGGTACCAACCGACATCGCTAAACTGGCCTCCAGCCACCAGCAAGGAGTGGCTACGCCCAGCTCTCTAGCACAGATGGAGCTGCGTGCCCTAGTGTAACAGAGACAGGGAGTTCCTGTCAGGAGAGGGCCCCACAGAGGAAGGAAACAGTACTGACTTGGGCAACCCAGGCTTTACCTGGGGAAAGTCTCTCACAGACCAGCGGGTACAAGCCCCATCACTGAACTGGCCCCAGGCCAGAAGCACAAAGAGTAATTGGGGACCCAGCTCCTGCAGACCAGCAGGCAGGCATACAAGCTGCCAGCCCAGAGACCTGGTTTATACCAACTATTCTTCACAGACAGAACTGTGTGCCCCAGGACACCAGAGACTTGGTGTCACTGTCTGGAGAAATCCTCACAGGGAACTAAGCAAAGGGCATGGACTTTGACCACCCAGTATATCCTTGGAAAAGATCCCACAGACTGGCCCAACCCAGGGACCTGCTGTGCACCAGATAGCCTGCTGTTACCAGGAGAGCAGTACTCATCCACCACAGATTACTGCTTGGGTACTGGAGCACAGAGGCCCAACCTCAGACCTTCAAAAACCCGTGATCCCCAAGATCAACCCCCAGATACTGTTCCACAGGGCAACCACTTATCACTAACAAAACTGACCAAACCACAGGACACACAGGATACAGCAGCAGATCACTAAATTCACAGCAAGAAACTGGGCAGCTGTCTTCAGGACTTCTCCTGGTAAAAGGAGAGCCCTCTTGACTAATAAGGACTACAGTTACCATTCAGGTTTCTACGCCTGAGGTGAGCAGTGGTAACTCCTGAAAACACCAGACACCCAGTGACTATACCCAAAAAGCTGAGAAGGCTTCCTTCAGAAAAAAACATCTTCCTGCCAAAGGGATTATCTCCACCACAGGATTCCAGGAAAAACCAGAAACCAACTTCAAAAACCTAAGATAACCCAATGGGTAGAGGCCAGCATAAAAGTTCAAACAACAAAAGCTGGAGCAATATGGCATCTCCAGAACCCAGTTATCCAGGGACAGGTAGCCCTAGACATACCAGCATAATTAAAATACAAGAAGAGGACCTAGCATCTATGATAACAAAGAAGATAACAGAGGATACAAATAAAATGAGAAAAGAAATAGAGGAAGATAAAAACAAACAGTTTATGGCCATCTGTAAAGAAACAGAGGAAGTTGCAGCCAAACAGTTAGTGGCCTATAGAGAGGAAATGATTAAATCACTGAATGAAATAAAAGAAAAAGAGGATTGTTCAAACAAACAGCAGAAGGAATTAATGGAAAAACAGGAAAATACAGGCAGACAAGTAAAGGAAATCAACAAAATGGCTCAAGACCTGAAGATAGAATTGGAAAACTTAAAGAAAACACAAATGGAGGAAATTGTGGAAAGAAAGAACTTAGGGAAGAAAACAGGAACCACAGAGGTTAGCATAACCAATAGACTACAAGAGATGGAAGAAAGAATCTCAGGTGTGGAAGATACAATGGAAGAAATAAATGTATCTGTCAAAGAAAATGTTAAATCTAAAAAATTCCTGACACAGATCGTCCAAGAAATTCAAGACAACATAAAAAGACAAAACCTAAGAATAATAGGTGTAGAGGAAAAAGAAGATTCCCTGTTCCAAGGACCAGAAAATATTTCCAACAAAATCATTGAAGAAAATTTCCGCAACTTAAAGGAGAGACCAATAAGAATTCAAGAAGCCTACAGAACACCCAATAAATTAGACCAGAAAAGAAAATCCTCCCGCCACATAATAATCAAAACCGTAAGTATACAGAACAAAGAAAAGAAACTAAAAGCTGCAAGGGAAAAAGGCCAAGTAAGATATAATGGCAAACCCATAAGAATCACACCTGACTTTTGAACAGACATTATGTAATCCATAAGGGCCTGGACAGATATCATGCAAACCCAAAGAGAACACAGATGTCAGTCCAGGCTATTATACCCAGCAAAACTCTCAGTCCTCATAGATGGAGAAAACAAGACATTCAATGACAAAAACAAATTTCAACAATACCTACACACAAATCCAGCATTACAGAAGACACTGGAAGGGAAAATACAACCCAAGAAAACTAGCTACTTTCAAGAAAACACAGGAAATAATTAAACTCACTACAGTAAAACAAAAAGCAACCAAACACACAACCTAATGGCAACAGGCAACATCAAAATCAAAGGATCTAACAGCCACAGGACATTAATCTCTCTCAACATCAATGGACTCAATTCTCCAATAAAAAGACACAGACTAACAGAATGGATGTGTAAACAAAACCCAGCAATCTGGTGCATACAAGAAACTCACCTAAGTCACAAAGATAGACATTACCTGAGGGTAAAGGGTTAGAAGATGGCTTTCCAAGCAAATGGACACAAGAAGCAAGCAGGAGTAGCCATTCTAATAGCTGATAAAATAGGCTTTCAACCAAAATTAATCAAAAGAGATGGGGAAGGACACTTCATACTCATCAAGGGAAAACTCCAACAAGAACATATCACAATCCTGAACTTCTATGCCCCAAATACAAGGGCATCGACATTTGTAAAAGAGACATTAATAAAATTTAAACCACACATAGATCCCTACACATTATTAGAGGGAGACTTCAACACCCCACACTCAATGAAGGACAGGTGAACCAAACAGAAATTAAACAAAGAAACAATGTGTCTATAAGAGGTAATGAATCAAATGGACCTGACAGACTTTTATAGAACCTTACACCCTAACAGAAAAGAATTTACCTTCTTCTCAGCACCTCATGGAACCTTCTGCAAAATAGACCATATAGTTGGTCACAAAGCGAGCCTCAACAGATACAAGAAGATTGAAATAATCTCTTGTATCCTGTCTGATCACCATGGAATAAAGCTGGACCTCAGTAACAACAGAAATAGCAAAAAGCCTACACATACATAGAAACTGAACAACTTGCTACTAAATGAAAGCTGGGCTGGGAAGAAATAAAGAAGGAAATTAAAGTCTTCCTAGAACTCAATGAAAATGAAGACACAACATACCCAAACTTGTGGAACACAATGAAAGCAGTGCTAAGAGGAAAGTTCATAGCGCTAAGTGTCTTCAAGAAGAAATTCGAAACAGCTCATTCAGGCAACTTAATGGCTTACCCAAAAACCCTAGAAAAAGAAAAAGCAGACACACCAAAAAGGAGTACATGGCTGGAAATAATCAAACTCAGGGCTGAAACCAATCAATTTGAAACAAGTAAAACAATACAAAGAATCACTGAAACTAAAAGTTGGTTCTTTGAGAAAATCAACAAGATCGACAAACCCTTAGCCAAACTAACTAAAAGGCAGAGACACCATCTAAATCAATAAAATCAGAAATGAAAAGGGGGATATAACTCTAGACACTGAGGAAATCCAAATAATCATTAGGACTTACTTCAAAAGTCTATATGCCACAAAATTTGAAAATCTAAATGAAATGGACAATTTTCTTGATCGATTCGACTTACCAAAGCTGAATCAGGACCAGGTACATCAATTAAATAGTCCTATATCCTCTAAGGAAATAGAAGCAGTAATCAAAAGTCTCACACCCCAAAAAAGCCCAGGAGCAGATGGTTTCAGTGCAGAATTCTACCAGACCTTCAAAGAAGAGCTAACTCCAGTTCTCTTCAAACTATTCCACAAAATCGAAACAGAAGGAACATTACCAAACTCATTCTATGAAGCCACAGTCACCTTGGTACATAAACCACACAAAGACCCAACAAGGAAAGAGAATTTCAGGCCAATCTCCCTTATGAACATTGATGCAAAAATACTCAACAAAATACTTGCAAATCGATTACAAGAATACATCAAAGATATCATCCACTATGACCAAGAAGGCTTCATCCCAGATATGCAGGGGTGGTTCAATATACGGAAATCCATCAATGTGATCCACCATATTAACAAACTGAAAGAAAAAAAAAAAAAACACATGATAATCTCCCTAGATGCTGAAAAAGCCTTTGACAAAATCCAACATCCATTCATATTTAAAGTATTGGAGACATCAGGGATACAAGACACAAACCTAAATATAGTAAAGGCGATATACAACAAGCCTATAGCCAAGATCAAACTGAATGAAGAGAAACTTAAAGCAATCCCAGTGAAATCAGGAATAAGACAAGCCTGCCCACTCTCTCCATATCTCTTCAACATAGTTCTGAAAGTCCAGGCTAGAGCAATAAGACAGTTGAAGGATATCAAGGGGATACAAATTGGAAAAGAAGAAGTCAAATTATCACTATTTGCAGATGATATGATACTATACGTGAGAGACCCCAAAAACTCTACCAGGGAACTCCTACACCTGATAAACACCTTTAGCAGTGTGGTCGCATACACAATTAATTCAAAAACATTAGTAGCCCTCCTGTATATAAAAGACAAATGGGCTGAGAAAGAAATTAGGGAAACAACAACCTTCACAATAGCTTCAAATGACATAAAGTAACTTGGAGTACCTAACCAAGCAAATCAAAGACTTGTATGCAAAAAATTTCAAATCTCTGAAGAAAGAATTAGAAGAAGATATGAGAAGATGGAAAGATCTCCCATGCTCATGGCTTGGCAGGATTAACATAGTAAAAATGGCCATGTTACCAAAAGCAATCTACAGATTCAATGCAATTCCCATGAAATTACCAACACAATTCTTTACAGAGCTAGAAAGAAAAATTCTCAACTTCATATGGAATAATGAGAACCCCAGAATAGCTAAAACAATTCTCTACAATAAAAGATCTTCTGGGGGTATCTCCATCCCTGATCTTAAGCTGTACTATAGAGCAACAGTAATAAAAACTGCATGGTACTGGCATAGAAACAGAATGGTGGATCAATGGAACTGAACAGAGGACCCAGAGGTAAACCCACACACTTATGTACACGTGATTTTGACAAAGATGCCAAAACCATACAATGGAGAAAAGAGAGCATCTTCAACAAATGGTGCTGGTCCAACTGAATGTCTACATGTAGAAAATGAAAAGAGATCCATACTTATCACCCTGCACAAAACTAAAGTCCAAGTGGATCAAAGACCTCAACATAAAACCAGACACATTAAATTGGTTAGAAAAAAAAGTGGGGAATACCCTTGAACTCATTGGCATAGGAGACAACTTCCTGAACAGAACACAAACAGCACAGGGTCTAAGAGCAACAGTCAATAAATGGGACCTCATGAAGCTGAAAAGCTTCTCTAAATCAAAGGATACTGTCACCAATAATAATAATAATAATAAATAAATAAATAAAACAAAAACAAACAAACAAAACGACTACCTACAGACTGGATAAGAATCTTCACCAACCCTCTATCTGATAGAGGACCAATATCCAGTATATATAAAGAACTAAAGAAGCTGAAAGCAGCAAACCAAGTAATCCAATTAAAAAATGGGGAGCAGAGCTAAACAGACAATTCTCTGTAGCGGAATATCGAATGGCAGAGAAACACTTAAAGAAATACTCAACCTCATTAGCCATTAGGGAAATGCAAATCAAAATGATCCTGAGATTTCACCTTACACCCATCAGAATGGCCAAGATGAAACACTCAAGTGACAACACATGCTGGAGAGGTTGTGGAGAAAGGGGAACCCTCCTTTTCTGCTGGTGGGAATGTAAACTTGTAGAAACACTCTGGAAAGCAATCTGGTGCTTTCTCAGACAACTAGGAATAGTGCTTCCTGAAGACCTAGCCATACCACTCCTGGGCATATATCCAAAAGAGGCTCAAGTACACAAAAATGACATTTGCTCAACCATGTTTGTAGCAGCTTTATATGTAATATCTAGAAAATGGAAACAGCCCAGATGCCCCTCAACTGAAGAATGGATGCAGAAATTGTTGTACATCTACACAATGGAGCAATGAAAAATGAGGAAATCATGAAATTTGTAGGTAAATGGTGGGACCTGGAAAGGATCATCCTGAGCGAGCTGTCCCAGAAGCAGAAAGACACACCAAGTATATCCTCACTCATATAGACATAATATAGTATACACCTACTAAAAAGTGTATATCTAAAAAATTAAGCAAGAGAGAGGACCCTGACTGAAATGCTCAATCCCATCCTGAAAGGCAAAGAAGAAGAAGAAAACAGGAAACAACCTAGGAACCTGCCACAGAGGGCCTCTGAAAGCCTCTGCCCTACAGACTATCAAAGTAGATGCTGAGCCTGATGGGCAACTGTTGGACAGAGTGAATGGACTTTTATGTAAGAAGTGGGAAATAGTAAGAGCTGGAGAGGACAGGGTCTCCACAAAGAGAGCAACAGAACAAGAAAATTTGAACACAGGGAACTTCCCAGAGACTCATACTCCAACCAAGGACTATTCATGGAGATAGCCTAGAACCTCTGCACAGATGTAGCACATGATAGTTCAGTGTCCAAGTGGGTTCCATAGTAATGGGAAGAGGGATTGCCTCTGACATAATCTGATTGGCCTGCTCTTTGATCACCTCCCCCTGAGGAGGGGCAGCCTTACCAGGCCACAGAAGATGACAATGCAGCCACTCCTGAGGTGATCTGATAAAGTAAGATCAGAAGGAAGGAGTAGAAGACACCCCCTATCAGTGGACTTGGGGAGGGGCATGCATGAGGAAAGGGGAGGGAGTGTGGGATTGGGAGGGGAGGAGGGAGGGGCTTATGGGGGAATACAAAATGAATATAGTGTAATTAATTGTAAAAAAATAAAAAAATTAAAATTAAAAAAAAAATTTTGAACCAGGTTTGAATCATATATATTGTAAAATGTAGCTTTGAATTTTTATAAAAATCCATACCAATTTAAAATGAGACTTGTTGCTGTCCTAGTCTAAACAAAGATAAAATGAACAGAGAATTAATTATGATTAAAATTTTCCATGCCATGTGGTCCTCTTAGGGTTTAGAGTTTAATTTTATGATTTTTTTTTGAGAGTATAAAAAGAAAGCAGATAGTATTCTGGGTGAGATAGCAGACAGAGAGAATCAGACAAGACTTTGAGAAAAGAACCATAGGGAATAGTTTTCTTCTTCACAGATGGCTCTTAGTGTTACTGGTATTACTGGATATAAGACATTTGAGAAGGGCAAATATAGGTGTAGGAGCCAAAGGTTTCCCTAAGAGGAGACAGTATAATGAAGCCTTTCTTGTGATTATGAAAGGGCAAATGGAAATGGACCATGTGGCTACTCAACCAAGTAACACAGCAGGTCATGGGCTTAGCCTGGCCCAGCCCTAGAACCTTGGTGCCTGGCACCAGGGCTTTATCAAGAGTAAGGCCTAGTTCTCATAGAGGGAATCTCATCTGAGAGAAAGGATAGGGGTGTTGGAGAGGTGCCTCTGGCAACTGTTTTAATATTTAAATCTCAGTGGAGAGACTTCTTTTACCAAGCCTTTACTAGTCAGGGTAGAATTTGCAAGTCCATCTCCTTTTGTTTGTGACAGCAGGTGGGATTGCTTGTGAGGATCACACCTCTTCCTCAGGGTCATCAAGGAAATTAATGCATTGTTCTGCGATGTTTCTACTCTGGCTTAAAAACTCTACATTAAAAAGACAGGCCTGTGGTTGCAGCTAAGAGAGTTGCTGCTGGAGGCTTGAGGTTGCTGCTAAGGCGGCTTTTTGCTGTGGCTGTCCAGTCCGGACCTTCTTAAAAAAGCCTCCTGTGTGCTGTGTGTTATTTTATTAATTTTAATCCTCACTCCTGACTCAAGAACCATTGGACTCTGCTGGCTGGCTCCGGCAAAGTGGCAGATAGGTAGCTTTAGAATCGAGTAAGGTGCTCAGTGGCCTTTTAGGGTCTACAAGAGACTGCAGTTTTGCAGCTCTGAAAAGAGTGGGACAGAAACAGAGTAGTAGTAAAAGCACCTGGCAGTGGGGAGACCACAGAGTTTTCTTGTTTGTTTTTATAACTAAGAGAGCTACCAATCATATGACTGCCCTAAGTTAAGATGGTGGTGAAACCATGTGCTGGCCTTTAGTGGAGATGGTAGTGAAGCTGTGGCTCCACCCTCCTTATCCCAAAATCACCATGGTGGTTATCCATGTGTGGTGTGGCACCATAGCAGCATAGCGAAACCAGGTGCTTGCTGGTGGGGAGGCTGTCTCGGCAGAGTTTGAAACTCTGCATGCATATGGCGTGGCTGATCAGAAGTCTGTGCAACTGAAAATCATCTTCTGCAAGCCTCCTCTGGTGGCAGGTGTTCCATGGGAGATTTAAAACCTCGCCCCTGGGCCTGAGGCAGTGGCACAACATACAGCCATCTGTGTGTGTGCTGGGTCCCCAGCAATTGCTTACCTAAATGGAATAGTTTAGAAGCAGGCTGTGTCTGTGTCTGAAGCAGCAGTTTCAGCTTCGGGCCTGAGCCTTTTAGTTTCCCCAGCTGATTTTGGTGTATCGTGAGTGTCCACCATGTCTGCGGTGCTCAGAGCACATGACAGGATGCTGAGTCTGAGCAGCCATGAGGAGAGGGACAGGTGTGTGTGGTAAGCACAGGGCAGTTGAGGGAGAGTGTAAGTTTTAAGTCATATATGGTTGAGTGGAGGTTAGGGATAGGTAGAAC
The DNA here is from genome assembly GCF_030254825.1 of Meriones unguiculatus. Taxonomy (NCBI): domain Eukaryota; kingdom Metazoa; phylum Chordata; class Mammalia; order Rodentia; family Muridae; genus Meriones; species Meriones unguiculatus. Next base: position 1,596,960 of record NW_026843706.1, on the reverse strand, counting down.
AGAAAAAAGATCTGTTGCTAGCATCATATTCTGATTAAGTGTCCCTGGTATAACAAACCAGGGGTTACCAGGTGAGCCTTTTCCAATGCACTAATGTTAGGATCAATGAAATGATGATGTGCACAACAGATTTCATATTAAAGAAGTTTATTAGATGGAGATGGAGAGTGAGAGAGAAGGAGAGAAGACATGATAGGAGGAAGAGAAAGGAGTGCCCTGACAGAGAAAGGGGAGAGAACAGAAGAGCAAGAGAGCAAGAGGGCAAAAATGCAAGAAAGGGAGAAAGAGGCTGGCTGATTCTTTTAAGGATCAACTTGACCACACTGCCAGGAGTGGCTACATGGCAGGGCACACATGATGACATCATAGGTTGCTAGGTAACCCAGAAGCAGGCTGCTTAAAAACAAACATATCTTCTGGAGGTATCTCCATCCCTGATCTCAAGCTATACTATAGAGCAACAATAATAAAAACTGCATGGTACTGGCAGAGAAACAGACTGGTAGATCAATGGAATCAAATAGAAGACCCAGAAATAAACGCAACACCTATGGTCACCTGATTTTGACAAAGATTCCAAAACCTTACAATGGAAAAAAGATAGCATCTTTAACAAATGGTGGGAGAATGATCTCTCCCTCTGGTGTCCTCCATCAGCCTATATGGCTCAGGTATCTATTCTTTTTTCCCCCCATCCCCTAGCTCTTCTTGTTTGTACCACAGACTCTCAGACAGTACCAGGCTGTGGTATGTCACCAGAATTTCAATAAGCCCCACAGGTCTTAGGTCATTTGTCTCTCAGCCAGGCTAGCAGACTGACAATGGAGGAAAGCAATTTGTAGGGGAAGTCAAATATTCTAGGAAGGTGTGGGACTCTGCTGGATAAGAATGAAGTTGGTCATCTCTGGGTAGACAATTATTTGCATTCCATCTATAAGGATAGAGTCCTTTTTCTCAGCAGAGTTCTGAAATGTCTCCCCTTATCTGAGTAACTCCAGGTCTTGCAATGAGGTCACATGTCCCTAAGGACCCATTACAGGCCAGACATTCCCTTGATAAGTGCTCTAACAAGCATCTTGGAATACTTAAAAATGCCCCACCCTGCTCAGAACCTTAGTCTAGCAGTGACATTCAATTGTACATGGAGATCTCCTCCCATAGGATATTTACATAGTGTATTTTCCTTCTTGTGATAGGACCATTTAACTATCCCTGATTTCCTGAATGTGGGGATGTGTAAGCAGACATCTCTATGGCCAGTCACCAAGGGACCTGACAAACAGGACTTCAGGCATCTGTGAGGTCACATGCAGACCACCTGCTACCACCTGCACATAATCTCGGGCCACCTTATGAAAGAACTCATACTCCCTTCTCTCTCTCTCTCTCTCTCTCTCTCTCTCTCTCTCTCTCTCTCTCTCTCTCTCTTTCTCTTTCCTAGCCTGCCTAGAGATCATCTCTCTGACCCCTCCCTCTTCCATTAAGAAAACCTTACACATGGAACCAGTCACATGTGTCATTTAAGAATCGCCTATTTGACTCCACTACACAATCCTAACACTGACCCCAGCGAATCAAACACATTCACTCTTGAAATCCCTCCCTCTGCCAAGAGTTTATATTGCCTTTAATTTCACATTCATAAAGGTATGAAGATTCAAACTTTCTCAATTCAAGACCTGATGAGATTCTACATTTATTTTCCACAGAGTCCTCTTGATTGCATCTCACTGGGTTTGGGCTTTGCTGGGCCTGTGTTTGGCTGCAAACTGACAGGGTATAAAGTTTTGCCCACACCTCTGTTGTGCTGAGCATAGCAACTTGACCAGGAGCTGTAATGCTTTGGTATCTGGCATAGGTTTTGGAGAGCCCAAGCTTCCCTTGTCACTGGTGACCTCATGCTAAAAGAGTTAAACTGTAACACTTGTGGAAAACCTTTTCCACACTCCTTAAAGCACTCAGGGATCACCCTAAGGTGCTCTAGCAGCCCCTGAGAGGAACAGAACCCCATTCTTCATCTGGAAGCCGAGTTCCAGGATCCCAGCTGGAATCCAGGCCCCTGCCAAATGGAGAATGACAGGAAAACCTAGACTTCTTTTTTCCTTGAGAAGTCCTCTTTCTCTATAGATCATATCATACACATGCACTGTAGTAAAAGTATGATGACTGTCCTTATGTATGATGGTGGATGTTTCTTTTTCCCACCTGATCATTCAGTTCTGCTCTTTGAGCTAAGGTACCTGGCTTGGGCCCACATTGTTTCTGTTAAAGTAACTACTGAAGAGCCCACATATCTGATTTCTTCAGACAGTCCTGGACCTGTGGGTCGTCATCAAGAAACAGGGTACCAAGACTGAAGGTCCAGGATTGGGGCCTGGTACTGAGTCACAGAAACACTCGAAAGCCAGTGTTCTAGGGTTCCTTGGAGATGACCCTCAAAGAGATGAGATTTTGTGAGTGTAAGATCCCAACCCAGAGTTAACTTGTTTGTTTGTGTTTTTGTTTTTCCATTAGACTAGCAGTAGGCACCACAGCATAGAGAGGTGGGCAATCCAGTGGCTACAGGGTCCAGTTGTTTAGACAGTGTATCACAGGACATTTCCGGGAATTAAAACCTCTTTTGTCTTGCCTCAGGGACAAACAGATGAAAAGGTTTTGTAGCATCTATGTAGCATCTAGAACTTCAAGGCCTGGAGCTGAGGGCAGAGCTGTTTTTAAAACCTCAAATGCCTTTTGTATAGTCTCAGTACAGATGAGGTTCTCAACGCCCCACTTTGTGCTGGTGTACAGAGGCCCTGTTAGTTCCACAAAGTCTGGTATCCAGAGGCAACAATACCTAACTGCACCTAGGAACATTTAAATCTGTCTCTTAGTTTCTGGAGTTGGTATTTGAAGGATGATGGCAGCAGTCCTTCTCTGAGACAGGCTCCTTTTGCCTCCCCTCAGCTGGTACAGGATAGGAGTCTCTGATGTACAAAGTTAGGTTTTCTTAGCTAACGTTCTGTATCCCACTGTCTGTAACTCTGGCAGTAGTCTCCTGGTGCCCCTTTAATAACATTTTTTTTTTCCTGAGAAACTTTTGATAAAAGGAAGGGAGGTCAGCATTTAAATCTTTGGGACAAACTGACCCATAGAAATTGCCTGCTGTAAACTCCCTCTGGATCTATGCCTCAAAAAATAACTCAAAAAACAAAAATGACTGAAAAAAAAAAAAACAACAGCAACAAAACAAAAACAATGAAAAGAAAGGAAAGGAAAAAATATCAGTTTTCTCTGTGTCAATTTTTTTTAAGTCACCTCGATCTTAATACCCCTTTGTTACTGTTTTATCTGCAGGACCAGGAACTGAAACTAGGGCTGCCCCGGGCTTGTAATACTCTTCTAGGACCAAGAGAGGGCAGTGCTGCCTTGGCTGTTCTTCGGAAAGCAGGCTGCTGTCTGGGATTTCCAGCCCTTCAGTTCTTCAATCTAGAGAGGTTGCCTCTGAGGTGGGCTACTGGAGCCAATTTAAGGTCAGTAGTGGAAGTTGGCAGATGTGGTCATTGTTCTGATGCTGCATCTCAATTGCCTCTTTGACACCTCAGGGCACTAGCCTCCTACTTCCACTTCCCCTGAGACAACTTTTCCTCCCCTCTAAGCAGAAACTGATCTTACTAGGGCAGAAACTGATCTTACTAGGGCAGGGGTGATGCCTCCTCAGGCAGAGAGAGCAGCAGGTGGATGTGTACTCTTTCAAGGCTTTGTTGTTGAGAGGGAACAAAGATAGAGGAGTCATTTTTTTCTGTAATATCAGCTTCTAGACCAGGCCCATAGTGAGTCTCTCTTTCTCTTTTGCTGTCAGTGCTGTGAGTGAAGGCTCCATGCTGATTTGAGACATTAACAGGGCAGGTAGGAAGAAAGTCTCATTATTTATTAATTCAGATGATAAACTAAAAAGTGATTATCTGGGACCATAATCCTCTTCTCCTAAAGTAAATGGCATTTCCTGTTACAATCACCACTTTGTTCTCTCACCCCATGTGTTAGAAATAAAGCTACCAGGAGCCAGGACTGTACCTCAGTTGGTTAGGGTACTTGCCCAGTGTACATGAAGACCTCAATTTGATCCCCAGTAGGGAATAAACTGAAAGTGGTGGTGCATCCTTCGAATCTCAGTTCTCCAGAGGTAGAGGCAGGTAAACGAGAAGTTTATGGACCTCTCCAGCTACATAGTGAGTTTGATTCCAGTGGGGGAATATGGGATACATGAGACAATATGCCAAAAAAGGAGAAGGCCAGTAAGCTTCTTCAGAGGGTTAAGGCATTGGCCACACAAACCTGGTCCCCTGAGTTCTATCACCAGTACTTAAAGGTGGAGGAGAGAAGTGACCTCCATACACACTGTGAGCACCCATACACAAAAATAATATTTATTTTGAAAGAGTAGGAAACTGAATGATTCACCTCCCTTCAGAATGGGTAGAGAGGTACAAAGAAAGAATAATTTATATAGAAATTTTGAATGAGGTGTTAAATACTGTAAGGGATACCTAAACCACACAAAGATCCAAAAAAAGAGAGAGAGAGAAAAAAAAATATATATATATATATATATAGAGAGAGAGAGAGAGAACTTCAGACCTATCTCTCTTAGGATCTTAGGAACTTTGACACAAAAATATTCAATGTTATACTTGCAAACCAAATCCAAGAACACATGGAAAATATCATCCAACATGACCAAGTAGGCTTCATCCCAGGCATGCAAGGTTTGTTCAACACAAAGAAATCCTTCAACGTAATCCACCATATAAAAGAATTAAGAAGAAAAGACACACGACATATCCTTAGATGTTGAAAAAGCATGTGACAAAATCCAACACCCATTCAAGTTTAAAGTCTTGAAGAGATCAGGGATACAAGACACATACCTAAACATAGTAAAGACAATATACAATAAGCCTATAGCCAACATCAAAATGAATGAAGAGAAACATAAATCAAGCCCACTGAAGTCAGGGACAAGGCCAGGCTGTCCACTCTCTCCATATCTCTTCCACATGGTACTTGACGTCCTACCTAGAACAATAAGACAACTAAAGGAGATCAAGGGGATACAAATTGGAAAGGAAGAAGTCAAAGTATCACTATTTGCAGATGATATGATAGTATACATGAGTGACCCCAAAAATTCACCCAGAGAACTCCTTCAGGTGTTAAACACCTTCAGCAATGTGCTGAATATTAAATTAACTAAAAAAAATAATTAGTAGTCCTCCTGTATATCAAAGACAAAAGGGCTGAGAAAGAAATTAGGGAAACAACACCATTCACAATAGTCACTAATAACATAAAGTACCTTGGTGTGACTGTAATCAAACAAGTGAACCACCTGTTTGATAAAAACTTCAAGTTTCTGAAGAAAGAAATTGAAGATAATAGGAGATGGAAAGATCTCCTGTACTCATGGATTACAGATTCCATCTCCTGTACTCATGAATCTACAGATTCAATACAAATGTAAAAGTTCCAAATTCCAAACAGATCTGGAAAGAAATCCATTTGTATTCTTGTGTTGTCAGTTTATTTTGTAATTGTTGACCTTCCAGATTTGATATCAGTTGGATAGACACACACAGATAGATAATATGCTTATTAAATTAATAATATTGAATACTTTTAAAGTGATTTATTTGTGTTTTGTGTACATTAATGTTTTACCTGCATGTTTATGTGTGTGAAGGTGTAGATCCCCTGGAACAGGACTTGCAGACAGTTATGAGCTGCACGGAGGGTGCTGGGAATTGAACTTGGGTCCTCTGAAAGAGCAGCCAGTGCTCTTAACTTCTTAGCCATGTCTCCAGCCCCTATATTGAATACTTTTAATAGAGCCAGTGACAGGAACAATTCTGGCATAGTTACCGTGAACTAAAACAAATTTGACTCTTAAGAATTCCCCTAGCCACTTTCAGTAGTCTGCAAGTATTTAAGTTATGCTAAAATTACAGCTTTGTTTTTATTACTTTAGGCTTTCTTCCTTTGGATTGTCTGTGCTTCCTCTACAGAATAGAGATTCCACGAGTTTTTTTACTGAGATTGCTTGATTTACACCTCAGCATGCTTTGGTGATTATTAATCAGTAGTTATCTGAGTGTCTCCTAAGTGTAAGGTAATACTTTCCATTGCTAACATTTTAGTCACGGTTGAAAGTTGCTTTCAGACTTCTCTGTGGAGGATAGGACTGGGTATTACAAAGCTGTTTCCTGGTAGTATATGATGCATGTTTACTACCACAGAGAAGTTCCTTCTCGACCAGGATACATTTTATGGCTTTACCCAGCTCCAAGTGCTAAGAAGAAACACGTCAGTGCAAATGTGTATATTGATATGTGCTACTTTTAAGGGGGGAGGTCACATGTCAGCACACATGTTCACATATGTGCAGTTTGAGCACGGACATGTGTCTTGGCAAATGTGTATATTTATATGCATTCAGTTCTAAGCATGGTCACTTGTCAGCATGTATATACATTTTGATAACTGTGTAGTTTCTGAGCCTGGACATATTACATGTGTGGTCACATGTTGGTTTACATGTTGGTACATATTTATGTGTTCACATGTGTCTATTTCCTGATAGGGTCATGTTAGCATATAAATCATGGTCACATGTATACTTTCCCAGCAGTGTCACATGTTTGTGGTATATGCATGCTCACTTGTGTTCAGTTCCATATGTGGTTATATGTCAGTGTATATACACGTGTTTACATATATGTATGTAGTTTCCAAACTCAGTTATATATTGGTATTTAATGCCTATGTTCACTTGTGTGCTGCTCCTTTTTTGTTTATTTGGGTTTTTTTTTTTTTTTTTTTTTTTGTGTGTGTGTGTGTGTGTGTGTGTGTGTGACAGTCTCTTCATGTATCCCTGGCTGTCGTGGAACTATCCAGGTAGACATCTACCTGCTTCTGGTGACAGGAGATGGCTTTATTAGGTGACTATGAACCATTATTTGGCAGTTTCTTAAGATTGCCTTCATATTTGTATGTATTAGGAAGTTTCTATTGTATGAAGTTTCCATACTACTTCTTAAATGCCCCTTAATTTTCGCTGTCTCTTCCTGTATTCCTTTTCTCAGTTTCCTCTCTCCCTGTGATCTTCCAGCTTCTCCCCATTCATCCTTAACTATTTGTTGTACTTCCTTTCCTAAGGACAGATAGCTGTCCCCCTATCCCTAGTCCCTTACCCTATACCAAACTTTTATGGTTTTGTGGGCTATAGCTTGGTTATCATTGACTTAATAACTAAAATCCATGTGTAAGTGAATGCATTGAGTCCAAGATATTTCACTCAGGATGTTTTTTCCCTAGTCCTATCCATTTGCCTGCAAATTTCATGATGTCTTTTTCAACAGCTGAGTAGTACTCCATTGTGTAAATGTAGCACACTTTCTTGATCTATTCTTCTGTTGAGGGGCATCTTCCAGTTTCTGGGTATTATGACTAGAGCAGCAATGAACATGTTTGAGCAAGTGCCCTTGTGGTAAGATGGAGCGTCCTTTGGGTATATGTCCAAGAGCAGTATATCTGGATGTGGAGGTAGACGGATTCCCATCTTCCTGAGGAACCGCCCACACTGATTTCCATAGGGGCTGTACAAGTTTGCAATGGAGGAGTGTTCCCCTTACTCAGCAGTATGAGCTGTTACTTTTGTTGAGCTTAGCAGTTCTAACAGGTAGGATTAAATTCCTTATAATTCTCATTATGAAAAGGAAACTTATCAGATCTTCAATAATCATATTTGTATATTAATTTATATATAATCCGGCCTTAATAAAACAATCCTATATTTAATATTTTGAAAAGAAACCATAATCATTGTTACCTGTGACACAACTGAAAAAAAATTTACATATACATATTTAAAATGTGTTTTAGAAGAAAGTTTTTATCAAAACCTATTTATAGAATGTTAATAAGCTTAATGAAATTTTATGGCTCTCTAATGAGTGTTGTTTTATATAAACAATTAGCATTTTAAAATGTTTACAAAACATTATTTTACAAAACATGAATTATTAACATATTTTAATATATTTTAGGATGCTTAGAGTACCCAAATTTATAAGTTAATACTTATTTATCAAGCCTTTTAATATGTGATCACATATTTTAATTTGTAAACCTATGCTTGGATTTTAATTGTGTACACCAAAAATATTTTTAGCACTGAACTAAAATTAATTAAAAGAGAAATGAAGTGGCCATGGTTAGGTAAAATATTTTTTGACACAGTAAGCATGAGAATAACCAAAAACATACAAAAGCAATTATTAGACACACAAGCCACATAAAAGAAAGTTTGTCCCTGTTTCTTTACGATGTGAGAAAGGCTTAGCACCACAAAAGATTGAGAGGTTGAGTTTGGTAATATTTTCTCTGTCCCTTTTCTTCTCTTTCTTTAATTAGCTGAGGTTGAAGTGGTTTTTTTTCAGTCTTTTATTGTGTACCAGGCTGCTTTCTCAGAGGTAAGAAACTGGTTTAGGATGTGAAGGTGTTATGGATCTTGGAGGTCACAATGTATGCCAAGTCAGGTCTGGTCACCCTTCCTCAAGCCAATTAAAAGAGCCAAAATGGGAGTTTTATTGGATTTAGTCATATTGGGAAAGGGACAGAGACAAAATACTTCAAGTTCAATTTAAGGGTCCCTGAATAAGATCAAGGTTTAAATAGGCCAAGCATATCCACATCCAAGCAGTTCTGGTCAATATGTGTTCACACCCACTTATCTGGGCTTTGTTCTCATCCTTTCAGGTGATCTGACAACTTGTTAGAACTGTTTGAAAAATTTTTTTCCCTAAGACAAGTTCCCTCTCTGGCTGATGTCCTTTGCTTCTCCCAGCATGAGATTTCTGGGAAATTTTTCATGTTTTTAGGGTCTGTGTCTAATATTCAGGTTGTGTCTCTTTATAATATCTTTATTTCTGCCAGAGCAGATACATAATGAATCAGGTTTTGTGCCAATACTCCCCAGAAAGCAGTGTGTTACTACACACGACCCAGGAACAGAGTATGGATGCGTCTAGGAAATGTCTGTTTTTGATGTTAGTGACACTCAAACATTTAGTGGGTTTCATGTTAGAAATAAACAGAAGCCAAGGAACACAGAACCCATTTTAACAGGATCTGTCAGAGAAATGACAGACAGGGAAATGCCCCAACAGTTAAGATGGGTCTCAGCATAAATCCCCAGGAATATTGGGGTGAGGACAGGGACCTAGCTTCATTTGGTTATGTTTTACAGCCTGAAGGGTTCCCCTAAGCTGTATGGACCTCCACTCAGGGAGACTTTGAGCTTTAAGGCTGAAAGGAATTTTAGGACTGATTTGTGTTATAAAGACTTTATAGTAAGCATGGGAGTTAAAAAAGGGGGCAGAGTTGCTCAAGGGGACCTGTAAGAATAAAGAAAGAGCCAAATAAGGCGATAGTTTAGAATTTATCTTTACTTTTGATATAAACTCTAAAAGAGTTTTAATTTTTTTATTTGAGCATCTCATTTAACTCAAGTAGTTTTTTTGAAAACCTCTTTTTTTTTTTTAATAAATTGCCAGGTTCTATAAGTATGTTTTACACATTATTTTACATTTTCATTAAAGCAGGCTGCGTATTTGTTTTTTCTGAAAACTTTATTACGTAGGACTTTGTTCAATGCACAAGATAAAACTAGTTTAGAGGTAGTAAATGTTTAGGTTATCTCGCTAGTTCAACGCCTCCATTTTTCCAAATACTTGCAGATTAGCAATTATCATACATTACCCATAGAGAGAGCAGGAGGAGAGGGAGTGAATGTGTGCACACAATCACATTTGTGTACTGTGCGTGTTTGCGTGCATAGCAAAATATCTCTTACAATTAAGAAGCCTGGAACTTTTGCTGGATCTCACAGCTAACATTAGTAATATACTTTAATGTCACTTAAGTAAGCGTGTTTGTTTAGCCTGCCTTTAAGAGAACACTGTAACCTCCAGTCTTGTTCTCCTTGGGTTTTCCACATAATCAACTTTTAAAGTTTAAGCTAATCTTTAAACACACAGTTTTGCCATGCCTCTAACCCAGAGTAATGCATATGTATCATTTGCTGTAAACAACAAAAGTAGAGGTTGAAACACTTTATAAACTGAGTATCTGCAATGCACAGATTTGGATATTGATTGATAAATAACGGTGCTTGTAATACTGTTTGTTAATTGGTTTGGTTGGATTCTGTGACTTAATCCCATGTGAAACACTTTTAAAGATTTCTGTAAAGTACCCTCATTCCTTCCTCATGAGATGCTTCTGTGCTAGAGCTTCCAGCAGCCCAAAAGCTGTGTCAGCTCGATAGGAGCTGAGACACACAGTGAAGATTTTCTCTGCTTTGCTGTGATGTGTTGTTTCTGCCAAAGTATTTTAAAAAGTCCCAATTTATGACATGTTTTTGTTGTTGTTGTTGTTGTTGTTCTGTAGGTTTAAAAACTTCATCAAAAGTGTTGGATTCAGAGTTTCCTGAATATTGTTTTCCTAGGCCAAGGGTACTTACATTTTGCTTAAGAGCAAACAGTCTTATTTGCTTTGAGGTGAGTGCTGTGTTTTGTGTGGACACTTTACAGTGCTAAATAAACCCATGGGACAATCATCCTCAAACACAAAACATAAAATAACAATGAAAGGAAAAGAGGTCATGAACTTGAGAGAGAATGGGCAAGGGAGGGGTTGGGGAGAGGGTAGGGAAGGGGGAAATGGTGTAATTATATTTTAATTAAAAAGGTATATAAATGGATGATGGGAGTATAGCATTTTTGTAATAGGTATTGAACTCAAGTCTTTGTACATGCTCCACTGGTTATGTGTGTGTTTGTGCTGTAAGTAGCTTGTCAGTGCTGCAGAATGGAGTTCATAGTTTACTTTGGGGTGACTGGTATGCCTTAGTAATGCTAAGTTTACTCGTTTTCATAATTTTCTTTGTCTTCCATCTTCATTTGCTTTCTGGAGCACTAAACACAGAGAAAAGTTCAAGCTCATGTAGGCCAGGGGATTGTAACGTGTTGCTTACACAAACAGAACTTTCTCAGGGGCAGGAGTCCTGTTCTGCTCAGATACACCACAAAAAAGCAGTCTCTGAGACTTTGGAATGGATAAGCAAAAGTCCCATGAATAGGAGAGAATGCAGGGGCTGTCTGCTCACTGATGTGTGCTAGGAGGCAAGTTGTTAGGATCCTGGAGTGAATGACAGCAACAGGGACCTCACTTTGGATCACTGCTCAGGCCCAAAGCCCTCCAATCCAATGACTTTCTAGCTAGTGTATTTCCTGGGTGTCTAGGACTTCCTGAGGCCTTTGCTATGGCTTCACAGGCAGTACTGCCAGGCTCTTATGGTCTGTGTGCATAGTGCACATGATCCTGCATCCTGTGATGCTTATCTTCTCATTTATCCTGCCTGGGTCCCATAGCCTTTCTAGGGCTGTGCATCTAAGAGCCAAGGAAAATATCAATTTTCCTTAGATGTGGTTGAAGCGAGTTTTTGTTGTTGCTGTTTGTTTGACCAGTAGATGGTGATATTGCTCCTTGCTGGTGCCTGCTACCTGCTTTCTCCCCCGCCCTTTGTACTTTAAAAAAAAAAATGCCAGGGAGCTTCTTTTCCTCCTCCCCCTCTGATTTTCCCCTTTTCTTTCTTTCTTTCTTTCTTTCTTTCTTTCTTTCTTTCTTTCTTTCTTTCTTTCTTTCTTTCTTTCTTTCTTTCTTTCTTTCTTTTCTTTCTTTCTTTCTTTCTTTATTTCTCTCTCTCTCTCTCTCTCTCTCCCTCCTTCCTTCCTTTCCTTCCTTTTTTTTCTTCTTTCTCCTTTAAATGCTATTCCATGGGGTGTTCAGGATTATTTACTATGCAGTATCTGCTGTCTGGGTAACTCCAACTACTTACATTCATTTTTCTCTATTGAATGTGCTCTTTATTATAGCTGTCTTGCCATGTAATGATCTAGTTTTGTATTGAGACCACATACTGTTTGATTCACAGACAAAAGTTAACATCGCTGTGAAAAATTGGAATCCAGATGTGTCCAGTCACCATAGTCATAGTATATTATATATTTCTTTGCAAGATTTTTATGCTTAATGGCCCATTTTAGTTTTTCTTGAACTGTATTTTCATACTTAGAATTCAATCTTGAATGTATTTATTGTGTTATTTGTTTGTTCATTCATTGTGTACTATGTGCTGTCAACACAAAACATAGCTGTCCCCTCAAACAGAAGAGAAAGTTTAGTGTGGAGATGAGTAGCCCAGGCCCTGAAACACAGATTTCAGTTATATGTATATGATGTAGGTGGTCAGATATGAGTGAGAAGTCTTGGAAAGAAGTCGTCTGCAGAAGCTTATTGATTGTTTAAAACCCTGCAGAGCCTGTTGGTGTGTGTGTGATGCCTGCCTTCATCCCAGCAGTGGTAGGCAGATTTCTGTGTGTTGGAGGACATCCCACTGTACATGGTGAATTCTAGGACAGCCAAGGCTGCATAGAGATATCTTTTCTCAAATAAATAAATCCAGACCTCTTTAATGATGTGAAGAGGCTGGACTGTTGCAGTTCCAGGACCTAATTCCAATTTGGGTGACCTTTTGCCTAGTAAACAGCCTTTTCTTTTCCCTTTCTCTGTCATACCTAACATGCTGAAAAACAGATAAGACATTTAGGAAGATATTAATTTAACAAAATCCAAGTTTCCCAATGATCAAAGCACCAGAAGTGTCAGGTGGCATCCAAGGTCCACAACAGGGTTCTTCTGATCTTACTCTTACCTGCTTGCCTGATGTACTCACTGATATATTTGGAAAAGTGTCTTGATTTCTGGACTTCTTGTTCTGTCACTATAAAATGTTTATGATATTGTTATGTCATTGGGACGTGGTATTTGGGGGAGCTCTAAATCTGTGTTTCTGTGCCAATGATAACTCATGTTTGGCTCCAGAATAAATGAAATCTTTTATCACTTTAAAGGGAAACTCGTTTCTTTCTTTGACAGTGGTTCTAATGAGGGAATGGGAAGCTCTGCTTTAGGCTTCAAATACTGTTCTTAGCCTTTGAGATTTACCTAATACGTATAAGGTTGATGAATCACATCTGTTGAGTAGAGCTCTATTTAAGAGTTATGATAGCTCAAGATAATTTGGGTTTGGTCCTGTAACATTCCAACTGTCCACGGCCTTGTAGAATGTTTAAAGTAGATGTGACTTTTTTCCTGAGAACTTCAGTTCACACCATTTATCATTTCTTTAGAGTAGAAAGGTTGAAAATACTTTAAAAACAAAAGTGCATGTTAAACACAAGGAAGTTCATATTTCATAGTGTTTTGTAGTTTTTTTAAAATGAGATTTTGTTGTTGTTTTTTTTAATATATTGTCACACTATGTACATCTTGGTGGCCTGAAACTCATATGTAGACCAGGCTGCCCTAGAATTCCTGAGTTCTGGGAATAATAAAGGCATTTACCACCATGTCCTGCTTATATGTCTTTTTAAGCACAGTTGTTTGTCCATATTTATTTATTTACTTCAGTAAGTCTATTTGTAGAAGAGTAGTTGAACATCGATTGATCACGGGTCAGTCAGGCCTGAGACACTGGGCAGCGCCTTTCTGAAGGGACATGGGATGGCTTCCTTCTCCCTTGGCAGACTGAAAGAAAGACCGGTTCAGATCCCTGAATCTGAAGTTGTGGAGAAGGGAAGTAAGAGGTATCCAGTGCTGTAAATCACAAGATGATAGAGAAGTGTGTGGGAACTCTGAAGTGGGTACAATCAGACAGAGAGGGGCTGTGCCTTAGAAAGCAATGTGTCCCTGGCACCATGTACTGTGCTCCTGTTAGACCTTGGAGATATAAGGGAGAGGTTGTACATCTCATGCCAGGTCAGAGCCATATGTACAGCAGTTCTCTAAAGAGATCCTGGCCTGCAGGCCCAAGTGAGTAGACCACACTGTGTCTCTTCTTACCCAGCCCTTTCTCTCCCCAGCACATAGCTTTTCCCTGTTCCCTCTACCCCTGCCTTGGGACACTAATCCTGACTAGGATGTACAGGTTCAGTAAGTAAGGGTGGATATCAGGAGAGCCTGGGTTACATTCCCATCCCTGTGCACTTCCTTTTTCTCTAATCAGGCTGGGGTAAGAAGTGGGCTTGGGTGCCAGATTGGGTGATTTGATTCCAGAGAGCCCTTGAAGTGTTGGTTGTACAACTTGGGTTTGTAGTCAGTCGCAAGGGCTTCCTGATTCCTCCCTGGCTCCTTTCCAAGGAAAAATGTATTGGACATAGTGGCTCACACCTGGATTCTGCACACATGGACGCTGAGGCAGGAAGATTTTCCGGGCCTCGGGCTTGTTTTCTCTCATAGGCAGAAGGAAAGGGGTAAAGAATGTAAATGTACAAGGGGAAAAGGTAGAGATAGAGAAAAGAGTAGAAAAAGAACACAGGCTTGGAGACAGGATGCTTTAACTTCCTGAGCAAATTTGCGGACCTAAAGAATTTTACTAGAAAAATAAACAATCAGGACAGGTATATGGTAACATATGTCTTAATCCCAGCGCTGAGGAGGTGGAGGCAAGAGAATCATTTGAAGCACAGGGCTGTTTGAAGAACAGGGCCAATCTCAACTACATAGCAAATAAACCCTTTTTCAAAACCTCAAAAAGAAAAAAGGAAGTGAGCAGGCAATAAGTAGGTCAAGAAGCTGTGGAGCCTCGTCTTTGAAGTTAAAAGAGAGATGAGTTTCCATCGAAAGTTGTCTGGAGTGGAGAGCTGAGAGGGTGGTTTAAAAATGAAGGAGATCTGAAGTGTGTTCCGTGCCCAAGGGGAAGAAGATGGTGGAGAAAGTGCCTGAGACTAAAGATAGATGATGGTTTCTGAAGGAAGCCTAGAGCAGGCGCTGGGGCGGGGGGGGGGGAGGGGAGCTGGGATCACTGAGACTGTTGGTGAGGGAACTGATGACTCCTCAGCCATGGCAGGAGAAGGCTGAAGAGAATCAGGGAGCTTTTCTGATGATAACTTTTCCTCCCACAAATTCATAAGCCAGGACAGCAAGAAAATGGCTATCCGGGTGTGGAGAGCACTTAAAGAAAGGTATGTAGGAATGCTAGGTGAGCAAGTGCATCTTGATGAAGCTGGCCATGCGTCCTGGCTTGGCAAAGAGGAGTGGAGACAAAATGGTCTGAGGTAAGAAAAATGACTTGTGGGGCTAGAAGTCAAACACAGACAGGGTCAACTTGGTGGTCAGAAAAGAAAGAATGAACTGGCTGGAAAACAAAGCTCAGAAAAGAGAGTTGCCACATAGAAAATCTTGAAAATGTAGAGGAGGCACCACCCTGGAGTCAATTAAAGGTGCAGGAAGCTGAATGACAGTCAAAATGGACTTTACTGAAATAGAAAGGAACAGTTAGAAGGTTTCTTATAACCCTCATTGCATACCTTGGAAACATGATGGAGAGCATAAGTGGCCAAATGTCACAATGTCCAGAACTCCCTAAGTTCTGGAGTTGAAATCTGAGCCCAGATCCAAGCTTTTAATATCTAGTTGACAGTGTCACAGAAGGAACATGACACTGTTACCAGTGCTCAGGGTCTAGGAACTAGGTGTTCCCTGGTTCTAGGCCTCCTACCCAAACAACTGAAAATAAAGCTCCCACACATATGCAAAAGAAGCAGATCACTTTATTAGAGAGAAATGCACTGTCAAGATCAACTGGCCCACATGGCTGAGAGTATTCAGCAGCCCCAATTATTGTTTGGCACGTCCTCTTAGGGAGTGTAAGAGAAGGAGCTGGTTGCTAAGGGAAATGTTTTGGGTGGCTCTCTATTTTGATTGATGGAATACACCATATATTCATTTTTCCTGCATGTCCTTTCCCATAATGTGTCTGGTTTCAATCATATGCCTGCCCACTTGTATATAAACATAACATGGTAAATAGGATACTCCCTCTAAATTTCACTTGAAGGTCATTGTGTGTTTGGCATACTTCTTAAGTACCTTAAACGAGTTCAGGACAGATCAGGCCTTCTAGCCCTGTGCCTGACTACTTCAGGAGTAAACCTGAAACTGTCTAAGTCTGATTCTATCTAGGAGTGGGAAAAATCTGCATTATTGTTCAGAGGTCAGACTGTGCGTGGGCAGATGCAGGTGGGTGCTGAGGGGGTGCAGTGTTGTTAGCTGCACTGTGGAAGGGGGTCTGTGAAGGAGCTTCCGGATACATTAGTACAAAAGGGTGGTGACACACATAACCAAAACCAAATAGGGTCTCAGGCTAATCTGTGTCCTGTGCTTGCCTGCGTCTGTGCTTTGCCATCCCTGAGAAGCCTAGTAGGGATAGGGTTAAAAGACTACAGGAAGAGTAGACAGTGTCCTGTGGGTGACTAGACGGGAGATTAGTTTAAATTTCCATTGGCAAGGGAGTAAGGAAGATTTAATCTGTACGAGTTCAGTTCTTAGTTAGCGACTTCCTTTATTTTTAATACACGCTCTTGCTGTGTAGCCCAGGCTGGCCTCAAACTCGTTGGCCTCTTGTTTCTGTTTCTAGATTACTGGGATTGTGGGTGGACAGGATCCTGTCTGGCAGGACTGAACATTTTCATGTCATTTTTAACTAAAATAGTCCTTTGGGGGATGGATGATATGCAGTAAGCTTAGTCACCGGGCTCTTTCACTTCTTGTGTCCAAGATTCACACAGACTCTAGAGGGTGGAGGTACCAGCCGTGAGTTTCAAGTGACATTAAATGGAGGTCAAGGCACCCTAAAGAAACTTACAGAGCCATATGCCAATTTCCATGTTATCCTGGAACATGCCATCCTAGAAAAGGCCAAAGACAAACAATTACTACTGCACTGGGGGGTCCAAGGGCAGTTTCTGAAAGGAAGATAGTCCTAGCAGTTAGGGCTAGAGCAGAAGGGAACAGCAGGCTCAGAGACACCTGGGTGATCCCACTGATCCATTTATGAACAAACAACAACATGATTGAAAAGAGGGGCCCTGTCTAAAGAGGATATTGGAAAATACGGGAGAATTTTGACCTGGAACGTGATGTGCCTGGACCTGTGTTCTAAGCAGTATTTCTCTAGGAAGGCAGAATGGGGAACAGGAAAATCAAGTAGGAGAGGCTGCCCAGTGGGGCTTGGATGTTGGGAGGAAGGCTATCGAAGAGGAGGGAGCCCTGAATGAGCAGGAGTTTTAAGGGTAAAGTCTGTGAGCAGGGGGTTTCCATGGAAGCAAACAGGGGGGGTCACACGTTTCCATGACAGCAAATGGGGGGGGATGCCTTGACTTTATAGGATTAGCTAAAATTAGAGTGGCGAGGTGACCTTCTCTGAGGCACATAATCACAATGTCTAAGGCATATGATCACAATTGTTTTTCTTCTAAACTATATCTGAAACATTGTGGAAAATTTTCCCCGCCGATACCCAACCGATTCTCAATGCTTGCTGCCAGGGGAGATTGTCTCTATTTTCTATGAAGTATTTATTCTGTGATATTTCCTGAAGGCAGTTGCTAGGAGAGTTAACTGTGTTTTCTGCAAAATGCATATTTTGTGATATTTCCTGGAACCTGAGTTCAGCTGCCAGTCAAGATGGCTCTTTATTTCAAAATGGAGTTATACCTAGGCTAACCTAAACTCTTCATTCCCCCCTTTTCTTGTTATAAAGAGGCCAGTCTTGGGCTCTTACAGTCCATGGTCAGCCACAAACTGGTGATACTGGGTTCTCATTACCATCAACTGTATAGTCCTTAGTCTTCGCCTAATATAGCCTAACATTTGTTAAGCAAGCATGATCCAAAAATGACCTAAAGCATAAGATTCTGCCTTTGAGCTGTTATAATTCTGGCTTTGTACATCCAGGATTGTGATACTTGTTTCTGCTGCAGCTAAGCAGGTCCCCAAGATAATAGCTAATGTCAGGGAGCTCCCTTTGAGATAGCATTTCAGCCTGTTAGGTGGGATTTGGGGCCGAGGGTCTGGTCTTCTGAAACTCTTTGAGCGTTAACAATAGGACTGTTGGCATCAGGG
The DNA here is from genome assembly GCF_030254825.1 of Meriones unguiculatus. Taxonomy (NCBI): domain Eukaryota; kingdom Metazoa; phylum Chordata; class Mammalia; order Rodentia; family Muridae; genus Meriones; species Meriones unguiculatus. Next base: position 1,578,894 of record NW_026843706.1, on the reverse strand, counting down.
GCTAGGATGGCTGAAATGCCAGCCAAAGGCTGGGCAATGGGGCAGTCCTCAGAAGTGTCTGGTTAGGTGATCTACCTGAAGAGGCAGGGAGCAAACATTTCAGCTTCCAGCCAGTTCAAATCTTAGCTTGCAGTCTCAACCAGGTGAAAATCTACTGAGATAAATTCATACTAGAAACAGAAATTAAAATTTGTCTAGTAAATGGGAAAAGTAAGGAACCCCAAGACCAGGGAAAAGCTCATCTGGGGTCTGTTTGAGCTATGTCAGTTTTAGGTCTCATGACTTTTTGATTTCTTGAAACATATAAATTTTTAGTTTGCAAAAGGCAAAAATCTGAACTTCTGGAATCTTATAGCAACCTAAGCACAGCAATAGTGATGGGGGGTGGGGAGAAATATAAAATATCTCCCATTCTTAATATGCCTCAAATCATTTTTCTGTATCATTACAATTCACATTCATATACCTTAAAATATCTACTTATACCCTCCAATCTTTCTTCCATTTATCAACCCTGAAACATTTCCCAGACCAGACAGCACTCTTTAGATTCTCAAAACCTAAACTTCTATATCCTCAGACCCTACATATACTCCATTTGCTTTTTATCCAGCTATTCACCATAAGACATAGGTAATTGTCATGAAGCCTGTAGGCAAGGCAACCCTGCTTGCCTTTTTTAAATAAAAAACCTAATATCTGGTAGTTTTAAGAAACTAATAAATAAAAAAAATGAACTAACAATGGATCTAATTATCTGCTCTTTAGCTGCAAGGCTATCATTGGCTTATGTTAGCCATCAATGTAATCAGAGACCTGTGAAGGATAAACATGTTCCAATCCATGTACCAATCAAAATGACAGTGACAACTAGTCAGTCCATCACTCTAGGCAGCTGTTCCTGGCTCCTGTGGTCTCATGGCAGCATGATCAGGGCAGTCCAGTGACCAGGCACAGACTATAAGAGACTTTTTCCGTGGAGAAAGAAATGAGACAATAGCCTCACCTCGCCCTTAGCAATGTAAAACCCTGACTCTCCATGTGTCCACAGTTTTGTCCAGAGTTTAGGCTGGGCCCCAGCAGTGGGCCATTTGACACAGTTTCTCCCAGTGGTTAGCATACCATAATCCAGAGTCGCATCGTGCCCAAATTTTCTTGGAGACCTTGGGGGAGCTCCTGCCAGGATTTTGGGACTCTGTCATAATAAGCTTACACATGTTAAAATGCCATAGTCATCAGATCTCTGACAAGCTTGAGGACCGGCATATCTGAATTATTCTTCATCTCTCTTTTAATTATCTATTTTAAATTGCATCCTATGAAGCAGAATGTCATACTCTCTAATTCTGCCATATCCCTTAAATAAAAGTTTTAGAACCATATTTATCTCAAATAAATCTATATAGGCAAACTTTATAATTACCCATCCTAGATTTAACTTTAAAAGCATAAACAAAAGACTAAACAAAATTTATTCTTATAACTAACTGCAATTATTAGCATTACTTCAAATATCTTTCTGAACTAAAATCAAAGCAAAACTTTCAATCAGATGCAATATATAGAAGGGTTAGCAAATCCTGCTCATCCTATCATATTGCATTGAAACTGAACAGCAAAAAAGCAAAAGGACAAAAGTTTTGTTTAGCACTAAGTGGACAAATAAACAGAACTGGCAACCTTAGTGGAGATGGAGAATTCTGGCCATTTCAGACCTATCAACCAGAAGAAACATCATTAAATCATTTGCATAGTAACTGGCAACCAGCCATATATTTTCATAATACTTAACAATGACTTCCTTGGCTAACATGGAGTTGCAATAAAGAACATAAAAAGCGGGGAGTCAAGATGGCAGCGCAGGGAGAGCACTGTGTCTGAGAAGCAGGACAGCACTCTCCATGCAGCGACCAGGAGACTGAACTCTGGGCCCTGAAATCACAGTGGTCATGTTTCCCAGGTGAGGGGAGGCTCCCACGGTGTGGGAATCGGTGGGGTCCACTCTCGGCTGCCCAGCCAGAACCCTGAAGAGATCCTCGGTGGCGCGGGCTTTGGGTCTCCAGGCTGGTGCCTTAATCCTGCATGTCCCCATCACTCTCCCAGGCTGATCCATGGGCACAAGGGTGCCTGAGGCTGGGAGTCCCAGTCGTGGGGGGACCCCACGCGGAAGCAAGGTTGCGGGTCTGATCGCGGGTCACCCAGTCTTTCCCCAGAAGTTTTCTGGGACTGCGGTTGCCCGCCGCCTCACAGCTGAGCTCTTGCAGCATGCGAAGAGCTGCGCGCCCAGCTCAGTGGTACAGACAAGCTCCGTGCCCCAGTACAACAGGGACTGGGAACCCCTGTCCGGAGAGGACCCCACAGAGAAGGAAGAAACCGTGCTACTGGGGTCACCTAGGGAAAGTCTAGCAGACTGCAGATCGCAAACAGGCGAGTACGCCCAGCCATCACAGATCTGGGCCCAAACAGGGAGCACAGAGTGATTGGAAACTCAGCTCCTGTAGACTAGCAGGTGGGTGCATGCTCTGCCAGCCCAGAGGCCTGCTTTGTACCAGCTACTCCTTACAGACAGAATTGTGTGCCCCAAGACACCAGAGCAGTACTCACATGCCACAGATTACCTCTTGGGTTCTGGGGCACAGAGCCCCAACCTCAGACCTACAAAAGACTGGGAACCCTGAGATCAACCCCCAGATACTGCTCCAAGGGGGAACCAGTTATCCCTAACAAAACCGACCAAACCACGGGACACACAGGTTATAGCAGCTGATCACTAAATTTACAGCAAGAAACCCAGAAGGAGGGGAGCTGTCTCCAGGACTTCTCCCGGTGTGAGGAGAGCCCTCTTGACTAATCAGGACCACAGGTACCATACAGGTCTCTATGCCTGAGGTGAGCTGTAGCAACTCCTGAAAAACACTGGACATCCAGGGACTATACCCAAAAAGCTGGGAAGGCTTTCTTCAGGAAAAACCATCTTCATGCCAAAGGGATTCTCTCCACTACAAGAGTCCAGGAACAACCAGAAACTAAATTCAAACAACTAAGATAGCTCAGTGGGTAGAGGACAGCGTAAGAGTTCAACCAACACAAGCCAGAGCATTATGACATTTCCAGAACCCTGTTATCCAGGGGCAAATAGCCCAAGACACCCCAGCCTAAATGAAATTCAAGGAGACGACCTAACATCTATGCTCATGAGGATGATAACAGAGGAAACAAATACGAAAAGAAATAGAAGAAGCTGCAGCCAGTTTGTGGCCTTTAGAGAGGAAATGCTTAAATCACTGAATGAAATAAAAGAAACAGTGGATTGTTCAAACAAACAGCTGAAGGGATTGACGGAAAAACATGCAAATATAGTCAGACAGGGGAAAGAAACCAACAAAATAGCTCAAGACCTGAAGATAGAATTGGAAAAATTAAAAAAAAAAAATGGAAGAAATTGTGGAAAGAAAGAACTTATGGAAGAAAGCAGGAACTACAGAGGTTTGCATAACCAATAGGCTACAAGAAATGGAAGAAAGAATCTCAGGTGTGGAAGACACAATGGAAGAAATAGATGTATCTGTCAAAGAAAATTAAATCTAAAAAATTCCTGACACAGACCATCCAAGAAATTCAAGACAACATAAAAAGACAAAACCTAAAAATAATAGGAATAGAGGAAAAAGAAGATTCCCTGCACCAAGGCCCAGGAAATATTTTCAACAAAATCATTGAAAAAAATTTCCCCAACTTAAAGGAGAGGCCAATAAGAATACAAGAGGCCTATAGAACACCCAATAAATTAGACCAGAAAAGAAAATCCTCCCGCCACATAATAATCAAAACCGTAAGTATACAGAACAAAGAAAAAATACTAAAAGCTGCAAGAGAAAGTCCAAGTAACATATAATGGCAAACCCATTATAATTACACTTGACTTTTCAACAGAGACTATGTAAGCCAGAAGGGCCTGGACAGATATCATGCAGACCCTAAGAAAACACAGATGTCAGCCCAGGCTACTATACCCTGCAAAACTCTCAGTCATCATAGACGGAGAAAACAAGATATTCAATGACAAAAACAAACTTCAACAATACCTACATACAAATCCAGCATTACAGAAGACACTGGAAGGGAAAATACAACCCAAGAAAACTAGCTACATTTAAGAAAACACAGGAAATAAATAACCCCACTACTGTAATACAAAAAGCAACCAAGCACACAACCATATGACCACAGCCAACATCAAATTCAAAGGAACTAACAGCTACTGATCATTAATCTCTCTCAATAGCAATGGACTTAATTCTCCAATAAAAAGACACAGACTAACAGAATGGACGCATAAACAAAACAGAGCAATCTGTTGCATACAAGAAACACACCTAAGTCACAAAGATAGACATTACCTGAGGGTAAAGGAATGGAAGACAGCTTTTCAAGCAAATGGATGCAAGAAGCAAGCAGGAGTAGCCATTCTAATATCTGATAAAATAAACTTTCAACGAAAATTAATCAAAAGAGATGGGGAAGGACACTTCATACTCATCAAGGGAAAATTCCACCAAGAAGACATCACAATCCTGAACATCTATGCCCCAAATACAAGGACACCCACATTTGTGAAAGAAATATTGATAAAACTTAAACCACCCATAGATGCCCACACACTAATAGTGGGAGACTTCAACACCCAACTCTCAACAAAGGACAGATCAACAAAACAGAATTTAAACAAAGAAACAATATCTCTAACAGAGGTCATGAATCAAATGGACCTGACAGACATTTACAGAACCTTACACCCAAACACAAAAGAATTTACCTTCTTCTCAGCACCTCTTGGAACCTTCTCCAAAACAGACCACATAGTTTGTCACAAAGCAAGCCTCAACAAACACAGGAAGATTGAAATAATCCCCTGTATCCTGTCTGACCACCATGGAATAAAGCTGGACCTCAACAACAACAGAAATAGCAAAAAGCCTACACGCACATGGAAACTGAACAACTTGCTACTAAATGACAGCTGGGTCTTGGAAGAAATAAAAAATGAAATTAAAATCTTCCTAGAACTCAATGAAAATGAAGACACAACATACCCAAACTTGTGGGACACAATGAAAGCAATGCTAAGAGGAAAGTTCATAGCACTAAGTGCCTTCAAGAAGAAATTTGAGACAGCGCATTCAAGTAACTTAATGGCTCACTTAAAAACCCTAGAAAAAGAAGAAGCAGACACACCAAGAAGGAGCAGGCAGCTGGAAATAATCAAACTGAGGGCTGAAACCAATCAATTAGAAACAAATAAAACAATTCAAAGAATCAATGAAACCAAGAGCTGGTTCTTTGAGAAAATCAACAAGATAGACAAACCCTTAGCCAAGCTAACTAAAAGGCAGCAAGACACCATCCAAATCAACAAAATCAGAAATGAAAAGGGGGATATAACTACAGACACTGAGGAAATCCAAGCAATCATTAGGACTTACTTCAAAAGTCTATATGCAACAAAATTTGAAAATTTAAATGAAATGGACAATTTTCTTGATTAATTCCACTTACCAAAGCTAAATCAGGACCAGGTAAATTAATTAAATAGTCCTATATCCCCCAAAGAAATCGAAGCAGTCATCAAAAGTCTCCCATCCAATAAAAGCCCAGGACCAGATGGCTTCAGTGCAGAATTCTACCAGACCTTCAAAGAAGAGCTAACACCAATTCTCTTCAAACTATTCCACAAAATAGAAACAGAAGGAACATGACCAAACTCATTCTATGAAGCCACAGTCATCTTGGTACCTAAACCTCACAAAGACTCAACAAAGAAAGAGAATTTCAGGCCAATCTCCCTTATGAACATTGATGCAAAAATACTTAACAAAATACTTGCAAACCGAATACAAGAACACATCAAAGATATCATCCACTATGACCAAGTAGGCTTCATCCCAGGTATGCAGGGGTGGTTCAATATACTGAAATCCACTATGTAACTCACCATATTAACAAACTGAAAGAAAAAAAAACACATGAATATCTCCCTAGATGCTGAAAAAGCCTTTGACAAAATCCAACATCCATTCATGTTTAAAGTATTGGAGAGATCAGGGATACAAGGCACATATCTAAACATAGTAAAGGCAATATACAACAAACCTATAACCAACATCAAACTGAACGGAGAGAAACTTATAGCAATCCCACTGAAATCAGGGACAAGACAAGGCTGCCCACTCTATCCATATCTCTTCAACATAGTTTTAAAGTCCTTGCTAGAGCAATAAGACAATTGAAGGAGATCAAGAGGATACAAATTGGAAAGGAAGAAGTCAAATTATCACTATTTGCAGATGATATGATAGTATACGTGAGTGACCCCAAAAACTCTATCAGGGAACTCCTACAGCTGATAAACACCTTCAGCAAAGTGGCCAGATACAAAATTAACTCAAAAAAATTAGTAGCCCTCCTGTATACAAAAGACAGTAGGGCTGAGAAAGCAATTAGGGAAATAACACCCTTCCCAATAGCAACAAATGACATAAGGTACCTCAGAGTAACCCTAACCAAGGAAGTCAAAGACTTGTATAAAAAAAAAATTTCAAATCTCTGAAGAAAGAATTAGAAGAAGATTTGAGAAGATGGAAAGATCTCCCATGCTCATGACTTGGCAGGATTAACATAGTAAAAATGGCCATCTTACCAAAAGCAATCTACAGATTCAATGCAATTCCCATCAAATTACCAACACAATTCTTTACAGACCTGGAAAGAAAAATTCTCAACTTCATATGGAAAAACAAGAAACCCAGAATTGCTAAAAAAAATCCTGTACAATAAAAGATCTTCTGGAGGTATCTCCATCCCTGATCTTAAGTTGTACTATAGAGCAACAGTTTTAAAAACTGCATGGTACTGGCATAGAAACAGAATGGTAGAACAACTGAACCAAACAGAGGACCCAGAAATAAACCCACACACTTATTGATACCTGATCTTTGACAAAGACGTCAAAACCATACAATGGAAAAAAAGATAGCATCTTCAACAAATGGTGCTGGTCCAACTGGAGGTCTACATGTAGAAAAATGAAAATAGATCCATACTTATCACCCTGCACAAAACTGAAGTCCAAGTGGATCAAAGACCTCAACATAAAACCTGACACATTAAATCGGCTTGAAAAAAATGTGGGCAATGGATCAAAGACCTCAACATAAAACCTGACACATTAAATCGGCTTGAAAAAAATGTGGGCAATACCCTAGAACTCATTGGTACAGGAGAAAACTTCCTGAACAGAACACCAACAGCACAGGCTCTAAGAGCAACAATAAATAAATGGGACCTCATGAAACTGAAAAGCTTCTGCAAAGCAAAGGACACCATCATCAAAACAAAGCGACCGCCTACAGATTGGGAAAGAATCTTCACCAACCCTTTATCTGACAGAAGACTCATATCCAGTATATATAAAGAACTAAAGAAGCTGAAAAGCAGCAAACCAAGTAATCCACTTAAAAAATGGGGAACAGAGCTAAACAGAGAATTCTCTGTAGAGGAATACCAAATGGCAGAGAAGCACTTAAAGAAATGCTCAACCTCACTAGCCATTAGGGAAATGCAAATCAAAACAACCCTGAGATTTCACCTTACACCCATTAGAACGGCCAAGATCAAAAACTCAAGTGACAACACATGCTGGAGAGGTTGTGGAGAAAGGGGAACCCTTCTCCACTGCTGGTGGAATGTAAACTTGTACAACCACTCTGGAAATCAATCTGGCGCTTTCTCAGACAACTAGGAATAGCGCTTCCTCAAGATCCAGCCATACCACTCCTGGGCATATATCCAAAAGAGGCTCAAGTACACAAAAAGGACATTTGCTCAACCATGTTTGTAGCAGCTTTATTTGTAATAGCCAGAAGCTGGAAACAACCCAGATGTCCCTCAACTGAAGAATGGATGCAGAAGTTGTGGTACATCTATACAATGGAATATTACTCAGCAATGAAAAATAAGGAAATCATGAAAATTGCAGGTAAATGGTGGGATCTGGAAAGGATAATCCTGAGTGAGTTGTCCCAGAAGCAAAAAGACACACATGGTATATACTCACTCATGTAGACATACAACATAGGACAAACCCACTAAAACCTGTGCATCTAAAGAAACTAAGCAAGAGAGAGCACCGTAATTAAAATGTCCAATCCCCATCTGGAAAGGCAAAGAGGATGGACATCAGAAGAAGAAGAAAACAGGAAACAACCTAGGAACCTACCACAGAGGGCCTCTGAAAGCCTCTGCCCTACAGACTATCAAAGTAGATGCTGAGCCTGATGGGCAACTGTTGGGCAGAAAAATGGAATTTTATGTAAGAACTGGGAAATATTAAGAGGTGTAGAGGACAGGGTCTCCACAAACAGCAACAGAACGAGAAAATTTGAAAACAGGGAACTTCCCAGAGACTCATACTCCAACCAAGGACTATTCATGGAGATAACCTAGAACCCCTGCACAGATGTAGCCCATGGTAGCTCAGTCTCCATGTGGATTACATAGTAATGTGAAGAGAGACTTCCTCTGACATAATCTGATTGGCCTGCTCTTTGTTCACCTCCCCCTGGGGGGGAGCAGAGTTACCAGGTTATAGTAGAGGACAATGCAGCCACTTTTGATGTGAAATGATGGACTAAGATCAGAAAGGAGAGGAGAACCTCCCCTATCAGTGGAATTGGGGAGTGGCATGCATGCAGAAAGGAGAGGGAGGGTGGGATCGGGAGGGGAGGAGGGAGGGGCTTATGCGGGGATGCAGAATGAATAAAGTATAATTGATGAAAAATTTAAAAAAAAGAAAAAAAAAGAAAAGATAATTTAAGAACCTTAAATGACTTTCAAAAGTGGAGGAAAACATGGAGTTAGTCAATTTACATGGAGCATGTCTCGCCCCTGGGGGCAATGGTCGTCTGAACCTACTCAGACCTCGGACACCAACACTGCTAGTTCTAGAACTGATGCAGTATGTTACAACGAGGGAGTTAAGGCTTAGCATAATATTTCCTATAAGTCCACACCTGTTTGTTTATAACCCCCATTTTTATTCATTGTTAGCCAGATAGAGCCAAGTAATTGTGGTAATGATACTTGCTCTTTTACCCAATGCCGGAATGCTAGTGAATTTAGGTATGCCCTGGTTACTCGCATGCCTCGCTGGGTGCCTGTGCCCGTTGATGCCCCTCACGCTATGACTCTCTTCAGACAGAAAAGGGATCTTGGAACTACAGCCGCCATTGTTACTGCCATCTCATTGGCGGCTGTTGGAGCTACCACCGTGGCATTAGCTATGAGTCATACTATTCAGACTGCTCAGACCCTAAATAATCTTTTAGCCAATGTAGCTCATGCTTTAAATGTACAAAAAGGAATTAATGCTCAATTAAAAGGAGACTTGATGGTGTTCAATCAGAGGATTGACCTCATGCAGGAGCAAATTGATACTCTATGGCAAATCGCTCAACTTGGCTGTCAATGGAAATATGCTGGACTTTGTGTCACTAGCATACAACATGAGAATTTTTCCCGTGCTGCAAATCTGTCTAAACAATTATCTAGCTATATTTTAGGTAATTGGACTGAAGAATTCGATACTATGATGGAGCAGCTGAGAGTGGCCATTGTTATGGCAAATTCTACCAGAGTGGACGCAGGACTAGCCACAGGATTATCAACATGGATTGCTGCAGCCATGAATCATCTGAAGGAATGGGCGGGCATGGGAGCATTAGCAGGCCTTCTGGTGTTGGTCTCCTTGGTTTGCCTGTGGTGTATATGCAAGATTAGAGTCTCACAACAGCGTAATGCAGCCATGATCATTCAGGCCTATACAACCATTGAAGCAGGACAGTCTCCCCAAGCATAGTTGGCTACCATAAAATGCTAAAATGTTATGCTCAGGATGCGAGGCTAAGCACTGCACTCAGGGTCAGCCGCTTTGGACCCAGAGAAGAGCATTTCTGATTGCATGCGGGTTGATGCCCCAGGTCCCGCCTCTGAGAAAAAGGTATCAGAAGGGTTTGGTGCTCTTTGGGTGGATGACACCTAAATGAACATTGGTACAAAGTCCCAATTTATTTCTAATATCAGAGATCAGACCTCTACTCTTGCCTGATGTGTCTAAAACAAAAAGGGAGAACTGCAGAGAGCTGCGTAATGCCCTGCCTTAAAGATGGAGCTGGATTCTGCCTTCCACCTTCGCAATGGTGAGTACTCTCTGTCAGAAACAACTCCATATTTGGCTAAGGCTGAGGATCTGGCTTGCTTCTATGTATGTAGACCTATCTGAATTGCCCACGAGGCATGCTGGGGTTGGCTACCCAGAGGCTATTTAAGCTGTGGGCTGGCTTTACCCAGGGTCAGAAGATTGTTAAAGTTCCTGAATAAACTGCATTGAGAAGAACAACAACAACAACAAAAAGATCAGAAAGAAGTAGAGGAGGTCCTCCCCTTCCCCTATCAGTGGACTTGGGGAGGGGCATGCATGCAGAAAGGGGGGGAGGGTGGAACTGGGAGGGGAGGAAGGAGGGGAGGAGGAAGGGACTTATGGGTGTATACAAAAAGGAATAAAGTGTAATTAATAAAAGTTAAATAAAAAATTAAAAAAAGAAAAATATCAATTGTGTTAAAAAAATAGCAGAAGAAAACAGTGGAAAAATAAAAATGTCCCAATTTATGACGTTTTGTTGTTGTTGTTGTTGTTCTGTAGCTTTAAATCTTCATCAAAAGTGTTGGATTCAGAGTTTCCTGAATACTGTTTTCCTAGGCCAAGGGTACTTACATTTTGCTTAAGAGCAAACACTCTTATTTGCTTTGAGGTGAGTGCTGTGTTTTGTGTGGACACTTTACAGTGCTAAAAAACCCATAGGACAATCATCCTCAAACACAAAACATAAAATAACAATTAAAGGAAAAGAGGTCATGAACTTGAGAGAGAATGGGCAAGGGAGAGGTTGGGGAGAGGGAAGGGAAGGGGGAAATGAAGTAATTATATTTTAATTAAAAATTTAAAAAGGTATATAAATGGATGATGGGAGTATAGTATTTTTGTACTAGGTATGGAACTCACATCTTTGTACATGCTCCACTGGTTATGTGTATGTTTGTGCTGTAAGTAGCTTGTCAGTGCTGCAGAATGGAGTTTAGAGTTTACTTTGGGGTGACTGGTATGCCCTAGTAATGCTAAGTTTACTCCTTTTCATAATTTTCTTTGTCTTCCATCTTCCTTTGCTTTCTGGAGCACTAAACTCAGATAAAAGTTTGAACTCACGTAGACCAGGGGATTGTAACTTGTTGCTTACACAAACAGAACTTTCTCAGGGGCAGGAGTCCTTTTCTGCTCAGATACACCACAAAAAAAGCAGTCTCTGAGACTTTGGAATGGATAAGCAGAAGGCCCATGAATAGGAGAGAATGCAGGGGCTGTCTGCTCACTGATGTGTGCTAGGAGGCAAGTTGTTAGGATCCTGGAGTGAATGACAGCAACAGGGACCTCACTTTGGATCACTGCTCAGGCCCAAAGCCCTCCAATCCAATGACTTTCTAGCTAGTGTATTTCCTGGGTGTCTAGGACTTCCTGAGGCCTTTGCTATGGCTTCTCAGGCAGTACTGCCAGGCTCTTATGGTCAGGTGTGCATAGTGCACATTATCCTGCCTCCTGTGATGCTTATCTCCTCATTTATCCTGCCTGGGTCCCACAGCCTTTCTAGGGCTGTGCATCTAAGAGCCAAGGAAAAGATCAATTTTCCTTAGATGTGGTTGAAGCGAGTTTTTGTTGTTGCTGTTTTTTTTGACCAGTAGATGGTGATATTGCTCCTTGCTGGTGCCTGCTACCTGCTTTCTCCCAACCCCGCCCTTTGTACTTTAAAAAAAAAAATGCCAGGGAGCTTCTTTTCCTCCTCCCCCTCTGATTTTCCCCTTTCCTTTCTTTCTTTCTTTCTTTCTTTCTTTCTTTCTTTCTTTCTTTCTTTCTTTCTTTCTTTCTTTCTTTCTTTCTTTCTTTCTTTCTTTCTTTCTTTCTTTCTTTCTCTCTCTCTCTTTCTCTCTCTCTCTCTCTCTCTCTCTCCTTCCTTTCTTTCTTTTTTTCTTCTTCTTTTTTTCCTTCTTTCTCCCTTAAATGCTATTCCATGAGGTGTTCAGAATTCTTTAACTATGCAGTATCCATTGTCTGGGTAACTCCAACTACTTAAATTTTTTTCTTTATTGAATGTGCTCTTATTAGAGCTGTCTTGCCATGTAATGATCTAGTTTTGTATTGAGACCACATACTGTTTGATTCATAGATGACAGTTAACATCACTGTGAAAAATTGGAATCCAGATGTGTCCAGTCACCATAGCCATAGTATATTATACATTTCTTTACAAGATTTTTATCCTTAATGGCACATTTTAGTTTTTCTTGAACTGTATTTTCATACTTAGAAGTCAATCTTGAATGTATTTATTGTGTTGTTTGTTCTTTCATTGTGTACTATGTGCTGTTAACACAAAACATAAATGTCCCCTCAAACAGAAGAGAAAGTTTAGTGTGGAGATGAGTAGCCCAGGCCCTGGAACACAGATTTCAGTTATATGTATATGAGGTAGGTGGTCAGATATGAGTGAGAAGTCTTGGAAAGAAGTCGTCTGCAGAAGCTTATTGATTGTTTAAAACCCTGCAGAGCCTGATGGTGTGTGTGTGATGCCTGCCTTCATCCCAGCAGTGGTAGGCAGATTTCTGTGTGTTGGACAACCTGCTGTACATGGTGAATTCTGGGATAGCCAAGGCTGCAAAGAGAAATCTTTTATCAGATAAACAAATCCAGGCCTCTTCAATGATGTGAAGAGGCTGGACTGTTGCAGTTCCAGGACCTAATTACAATTTGGGTGACATTTATCCTACTAAACAGCCTTTTCTTTTCCCTCTCTCTGTCAGACCTAACATCCTGAAAAACAGATAAGACATTTAGGAATGTATTAATTTAACAAAACCCAAGTTTCCCAGTGACCAAAGCACCAAAAGTGTCAGGTGGCAGCCAAGGTCTACAACAGGGTTCTCTTGATCTTACTCTTACCTGCTTACCTGATGTACTCTCTGATATATTTGGAAAAGTGTCTTTATTTCTGGACTTCTTGTTCTGTCACTATAAAATGTTTATCATATTGCTATGTCATTGGGACGTGGTATTTTGGGGAGCTCTAAATCTGTGTTTCTGTGCCAATGATAACTCATGTTTGGCTCCAGAATAAATGAAATCTTTTATCACTTTGAAGGGAAACTTGTTTCTTTCTTTGACAGTGGTTCCAATGAGGGAATTGGAAGCTCTGCTTTAGGCTTCAAATACTGTTCTTAGCCTTTGAGATTTACCTAATACTTATAAGGTTGATGAACCACGTCTGTTGACTAGAGCTCTATTTAAGAGTTATGATAGCCCAAGATAATTTGGATTTGGTCCTGTAACATTCCAACTGTCCACAGCCTTGTAGAATGTTTAAAGTAGTTGTGGCTTTTTTCATGAGAACTTCAGTTCACACCATTTATCATTTCTTAGAGTAGAAAGGTTGAAAATACTTTAAAAACAAAAGTGCATGTTAAATACAAGGAAGTTCATATTGCATAGTGTTTTGTAGTTTTTTAAAATGAGATTTTGTTGTTGTTTTAATACACCGTCACACTATGTATACCTTGCTGGCCTGAAACTCATATGTAGAACAGGCTGCCCTTGAATTCCTGAGTTCTGGGAATAATAAAGTCATTTACCACCATGTCCTGCTTATATGTCTTTTTAAGCACAGTTGTTTGTCTTTATTCATTTCTTTACTTCGGTAAGTCTATTATAGAAAAGTAGTTGAACATCGATTGATCACGGGTCAGTCAGGCCTGAGACACTGGGCAGCGCCTTTCTGAAGGGACATGGGATGGCTTCCTTCTCCCTTGGCAGACTGAAAGAAAGACCGGTTCAGATCCCTGAATCTGAAGTTGTGGAGAAGGGAAGTAAGAGGTATCCAGTGCTGTAAATCACAAGATGATAGAGAAGTGTGTGGGAACTCTGAAGTGGGTACAATCAGACAGAGAGGGGCTGTGTCTTAGAAATCAGTGTGTCCCTGGCACCATCCACTGTGCTCCTGTTAGACCTTGGAGATATAAGGGAGATGTTGGACATCTCATGCCAGGCCAGAGCCATATGTACAGCAGTTCTCTAAAGATATCCTGGCCTGCAGGCCCAAGTGAGTAGACCACACTGTGTCTCTTCTTACCCTGCCCTTTCTCTCCCCAGCACATAGCTTTTCTCTGTTCCCTCTGCCCCTGCCTTGGGGCATTAATCCTGCCTCGGATGTTTAGGGTCAGTAAGTAAGGGTGGATATCAGGAGAGCCTGGTCTACATTCCCATCCCTGTGCATTTCCTCTCTCTCTAATCAGGCTGGGGTAGGAAGTGGGCCTGGCTGCCAGTTTGGGTGATTTGGTTCCACAGAGCCCATGAAGTGTTGTCTGTACAACTTGGATTTTTAGTCAGTCCCAAGGGCTTCCTGATTCCTCCCTGACTCCCTGACTCCTTTCCAAGGAAGACTGGGTAGTACCTGAATCTTTTCAGTGCCTGTTTTCTCCTTCCTTGCTGAGCTCTCCCTTTTGACCTGAGCCTGGATGTGGAGCAGAGAGTACAGATGGGATGAGTCTCACAAGCCCCCATTTGTTACTCCACTTACCCCTCAGCCCCTCCTCAACATATACTCAGAATTTTTGGTGTGTGAGGTTCCAATATTCAGGGCAGAGCCACCTTGCATGTGCATGCATCATGGAGAAACAACCAGTGGAGAAGCCAACTTCAGAGTATCTCAAGTTCCAGGAAACTCACAGCTCTTGTCTTTGAGCCAGAGAAATGCCAGACCCAGAGCACCTGTGCCTGCTGGTGAGACTTTGGGGTCTGAAAGCAGTGAGGAAAGATGGTGAGAGGAAAGATTCCACAGGTTCTATTCCTTTGGGGGATTGCAGCTTTGTGTCTTACGCTTCCCTCTGTAGGTAAGCAGGGGATCCACAGGAGACTGGGTGTCCACAGCGCTGGCTTCAGGCCACATTATGAAGTGAAGAGAATTTGGGGATCCATGAGTATAAATATTAGGACAATCCAACTTCAGAGGCTAGTTTTCGCTCACCAGAAATTTTACTGGTAAGCCTTGTTCAAACACTGAGCTCCTTCCAGGATCTAGCCATGGTGATAGTCCTGCCAGCATTGTCCCGGGGCCACAATCTTAGGGACTCATAACAACTTTATGCTGTCTCTGGGCTGAAGTAAGGCAGAAATAGAGCTGCCAGCAGAAGGTATTGCTGCCTCATTTAAGACCCTACCAGTCCCTTTCCACATGGCTGTCAAGTGTACATGCTGTGTCCTCTCTCTCTCTCTCTCTCTCTCTCTCTCTCTCTCTCTCTGTCTGAGCATGTGTCTCCTGTGTGTTTGTGTGTGTTTGTCTGTTTGTGTTTCAGGGGATCAGAAACTACCTCTATGTCTGCCCTTCCCAGCTGGAGAGAGGCTATATCCAGCACCAGTAACACTGGGTTGCCAACAGGTAAAGCTTTCTCAGCTCTCAGAAATGCCAGCCCCAGCTAGACCCTGAGCCGACTGTCAAAGTTAACCTGAGAGTTCAACTCCTGTGCCAACTCCTGTCCTGCACCTCACAGAGAGAGGGAACCTCCTTCATGTTCAAGGTTCTTTCCCAGTCTTGTCATGGGACAGGGGGCAGTAGCAGGTGTAAGGACAAAGAGCAAGTGTGGATGGAGTAGAGAGTAGGCCAGGACACTGATGATAGACAGCCTTTCTTTTCTTCCGTGTCTGCTGGGCTAGTGTCTGATGTCACAGAAGGAAACAGAGGAACTGAAGGAACAACTAGGTATGACTGACCTGGGGTAGGAAAGACAGGGGAGATGAGGCCAGAGGAGGAGCTCAGTGTTTGGGTGTAGGTGATTGTGGTGGCCTGGAGGGGGGCACTCCTGGGGGAGGTGACATCAAGCAGGCCAGGCAGGGAGTCCTCTGTGCATTCACTGCTGGGACTTGCACCATCAGGCTCTGCCCTCTAGTGTGTTGGGCAGAGGAATTACCAGATTCCCTTCTCTGTGGGCATTTAGATGTTCCTCCTTTGCTTACCCCTGAAGTCCTGGCAGCTGCATCTTGTAGGGTGTTTGTTGTCACATGTTTTTTTTTTTTTGTTTGTTTGTTTGTTTGTCTTACAGATAGGGATGACAGTGCTGTGGCCTAGCGTCTGAGGACTGACTGTCCACACTGTTCTCCTGTAGAAGACATTTCCATATAGAGCTTAGTGATGGGTGGGGGAGTCTGTCCTGAGGTTCCTTGGATGGGGGCTGGAGGGCAGTGAGGTGGCTGGTAGATCCCTTGGAACAGAGAATGGGGCTCAGGCCAGTGGGTTCCTGTGTGTCTGTGTCTGGAATCAGCCTTTGTACCACTGCATGTCAGCTGTCATGCAGGCGCACAACAAAAAGTTCCAGGATCATTGAAGTGAGTGTTCTGCTATCTGCAGCCCTTCACACACTCCTGAATGCCCCGGAAGCCAAGCCTGGCCTGACTCTGGTTTTGCCTGACAGGGTGGACCCACAGTTCCTGTAGAAGAGGCCAGACGACTGCCCATGGATCCGTTTACCCTAGAGCAGTGGCTCTCACCTTCCTAAAGCCTCAGCCCCTTAATACACTTCCTCATGTTGTGTTAACTCCCAACCATAAAATTATCTTGTTGCTAGTTTGTAACTGTAGTTTTGCCACTGTTATGAATTGTAATATAAATCTCTGATATGTGAGCCTGTGGGAGCTGCTACCACAGACTGAGAACCACTGCTCTACAGCCAGAGGTGACCGATGCCCCTGCTTTTGCTCCTGGCTGCCCCTTCTGACACCTGTTTGACATGAGGTAGTTTTTCCCTATGTTCTTCTCTTTCTCTTTTGATGGGTGATGAGGAACAGCAATAGGATGGAAACTGTGCTTATCCCTCTAAGGATAACTGTGCTCATTCACACTCTACCTTCCCCAAATACAGTTCTCATGTATGAACTTTTCAAAAAGTAAATAAAAATAAAGTATTTTACAGAAATGAGGAAACAAAAAGAGGAGTAGTCCTGAGTGGGATGTGGGCCCCCTTCTAAGAAGGCACCATGTACCCTAGCTTAGCCAGGTGAGCTACAGGGTCTGGGTTCTTAGGTACCAGGCCTGACATAGTCTCTGCCCCTACCCTGACTGCTGCCTTCTCTGGGACAGTCTCTTAAAACCCAGTTTTGTCTCCTGTCCCCTGCATTCAGCATTCCTTTCTCCTTTCGTGGTCTTCCCTCATCCTGGTCTCTGACTTTCTGGATCATTCTCTCCCTGGGGGGCACTGCACTCAAGGAGGACTGGCCTAGAATTTGCACTTAATCTTTGGGCTCCTGCATAGCCCTCCCCTTTGAAATGAGTTGAGAAGTCTCCTAATTTGCCTCTGGACCATTTCAGTCAAGGGGTAGAGGTCAAGATCACATCTGCATGATTGGTAGAGTAAGTCAAGAGCACAGAAAAGTGCCTGTTTTTCTCTAGGTTTGTGGTGAAGTGAGTCTTCAGTGGTTCTGTGGGTCATCAGGGGGAAGCTTCCCATGGCAGCAGAAGTGAGGGTCTGGGACCCAAACCACCACATTTTCCAGGTCCTGGCCTGAAAAGTGCCCTCATCTGGTCCCCATTAGAAAAGTTCTGGTTTAAAAAAGTTTGGGTTACCTGTCTGAGAGTGAGTTGTGGAGAGGGAGGGGACATAAGGGGTCAGTAGGGGAGAGGGAGAGGCTCCAGTGCTATGACACTTGTGTGGAGGTCAGAGTACAACTATTTTGGAGTTAGTTCTCTCCATTTATTTTATTTGAAGGAAGGTATCCTGTGTTTCTGTTTCTGTACTTTGTGTGCCTGCCCAACTGGCCCTGGAGCTTCTGGGGTCTTCTCCTACTTTTTTCTCCCATCCTACTCTAGGAAATCTGGGTTTACAGGTAGGTATTATCAGGTGCAGATGTTTTGAAGATTTATGTTTAATCACTTGTATATGGGGGGCTTAGGAGTGTGGGTTTACAGGTGAGTGAGGGTTGTGTTGGAGAACAGAGTCATTGGATTCCCCCTGAAGCCAGAGTTTACAGGAAATTGTGAGCTTCCTGTCATAGGGATACCTCAGGCTTCTGCCAGCACACACACACACACACACACACACACACACACACACACACACACTTAAAATAGCAAAAATTCAGCCTCTTTATTAAAAAAAATGATAGAATGGAGAATGATCAAGGAAAACTGACTTCTAGCTTTCACTGGCGTATTCTCACATGCATCAATGCAACACACACACACACACACACACACACACAGAACAAAATGAGCAATCCAGTGCTGAGAATGTAACTCAGTTACGAGAGTGCTTGCCTTAGATGCAAGGAGGCCCTGAGTGTGTCCCCCAGAACTTCATAATCCACCTGTGGAGACACAGACCTGTAATCTCAGCACTCAGCAAAAAGAAGCAGGAGAATCAGAAGTTCAGACTCATCCTCATACTCTGTCATGAGGAGATGGGGCATTCTATATGGGTAACATGCTCTCCTTCCACCTGCGTGAGGCCAGGTATTTATCTTTTGCCTGGTGCTGTTAACTATTACCATGTCATCAGGGAACATGTCCAGCTTAGTCCAATGGAAGGGAACCATTTTCCCTCTATATTTAGAAATGCACCCACTGTATCTTGCATAGATACTCTGTAAACATCTTGTTCCCTCATGATGTCCTGTTCACTTTAATATCTGCATGCTTTGAGGTAATTTTGTGGCCTTTCATTTTCTGCTGTTGCCTATGGCTTTAACATTCTTTTTCTTTTAAAATTCAATTTATGCATTTATTTAGTTGTTTTACAGCCTAGCCTCACATAGCCTAAGCTGGCCTCAAACATACTCTGTAGCCCAAAATAACCTTGAACTTTTGATTGCCCCTGCATTTACCTCCCATTTTCTGAGATTACAGGCATGTGTTAACATGCCCACCCTATTTACCTGTTTTTTTTTTCCTTTATCTCACCAAAACTTTTACCACTTTCATTCGTTGTCCAAGCAAACAATTTCTTACTTTTTGTTTGTTGGTTGACACACAGACTTTAACTCTGTTTCCCAAGACCCACAATACTTGTGTTCAGGAGCTCAAAAATATTTGTCAATTCCACAACTACTTACATGTAGAGGTGTTCTGTGGTATTCACCAGAGAAGACTGCTTGGACATAGGTTCAAGCCAACACAAAGTCTTTATTAGCCAGCTGGCATCTACACTGAATATATGGGTCTCAGTTTAGCACTGAGATTTTCTAAGGGTGAGCTTTTAAGCTCAAAAACCATATTCTGCCCCGATAGTGTTGGCACACACCTTTAATCCCAACACTCAGGAAGCAGAGGCAGGCATATCTCTGAGTTTGAGGACAGCTGCCTGGTCTACAGAGTGACTTCCAGGAGAGCCAGGACTACACAGAGAAACCCTGTCTCAAAAAAAAAAAAAAAAAAAAAACCCAACCAAAACAAAAGTATTCTAGGTTGACATACTTCAGTTAACAAAAATAGCTAGCCAGAAGCAGAACTACAGAAGCCAAAAAAGCAAGGTTAGTACATTTAGAGATTTTCCAGAAACATGGACTTTGATGGATTAAGCCCTTTGTTTCATGTTTGTCAGGTGGTGCTGTCTATGAGCTGAGTTTTACAGCCTAAATGGTACTTCCACCATGACATCAATTGTGCTATTGTCTGGGGGCCTACTAAATTCTCAGGTCCTGTTACATTCCTTGCTGATCTTAGGGCATGAGTCACATTGTGAAATCATCCCTTGATAAGGAAAGTGCTCTAGCAAGCATCTTGGAATACCTCAAAATGCCCCACCCTGCTGCCCCGACCCTCTGGACCTAGTTATTCGTGGGGGCGAAGGGGGTCAATCCTGAAAAAGATGGGCGAGAGAGAGAAAGGACACAAGTAGACGGTTACAGGTCAAGTGTCAGCCTTATTGAGCTTTGGTGTTTCTTTTAAAGAACGCTCTGGCAGGGCGGGGGAGAGGGGCGAGAAAAGGGGAGTAGTAGTGGAAAAATACCAAGGCCCTTGGTGGGGAGGTGGGAAGTTCCCAAGGCTAAGAAGGTGGGTTAAAGAGTTACAAGGCCCAAAGATACCATCTGTGGTCATGGATGTGTCCTAAAGCAAACAGTTTTGGGAACAATGGGTCGTAAGTAACTATGGCCTGCTTACCTCCGGTGCTTATCTGGCGGGCCAGGCTCTTAGGGAGGGTCCCAGGGCTTAGTTCCCAACACCCTGCTAAGGATCTTAGTCCAGCAGTGATCTTCAATTATATTTGGATACCCCTCCCCCCATATGATATTTAAGTACTGTATTTTCCTTCTTGTGATAGGACCATTTAAGTATCCCTGATTCCCTGAATGTTGGGATCCATAAGCAGGCATCTCAATGGTCCCCAGGGGACCTGACAAAAGGGACATCAGGCATCTGTGAGGCCACCTGTGGAGCACCTGAGACCACCTGCACATGTTCTGGGTCACATTATTAGAGAATTTGTACTACCTACTCTCTCTCTCTCTCTCTCTCTCTCTCTCTCTCTCTCTCTCTCCCTCTCTCTCTCTCTCTTCTACCCTGCCGGGAGATAGTCTCTGTGAACCCCCTCCCCCTTCCCTTAAGAAAACCTCCCATGTGGAACCATTCGCATGGCGTGAGTTATGAACTAGCTGTGTAACTCCACTGCACAATCCTAACATTGGTACACTGGCCGAATAACTGCTTTCAGAGGCTATGCTGCATGGTGGATGCTCTCAGCGCTTGTGTATGGACTACTGGTTCTAACTCCTGGTCTTTCACCTAAATCCTTGCCTCTCCCTGACTACCTACTTACTCCCTTACTCTGTCATCTCCATTCTCTTCTATGGAACTCACTGACCACTGTTTACCACAGTCACACACTAACTCCTGTCCAATCCCGTCCCTGCAAGCTACTGGGGCCGTGTCAAAAATGCCAACATGAGGGACATTGGAGTGTTGACTGCTACCGTTTCTCCCAGGATATGGGGGCATTACTCCCAGATTGCCCTCTGGCCGATATTCTAGGCTTGGCTACAGAAGAATGAAGGTGCCCAGGTTCCCTTGACCTGACCACTGCCATCACTAGCAGGGAGCCATGGGTAATCATCATGGTATTAGAGCGGCCCATCTCCTTGCATGTGAACACTGGAGCCACTTACTCAGTCCTGAGGAGTATTGAGGACCAACCTCTCCTTCAAGTTCCCCTATTGTCAGAGTAGGGGGACAGCCTTGCCAACCTTGCTGGACTCCACCACTCAATTGTATTTTCAGGGGTGTTCCCTTGACTCATTCCTTTTTATTGATGCCAACTTGTCCAGTCCCCTTACTGGGAAGGTACTTTTTAGCCAAAGTGAGAGCCTCTATCTCTTTTACCCACCCATTTGCCAGACACAAAGCTCACCAGCTTCCTCTCTCCTTCTCCTAGCTACCTTACCTACCAGTTGTGACGCATCTCTTCCTTTATCAGTCTCTCAAGTGGACACATGAGTCTGTGATGTCCAAAATCCCTCTGTCTCTAGGCACCATCCCCCTGTGGTCATTCGGCTACAGGATCCCACACGGTATATCACCGCAGCTCAATACCCACTTCCTCTCGAGAGTCTCAGGAGACTTAAGCCTATTATCACTGATTTTCTAAGAAAAAAAAAAAAGAAAAGAAAAGAAACTCCTTTGTCCCACTTCCTCTTCATTTAACACCCCATATACTTGCAGTTACAAAGTCCAATGGAACCTACCACCTGGTTTAAGCCCTCCAGCTTCTCAATTCTGCAGCTGTCCCCCTCCACCCTGTAGTAGCTAACCCCTATATTCTCCTCTCCAATATCCCCTCAGGTACCTCCCATTTCTCAGTTCTGGATCTCAGGGATGCATTCTTCTCTATCCCTCTGGACGCCCAGTCATGACATATCTTTGCTTCACCTGGACTGACCCTGACACACTTGTTTCAACCCAGTTTACCTGGACTTTCCTACCCAAGGGATTCTGGGACAGCTCACACTTCTTTGGCCAGGCCCCAACCTCTGATCTCTCCTTATCTCTCCCTAAATCTAAACTTATGCAGTATATAGATTACCTTCTCCTCTGCAGCCTACCTGTATGAGCTAGCCAAACTAATACTTCTGCTCTTCTAAATTTCCTGTCCAGCAGGAGCCATTGGGTCTCACACTCCAAGGTCTAATTGTCCAACTCTGAGGTCACCTCCCTGGGACTAACAATAACCCCAACCCACAAGGGCATCACGCTAGATAGAAAAGACCTAATACAGTCTCTGGCAGTTCCCTCCACTAAAGAAATTTTATTGTTTTTTTGGGAATGGCTGGTTTCTTATGGTTCTGGGTCCCTTCCTTTTCCCTTCTTGCCTGCCCCTTATATGAGGCAGCCTTAGGCCCTTTCCATGAACCCCTTCTTAAACCTGTTACTAAGCCCTTTTGGAGGCTCCAACAGGCTCCTCTTGAGGCCCCAGCACCACATCTCCCAGACATAAACAGTCTCTTCTCTCTCTACCTAACAAAAAGAGAGGGATATGACCTTGGAGCCCTGGCTCACCAACTGGGACCCTTCTTTGCACCTGTATCTTACTTATCAAAAAATTAGACCTGACAATCCAGGGGTGGGCACCCTGCATTTGCACCTTAGCAGGTGTGGAGCTGTTTATTCAATAGTCCATTAAACTAATTTTTGGGTCACCTATTACTGTCTCCTCATAATCTGTCTCACTTTCTAACGTATAAAGGTTTATAAACTCTACCTCCCTCCAGGGTTCTTTCCCTCTAGGTGGTGTTAATTGAAGACTCTTACTTTCCAACCATGCTCACCTCTTAATATTTTAAACATTCTTTCTTGACCTAGCTCTGATGACTCCCCATCTCATTTGTGCACTGAAACTTTAGAGGAAATATTGCCCCACCCCTCACACATACAGGAGGGACCATTGCCTCAGGCTGTCTATACCTGGTATACAGATGGCAGATCCTTTGTACACTAGGGAGCTCAAAAAGCAGGCTATGACATAGTGTCGGATACTGAGATGGTTGAGGCACAAGCCCTCCCTGCCCACACTGAAAGAATCAGACTAACTTTGTAACCTATGTTTCTTTTAATTGCCTTATAACTTATATTTGCAAGTTTTAGGCCCATGTTAATTAAAGCCTCTTAGTGCTCCTGTCCCCTCCAAGTCTTTCTATTTCCCCCTCTTTCATAAGATTCCCTGCACTCTGCCCAAAGTTTGGTTATGAGTCTCAGCATCTGCTTTGATACACTGCTGGCTACAGTCTTTCAGAAGCCCTCTGTGGTAGGCTCCTGTCCTGTTTCCTGTTTTCTTCTTCTTCCCATGTCCACCCTATTTGTCTTTCTGAGTGAGGACTGATCATCTTACCCAGGGTCCTCCTCCCTACTTATCTTCTTTTGATTTACAGATTTTAGTATGTTTATCTTATACTCACTTATAAGTGAGTATGTCCCATGAGTGCCTTTTTGCTTCTGGAATACCTCATTCAGGATGATCTTTACTAGATCCCACCATTAGCCTGCAGATTTCATTATTTCCTTGTTTTTAATTGCTGAGTAGTGTTCCATTGTGTAAATTACCACAATCTGTACCCATTCCTCTGTTGAGGGACATCTAGATTGTTTAGTGATTCTGACTATTACAAATAAAGCTGCTATGGACATGGTTGAAAAAATGCCATGGTTTTATACTTGAGCATCTCTTAGAGATATTTCCAGGAATGATAGAGCTGGATCTTTAGTTAGCCCTATTCTTTATTATCTGAGAAAGCACCAGATTGATTTCCAAAGTGACTTCCCAAGTTTACATTCTACCAGCAATGGAGGAGGTTCCCCTTTCTGCACATCCTCTCCAGCATGTGTTGTCACTTGAGTTTTGGATCTTAGCCATTCTGATGAGTGTAAGGTGAAATCTCAGTGTTGGTTTAATTTGCATTTCATTGATGACTAAGGAGGTTGATCTTTTCTTTCAGTGTTTCTCTGCCATTCAGTATTCCTCTTTGAGAATTCTGTTTAGCTCTGTACTCCATTTTTAAATTGGATTAATTGATTTGTTGCTTTTTAACTTCTTTATTTCTTTATATATTCTGGATATTAGCCCTCTGTCAGATATAGGGTTGGTGAAGATCCTTTCCCAGTTTGTAGGCTGTCATTTTGTGCTGATGACAGTGTCCTTTGTTTATCAAAGCTTTTCAGTTTCATGAGGTCCCATTTGCTGAATGTTGATCTTAGAACCTGTGCTGTTGGTGCTCTCTTCAGAAAGTTGTCTCTTTGCCAACGAGTCCTAGGTTCTTCCCCACTTATTCTTCTAAACAAATTAGTGTGTCTGGATTTATGTTGAAGTCTTTGATCCACTTGGACTTTAGTTTTGTGCAGGGTGAGAAATACGGATATATTTTCATTTGGGGGCATGTCGACATCCAGTTAGACCAGCATGTTGAAGATGTTGTCTTTTTGCCATTGTGTGGTTTTGCCTTCTTTGTTAAAAATCAAGTATCCTTAGGTGTATGGGTTTATTTCTGGTTCTTCTATTCGGTTCCAATGATCCAAAATTCTGTTTCTGTGCCAGTACCATACAGTTATTTTTACTATTGCTCTGTAGTACAGCTTGAGATCAGGGATGGAGATACTTCAGGATGATCTGTTGCGGTACAGGATCATTTTGGCAATTCTGGGTTTTTTATTTTTCCACATGAAATTGAGAATCTTTCCATCAATGTCTGTAAAGAACTGTATTGGTATTTTGATGGGAATTGTATTGAATCTGTAGATAGCTTTGGGCAGGATGGCCATTTTCACTATGTTATTCCTACCGATCCAAGAGTACAGGAGATCTTTAAATCTCATGTTATCTTCAAAGTCTGGGCACAGGGGTCTTTTCTGAGACTGATACTCCAACCAGGGACCACTCATGGAGATAAACTAGAACACCTTCTCTGATGTAGACCATGGCAGCTAAGTATTTTAGTGGGTTCCCTAGAAAGGTGAACAGGGACTGTCTCTGACATGAACTCCATGGCTGGCTCTTCGATCACTAAGTGCTCTTGCAGCAGACCCTGGTCTGATTCTCAGCACCCAAACAGCAGATTATAACTGGTGGTAACTGGTTCTAGGGGGTGTAACACCTCTTCTAGGCATCATGGGTACTAAGCACATATACATACAAGGAGACAAATGCTTCTACATGTAAAATAAAGACATCTATGTTTTTTAAAACAGAATATTCTTGTTGGGCACAATGGCCCATGCATTTAATCCCAGAACTCTGTTAGTTTGAGACCAGCCTTGTGTATGTAATGAGTTATGGGACAGTCAGGGCTACAAAGAGACTGTCTGAAAAGAAAAGGAAAGAAAAAGAGAAAGGAAGGAAGGGAAAGGAAAGGAAAGGGAAAGGCTTCTCTTAATTTCTAGCACATGGTGATCTTTTGGTTCACACTCCATTTCTACCTGATGATCACTTTTTCCACAAATTACTGGGACAGCTCTCTGGAATCTCTAAAAGCTAGGCTAAATACTCTGATATCTATATGATGAGTTATTTATATTGGTTGTCAATATGATCACAGTACACATATAAGATCACCATGAGGCAAGATGCAGCCTGGATCATAAAAAAGCATTTCAGGAAAATATCTACTGTTTTTCTGACTGATTGAGACTAGAAATTTCAAAGAAATTTCAACCAACTAGTTGAGCATGAATTCTAGAAGTTAAGAAGCAGAGACCACAAGTGCAAAGCCAACCTATATCTGTACAATGAGATCCAGGACTGCCAGGACTACATATTGAGATCCTGTCTCAAAAAGAAAAAACTAGTCAATCACGGTGATACACATATTTAATCCCATTATGAAGGAGGCAGAAGCAGGCAGATCTCTATGAGTTAGAAGCCAGCCTGGTCTGTACAGTGAGTTCCGGGACAGCCAGACCTATCCAGTAAGACTCCATGTATAATAAGGTACAGACACACACACACACACACACACACACACACACACACACACACAACCACATATACACATCTATAAAAAGGAAGCAACAGCTGAAGAGTTAAACCATGGCCCAAGACAAGAATCAGATACTTTAAACTGGTAACAAAGTCAGACATCCAACATGATGCTGTTGAGAAAATGTGATGTTTACTCGTAAATTTCTTGCCCAGAACAATGGGTGAAAAAAAAGTAAAGTCAAGGTCCAACCATTCTCCTGCTTACCTGGATTCTTCCTGCTCCGGCACTGGAGACTTATCTAAATCAAGGAAGGAAAAGCATTAGGAAGCATCATAAAATCTAGTAGCTCATGTCTTTTACTCCTGGAAACTAACTTATAAATTACAGCTAACCAGAGACTAGTGAAATAGGTCAGGGGTAGAGCACTTGATTGTAATACCTTGGACTTGATGTCCAGCAACAAAGAGAAAGAGAAAGAAAGGGTGGGAGATAGAGGTAAGAGCCAAAATAATCTATGTTTCCTATGAAAGATAGAGTGGAAATGAAAGACCCAGGGACCAAAAAGTGTTAAAGAACACATTTAAAAATGAATATATTCCCCTGCTCTTGACAGCAGAGAAATAAAATTCAACAAGCCAGAAAGAACACTAGAAGGGGCCAAACATAGGACCAGATCAAGCCAAGTGTCCCAAATCCCTTATTGGTCATCTCTACAAAGACATTTAATATATGCACACTCCAATCAAAAGGTGGCTCTACTTACAGTCCTCAAACTCTTCACTGCTGCTTTTTATATCCATGTTAATAATATAACTGGAAAACAAAGAGGATTTTAAACTGAGGCCTACCAACAACACAGGCAATAAGATATCCACATTTTCAAATAAATGCCAGCAACAACCAGTTTCCAAAATGTAAGGTCAGAAGTAGCTTTACGTGCTCATGTGTGTCCAGTTTGGTCTCAATAGCAAGACCTTACCTCAAAACTAAGAATAGTGTCTTAGATTAGATTCTGGGCTGGCTTTAAACCCCCATGTAGTGGAAGGTGACCTTGAAGTTTTTATTCTCCTGACTCTCCCATCTGAGAGCTGGGATTCACAGCAGTGTGTCTGCCCTTGATTTATGACATGTTGGTGTCTGAAGTGAGTTTGATGCAGTCTAGGCAAATACTCTACCAACTGAGCTACATCTCAGCCCCTATATGTACTTCTCTTTCAAAAACAATTTTTGTTTTTAATTCTATCTGTCTGGCTGTCTATATATGTCTACATATAAGATTGCATATATATATAGATATATGTCTTGATAGGAGTTAAGTCCTATCAAGAATGGAGTGGAAGTCATATAACAGTAGGCATGAATTTCATCAGAGTGACTTTCTAGAAATTACTCATATTTAATAAGGTTTTGTGTGCTTCATATAATTATGAGCTTCTGCCTACTAATAGAGATGTATAGGAGTTTGGAATTCTAGAACCTAAGGTTCTTGTTTCTTTATAATTCATATTTAAGACTAACCAAGATCAATAAAGTTGAAATGGCTCATTAGTAAGATGTGTTTGCCAGCAAACCTAACGATCTGAATTTTATCCTGTGGACCTACATAGTAAAAGGAGAAAAACAATTGCTGCAAGTTGTCTAATCTCTGATCTCTATACACCTACCATGGTACTTGTATGTCCAAACACAAAAAATAAGCAAATGTACCCTATGTTTTTTTAAATTAACTGAGAATGTACAGCATAGTGATTCAGTCCTGAAACTCCAATACAGGGAAGGTAAGAGCAGAACAATTCCAAGTTCAAGGCCAGTCTGGGCTACAAAGCAAGTCTTAGTTGAACAAAACAATATGCCCATTGGTGGTTTACAACATTAATCCCAGCACTCAGGAGGTAGGGGCAGGTAGATCTCTGAGTTAAAAGCCAGCCTGGTCTACAGAGTGAGTTCCAGGACAGACAAGGCTAAACAGAGAAACCCTGTCTCGGAAAAAACAAAACATCAAAAACCAAAACAAAGCAAAAAACCCTAATAAATCAATGAAATGAAAGAAAGAAAAAATAAATGAGTGAATTATAAGGCAGAAACAGGCCAATCTCTGAGTTCGAAGACAGCCTGGTCTATAGAATGAGTTCTAAGCCTGAGTTACACAGGAAAATTTATCTAGAAAATATATATTTTTTTCTCTCTATATTTATATATATATAAAGCAAAAAGCCTGTAGTGGACCCTTTATCTACTTTAAGTGTCATATTAGTGAGGTGTAAAGACAATTACAGCCCTCAATTTAACCCCCAGCCTTCTTTCAACATCGGTAGTGTTTAATTATTAATTGTTCAACCCCTATTCTCCTAAAAGCTGCTCTCCCAGCCTTGCACCCAGAGCCAAGCTCTCCCTGCAGTTCCAGCTGCCAGGACTAGTGGCCTAGTCTGGCCCAGTCCTTTGGAATGAGCTACACCAGGCCTCACTACAGGAGGCTGCTGGCCTTACCAGCTCCTTCCACTAAGCACAACCCCCTCATGTTCCCATTGGCTGCTCAGCCAAGGGCTCTCCCAAGAGTCCAGTGATATTTCTCACCTAGGGCACCCCTCCCCACGAGCCATGCCCCACCCCATTCTCCCACCTACCCTGCCTAGCTCTGCCCTGTCCCACCACCATCCTCATGCCCACCCTGCCCCCAACCATTAGCCCAGCCCTGGCTACACAGCCCCATCTGTCAGCCGGTCCAACCCCGCCCCCTGCAAGTACTGTCTCAGGATACTGGCATCTTCTAGAAACAAAACTGGAGGTTTGCCTTTTGGACTTCTGGGCGCTTCCACCAATCAGGATTTGAGACCCCATCCCTCCTGCTGGGCCATAAAGTAATATCCTGCCCATGGTGGCCATTAGTCCCCCTAGGCCACATAATCTCCCCTCTTTAGCAATCCTAAGCCCCAGGTTACTAGCTAGTCCTCCCAGCCCAGAAACCGATTCTCCTACCCCCTTGGGACATACCCAAGTTGTGGCTTCCCACAGACGTGCAGACCATTCTCCCACAGCCCATGAAGGCTAGGCCGAAGGCTAGGCCCCTTTCCGCCCTTGTCCCCTCTTTTGGACCCGACCCCCTCTTTCTACTACCCTACCCGTACCCTGTGCTCCATGTGTGGGGACCAGCAGTGCCTGAAACTGCCTGGTATCCCTGGTAAAGGCCAAACATTGGAACCTTCTAAACCGCCAGTCCCTAGGTTCAGGGGTCGCATCCTCCATGTTCCCCGCAGCTCCCTTCTCCTCGCCATCACCCCCCTCTGCTTCTATGGTCCTCTGTGACATCCATGTCCCGCCCCTAATCCCATCAGAATCCTGGCCATTTGTTCTTTTCAGCAGTGCCTGCATCCATCCCAGGGCCTTCTGCGGGTTGCTGATGGTCTCGGCCCCGATCCCGGCCTCCACGGCCCTTTTTCTCTGTAAGGGGAAGTGTCTTACAGGATCTCAGTCCTCCTGATCACATGTGCCGACACGGAACCCGGGTACTCCAAAGTGGTGTCTCTACTTAAACCCGCGACACTCAAAGGAGACCAGGCCCCCTTAGCCCACCATATACACATACACCTGTCTGGCGCAGGTCCAAGCCACCCCCGGCTCCTCTGCTCTTCTGGGGAGCCAGCAAGGGATGTGTGCTGGTAGCAACTTTAATAGGGCCAAGCCCCTAGGCACCATGTGAGTAGAGGACATATTCCCGCCTTTTTGGGCTCCCACCTCTCAGGAATGCCTGTAACGACAGTTCTGAATTTTGTAACCATGACTTTGAGATACCTGCTCCAGTGCTTCTAGAATTGGACATCCCTGTTGAGATGCTACTTCTCACAGAAGGGCACCATTTCAATAGAGAGCTGTACCCAAGCTGGATATTGCAGCTAACCCTCTCTAACAACCCCCTTCTCCATGTAGTTTTTAAGAGCTGGTCAAAACCTAAGCAACAGGGCACTATCTAATCAACCATCTCACCCCTGACTTCTGTGTTTACCAAGAGTCCTTATCAGGAATTCACTGATCTTCTTGTGAAAACCCACACCAGAGTCTCAGTTCAGAGGCCTCAGGCTCCAGCTGCGGCTACCACAGAAAGGTTTTTATGTAATAAAATCAAAGTGAATTAAATCTGTTGAAATTTTTTGTAAGTTGTTTGTTTTAATTTAATTTCAGTGTTTTATTTTTATTCTTACTTTTTGTAAGATTTATTTATTTGATTACATACCCAGTATTTTTTGCCTGCATGTACACGTGAAAGCCACAAGAAGGCACCAGATCTCATTATACATTTTTCATTGCCACCCCTTGATTGCAGGGAATTGAGCTCAGGACCTCCGGAAGAGCAAGCAGTGCTCTTCAACTCTGAGCCATATCTCCAGCCCCAAAGCACTTGTTCTTATAAGGACCTGAGTTCAACTGCCAGCACCCATCCAGTGGCTCACAACTACTTGTACCTCCAGTTCCAGAGAAGACAATGCCTTCTTCCAACCTCTAAATGCACCAGGCGCACACATAGTACACAGACACAAAGCCAAGAAAAACCTCATACATGTAACACAAATGTAAATGAAAATATTAACATATATAATAAAGGTTTTGAGCCTGACACAAAGGACACTGATGTGCCTCCTCTGTGCCAGAGACAGCAGAAGCTCAGAGGAAAATATCTCTTGTGTCTGGGATCCCAGGAGCTCACATGGACAACAGTGTAAAATCTTGTTTCTTTACAAACTGAATATGAAAGTTAGGCTGTCCATGGTGGCTGCTACCTGTAATCCCAGCATGTGGGGGAGGAACAGGAAGGCAGACTCATGTGAGTTCAAGGCCAGTCTGGTTTACAAAGTGAGTATAGGTCATCCAAGCCTACTGAGAATCCCTATATCAGAAAGTCTAATCAGAAAAAAAAATCATTAAAATAGACCTGTTGTTTTAGAGAAACTGGCTTCAATTCCCAATAGCCATACACTGGCTCACAACCACTGGTAACTTCAGTTTCAGGGATTCCATGCAGTCTTCCAAAATCACTGACCATGCACGCTCATGGTGCAGTGGCAGAAACATAAGCAAAACCCCTTATATGCAAAGCAAACAAAAAAATTAAACTTAAAAAAGGGTCTTGAGCCAGACACAAAAGGTTCTGTAATGTCTCTCTAGTTCCAGCTATTTAAATCTCCCTTTTGTCTGGGAACCCATGATCCCACCTGCAAAATAAAGTCAAAGCTTCATCCTAAAAAAAATAAAAATTCATTGTTGGGCTGTGCATGGTGACCTATGCCTGTATCCCCAGCAGTCAGTAAACCAGCAGCAGACAGATCTCTGTGAGTTCCAAGACAGGCTGGTCTACATGTACGCCAAGGACAGGCAAGGCTACAGAGAAAGCCTGTCTTAAATATAAAATAAAACATTTTAAAAATTACTTGTTCTTATAAAATCATGGGTTCAATTACCATTACCCATACAGTCATTCAGAACTACTAATAACTCTAGTTCCAGGGAAGACAATGCCACTTCAAACCTCTAAAGTCTCCAGGCACACACGTGATGCACAGACATTAATGCAAGGAAAACCTCCTATTTGTAAAGAAAATCTAATTTAAAACTGTTTTCTAAAAAAATAATAATAATAACTTGAGCCACATAAAGGGCACTAGTATAGCCAATTAGTTCCAGCTACAGGGAAAGCTAAGGCTAATGTATGGGGTCAGTCTGGGAGCCCGGTGACCACTTGCAAAACAAAGGAAAAGTGTGCTTCGATTTTTTTAAAGGTTTATTTATTTATTTATTACAATTTATTCTTTGTATTACAGGTATAGCCCTCTCCCTATTTCCCTCAAATCCCACCCTTCTCTCCCTGGCCACTGATAGGGGAGGTCCTCCTCCCCTCATATCTGACCCTAGCCTACAAGGTCTCACCAGGACTGGCTGCCTTGTTTTCCTCTGTGACCTGGTTAGGCTGCTCAGCCCTCACTGTGAGGTGATCAAAGAGCAAGCCACTGTATTCCTGTCAGGGAAACTGGGCAGAGTGCAGGGAATCTCATGAAAGAAGGAGAAAATGAAAGACAGGGGCTCCACAAGGAGAGCATCAGAACCAAAATATCTGGGCACAGGGTCTTTTCTGAGACTGAAACTCCAACCAATTACCATGCATGGAGATAACCTAGAAACCCTGCCCAGATGTAGCCTATGGCAGCTCAGTCTTTAACTGGGTTCCCTAGTAAAACCATGTTCCTTGACAATTAAAATTCATTAATATTGGAATGGTGGCCAAAGCCTGTAATACCAGCACTCAGGGAGGCAGGCAGGTCTCTGTGAGTTCAAGGCCAGCATGGTCTACACAGTGAAGCCTGGGCAGCTAAGGACAGAAGGAAATTCTATCCCAAAAACAAAATAAAAAATTTTACAAAGCATTTGTTCACATACAGGACCTGGTTTCAATTCCCAGCACCTGTATAGTGGCCCACAACAATAGCTATCTCATGTTCTAGGGAAGACAATGCCTTCTTTCAACCCAAGAAAGACTTTCGGTTGGTTTGAGCCCATTACCAAGCTGTCTTCCCTGGTGTATGCCCCATAACACCTCCACCTCTAAGTGTGAGTAGTTCTGAAATTGACACATATTGTTTGAGGTGTTTTACACAAGTGCAACATTTTTTTTTGTGAGTTTTCAGCACAAAGTAATAATTAAATTGTGAATGAGAATGTCCCAACCCTATGGGAAATATTTCTTGGAAATTGAGGTTGATATTGCAAATATGTGTGCATGGTTTTCAATTTTTCTTTAAAAATCTGTAAGTGTCTGAAGACAGAGTCAGTTCTGGTGGCACAGGCCTATAGTACCAGTACTTGGGTGGTAGAGGCTGGAGGATCAGGAATTCAAGGCCAGTCTCAGTTTGCATTATCAGTTTAAGGCTAGCCTGAGACGAAGAGTGAAGAAGAAGTGAGGAGGGTACTGTTGCTGAGCGTGGAGATGAGTTCAAACCCTAAGGGACACAAGCACATGCTGGTTGTTTAAACCTGGGATGGTGGCTCCTGCTTGCAACCCCAGTACTGGGCAGGCTGAGACAGGAGGATTGCTGTGGGTTCTGGGAAACAGAGTTAAAATCTGTGTGTTAACCAACAAACAAAAAGTAAGAAATTGGTTGCTTGGACAAAGAATGAAAGGGGTAAAAGTTTTGGTGAGATACACGAAGAAAACATGTAAATTGGGTGGGCATGTTAAAGCATTCCTGTTATCTCAGATCATGGGAGGTAAATGCAGGGGCAATCAAGAGTTCAAGGTTATTCTGGGCTACAGAGTAAGTTTGAGGCCAGCTTAGGCTATGTGAGGCTCTGCCGTAAAACAACAACTAAATAAATGAATAAATAAAATTTTAAAAGAATGGCTCCTCCTGCCTACTTCTTGGGGCCATTTTCTTGAAAAGCTGTCTTCCGAACCTTTACCCTCAGGTAATGTCTATCTTTGTGACTTAGGTGTGTTTCTTGTATGCAACAGATTGCTGGGTTTTGTTTACACATCCATTCTGTTAGTCTGTGTCTTTTCATTGGAGAATTGAGTTCATTGATGTTGCGAGAGATAAATGACCAGTTGATGTTAGATCCTTTGGTTTTGATGTTGGCTGTGGTCATAAGTTTGTGTGTTTGGTTGCTTTTTGTTTTATTGTAGTGAGGTTAATTATTTCCGGTGTTTTCTTGAAAGTAGCTAGTTTTCTTGGGTTCTATTTTCCCTTCTAGTGTCTTCTGTAATGCTGGATTTGTGTGTAGGTATTGTTGAAATTTGTTTTTGTCATTGAATATCTTGTTTTCTCCATCTATGAGGTCAGAGAGTTTTGCTGGGTATAATAGCCTGGGCTGACATCTGTGTTCTCTTAGGGTCTGCATGATATATCTCCAGGCCCTTATGGATTTCATAGTCTCTGTTGAAAAGTTCGGTGTGATTCTAATGGGTTTGCCATTATATGTTACTTGGCCTTTTTCCCTTTTAGGTTTTGGTATCTTATCTTTGTTCTATATACTTACTGTTTTGATTATTATGTGGCAGGAGGATTTTCTTTTCTGGTCTAATTTATTGGGTGTTCTGTAGGCCTCTTGTATTCTTATTGGCCTCTCCTTTAAGGTAAGGAAATTTTCTTCAATGATTTTGTTGAAAATATTTTCTGGTCCATGATGCAGGGAATCTTCTTTTTCCTCTACACTTATTATTCTTAGGTTTTGTCTTTCTATGTTGTCTTGAATTTCTTGGACGGTCTGTGTCAGGAAATTTTTAGATTTAACATTTTCTTTGACAGATACATCTATTTCTTCCATTGTATCTTCCATACCAGAGATTCTTTCTTCCATCTCTTGTATTGTATTGGTTATGCTAACCTTTGTGGTTCCTATTTTCTTCCGTAAGTTCTTTGTTTCCACAATTTTCTTCATTTGTGTTTTCTTTAAATCGTTGGGACAACCTGGCCCATAGAAGTTGCTTGCTGTAACCTCCCTCTGGATATATGCCTCAAAAAAAAAAAAAAATGACTGAGAAAAACAAAAAGAAAAAACAAAACAACAGCAGTAACAACAAAAAACAATGAAAAGAAAGAAAAAAATCAGTGTTCTCTCAGTCAATTTTTTTTAAGTCACCTGCATCTTAATACCCCTTTGTTACTGTTTTGTCTGCAGGACTGGGATCTGAAACCAGGGCTGCCTTGCCCTTGCCAGCCAGCCTTGTAATCCTCGTCTACGACCAACAGAGGGCAGTGCTGCCTTGGCTGTTCTTTGGAGAGCAGGCTGCTGCCTGGCATTTCCTGCCCTTCAGTTCTTCAAGCTAGAGAGGGTGACTGTGAGGTGAGCTACTGGAGCCAATTTAAGGTCAGTAGTGGAAGTTGGCAGATGTGGTCATTGTTCTGCTGCTGCTTCTTAGTTGCCTCTTTCACACCTCAGAGCACTAGCCTCCTACTTCCACTTCCTGTGAGACAAATTTTCCTCCCCTCTTGGCAGAAACTTCTCTTCCTGGTTACTAGGGCAGGGGTGAGGTCTCCTCAGGCAGAGAGAGCAGCAGGTGGATGTGTACTCTTTCAAGGCTTTGTTGTTGAGAGGGAACAAAGACAGAGGAGTTATTTTTTCTGAAATATCAGCTTCCAGACCTGTCCCACAGTGAGTCTCTCTTGCTTTTTTGCTGTCAGTGCTGTGAGTGAAGGCTCCATGCTGATTTGAGACATTAACAGGGTAGGTAGGAAGAAAGTCTGATTATTTATTAATTCAGATGATAAACTAAAAAGTCGTTATCTGGGACTATAATCCTCTTCTCCTAAAGTAAATGGCATTTCCTGTTACAGTCACCACTTTGTTCTCTCACCCTACGTTTCTGAAATAAAGCTACCAGGAGCCAGGACTGTACCTCAGTTGGTTAGGGTACTTGCCCAGTGTACATGAAGACCTCAATTTGATCCCCAGTAGCGAATAAACTGAAAGTGGTCGTGCATCCTTGGAATCTCAGTTCTCCAGAGGTAGAGGCAGGCAAACCAGAAGTTCATGGACCTCTCACGCTCCATAGTGAGTTTGAGTTCAGGGTGGGAATATGGGATACATGAGACTCTATGCCAAAAAAGGGGAGGGGCATTAAGGTTGTTCAGTGGGTAAAGGCATTGGCCACACAAATCTGGTCCCCTGAGTTCCATCAACAATACTTAAAGGTGGAGGATAGTAGTGACCTCCATACACACTCTGAGCACGCATATACAAAATTAATATTAATTTTTAAACAGAAGGAAATTGAGTAAGTCCCCTCCCTTGAGAATGGGTAGTGAGGCACAAATAAAGAATGTTTTATGTAGAAATTTTAAATGACGCAGTAAACATTTTAAGGGTATTTTCAGATTTTTTCTGAGGTTTCTTATGCCTTTAAACTGCACAGTTTTTAATTAAATGATTTCATTATGTGAATAGAAAACTCTCTGTTGGTGCATCTTGGGACTCCTCCTACCCCTTTCAGAAAGTCTGTAGCCCAGACTGCCTTTGAGCATAGAGATGAAGACTTTAAACTCTGATCTACCTTTCTCTGCCTCACAAGTACCACCATTGCGAAAGAATACCTCCATGCCTAGCTCTTATTTGCTATTTCATTTTTATATATGGTGAGGTATGCTTTCATGCACATACATGCATGTACCTGTGAAGAACAAGGTTTTATGCCAACTGTCTTCCTTTAATGCTCTCTCTCTCTCTCTCTCTCTCTCTATATATATATATATATATATATATATATATATATATTTTTTTTTGTGTGTGTGTGTGTGTGTGTGTGTGTGTGTGTGTGACAGGATCATTCTGTGTAGCCTGGATGGCCTTGAAGTGTTACAGCCTCTCTGCCTCCTGGGTGATGGGATTAAAGTTCCATGCCATCATACCAGTCCCCACTTTGTTTTTTGAGACAGTCTCTCAGTAAATCTGGATCTCAGAGATTGGCTGGACTGGCTGACCAGAAAAGCCTTGGGACATGACTATATGTCTTCCATCGCCAGAATCTAGAGCTATAGACAGGTTCCACCATGAACATGTCTAGAAGACATTTTGAAAAAACTATTTCCTTCTTCATTCTAGGTCCCAAACACCTCAAGTGATGTCGTTTACTCTGTGACTTCTGTTCTAGAATGAAGGAAGTATAGACTGTTTGAGCATGTAACACTTGGGGAGACTTCTGAACAACGTGCACATTCACAGTGTGAGAGCCAGAAGGGCAGTCCATGACCAGACCAGCAGCCAGGAGGGCTTCGGCTCTTGAGCGGAACTTTGAGACAAAGAAGCCACTTACCTTACTCATACTCAAGCCCCGTGCTGACCAACAGCAAAGTTAGTGCTGTCCACTAGCTGTCATCCGGTTTACTCTGGGGACTATCTCAGGTAAGGAAGCAGGCACCTGCTTTACTCCCTGCCCAGGACCTGGAGTATGCTTGTCTCATACTAGTCTAAAGTTCTTGGCAGGTTTGAAATATGATGGGGTGAGGGAAGGGAGCACAGGCTGAAGGACCAGGAGAACTGCTTCCTTTCTGACCTGCTGCAGCTCATTTCCCCTTTCTGAACCTTCCTTTCTGCACCTGTGAAAAGCAGAAGATGGCCTAAGGTGGTGACTCTCAAGTTGGGGCCTGTGAACTTCCTGACATTCTGTACAGGTGCAGGAGATAATGCAGGAGTCTCCCCGGGACAGTGTGCAGGGTGTTCTGGGGTGTCAAATAAATGGTCCCTTTATGGTCAAAGTGCTTCTCCCATACCTAGCTGTGGAAGGCCTAGCTTCTCTGTGACGACAGAGCTTTTAGAAAAGTAATTGATGAGGGCAGGGACCTGATCCAATGGGACTGGCATAAGAAGAAATACCAGGCTGCACTGCGTGGTCCATAACCTGCAATCTCAACAGTTGGGAGGTGGTCCTAAGAGGATCCAGAGTTCAAAAGCAGACTCTTGGATGGGTAGGGGTGGGTCAGAGAGGAGAAAGCCATCCTCAAGCTAGCAAGTAGGTCTTCAGCATCAAATTTGCTTGATCATTGTTTAAAGAAATTAATTTCCGTTGTTTAAGTCACCAGGCTTGTGGCACTTCATCATTGCATATCAGCAAACTAATATAGATCCTGTATCCCAGATAGATTCAGAGCCACTGAATCTGCTGGGCCCCAGAATTCACAGGCAACCATGTTTTACTGTAGAAGGTCCCCCAGGAATTTTCAGACTCCTTGACCTTTTGGCTTTTCTTTTACATAGCTGTGATTACAGTGTGTTTACAAATCTATTTTCTTTTTTTCTCCTCAAAATTGTGCAGCAGCATATTTATTATTGTGGCTGTATTTTCTGGTATAGTCATCAATTGCCTTGTGACCAGGATCCACTCTGAGGCATGTGTCATTAGGCAACTTGGGCTTTGTGCAATCATCAAAGTGAACACTTCCAGGCTTTGTAATCTAATGGGAACAGTGTCATACAGGAGGTCCACTGTTGACCACAACACTGTTATGTAGCACGTGTCTGTACTTGCATAACAGAACCCAATGCTTCCATGTAGTAGCTGTGTGTCAGTGAGCAAGTAAGCACATGTTTACGCTTTGCATATAAATTCAGGTTAACTAATATGAAAACAAATTATCAAGAGTAGCCAAAGCAAGCCTGAGCTAAATTAACAACAGAGAAGTTGTCATAACATCTGGCTTAAACATACTACAGACCAGCTGGCGACATAGCTCAGTGTTTTCCTAGAATGCAAGAAGACAGTTTAATCCCAAGAACCACACCAAGCAGGCATAGTGGCTCATACTTCTGACCTGGCAATTGGGAAGTAGAAGCAGGAGGATCAGAAGTTCAAGGTCCTTCTTTGCTACATTGTATATTAGAGGTCAGTGAGGAACACAAGAGGCAGATAGATCCTATTTCAAAAAGTGTGTGTGTGTGTGTGTGTGTGTGTGTGTACATGTGTGTGTGTTATAGAGTCCAGTGTGATGACACACACCTATAATCCCAGCACTTGAGAGTGGAGGCAGAAGGATCAGTTCAAGGCCAGTCTCAACTCTCTAGTGAGTTTGAGTCAGCATGATCTATGTGATCATTGAAACACTTCTGCACAGCAAAAGAAACAACAAAGTGAAGAAACAACCTACTGAATGGAGAAAAACTATTTTTCAGAGATTTGCCTGGAAGACAG
This sequence comes from Meriones unguiculatus, assembly GCF_030254825.1. NCBI lineage: Eukaryota > Metazoa > Chordata > Mammalia > Rodentia > Muridae > Meriones > Meriones unguiculatus. Next base: position 1,540,132 of record NW_026843706.1, on the reverse strand, counting down.
TTTATATTTATATTTATTTATTTATTTAGTTACATTTTATTAACTCTGTTTTCCAGGATTATCTTGCTCCCTCATTCCCTCCCAAGCCCTCCCTCCCTCTCTCATCTCCTCCCTGCCCCTTTCCAAGTCAATACCAATTCTGATGGCACAAGCCTGTAATCCCAGCTACATAGGGGGCTGACACAAGAACACTGAAGTCTCGAAGGCTGCCTAGTCCCTTGAGTAAGATTTCAGCCCATGTCCTAAAATCAAAATAAAAAAAAAAGGCTGGGGATACAGCACCATGGTAGATCATTTTACCTGGAAAATTTAACAGCCTAGGGTCATCCCCAGTATTATAAATATTAGTAGAGAACAACAACAACAACAAAACATAAAGGAAATAGTAAACAATACAAACAACATGGGCAGCAGAAGGCAACTGACAGTCTCCAAATGAGGACAAACAACTGATCAGTAAGTACATGAAATACCTTTGTCACCCTGCCATTACGGGCACTCAAATCCAAGCAACATATATCTTATAGTGGGGATGAACACAGTTGGTAGAGCTTTCTCCTGGCATGCTTGAGTCAGTGGATTCAATATCTAAAAACAACAGAAAAATATATTGGGCATAGTGGCTCACACCTGGAATCTGCAGACATGGGGCCTGAGGCAGGAAGATTTTCAGGGCCTCAGGCTTGTTTTCTCTCACACACAGAAGGAAAGGGGTAAAGAATGTAAATATACAAGGGGAAAAGGTAGAGATAGAGAAAAGAATAGAAAAAGAACACGGGTGGTTTGGGGAACTAACATAATGGAAGGAGTGGATGTGAGTGGGTGGTCAGGCTTGGAGGCAGATTGCTTTAACTTCCTGAGCAAATTTGCTGGCCTAAAAAAAGTTTACTAGAAAAATAAACGAGCAGGACAGGTATCATGGTGACATATGTCTTAATCCCAGCACTCAGGAGGTGGAGGCAGGAGAATCATTTGAAACACAGAGCTATTTGAAGAACAGGGCCAATCTCAACTACATAGCAAATAGACCCTTTTTCAAAACCTCAAAAAGAAAAAAGGAAGTGAGCAGACAATAAGTAGGTCAAGAAGCCGTGGAGCCTAGTCTTTGAAGTTAAAAGAGAGATGAGTCTCCATAGAATGTTGTCTGGAGTGGAGAGCTGAGAGGGCTGTATAAAAATGAAGGAGCTCTGAAGTGTGTTCCGTGCCCAAGGGGAAGAAGATGGCGGAGAAAGTGCCTGAGACAAAAGATAGATGATGGTTTCTGAAGCAAGCCTAGAGCAGGTGCTGGGGCCGGGGGGGGGGGGGGAGCTGGGATCACTGAGACTGTTGGTGAGGGAAATGCTGACTCCTCAGCCATGGCAGGAGAAGGCTGAAGAGAATCAGGGAGCTTTTCTGATGATAAAGAAGATGCTATAGGAGAAAACAACTTTTCCTCCCACAAATTCATCAGCCAAGATAGTAAGAAAAGGGCTATTCGGGTGTGGAGAGCACTCAAAGAAAGGCATGTAGGAATGCCAGGTGAGCAAGTACATCTTTATGAAGCTGGCCATGGGTCCTGGCTTGGCAAAGAGGAGTGGAGACAAAATGGTCTGAGGTAAGAAAGATGGCTTGTGGGGCTAGAGGAAAGAATGAACTGGCTGGAGAACAAACCTCAGAAAAGAGGGTTGCCACATAGAAAATCTTGAAAATGTAGAGGAGGCACCGCCCTGGAGTCAATTAAAGGTGTAGGAGGCTGAATGACAGTCAAAATGGACTTTACTGAAATAGAAAGTAACAGATAGAAGGTTTCTCATAAACCTCATTGCATACCTTGGAAACATGATGGAGAGCATAAGTGGCCAAATGCCACAATGTCTAGAACTCCCTAAGTTCTGGAGTTGAAATTTGAGCATAGATCCAAGCTTCTAATATGTAGTTGACAGTGTCACAGAAGGAACATGACGCTGTTACCAGTGCTCAGGGTCTAGGAACTAGGTGTTCCCTGGTTCTAGGCCTCCTACTCAAACAACTGAAAATAAGGCTCCCACACATATGCAAAAGAAGCAGATCACTTTATTAGAGAGAAATGCACTGTCAGGATTAACTGGCCCACATGGCTGAGAGTATTCAGCAGCCCCAAATATTGTTTGGCAAGTACTCTTAGGGAGTTTAAGAGAAGGAGCTGGTTGCTAAGGGGAATGTTTGGGTGGCTCTCCATTTTGATTGATGGATTATACCATATGTTCATTTTTCCTGCATGTCCTTTCCCACAATGTGTCTGGTTTCAATCATATATATGCCTGCCCATTGTTTATAAACATAACATGGTAAATAGGATACTCCCTCTAAAATTACACTTGAAGGTCATTGTGTGTTTGGCATACTTCTTATGAACCCTAAACCAGTTCAGGACAGATCAGGCCTTCTAGCCCTGTGCCTGACTACTTCAGGAGTAAACCTGAAACTGTCTAAGTCTCATTCTAACTAGGAGTGGAAAAAATCTGCATTATTGTTCAGCGGTCAGAGTGTGCGTGAGCAGATGCAGGTGGGTACCGAGGGGTTGCAGTGTTGCTAGCTGCACTGTGGAGGGGAGTCTGTGAAGGAGCTGCCAGATACATTAGTACAAAAGGGTGGTGACACACATAACCAAAACCAAATAGGGTCCCAGGCTAATCTGTGTCCTGTGCTTGCCTGCCTCTGTGCTTTTCCATCCCTGAGAAGCCTAGTAGGGATAGGGTGAAAAGACTACACGAAGAGAAGACAGTGCCCTGTGGGTGACTAAACGTGAGATTAGTTTAAATTTCCATTGGCAAGTGATTAAGGAAGATTTAATCTGTACGAGTTCAGTTCCTAAGTTAGCGACTTCCTTTATTTTTAATACAAGCTCTTGCTGTGTAGCCCAGGCTGGACTCAAACTTGTTGGCTTCTTGTTTCTGTTTCTAGATTGCTGGGGTTGTGGGTGGACATGAACCTGTCTGGCAGGACTGAACATTTTCATGTCATTTTTAACTAAAATGGTCCTTTGGGGGATGGATGTTGTGCAGCAAGCTGAGTCACAGGGCTCTTTCACTTTGTGAGTCACAGCTTCACACAGACTTTAGAGGATGGGGGTACCAGCTGTAAGTTTCAGGTGACATTAAATGGAGGTCAAGGCACCCTAAAGAAACTTACAGAGCCATATGCCAAATTCCATGTTATCCTGGAACGTGCCGTCCTAGAAAAGGCCACAGACGAGCAACTACTACTGCCCTGGGGGTCCAAGGGCAGTTTCTGAAAGGAAGATAGCCCTAGCAGTTAGGGCTAGAGCAGAAGGGAACAGTAGGCACAGAGGCACCTGGGTGATCCTACTGATCCATTTATGAACAAAGAACAAAACGTTTGGAAAGAGGGGCGCTGTCAACAGAGGACATTGGGAAATACTGGAGAATTTTGACCTGGAACGTGATCTGCCTGGACCTGTGTTCTAAGCAGTCTTTCTCTAGGATGGCAGAATGGGGAACAGGAAAATCAGGTAGCAGAGGCTGCCCAATGGGGCTTGGATGTTGGGAGGAAGGCTATCAAGGAGGAGGGAGCCCTGAATGAGCAGGATTTTTAAAGGGAAAGCCTGTGAGCAGGGGGTTTCCATGGAAGCAAGCGGGGGAGGTACATGTTTCCATGACAGCAAGCGGGTGGGGGTGGGGGTCATGCCTTGACATTACAGGATCAGGTAAAAGAGAGGTGAGGTGACCTTCTCTGAGGCACATAATCATGATTGCTTAAGGCATATGATCACATTTGCTTTTCTTCTAAACTATATCTGAAGTATTGGGGAGAATTTTCCCAGCTGATTCCCCATCAATTCTCATTGATTGCCACCAGGGGAGATTGTCTCTATTTTCTATGAAGTATTTATTCTGTGATATTTCCTGGAGGCAGTTGCTAGGAGAGTTAACTGTGTTTTCTGCAAAGTGCATATTTCGTGATATTTCCTGGTACCTGAGTTCAGCTGCCAGTCAAGATGGCTCTTTATTTCAAAATGGAGTTATACCTAGGCTAACTTAAACTCTTTATTCCCCCCTTTTCTTGTTATAAAGAGGCCAATCTTGGGCTCTTACAGTCCATGGTCAGCCACAAACTGGCGATACTGGGTTCTCATTACCATCAACTGTATAGTCCCTAGTCTTTGCCTAATATATCCTAACAATTGTTAAGAAACCATGATCCAAAAATGACCTAAAGCAAATGATTCTGCCTTTGAGCTGTTATAATTCTGGCTTTGTACATCCAGGATTGTGATACTTGTTTCTGCTCCAGCTAAGCAGGTCAGTAAGATAATAGCTTATGTCAGGGTGCTTTCTTTGAGTTAGCATTTCAGCCTGTTAGGTGGGATTTGGGGCTGAGGGTCTGGTCTTCTGAAACTCTTTGAGCGTTAACATTAGGACTGTTGGCATCAGGGGCTAGGAAGGCTAAAATGCCAGCCAAAGGCTGGGCAATGGGGCAGTCCTCAGAAGTGTCTGTTTAGGTGATCTACCTGAAGAGGCAGGGAGCAATCATGTCAGCTTGCAGCAAGTTCAAATCTTAGCTTGCGGTCTCAACCAGGTGAAAATCTGCTGAGATAAATTCATACTAGAAACAGAAATTAAAATTTGTCTAGTAAATGGGAAAACTAAGGGATCCCAAGATCAGGGAAAAGCTCATCTGGGGTCAGTTTGAACTATGTCAGATTCAGGTATCATGACTTTTTGATTTCCTGAAACATAAATTTTTAGTGTGCAAAAGGCAAAACTCTGAGCTTCTGGAATATTATAACAACATAAGCAGAACAATAGCAGGGGAGGGAGGAGAAATATAAAATTTCTCCATTTTTAATATGCCTCAAATCATTTTTCTGTATCATTACAATTCACATTCATATACCTTAAAACATCTACTTATACCCTCCAATCTTTCTTCCATTTATCAACCCTGAAACATTTCCCAGACCAGACAGCACTCTTTAGATTCTCAAAACCTAAACTTCTATATCCTCAGACCCTACATATACTCCATTTGCTTTTTATCCAGCTATTCACCATAAGACATAGGTAATTATCATGAAGCCTGTAGGCAAGGCAACACTTCTTGCCTTTTTTTTAAATAGAAGACCTAGTACCTGGTAGTTTTATGTAACTAATAAATTAAAAACATGAACTAACAATGGATCTAAGTATCTGCTCTTTAGCTGCAAGGCTATCATTAGCTTATCTTAGCCATCAATGTAATCAGAGACCTGAGAAGGATAAACATGTTCCAATCCATGTTCCAATCAAAATGACAGTAACAACTAGTCAGTCCATCACTCTAGGCAGCTGTTCCTGGCTCCTGTGGTCTCACGGCAGCATGAGCAGGGCGGTCCAGTGACCAGGCACAGAAGATGAGAGACTTTTTCTGTGGAGAAAGAAATGAGACAATAGCCTCACCTTGCCCTTAGCAGTGTAAAACCCTGACTCTCCAGGTGTCCACAGTTTTATCCACAGTTTAGGCTGGGCCCCAGCAGTGGGCCATTTGGCACAGTCTCTCCCAGTGGTTAGCGTACCATAATCCAGAGTCGCATCGTGCCCAAATTTTCTTGGAGACCTTGGGGGAGCTCCTGCCAGGATTTTGGGACTCTGTGTCATAATAAGCTTACACATGTTAAAATGCCATAGTCATCAGATCTCTGACAAGCTTGAGGACCAGCATATCTGAATTATTCTTCATCTCTCTTTTAATTATCTATTTTAAATTGCATCCTATGAAGCAGAATGTCATACTCTCTAATTCTGCCATATCCCTTAAATAAAAGTTCTAGAACCATATTTATCTCAAATAAATCTATATAGGCAAACTTTATAATTACCCATCCTAGACTTCACTTTAAAAACTTAAACAAAAGACTAAACAAAATTTATTCTTATAACTAACTGCAATTATTAGCATAACTTCAAATATCTTTCTGAACTAAAATCAAAGCAAAACATCCAATCAGATGCAATATATAGAAGGGCTATCAAACTGAAAAGCATATTGCATTGAAACTGAACAGCAAAAAAGCATAAAGGACAAAAGTTTTCTTTAGCACTAAGTGGAGAAATAAACACAAGTGGCAACCTTAGTGGAGATGGAGAATTCTGGCCATTTCAAACCTATCGACCAGAAGAAACATCATTAAATCATTTGTATAGGAACGGGCAACCAGCCATGTTTTCATAATAATTAACAATTACTTCTTGGGCTAACATGGAGCTGCAATAAAGAACATAAAAAGCATTTTATATTGAAGAAACATCAGGAATACCAACGTCTTTTGTCCTTCCCCCAGAGAATTGAGAAACTGTTCCAAGTTCCCTGTTAGAATGTCCAAGGTCATTGTCTAAAATGCCTGATAAACTTTGAAATGTTTTATAGCCTTAATTGTATTTTTTAAAACCTGTTTTTGCAATATCAAAAAAGGACCCTTTTAAGGAATGAAATCATAAAGTGTAACCATAACTTTAAAAGTCAAAACCAAATTTTATCAATGCAAACAATTTAATATTTTTTGTTCTTTTTTTTAAATTTTTTATTAATTACACTTTATTCATTTTGTATCCTCCCATAAGCCCCTCCCTCCTCCCCTCCCAATCCCACCCTCCTTCTCCTTTCTGCATGCATGCCACTCCCCAAGTCCACTGATAGGGAAGGTTCTCCTCTCCTTTCTGATCTTAGTCTATCAGTTCTCATCAAAAGTGGCTGCATTGTCCTCTACTGTGGCCTGGTAAGGCTGCTCCCCCCTCAGGGGGAGGTGTTGAAAGAGAAGGCCAATCAGATTATGTCAGAGGCAGTCCCTCTTCCCATTAATATGTAACCCACATGGACACTGAACTGCCATGGGCTACTTCTGTGCAGGGGTTCTAGGTTATCTCCATGAATAGTCCTTGGTTGGAGTATGAGTCTCTGGGAAGTACCCTGTGTTCAAATTTTCTTGTTCTGTTGCTCTCCTCATGGAGACAATGTCCTTTCCAGCTCTTACTATTTCCTACTTCTTACATAAAATTCCATTCACTCTGTCCAACAGTTGGCCATCAGGCTCAGCATCTGCTTTGATAGACTGCAGGGCAGAGGCTTTCAGAGGCCCTCTGTGGTAGGGTCCTAGTTTGTTTACTGTTTTCTTCTTCTGGCTTTCAGAAGCCTTCTGTAGAAGGTTCCTAGGTTGTTTCCTGTTTTCTTCTTCTTCTGATGTCCATCCTCTTTGCCTTTCAGGATGGGGATTGAGCTTTTTGTTAGGGTCCTCTCTCTTGCTTAGTTTCTTTAGATGCACAGATTTTAGTGGGTTTGTCCTATGTTGTATGTCTATATGAGTGAGTATACACCGTGTGTGTCTTTTTGCTTCTGGGACAACTCACTCAGGATGATCCTTTCCAGGTCCCACCATTTACCTGCAAATTTCATGATTTCCTTTCAGTACTAAATGTATTATTTTGATGTTGGCTGTCAGCCTGAAAAATTCTTGTATACAAACACATGGAGATGCAGTTTTAATATTTTATATAAACAAAGTTACAAACCTGACCCAGTCAGGTCCCACAACCACAGGAGAAGTAGGGATTTGGATATTCAGGAAGGCATGGGTTCGGCGATGACAGACAGACAGACAGACACGACACCAAGAAGGCTTTGAATCTGCTGCAATTTACTGAAGTCAAGCCAACACTTTGATAGTGATTACATAAAGGAACACCTTAAAGTTGGCATACCTCCTGGAACAGTTACAAAGTTTACATTTTAACTGAAAGGGCAACCTGATATAAAGCAGTGTCTACTAAAAATCTTGGCCTAAAAGCATTTATTCAAAGCAAACAAGGGACATAAAACTTCAAACTTTTGGCTATTTACGCAGTTTTATTGCTACTAATTAATGAGGGAAAAGCCAGGGACTGTTATGGACCTCTGAGCCAAGTTGGCTAAAGATTTACAATCCTCCTTAGAGATAAGCACTAAGAGGAATTCCTTCCGTTTGTCTTGCTAAGGATTTACAATCCTCCTTAGAGATAAGACACTGGAGCCAGCCTGTCCATAAAACTCATAGTATAATATAAAACCTTCTGACCACCTATGTTTACCTATCTTCTTTTTGCCTCATCATAAACACCTGTGTAAAGCTCTTACTCTTTTATTACCTACAATGTTTGGATTTTCCACAAGCAATTCCTGATATTGAATCTGATTTATTACTTCTCCTACAATTTTATTTTTCTTCCACTCTATTCTTGCTAAAGCTTTTAATAATCTACCAGAAATATATTTCCTTGAATAGTTAATTGTGCTATTCCAAAAATCATAGAGAGACAACAAAAAGCTCATTAATCCAACCCTGCAACCGAGGAAGCATAGGGATCTCGGAGTATACCGTTTTGTCTTAGGTGGCCAGGGGCGAGCATTTTGCCAGGGACTTCCAGGGAGCTTATTCCCGAGGAAGACTTATCTCCTGTCTAGCTGTCTAGCAGCATAGCAGGACCATTTTCATGCTACACAGACGACACTGGAGTTGGTGTGGCACACAGAGGCTTGCATTTTTTTTTTTTTTACCTGAGAAGCTGCTGCTGTCCTTCTAAGAGCTGTCTGCTTGCACAGAAGCCTTAAACATTTCTCAAAACCTGTTTTATCCACTTCAGCAGTAGCACCAGTCTTACGGTTAGGTACTATAGGGGCTGGCATCCCATATGTAATCTCAAAGGGAGTTCACTCTAGCTGGTAAGGGGAATTCCTAACCCTATAAAGGGCAAAGTGGAGGAGCATCACCCAGTCAGTGCCAGTCCAGTCTCCATGGTCAATTTAGTTAAGGTATTTGTTAATGTTTTATTTATGTTTTCTATCTGTCCTGAACTTTGGGGCCTATATATCCAATCTGCCCCAATAAACTTAGCTACATTCTGACTTACCTTCAACATAAATGCTGGTCCCGGTTTAAAGTCTTTATTAAATCCTGCAATGTCATCTGTCCTATTGTTTCCTGTCTCTGTAATTTCTTTTTTATGTCTGGAGCAGACTTGTCAATGAAAGCCAAAGCAACTGTAACTGTTCTTTCAAGGAAGGCAGCTAGACTTTCATCCGTTTCCTGTCTGAGACCATACACCTTGGTCAAATTAGTGGGCTGTCTTGTGGCCACCTTGAGACCTGCCAACAGAGCCTGATGGTACACTAGGAAATGCTCCTTTCCTGAAGCCATGTTGTAAGTTCAATCAGGCCTCTTAGAGGGAAATAATCATCAATACAGGGCTTGATCTGTAGTTGGAACTCTTGTAGTATCTGGGACATTTTTGCGTGCTTGCCACTGAAATAATACATCCGTGTTCCTCTGTGGTAAGCAAGACCTGTAAAATTTTCTGGCCATTGACTCAGGTGGGCTGGTGGGTAAAAAGAACATTTTAAAAGAGATCAATCAAATCCCTAGAATTGTTAGGGAACTTGGCATTCTGAGTTCAAAAGTTATAAATCTGAGATGTGGCAAAAGGCCAGTAATGATGAGACAGATTGCCATTAGCATCTGGAGGGCCCCATGGTCCATAAGGGAAGGACTTTAGAATCTGCCTCTGGTCTCCCACAGAGAGAAGCTGCCTAGAGGTTCTGGGTCCTTGGCGCTGGGCCAGAGGTTGTTCCAACCTGGGTAAAGGAGCTGGAGCCGGGATGAGGAGTGGGAGGAGGAGGAGGTGGAAAAATTATTAACATGGGAGTCCCATCCTGTAAAGCAGAGTCAAGGGGTGGGGCAAGGGAGCCAGGGCAGTGGCCTCTGGATTAGGAGAGCCTGTAGAATGAGGATTGTTAGTGGGGGTCAGAAAGGACTTGATCCGTGGAGGTGGATGAATCACTAGATCCTTCCAAACTACAATATAGGGTACTTGGTCTGGGTCCCCATATGCTTTTTGAAAGACTATTTCCCATCGCAAAGAAGGTGAGAAAGTAAAAAGTTCCTTCTGGGGGCCAGCTCACATTGAAGATGGGCCATTCCAAATTGCAAAATGTCATCATTTTTCTTTTCCTCCCATCAACAGAAAGACTGTGAGCTCTAGTCTTAACTTCCCTAAAATGAGTCAGAACCCAGTCAGTAGCTTCTGGCACAAAACCACGCAATAGACAGTTAATTACACAGAGAAACAAAGTGAAACCAAAAACCTGGTTTTTCCAGACTTCTCTGCCACAGAAGTTCCAGAAAGGCTGAAAGAGATTCCTACCTTCTGGTAGGTTCCAGAGATGCTAAAACTGACTCCACTCTGGCTTCCCTGTACCAGACGTTCTGGAGAGGAAAAAACTGATCCTGATTCCAGCTTTCCTGCCAAAGAAGTTCTGGAGGGGAAAACTGATGAGGCCAAAAAAGTCTTTTTGACCTCAGTGGCTGTGACCCAAAAATGCACCCATTCTAGTCACATCTTGCCACTCATACAGACACCTTGAGGCTTTTCAGAACAATGAACAGAAACAAACACTTAAAGCAGATGGACAACACAGAAGACAATTACCGGCGGGATTAAGCTATCCTGTTAGGGGTTCCTAGGGGTCCCTAGGAATCTGGGAAGAGCACCGAATTGTAAGTCAGGATCACGAGACGCTCAGAGACAACCAGGAGACAACTTGATACAATAGCAAGAGAGCTTTATTACGACAGCAATGGAACTCAGGACCCAAGTCTCACTGATGCAGAGAAGTGGGACTCTGAGCCCTGTTTTAGCAGTGTTTTTAAAGGAAAAGCCTGTGAGCAAGGGATTTCCATGGAAGCAAGCAGGGGGTGGGGGGGCATGCCTTGACATTACAGGTTCAGGTAAAAGTTAGAGAGGCAAGGTGACCTTCTCTGAGGCACATAATCACAATTGCTTAAGGCATATGATCACAATTGCTCTTCTTCTAAACTATATCTGAAACATTGGGAAGAATTTTCCCAGCTGATTCCCAACCGAATCTCATTGATTGCTGCCAGGGGAGATTGTCTCTATTTTCTATGAATTACCTATTGTGTGCTATTTCCTGGAGGCGGTTGCTAGGAGACTTAACTATGTTTTCTGCCAAGTGCATATTTTGTGATATTTCCTGGTGCCTGAGTTCAGCTGCCAGTCAAGATGGCTCTTTATTTCAAAACGGAGTTATACCTAGGCTAACTTAAACTCTTCACTGGAACTAAAGATGTGCACCACCATGCTCAGCTCAGCCTGCACTCTTATACAACCCAGGACCACCAGTCCAGGGATAGCACCACCTACAATGATATGTGTCCTCCCCCACTGACTACTAACTAAGAAAGGAACTACAGCCTTCCCTATAACCAGATCTTCTGTAGGCATTTTCTCAGTTGAGGTCCTCTCCTTTCAGATGGCTCCAGGTTATGTCAAGTTGACATAAGAGTAGCTAGCACAGTAGGTTTTTCCACCACTTTAATTTTTGTTCTGTATCTCAGTGGAATGTGGGGAAATCAGCCTGAGTCATTCCTGACTTCCTGATATCAAGCATAGTTGTCTAAATCTTCCACCTGGCCTGTAGGAGGGAGTACACAAAGGTTGGAGGCCCATCTGGTACTAAACTCTCAGTGTTGTTCATGACTTTCTGCTAAACCACTTATTGTCCCCTTTCATTACTGTTTTGTCCAGAAGCTAAGGGAGTCTGTCAGTTGGTTGGAGGCTGGTTGCTTCCAGTTCATCTCCTTAAACTATCCAAGAGCCTCTTTGTAAGTACTAGTAGGACACATATCCAAGCGACCTTCATAGTCCCTTCTCTTCTCCTCCTAGCCAGGATGTATTCATCCCATGAGGGAAACAAGGTTTATTTTAGTCCAATATAGGGAGAAAAGGGAAGATACAGGAAGAAAAACTAGGCCCCAGTCTATGGCAGCTAAGAGGCTGAGCTAATCAGCTGTTGAGTGGGACAATTAAAACTGATACAACATGAGAAAAAAGTAGTATCGGCATTTATTTATTTATTTATTTATTTATTTATTTATTTATTTAGGTTATTGCTGTTCTGAGACAGGACTCATAGATAACTCAGGTTGGCTGTTAAAGTATGCAGCACAGGCTAACCTAGAAATCATGATCCTCCTCCCTCTGCTATGATTGATTACAGGCATGTTCCACCATAGCTGGCTCCAGTCTAACTTTAAAAAAATTTGTATTGGTGGAGGAAACAGATGGAGAGAAGGCTCAGTGATTAAGAGCACTTGTTACTCTTTCACAAGACACAGGTTCAGTTCCTAGCACCCACATGGTGTCTCATGGCCATCTATAACTCCAGGAAAGGGGATCTGATGCCCTCGTCTGACCTCCATGGGTACCAGGTGTGCATATGGTGCACAGACATACATGTGAGCAAAGCACTCACACATATAAAATGAAATTCATTAATTAAAAAAAATCATACTCATAATATAAATACATCCAAGAAATCATGATATTCTATGACTTATTTAATGAATGAATGGGTGTTTGCATGCATGTTAAGGTTGGTGTGTATGTGTGCATACTTTTATGTACATATGTGTTTGTGTCTGTGTTTGTAGCACCTGTAACTACATGTGGAGGAGAGGTCAGCCTCAGGTAAGGCTCCTTCAGAGCTGCTTGCATTGTTTTTGCTTGCCATGACAGGCAAGGTCTATCAGTCCTACCTGGAGCTCACCACCTGGAAGGATAGCCAGCTGGTCAGTGAGCCCCAGGGACCTGCCTACTCCATTCACCTAGCACTGGTATAACAAGCATGTGCCACCATGCCTGGCATTTTCATGTGGACTCTGTAAATTGGACTCAGGTCTAGCTAGGCCATCCCCAGCCTCATTTCGCTTTTTGAAACCCGGAACCCTTTTTATGACTCCTTCTATCTCATTTCTCCTCCAGTCTCATTTTACAGAACTCGGGTACTACACATGTCACCTCTTACATACAATAAAGTCAGGCGAAGTGAACACCTGGGATGTACACCTTCCACTCTGGAAGAAAGACTGCAGTCTTATTGTTTAGTTGTTTGGTTGGTCAGCTAGTTTGGTTTGGATGTCTGTTTTGGGATGTTTGTTTTGGGTTGGTTGGTTGGTGGGTGGGTGGGGTGGATGGTTGGTTTTGTGCCTATACCTGGGATTGGACCTAGGACTTCATGCCTCTTTACAAATGCTGGAGAGCTACCCTCTGCAGCAGAAAGGCACTTCTAATGATAAAGAAAAGCAAGCCAAGGTTAAGGTGGACAGTCAACAGTTTGCTACAAGTACTGTCTGCCCAACTAACAGCCTGGGTATGTGTGGAAACACTTTCTTTTAAAGTTTCATAAAGCCCACTACGCAATACATAGCTCAATTCAATACACAGCTGAGGCTAGCCTTGAAAATATGATCATCCTCCCTCTACCTCCTGAATTCTGGGATTAAACACAGGTACCACTATGCCAAGCACATGGAACCATGGAACTTTTTCATATATCAATCTGGTTTGGGTTTGTTTTTTTGTTTTTGTTTTTTTTTGATGGTTGTTTGAGACAAGGATTCTCTATGAAGCCATGGCTGCCCTGAACTCCAGTTGTAGATCAGGCTGGCCTCAATCTCACAGAGACCCGACTGCCTCTGTTCCCCTGAGTGCCGTGATTAAATGCGTGCACCCCCAAGTCCTGCTATTTCATTCTGTTTAGATCAGGTTAAATGAACTCACTGCCTAAATATTATCATTTCTTTTTTTTTTTTCAGTAGTAAGGATTTGGGGGCAGGTGATCCTTCTGAGACAGGCCGACCTTAATTTAAAATTTCGCCTCAGCCCTCTGAGTGCTGGAATTACACATGTGAGCCATCATGCTTCAACCGTGTGTTGTTGTTGTTGTGGTTGTGTTGTTTTGTTTTTGATACAGGGTCTTTGTATGTACTCCTGGCTATCCAGGTGATCACTATGGAGAACTTGCTGACCTTGAACTCACCTGGTGGGATTAAAGCTACATGCCACCATGCCTGGTTTTTGTTGTATTTCTTATGTATGAGGAGTCTAGAAGAGGACATCACATCCTCTGTAGGTAGAGCTACAGGCAGTTGAGAGCCCCCTGGCCAGGGCACTGGGAACTGAGTTTGCTTCCTCTGGAAGAGCAGAAAGTGCTCTTCACAGGTGAGCAGCTCTTCAGCCCCTTGCTGTTGTGTGGAGACACAATGTTGCCCTGTGTCCTAGGATGGCCTCACATTCACAGCACTTGCCACAGCATCTCGAGTGCTGGGAATACAGCATCTACTGCCACACCTGGCTAGTGCTCAGAGTTGAACCCAGGGCTTCATATGTGTTAGGCATGCCCTGTACCACTAAGCTAGGCCCCCAGCCCCAGCATTCCTTTCATTTAAAAAAAGATTTTGTTTTTATTTTTATTCATGTATGTCTATATGAATGTATACTTTGTGTTTTTGAATCCTGTGTACCTGGAGCAATTGTAAGCTATGAAATGTGGACCCTGGAAAACAAATTCTAGTCTTCCAGAAGAGCAGTAAGTCCTGCTAACCACTAAGCCATCACCCTAGTTTCAGGAGTATTTCCGATAGCCAAAGATAGAAGCAGCAGCCAGAGTATGGCAGCAGCCTAAATGTCCACTAATGACTAAATTCATGAACAAAACTGACAATATCTCTGGGATTGTAGCTCATTGGTAAAGCCATTCATTGTCCCAAGCATAACCCGAAAAACCAAACACACAATAAAGTGTATATTAATAAAAGAACTTTATTAAGCCTTAAAATGAAAGGAACATTTGATATGTTCTGCAGCATGAATGAGACTGAAGGACATGATGCTAAGTAAAATAAGCCAGATGGAAACGGATAATTTCCACATGGAAGAAGGACCCAGAAGCCTGGAGCTGAAGTTCAGTGGTAGAACAACAGCCTTTAGTGTTGGACACACTAACATGATCTTCAGCCCTACAGCAGAAAAAACCCAGAATAGTCAAGTTCATAGATAGGAAGTGAAATGGTAGTTGACAGAGGCAAGAAGTGTGAAAGATTGTAACAGTATTCTGTTAGTTTTTGAGAAAGGACATATCCAAAGGCTCGGCTCTGACTCACTGAACAAGTGGGAATGTCCTTGAACTTCTTTCTCAACTTCCTGCTTCCACCTGCCAAGTGCGGCTCTTACAGAAATGCAGCACCATGTCTGTCTTATGTGGCGCTATGGATCAAGCCCAGGATTTGCACAATCTATAATCATCCTATCAACTGAACCATAGCCTCAGCTCAGCTCCTGTTTTTCCTTGTTTGTTTGTTTGTTTATAGGGTCTCATGTGATTCAGGTTTGACATAGAACCAAGGCTGGCAGAGAATTCCTCATCTTCCTCCTAAAATTACAAGTATGTAGCACTAACATACATGGCAAATGTATGTATGTATTTATTTATTTTATTTTTTATTTTTTTAAATTTTTTATTAATTACAGTTTATTTACTTTGTATCCCCCCATAAGCCCCTCCCTCCTCCCCTCCCAGCACCACCCTCCCTCCCCCTTCTTCTCGCTTGCCCCTCCAAAGTCCACTGATTCGGGAGGTTCTCCTCTCCTTCCTTCTGATCTTAGTCTATTATATCCCATCAGCAATGGCTGCATTGTCATCTTCTGTGACCTGGTAAGGCTGCTCTCCCCTCAGGTGGAGGTGCTCAAAGAACAGGCCTATCAGATTATGTCAGAAGCAGTCCCTCTTTTCATTACTATGGAACCCAATTGGATACTACTCTGTCATGGACTACATCTGTGCAGGGGTTCTAGGTTATCTCCATGCATGTTCATTGGTTGCAATATTAGTCCCTGGGGAGACCCCTGTGTTCAAATTTTCTGGTTCTGTTGCTCTCCTTGTGGGGTTCCTGTCCTCTCCAGATCTTACTATTTCCCACTTCTTAGTTAAGATTTCATGCACTTCGCCCATCAGTTGGCCTTAAGTCTCAGTGTCTGCTTTGATAGTTTGTAGGGCACAGCCTTTCAAATGCCCTCTGTGGCAGGTTCCTAGGTTGTTTCCTGTTTTCTTCTTCTTCTGATGTCTATCCTCTTTGCCTTTTGGTATGGGGATTGAGCATTTTAGTCAGGGTCAGCTCTCTTGATTAGTTTCTTTAGATGTTCAGTGTTTTAGTAGGTTTATCATATGTTATATGTCTATATGAGTGAGTATATACCGTGTGTGTCTTTCTGTTTCTGGGACAGCTCACTCAGGATGATCCTTTCCAAGTCCCACCATTTACCTGCATATTTCATGATTTCCTTATTTTTCATTGTAGAGTAATACTCCATTGTGTAGATGTACCACAATTTCTGCATCTATTCTTCAGTTGAGGGGCATCTGGGCTGTTTCCAACTTCTGCCTATTACAAATAAAGCTGCTATAAACATGGATGAGCAAATGTCTTTATTGTGTACTTGAGCCCCTTTTGGATATATGCCTAGGAGTGGTATGGCCAGATCTTGAGGAAGCGCTATTCCTAGTTGTCTGAGAAAGCGCCAGATTGATTTCCAGAGTGGTTGTACGAGTTTACATTCCCACCAGCAGTGGAAAAGGGTTCCCCTTTCTCCACAGCCTCTCCAGCATGTGTTGTCACTTGAGTTCTTCATCTTGGCCATTCTGATGGGTGTAAGGTGAAATCCCAGGGTGGTTTTGATTTGCATTTCCCGAATGGTTAATGAGGTTGAGCATTTCTTTAAGTGTTTTTCTGCCATTCGATATTCCTCTACAGAGAATTCTCTGTTTAGCTCTGTTCCCAATTTTTTAACTGGATTACTTGGTTTGCTCCTTTTAAGCTTCTTAATTCTTTATATATACTGGATATTAGCCCTCTGTCAGATAAACGGTTGGTGAAGATTCTTTCCCAGTCTGTAGGCAGTCGTTTTGTTTTGATGATGGTGTCCTTTGCTTTACAGAAGTTTTTCAGTTTCATGAGGTCCCATTTATTGATTGTTGCTCTTAGAGCGTGTCTACATGTAGATATCCAGTTAGACCAGCACCATTTGTTGAAGATGCTATCTTTTTTCCATTGTATGGTTTTGGCATCTTTGTCAAAGATCAGGTGTCCATAGATGTGTGGCTTTATTTCTGGGTCCTCTGTTCAGTTCCATTGATCCACTATTCTGTTTCTATGCCAGTACCATGTAGTTTTTATAACTGTTGCTCTATAGTACAGCTTAAGATCAGGGATGGAGATACCTCCAGAAGATCTTTTATTGTAGAGGATTGTTTTAGCAATATTGGGTTTCTTGTTATTCCACATGAAGTTGAGAACTTTTCTTTCTAGGTCTGTAAGAATTGTGTTTGTAATTTGATGGGAATTGCATTGAGTCTGTAGATTGCTTTTGGTAAAATGGCTATTTTTATTATGTTAATGAGCATGGGAGATGTTTCCATCTTCTGATATCTTCTTCTATTTCTTTCTTCAGAGACTTGAAATTTTTTTCATACATGTCTTTGACTTCCTTGGTTAGGGTTACTCCAAGGTACTTCATGTCATTTTTGGCTATTGTGAAGGGTCTTGTTTCCCTAATTTCTTTCTCAGTCCTTTTGTCTTTTGTATACAGGAGGGCTACTGATTTTTTTGAGTTAATTTTGTATACGACCACATTGCTGAAGGTGTTTACCAGCTGTAGGCGTTCCCTGGTAGAGTTTTTGGGGTCACTCAGGTATACTATCATGTCATCTGCAAATAGTGATAATTTGACAGTGGTAATTCTTCCTCTCCAATTTGTATACCCCTAATCTCCTTCAACTGTCTTATTGCTCTACCAAGGACTTCAAGTACTATATTAAAGAGACATGGAGAGAGTGGGCAGCCTTGTCTTGTCCCTGATTTCAGTGGGATTGCTTTAAGTTTCTCTCTGTTCAGTTTGATGTTGGCTGTAGGTTTGCTGTAAATCGCTTTTACTATATTTAGATATGTGCCTTGTATCCCTGATCTCTCGAATACTTCAAACATGAATGGATGCTGGAGTTTGTCAAATGCTTTTTCAGCATCTAGAGAGATTATCATGTGTTTTTTTTTTCAGTTTGTTAATATGGTGGATCACATTGATGGATTTCCGTATATTGAACCACCCCTGCATGCCTGGGATGAAGGTTACTTGGTCATAGTGGATGATATCTTTGATGTGTTCTTGTATTTGGTTTGCAAGAATTTTATTGAGTCTTTTTGCATCAACGTTCATAAGGGATATTGGCCTAAAATTCTCTTTCTTTGTTGGGCCTTTGTGAAGTTTAGGTACCAAGGTGACTGTTGCTTCATATAATGAGTTTGGTAATTTTCCTTCTCTTTCTATTTTGTGGAATAGTTTGAAGAGAATTGGAGTTAGCTCTTCCTTGAAGGTCTGGTAGAATTATTTGCTGAAACCATCTGGTCCTGGGTTTTTTTGGATGGGAGACTTTCAATGACCTCTTCTATTTCCTTGGGGTATATAGTGCTATTTAATTGCTTTACCTGGTCCTGATTCAGTTTTGGTAAGTTGAATTGCTCAAGAAAATTGTCCATTTCATTCAGGTTTTCATATTTTGTGGCATATAGACTTTTGAAGTAAGTCCTAATGATTGTTTGGATTTCCTCAGTGTCTATAGTTATGTCCCCCTTTTCATTTCTGAGTTTGTTGATTTGGATGGTGTCTCTCTGCCTTTTAGTTAGTTTGGCTAAGGGTTTGCTGATCTTGTTGATTTTTCAAAGAAACAACTTTTGGTTTCATTGATTCTTTGAATTGTTTAATTTGTTTCTAATTGATTGGTTTCAGCCCTCAGCTCGATTATTTCTAGCCATCTACTCCTTTTTGGTGTGTCTGCTTCTTCTTTCTCTACGGTTTTTAGGTGAGCCATTAAGTTGATTGAATGAGCTGTCGCAAATTTCTTTCTGAAGGCACTTAGTGCTATGAACTTTCCTATTAGCATTGCGTTCATTGTGTCCCACAAGATTGCGAATGTTGTGTTTTCATTTTCATTGAGTTCTAGGAAGACTTTAATTTCTTTCTTTATTTCTTCTCTGACCCAGCTGTCATTTAGTAGCAAGTTGTTCAGTTTCCATGAGTGTGTAGGCTTTTTGCTGTTTCTGTTTTTATTGAGGTCCAGTTTTATTCATGGTGATCAGACAGGATACAAGGGATTATTTCAATCTTCTCGCATCTGTTGAGGCTTGCTTTGTGTCCAACTATGTGGTCTGTTTTGGAGAAGGTTCCAAGAGGTGCTGAGAAGAAGGTAAATTCTTTTGTGTTTTGCTGTAAGATTCTGTAAATGTCGGTTAGGTCCATTTGATTCATGACCTCTGTCAGAGACATTGTTTCTTTGTTTAATTTCTGTTTTGTTGACCTGTCCTTTGTTGAGAGTGGGGTGTTGAAGTCTCCCAGTATTAATGTGTGGGGATCTATATGTGGTTTAAGTTTTATCAATGTTTCTTTTACAAATGTGGGTGTCCTTGTATTTGGGGCATAGATATTCAGGAGTGTGATGTCTTCCTGGTGGAATTTTCCCCTAATGAATATGAAGTGTCCTTCCCCATCACTTTTTATTAATTTTGGTTGAAAGTCTATTTTATCAGATATTAGAATGGCTACTCCTGCTTGCTTCTTAGGTCCATTAGCTTGGAATGCAGTCTTCCAACCCTTTATCCTCAGGTAATGTCTGTATTTGTGACTTAGGTGAGTTTCTTGTGTGCACCAGATTGCTGGGTTTTGTTTATGCATCCATTCTGTTAGTCTGTGTCTTTTTATTGGAGAATTGAGTCCATTGATGTTGAGAGAGATTAATGTCCTGTGGCTGTTAGATCCTTTGATTTTCATGTTGCCTGTTGCCATAAGGTTGTGTGTTTGGTTGCTTTTTGTTTTACTGTAGTGAAGTTAATTATTTCCTGGGTTTTCTTGAAAGTAGCTAGTTTTCTTGGTTTGTATTTTCCCTTCTAGTGTCTTCTGTAATGCTGGATTTGTGTGTAGGTATTGTTGAAATTTGTTTTTGTCATTGAATGTCTTGTTTTCTCCATCTATGAGGACTGAGAGTTTTGCTGGTTATATTAGCCTGGGCTGACATCTGTTTTCTCTTAGAGTCTGCATGATATCTGTCCAGGCCCTTATGGATTTCATAGTCTCTGTTGAAAAGTCAGGTGTGATTCTAATGGGTTTGCCATTATATCTTACTTGGCCTTTTTCCCTTGCAGCTTTTAGTATTTTTTCTTTGTTCTGTATACTTACTGTTTTGATTATTATGTGGCAGGAGTATTTTCTTTTCTGGTCTAATTTATTGGGTGTTCTGTAGGCGTCTTGAATTCTTATTTTTTTTTTCAATGCTGTTTATTCAGGAACATTGACCAATCCTCGGACCCCGGGGAAAGCCAGCCCACAGCTTAAATAGCCTCTGGGTAGCCAACCCAGGCGTGCCAAGTGGGCAATGCAGATAGGTCCACATACATGGAAGCAAGCCAGATCCTCGGCCTTAGCCAATTGAATTCTTATTGGTCTCTCCTTTAAGTTGGGGAAATTTTCTTCAATGATTTTGTTGAAAATATTTTCTGGTCCTTGGAACAGGGAATCTTCTTTTTCCTCTACACCTATTATTCTTAGGGTGTGTCTTTTTTTGTTGTCTTAAATTTCTTGGTCTGTCCGTGTCAGGAACTTTTTAGATTTAACATTTTCTTTGACAGATACATCTATTTCTTCCATTGTATCTTCCACACCTGAAATTCTCTCTTCCACCTCTTGTTGTCTATTGGTTATGCTAACCTCTGTGGTTCCTGTTTTCTTCCCTAAGTTCTTTCTTTCCACAATTTCCTCCATTTGTGTTTTCTTTAATTTTTCCAATTTTATCTTCAGGTCTTGAGCCATTTTGTTGATTTCTTTCACTTGTCTGACTGTATTTTCCTGTTTTTCCATTAATTCCTTCAGCTGTTTGTTTGATCAATCCTCTTTTTCTTTTATTTCATTCATTGATTCAAGCATTTCCTCTCTATAGGCCACTAACTGTTTGGCTGCAACCTCCTCTATTTCTTTAAGGATGGCCATAAACTGTTTGTTTTTATCTTCCTCTATTTCCTTACACATTTTGTTTGTATCCTCTGTTATCTTCTTCGTGATCATAGATGCTAGGTCCTCTTCTTGCATTTCAATTATGCTGGTGTGTCTAGGGCTACCTGTCCCTGGATAACTGGGTTCTGGAGATGCCATATTGCTCTGGCTTTTGTTGTTTGAACTTTTATGCTGGCCTCTACCCATCGGGTTATCTTAGGTTTTCGAAGTTGGTTTCTGATTTTCCCTGGAATCCTGTGGTGGAGAGAATCCTTTTGGCAGGAAGATGTTTTCTTTTTTCTTTTTTTTTTTCTTGAAGGAAGCCTTCTCAGCTTTTTGGGTATATTCACTGGATGGCTGGTATTTTTCAGGAGTTGCCGCTGCTCACCTCAGGCATAGAGAGACCTGAATGGTAACTGTGGTCCTTATTGTGGTGAGAGGGCTCTCCTCTCACAAGGAGAAGTCCTGAAGACAGCTGCCCAGTTTCTTGCTGTGAATTTAGTGATCTGGTGCTGTAACCTGTGTGTTCTGTGGTTTGGTCAGTTTTGTTAGGGATAAGTGGTTGTCCCATGGATCATTATTTAGGGGTTGATCTCGGAGATCCCGGGCTTTTGAAGGTCTGAGGTTGGGGCTCTCTGCCCCAGTACCCAAGCAGTAATCTGTGGCGGGTGAGTACCGCTCTCCTGGTAACAGCAGGTTATCTGGTGCACAGCAGGTCCCTGGGTTAGGCCAGTCTGTGGGATCTTTTCCAGGGATATACTGGGTGGTCAAAGTCCATCCCCTTTGCTTAGTTCCCTGTGAGGATTTCTCTAGACAGTGACACCAAATCTCTGGTGTCCTGGGGCACACAGTTCTGTCTGTGAGGAACAGTTGGTAGAAAGCAGGTCTCTGGGCAGGCACCACTCGCTCCTGCCTACTAGTCTGCAAGAGCTGGGTCCCCAATTACTCTTTGTGCTTCCGGCCTGGGGCCAGTTCAGTGATGGGGTTCGTACTTGCCCTTCTGTTAGAGACTTTCCCTAGGTAAAGCCTGGGTCACCCAAATCAGCACTGTTTCCTTCCTTCCCTGTGGGGACTCTCCTGACAGGAACTCAAAGACTGTGTTGCACTAGGGCACGCAACTCTTTCTGTGCTAGAGAGCTGGGCGCATAGGCACTCCCTGCTGGCAGCAGGAGGCCAGTTTAGTGATGGTGGCAGGTACCCACAGGAGGAGTCATTCTTTTAAATTTTTTTTATTCATTTATTTAGTTGTTTTACAGCAGAGCCTCACATAGCCTAAGCTGGCCTCAAACTTACTCTGTAGCCCAGAATAACCTTGAACTTTTGATTGCCCCTGCATTTACCTCCCATGTTCTGAGAATACAGGTATGCTTTAACATGCCCACCCAATTTACCTGTTTTCTTAGTGCATCTCACCAAAA
Source organism: Meriones unguiculatus (assembly GCF_030254825.1). Lineage (NCBI taxonomy): Eukaryota > Metazoa > Chordata > Mammalia > Rodentia > Muridae > Meriones > Meriones unguiculatus. The sequence goes on along the minus strand of NW_026843706.1, from coordinate 1,517,778 downwards.
CTTTTACCACTTTCATTCTTTGTCCAAGCAACCAATTTCTTACTTTTTGTTTGTTGGTTGACACACAGATTTTAACTCTGTTTCCCAGGACCCACAGCAATCCTCCTGCCTCAGCCTGCCCAATACTGGGCTTGCAAGCAGAAGCCACCGTCCCAGGTTTAAACAACCAGCATGTGCTTGTGTCCCTTAGGGTTTGAGCTCAGCAATAGTACCCTCCTCACTTCCTCTTCACTCTTCCTCTCAGGCTAGCCTTAAATTGATAATGCAAACTGCGACAGGCCTTGAATTCCTGATCCTCCAGCCTCTACCACCTAAGAACTGGTACTATAGGCCTGTGCCACCAGAAATGACTCTGTCTTCAGACACTTACAGATTTTTAAAGAAAAATTGAAAACCATGCACACATATTTGCAATATCAATCTCAACTTCCAGGAAATATTTCCCGTAGGGGTGGTACATTCTCATTCACAATGTAATTACTACTTTGTGCTTAAAACTCACAAAAAAATGTTGTACTTGTGTAAAATAGCTCAAAAAATATGTGTCAATTTCAGAATTACTCACACTTAGAGGTGGAGGTATTATGGGGTATACACCAGAGAAGACTGCTTGGAAATGGGCTCAAGCCAACAGAAAGTCTTTCTTAGGTTGAAAGAAGGCATTGTGTTCCCTAGAACATGAGATATCCATTGTTGTGGGCCACTATACAGGTGCTGGTAATTGAACCCACGTCCTGTATATGAAGAAGTGCTTTCTAAAATTTTTTTCATTTTGTTTTTGAGATAGGATTTCCCTCTGTCCTTAGCTGCCCTGGCTTCACTGTGTAGACTATGCTGGCCTTGGATTCACAGAAACCTGCCTGCCTCCCTGAGTGCTGGTATTACAGGCATAGGCCACCATTCCAATATTTATGCATTTTAATTGTCGAAAAACATGGTTTTACTAGGGAACCCAGTTAAAGACTGAGCTGCCATAGGCTACATCTGGGCAGGGTTTCTAGGTTATCTCCATGCATGGTAATTGGTTGGAGTATCAGTCTCAGAAAAGACCCCTGTGCCCAGATGTTTTTGGTTCTGATGCTCTCCTTGTGGAGCCCCTGTCTTTCATTTTCTCCTTCTTTCATAAGATTCCCTGCACTCTACACAAATTCTCTGACAGGAACACAGTGGCTTGCTCTTTGATCACTTCCCAGTGAGGGCTCAGCAGCCTAACCAGGTCACAGAGGAAGACAATGCAGCCAGTCCTGATGAGACCTGGTAGGCTAGGGTCAGATATGAGGGGAGGAGGACCTCTCCGATCCTTGGCCAGGGGGAGGAGGGTGGGATTTGAGTGAAATAGGGAGATGGCTACATCTGTGATACAAAGAATAAATTGTAATAAAAAATAAATAAATAAACCTTTAAAAAAAATGGAAACACAGTTTTCCTTTGTTTTGCAAGTGGTCTCCTGGGCTCCCAGATTGACACCATACATTAGCCTTAGCTTTCCCTGTAGCTGGAACTAATTGGCTATAGGAGTGCCTTTTAGTCTGGCTCAAGTTATTCTTTTTCAGAAAACAGTTTTAAATTAGATTTGCATTACAAGTATGTTTACCTTGCATTAGTGTCTAAGCATCATGTGTGTGCCTGGCGCACTTAGAGGTTCGAAGTTGGCATTGTCTTCCCTGGAACTAGAGTTATTGGTAGTTGTGAATGACTGTATGGGTAATGGGAATTGAACACAAGATTTTATAAGAACAAGTAATTTTTAAAATGTTTTATTTTATATTTAAGACAGGCTTTCTCTGTAGCCTTGCCTGTCCTTGGCGTACATGTAGACTAGGCTGTCTTGGAACTCACAGAGATCTGTTTGCTGTTGCTTTACTGACTGCTGGAGATACAGGCATAGGCCACCATGCACAGCCCCACATTGAATTTTTATTTTTTAGGATGAAGCTTTTACTTTATTGTGCAGGTGGGATCATGGGTTCCCAGACAAAAGGGAGATTTAAATAGCTGGAAGTACAGAGGCATTACAGAACCTTTTGTGTCTGGCTCAAGACACTTTTTTAAGTATATATTTTTTTATTTGCTTTGCATATAAGGGGTTTTGTTTGTATCCTATACATCTCTATTAGTAGGCAGAATCTCAGAATTATAGGAAGCACACAATACCTTATTAAATATGAGTAATTTCTAGAAAGTCACTCTGATGATATTCATGCCTACTGTTATATGACTTCCACTCCATTGTTGAAAACACTTAGCTCATATCAAGACATGTATCTATATATATGCAATCATATATGTAGACATATATAGATAGCCAGACAGATAGAATTAAAAACAAAAATTGTTTTTGAAAGAGAAATATATATAGGGTCTGAGATGTAGCTCAGTTGGTAGAGTATTTGCCTAGCCTGCATCAAATTCGGTTCAGACATCAACACATCATAAATCAATGGCAGACACACTGCTGTGAATCCCAGCTCTCAGATGGGAGAGTCAGGAGAATAAAATTCAAGGTCACCTTCCACTACATGGGAGTTTAAAGTCAGCCCAGAATCTAAGACAATATTCTTAGTTTTGAGGTAGGGTCTTGCTATTGAGACCAAACTGGACACATGTTAGTGCCTAAAGCTACTTCTGACCTTGCATTTTGGAAACTGGTTGTGCCGGCATTTATATGAGAATGTTGATATCTTACTGCCTGTGTTGTTGGTAGACCTTAGTTGAAAATCCTCTTTTTTTCCAGTTATATTATTAACATGGATATTAAATGCAGCAGTGCAGAGTTTGAGGACTGTAAGTAGAGCCATCTTTTGATTGGAGTGTGCATATATTAAATGTCTCTGTAGAGATGACTGATAAGATATTTGGGACACTTGGATTCATCTGATCCTATGTTTGGCCCTTTCTAGTGTTCTTTCTGGCTTGTTGAAATTTATTTCTCTGATTCAAGAGCGGGGGAACATATTCATGTTTTAAATGTGTTCTTTAACCCTTTTTGGTTCCTGGGTCTTTCATTTCCACTCTATCTTTCATAGGAAACATAGATTATTTTGGCTCTTACCTCTATCTCCCTCCATTTCTTTGTCTTTCTCTTTGTTGCTGAACATCATATACAAGTATTATAATCAAGTGCTCTACCCCTGACCTATGTCATAGTCTCCATTTAGCTGTAATTCATTAGCTAGTTTTCAGGAGTAAAAGACATGAACTACTAGATTTTATGATGCTTCCTAATGCTTTTTCTTTCTTTGATTTAGATAAGTCTCCAGTGTCGGAGCAGGAAGAGTCCAGCTAAGCAGGAGAATGGTTGGATCTTGACTTTTCCTTTTTTTCACCCAATGTCCTAGGCAGGAAGAATTAAGAGTAAACATCACTTTTTCTCAACAGCATCATGTTGGATGTCTGACTTTATTACCAGTTTAAAGTATCTGATTTTTCTCTTGAGCCATGCTTTAACTCTTCAGCTGTTGCTTCATTTTTATAGGTGTGTGTATGTGGTTGTGGGTGTGTGTGCGTATGTGTACCTTATTGTACATGGAGTCTTACTGGATAGGTCTGGCTGTCCCAGAACTCACTCTACAGACCAGGCTGGCCTCTAACTCATAGAGATCTGCCTGCTTCTGCCTCCCTCATGATGGGATTAAATATGTGTATCACCATGATGGACTAGTTTTGGCTTTTTGAGACAGGGTCTCACTATGTAGTGCTGGCTATCCTAGAACTCATTGTATAGATAAATGTTGGCTTTGTGCTTTTGGCCTCTGCATCTTAACTTCTAAACTAGTTCAACTAGTTGGTTTTAAAAATGTCTTTGAACTTTCTATTCTCAATCATTTAGAAAAAAAGTAGACATTTTGCCTTTTATGATCCAGGCTACATCTTGCCTCATGATGATCTTATATGTGTACTGTGATCATATTGACAACCAATATAAATAACTCATCATATAGATATCAGAGTGTTTAGCCTAGCTTTTAGAGCTTCAAGAGAGCTGTCCCAGTAAGTTGTGGGAAAAGTGATGATCAGGTAGAAATGGAGTGAGAACCAAAAGATAACCATGTGCTAGATTAAGAGAAGACTTTCCCTTTCCTTTCCCTTCCTTCCTTTCTCTTTTTCTTTCCTTTTCTTTTCACACAAAGTCTCTTTGTAGCCCTGGCTGTCCCATAACTCACTACATACACAAGTCTGGTCTCAAACTAACAGAGTTCTGGGATTAAAGTCATGTGCCATCATGCCCAACAAGAATGTTCTGTTTTAAAAAACATCGGTGTCTTTATTTTTGTGTAGAAGCATTTGCCTGCTTGTATATATATGTGCTTAGTACCCATGATGCCTAGAAGAGGTGTTAGACCCCTAGAACTAGTTACCACCAGTAATAATCTGCTGTGTGGGTGCTTAGAATCAGACCAGGGTCTGATGCAAGAGCAGCCAGTGTTGGGGACTGGAGAGATGCCTTGGTGATCATCCAGAAGACAAAAGTTTGACTCCTAGCACCCAAATGGTGGCTTACAACTGTCTGTAATTCCAGTCCCAAAGATCTGCTGTCCTCTTCTGGACTCCAAATACACTGTATGCACATAGTACATGCACATTCACACGTGCAAAATTCCTATACACATGAAAAAAATTAAACATCATGACCGATGTGATGATGTACACAGCCTTTTATCCCAGTACTAGAGAGGCAGAGGCAGGCAGGCCTCTCTGAGTTCCAGGCGAGGCTGGCTTATAGGGTGAGTTTTCAGAATAGCCAGAGATGTTACACAGAGAAACCCTGTCTCGAAGGAAAAATAAAATAAAATAGGAAAATCTTTTTCAAAAAGAACACCAAGTATTTTTACCTGCTGAGCCTTCTCTGCAGCCCCTTGAAGACAATAATTTTGGTTGTATGTGTCTAAGGCAGGTCCTCTCTAAGTAGCTTTGGGTGTCCTGGGCTTACTATGTTCAGGCTGGCCTTGAACTCAGAGAGATCTGCCCAGCTCTGCTTCCTGGGTGCTGGAATTGAATGCATGTGCCACACACCCAGCCTAGAAAGATTCTTTAAGGCTAGAGTATTAAGTAGGAGATCAAAGGTTCATCAAATTGGCAGCTTAAAAGACAGCATACATGGTAGAATTAGATTAAACTTGGTGTCTATAGTGGATGCAGAAAAATATTTGTAACAAGTATTTGGAGTGTTTTTCTTCTGTAGAATAAGTGTTTCATGTCCAGAGATGGATCACTGGGTTAAGGTACTTGCCACACAAGTCTGATAACTTGAGTTTGATCCCCAGAACCAGTGTAAAGGCGAAAGGAGACACTTGACTTCACAAAGTTGTCCTATAGCTTCCACATATGTGTTGTGGTGCACGCACAGCTACACACAATATACACCTCCGCCAACATTGATAATTTAAAAGGTACATCTTACAGGGATACATGCCTGTAAACCTAGACCTTGGAAGCCTGACAAAAATTTCTGTGACTTCCAGTATATCTTGGGCTAAAGAGTAGCTGCTGGTGAGCTTCAAGTCACACTGACACAAGCTAGAATCATTTTAGAATAGGGAGGTCTCAATTGAGAAAACGCCTCCATAAGATTGGGCAGTATGCAAGCCTGTAGGTTTTTCCTAATTAGTGATTGAAGTGAGTGCCCAGCCTATGGTGGGTGTGCTTATCCCTGGACTGGTACTCCTGGGTTCTGTAAGAAAGCAGACTGAGCATGCCAGTGGGTAAGCAGGCTCTGCTTCAGCTCCTGCCTACAGCTTTTAGCCTTTTCCTATTCTACTTCTCTCAGTGATAAGCACTGAGGAGGAAGTGTAAGCCAAGTAAACTCCTTTCTCCTCAAGTTGCTTTTGGTCGTGATGTTTCTTCACAGAGATAGTAACCCTAAATAAGACATAAAATGTAATCAGGGTGGTTAACAATATGACAGACATGACTGTAATTTTGTGGAGGATTTTGAAAAGACGTTGGAAATTTGAGGGTTAGAAAATCTATTGAGTGTTCAAAGATGGGTGAGCTCTTCCCTGGGAACACAGAAGGTTAGTGTGGAGAAAAATGCAGATGATGGAGGCCTGGTTTGTGAAGTTCCAGAGGGAAGATTGGAAGTCACTTAAGGACTCTATTGGGACTGTTTCATGTTTTGAGTTAGGAATCTGTGGTTGTGGGTAGCTGGGTCTGAAGAACTGGCTGTGAGTAACAAGATACTAGCCTAACTAACTTAAATCCTTTCCTTTGCTAGGATAATAGAGGCTGGACACCTGGAGCTGAGAAATTAGCCATAATTAAGAAGAGACCAGCAGTACTGAGGTGAAATATTCTGGAAAGTGTTTTCTCAGAATTGGCACACAGAAGAGGTGATTCAGAGACTGTTGTCTGGTTTGTAGCTTGTGCTGGCAGCAGAACCTGCTAGTCTCCAAGAGTCACCCAATTGGTACTGTTTATTTAGTCATGAATATGTCATAAAGAACAGCTGAGGCTTGGCACTGTGAGGCAGAGCAGCATTTCTCTAAGAGAACCCAGGAGAGGCTATTGGTAGGAGTGCAGCCCAGTTGAAGCAAGAGACTCCAGCCATTTGGAGATGCCAGTGTCATGGAACAAGCACCAAGAACATCAGCAGTCATGGAGCAGAACCATCCCGATCTTAGGAGACAAGCTGGGCATGCTATGCAGGGTAAAGCTGGAGAAGATCATGACTGGATACCAGACATTAGACATTGAGTTACTTGCACAGTTGGAGTTTGGTTTTGCTTTGTTCACATTGTGACTTCTGTAAGATGCCTCCTTTTGTAAGAGCAGTGAAAAGGTGTATAGAATGATGGAAAATGGGGAATAATTGTAAGAATGAACAAGTGTAATGAAGGGGAACAGAGTTGGTGTAGGAAACACCCAAAATTTAACAAGTGATCATGCTTATTGTAGAAAGTAGTGGAAATGTCCTGAAGAGAATATTGTTCTCATAGTTTCTTGGTTTGTTTTGTTTGGTTTTTCTACCTTACAACTTAGCTATGTGGTGTCTGACTTAGACTCTGACACTGGATCTCCTATTGAAGAACAGAGGGCTAAGATCTGTGAAATAAGCAACAAAGGCAAGTATCATTTCTGTTTAGAGATACCGCTGAGCTCTGAAACCTTGGCACATGTGGCTGTTTTAGGATCTGCCTCTGCAAACCTTAAGTTTGTGAGGATTTTTTCGCCAGTTCCCCCATTTCTTTCTCCATCATGTGCTGATACCCTGCACCTTGGTCTATATTCTAACATAGTTGCAACTTCCTGTTGCCTTAGAATTGGGTAGAGTCCTATCTGCCTAGAGCTCTGCTCTTCCCTCTTCTTCTCTTTTCATCCTTTATGGACAAGAAAGAGGACAGAGGACGAAGCATTACTCTACCTTCTTTCCAGCTGGGTGGAGACTGGGGTTAGCAGAGGTTAACAGTGAAAACTGTTAAAGATCTACTGTCTCTCCATACCTTACTGTATAAGGCAGCAAGCACCAAAAGTCCAGCTGGACCACAGTGACTAAATAAAGAACTTTTCTAAGCTAGAGAATTTTAACTTGATATACATGAAATACTGCTTTATTGAAGCAAGTGCCCTTATTCGGCTATGGCCCACAAGGCATCAGATTTGTGTTAAGGAACAACTGAGCAAGTACCTCATGCTGTTTAGACAGTAGGATTTCAAAGTGGGAATCATATTTTCATTGCTAGTTTATCGGTCACTTCTCTCAGTAAAATACAAAATATAGGGCACTATCTAAAACTGTGGTTTTTAGCTGTGTTTCAGAATATCCAAGCATTCAACTACTTCAGCTTAGTTTGTGTTCAATATCCTGTATGTACAGAGTGGGTAGAAGGAGTGTATTGACAGATGTCTCTTGAATTTCAGATGACTCCCATGATGAGGACCAAATACTTGAGTATGAAAAAGAGCTGCTTGAAAGTATTAATTCTATTCTCAGTTCAGATGATGATTGTGACCTGTGGGATCTTTATGGAACTTCCAACCAACCATCAAGTGAGCCTAAGCCAGAGCCAGAGCCAGAGCCAGAGCTGGAGCCAGACTCAGAGCTGCAACCTCAGGCAGACACCGAGCCCCAGGCTGAGCACAGGCCCCAAAATGAGCACAAGCCACAGCCAGAGCCAGAGCAGGAACTTGTGCTGGAGCATGAGGGAGAGCTGTAGGCAGAGCTGGAGCCCAAGCCACAGCCTGAGCCCAAGCTGCACCCAGAGCTAGAACCAGAGCTGGAGACAAAGCCTGAGCCAGAACCGGAGCTAGAGGGGAAGCGGCAGCTAGAGAAGGAGGCCCAGTCTGAGCCTGAGAGGCAGCCTGAACCTCAGCCAGAGGTAGAGGCCCAGCTCCAGCATGAGCGCGTGCCACAGCCTGAGACTGAGACAGAGGCTGAGGCAGAGGCCAAACCCCAGCTAGAGGAGGAACCTGAGCCTGAGCCAGACCCTGATGCACAGGCTCAGCCAGAGCTGGAGCCCAAGACCCAGCCTGACCCGAAGTCTGAGCCCCAGCTGGAGCCTGAGCCAGAGAAAAGGCCTGAGTGTCAATCTGAGCAAAATATTACCAACAAGGAGGCTGAGGAGAGGCGGGCTGCATATCTGCTGGCCCAACAAAGGAAAAAGAGAAAAAACAGATTTATATGTATGTTACAGGGTAAGCCACGTAGAAAACGTCATAGGGTTGAGCAGGAGCCAAAACCTGAGCCAGGGAACCACCCAGAGCAAGAGCCTAATCCCCAGCCTGACCCTGAGCCTGAGCCCAAGGCAGAGGCAGAGGCCAAGGCCCAGCCACAGCTGGAGCCTGCACCCGGCCAGGAGCCTGGCTCTGAATCTGAGCAAAATATTACTGACAAAAAGGCCAAGGAGAGTCGGGCTGCGTATCTGCTGGCCCAACGAAGGAGAAAGAGAAAAAATAGATTTATATGTATGTCACAGGGTAAGCCACGTAGGAAACGCCGTAGGCTACTCTCACAGAATGAGCCCAGCCTGCCAAGTACATCTGCAAAGCCTAGGTCTCCTGATGTGCCCATGTCATCGGGCCAACCTGTTCATGCTGCTGAAAACAGAGCATTAAGTAAGGGGAGAGCCATTAGGGTGCTTGAATGAGCTGTCTCGAATTTCTTCTTGAAGGCACTTAGTGCTATGAACTTTCCTCTTAGCACTGCTTTCATTGTGTCCCACAAGTTCGGGTATGTTGTGTCTTCATTTTCATTGATTTCTAGAAAGACTTTAATTTCTTTCTTTCTTTCTTCCCTGACCCAGCTGTCATTTAGTAACAAGTTGTTCAGTTTCCATGTGTGTGTCGGCTTTTTGTTATTTCTGTTATTGTTGAGGTCCAGCTTTATTCCATGGTGATAAGACAAGATACATGGGATTATTTCAATCTTCTTGTATCTGTTGAGGCTTACTTTGTGACCCACTATGTGGTCTATTTTGGAGAAGGTTCCATGAGGTGCTGAGAAGAAGGTAAATTCTTTTGTGTTTGGGTGTAAGGTTCTGTAAAAGTCTGTCAGGTCCATTTGATTCATGACCTCTTTTAGAGACATTGTTTCTTTGTTTAATTTCTGTTTTGTTGACCTGTCCTTTGTTGAGAGTGGAGTGTTGATGTGTGGGGATCTATGTGTGGTTTAAATTTTATCAATGTCTCTTTTACAAATGTGGATGCCCTTGTTGGAGCTACCACCAGGGCATTAGCCATGAGTCATACTGGGCAGACTGCTCAGACCCTGAATAATCATTTAGCCAATGTAGCTCATGCCTTAGTTGTACATAAAGGAATTAATGCTCAACTAAAAGGAAGCTTGATGGTGTTCAATCAGAGGATTGACCTCTTGCAGGAGCAAATTGATACCCTATGGCAAATCGCTCAACCTGGCTGTCAATGAAAGTATGCTGGACTTTGTGTCACTAGTATACAACATGAGAATTTTTCCTGTGGTGCAAATCTGTCTAAACAATTGTCGAGCTATATTTTAGGTAATTGGACTGGAGAATTCGATACTACAATGGAGCAGCTGAGAGTGGCCATTGTCACAGTAAATTCTACCGGAGTGGACGCAGGACTAGCCACAGGATTATCAACATGGATTGCTGCAGCCATGAATCATCTGAAGGAATGGGCGGGCATGGGAGTATTAGCAGGCCTTCTGGTGTTGGTCTCCTTGGTTTGCCTGTGGTATATATGCAAGATTAGAGTCTCACAACAGTGTGATGCAGCCATGATCATTCAGGCCTTTACAGCCATTGAAGCAGGACATTCTCCCCAAGCATGGTTGGATACCATAAAAAGCTAAAATGATACGCTCAGGATGCGAGGCTAAGCACTGCACTCAGGGTCAGCCGCTTTGGACTCAGAGAAGAGCATGTCTAATTGCATGCGGGTTGATGCCCCAGGTCCCGCCTCTGAGAAAAAGGTATCGGACGGGTCTGATGCTCTTTGGGTGGATGACACCTAAATGAACATCTGTACAAAGTCCCAATTTATTTCTAATATCAGAGATCAGACCTCTACTCTTGCCTGATGCGTCTAAAACAAAAAGGGGGAACTGTAGAGAGCTGCGGAATGCTATGCCTTAAAGATGGAGCTGGTTTCTGCCTTCCACCTTCCCGATGGTGAGTGCTCTCTGTCACGAACAACTCCACATCTGGCTAAGGCCGAGGATCTGGCTTGCTTCCATGTATGTGGACCTATCTGCATTGCCCCCCGTGGCACGCCTGGGTTGGCTACTCAGAGGCTATTTAAGCTGTGGGCTGGCTTTCCCCGGGGTCCGAGGATTGTTCAATGTTCCTGAATAAACTGCATTGGAAAAAAAAAAAAAGTAAGGGGTGAGGCCAAGGGGCACGAACACGAAAGTGAAAAATGTCTCAAGTGGACGTGGGGCCTCCCATGTCCATTTTTCTTATGCTCCAATATGTATTTACAGTTCAGTTCCACTTGAGTGCTTTTTTTCTGAATTCCCTGTCCTGATGATAGTCTGGGTCATTGCGCACAAACTCTGGATAATTGTCAATCCCTCTATGCAGCCATGAGTTAGAGTGGCTCCTCCCTCCTACATGTTGTAACATGTTGCTGAATGTGTCCTCTCATAAGAGGACTGTTCATGATTTATTCTCTGATTCTAGCCTCATGAGTTCCATGTAACATGTTTAATTTTAATAAATAAATAAATGATACTCTTGGTGCTTAAGTCTCTGGCTAGAGTTATTGGCACTATGGGTTCTGGAAGAAGGCAAAAGGCAAGGTGTCACTTGTAAATTGGGTGAAGGTGCTGTTGGGGACATGTGCTAATACCATACCAATCCTTAGACTATACTAGTCCTAGTTTTTCATGCAACCTAGCCTTCAAGGACCCTCGTGGTAGTTCTCTGTACCTGTGACAGAGTTTACTCAGCCAACTCAGGTGGTGGTTGATGGCCCTAAATAGAGTCACTCAGAAAGTAACAGTATGCAGCCTGCCCACGCAGTCTTGATAGGTGCTGCTCTGTGCTAGCCTTCGAGAGCTCTACTGAAGCTTCCATTTCTCTCAATTGCTTGATGGAATCAATTTTCATTATGCAATTAACCTTTCAGCTGATAGTGGACAAAAACTTGAGGGCCTTCTCAGAAGGAACCCAATGCACAAAAAGTTCAAAAATGCAAGACTGGGTATATGCTGCTCATTTGCATGGGACATCATTGCACATTTTTTTGCATGCTCATCAGTTCAGTGGATAGTGGAGAGTCTGGTTGGACGAAAGTTTCTGACAATAAGCAAGTATGCACATGATGAGGTCACCTGCTGGTCCCCTTCGTTCTGTCCTAGCCATCCAGCTAAAGGACCAGGCCTGTGTGCTCTACTCAAATCCTAGCAGTTAACTGGCAGAGTGCTTCCTTCAACCACACAGCAGCTCTGACCTCTGAAGTTTTCTTTGTCCTTAAACTCAGTTCAAAGATTGATATGTGGCCCAGGCACTTCTTAGCTGGACACAGCTGATGGCCATCAGTTTACACTGAAGCAAGCCAACAGAGTTGAATGTGATGGCACATTAATCCCAGGACTCAGAAGGCAGAGACAGGGAAATTAGGGGTCCAAAGCTACCTTTCACAAATCAAGTGCAAGGCTGTTTGTTCTCCCAAAATTTTAAACATACATCTTAAGGAATTTTCTCCATAACCCACTTAACTTTGTCTTCTGCCTAAAAATATGTTCCTACCTGACTTAATTGTTTCCTATATGCATAACAGAGCCAAAGCATCTACCACAAGTGTTCCAGTCTGAACTCACAGACACCCATCAAGCCGGACCTGCACTTTCTGTCCCAGCCATGGATATTCTCACAGACCTTGGAAAGCATCCAAACAGCCTGTTCTTCCTGGACGTGGCCACCATTTCTGCCTTTTGACCTCCCTATAATGTCCCCAGAATCAGCAGGAAGTAGGCAGAAAAGACTCTATGCCAGTTATTCACTTATTACTAACAAAAGTCTGGAATGGTGTGCTTCGGGCCCAGGACAAGTAGCTCCAGGTTCTCCCACCATTCTTCAGTCCCTACTTGCTGCCTTGCGTGGCTAGGAACTCTGTACTGGCAATCCTCTACCATGATCTTTCCAGGGCAGGGGCTTCCCCTCCTCCTCTTGACCATGTAATCTTGACCATGTAATATTTTGTTGCTATTGTTTTTTTCTCTCTCTTTCCCTTAGGCCCTTGCATGGCAACCAAGAACTACTCCCAATGAACCTACATTTGTGTACTTTAACTTGCCTTATGTGAGAATCCGCCCCAGCTCCTCATATTTAATTATAGAAAAAGGGAGGGATGTTATTATTTAGGCAGCTTCCTTCTAGGTTACTCTCCTGTCCTCTCCCTTGTCTCTGTCATGGGACCTTCTCCCTTCCCCTTATTATGTCTTGCTCTTCTCTTCTCTCTCTCTCTCTCTCTCTCTCTCTCTCTCTCTCTCTCTCTCTTTCTCTCTTCATCTCCATCTAATAAAACTCTTTCCTATAAAATCTGTTGTGGCATCATCATTTCATTGGTCCTAACAATAAGTACTGAACTTTCATGTGTAGGACACCACACCTAGTTCACTGAAGAGGAGTGTAATCCAGTGCTTCTTGAATGCTAGGTAAGTATTCTCCTACTGGATCTATATCCGAAGCAGAAAAACTATTTTTATAATCATGCAAAATGTCCTGGGATGCAGGCTCAGTGGGTAACATGTGTACTGTGCTTGCTTGAGGATCTGAGTTTGGATCTGCAGCTCCAGTGTAAAAGCCAAGAATTGGGAACAAACATCTGTAAACCCAGTGCTGGGGTGGAGGTAGGTGAAAACAGATGGATTCCAGAGACTTTCTGGAGAACTAGCCTAACTTAATTGGTGAGCTCCAAGTTCAGTGAAAGAACGAGTAATGAAAAGTAACACTATGGGTAGGGATAGAGAGAAGGTTCAGTGTTTAAGAGCTTGTGCTGCTCTTGCAGACGACCTCTGTTCAACTTCCAACACCCTCATCAGATAGCTCACAACTGTCTGTAACTACACCTCGAGGGGATTTGATACCTCAAGCTCTGACAGCATAGGAACACGTGCATAAGTACATTTGTAGTAACATTCCCAGAAAAACACACACTTAAAATAGCAAAAATTCAGCCACTTTATTAAAAAAAATAATAGAGTGGAGAGTGATCAAGGGAAAACTGACTTCTAGCTTCCACTGGAGTATTTACACATACATCAATGCAACACACACACACACACACACACACATACATCAAAAGGAGCAATATAGTGCTGAGAATGTAACTCAGTTACTAGATTGCTTGCCTTGGATGCAAGGAGGCCTTGAGTGTGTCCCCCAGAACTTCATTAACCAACTGTAGAGACACAGACCTGTAATCTCAGCACTCAGGAAAAAGAAGCAGGAGAATTTCAGAATTTCAGACTCATCCTCATGCTCTGTCATGACGAGACAGGGCATTCTACATGGGTAATATAATATGCTCTCCTTCCACCTCCCTGATGCCAGGTATTTGCCTTGTGCCTGATGCTGTTAACTATTACCATGTGGTGAGGGAGCATGTCCAGCTTAGTCCAATGGAAGGGAACCGTTTTCCCTCTATATTTAGAAATACACCAACTGTATCTTGCACAGATACTCTGTGAACATCTGGTTCCCTCATGACATCCTGTTCACTTTAATATCTGCATGCTTTGAGGTAATTTTGTGGCTTTTCATTTTCTGCTGTTGCCTATGGATCTAACATTCTTTTACTTTTAAATTTTTATTTATACATTTATTTAGTTGTTATTTTACAGCAGAGCCTCACATAGCATAAGCTGGCCTCAAACTTACTCTGCAGCCCAGAATAACCTTGAACTTTTAATTGCCCCTGCCTTTACCCCCCATGTTCTGAGAATACAGGTATGCTTTAACATGCCTACCCTATTTACCTGTTTTTTTTTTTTTTTCGTGTATCTCATCAAAAGTTTTACCACTTTCATTCTTTGTCCAAGCAACCAATTTCTTACTTTTTGTTTGTTGGTTGACACAGAGTTTCACTCTGTTTCCCAGGAACCACAGCAATCCTCCTGTCTCAGCCTGCCCAGTACTGGGGTTGCAAACAGGAGCGACCATCCCAGGTTTAAACAACCAGCATGTGCTTGTGTCCCTTAGGGTTTGAACTTATCTCCACGATCAGCAACAGTACCCTCCTCACTTCCTCTTCACTCTTCACTTCAGGCTAGCATTAAATCATAATGCAAACTGAGACTGGCCTTGAATTCCTGATCCTCCAGCCTCTACCACCCAAGTACTGGTACTATAGGCATGTGCCACCAGAACTGACTCTGTCTTCAGACACTTACAGATTTTTTTTAAGAAAAATGAAAACCATGCACACATATTTGCAATATCAACCTCAACTTCCAAGAAATATTTCCCATAAGGGTAGTACATTCTCATTTACAATGTAATTATGACTTTGTGCTGAAAACTCACAAAAAATGTTGCACTTGAGTAAAATAGCTCAAAAAACTTTGTCAATTTCAGAACTCCTAACACTTGGATGTTGAGGTGTTATGGGGTATACACCAGAGAAGACTGCTTGGAAATGGGCTCAAGCCAACAGAAAGTCTTTCTTAGGTTGAAAGAAGGCATTGTCTTCCCTAGAACATGAGATATCCATTGTTGTGGGCCACTCTACAGGTGCTGGGAATTAAAACCAGGTCCTGTATATGAACAAGGGCTTTTGTAAAATTTTTTCATTTTGTTTTTGAGATAGGGTTTCTCTCTGTCCTTAGCTGCCCTGGCCTCACTTGGCGTTCGGGGTTCCACTTCTCTACTGCTGCGTCAGTGAGACTTGGGTCCTGATTTCAATTACTCTTGTAATAAAGCTCTCTTGCAATTGCATCGAGTCTTTTCCTGGTGGTCTCTGAGGGTCCCCTGAACATGGCATAACAGGCTCAGTTCCCTGCAACCAAGGGGTGGCTCTGAAAAATATATAATGAGATCTGGTGCCCTCTATTGGCTTTCAGTTGTACATGCAGGCCAACTTACTGTATGTCATCAAATAAAAAATTTACGAAAAATAAGAATAAAAACAAAACACAGAAGATAAATAAAACAAACAATTTACAAAAATTTCACCAGATTTAATTCACTTTATTTTTCTTATATAAAGCCCTTCTGTGGTAGCCATAGCTGGAGCCTGGGTCCTCTGAACAGAGACTCTGGTGTGGGTTTTCACAAGAAGATCAGTGAATTCCTGATAAGGACTCTTGGTGAACACAGAGGTCAGGGGTGAGATGGCTGATTAGATAGTGCCCTGTTGCTTAGGTTTGGCTCTGGGTGCAAGGCTGGGAGAGCAGCTTTCAGGAGAATAGGGGTTGAACAATTAATAATTAAACACTACCGATGTTGAAAGAATGCTGGGGGTTAAATTGAGGGCTGTACTTGTCTTTACACCTCACTAATATGACACAGTAGATAAAGGGTCCACTACATGCTTTTGGCATATATGTATACATACATATATATGTATATATATATATATATATATATATATATATATATATATTCTAGATAAAGTTTTCTGGTGTAACTCAGCCTTAGAACTCAGTCTATAGACCAGGCTGTCCTTGAAATCAGAGATTGGCCTGCCTCTGTCTTCTGATTCATTCATCCTGAGTTCTGGGATTAATGTTGTAAACTACTACTGGCCATACTGTTTTGTGAAACTAAGACTTATTTTGTAGCCTTGAACTTGGGATCTTTCTGCTTTTACCTTCCCTGTATTGGGTTTTAGGTCTGAAACACTATTCCCTACTTTCTCAGTTAATTTAAAAAATATAGGGTACATTTGCTTATTTTTTGTGTTTGGACATGCAAGTACCATAGTAAGTATATAGAGATCAGAGATTAGATAACTTGCAGCAATTGGTTTTCTCCTATTAATATGTAGGTCCCTGGGATCAAAATCGGATTGTTAGGTTTGATGGGAAAGACATCTTACTGATGAGCCATTTCAACTGTATTGATCTTGGTTAGTCTTAAATATGAATTATAAAGAAACAAGTATCTTAGGTTCTAGAATTCCACACCCCTATAAAACTCCATTAGTAGGCAGAAGCTTATTATTATATGAAGCACACAATACCTTATTAAGTATGAGTAATTTCTAGAAAGTCACACTTATGGAATTCATGCCTACTGTTATATGACTTCCACTCCATTCTTGATAGCACATAGCTCCTATCAAGACATATATCTCTATATATGCACTTGTATATGTAGACATATATAGACAGACAGAATTAAAAATAAAAATTGAGAAATAAAAATAAAAGACAAGTACATATAGGGGCTGAGATGTAGCTCAGTTGGTAGAGTATTTGACTAGCCTGCATCAAACTTGGCTCAGATACCAACAAGGCAGACACACTGCTGTGAATCCCAGCCCTCAAGTGGGAGAGTCAGGACAGTAAAAACTTCAAGGTCAACTTCCATTACATGGGGGTTTAAAGCCAGACCAGAATCTAAGACAATATTCTTAGTTTTGAGGTAGGCTCTTGCTATTGAGAATAAACGGGATTCACATTAGGGCCTAAAGCTACTTCTGACCTTGCATTTTGGAAACTGGTTGTTCCCGGCATTTATTTGAAAATGTTGATATCTTATTGCCTGTGTTGTTGGTAGGCCTCAGTTTAAAATCCTCTTTTTTTTCCAGTTACATTATTAACATGGATATAAGCGGAAACAATGAAGATTTTGAGGAGTGTAAGTAGAGCCTTCTTTTGATTGGAGTGTTCATGTGTTAAATGTCTTTGTAGAGATGACTGATATGAGATTTGGGACACTTGGATTCATCTGGTCCTATGTTTGGCCCCTTCTAGTGTTCTTTGTGGCTTGTTGAAATTTATTTCTCTGTTTTCAAGAGCAGGGGAATATATTCATTTCTTAAATGTCTTCTTTACCCCTTTTTGGTTCCTGGGTCTTTTATTTCCTCTCTATCTTTCATAGGAAACAGATTATTTTGCCTCATACTTCTCTCTCCCTCCCATTCTTTCTCTTTCTCTTTTTTTTTTTTTTTTTGCTGGATATAGAGTCCAAGGTATCCTAATTAAGTGCTCTACCACTGATCTATGTCACTAGTCTTGGGTAAATGTAAATTTTACTAGCTGTAATTTATAAGCTAGTTTTCAGGAGTAAAAGACATGTGCTACTAGATTTTATGATGCTTCCTAACGCTTTTTCTTTCTATGATTTAGATAAGTCTACAGTGCAGGAGCAGGAAGAGTCCTGGTAAGTAGGAGAACTTTTGGAACTTGACTTTTCTTTTTTTTCACCCATTGTTCTGGGCAAGAAGATTTAAGAGTAAACATCACATTTTCTCAACAGCATCATGTTGGATGTCTGACTTTATTACCAGTTTAAAGTATCTGATTCTTGCCTTGGGCCATTTTTTAAATCTTCAGGTGTTGCTTCATTTTTATAGAGGGATGTGTGTGTGTATCTTCTTTTACATGGAGTCTTACTGTATAGGACTGACTATCCTGGAACTCCATGGACAGCCTAACTTTCATAATCAGTTTGTAAAGAAACAACATTTTACTTTGTTGTCCATGTGGGTTCCTGGGATCCCAGACAAAAGAGATGCATTGCTCTGAGCTTCTGGCGTCTCTGGCAATGAGGAGGCACATACATCAGTGTCCTGGAACTCACTCTAGAAGACAGGCTGGGCTCTAACTCATAGAGATCTGTATGATTCTGCCTCCCTATTGTTGCTATTAAAGGTGTGTATCACCATGATTGAATTGTTTTTGGCTTCTTGAGACATGGTCTCACTATGTAGTTCTGGCTGTCCTGGAACTCATTGTATAGATAAAGGTTGGTTTTGCTCTTGTGGGCTCTGCTTCTTAACTTCTAGAATCCATGCTCAACTAGTTTGTTTTTAAAAATGTCTTTGAACTTTCTAATCTCAGTCATTTAGTAAAAATCAGACATTTAGCCTGATATGCTCTTTTATGATCAAGGCTGCATCTTGCCTCATGGTGATCTTATAAGTGTACTGTGACCATATTGACAACCAATACAAATAACTCATCATATAAATATCAGAGTATTTAGCCTAGCTTTTAGAGATTCCAGAAAGCTGTCCCAGTAAGTTGTGGAAAAAGTGATGATCAGGTAGAAATGGAGTGAGACTCAAAAGATAACCATGTGCTAGAAATTAAGAGAAGCCTTTCCTTTTCCTTTCCTTTCCATTCCTTCCTTCCTTCCTTTCTCTTTTTCTTTCCTTTTCTTTTCAGACAGAGTCTCTTTGTAGGCCTGGCTGTCCCATAACTCACTACATACACAAGGCTGGTCTCAAACTAACAGAGTTGTGGGATTAAATGCATGTGCCATCATGCCCAAAAAGAATATTGTTTTAAAAAACATAGTTGTCTTTATTTTACATGTAGAAGCATTTGCCTGCTTGTATGTATATGTGCTTAGTACCCATGATGCCTAGAAGAGGTGTTAGACCCCTAGAACCAGTTACCACTAGTTATGATCTGCTGTGTGTGTGCTGAGAATCAGACCATGGTCTGCTGCAAGAGCAGCCAGTGTCGGGGCTGGAGAGATGGCTTGGTGATCTTCCAGAAGACAAAAGTTTGACTCCTAGCACCCACATGGTGGCTTACAACTGTCTGTAACTCCAGTCCCAAAGATCTGCTGTCCTCTTCTAGAATCCAGATACACTGTATGCACATAGTACATGCACATTCACACGGGCAAAATTCATATACACATGAAAAAAATTAAAAATCATGACGGATGTGGTGATTTACACAGCCTTTTATCCCAGTGCTAGAGAGGCAGAGGCAGGCAGGCCTCTCTGAGTTCCAGGCCAGGCTGGCTTATAGGGTGAGTTTTCAGAATAGCCAGAGATGTTACACAGAGAAACCCTGTCTCGTAGGAAAAATAAAATAAAATAGGAAAATCTTTTTTCAAAAAGAACAGCAAGTATTCTTACCTGCTGAGCCTTCTCTGCAGCCCCTCGAAGACAATAATTTTGTTTGTATGTGTCTTAGGCAGGTCCTCTCTAAGTACCTTTGGGTGTCCTGGGCTTACTATGTTCAGGCTGGCCTTGAACTCAGAGAGATCTGCCCAGCTCTGCCTCCTGGGTGCTGGAATTGAATGCATGTGCCACACACCCAGGCTAGAAAGGTTTTATAAGGCTAGGGTAGTAAGTAGGAGAACAAAGGTTCATCAAATTGGCAGCTACAAAAAGACAACATGCATGGTAGAAATAGATTAACATTTGTATGTACAGTGGATGCAGAAATATTTTGTAACAAGGATTTGGAGTGTTTTTCTTCCATAGTAAAAGTATTTCATGTCCAGTCATGGATCACTGGGTTAAGGTACTTGTCACACAAGTCTGATAACTTGATTTTCATCCCCAGAACCCATGTAAAGGTGAAAGGAGTCACTTGACTTCACAAAGATGTCCTATAACTTCCACATATGTGTTGTGGTGCATGCACAGCTACACACACTATACACCTCCCCCAACAATGATGATTATAAAATGTACATCTTACAGGGATGCATGCCTGTAAACCTAGACCTTGGAAGCCTGACGAAAAATTTCTGTGACTTCCAGGATAACTTGGGATAAAGAGTAGCTGCTGGCGAGCTTCATGGCACATTTACACAGGCTAGAATCATTTTAGAATAGGGAGGTCTCAATTGAGAAAACGCCTCCATAAGATCGGGCAGTATGCAAGCCTGTAGGTTTTTCCTAATTAGTGATTGACGTGAGGGCCCAGTTTATGGTGGGTGTGCTTATCCCTGAACTGGTACTCCTGGGTTCTGTAAGAAAGCAGACTGAGCATGCCAAGTGGGTAAGCAGGCTCTGCTTCAGCTCCTGCCTACAGCTTTTAGCCTTTTCCTATTCTACTTCTTTCAGTGATAAGCACTGATGAGGAAGTGTAAGCCAAATAAACTCCTTTCTTCTCAAGTTGCTTTTGGACGTGAAGTTCCCACACAGCAACAGAAACCCTAAATGAGACAGAAAAGGTAAACAGGGTGGTTACCAATATGACAGACCTGACTGTGTCACTTTGTGGAGAATTTTGAAAGGAATTTGGAACTTTGAGGCCTAGGAAATCTATTGAGTGTTCAAAGATGGGTGAGCTCTTCCCTGGGAACACAGAAGGTTAGTGTGGAGAAAAATGCAGATAATGGAGGCCTGGTATGTGAAGTTCCAGAGGGAAGATTGGAAGTCATTTAAGGTCTCTATTGGGACTGTTTCATGTCTTGAGTTAGGAATCTGTGGTTGTGGGTAGCTGGGCCTGTAAAACTGGCTGTGATTAACAAGATACTAGCCTAACTAAAGAAAAATCCTTTCCTTTGCTGGGATAATTGATGCTGGACAGCTGGAGCTGAGAAATTAGCCATAATTAAGAAGAGACCAGTACTACTGAGGTGGAATACTCTGGAAAGTGTTTTCTCAGAATTGGCACACAAAAGTGGTGATCCAGTGACTGTTGTCTGGTTTGTAGCTTGTGCTGACAGGAGAACCTGCTAGGCTCCAAGAGTCACCCAATTGGTACTGTTTATTTAGTCATGAATGTATCATAAAGAACAGCTGAGGTTTGGCACTGTGAGGCAGAGCAGCATTTCTCTAAGAGAACCCAGGAGAGGCTATTGGTAGGAGTGCAGCCCAGTTGAAGCAAGAGACTCCAGCCATTTGGAGATGCCAGTGTCATGGAACAAGCACCAAGAACAGCAGCAGTCATGGAGCAGAGCCATCCTGATCTTAGGAGACAAGCTGGGCATGCTATGCAGGGTAAAGCTGGAGAAGATCATGACTGGATACCAGACATTAGACATTGAGTTACTTGCACAGTTGGAGTTTGGTTTTGCTTTGTTCACATTGTGACTTCTGTAAGATGCCTCCTTTTGTACTAGCAGTGAAAAGGTGTATGGAAAGATGGAAAATGAGGAATAATTGAAAGATTTAACAAATCTAGTGAAGGGGAACATAGTTGGTGTAGGAAACATCCAAAATTTAACAAGTGATCATGCTTATTGTAGAAAGTAGGGGAAATGTCCTGAAGAGAAGAATACTGTGCTCATATTTTCTTGGTTTCTTTTTCTACCTTACAACTTAGCTGTGTGGTGACTGACTCAGTTTCTGACACTGGATCTCCCATTGAAGAAAAGAAAGCTAAGATCTATGAAATGAGCAACAAAGGCAAGTATCATTTCTGCTTATAGAAACAGCTGAGCTCTGAAGCCTTGGCACATGTGGCTGTTTTAGGATCTGCCTCTGCAAACCTTAATTTTGTGATGATTTTGTAGCCAGTGCCCCCTTTTCTTTCTCCATCATGTGCTGGGATCCCTACACCATGGTTGATTTCCTAACACAACTGCAACTTCCTGTTGCCTTAGATTTGGTTAGAGTTCTATCTGCCTAAAACTCTGCTCCTCCCTCTTCTTCTCTTTTCATCCTTTATGGACAAGAAAGAGGACAGAGGACGAAGCATTACTCTACCTTCTTTCCAGCTGGGTGGAGACTGGGGTTAGCAGAGGTTAACAGTGAAAACTGTTAAAGATCTACTATCTACTCCATACCTTATTGTATAAGGCAGCAAGCACCAAAAGTCCAGCAGGACCACAGTGACTAAATTAAGAACTTTTCTAAGCTAGAGAATTTTAACTTGATATACATGAAATACTGCTTTATTGAAGCAATTGCCCTTATTCGGCTATGGTCCACAAGGCATCAGATTTGTGTTAAGGAACAATTGAGCAAGTACCTCATGCTCTTTAGACAGTAGGATTTCAAAGTGGGAATCATATTTTCATTGCTAGTTTATCAGTCACTTCTCTCAGGGAAATACAGAATAGAGGGCACTATCTAAAACTATGTTTTTTTAACTGTGATTCAGAATGTCCAAACATTCAACTACTTCAGCTTAGTTTGTGTTTAATATCCTGCTGATGTCTGTATGTACAGAGTGGGTAGAAGAAGCTTATTTACCTATGTCTCTTGAATTTCAGATGATTCCCGTGATGAGGACCAAATACTTGAGTATGAAAGAGAACTGCTTCAAAGTATTAATTCCATTCTCAGTGCAGCTGATGATTGTGACCTGTGGGATCTTTATGGAACTTCCAACTATCCATCAAGTGAGCCTAAGCCAGAGCCAGAGGCAGAGGCAGTGTTGGAGCCAGACCCAGAGCTCCAACCTCAGCCAGAGACTAAGCCTCAGGCTGAACAAAAACACCAACCTGAGCACAAGCCACAGCCAGAACCAGAGCAGGAGCGTGTGACTGAGCAAGAGGGAGAGCTGCAGGCCTAGCTGGAGCCCAAGCCACAGACTGAGCCAAAGCCTGAGCCAGAGCCAGAGCCAGAGCCAGAGCCAGAGCCAGAGGGGGAGCTGCACCAACAGAATGAGCCCCAGCCAGAGCAGGAGGATAAGCCCCCATCTGAGTCTGAGAGGCAGCCTGAACCTCAGCCAGAGGTATTGGCCAAGCCCCAGCCTGAGCCAGAGACCCAGCGTGATACTGAGACAGAGGCTGAGAGAGAGGCCAAACCCCAGCCAGAGCAGGAACCTGAGCATGAGCCCGACCCTGAGGCAGAGGCTCAGCAAGAGCTGGAGCCCAAGACCCAGCTTAACCCTAAGTCGAAGCCCCAGCTGGAGCCCGAGCCAGAGCGGGACTCCGAGTGTCAATCTGAGCAAAATATTACCAACAAGGAGGCTGAGGAGAGGCGGGCTGCATATCTGCTGGCCAAACAAAGGAAAAAGAGAAAAAAACAGATTTATATGTATGTCACAGGGTAAGCCATGTAGGAAACGTCATAGGGTTGGGCCTGGGCCTCAGCCTGAGCCACAGCCCCACCCAGAGCAAGAGCCTAAGCACCATCCTGACCCTGAGCCTGAGCCCAAGGAGGAAGCAGAGGCCAAGGCCCAGCCACAGCTGGAGCCTGCACAAGTACAGGAGCCTGAGTCTGGATCTGAGCAAATTATTACCGACAAAAAGGCCAAGGAGAGTCAGGCTGCGTATCTGCTGGCCCAACAAAGGAAAAAGAGAAAAAATAGATTTATATGTATGTCACAGGGTAAGCCACGTAGGAAACGCCGTAGGCTACTCTCACAGAATGAGCCCAGCCTGCCAAGTACATCTGCAAAGCCTAGGTCTTCTGATGTGCCCATGTCACTGGGCCAACCTGTTCATGCTGCTGAAAACACAGCATTAAGTAAGGGGAGAGGCAAAGGGGCACGACCATGAAAGTGAAAAGTATCTCAAGTGGATGTGGGGGCTCCCATGTCTATTTTCCTTATGCCTCAACATGCATTTACAGTTCAGTTCCCCTGGAGTGCTTTTTTTCTGAATTCCCTATCCTGATGGTATTCTGGGTCATTGCCCATCCCCTCTGGATAATTGTCAATCCCTCTATGTAGCCAGGAGTTAGAGTGGCTCTTCCCTCCTACATGTTGTAACATGTTGCTGAATGTGTCCCCTCGTAAGAGTTCTCTGAGGGTCTAGCCTCATGAGTGGCATGTAACAAGTTTAATTTTAATAAATAAATAAACGATACTCTTGGTGCCTAAGTCTCTGGCTAGAGTTATTGGCACTGTGGGTTCTAGAAGAAGTCAAAAGGCAAGGTGTGACTTGCAAATTCGACGAAGGTGCTGCTGGGGACACGTGCTAATACCATACCAATCCTTAGACTATACTCATCTTAGTTGCTCATGCAACTGAGCCTCCAGGGACCCTCGTGGTAGTTCACTGTAACTGTGACAGTGTTTACTCAGCTCACTCAGCTGGTGGTTGGTGGCCCTGAATAGAGTCACTCAGAAAGTAGCAGTATGCAGCCTGCCCACGCAGTCTTGATAGGTGCTTCCCTGTGCTAGCCTTTTAGAGCTCTTCTTGAGCTTCCATTTCTCTCAATTGCTTGATGGAATCAATTTCCATTATGCGATTAACCTTTCAGCTGATAGTGGACAAAAACTCGAGGGCCTTCCCAGAAGAAAGCCATTGCAACAAACGTTGAAAAATGCAACACTGGGTATATGCTGCTCATTTGCATGGGACTTGATTGCACATTTTTTGCATGTTCATCAGTCCAGTGGATCCTGGAGACTCCAAGGGGATGAAGGAGTCTGGTTGGATGAAGGTTTCTGACCCTAAGTAGGTATGCACATGATGAGGTCACCTGCTGGTTCCCCTTCTTTCTGTCCTAGCCATCCAGCTAAAGGACCAGGCCTGTGTGCTCTACTCAAATCCTAGCAGTTAACTGGCAGAGTGCTTCCTTCAACCTCACAGCAGCTCTGATCTCTGAAGTTTTCTTTTTCCTTATACTCAGGCCAAAGATGGATATGTGGCCCAGGCATATTTTAGGCTGGACACAGCTGTTGGACCAGTTTACACTGAAGCAAGCCAAAAGAGTTGAATGTGATGGCACATTAATTCCAGGACTCAGCAGGCAGAGGCAGGGTAATTAGGAGTCCAAGGCTACCTTTGACAAAATCAAGTACAAAGCCAGTTTCATATGCATGGTACTCTTCCCTCAAAAATCCACAAGCAGGACAATTACAGAGGGGAAGGTAGAGCTAGGTGTTCTGATGTGGGATGAGAGAGAGGGTAGTTAAAAATGTCTTCAGGGTTTTTCTAATGCTTTGCATGTTCACATTTCCACTTGCTTGTAGTTTTAGTATTATTCTCATAAATATATAGGGAGCTATCAGAAACAAGTATTGCCTAAGCCAAAGGTATGCTAATACTTAAACTACAAGTCCCATTAAGGTTTTACTATTTCATTTTCCCACTTACAATATGAATTTTAATTTTATCACGGGTTTTACTTCCATTCAGGAGTAATGACCTCTTACAAGAGAAAGAATACATTTGATGAAGCATATTTGTGTAGGTGTGGGAGCGTTTTGAATTTTTTTGTGTGTGTTTTTATTGTTTTTGTTTTGTGGAGCTGGGGCTGGAACTGAGGCCTCATGTATACCATACAAGTATTCAACCACTGAACTTCAGTGTGGTGATACTTTTAAGCCTGTATTTTGGGAGAAAAAAAATGGCCTTCAGGGAGGGGGAGGAAAAAAGAGTGGTGTGTCATGTGTGGGGCAGGGGAGATCAGCTTAGTTGTGAAAGAGGCTCTGTGTCCCTGTGCTGTTTACCTGGCTGATATTATTGAGTCAGCTCATCATGTATCAGCAAGGGATCATCTCTGGAGTCTTCATATTGAAGCTGTTTGCCTATAGGGATGCTTCTCTTGATAATATCCAGGTTGCTTTGCTAGATAGGGACAGACAGAAGAAAGGAGCAACTGCCTCTCAGTGTCCTTCTCACGACCCTTCATCTGAAGGTGACCAGCCAGTTTGAACTTTTATCTCTGTCTTGTACTTCATTGCTCTGGGAGTCTCCTATGGTGCTTCATATGGTTCTTGCGTAGGCTGCTTGCTGGTCATAGTGTTGAATATATCCAATCTGGGGGTCTTCTTAGTTCTCTTACTGTGTGGTACACAGGCTCTGAGGCAAAGTTTTCTAAGCCTTAAGGCTAGCTTTCTCTGAGTATACACTGAGATCCCATTCTCTGCTGGATCTGACAAATGGCACAGGCTTTCATCTGCTGCTTCTGCTGTTACGGACCTGCTCTCATCACTAGGTGATTGAAAGCAGAAATGTGTGATGTCACTTGAATTGGGCTTTGGCTCTTGAGAGTGTATTTGGGGCTTCTAGAAGTATAGTGCAGCTACACACATACTCTTTCTGAGAAAGCTCCTCCTCTACTAGGGAAGGTCATTGTCTACTGAAGAAGGTTATTTGCTTCAACCAAGTGCAGCCCTAGAAAGGATTAAAACCTGGCTACCCATCCTCAAATCAGCTTCCTTTTGTTTTGTGTTGTTTTGAGACCTGTCTATCTAGCCCTGACTCTCCTGGACCTGCTCTGTAAACCTGGCTGTCCTCCATCTCACAGAAATCCTTCTGCCTCTGCCTCTGAGTGGTGGGATTAAGGTGTGTGCCATAGTACCCAGCAGCTTCCTTTGTTTTATTTATTTCTTTGCTTTCTTCCCTCTCCAAGTTTTTTACACATGCTTTTATTCTACAGGAATTAAAAAAAAAAGCTCTCTGGAAGTCCCTACAAAACCCTAACATGGCCATCTAAGCCAAAAGACATATTCTGAAATTCCCACACTTACTTGGTTACAGGATTGGATTAATGAGCTTTTTTGCTGTTTCTCTATGATTCTTGGAACAGTATAGTTAACTATCCAAGGAACCACATTGCTAATAGATTACTAAAAGCTTTAGCAAATAAGATTAGAAGGAAAATAAAATTTTAGGAGAGGTAATAAATCAGATTCAGCATCAGGAATTGCTTGTGGAAAAAACAAACATTGTAGGTAGTAAAGGGACAAGAGTTTTAGGGCTTTCTAAAGAAAATGTTTAATCAGGATCTGTTAGGATAAATGCTCTAAATATTCCCACTGTAGCAAAACTACTACAAAACCATTACCTAACACAGATATTTATGATGAGGCAAAAAGAAGATAGGCAAACATAGAGAGTCAGAGAGTTTTGTATTATACTATAAGTTTTACAGACAGGCTAGCTCAAGCATCTTATCTCTAAGGAAAGATTGTAAATACTTAGCAAGACAAACAGGAGGAATTCCCCTCAATGCTTAACTCCAAGGGGGGTTGTAAATCTTTAGCCCACTTGATTTGGAGGGCAATGACAGCCCCTGGCCTTCCACTCACTAACTAACTAACAATAAACTATGCAAACAGACCACAAGTTTAAAAATCCCCTGGCCCTCTACTCGCTAAATTAGCAGCAATAACACTATGTAAATAAGGCACTAGTTCTGTTTGCTCTGCTTAAGAGGCTGTTAGGCCAAGATTTTTTTGTAGACACTGCTTCTACCAGGTTACCCTTTCAGTTAAAATGTAAACTTTGTATTGTTGGTAAAAAGTCTGAATGTGGGACAGATCAATGAGACAGAAAACAAATAGGGAAATAAAAGCACTTACAGAGTCCCTAAATCAAATGGACCTAATAGGTGTCTACAGATCTTTTCACCCAAACTCAAAAGAGTATACCTTCTTTTCAGCACTGCATGGAACCTTCTCCAAAATGGACCATGTAGTTGGTCATAAAGCAAGCCTCAACAGATACAAAAAGATTGAAATAATCCCTTGTATTCTATCGGACCACCATGTACTAAAGCTGGACCTCAACAACAACAGAAATAACAAAAAGCCGACACTCACATGGAAACTGAACAACGTGCTACCCAATGACAGCTGGGTTAAGGAAAAAATAAAGAAAGAAATTAAAGACCTCCTAGAATTCAATGAAAATGAAGGCACAACATACCCGAATTTATGGGACACATTGAAAGCAGTGCTCAGAGGAAAATTTATAGCACTAAGTGCCTTCAAGAAGAAATTTGTAACTTCACATACAAACAACTTAATGGCCCAACTGAAAAACCTAGAAAAAAAAGGAAGCAGATACACACAAGAGGAGCAGAAGGCTGGAAATAATCAAACTCAGGGCTGAAATCAATCAATTAGAAACAAATAAAACTATTCAAAGAATCAATGAAACAAAAAGCTGGTTCTTTGAGAAAATCAACAAGATAGACAAACCCTTAGCTAAGCTAACTAAAAAGCAGAGAGAATCTATCCAAATCAGCAAAATCAGAAATGAAAAGGGGGACATAACTACAGACACTGAAGAAATCCAAACAATCATTAGGTCATACTACAAAAGCCTATATGCCACAAAATTTGAAAATTTAAACGAAATGGACAATTTTCTTGATAGATTCCATCTACCAACATTAAGTCAAGATCATTTAGAAAGACTGAATAGCCCTATATCCCCCAAGGAAATTGAAGCAGTCAATAACAGCCTCCCCTCCAAAAAAAGCCCTGGGCCAGATGGTTTCAGCGCAGAATTCTACCAGACCTTCAAAGAAGTGCTAATACCAATTCTCCTCAAACTATTCCACAAAATAGAAACAAAAGGAACATTACCAAACTCATTCTATGAAGTGACAGTTACCTTGATATCCAAACCACACAAAGACTCAACAAAAAAAGAGAACTTCAGACCTATCTCTCTTATGAATATTGATGCAAAAATACTCAATAAAATACTTGCAAACCGAAACCAAGAACACATCAAAGATATCATCCACCATGACCAAGTAGGCTTCATCCCAGGCATGCAAGGTTGGTTCAACATTCGGAAATCCATCAATGTAATCCACCACATAAACAAACTGAAGGAGAAGAAGCACGTGATCATCTCCTTAGATGCTGAAATAGCATTTGACAAAGTCCAACACCCATTCATGTTTAAAGTCTTGGAGAGATCAGGGATACAAGGCACATACTTAAACCTAGTAAAGGCAATATACAGTAAGCCTATAGCCAACATCAAACTCAATGGAAAGAAACTTAAATCAAACCCACTGAAATCAGGGACAAGACAAAGCTGACCACTCTCTCCATATCTCTTCAACATAGCACTTGAAGTCCTAGCCAGAGCAATAAGACAACTAAAGGAGATCAAGGGGATAAAAATCGGGAAGGAAGAGGTCAAAGTGTCACTAATCACAGATGATATGATAGTATATATGAGCGACCCCAAAAATTCAACCAGAGAACTCCTCCAGCTGATAAAGACCTTCAGCAAAATGGCAGGATACAAAATCAACTCAAAATAATAGAAGCCCTCCTGTATACCGAAGACAAAAGGGGCGAGAAAGAAAGTAGGGAGACAACACCCTTCACAATAGCCAATAATAACGTAAAGTACCTTGGGGTGACACTAACCAAGTAAGTGAAAGAACTGTTTGAGAAAAACTTCAAGTCTCTGAAGAAAGAAGTTGAAGAAGATATCAGAAGATGGAAAGATCTCCCGTGCTCATGGATTGGTAGGATTAACATTGTCAAAATGGCCATCCTGCCAAAAGCAATCTACAGATTCAATGCAATTCCTATCAAAATACGAACTCAATTCTTTACAGACCTTGAAAAAAAGATTCTCTGCTTCATGTGGAGATTCATAAAACTCAGAATCTTCAAAACAATCCTGTACAACAACAGATCATCTGGAGGTATCTCCATCCCCGATCTCAAGCTGTACTACAAAGCAATAGTAATAAAAACTGCATGGTATTGGCATAAAAACAGAAAGGAGGATCAACGGAACCGCATAGAAGACCCAGAAATAAACCCACACACCTATGAATACTCGATTTTTGACAAAGAAGCCAAAACCATTCAATGGAAAAAAGACAGCATCTTCAACAAATGGTGCTGGTCCAACTGGATGTCTACATGCAGAAAAATGAAAATAGATCCACATTTATCACCCTGCACAAAACTAAAGTCCAAGTGGATCAAAGACCTCAACATAAAACCAGATACTCTAAATCTGTTAGAAGAAAAAGTGGGGAATAGCCTAGAACTCATTGGCACAGGAGACAACTTCCTGAACAGAACACCAAGAGCACAGGCTCTAAAAGCAACAATCAATCAATGGGACATCATGAAACTGAATAGCTTCTGTAAAGCAGAGGACACCGTCATCAAAACAAAAAGACTGCCTTCAGATTGGGAAAGAATCTTTACTGACCCTTTATCTGACAGAGGACTAATATCCAGTATATACAAAGAACTAAAGAAGCTGAAAAGCAGCAAACCAAGTAATCCAATTATAAAATGGGGTACAGAGCTAAACAGATAATTCTCTGTAGAGGAATATAGAATGGCAGAGAAACACTTAAAGAAATGCTCAACCTCATTAGCCATCAGGGAAATGCAAATCAAAACGACTCTGAGATTTCACCTCACACCCATTAGAATGGCCAAGATGAAAAACTCAAGGGACAACACATGCTGGAGAGGTTGTGGAGAAAGGGGAACCCTCCTCCACTGCTGGTGGGAACGTAAACTGGTACAACCACTTTGGAAATCTATCTGGCGCTTTCTCAGACAATTAGGAATAGTGCTTCCTCAAGACCCAGCTATAGCACTGCTAGGTATATACCCAAACTTTGCTCAAGTACACAAAAGGG
Source organism: Meriones unguiculatus (assembly GCF_030254825.1). Classification (NCBI taxonomy): domain Eukaryota; kingdom Metazoa; phylum Chordata; class Mammalia; order Rodentia; family Muridae; genus Meriones; species Meriones unguiculatus. The sequence goes on along the minus strand of NW_026843706.1, from coordinate 1,487,223 downwards.
ATACTTTCTCAACCATGTTTATAGCAGCTTTATTGGTAATAGCCAGAACCTGGAAACAACCCAGATGTCCATCAATAGAGGCATGGATACAGAAATTGTGGTATTTTCACACAATGGAATACTACTCAGCAATCAAAAAGGAGGGAATCATGAAATTTGCAGGCAAATGGTGGGATCTAGAAAAGATCATTGTGAGTGAAATATCCCAGAAGGAGAAAGTCAAACACGGTATATACTCGCTTATATAGACCTATAAGATATGATAAACCTAATTAAATCTAGACACCTAAAAAAGATAATTAAGAGAGCGGACATGGGGTAAGATGATCAATCCTCATTTAGAAAGACAGTTGGGATGTGCATTGAACGTATGACCGGAGTCTACTTCGGAAGGCATCTGAAAGACTCTAACTCGCAGTGTTTTCAAAGCAGATACAAAGACTCATAACCAAACCTTCGGCAGAGTACAGGGAATCATATGAAAGAAGGAGAGTTAGTATGATGGAGAAATGATAGGAGCTCCACAAGGACCAAATATATCTGGACACAGGGTTTTTTATGAGACTGACATTCAACCAAGGACCATGTATGGATATAACCTAGAACCTCTGCTCGGATGTAGCCTGTAATAGCTCAGTAACCAATTGGTTTCCCATAGTAAGGGGAACAAGGACTATTTCTAACAGGAACTCAATGGCTGGCTCTTTGACCTCCCCACCTCCCAAGGGAGGAGCAGTCCTGTTAGGCCAAAGAGGAGGACTTTGCAGCCAGTCCTGATGATACTTGATAAAACAGGATCAGATAAGTGGGGAGGAGGTCCCCCCTATTAGTGGACTTGGAAATAGGCACAGTGGAGGTGAGGGAGGGAGGGTGGGACTGGGAGGGAATGAGGGAGCGGGATACAGCTGGGATACAGACTTAATAAAATGTAAATAAGAAAAAAATAAAATTAAAAAATTGACACAGAGAAAAATGATATTTTTCTTTGTATTTCTTTCCATTGTTTTCGTTTTGTTGTTGTTGTTTGGTTTTTTATTTTTGTTCTTTTCAGACATTTTTGTTTTTTGAGTCATTTTTTGAGGCATAGATAAAGAGGGAAGTTACAGCAGGCAACTTCAATGGGCCAGGTTGTTCCAAAGATTTAAATGCTGACCTCCTTTCCTTTTATCAAAAGTTTCTCAGGAAAAAAAAATGTTATTAAAGGGCCAGAAGGGGACTACTGCCAGAGTTACAGACAATGAGCTACATAATGTCAGCTAAGAAATCCCAACATTGTACATCAGACTCCTATCCTGCTACCAGCTGAGGGGAGGCAAAATGAGCCTGTCTCAGAGAAGGACTGTTGCCATCATCCTTCAAATATCAACTCCAGAGACTAAGAGACAGATTTAAATGTCCCTAGATGCAGTTAGGTATTGTTGCCTCTGGATACCAGACTTTGTGGAACTAACAGGGCCTCAGTACACCAGCACAAAGTGGGGCATTGAGACCCTCATCTGTACTGAGACTAAACAAAAGGCATTTGAGGTTTTAAAAACAGCTCTGCCTTCAGCTCCAGGCCTAGAACTTCAAGATGCTGCAAAACCTTTTTATCTGTTTGTCTTTGAAGCAAGACAAAAGAGATTTTAATGCCTGGAAATGTCCTGTGACACACTGTCTAAACAATTGGAAACTGTAGCCACCGGGTGGCCCACCTGTCTATGCTGTGGTGGCTTTTGCTATTCTAATGGAAAAACAAACAAACAAGTAAACTCTGGGTTGGGATCTTACACTCACAACATCTCATATCTTTGAGGCCCTACTCCAAAGAACCCTGGAATACTGGCTGTCTAATGCTTCTGTGACTCAGTACTAGGCCTTAATCCTGGACTGTCAGTCTTGCTACCCTGTTTCTTGATGACAATCCACAGGTCCATGACGGTCCTAAGAAACTGGATATGTGGGCTCTTCAGTACTTACTTTAACAGAAACAATGTGGGCCCAAGCCAGGTACCTCAGCTCAAAGAGCAGAACTGAATGATCAGGTGGGAAAAAGAAACATCCACCATCACACACAAGGACAGTCATAATACTTTTACTACATCGCATGTCTATGGTATGATCTACAGAGAAAGAGGACTTCTGAAGGAGAAAAGAAGTCCAGGCTTTCCTGTCATTCTCCATTTGGCAGGGGCTAGATTCCAGCTGGGATCCTGGAACTCGGCTTCCAGATGAAGAATGGGGTTTTGTTTCTCTCAGGGGTAGCTAGAGCACCTTAGGGTGAGGCCTGAGTGCTCTAAGGGGTGTGGAAAAGGTTTTCCACAAGTGTTACAGTTTAGCTCTTTTAGCATAAGGTCACCAGGGTCAATGGAAGCTTGGGCTCTCCAAAGCCTATGGCAAATACCAAAGCGTTACAGCTCTTGGTCAAGTTGCTATGCTTAGCACAACAGAGGTGTGGGCCAAACTTTATGCCCTGTCAGTTTGCAGCCAAGACACAGGTCAGGCAAGGCCCAGATCCAGTTAGCCGCAACAAAGAGGACTCTGTGGAAGAAAAATGAAGAATCTCATCAGGTCTTGAAATGAGAAAACGTGAATGTGTGTACCTTTATGCCTGTGAAATCAAAGGCAATACAAACCCTTGACAGAGGGAGGGATGTCAGGAATGAATGTGTTTGATTGGCTGGGGGTAGTGTCAGGATTGTGTAGTGGAGTCATATGACAGATTCATAAATCACAGAGGTGACTGCTTCCATGTGTGAGGTTTTCTTAATGGAAGTGGGAGGTGTCACAGAGACCATCATCTTTGGGCATGGTAGGAGAGAGAGAGAGAGAGAGAGAGAGAGAGAGAGAGAGAGAGAGAGAGAGAGAGAGAGAGAGAGGAGTATGAGTTCTTTCATCAGGTGACCCAGAGCTTGTGCAGGTGGTAGCAGGTGTTCCACAGGTATTCCACAGGTGGCCTAGATGCCTGATGCCCCGATTGTCAGGTCCCTTGGGGACTGGCCATAGAGATGCCTGCTTACACATCCCCACATTCAGGAAATCAGGGATACTTAAATGGTCCTATCACAAGAAGGAAAATACAGTACTCAAAAAACCTATGGGTGAGATCTCCATGTACAATTGAATGTCACTGCTGGAATAAGGTTCTTAGCAGGGTGGGGCATTTTTAGGTATTCCAAGATGCTTCTTAGAGCACTTTCCTTATCAAGGGAAGGTCTGGCCTGTAATGGGCTCCTAGGGACATGTGACCTCATTGCAAGACTTGGAGTTACTCAGATAAGGGGAGACATTTCAGAACCCTGCTGAGAAAAAGGACTCTATCCTCATAGATGGAGTGCAAAGGATTGGCTATCCAGAGATGACCTACTTCATCCTTATCCAGCAGAGTCCCACACCTTCCTAGAAGATATTTGGCTTCCCCTACAAATTGCTCTCCTCCATTGTCAGTCTGCTGGCCTGGATGCCAGACAAATGACCTAAGACCTGTGTGGCCTATTGAAATTCGGTGACATACTACAGTCTGGTACTGTCTGAGAGTCTATGGTACAACCAAGAAGAGCTAGAGAATGGGGGGAAAAAGAATAGATGCCTGAGCCATATAGGCTAATGCAAGAAACCAGAGGGAGAGATCATTCTCCCACCATTTGTTAAAGATGCTATCTTTTTTTCCATTGTATGGTTTTGGCATCTTTATCAAAATCAGGTGTCCATAGGTGTGTGCATTTATTTCTGGGTCTTCGATTTCATTCCATTGATCCACCAGTCTGTTTCTATGCCAATACCATGCAGTTTTTAATATTGTTGCTCTATAGTATAGCTTGAGATCAGGGATGGAGATACCTCCCGAAGATATGTTTGTTTTTAGGCAGCTTGCTTCTGGGTTACCTAGCAACCTATGATGTCATCATGTGTCCCCTGCCATGTAGGCACACCTGACAGTGTGGTCAAGTTGCTCCTTAAAAGAATCATCCAGTCTCTTTGTCCCTCTCTTGCATTTTTGCTCTCTTACTCTCTTACTCTCTCGCTCTCCTGTTCTTTCTCCTTTCTCTGTCAGGGCACTCCTTTCTCTTTCTCCTATCATGTCTTCTCTCCTTCTCTCTCACTCTTCATCTCCATCTGATAAAACTCTTTCATATGAAATCTGTTGTGCACATCATCATTTCATTTGTGCTAACATTAGAACATTAGAAAAGGATCACCTGGTAGCCCCTGGTCTGTTATACCAGGTACCCTTAATCAGACCATGATGCTAGCAATAGATCTGTTTTTCTGTTCTACCTATCCCTAACCACCACTCATCCACATACGACTTAAAACTTACACTTTCCCTCAACTGCCCTGCCCTTACCACACACACCTGTCCCTCTGCTCATGGCTGCTCACAGTCAGCATCCTGTCATGTGCTCTGAGCACTGCAGACATGGTGGACACTCACGCTGCACCAAAATAAGCTGGAGAAACTAAAAGGCTCAGGCCAGAGGCTGAAACTGCTGCTTCAGACACAGACACAGCCTGCTTCTAAACTATTGCAGTTAGGTAAGCAATTGCTGGGGACCCTGCGCACACACAGATGGCTGTATGTTGTGCCACTGCCTCAGGCCCAGGGGCGAGGTTTTAAATCTCCCATGGAACACCTGCCACCACAGGAAGCATGCAGAAGAGGGTTTTCAGACTTCTGATCAGCCATGCCACATGCACGTCGAGTTTCAAATATTGCCGAGACAGCCTTCCCACCAACAAGCTCCTGGTCTCGCTATGACGCTATGGTCACACATCACACATGGACAGCAACAAGTCTCCTTTTAAATTGGTATGGATTTTTATAACAATTCAAAGTTATGTTTTACAGTATATATGATTCAAACCTGGTTCAAAATAATTTTTACATGATGCTAAAAATTCAAAGTTATAAAGGTCTATTCAAATTAAACTAATTTAAAAATGTATGTCCAACTGCCTAGGTCTCTATTAAATCCTGAAATAATAAATGCTGTTCCTCCTGCCATGAGCTGCCTATGATCCAGGTCCACCACTAGGCTTTCTTAGTAACAGGTTTGTGATAATAAATTGAAACGTGATTTTAATATTGCTTTACATTTTTCTACTATAGTGTTGGTTTTAAAACTCACGAATCAGGGATTACTATGTACAAGTTTTCACCAGGACTCATCTGGTAATGAACTCTCACTGTTGTTTGTGACTTTCTAAGTCACTTATTGTCCCCTTTCATTACTGTTTTGTCCAGAAGCTAAGGGACTCTGTCAGTTGATTGAAGGCTGGCTGCTTCCAGTTCATCTCCTTAAACCATCCAAAAGCCACTTTGCAACTACTAGTAGGAAACTTGTCCAAGCAACCTCTATAGTCCCCTTGTTATACCCATTTCAAGAGCCCCCAAAAGATCTACAGGAATCGACTCCATTGCAAAACACATGAGGGTCTTTTTATTGTAAATTAGAATCTGCAGCTTGGGCCCACAACACCCACCGCCCAGGTGGGAGCTGAGCGTGCTGCGCCCAGGTTAGTTGGGTGATACATAGATTCTGGTCCCTCCCAGTATGCCCAAGGCAGGAGCAATTCCTGCCTGGCAAGCATCTATTGGTCAAAATGCTACATTTTGAATCGGTTGGCTATAGGAAGGTTCCTAGACCATTGACCATGACCAAGTGTCCCTCCCTAAGGGGAGGGTCCAGTTTCCTAGCAACTGTATCTCTAGTGGGTGGAGAAAGAATGCAGTGAGGTGGCTCTTCCCCTCAGGGCATTAATAAACTTCTTTACAGTACCCACTTTAGGTCTTAATAATAGCTGCTAATTTATCTTCTGGTCTCTCACCTTTTCTTCTCCTGCTAGCCAGGATGGCATCCCATGAGGCAAGCAAGGTTTATTTTACCACAGTATAGGGAGAAAAGGGAAAATACAAGAAGAAAAACTAGGCCTTAGTCTATGGCAGCTAAGAGGCTGAGCTAATCAGCTGTTGAGTGGGATAATTAAAACAGATACAACACCAGAAAAAAGCAATATCGGCATTTATTTATTTATTTATTTATTTATTTATTTATTTATTTAGGTTATTGCTGTTCTGAGACAGGACTCATAAATAACCAAGGTTGTCTGTTAAATTATGCAGCCCAGGCTGACCTAGAACTCGTGATCCTCCTCCTTCTGCTATGATTGATTACAGGCATGTTCCACCATAGCTGGCTCCCGTCTAACTTTAAAAATATTTGTATTGGTGGAGGAAACAGATGGAGAGAAGGCTCAGTGATTAAGAGCACTTGTTACTCATGCACAGGGCACAGGTTCAGTTCCCAGTACACACATGGTGGCTCATGGCCATCTATAACTGCAGTCAAAGGGGATCTGATGCCCTCGTCTGACCTCCATGGGTACCAGGTGTGCATATGGTGCACAACATACATTTGAGCAAAGCAGTCATACATATAAAATGAAATTCAGTCATTAAAAAAAACACTCATTCTCATAAAATAAATACATCCAAGAAAGCAAGAGATTCTATGACTTCTTTAATGAATACGTGGGTGCTTGTGTGTATCCTAATGTTCACATGTATGTGTGCATACATTTGTGTACATATGTGTTTGTGTCTGTGTTTTTTGCACCTGTAGCAGTATGTGAAGGAGAGGTCAGCCTCAGCTGAGGCTCCTCCAGAGCTGCTTGCATTGTTTTTGCTTGCCTCCACAGACAAGGTCTTTCAGTCGACCTGGAGCTCACCATCTGGAAGAATAGCCAGCTGGTCAGTGAGCCCCAGGAACCTGCCTTCTCCACTCACCTAGGACAAGTATAACAAGCATGTGCTACCATGTCTGGCTCTTTGTTGTATTTCTTATGTATGAGGAGTCCAGAAGAGGACATCATATCCTCTGTAGGTAGAGCTACAGGCAGTTGAGAGCCCCCTGGTCTGGGCCCTGGCAACTGAGTTTGGGTCCTCTGGAGGAGCAGCAAGTGCTCTTCACAGGTAAGCATCTCTCTAGCCCCTTGCTGTTGTTTGGAGACAGAGTGTTGCCCTGTGTCCTAGGCTGGCCTCACATTCACAGCACTTCCACAGCATCTCGAGTGCTGGGATTACAGCATCTACTGCCACACATGGCTAGTGCTGAGGGTGGAACCTAGGGCTTCAAATGTGCTAGACATGTCCTATACCACTAAGCTATACCCCCAGCCCCAGAATTCCTTTTATTTAAAAAAGATTTTGTTTTTATTCATGTATGTCTATATGAATATATACCTTGTCTGTTTGAATTCTGTGGACCTGGAGCAATTGTAAGCTATGAAATGTGGACCCTGGAAACCATATTCTAGTCTTCCAGAAGAGCAGTAAGTCCTGCTAACCACTCAGCCATCGCCCTAGTCCCAGGAGTATTTCTGATAGCCAAAGATAGAAGCAGCAGCCAGAATATGGAAGCAGCCTAAATGTCCACTAATTAGTAAATTAATAAACAAAACTGAAAATATCTCTGGGACTGTAGCTCAGTGGTAAAGCCATTCATTGCCCCTAGAATACCTTGAAAAACAAACACACACAAAATTGTATATTAATAAAAGAACTTTATTAAGCCTTAAAATGAAAGGAACATTTGATATGTTCTGCAACATGAATGAGACTGAAGGACATGATGCTAAGTAAAATAAGACAGATGGAAATGGACAATTTCCACATGGGAGAAGGACCCAGAAGCCTGGAGCTGAAGTTCATTGGTAGAACAACAGCCTTTAGTGTTGGACACACTATCATGATCTTCAGCACTATAGAGGAAAATACCCATTTCTGTCAAGTTCATAGACAGAAAGTTCAGTGGTAGTTGACAGAGGCCAGAAGCGTGAAAGATTGTGACAGTGTTCTGTTAGATTTTGAAAAGGGAAATATACAAGGGCTAGCCACTGACTCACTGAACAAGTGAGAATGTCCTTGAACTTCTTTCTAACCTTCCTGCTTCCACCTGCCAAGTGCTGCTCTTACAAGCATGCAACATCATGTCTCTTTTATGTGGCGCTATGGATCAAACCCAGGATTTGCTCATGCTATGCAATCATCCTATCAACTGAACCATAGCCTCAACTCAGCTCCTGTTTTTCCTTGTTTGTTTGTTTATAAAGTCTCATGTGATTCAGGTTTGACAAGAACTCAGGATAGAACCAAGGCTGTCAGAGAATTCCTCATCTTCCTCTAAAATTAAAAGTATGTAGCACTACCATACATGGCAATTGTATTTATTTATTTATTTACTTATTTATTTATTTTGATACAGGCTCTTACTCAGCAGCAAAAGCTGGCTTGGAAGTCTCTCTGTAAGAATTGTGTTCTCAAATGCCTTGGCAATTCCCTGCTCCAACCTCTTCCTGGTGTTGGGATCACAAGCATGAGCCTTTGTGTCCAGTGTAAAGAATTAGCATTGCATGAATGCAGAATTTATGTTCCCCAAGGTGAACATTCTAATAATGGATAGTCACAGCATTGGGAACGTACTTGCCTCCACGGCACTTCTGATTTTATTCTTTGTCCTACTTCACAATTGTAGTCAAGAATAAGAATGCCAGCATTCAGGAGATGAGGAACATCCTTGACTACCATTGTGAATTTGAGGCCAGCTTGAGCTATATGAGACCTTGTTTCAAAAAAACCAAGGGCTAGGCATGATGGTGCAAGCCTTTAATGCCAGCATTTGGGAGGCAGAGGCAGGAGGAACTGTAATGAATTTGAGGCCAACTTGGTCTATAAATCTAGTTTCATGTCAGACAGGATCCTTAGTGGAACTCTGTCTCAAAAATCAAAAACTGAAAATAAAAATGGCAAAAAAGCCAGGCACAGGAGCTTGTGCCTCCAGTTGCAATACTTGGAAGCCTAAGGCTTGGAAATCTCTTTGCATTTGAGCTCAGCTTGAACTTCTTAATGAGACTACCTTAAAAAACAACCACAATAGGAGAAAACAGAATACCAACACCTGGGCTGTTAGAGCTTTTACCTGGTAATGTAAGGCCCTGCGTTCTCTTCTCAGTGTCCTCCCACCTCTCTCTATCTCACTCCAAGAACTCTTGTGAGCTCTTTGCAAGTTCCCTAAGTCTACCCCTCTGTGACCCTGTGGTCTCCATTTGGGGCCTGAGCTTCTGGAACACCAATGGCTCCAGATATAGCCAGTTTAGCATAGACCCTAAAACAGTAGTTTCTTCAAGGTAGGGAGCAAGTGAAATCCTGGGCAAATGTATTTTGTTGACCTGGACACAGCATCAGATACTAATGTCTCAGATCCATGAGCATATCAAAGACTTCCTCTAGTCTCTGTTGGCTGTTTAGAGTGTGTATAGGATATGTCCACCATCATTTTCGCCTTCTGGATGTTCATCACCTGAAAACTGAACCCCTAGGGAGACTAGCTATGAAGATTAACTAAACCTGACCCCTTGACCTGGCTATGTACTATAGACCCTGCCTCATTGTTTACCTGCATACAATAACCTTGCTTCCTTGTTCAGCTGGTTCACTTTGTAAACCAGACTGCCCTTGAACTCACATGAGTCTGCCTTCCTGTTCCTCCCCCATATGCTGGGATTACAGGTAGCAACCACCATGGTCAGTTTAACTTTCATATTCGGTTTTTAAAGAAATAAGATTTTATTTTGTTGTCCATGTGGGCTCCTGGGATCTGGGGAAGACAATGCCAACTTCAAACCTCTAAAGGCACCAGGCACACACATGATGCTTAGACACTAATGCAAGGAAAACCTCCTACTTGTAATGGAAATCCAATTTAAAACTGCTTTCTGAAAAAGAATAACTTGAGCCAGGCATAAAGGGCACTGGTATAGCCAATTAGTTCCAGCTACAGGGAAAAGCTAAGGCTAATTATGGGGTCAATCTGGGAGCCCAGGAGACTACTTGCAAAACAAAGTAAAATTGTCTTTCCATTTTTTAAAGGTTTATTTAATTATTTTTATTACACTTTATTCTTTGTATCACAGGTGTAGCTCTCTCCCTAGTTCCCTCAAATCCCACTCTCCTCCACCTGTACACTGATAGGGGAGGTCCTCCTCCCCTCATATCTGACCCTAGCCTACCAGTTCTCATCAGGACTGGCTGCATTGTGTTCCTCTGGGACCTGGTTAGGCTGCTCAGCCCTCTCTGGGAGGTGATCAAAGAGCAAGCCACTCTGTTCCTGTCAGAGAATATTAGCAGAGTGCAGGGAATCTTATGTAAGAAGGAGAAAATGAATGACGGGCTCCACAAGGAGAACAAAAGAACCCAAAAATCTGGGCACAGGGTTCTTTTCTGAGACTGATACTCCAACCAATTACCATGCATGGAGATAACCTAGAAACCCTGCCCAGATGTAGCCTATGGCAGCTCTGTCTTTAACTGGGTTCCCTAGTAAAGCCATGCTCCTTGTCAATTAAAATTCAGTGTGTGATGGGAATGGTGGCCCATGCCTATAATACCAGCACTCAGGGAGGCAGGCAGGTCTCTGTGAGTTCAAGGCCAGCATGGTCTACAAAGTGAGGCCAGGGCAGCTAAGGTCAGAGAGAAATCCTATCTCAAAAGCAAAATGAAAAAATTTTACAAAAGCCCTTTTTCATTTATAGGACCTGGGTTCAATTCCCAGTACCTGTATAGTGGCCCACAATAATTGGTATCTCATATTCTAGGGAAGACAATGCCTTCTTTCAACCTAAGAAAGATTTCTGTTGGCTTGAGCCCATTTCCAAGCAGTCTTCTCTGGTGTATACCCCATAATAACTCCACCTCTAAGTAGTTCTGAAATTCACAAATACGTTTTGAGCTATTTACTCAGTTACAACATTTTTTGGGAGTTTTCAGCACAAAGTAATAAATACATTCTGAATGAGAATGTACCAGCCCTTTTGGAAATATTTTTTTGGAAGTTGAGGTTGATATTGCAAATATGTGTGCATGGTTCTCATTTTTTTTTTAAAAAAAAAATCTATAAGTGTCTGAAGACAGAGTCAGTTCTGGTGACCAATGCTTGTAGTACGAGTACTTAGGTGGCAGAGGCTGGAGGATCAGGAATTCAAGGCCAGTCTCAGTTTGCATTATGATTTAAGGCTATCCTGAGATGAAGAGTGAAGTGGAAGTGAGGAGGGTACTATTGCTGAGCATGGAGACAAGTTCAAACTCTAAGGGACTTAAGAACATGCTGGTTGTTTAAACCTGGGATGGTGGATTCTGCTTGAAACCCCAGTACTGGGCAGGCTGAGGCAGGAGGATTGCTGTTGGTCATAGGAAACAGAGTGAAGGTCCACAACAACCAACAAACAAAAAGTAAGAAATTGGTTGCTTGGACAAAGAATGAACGTAATAAAAGTTTTGGTGAGATGCATGAAGAAAACAGGTAAATTGGGCGGGCATGTTAAAGCATACCTGTAATCTCAGAACATGGGAGGTAAAGGCAAGGACAATCAAAAGTTCAAGGTTATATCTTGACTGCAGAGTAAGATTGAGGCCAGCTTAGGCTATGTGAGGTTCTGCCATAAAACAACAACTAAATAAATGTATAAAGAAAATTTTAAAAGAAAATTTAAAAGAATGTTAGATCCATAGGCAATAGCAGAAAATGAAAGGGCACAAAATTACCTCAAAGCATGCAGATATTAAAGTGAACAGGATGTCATGACAGAACCAGATGTTCACAGAGTATCTATGCAAGATACAGTTGGTGCATTTCTACATATAGAGGGAAAACAGTTCCCTTCCATTGGACTAAGCTGGACATGCTCCCTGACCACATGGTAATAGTTAACAGCACCAGTCACAAGGCTAATACCTGGCATCAGGCAGGTGGAAGGAGAGCATTTTACCCATGTAGAATGCCCCGTCTCGTCACGACAAAGCATGAGGGTGAGTCTGAACTTCTGATTCTCCTGCATCTTTTTCCTGAGTGCTTAGATTACAGGTCACTGTCTCTACAGTTGGTTTATGAAGTTCTGGGGGACACACTCAGGGCCTCCTTGCATCCAAGGCAAGCACTCTCGTAACTGAGTTACTTTCTCAGCACTGGATTACTCGTTTTGGTGTGTGTGTGTGTGTGTGTGTGTATCATAGGCAGCTCATGGCAGGAGGAACAGCATTTATTATTTCAAGATTTGATAGAGACCTAGGCAGTTGGACATACATTTTTAAATTAGCTTAATTTGAACAGACCTTTATAACTTTTGATTTTTAGCATCATGTAAAAATTATTTTGAACCAGGTATGAATCATATATATTGTAAAACATAACTTTGAATTTTTATAAACATCCATATCAATTTAAAATGAGACTTGTTGCTGTCCATGTGTGGTGTGTGACCATAGCGTCATAGCGAGACCAGGTGCTTGCTGGTGGGAAGGCTGTCTCGGCAGAGTTTGAAACTCTGCATTTATGTGGCGTGGCTGATCAGAAGTCTGTGCAACTGAAAACCCTCTTCTACATGCTTCCTCTGGTGGCAGGTGTTCCATAGGAAATTTAAAACCTCGCCCCTGGGCCTGAGGCAGTGGCACAACATACAGCCATCTGTGTGTGCGCAGGGTCCCCAGCAATTGCTTACCTAACTGCAATAATTTAGAAGCAGGCTGTGTCTGTGTCTGAAGCAGCAGTTTCAGCCTCTGGCCTGAGCCTTTTAGTTTCCCCAGCTGATTTTGGTGCAGCGTGAGTGTCCACCATGTCTGTGGTGCTCAGAGCACATGACAGGATGCTGAGTCTAAGCAGCCATGAGCAGAGGGACAGGTGTGTGTGGTAAGCACAGGGCAGTGGAAGGAAAGTGTAAGTTTTAAGTCATATGTGGATGAGTGTTGGTTAGGGATAGGTAGAACAGAAAAAAGATCTGTTGCTAGCATCATAGTCTGATTAAGGGTCCCTGGTATAACAAACCAGAGACTACCAGGTGACCCTTTTCCAATGCACTAATGTTAGGACCAATGAACTGATGATGTGCACAACAGATTTCATATGAAAGAAGTTTATTAGATGGAGATGGAGAGTGAGAGAGAAGGAGAGAAGACATGATAGAAGGAAGAGAAAGGAGTGCCCTGACAGAGAAAGGGGAGAGAACAGGAGAGTGAGAGAGTAAGAGAGTAAGAGGGCAAAAATGCAAGAGAGGGACAAAAAGGCTGGCTGATTCTTTTAAGGAGCAACTTGAACACACTGTCAGGTGTGGCTACATGGCAGGGGAAACATGACAACATCATAGGTTGCTAGGTAACCCAAAATCCTGGCAGTAGCTCCCCAAGGTCTCTGAGAAGATTTGGACAATGACAGATGACTGTGACTCTGGATTGTGGTATGCTAACCACTGGGCAATATTGGCTCAACTGGCCCACTGCCAGAGCCCAGCCTAACTGAGGATAAAGCTGGGGATACCTGGAGATTCCTTTTTTCACATTGTCTGAGGTGAGGTGAGGTCAATCTCTCCTGTTCCTCTTTCCACAGCAGCAGTTTGTCATCCTCTATTCCTGATGGCTGGATTGCCTCTGCTCAGGAAGCCAGGAGACCACCGGAGACAGGGAAAATGCCTAGGTGATGGACTAACTAGTCATCTCTGTCATTTTGATTGGTACGTGGATGGGTACATTTACTTAGCTCACAATTTATCCTTCTCAGGTCTCTGATCACATTGAAGGCTAGGCTAGAAGGCTAGGCTAAGTTAACGGTAGCTTGGCAGCTAAAGAGCAGACAATCATGTCCACTATCAGCTCATCACACAGTTCATTAGTTAGTTAGAACTACTAGGTACTATATCTTTTGTGTAAAAAGGGAAACAGGTTTGCCCTTCTCACAGGCTTTATGTCAGTTGCCTGTGTCTTATCATAAATAGTTGGATAAAAAGATTTAGAGCTTATGTAGGGTCTGAGGATAGGTTATGATGACTTAATTGTTAATTGCAGTGCTAGGGATTGAACCTAGCACCTCAGACTTACTAGGCAAGTGTTCTACCACTGAGGTACATTCTCAGTGCTCAGGAATTTAGGTTATAAAAATCAAAAAAAAATGTTGTTTGCTCTGAAAAATATTTTTTCGGGGGTTGATAAATGCAAGAAAAGTTAGAGAGTCTAAATGTTTTAAGATATATAAAAATGAGTTATAATGATATAAAATGATGAAAGACATATTAAAAACGGGAGATATTTTAGATTTCTTCTCTTTGCTACCCTTGTGCTTATGTTGTTATAAGATTTCAGAAGTTCAGAATTTTGGCATTGATCAATAGGATTCTGATAAGTTGATGGAGCATGGACTGCTTACTATTCAGTCACAAGCTTGAAATTTAAATTTCCTTTGGTTGTTTTCTGGAAATAGATTTAAAGGTACTTCTCATCATGCTAAAAACATCTGTTTAATGTATATATCTGACCCAAAAGTCATAGCTTTTATTATGGTATTCTTTTTTTAATATTTATTCATTTATTTCATGTATATGAGTGTTCTGTGTGCGTATCCGCCTGCATTCCAGCAGGGGGCATAGATCACATCACGGATGGCTGTGAGCCACCATGTGAGTGCTGGGAATTGAACACAGGCCCTCTGGAAGAGCAGACAGTGCTCTTAACCACTGAGCCATCTCTCCAGCCCCCTATGGTATTCTTAATGTCTGCCATTTCTGGGGTAGACTTTGACACAGAAATATCTTAAACCTACTCCTTCTAGTTGCTTTGATAAGAAAAATCCAAGCATCCAGGGTTTAGCAGTAAAGCCATTGATGTATTCCTATCTAAATGTACAAAAGGTGGCTGAGCTCCTTTCATGGCTTATTACCAACAGGGCCCACAATTAAAATGTTAGAGTTTAATACTGAGGACAAACTTAAGTTGTTTATAAATGATACAAAACAAAAGGCTGAATGGTGCCCATTCCATTGGATATAGTTTTACCTGTTACTCTCAGAATGTTCTTGTATTAGATTTGTTGATATGTTACTGTTCTGAGATTTTTAATATATATATTTACTTTTGTGTACCAAAAATTCATATGAGTTTATGAAAAGCAAAAGGTCATGAGACCTGGATCTGGCATAGCTCAAACGGATCCCAGATGAGTTTTTCCCTGATCTTGGGATTCTTCATTTTTCTCATTTAATAGACAAATCTCAACTTCTGTCTCTAGTCTGAATTTGTCTCAGCAGATTTTCACCTGATTGACTCTATTTCCGGGATCAGCTATGGACTGCAACCTGAAATCTGGACTTTTTGGAGGCTGACATGACTGCTCCCTGTCTCTTCAATCAGATCAAATAACCAGAGACTGTTAAGGACTGCCTCATTGACCAGCCTTTGACTGGCTCCTAGTAATCTTTACTAAAGTAGGAAAAACTTGTGATTGGACAAAAGGCTATGATTTTGGCATCAAAGTAAGAGATTCTAATATCTTGGGCAGGAGTTCTAAAGATCCGGGAGAAATCCTTAAAATTCAGTTGGAAGCAACTCCCTTGGGCACTCAAGAAATGGGACCCTTACCTATTTTGCTTGTTTTTTTAATGTTTGAACCCTGCATTATAAATTGTCTGGTTGTGTTTATTAGGGAAGAGATTAGTGTCGTGTAAGTGCTTACACTAAGACAACATCACCCAAGAGTAAATATGACTGGGCATGAAATGGAAACAAACCCAGATAATTACAGGCTAAGGTAACTACCCATGTACTTGCCCCAACTTTTGACCAACATTTCAGCCTCTTTCAAACTGAGATATCAACAGTCCAATTATCAGATTTAAGAAATTCCAGAAGACGGATCTCCAGCCCATTATCCCATTCTATAGGCTGAAATGTTGAGTCAAAAGGGAAAACTTTTCTTGAGATAGAATCCTCACTATACAGCTGCTTCATGATTGAAGCAGTTACAAGGAGAAGGGGGAATGAAAGAATCAGTGTAATTTTGTAACCTGTGTTTCTTTTAATTGACTTATAACTTATATTTTCATGTTTTACGCCCATGTTAATTAAAGCCTCTTACTGCTTCTCTAGAGAGCTGAGGAATGTAAAAGTTCCTGATATTAGCCATCTGTGAGGGCAGAGATAAGGAAGAGAACAAGCAGAGATCTCTACTAAATGGAGAGAAAATCACCATCTGGCACCTTTGAGATGAGCTTTGTTTGGAAACTGGACCAAATTGCACTAATCCTTCTCCTGAATAACTCCTGATCTTTGATCCATAGCCTGTAACCCCCACTCCTCAGAACAGACAGGGGATGAGTTAATCATTCTCCCACCGTTAACTGTGGCTATATCTCATGTGGCAGGAAATTCCAACCTGACTTGAAGATCAGATATTTATGACAGGGCTGACCGGACCTAGAATCAACAAATTATTTTAAAAGTTAAATACCTCATCCAATCCTGAATCACCAAGAGTGAAACTCCAGGAGATCCCCGTGGTTTGTCTTTTAAAAACCCAAAGTCTTTGTCTTCTGGGACCACTCCTTGCTGACCAGCATGGGTGACCCATTGCTCAATGGTCAAAATAAACAAACCTCTTGCGATTTTGCATGGATGATTAGTTTCCTGGGTTCTCTTCATACCTTCTTATATTTAGGCTCATGCCATCTCACCAAAAGCAATCTACAGATTCAACGCAATTCCCATCAAATTACCAAAACAATTCTTTACAGACCTAGAAAGAAATATTCTCAACTTCATATGGAATAACAAGAAACCCAGAATTGCTAAAACAATCGTCTACAATAAAAGATTTCTGGAGGTATCTCCATCCCTGATCTTAAGTTGTACTATAGAGCAATAGTTATAAAAACTGCATGGTACTGGCATAGAAACAGAATGGTGGACCAATGCAACTGAACAGAAGACCCAGAAATAAAAACACACACTTATGGACACCTGATCTTTGACAAAGATGCCAAAACCATACAATGGAAAAAAGATAGCATCTTCAACAAATGGTGCTGGTCTAACTGGATGTCTTCATGTAGAAAAATGCAAATAGATCCATACTTATCACCCTGCACAAAACGAAAGTGCAAGTGGATCAAAGATCTCAACAAAAAACCCAACACTTTAGATCAGTTAGAAGAAAAAATGGGGAATACCCTGGAACTCATTGGTACAGGAGAAAACTTCCTGAACAGAACACCAACAGCAAAGGCTCTAAAAGCAAAACTCAATAAATAGGACCTCATGAAGCTGAAAAGCTTCTTTAAAGCAAAGGACAGTGTCATCAAAACAAAACGACCACCTACAGATTTGGAAAGAATCTTCACCAACCCTTTATCTGACAAAGGACTAATATCCAGTGTATATAAAGAACTAAAGAAGTTGAAAAGTATCAAACCAAGTAACCCACTTAAAAAATGGGGAACAGAGCTAAACAGAGAACTCTCTGTAGAGAAATATCGAATGTCAGAGAAGCACTTAAAGAAATGTTCAATGTCATTGGCCATTAGGGAAATGCAAATGAAAAGGACACTGAGATTTCACCTTACACCCATCAGAATGGTCAAGATGAAAATCTCAAATGACAACACATGCTGGAGTGGTTGTGGATAAAGGGGAACCCTCCTCCACTGCTGTTGGGGATATTAACTTCTACAACCACTCTGGAGATCAATCTGGCCCATTTTCAGAAACTAGGAATAATGCTTCCTCAAGATCCAGCCATACCATTCCTAGGCATATATCCAAATGAGGCTCAAGTACACAGTAAGGACTTTGGCTCAACCATGTTTGTAGCAGCTTAATTTTGTAATAGCCAGAAGCTGGAAACAGCCCAGATGCCTCTCAACTGAAGAATGGATGCAGAAATTGTTGTACATCTACACAATGGAGTATTACTCAGCAATGAAAAATAAGGAAATCATGAAATTTTCAGGTAAATGGTGGGACCTAGAAAGGATCATCCTGAGTGAGCTGTCTCAGAAAGAGAAAGACACACATGGTATATACTCACTCATATAGACATAACATAGGATAAACCTACTAAAAACTGTACATCTAAAGAAACTAAGCAAGAGAGTGGACCCTAACTAAAATTCTCAATCCCCATCCCAAAAGGCAAAGAGGATGAACATCAGAAGAAGAAGAAAACAGGAAATAACCTAGGAACCTGCCACAGATGGTCTCTGAATGCCTCTGCCCTGCATACTATCATAGCAGACTCTGGGACTTATGGCCAACTGCTGAGCAGAGTACGTGGAATTTTATGTAAGATGTGGGAAATAGTAAGAGCTGGAGAGGACAGGAACCCCACAAGGAGAGCAACAGAACCAGAAAATTTGAACACAGGGAATTTCCCAAAGACTCATACTCCAACCAAGTACCAGGCATGGAGATACCTAGAACCCTTACACAAATGTAACCCTGAGTGAATGTGTGTTGTCCACATGGGCACAGCCATGTCAAGGACTGTAGGAAACTGTCTCAGACTCATAGAAAACTAGTAAAGACCCATTAAGCCCCTGAAATGAGGCTCAGAGTGATGGCAAGGCCTACCCTGGGGAATTGAGTGTGAATATTGATAGTGGTTGTGTGGAAAATGGCTACGTAGTTTTCTCCTCCCGGGTGTTTATAGACTGAGGTCTGCTCCTCTAGAGACTTTGCCTACTGAATTTAAATAAGCATGCCTCCTTGTTCAGCCATGCACCCTGAAACCTGCTTTCTTGTTCAGTGTATGTAGTAAACATGCTGAGATTCTGGAGTGCTGTGGCCTCTCCCTACTGTTCAATCCCAGTGTTTTGGTGTCTGTGTTTCTGTCATTTCTTTATTCCCTCACCAGCCCTAGTCAGTGTTCAGGACCCAAGCTGTGCAAGGACAGGACTCTACAGGAAATCCAGTGTTTGGGAGGAGAGCAGCTTTGATCCTCAGGATGGAACATCTCTGGGGACAGATTCAGTGCCACCAGTATCTAAGGAGTTCCCCTCCCCCTCAGGGCTCTTTACTTGGCAAAACTATGCCTGGACTAGGAGGAAGAGAAGAATATCAGGGTAAGCCAAAGGGAAAAAAGTGAGTGAGTTCTTAAGAATGAGTACATACTTTAGATTTAAGGAGGGGGAAATGGTAGGTAAAGGGAAGGGGGAGAGAGAAAAGGTTAAAAAAATTTAATGCTCATGAAAAACATAGGTGTTTTGACAATGATTCTGTGTCTTTCTAAGTTCTTTTGTCTAAAGAATATATTTTCCATCTTACCCAGGGTCCTCCTTCTTGCTTACCTTCTTTAGGTGTACAGATTTTAGTATGATTATCTTATATTATGTCTAATATAACTTATAAGTGAATATAAACCATGTGTGTCTTTCTGCTTCTGGAATAGCTCGCTCAGGATGATCTTTTCTAGTTCCCACCATTTTCTTGTAAATTTCATGATTTTCTTACTATTAATTGCTGAGTAGTATTCCATTGTGTAAATGTACCATGATTTTTTTATCCATTCCTCAACTGAGGGGCATCTGGGTTGTTTCCAGGTTTCTGCTATTATGAATAAAGCTGCTACAGACATGGTGTAGTAATATTTCAGCAGCCACTGGGAAGACACACACTCAATCACCAGCTTCTGCCAAAATAAGGTATTTCTAAAATGACCATCTGTTTTCACCACCACTCTTTTCATAAAGCAAAAGTCCTCTTTACTGCCCAAAAATGGGATGAGGAACACTTGCTAGACGAGGTCCTCGAAAAGGAACAAGTATACAACCTTTGCAACTATTTGCAAATAATAGAGAATAATAGAGAAAGAGGACACAGAAATAGTGTGATTCAGTCCTCAGTTCATGCAGTCCATAGACTTATGACAGACCTACTTGTTCCTGCCTCTTGGGAGGCTGAGGCAAGAACACAAATTCAAGGCTTCAAGGCCTTCCTGAGCTATACATCTAGCTCAAGGCCATCATGGGAAACTTGCTGGGACCCCCTTTCAGAGACAAAAATCAGCAAAAGGAAGGCTGATGATACTGCTCAGGCAGGGTGCAATGCAGTGTTTGCCTGGCACACATGAAGCCCTCAGTTCCATTCCCCACAGCACAAAAACATATAAAGAAAACCAAACAGCTACTGCAGGCTAAAATGACAAAGTAATTGGACAAAGTCTGAGAAAGCTCTTACCTGTATTTGCACAGAATACATTCATAATAGATCTTGTAGGTAATTATGTAGTTATGGCAATGGGAGACAGTGGCGTCCCCAGGTGTACTGAATTGCATTTTTGAGCATGAAATTGCCCAGAGTCAGCATGAGAACCCTGGATGCCATCAAGCAGCCAAGAGGCTGCATGGCATGCTCAGGGATCAAGGTGTCCATGAATTGATCTTGAAAGAGGAATAAAAGGAACTGTGAGCACTACAATGGGTTTTCTTCTGTTCTACTGCCCAGCAACCCCTTGACTTTTACCCCCACCAAACACAGCATATTCTCACAGAAGCATAAACAGGCCGCCATAAGGGTAGCCTTACCAGGATTCTGAGAGCTAAACTCCTACCCTTGACAAGCTGGTTTGGGTTTTAGCTGCACCTTCAGAGGTCAGCTTCTGGGGGAACAGCTCCAGCATATTCATCTTTTTGTGGGCATTGCTAGAAATTCACCTGGGGAAGGCTTGGTTTCTTCCTTCTATTGACAAAATTGGGCTCAGCATGTATGTGTGTCCAAGAGATTTGGTCAGCTGAAGCTTGGGGTAAAATAGAGATCTGAACTGGGCTTTATTATGAAAAGCCTCCTAATTAAAGAAATTTATTTATTTATATATTCACTTGTTTATTTATTTAGTATGTGTGGGTGCATATATGCACATGCCAGAGCATACATGTGGAGGGCAGAGGACAACTTGTGGGAGTCCAGTAATTTCTTTCTGCTTTCCATGCAGGTTCCAGGGATCAAACTGAGATCAGCACATTTTGTTGCCCCAAGCCATCTTACCCACCCTCAGATGGACTCCTTTTTTCCAAGACAGGGTTTCTCTATGTAGACCTGGCTGTCCTGGAGCTCTCTCTAGAGCAGGCTGGCCTTGAATCCACAGTGATCTCCCTGCCTCTGCCTCCAGAGTCCTGGGAATAAAGACATGTCCCATCACTGCCTGGCTAAGCTGGACTCTTAACACTGAGTGAGTATAGAACTACAAAGGCCATTTAACCTGTAATTGCAGTCCTTGAAAGGCTGAACCGGGAAGATGGCCCTGAGTTAGAGATCAGTTCGTGAGATCCTTCCATAGTAAGCTCTCATCTCAAAACATAGTAACATTGTTTTGTTTGCTTTAGTATTTTTGTTTTTCTGGATTTTACGGTCCTTTTCTGTTTTGATTTAGGTTTTTTATTGTTGTTGTTGTTTTGCTAATGTCTTTCTTTTGGTAAGAGAGTGAGATTATAAGCAAGTACACCTAAAGTTGGGTGGGTAGGGAGGATCTGGGAGAGGGGAAAGAAAATGATCAAAATGTGTTGCATAAAAAACATTTTTAAAATTAATAGCAACAACAAATCCTCAGAAGCTTATATAATCCCAGCACTGAAAGGATGAGGTAGGAAGACTGTACAATTCAAGGTCACCTTGAGTTAAATAATGAGTATGAGACCAGCCTGCTCTACAGATTGAAAGCCCCCTATGTCAACCTGTACCATAGCCCTCCCCACCAAAAGAAGGTCATTCAAAGCTGGGTTGGTGGCAGACACTTAAATATAGTTCCTGCTACTCAGGAAACTGAGATATGAGCTCTGCTTGAGCCCAGGGGTTCAAGAAGATCCTGGACAACATAGTAAGATCCCATATCAGAAACAAGACAGCCTTGATTTCTAAGAATTAATGAGGGTTGTAGCTGCTATTCAATGGCATCCCACTTATAGAACATATGTGAGGCTCTGTTTCCTAATATGTTGGGGGCACATGAAAGAAGTCAAAAAAGGTGAGTAATGATTGCATCTAGAGACCCAGAGAGAAAATAATGGTTTGAGACACAGAGGGAAAAAAATGGTTGAAGTCTGGGCTAGCAGTGTAGTGGTGAGAAGCTAGATAGGAAATGTGAAGAATGAGCAGATTACAATGTCCTGGAAAACCAGGTTCTGAGCAGGAAAGCACACAATAAATTGAGTGCAGTTTGGAGAAGAGAGCAGGGATGAGTCTAGAGATTGGCAAATGTAAACCTGGAGGACAGGTTCATGACTGTCTAGAGAGGATATCTTGACACTTGGTAATTGAGTGAATGGAGATGCTGAATTTGGCAAAAAAAAAAGTGTACAGGTGGCTCTAAAAATAAACTGATATGTTACATTCGTTGGAATGGTGAGATATGCAATAATAATGTCCTCTAAGCAACACACAGAAGGTCTGTCCATCCCAATATGACAGTTCAAAGCTGTGACATAGGCTGCAAGTTAGAATAATTTAACAGTTTTTTTTTTTTTTTTTATCAGAAGGACAGGATTCTAAGATCAGGCCACCACACCATATTTCTGATTTTGACGTTATTCAATGCAAATTTTGAACAGATTTATAAAGCTATAGTTAGCATAACAGGCTCCATATTTAAAATTTTATCACAACCAGCTTTTGAAGTTCATTTCTCCCTTGCCCTGTGTTCAACTGGGATGTGGACTTGTACCTTCTCACTATGGGCTCTTCCAGCCAGCATCTCCTTCGCAAGTCAGGATCACCTCTCTAATCATATCCCTGTCCTCCCCTTTATACAAAAGCAGTAATTTTGTTCTTTACTACCAGGTTC
Organism: Meriones unguiculatus; assembly: GCF_030254825.1. Lineage (NCBI taxonomy): Eukaryota > Metazoa > Chordata > Mammalia > Rodentia > Muridae > Meriones > Meriones unguiculatus. The sequence continues at coordinate 1,464,601 of NW_026843706.1, read as the reverse complement.
TTTACATTCAATTCCAACTACTCACTCACCTCCAGAGGAATTTTGTTTCCTTCGGGATTTTACCTTCCCAGTTGGCCTGGTATTGAAGGCCTGAATCAATGTGGTTCTAAATCACTGCTTTTAGCTAGCACTTCTCCTGTGCCCAAAGTGTGCAACTCAAACAATATCTGAAGTGAACTGCGATTTCCCATTTTTGTATTCAGCATCAACTCTTTCCCATGACACAGAGTGACCCCATCTCTACTTTACTGAGAACCACCAATGGTATTCAAACATTTGCAAAGAACCTCATCTTGAAAATGAGTGTACTGAAGCTCAGAGGTGTCTGGTCCACAGGTCAGAGATAGGTCTTCAGACCCAAATCTCTCAGTCTTTCCATTAAAACATGATCTCAGCACCATATGTCAAGGAGTACCTCAATCAGAACAAAGAATAATGCTGAACATACAAAGGGCTAATGCTCAGGCACTACTGATTTCAGTGGAAGCAGCTTTGTATGAGCTAGGTCTTGCCACATAGGCATGGCTGGCCCTAAACTCGTGACAATCATTCTGCCTTATCTTTCCTGTTGCTGGGGTTTATCAGATGTGCCACCATAGCTGGAGGCTTTTTGAAAATCATGGCTAGAGCAACTGGGTCAGAGAATCGAATCCAGAGAGCTAGTAAAAGAAATGGTAACATGGGGAGTTTCTAACTTCATGGGCTCCTGAGATGGAAAATTTGTCAGAGCATTTCTTACCAATGAATTATGGAATAAAAACCTGTGTAAAAAACTGGAGTGCGAAGAAAGCAAAGTAATAAATAAAACAAAGGAAGCTGCTGGATGCTATGCCACACATGTAAATTCCAACAATCAGGAGGCAGAGGCAGTTGGAGTTCTGTGAGGTGGAGGTCAGCTTGGTCTACAAAGCAGTTCCAGGACAGTCAGGGCTAGACAGACAGCTCCCAACAAAACAAAACATAGCAAAATAGAACAGAACAAAACAAATCAAAACAAAACAAAAGGAAGCTAATTTGAGGATGGGTAGCCAGGTTTTAATCCTTTCTAGGGCTGCACTTGGTTGAAGCAAATAACCTTCTTCAGTAGACAATGACTTTCCCTAGTATAGGAGGAGCTTTCTCAGAAAGAGTATGTGTGTAGCTGCACTATACTTCTAGAAGCCCAAAACACACTCTCAAGAGCCAAAGCCCAATTTAAGTGACATCACACATTTCTGCTTTCAATCACCAGGTGATGAAAGCGGGTCTATATCAGCAGAGGCAGCAGATGAAAGCCTGTGCCATTTGCCAGATCCAGCAGAGAATGGGATCTCAGTGAAAGCAGAGAATGGGATCTCAGAGAAAGCTAGCCTTAAGGCTTAGAAAACTTTGCCTCAGAGCCTGTGTACCCCACAGTAAGAGAACTTAGAAGACCCCCAGATTGGATATATTCAACACTATGACCAGCAAGCAGCCTACGCAAGAACCATATGAAGCACCATAGGAGACTCCCAGAGCAATGAAGTACAAGACAGAGATAAAAGTTCAAACTGGCTGGTCACCTTCAGATGAAGGGTCGTGAGAAGGACACTGAGAGGCAGTTGCTCCTTTCTTCTGTCTGTCCCTATGTAGCAAAGCAACCTGGATATTATCAAGAGAAGCATCCCTATAGGCAAACAGCTTCAATATGAAGACTCCAGAGATGATCCCTTGCTGATACATGATGAGCTGACTCAATAATATCAGCCAGGTAAACAGCACAGGGACACAGAGCCTCTTTCAGACCTATGCTGATCTCTCCTGCCCCACACACGACACACCACTTTTTTTTCCTCCCCCTCCCTGAAGGCCATTTTTTTTTCTCCCAAAATACAGGCTTAAAAGTATCACCACACTGAAGAAGTTCAGTGGTTGAATACTTGTATGGTATACATGAGGCCTCAGTTCCAGCCCCAGCTCCACAAAACAAAAACAATAAAGACACACACAAAAAAAATTCAAAACGCTCCCATACCCACACAAATATGCTTCTTCAAATGAATTCTTTCTCTTGTAAGAGGTCATTACTCATGAATGGAAGTAAAACCCGTGATAAAATTAAAATTCATATTGTAAGTGGGAAAATGAAATATTAAAACCTTAATGGAACTTGTAGATTAAGTATTAGCATGCCTTAGGCATAGGCAATACTTGTTTCTGATAGCTCCCTATAGATTTATGAGAATAATACTAAAACTACAAGCAAGTGGAAATGTGAACATGCAAAGCATTAGAAAAACCCTGAAGACATTTTTAACTACCCTCTCTCTCATCCCACATCAGAACACCTAGCTCTACCTTCCCCTCTGTAATTGTCCTGCTTGTGGATTTTTGAGGTAAGAGTACCATGCATATGAAACTGTCTTTGCACTTGATTTGTCAAAGGTAGCCTTGGACACCTAATTGCCCTGCCTCTGCCTGCTGAGTCCTGGGATTAATGTGCCATCACATTCAACTCTTTTGGCTTGCTTCAGTGTAAACTGGTGGCCATCAGCTGTGTCCAGCCTAAAACGTGCCTGGGCCACATATCCATCTTTGGCCTGAGTTTAAGGACAAAGAAAACTTCAGAGGTCAGAGCTGCTGTGAGGTTGAAGGAAGCACTCTGCCAGTTAACTGCTAGGATTTGAGTAGAGCACACAGGCCTGGTCCTTTAGCTGGATGGCTAGGACAGAAAGAAGGGGAACCAGCAGGTGACCTCATCATGTGCATACCTCCTTAGGGTCAGAAACCTTTGTCCAACCAGACTCCTTCATCCCATTGGAGTCTCCAGTATCCACTTGTCTGATGAACATGCAAAAATGTGCAATCAAGTCCCATGCAAATGAGCAACATATACCCAGTGTTGAATTTTTCAACGTTTGTTGCAAGGGCTTTCTTCTGGGAAGGCCCTCAAGTTTTTGTCCACTATCAGCTGAAAGGTTAGTAGTGATTTGTATAATGGAAGTGGATTCCATCAAGCAATTCAGAGAAATCGAAGCTCAAGAAGAGCTCTCGAAGGCTAGCACAGGGCTGCACCTATCAAGACTGCGTGGGCAGGCTGCATCCTGCTATTTTCTGAGTGACTCTATTTAGGGCCACCAACCACCAGCAGAATGAGCTGAGTAAACACTGTCACAGGTACAGTGAACTACCACGAGGGTCCTTGGAGGCTAGGTTGCATGAGCAACTGAGACTAGTATAGTCTAAGGATTGGTATGGTATTAGCACATGTCCCCAGCAGCACCTTCATCCAATTTGCCAGTCACACCTTGCCTTTTGCCTTCTTCCAGAACCCATAGTGCCAATAACTCTAGCCAGAGACTTAGGCACCAACAGTATCATTTATTTATTTATTCAAATCAAACATGTTACATGCCACTAATGAGGCTGGACCCTCAGAGAACTCTTACGAGGGGACACATTCAGCAACGTGTTACAACATGTAGGAGGCAAGAGCCACTCCTGGCTACATAGAGGGATTGACAATTATCCAGAGGGGATGGGCAATGACCCAGAATACCATCAGGATAGGGAATTCAGAAAAAAAAGCACTCCAGGGGAACTGAACTGTAAATGCATGTTGAGGCATAAGGAAAATGGATATGGGAACCCCACATCCACTTGAGATACTTTTCACTGTCGTGGTCGTGCCCCTTTGCCTCTCCCCTTATTTAATGCGGTGTTTTCAGCAGGATGAACAGGTAGGCTCGATGACATGGGCACATCAGGAGACCTAGGCTTTGCAGATGCATTGGGCAGGCTGGGCTCATTCTGTGAGTGTAGCTTACGGCGTTTCCTATGTGGCTTACCCTGTGACATACATATAAATCTATTTTTTCTCTTTCTCCTTCGTTGGGCCAGCAGATATGCAGCCCGACGCTCCTTGTCCTTTTTGTCGGTAATATTTTGCTCAGATCCAGACTCAGGCTCCTGCTCTTGTGCAGGCTCCAGCTGTGGCTGGGCCTTGGCCTCTGCTTCCTCCTTGGGCTCAAGCTCAGGCTGGGGCTTAGGCTCTTGCTCTGGGTGGGGCTGTGGCTCAGGCTGAGGCCCATGTCCAACCCTACGACTTTTCCTACGTGGCTTACCCTGTGACATACATATAAATCTGTTTTTTCTCTTTTTCCTTTGTTTGGCCAGCAGATATGCAGCCCGCCTCTCCTCAGCCTCCTTGTTGGTAATATTTTGCTCAGATTGACACTCGGAGTCCTGCTCTGGCTCGGGTTCCAGCTGGGGCACCGACTTAGGCTTAAGCTGGGTCCTGGGCTCCAGCTCTTGTTGAGCCTCTGCCTCAGGGTCGGGCTCATGCTCAGGTTCCTGCTCTGGCTGGGGTTTGGCCTCTGTCTCAGCCTCTGTCTCAGTATCGGGCTGTGTCTCTGGCTCAGGCTGGGGCTCGGCCAATACCTCTGGCTGAGGTTCAGGCTGCCTCTCAGGCTCAGACTGGGGCTTGGCCTCCTGCTCTGGCTGGGGCTCATTCTGATGGTGCAGCTCCCCCTCTGGCTCTGGCTCTGGCTCTGGCTCTGGCTCTGGCTCTGGCTCTGGCTCTGGCTCTGGCTCTGGCTCTGGCTCTGGCTCTGGCTCTGGCTCTGGCTCTGGCTCTGGCTCTGGCTCAGGCTTTGGCTCTGGCTCTGGCTCTGACTCTGGCTCTGGCTCTAGCTCTGGCTGCAGCTTGGGGTCAGGCTGTGGCTTGGGCCCCAGCTCGGCCTGCAGCTCTCCCTCTGTCTCGGTCACAGGCTCCTGCTCTGGCTCTGGCTGTGGCTTTTGCTCAGGTTGAGGTTTTTGCTCAGCCTGAGGCTCGGTCTCTGGCTGAGGTTGCAGCTCTGGGTCTGGCTCCAGCTCTGCCTTTGCCTCTGGCTCTGGCTTAGGCTCACTTGATGGATAGTTGGAAGTTCCATAAAGATCCCACAGGTCACAATCATCAGCTGCACTGAGAATGGAATTAATACTTTGAAGCAGTTCTCTTTCATACTCAAGTATTTGGTCCTCATCACGGGAATCATCTGAAATTCAAGAGACATATGTAAATAAGCTTCTTCTACCCACTCTGTACATACAGACATCAGCAGGATATTAAACACAAACTAAGCTGAAGTAGTTGAATGTTTGGACATTCTGAGTCACAGTTAAAAAACATAGTTTTAGACAGTACCCTCTATTCTGTATTTCCCTGAGCGAAGTGACTGATAAACTAGCAATGAAAATATGATTCCCACTTTGAAATCCTACTGTCTAAAGAGCATGAGGTACTTGCTCAATTGTTCCTTAACACAAATCTGATGCCTTGTGGACCATAGCCGAATAAGGGCAATTGCTTCAATAAAGCAGTATTTCATGTATATCAAGTTAAAATTCTCTAGCTTAGAAAAGTTCTTAATTTAGACACTGTGGTCCTGCTGGACTTTTGGTGCTTGCTGCCTTATACAATAAGGTATGGAGTAGATAGTAGATCTTTAACAGTTTTCACTGTTCACCTCTGCTAACCCCAGTCTCCACACAGCTGGAAGGAAGATAGAGTAATGCTTCTTACTCTCTCCTCTTTCTTGTCCATAAAGGATGAAAAGAGAAGAAGAGGGAGGAGCAGAGTTTTAGGCAGATAGAACTCTAACCAAATCTAAGGCAACAGGAAGTTGCAGTTGTGTTAAGAAATAAACCATGGATTAGGGACCCCAGCACATGATGGAGAAAGAAAAGGGGGCACTGGCTACAAAAACATCACAAAATTAAGGTTTGCAGAGGCAGATCCTAAAACAGCCACATGTGCCAAGGCTTCAGAGCTCAGCTGTTTCTCTAAGCAGAAATGATACTTGCCTTTGTTGCTCATTTCATAGATCTTAGCTTTCTTTTCTTCAATGGGAGATCCAATGTCAGAACCTGAGTCAGTCACCACACAGCTAAGTTGTAAGGTAGAAAAAGAAACCAAGAAAATATGAGCACAGTATTCTTCTCTTCAGGATATTTCCCCTACTTTCTACAATAAGCATGATCACTTGTTAAATTTTGGATGTTTCCTACACCAACTCTGTTCCCCATCACTAGATTTGTTAAATCTTTCAATTATTCCTCATTTTCCATCTTTCCATACACCTTTTCACTGCTCTTACAAAAGGAGGTATCTTACAGAAGTCACAATTTGAACAAAGCAAAACCAAACTCCAACTGAGCAAGTAACTGAATGTCTAATGTCTGATATCGAGTCATGATCTTCTCCAGCTCTGTAGCATGCCCAGCTTGTCTGCTAAGATCAGGACGGCTCCGCTCCATGACTGCTGCTGTTCTTGGTGCTTGTTCCATGACACTGACATCTTCAAATGGCTCGAGTCTCTTGCTTCAACTGGGCTGCACTCCTACCAATAGCCTCTCCTGGGTTCTCTTAGAGAAATGCAGCTCTGCCTCACATTGCCAAGCCTCAGCTGTTCTTCATGACACATTCATGACTAAATAAACAGTACCAATTGGGTGACTCTTGGAGCCTAGCAGGTTCTGCTGTCAGCACAAGCTACAAACCAGACAACAGTCTCTGGATCACCACTTCTGTGTGCCAATTCTGAAAAAACCCTTTCCAGAATATTTCACCTCAGTACTGCTGGTCATTTCTTAATTATGGCTAATTTCTCAGCTCCAGCTGTCCAGCATCAATTATCCCAGCAAAGGAAAGGATTTTTCTTTAGTTAGCCTAGTATCTTGTTAATCACAGCCAGTTTTTTAGCCCCAGCTAACCACAACCACAAATTCCTAACTCAAGACATGAAACAGTCCCAATAGAGACCTTAAATGACTTCCAATCTTCCCTCTGGAACTTCACAAACCAGGCCTCCATCATCTGCATTTTTCTCCACACTAACCTTCTGTGTTCCCAGGAAAGAGATCGCCCATCTTTGAACACTCAATAGATTTTCTAGCCCTCAAAGTTCCAAATTCCTTTCAAAATCCTCCACAAATTGACACAGTCAGGTCTGTCATAAGGGTAACCACCCTGGTTACCTTTTCTGTCTCATTTAGGGATTCTGTTGCTGTGCTGGAACATCACATCCTAAAGCAACTTGAGAAAAAAGGAGTTCATTTGGCTTATACTTCCTCATCAGTGCTTATCACTGAAAGAAGTAGAATAGGAAAAGGCTAAAAGCTGTAGGCAGGAGCTGAAGCAGAGCCTGCTTACCCACTTGGCATGCTCAGTCTGCTTTTTTACAGAACCCAGGAGTACCAGTCCAGCGATAAGCACACCCACAATAGGCTGGGCCCTCACTTCAGTCACTAATTAGGAAAAAACTACAGGCTTGCATATTCCCAATCTTATGGAGGCATTTTCTCAATTGAGACCTCCCTATTCTAAAATGATTCTAGCCTATGTCTATGTGCCATGAAGCTCGCCAACAGCTACTCTTTAGCCCAAGATATACTGGAAGTCACAGAAATTTTTCGTCAGGCTTCCAAGGACTAGGTTTATAGGCATGCATCCCTGTAAGATGTACATTTTATAATCATCATTGTTGGGGGAGGTGTATAGTGTGTGTAGCTGTGCGTGCACCACAACACATATGTGGAAGCTATAGGACAACTTTGTGAAGTCAAGTGTCTCCTTTCGCCTTTACACTGGTTCTGGGGATCAAACTCAAGTTATCAGACTTGTGTGGCAAGTACCTTAACCCAGTGATCCATCTCTGGACATGAAACACTTATTCTACAGAAGAAAAACACTCCAAATACTTGTTACAAATATTTTTCTGCATCCACTATAGACACCAAGTTTCATCTAATTCTACCATGTATGCTGTCTTTTAAGCTGCCAATTTGATGAACCTTTGATCTCCTACTTAATACTCTAGCCTTAAAGAATCTTTCTAGGCTGGGTGTGTGGCACATGCATTCAATTCCAGCACCCAGGAGGCAGAGCTGGGCAGATCTCTCTGAGTTCAAGGCCAGCCTGAACATAGTAAGCCCAGGACACCCTAAGGTACTTAGAGAGGACCTGCCTCAGATACATACAAACAAAATTATTGTCTTCGAGATGCTGCAGAGAAGGCTCAGCAGGTAAGAATACTTGCTGTTCTTTTTGAAAAAAGATTTTCCTATTTTATTGTAATTTTCCTTCGAGACAGGTTTTCTCTGTGTAACATTTCTGGCTATTCTGAAAACTCACCCTATAAGCCAGGCTGGCCTGGAACTCAGAGAGGCCTGCCTGCCTCTGCCTCTCTAGCACTGGGATAAAAGGCTGTGTACATCACCACATTGGTCATGATTTTTATTTTTTTCATGTGTATTGGAATTTTGCACGTGTGAATGTGCATGTACTATGTGCATACAGTGTATTTGGAGTCCAGAAGAGGACAGCAGATCTTTGGGACTGGCGTTACAGACAGTTGTAAGCCACCATGTGGGTGCTAGGAGTCAAACTTTTGTCTTCTGGAAGATCACCAAGCCATCTCTCCAGTCCCAACACTGGCTGCTCTTGCAGCAGACAATGGTCTGATTCTCCGTACCCACACAGCAGATTATAACTGGTGGTAACTGGTTCTAGAGGGTCTAACACCTCTTCTAGGCATCATGGGTATTAAGTACATATACATACAAGCAGGCAAATGCTTCTACATGTAAAATAAAGACAACTATGTTTTTTAAAACAGAATATTCTTGTTGGGCATGATGGCACATGCATTTAATCTCACAACTCTGTTAGTTTGAGACCAGCCTTAAGTATGTAGTGAGTTATGGAACAGTCAGGCCTACAAAGAGACTCTGTCTGAAAAGAAAAGGAAAGAAAAAGAGAAAGGAAGGAAGGAAGGAATGGAAAGGAAAGGAAAAGGAAAGGCTTCTCTTAATTTCTAGCACATGGTTATCTTTTGGTTCTCACTCCATTTCTACCTGATCATCACTTTTTCCACAACTTACTGGGACAGCTCTCTGGAATCTCTAAAATCTAGGCTAAACACTCTGATATCTATATGATGAGTTATTTATATTGGTTGTCAATATGATCACAGTACACTTATAAGATCACCATGAGGCAAGATGCAGCCTGGATCATAAAAGAGCATATCAGGCTAAATGTCTAATTTTTTCTAAATGATTGAGATTAGAAAATTCAAAGACATTTTTAAAAACAAACTAGTTGAGCATGAATTCTAGAAGTTAAGAAGCAGAGCCCACAAGAGCAAAACCAACCTTTATCTATACAATGAGTTCCAGGACAGCCAGAACTACATAGTGAGACCTTGTCTCAAAAAGCCAAAAACAAGTCAATCATGGTGATACACACCTTTAATAGCAACAATAGGGAGGCAGAATCATACAGATCTCTATGAGTTAGAGCCCAGCCTGTCTTCTAGAGTGAGTTCCAGGACACTGATGTATGTGCCTCCTCATTGCCAGAGATGCCAGAAACTCAGAGCAATGCATCTCTTTTGTCTGGGATCAGCAGGAACCCACATGGACAACAAAGTAAAATGTTGTTTCTTTACAAACTGATTATGAAAGTTAGGCTGTCCATGGAGTTCCAGGATAGTCAGTCCTATACAGTAAGACTCCATGTAAAAGAAGATACACACACACACCCCTCTATAAAAATGAAGCAACACCTGAAGTGTTAAAAAATGGCCCAAGGCAAGAATCAGATACTTTAAACTGGTAATAAAGTCAGACATCCAACATGATGCTGTTGAGAACATGTGATGTTTACTCTTAAATCTTCTTGCCCAGAACAATGGGTGAAAAAAAAGAAAAGTCAAGTTCCAACAGTTCTCCTACTTACCAGGACTCTTCCTGCTCCAGCACTGTAGACTTATCTAAATCATAGAAAGAAAAAGCGTTAGGAAGCATCATAAAATCTAGTAGCACATGTCTTTTACTCCTGAAAACTAGCTTATAAATTACAGCTAGTAAAACTTACATTTACCCAAGACTAGTGACATAGATCAGTGGTAGAGCACGTGATTAGAATACCTTGGACTCTATATCCAGCAACAAAGAGAAAGAAAAAGAATGGGAGGGAGAGAGAAGTATGAGGCAAAATAATCTGTTTCCTATGAAAGATAGAGAGGAAATAAAAGACCCAGGAAGCAAAAAGGGGTAAAGAACACATTTAAGAAATGAATATATTCCCCTGCTCTTGAAAACAGAGAAATAAATTTCAACAAGCCAGAAAGAACTCTAGAAGGGGCCAAACATAGGACCAGATGAATCCAAGTGTCCCAAATCTCATATCAGTCATCTCTACAAAGACATTTAACACATGAACACTCCAATCAAAAGAAGGCTCTACTTACACTCCTCAAAATCATCATTGTTTCCGCTTATATCCATGTTAATAATGTAACTGGAAAAAAAAGAGGATTTTAAACTGAGGCCTACCAACAACACAGGCAATAAGATATCAACATTCTCAAATAAATGCCGGGAACAACCAGTTTCCAAAATGCAAGGTCAGAAGTAGCTTTAGGCCCTAACGTGTGTCCAGTTTATTCTCAATAGCAAGAGCCTACCTCAAAACTGAGAATATTGTCTTAGATTCTGGTCTGGCTTTAAACCCCCATGTAGTGGAAGTTGACCTTGAAGTTTTTACTGTCCTGACTCTCCCACTTGAGGGCTGGGTTTCATAGCAATGTGTCTGCCATTGATTAATGCCTTGTTGGTATCTGAGCCAAGTTTGATGCAGGCTAGCCAAATACTCTACCAACTCAGCTACATCTCAGCCCCTATATGCACTTTTCTTTTATTTTTATTTCTCAATTTTTATTTTTATTTCTGTCTGTCTATATATGTCTACATATACGAGTGTATATATATAGATATATGTCTTGATAAGAGCTATGTGCTATCAAGAATGGAGTGGAAGTCATATAACAGTAGGCATGAATTCCATAAGTGTGACTTTCTAGAAATTACTCATACTTAATAAGGTATTGTGTGCTTCATATAATCATAAGCTTCTGCCTACTAATGGAGATGTATAGGGGTGTGGAATTCTAGAACCTAAGATACTTGTTTCTTTATAATTCATATTTAAGACTAACCAAGAATAATACAGTTGAAATGGCTCATCAGTAAGATGTCTTTCCCATCAAACCTAACAATCCGATTTTGATCCCAGGGACCTACATATTAATAGGAGAAAACCAATTGCTGCAAGTTATCTAATCTCTGATCTCTATATACTTACTATGGTACTTGCATGTCCAAACACAAAAAATAAGCAAATGTACCCTATGTTTTTTAAATTAACTGAGAAAGTAGGGAATAGTGTTTCAGACCTAAAACCCAATACAGGGAAGGTAAAAGCAGAAAGATCCCAAGTTCAAGGCTACAAAATAAGTCTTAGTTTCACAAAACAGTATGGCCAGTAGTAGTTTACAACATTAATCCCAGAACTCAGGATGAATGAATCAGAAGGCAGAGGCAGAATGAATCAGAAGGCAGGCCAATCTCTGATTTCAAGGACAGCCTGGTCTATAGACTGAGTTCTAAGGCTGAGTTACACCAGAAAACTTTATCTAGAAGCCAAAAGCATGTAGTGGACCCTTGATACTGTGTCATAGTAGTGAGGTGTAAAGACAAGTACAGCCCTCAATTTAACCCCCAGCATTCTTTCAACGTCGGTAGTGTTTAATTATTAATTGTTCAAGCCCTATTCTCCTGAAAGCTGCTCTCCCAGCCTTGCACCCAGAGCCAAACTCTCCCTGCAGTTCCAGATGCCAGGATTGGTGGTCTAGTCTGGCCCAGTCCTTTGGAATGAGGTACACCAGGCCTCAACTCAGGAGGCTGTTGGCCTTACCAGCTCCTTCCACTAAGCAAAAGCCCCCTCATGTTCCCATTGGCTGCTCAGCCAGGGGCTCTCACAAGAGTCCAGTGATATTTCTGACCTCAGGCCACCCCTCCCCAGGAGCCATGCCCCACCTCATTCTCCCACCTACCCTACCTGGCTCTGCCCTGTCCCACCACTGTCCTGTCCTCATGCCCCACCATCTATTCTCCTGACCAACGTGCTCAGTCTGTCATCCTTTCCCAACCCCGCCCCCTTCAAGTACTGTCTGAGGATCCTGGCGTCTTCTAGAAACAAAACTGGAGCTTTGTCGTTTTGGCGTATAGGCGCTTCCACCAATCAGGCTTTGAGACCCCATATCTCCTGCTGGGCCATAGGTAATATCCTGCCCATGATGGCCATTAGTCTCCCCTCAGCCACACAAGCCCCCCTTTTTAGCAATCCTAAGCCCCAGGTTACTAGCTAGTCCTCCCAGCACAGCAACCTTCTCCTACCCCCTTGGGACATCCCACAGACATGCAGACCATTCTCCCACAGCCCATGAAGCCTAGGTCGAAGGCTAGGCCCCTGTCCGCCCTTTTCCCCTGTCATGAACCCAACCTCCTCTTCCTACTAACCTACCCGTGCCCGGTGCTCCCTTTGTGGGGACCAGCACTGCCTGAAGCCGCCTGGTTCCCCTGGTAACGGCCAAACATTGGAACCTTCTAAACTGCCAGTCCCTGGGTTCAGGGTTCACAGCTGCCCTGTTCCCCGCCGCTCCCTTCTCGCCATTACCCCCCTCTGCTTCTGTGGTCCTCTGTGACGTCCATGTCCCACCCCTAACCCCATCAGAATCCTGGCCATTTGTTCTTTTTGGCACTGCCTTGATCCATCCCAGGGCCTTCTGCATGGTTATTGATGGCCTCGGCCCTGATCCCGGCCCCCAGGGCTCTTTTTCTCTGTAAGGGGAAGTGTCTCAATTTAAAAAATTAAAATCTAAATGAAGGGACTTGAGACAGACACAAAAGGCACTGTTTTTATTTCCTAGTCTCTATGAGTGACTAAGCTGAGGCCAAAGGCTGCATTTTGTCTGGGAACCTGGAAGCCCAACTGCACAAGAACTTAAAATCTTCTTCCTAAAATAAAACTTCTATGTGAGGCGAGGCATAGAAACACATGCTTGTATTCCCAGCACTCAGGAAGGGAGGTGCAGGCAGATCTCAGTGAGTTCCAGGGCAGCCTTGTCTACAAAGTAACCCAAGGATCACCAAGGGTACAGAGAAAAACTGTCAAAATAAAATAAAATAATATTTTAACAATCCCTTGTTCTTGCAGATGACCTGGGTTTAATTGCCATCACCCATACAGTGGCTCACAATTACCAAAAAGTTCAATTCCAGGGAACACAATACCTTCTTCACACACCAGGGACATACATGGTTCCCAGACACAAATGCATACAAAATTCCACCCATTTAACAGAAATCTAAATTAAAAAAAAAAAGTTATACTTTAAAAAAAGGTTCTTGAGCCAGACCCAAAAGACATTATTATTCCTCCCTAGTACCAGCTGATCACTAAGATGTCCTAGGGGATGTGTTGATGTGGGCTGGTTTCCTACTGAGTAGGAAAAGAATGCAGTAAGGCTGGTTCCTCCCCACAGGTGGCTGGACTTGTCTCCACCTGTCTGGCCTTTGTTCAGGCCTGTGCTTTAAACTTTAATTCAATAACTCCTCTCTGCCAAAAAACTAATTTATAATGCTTTTGTCTCTCATTTCTCCCTTCCCATGATCATTTGAAGACCCAATCTTGGGTCTTCCAGATATGACTCTTAGTGTCCTCCAGATTTATTTTCCACAATGGGATCTGAGTACCATTACTATATTGCTTCAAATCATTCCTTCATGAGAGCCATCAAGTGATTTAAAATACGAGACCCAAAGGTAAAAATCAAAATGAGTAGTGGTCCCATCAGGGTGGTTATAGTACAATAACCGAAAGAGACCTATTATAGGATTTAAACCAACCTCTGGAATCCTCTTTCTAGCATCTCTATGGGCATTTTGTCCAGTTGCTGCTCCAGCTAGGCAGGTTCCCGAAATAATATCTAATTTCAGGGAGCCCCTTCTGATTTAGCATTTCAGCCCATTGGATGAGATTATGGACAAAGGTCTCTTCTTCTAAAATTGCTACAGGATAATCAATGGGGCAGAGATAGTGTAGACTCAGGAAGGCTGAAAGGGTTGTCAAAACCTAAGCAACAGGGCACTATTGAATCAGCTACCTCACCCCTGACCTCTGTTTTCACCAAGAGTCCTTATCAGAAATTCACTGATCTTCTTGTGAAAACACACACCAGAGACTCTGTTCAGAGGACTCAGGCTCCAGCTGTGGCTACCACAGAAGGGTTTTTATGTAATAAAAACAAAGTGAATCAAATCTGTTGAAATTTTTTGTAAGTTGTTTGTTTTAATTTAATTTCAGTGTTTTGTTTTTATTCTTACTTTTTGTAAGATTTATTTGATTACATACCCAGTATTTTTTGCCTGCATGTACCCCTGAAAACCACAAGAGGGCACCAGATCTCATTATACATTTTTCATTGCCACCCCTTGTTTGCAGGGAACAGAGCTCAGGACATCGGGAAGAGCAAGCAGGGCTCTTCAACTCTGAGCCATCTCTTCAGCCCCAAAGCACTTGTTCTTATAAGGACCTGAGTTCAATTGCCAGCACCCATCTAGTGGCTCACAACTACCTGTACCTCCAGTTTCAGGGAAGACAATGCCTTCTTCCAACCTCTAAATGTACCAGGCACACACATAGTACACAGACTCAAAGCCAAGCAAAACCACATACATGTAACACAAATGTAAATGAAAATATTAACATGTATAATAAAGGTCTTGAACCAGACACAAAGGACACTGATGTGGCTCCTCAGTGCCAGAGACTACAGAAGCTCAGAGCAAAGCATCTCTTGTGTCTGGGATCCGAGAGGCCCACATGGACAACAAAGTAAAATCTTGTTTCTTTACAAACCGAATATGAAAGTTAGGATGTCCATGGTGGCTGCTACCTGTAATCCCAGCATGTGGGGGAGGAACAGGAAGGCAGACTCATGTGAGTTCAAGGCCAGTCTGGTTTACAAAGTGAGCATAGGTCATCCAAACCTACAGAGAATCCCTGTATCAAAAAGTCTAATCAGAAAAAAAAATCATTAAAATAGACCTGTTGTTTTAGAGAAACTGGCTTCAATTCCCAACAGACATACACTGGCAGACAACCACTGGTAACTTCAGTTTCAGGGATTCCATGCAGTCTTCCAAAATCAGTTACCATGCACACTCACGGTGCACTGGCAGAAACAGAAGCAAAATCCCTTATATGCAAAGCAAATAAAACAATTAAACTTAAAAGAGGGTCTTGAGCCAGACACAAAAGGTTCTGTAATGCCTCTCTAGTTCCAGCTATTTAAATCTCCCTTTTGTCTGGGAACCCATTAGCCCACCTGCACAATAAAGTAAAAGCCTCATCCTAAAAAATAAAAATTCAATGTTAGGCTGTGCATGGTGGCCTATGCCTGTATCCCCAGCAGTCAATAAAGCAGCAGCAGACAGATCTCTGTGAGTTCCAAGACAGGCTGGTCTACATGTGTGCCAAGGACAGGCAAGGCTACAGAGAAAGCCTGTCTTAAATATAAAATAAAACATTTTAAAAATTACTTGTTCTTATAAAATCTTGGGTTCAATTCCCATTACCCATACCAATAACTCTAGTTCCAGGAAAGACAGTGCCAACTTCAAATGTCTAAGGGCACCAGGCATACACATGATCCTTAGACACTAATGCAAGTAAAACATATTTGTAAAGCAAATCTAATTTAAAACTGTTTTCTGAAAAAGAATAACTTGAGCCAGACCAAAAGGCACTGGTATAGCCAATTAGTTCCAGCTACAGGGAAAGCTAAGGTTAAGATATCGGGTCAGTCTGGGAGCCCAGGAGACCACTTGCAAAACAAAGTAAAACTGTGTTTCCATTTTTTAAAGTTTTTTTTTAAATTTTTTATTACAATTTATTCTTTGTATCACAGTTATAGCCATCTCCCTAGTTCCATCAAATCCCACCCTCTTCCCCCTGTCCACTGATAGGGGAGGTTATCCTCCCCTCATATCTGACCCTAGCCTACAAGGTCTCATCAGGACTGGCTGTATTGTCTTCCACTGTGACCTTTTTAGGCTGCACAGCCCTCACTCCGAGGTGACCAAGGAGCAAGCCACTGTGTTCCTGTCAGTAGTTGGGTGGTAGAGGCTGGAGGATCAGTAATTCAAGGCCAGTCTCAGTTTGCATTATCGATTTAAGGCTAGCCTGCGATGAAGAGTGAAGAGGAATTGAGGAGGGTACTATTGATGAGCGTGGAGACAAGTTCAAACTATAAGGGACACAAGCACATGCTGGTTGTTTAAACCTGGGATGGTGGCTCCTGCTTGCAACCCCAGTACTGGGCAGGCTGAGGGAGGAGGATTGCTGTGGTTCCTGGGAAACAGAGTGAAACTCTGTGTCAACCAACAAACAAAAAGTAAGAAATTGGTTGCTTGGACAAAGAATGAAAGGGGTAAAAGTTTTGGTGAGATACACGAAGAAAACATGTAAATTGGGTGGGCATGTTAAAGCATACCTGTTATCTCAGAACATGTGAAGTAAATGCAGGGCCAATCAAAAGTTCAAAGTTATTCTGGGCTACAGAGTAAGATTGAGGCCAGCTTAGGCTATGTGAGGCTCTGCTGTAAAACAACAGCTAAATAAATGAATGAATAAAATTTTAAAAAAATGGCTCCTCCTGCTTGCTTCTTGGGTCCTTTTGCTTGGAAAGCCGTCTTCCATCCCTTTACCCTCAGGTAATGTCTATCTTTGTGTCTCAGGTGTGTTTCTTGTATGCAACAGATTGCTGGGTTTTGTTTACACATCCATTCTGTTAGTCTGTTTCTTTTTATTGGAGAATTGAGGCCATTGATGTTGAGAGAGATTAATGTCCTGTGGCTGTTAGATCCTTTGATTTTGATGTTGCCTATTGCCATAAGGTTGTGTGTTTGGTTGCATTTTGTTTTACTGTAGTGAAGTTAATTATTTCCAGTGTTTTCTTGAAAGTAGCTAGTTTCCTTGGGTTGTATTTTCCCTCCTAGTGTCTTCTGTAATGCTGGATTTGTGTGTAGGTATTGTTGAAATTTGTTTTTGTCATTGAATATCTCGTTTTCTCCGTCTATGAGGACTGAGAGTTTTGCTGGGTATAGTATCCTGGGATGATATCTGTGTTCTCTTAGAATCTACATGATATCTGTCCAGGCCCTTATGGATTTCATAGTCTCTGTTGAAAAGTCAGGTGTGATTCTAATGGGTTTGCCATTATATCTTACTTGGCCTTTTTCCCTTGCAGCTTTTAGTATCTTTTCTTTGTTCTGTATACTTACTGTTTTGATTATTATGTGGCAGGAGGGTTTCCTTTTCTTGTCTAATTTATTGGGTGTTCTGTAGGCCTCATGTATTCTTATTGGTCTCTCCTTTAAGTTGGGGAAATTTTCTTCAATGATTTTGTTGAAAATATTTTCTGGGCCTTGGAGAAGGGAATCTTCTTTTTCCTCTATTCCTATTATTGTTAGGTTTATTAGATGGAGATGAAGAGAAAAGACAGAGAGAGAGAGAGACAGAGAGAGAGAGAGAGGAGAGTAAGACATGATACGGGGAAAGGAAGGGGTCCCATGACAGAGGAATGTGAGAGGGTAGGAGAGCAATAGAGTAAGAGGGCAATAAGGCAAGAGACTAAAAAAAGTGGTGGGTTGAACCTTTTAAGGAGAAACTTAACCATGTCTGCCATGTGTGCTTACCTGGTGAGTGACACATGATGACATCATAGGTTTCTAGGCAACCCAGAAGCAAGCTGCCTAAATACTAACATCCCTCCCTTTTTCTATAATTAAATATGAGGAGCTTGGGTTGATTCTCACATAACACAAGTTAAAGTACACAAATGTAGGTTCATTGGAAGTAGTTCTTGGTTGTGATGCAAGGGCCTAAGGGAGAAAGAGAGAGAAAAAAAACAATAGCAACAAAATGTTACATGGTGAAGAGGAGGAGGGGAAGCCCCTGCCCTGGAAAGATCATGGTAGAGGATTGCCAGTACAGAGTTCCTAGCCACGCAAGGCAGCAGGTAGAGACTGAAGAATGGTGGGAGAACATGGAGCGACTTGTCCTGGGCCTGAAGCACACGATTCCAGACTTTTGTTAGTAATAAGTGAATAGAGTCTTTTCTGGCTACTTCCTGCTGATTCTGGGGACGCTATAGGGAGGTCAAAAGGCTGAAATGGTGGCCACGTCCAGGAAGAACAGGCTGTTTGGATGCTCTCCAGGGTCTGTGAGAATATCCATGGCTGGGACAGAAAGTGCATGTCCGGCTTGATGGGTGTCTGTGAGGTCAGACTGGTATACTTGTGGTAGATGCTTTGGCTCTGTTGTGCATAGAGGAAACACCTGGGTCAGGCAGGATATTGGAATATATTTATAGGCAGAAGAAAAATTTAAGTGGGTTATGGAGAAATTTCCTTAAGTTGTATGTTTAAAACTTTTGGGAGAACAAACAGCACTGAAGATTTTGGATCAAAGAGACTTGAACTTGGGAACCTCCATTTACTGAGGGAGCTTCCATGTACCCAGTCACTGGCAGTAATCAAAAATGTTTTGCTTTGTATCTGTGATCTAAGGAAAGTGAGGCCAATTGGTCTACAGAACTGTGTAAGCTTAGAGGCCATTAAAACAGGCACTAAGTGTAGAAATCTGAAATTCTCTAGAAGACATCCCAGAGGAGAATCTGTAGGAATAGATGAATGGATTATTCCCATTGGGCAGGTAGGAGACAGTGACCTGTCAAGGTGTCCCAAGAGCAAGGTTTGACTCAGTAGTTTAGTACAATCTGTCCCAACAGCTTGTCAGAGTTAGCCAGCAACCAAGGGTACAGTTACCCTTAGCAGACATGGTTTACCTAGCACTAAAATTTCTGCAGAGGAGTGAGAGGGGGAGAGAGAGAAACCATGCCATTAGAGGGAAAATCTTACCAAGGCAGAAGGAGGGCCTAGATGAAGCGTTTGGATGTAGGATGGTGAGAGCGGTATGAAGCATCTGTGCCAACCAGAATGAAGATTCACCAATCGGATGGTGTTGGGTTAAAATTGTAGCAGTCAAGTACCCAGGAATTGATGCCAACCAAAAGGAAAGTCTCACCAATCAGAGCTTGTTGGATGTAGGAATGGAGCAATCAAGTAGCCAGGAAGGGGAAGTCCCAAAACCAGGAAAAGGGAAGGAATCCCATCCTCTGAGATAGGCAATAGGTGCAGTACTTATTTGGAGTTCAAATGACCTGAGTGGTGGAGTCAGGTGGATTCCCTGCACTTTCCAAGAATTACTTTAGACATGTTAGAATCCCAATTGTAATCTGCACTGAAATACACATTGTAGAAAAGGCAGTAGCCATACACATTGGTGTTCACAATATAAGCATGCTTTAAGGTGAACTCTGAAAAGGCAGAAGGCTCTCATGAATTAGAAGGGACAAAAGCTCACTTGATCTTAATCTTTAGTATGGTTACACATTATGGAGATTTAAAGGAGATTCACATTCTTTTTTTTTTTCAATGCAGTTTATTCAGGAACCTTGAACAATCATCTGACCCTGGGTAAAGTCAGCCCACTTTAAATAGCCTCTGGGTAGCCAACCTCAGCATGCTACGTGGGCAATGCAGATAGGTCCACATACATGGAAGCAAGCCAGATCCTCAGCCTTAGCCAAATGTGGAGTTATTTGTGACAGAGAGCACTCACCATCGGGAAGGTGGAAGGCAGAAACCAGCTCGATTTTTCAGGCACGTCATTACGCAGCTCTCTACAGTTCCCCCTTTTTGTTTTGGATGCATCAGGCAAGAGTAGAGGTCTGATCTCTGATATTAGAAATAAATTGGGACTTTGTACTGATGTTCATTTAGATGTCATCCACCCAAAGAGCATCAGACCCGTCTGATACCTTTTTCTCAGAGGCGGGACCTGGGGCATCAACCTGCATGCAATCAGACATGCTCTTCTCTGGGTCGAAAGCGGCTGACCCTGAGTGCAGTGCTTAGCCTCACATCCTGAGCATAACATTTTAGCTTTTTATGGTATCCAACCATGCTTGGGGAGAATGTCCTGCTTCAATGGCTGTAAAGGCCTGAATGGTCATGGCTGCATTACGCTGTTGTGAGACTCTAATCTTGCATATATACCACAGGCAAACCAAGGAGACCAACACCAGAAGGCCTGCTAATGCTCCCATGCCCGCCCATTCCTTCAGATGATTCATGGCTGCAACAATCCATGATGATAATCCTTGGTTAGTCCTGCGTCCACTCTGGTAGAATTTACCATGACAATGGCCACTCTCAGGTGCTCCATCGTGGTATCGAATTCTCCAGTCCAATTACCTAAAATATAGCTTGACAATTGTTTAGACAGATTTGCAGCACAGGGAAAATCCTCATGTTGTATGCTAGTGACTCAAAGTCCAGCATATTTTCATTGACAGCCAAGTTGAGCGATTTGCCATAGGGTATCAATTTGCTCCTGTACGAGGTCAATCCTCTGATTGAACACCATCAAACCTCCTTTTAGTTGAGCATTAATTCCTTTTTGTAGATCTAAGGCATGAGCTACATTGCCTAAAAGGTTATTCAGGGTCTGAGCAGTCTGCCCAGTATGACTCATGGCTAATGCCGTGGTGGTAGCTCCAACAGCCTCCAATGAGATGGCAGCTGTAATTCCAGGATCCCATTTCTGTCTGAAGAGAGTCATAGCGTGAGGGCATCAACGGACACAGGCACCTAGCGAGGCATGCTAGTAACCAGCTAGTAAATTTAATAGCATTACAGCATTGGGCAAAAAAGCAAGTATCATTACCACAATTACTTGGCTCTATCTGGCTAATAATGAATAAAAATGGGGGATATAAACAAACAGGTGTGGGCTTATAGGAAATATTATGAGAAGCCTTAACCCCCTCGTTGAAACATCCTGCATCAGTTCTAGAACTAGCAGTGGTGGTGTCCGAGGTCTGAGTAGGTTCAGGAGACCATTGCCCCCAGGGGCGAGACGTGCTCCATGTTAATTGACTAACTCCATGTTTTGCTCCACTTTTGAAAGTCATTTAAGGTTCTTAAATTATTTTTTTCCTTTTTTTTTAAATTTTCATCAATTACACTTTATTCATTCTGCATCCCCACACAAGCCCCTCCTCCCTTCCCAATCCCACCCTCCCTCCTCCATCTGCATGCATGCCACTCCCCAAGTCCACTGACAGGGGAGGTTCTCCTCTCCTTTCTGATCTTAGTCCATCAGTTCACATCAAAAGTGGCTGCATTGTCCTCTACTATGCCCTGGTAAGGCTGATCCCCCTCAGGAGGAGGTGACCAAAGAGCAGGCCAGTCAGTTCATGTCAGAGGCAGTCCCTCTTCACATCACTATGTAACCCAATTGGACTCTGAACTACCCTGGGCTACATCTGTGCAGGGGTTCTGGGTTATCTCTATGAATAGTACTTGGTTGGAGTATGAGTCTCTGGGAAGTCCCCTGTGTTCAAATTTTCTTGTTCTGTTGCTCTCCTTGTGGAGACCCTGTCCTCTCCAGCTCCTACTATTTCCCAGTTCTTACATAAAATTCCATTCACTCTGCCCAATAGTTGCCCATCAGGCTTAGCATCTGTTTTGATAGTCTGTAGGGCAGAGGCTTTCAGAGGCCCACTGTGGTAGGTTCCTAGGTTGTTTCCTGTTTTCTTCTTCTTCTGATGTCCATCCTCTTTGCCTTTCCGGATGGGGATTGGACATTCTAGTTAGGGTCCTCTCTCTTGCTCAGTCTCTTTAGATGCACAGGTTTTAGTGGGTTTGTCCTATGTTGTATGTCTATATGAGTGAGTATATACCATGTGTGTCTTTTTGCTTCTGGGACAACTCACTCAGGATGATCCCTTCCAGATCCCACCATTTACCTGCAAATTTCATGATTTCCTTATTTTTCATTGCTGAGTAATATTCCATTGTGTAGATGTACCACATTTTCTGCATCCATTCTTCAGTTGAGGGGCATCTGGGTTGTTTCCAGCTTCTGGCTATTACAAATAAAGCTGCTACAAACATGGTTGAGCAAATTTCCTATTTGTGTGCTTGAGCCTCTTTTGGATATATGCCTAGGAGTGGTATGGCTGGATCATGGGGAAGCACTATTCCTAGTTGTCTCAGAAAACGCCAGATTGATTTCCAGAGTGGTTGTACAAGTTTACATTCCCACCAGCAGTGGAGAAAGGTTCCTCTTTCTCCACAACCTCTCCAGCATGTGTTGTCCCTTGAGTTTTTGATCTTGGCCATTCTCATGGGTGTAAGGTGAAATCTCAGGGTTGTTTTGATTTGCATTTCCCTAATGGCTAGTGAGGTTGAGCATTTCTTTAAGTGCTTCTCTGCCATTCGGTATTCCTCTACATAGAATTCTCTGTTTAGCTCTGTTACCCATTTTTTAATTGGATTACTTGGTTTGCTGCTTTTCAGCTTTTTTTTTTTTTCAATGCAGTTTATTCAGGAACATTGAACAATCCTCGGACCCCGGGGAAAGCCAGCCCACAGCTTAAATAGCCTCTGGGTAGCCAACCCAGGCGTGCCACGGGGGCAAGGCATATAGGTCCACATACATGGAAGCAAGCCAGATCCTCGGCCTTAGCCAAATGTGGAGTTGTTCGTGACAGAGAGCACTCACCATCGGGAAGGTGGAAGGCGGAATCCAGCTCCATCTTTAAGGCATAGCATTCCGCAGCTCTCTACAGTTCCCCCTTTTTGTTTTAGAGGCATCAGGCAAGAGTAGAGGTCTGATCTCTGATATTAGAAATAAATTGGGACTTTGTACCAATGTTCATTTAGGTGTCATCCACCCAAAGAGCACCAAACCCTTCTGATACCTTTTTCTCAGAGGCGGGACCTGGGGCATCAACCCGCATGCAATCAGACATGCTCTTCTCTGAGTCCAAAGCGGCTGACCCTGAGTGCAGTGCTTAGCCTCGCATCCTGAGCATATCATTTTAGCTTTTTATGGTATCCAACCATGCTTGGGGAGAATGTCCTGCTTCAATGGCTGTAAAGGCCTGAATGATCATGGCTGCATCACACTGTTGTGAGACTCTAATCTTGCATATATACCACAGGCAAACCAAGGAGACCAACACCAGAAGGCCTGCTAACGCTCCCATGCCCGCCCATTCCTTCAGATGATTCATGGCTGCAGCAATCCATGTTGATAATCATGTGGCTAGTCCTGCGTCCACTCTGGTAGAATTTACTGTGACAATGGCCACTCTCAACTGCTCCATCGTAGTATCGAATTCTCCAGTCCAATTACCTAAAATATAGCTCGACAATTGTTTAGACAGATTTGCAGCACAGGGAAAATTCTCATGTTGTATGCTAGTGACACAAAGTCCAGCATACTTTCATTGACAGCCAGGTTGAGCGATTTGCCATAGGGTATCAATTTGCTCCTGCAAGAGGTCAATCCTCTGATTGAACACCATCAAGCTTCCTTTTAGTTGAGCATTAATTCCTTTATGTACAACTAAGGCATGAGCTACATTGGCTAAATGATTATTCAGGGTCTGAGCAGTCTGCCCAGTATGACTCATGGCTAATGCCCTGGTGGTAGCTCCAACAGCCGTCAATGTGATGGTAGTAACAATGGTGGCTGTAGTTCCAAGATCCCTTTTCTGTCTGAAGAGAGTCATAGCATGAGGGGCATCAATGGGCATAGGCACCCAGTGAGGCATGCGAGTAACCAGGGCCTACCTAACTTTACTAGCATTCCAGCATTGGGCAAAAAAGCAAATATCATTACCACAATTACTTGGCTCTATCTGGCTAATAATGAATAAAAATGGGGGATATAGACAAACAGGTGTGGGCTTATAGGGAATATTATGAGAAGCCTTAACCCCTCGTTGGAACATCCTGCGTCAGTTCTAGAACTAGCAGTGGTGGTGTCCGAGGTCTGAGTAGGTTCAAGAGACCATTGCCCCCAGGGGAGAGACGTGCTCCATGCCAATTGACTAACTCCATGTTTTCCTCCAATTTTGAAAGTCATTTAAGGTTCTTAAATTATTTTTTCCCTTTTTTCTTAAATTTTTCATCAATTACACTTTATTCATTCTGCATCCCCCCATAAGCCCCTCCCTCCTCCCATCCCAATCCCACCCTCCCTCCTCCCTCTGCTTGCATGCAACTCCCCAAGTACACTAATAGGGGAGGTTCTCCTCTCCTTTCTGATCTTAGTCTGTCAGTTCACATCAAAAGTGGCTGTATTGTTCTCTACTGTGGCCTGGTAAGGCTGCTCCCCCCCCCCCCAGGGGGAGGTGATCCAAGAGCAGGCCAATCAGAGTATGTCAGAGGCAGTCCTTCTTCACATTACTATGTAACCCAATTGGACTCTGAACTGCCCTGTGCTACATCTGTGCAGGGGTTCTAGGTTATCTCCATGAATAGTCCTTGGTTGGAGTCTGAGTCTCTGGGAAGTTCCCTATGTTCAAATTTTCTTGTTCTGTTGCTCTCCTTGTGGAGACCCTGTCCTCTCCAGCTCTTACTATTTCCCAGTTCTTACCTAAAATTCCGTTCACTCTGCCCAACAGTTGCCCATCAGGCTCAGGATCTGCTTTGATAGTCTGAAGGGCTTTTCAGCTTTTTTAGTTCTTTATATATACTTGATATGAGTCCTCTGTCAGATAAAGGGTTGGTGAAGATTCTTTCCCAATCTGTAGGAGGTCGCTTTGTTTTGATGACGGTGTCCTTTGCTTTGGAGAAGCTTTTCAGTTTCATGAGGTCCCATTTATTGATTGTTGCTCTTAGAGCCTGTGCTGTTGGAGTTCTATTCAGGAAGTTTTTCCCTGTACCAATGAGTTCTAGGGTATTCCGCACTTTTATTTCAAGCCGATTTAATGTGTCTGGTTTTATGTTGAGGTCTTTGATCCACTTGGACTTCGGTTATGTGCAGGGTTAGAAGTATGGATCTATTTTCATTTTTCTACATGTAGACATCCAGTTGGACCAGCACCATTTGTTGAAGATGGTATCTTTTTTCCATTGTATGGTTTTGGCGTATTTGTCAAATATCAGGTGTCCATGAAGTGTTTGGGTTTATTTCTGGGTCCTCTGTTTAGTTCCATTGATCCACCATTCTGTTTCTATGCCAGTACCATGCAGTTTTTAAAACTGTTGCTCTATAGTACAACTTAAGATCAGGGATGGAGATACCTCCAAAACTTTTATTGTAGAGGATTGTTTTAGCAATTCTGGGTTTCTTGTTATTCCATATGAAGTTGAGAATTTTTCTTTCCAGGTTTGTAAAGAATTGTGTTGGTAATTTGATGGGCATTTCATTGAATCTGTAGATTGCTTTTGGTAAGATGGCCATTTTTACTATGTTAATCCTACCAAGCCATGAGCATGGGAGATCTTTTCATCTTCTCATATCTTCTTCTTGTTCTTTCTTCAGAGATTTGAAATTTTTTTCATACAAGTCTTTGACTTCCTTGGTTAGGGTTACTCCGAGGTACCTTATGTCATTTGTGGCTATTGTGAAGGGTGTTGTTTCCCTAATTTCCTTCTCAGCCCTTTTGTCTTTTGTATACACAAGGGATACTGATTTTTTTGAGTAAATTTTGTATCCGGCCACGTTGCTGAAGGTGTTTATCTGCTCTAGGAGTTCCCTGGTAGAGTTTATGGGGTCACTCACATATACTATCATATCATCTGCAAATAGTGATAATTTGACTTCTTCCTTTCCAATTTCTATCCCCTTGATCTTCTTCAACTGTTTTATTGCTCTAGCAAGGACTTCCAGAACTATGTTGAAGAGATGGAGAGAGTGGGCAGCCTTGTCTTGTCCCTGATTTCAGTGGGATTGCTTTAAGTTTCTCTCCATTCAGTTTGATGTTGGTTATAGGTTTGTTGTATATTGCCTTTACTATGTTTAGATATGTGCCTTGTATCCCTGATCTCTCAAATACTTTAAACATGAATGGATGTTGGATTTTTTCAAATGCTTTTTCAGCATCTAGGGAGATTATCATGTGGTTTTTTTTTTCTTTCAATTTGTTAATATGGTGGATCACATTGATGGATTTCCATATATTGAACCATCCCTGCATACCTGGGATTAAGCCTACTTGGTCATGGTGGATGATATCTTTGATGTGTTCTTGTATTCCGTTTGCGAGTATTTTGTTGAGTATTTTTGCATCAATGTTCATAAGGGAGATTGGCCTGAAGTTCTCTTTTTTTGTTGGGTCTTTGTAAGGTTTAGGTACCAAGGTGACTGTGGCTTCATAGAATGAGTTTGGTAATGTTCCTTCTATTTCTATTTTGTGGAATAGATTGAAGAGAATTGGTGTTAGCTCTTCTTTGAATGTCTGGTAGAATTCTGTGCTGAAACCATCTGCTCCTGGGCTTTTTTGGATGGGAGACTTTCGCTGACTGCTTCTATTTCCTTGGGGGATATAGGACTATTTAATTGATTTACCTGGTCCTGAGTCAGCTTTGGTAAGTGGAATCGATCGAGAAAATTGTCCATTTCATTTAAATTTTCAAATTTTGTTCCGTATAGACTTTTGAAGTAAGTCCTAATGATTGCTTGGATTTCCTCAGTGTCTGTAGTTATGTCCCCCTTTTCATTTCTGATTTTGTTGATTTGGATGGTGTCTCCCTGCCTTTTAGTTAGCTTGGCTAAAGGTTTGTCTATCTTGTTGATTTTATCAAAGAACCAGCTCTTGGTTTCATTGATTCTTTGAATTGTTTTATTTGTTTCTAATTGATTGATTTCAGCCCTGAGTTTGATTATTTCCAGCCATCTGTTCCTTCTTGGTGTGTCTGCTTCTTCTTTTTCTAGGGTTTTTAAGTGAGCCATTAAGTTGCTTGAATGTGCTCTCTCAAACTTCTTCTTGAAGGCACTTAGTGCTATGAACTTTCCTCTTAGCACTTCTTTCATTGTGTCCCACAAGTTTGGGTATGTTGTGTCTTCATTTTCATTGAGTTCTAGGAAGATTTTAATTTCATTCTTTATTTCTTCCCTGACCCAGCTGTCTTTTAGCAGCAAGTTGTTCAATTTCCATGTATATGTAGGCTTTTTGCTATTTCTGTTGTTACTGAGGTCTAGCTTTATTCCATGGTGATCCGACAGGATACAAGGGATTATTTTAATCTTCCTATATTTGTTGAGGCTTGCTTTGTGACCAACTATGTGGTCTATTTTGGAGAAGGTTCCATGAGGTGCTGAGGAGAAGGTAAATTCTTTTGTGTTTGGGTGTAAGGTTCTGTAAATGTCTGTTAGGTCCATTTGATTCATGACCTCTGTTAGAGATATTGTTTCTTTGTTTAATTTCTGTTTTGTTGACCTGTCCTTTGTTGAAAGTGGGGTGTTGAAGTCTCCCACTATTAGTGTGTGGGGATCTATATGTGGTTTAAGTTTTATCAATGTTTCTTTCACAAATGTGGGTGCCCTTGTATTTGGGGCATAGATGTTCAGGATTGTGATGTCTTCTTGGTGGAATTTTCCCTTGATGAGTATGAAGTGTCCTTCCCCATCTCTTTTGATTAATTTTGGTTGAAAGACTATTTTATCAGATATTAGAATGGCTACTCCTGCTTGCTTCTTGGTTCCATTTGCTTAAAAAGCCGTCTTCCATCCCTTTACCCTCAGGTAATGTCTATATTTGTGACTTAGGTGTGTTTCTTGTATACAACAGATTGCTGGGTTTTGTTTACGCATCCATTCTGTTAGTCTGTGTCTTTTTACTGTAGAATTAAGTCCATTGATATTGAGAGAGATTAATGATCAGTAGCTGTTAGATCCTTTGAATTTGATGTTGGCTGTGGTCATACGGTTGTGTGCTTCGTTGCTTTTTGTTTTACTGTAGTGGGGTTATTTATTTCCTGTGTTTTCTTAAATGTAGCTAGTTTTCTTGGGTTGTATTTTCCCTTCCAGTGTCTTCTGTAATGCTGGATTTCTATGTAGGTATTGTTGAAGTTTGTTTTTGTCATTGAATATCTTGTTTTCTCCGTCTATGATGACTGAGAGTTTTGCAGGGTATAGTAGCCTGGGCTGACATCTGTGTTCTCTTAGTGTCTGCATGATATCCATCCAGGCCCTCTGGCTTTCAAAGTCTCTGTTGAAAAGTCAGGTGTAATTCTAATGGGTTTGCCATTATATCTTACTTGGCCTTTTTCTCTTGTAGCTTTTAGTATTTTTTCTTTGTTCTATATACTTACGGTTTTGATTATTACGTGGCGGGAGGATTTTCTTTTCAGGTCTAATTTATTGGGTGTTCTATAGGCCTCTTGTATTCTTATTGTCCTCTCCTTTAAGTTGGGGAAATTTTCTTCAATGATTTTGTTGAAAATATTTTCTGGACCTTGGTGCAGGGAATCTTCTTTTTCCTCTATTCCTATTATTCTTAGGTTTTGTCTTTTTATATTGTCTTGAATTTCTTGGACAGTCTGTGTCAGGAATTTTTTAGATTTAACATTTTCTTTGATAGATACATCTATTTCTTCCATTGTATCTTCCACACCTGAGATTCTTTCTTCCATTTCTTGTAGCCTATTGGTTATGCTAACCTCTGTAGTTCCTGCTTTCTTCCCTAAGTTCTTTCTCTCCACAATTTCTTCCATTTGTGTTTTTCTTTTTTTAATTTTTCCAATTTTATCTTCAGGTCTTGAGGTATTTTGTTGGTTTCCTTCCCCTGTCTGACTGTATTTTCATGTTTTTCTGTCAATTTTTTCAGCTGTTTGTTTGAACAATCCACTGTTTCTTTTATTTCATTCAGTGATTTAAGCATTTCCTCTCTAAAGGCCACATACTTTTTGGCTTCAGCTTCTTCTATTTCTTTTCGTATTTTATTTGTTTCCTCTGTTATCATCTTCGTGAGCATAGATGTTAGGTCATCTCCTTGAATTTCATTTATGCTGGGGTGTCTAGGGCTATTTGCCCCTGGATAACTGGGTTCTGGAGATGCCATAATGCTCTGGCTTTTGTTGGTTGAACTCTTACGCTGTCCTCTACCCATTGGACTATCTTAGTTGTTTGAATTTAGTTTCTGGTTGTTCCTGGACTCTTGTAGCGGAGAGAAACCCTTTGGCAGAAAGATGTTTTTTCCTGAAGGAAGCCTTCCCAGCTTTTTGGGTATAGTCCCTTGATGTCCGCTGTTTTTCAGGAGTTGCTACAGCTCACCTCAGGCCTAGAGACCTGGGTGGTAACTGTGGTCTTGATTAGTCAAGAGGGCTCTCCTCTCACTGGGAGAAGTCCTGGGGGAAGCTGCCCTCCTTCTGGGTTTCTTGCTGTAAATTTAGTGATCAGCTATGGTAATCTGGCGGGTGAATACTGCTCTGGTGTCTTGGGGCACTCAGTTCTGTCTGTTTGCAATCTGCAGTCTGCTAGACTTTCCCTAGGTGACCCCAGCAGCACGGTTTCTTCCTTCTCTGTGGGGTCCTTTCTGGTCAGGGGTTCCCAGTCCCTGTTGTACTGGGGCACACAGCTTGTCTGTACCGCTGAGCTGAGTGCTAAGCTCTCTGAGTGCGGCAGGAGCTCGGCTGTGATGGCAGCAAAGACTTTCCGGAGAGAGACTGGGTGACCTGTGGTCAGACCCGCAACCCTGCTTCCCCGTGGGGTCCTCCCGCGACTGGGACTCCCAGTCTCAGGTAACCTTGTGCCCACGGATCAGCCTGGGAAAGTGGCTGGGACCCTCCCGCTTACGGCTCCAGCCCGGAGACCCAAAGCCCGTGTTACCCGGGATTTCTTCCGGGTTCTGACTGGGTTGCCGTGAGTGGACCGGACAGATTTCCCCCCCCCCCCCGTGGGAGCCTCCCCTCACCTGGGAAATATGATCGATGTAGTTTCAGGGCCCCGAGTTCAGTCTCCTGGTCTCTGCACGGAAAGTGCTGTCCTGCTGCTCAGACGCGCTGTTTTCCCGGAGTCGCCATCTCCACAACACCGAGATTCACATTCTTGAGTTTGGAAACATGATAGTAGGTGGTATAGTGGAATAAATAAATCAGAATTCTATTGATAAAGGCCAAAGCTCTGGACAGTCAATATAACAGTAGCATAAGAACAGGAGAAAATAGTAAGCATTTTTACCTATTTAGGATAAAATCACCTTAGACCTTGCAACCTTTATAACTTGCATTTACCAGCCTTACAACTTTTTAAGACCCTAAAACAACATTTTCCTTAGGCCTTTGTATCTAGTTATTTACTCTGAGACCTAGGTGTGACCTGAACATTTATTTTCCTTTAGCTAGAGGGATTACAAAAATTTCCATCTGAGGCCTGTTTCTTGAGTCTGGCAACAAGGCATATTTTGTCTAGGCCTGACAATAGCAACTCTAGGACTCAGGCTTCAGGCCTGGTCTCCTTCATATGAAGAGGACTGAGAAGGCAACTGAAGTCTCCCAAAACAGAAGTTGGCAATATGTCTGTGGGGCCTGAGTGTGAGGCCAAAACAGACCTGCAATGTTACCCTGGGTTCGGCCATATTGGTAGAAGCCACTGCATCAGGCCAAGGAGCTTGAAAGCTGGAACTGTCTGTGGCCTTCGTGCTGGTTGAGCCTCCATGGCTGGGTACAGAAGACAAGACTGCAATGGGAGCATTTTCACTTCCAAAAGCCAGTCTGCCAACAGCAGTGTGTGGCTATACCCTGGTGGGGTGGGGCATTGCAGACTTCTTGTTTTTTGTGAGGGAATACCAACAGCCTCAGAGAAGCAGCCAAGCTCTAGAGCATAGTTTTTGCTGTAGATGAGCCTGATGGAAAGACTCCTCTCTTATTATTTAAAGCAACTCCTGTATGGTGACTCAGGGAAAATCCTCAGCTCTTAAATTAGGTAAGCAGCGAGACTATGTCTGCATCTATAGCAGTATAAATACATTTTTGAATATATTAAAGGACTTGATCATCTATGAGATGACTGGCTATAAATTTACATTTTTCATCCATTAAATATTAGGACTTTAGGTTTTGAACCTATTAAGTTGGAGACTTAAAAGTCATAAATATAGTCCATTAATGTGAGAGCATAATGGTTTCTGTTTGATTTAGTATATAAAAGTTCATAGTTTATAAAAGTCTAAGGCTATACCATAGATTCATAATATTACAATTTTTAGTTAAGTAGACCAAGCATATTTTCACCTTTTGATAGTGAAGTTATAGCACAATGATCAAGTTTTAACATAAATAAATCCTCTAAAATTTATAGATCTTAATTTAGAGTACTAGTAAAAACTTGTACATAGTAATCCCTGATTTATGAGTTTTAAAACCAAGAATATAGTAGAACAGTGTAAAGCAATTTTAAAATTACATTTGAATTTATTATAGCAAACCTATTAGGAAGAAAGACTAGTGGTGAACCTGGATCATAGGCAGCTCATGGCCATGGGAATAGCATTTATTAATTCAGGAATTGATATAGACATAGGCAGTTGGATGTTATTTTTAAATTAGATCAATTTGAATAGACTTTAATAACTTTGAAATTTTAGAATCATGTAAAAATTATTTTGAGGGAGGCCAAGATGGCGGCACCAGGAGAATACGGCATCTATGAAGCAGGACAACATTTTCCGTGCAACGACCAAGAGACTGAACTCTGGGCCCTAAAACAACAGAGATCGAGTTTCCAGGTGAGAGGAAACCCCCACGGCGTGAGAATCAGTTGGGTCCACCCTCAGGCCACCCAGCCAGCACCCGGAAGAGATCCTGGGTTGCGCAGGCACTAGGTCCCCAGACCCCACATGCCTGCGTGTCCTGATTACTTTCCCAGGCTGATTGGTGGGCACAAGAACACCAGAGATGGGGAGTCCCAGTCCGGAGAAAAACCCACAGGGAAGGAAAGCAGTGGGACTGGCCACGGGTCACCCAGTCTTTCCCTGGAAAAAGTCTTGCAGACCGCGGGTACCCGCTGCCATCACTAAACTGGCCTCCAGCCACCAGCAAGGAGTGGCTGCACCCAGCTCTCTAGCACAGATGGAGCTGCGCGCCCTACTGCAACAGAGACAGGGAGTTCCTGTCGGGAGAGGGCCCCACAGGGGAAGAAGGAAACAGTAATGATGTGGGTGACCCAGGCTTTACCTGGGGAAAGTCTCTCATAGACAGGCGGGTACGAGCCCCATCACTGAACTGGCCTGAGGCCAGAAGCACAAAGAGTAATGGGGGACCCAGCTCCTGCAGACTAGCAGGCAGGCTCACATGCCGCCAGCCCAGAGACCTGCTTTGTACCAACTATTCCTCACAGACAGAACTGTTTGCTCCAGGACACCAGAGACTTGTGT
Organism: Meriones unguiculatus; assembly: GCF_030254825.1. Classification (NCBI taxonomy): domain Eukaryota; kingdom Metazoa; phylum Chordata; class Mammalia; order Rodentia; family Muridae; genus Meriones; species Meriones unguiculatus. The sequence goes on along the minus strand of NW_026843706.1, from coordinate 1,432,454 downwards.
TGGGATCAGTAAGCAGGCACTTCTATGGCCAGCCACGAGGGACTTGATCAGTTACCAGGCAGTTCTGAAGACACCTAGACTGTCTGCACATATCCCTCGGTCACCCTATAAGAGAACTTGGGCCCCTCCCCTTTCCTTCCTTCTCTCTTCCTTCCCTCTTCCTGTCTCTGCCTCTGTCTCTCTGTCTGTCTGTCTGTCTCTCTCTCTCTCTCTGTCTCTCTCTCTATCTCTATCTATCTCCCTCTTTGTAACCCCCTTCACCTAATAAACCTCCTGCGTGGAACCGATCTCATGGTGTGATCAGTGGACCGGCATGTAACCTCCTTTTGTACAATTTCTAACTACTTGGTGTCACTGTCTGGAGAAATCCTCACAGGGAACTAAGCAAAGGGGATGGACTTTGACCACCCAGTATATCCCTGGAAAAGATCCCACAGACTGGCCCAACCCAGGGACCTGCTGTGCACCAGATAGCCTGCTGTTTCCAGGATAGCAGTACTCACCCGCCACAGATTACTGCTTGGTTACTGGGGCACAGAGCCCCAACCTCAGACCTTCAAAAGCCCGGGATCCCCAAGACCAAACCCCAGATAATACTCCACGGGGCAACCACTTATCCCTAACAGAACTGACCAAACCACAGAACACAAAGGTTACAACAGCAGATCACTAAATTCACAGCAAGAAACTGGGCAGCTGTCTTCAGGACTTCTCCTGGTGAGAGGAGAGCCCTCTCAACTAATAAGGACCACAGTTACCATTCAGGTCTCTCTATGCCTGAGGTGAGCAACGGCTACTCCTGAAAAACACCAGACATCCAGTGACTATACCCAAAAAGCTGAGAAGGCTTCCTTCAGAAAAAACCATCTTCCTGCCAAAGGGATTCTCTCCACCACAGGATTCTAGAAAAAATCAGAAACCAACTTCGAAAACCTAAGATAACCCAATGGGTAGAGGTCAGCATAAAAGTTCAAACAACAAAGGCCAGAGCAATATGGCATCTCCAGAACCCAGTTATCCAGTGACAGGTAGCCCTAGACACCCCAGCATAATTGAATTGCAAGAAGAGGACCTAGCATCTATGATCATGAAGAAGAAAACAGAGGAAACAAATAAAATGCGTAAAGAAATAGAGGAAGATAAAAATAAACAGTTTATGGCCATCCATAAAGAAATAGAGGAAGTTGCAGCCATACAGTTAGTGACCTATAGAGAAGAAATGTTTAAATCACTGAATGAAATAAAAGAAACAGAGGATTCTTCAAACAAACAGCTGAAGGAATTAATGGAAAAACAGAAAAATACAGTCAGACAAGTGAAGGAAATCAACAAAATGGCTCAAGACCTGAAGATAGAATTGGAAAAAATAAAGAAACCACAAATGGAGGAAATTGTGCAAAGAAAGAACTTAGGAAAGAAAACAGGAACCACAGAGGTTATCATAACCAATAGACTACAAGAGATGGAAGAGAGAATCTCAGGTGTGGAAGATACAATGGAAGAAATAGATGTATCTGTCAAAGAAAATGTGAAGTCTAAAAAATTCCTAACACAGACCATCCAAGAAATTCAAGAGAACATAAAAAGACAAAACTTAAGAATAATAGGTGTAGAGGAAAAAGAAGATTCCCTGTTCTAAGGACCAGAAAATATTTTCAACAAAATCATTGAAGAAAATTTCCTTAACTTAAAGGAGAGACAAATAAGAATTCAAGAAGCCTCGAGAACACCCAATAAATTAGACCAGAAAAGAAAATCCTCCCGCCACATAATAATCAAAACAGTAAGTATACAGAACGAAGAAAAGATACTAAAAGCTTTAAAGGAAAAAGGCTAAGTAACATATAATGGCAAACCCATTAGAATCACACCTGACTTTTCAACAGAGACTATGAAATTCATAAGGCCTGGAGATATATCATGCAGACCCTAAGAGAACACAGATATCATCCCAGGCTACTATACCCAGCAAAACTCTCAGTCCTCATAGGTGGAGAAAACAAGATATTCAGTGACAAAAAAAAAAAAAATTCAACAATACCTACACACAAATCCAGCATTACAGAAGACACTAGGAGGGAAAATACAACCCAAGAAAACTAGGTACTTTCAAGAAAACACAGGAAATAATTAACCTTAATACAGTAAAAAAAAAAAAAAAGGCCACCAAACACACAACCTTATGGCAATAGGCAACATCAAAATCAAAGGTTCTCACAGCCAGTGGTCATTAATCTCTCTCAACATCAATGGAGTCAATTCTTCAATAAAAAGACACAGAAGAACAGAATGGATGCGTAAACAAAACCGAGCAATCTGTTGCATACAAGAAACACACGTAAGGCACAAAGATAGACATTACCTGAAGTTAAAGTGTTGGAAGACAGCTTTCCAAGCAAATGGACCCAAGAAGCAAGCAGGAGGAGCCATTCTAATATCTGATAATATAGGCTTTCAACCAAAATTAGTCATGAGATGGGGAAGAACATTTCATACTCATCAAGGGAGAACTCCAACAAGAAGACATCACAATCTGAACATCTATGCCCGAAATAAAAGGGCATCCACATTTGTAAAAGAGACATTGATAAAATTTAAACAACACATACATCCCCACACATTAATAGTGGGAGATTTCAACACCCCAATCTCAACAAAGGACAGGTCAACAAAACAGAAACTAAACAAAGAAACAATGTCTCTAACAGAGGTCATGAAACAAATGGACATGACAGACTTTTACAGAACCTTACACCCAAACACAAAAGAATTTACCTTCTTCTCAGCACCTCATGGAACCTTCTCCAAAATAGACCACTTAGTTGGTCACAAAGCAAGCCTCAACAGATACAAGAATATTGAAATAATCCCTTGTATCCAATCGGATCACCATGGAAGAAAGCAACAACAACAGCAATAGTAAAAAGACTACACACACGGAAACTGAACAACTTGGTACTAAATGACAGCTGGGTTAGGGAAGAAATAAAGAAGGAATTTAAATTCTTCCTAGAACTTAATGAAAATGAAGACACAATATACCCAAACTTGTGGGACACAATGAAAGCAGTGCTAATAGGAAAGTTCATAGCACTATGTGCCTTCAAGAAGAAATTCCAGACAGCTCATTCAAGCAACTTAATGCCTCACCTAAAAACCCTAGAAAAACAAGAAGCAGACACACCAAAAAGGAGTATACGGCTGGAAATAATAAAATTCAGGGCTGAAATCAAGCAATTAGAAACAAACAATTCGAAGAATCAATGAAACCAAGATCTGGTTCTTAGAGAAAATCAACAAGATCGACAAACCTTTAGCCAAGCTAACTAAAAGGCAGAGAGACACCATCCAAATCAATAAAATCAGAAATGAAAAGGGGACCATAACTACAGACACTGTGGAAATCCAAACAATAATCAGGACTTACTTCAAAAGTCTATATGCAACAAAATATAAAAACCTAAATGAAATGGACAATTTTTTTGATCGATTCCACTTACCAAAGCTGAATCAGGACCAGGTAAATCAATTAAATAGTCCTATATCCTCCAAGGAAATCGAAGCAGTAATCGAAAGTCTCCCACCCAAAAAAAGCCCAGGAGCAGATGGTTTCAGTGCAGAATTCTACCAGACATTCAAAGAGCTAACTCCAGTTCTCTTCAAACTATTCCACAAAATAGAAACAGAAAGAACATTACCAAACTCATTCTATGAAGCCACAGTCACCTTGGTACCTAAACCTCACAAAGACCCAACAAAAAAAGAGAACTTCAGGCCAATCTCCCTTATGAACATTGATGCAAAAATACTCAACAAAATACTCGCAAACCGAATACAAGAACACATCAAAGATATCATCCAATATGACCAAGTAGGCTTCATCCCAGGTATGCATGGGTGGTTCAATATGCAGAAATCCATCAATATAATCCACCATATTAACAAAGTGAAAGGAAAAAACCACATGATAATCTCCCTAGATGCTGAAAAAGCATTTGACAAAATCCAACATCCTTTCATGTTTAAAGTATTAGAGACATCAGGGATACGAGGCACATATCTAAATATAGTAAAGGCGATATACAGCAAGCCTATAGCCAACATCAAACAGAATGGAGAGAAACTTAAAGCAATCCCACTGAAATCAGGGAGAAGACAAGGCTGCCCACTCTCTCCATATCTCTTCAACATAGTTCTGGAAGTCCTGGCTGGAGCAATGAGAGTGTTGAAGGAGATCAAGGGAATACAAATTGGAAAAGAAGAAGTCAAATTATCACTATTTGCAGATGATATGATAGTATACATGAGTGACCTCAAAAACTCTACCAGGGAACTCCTACACCTGATAAACACCTTTAGCAGTGTGGTCAGATACAAAATTAATTAAAAAAAATTAGTAGCCCTCCTGTATACAAAAGACAAAAGGGCTGAGAATGAAATTAGGGAAACAACACACTTCACAGTAGCCACAAATGACTAAAGTACCTTGGAGTAACCCTAACCAAGCAAATCAAAGACTTGTATGAAAAAAAATTCAAGTCTCTGAAGAAAGAATTAGAAGAAGATATAAGAATATGGAAAGATCTCCCATGCTCATGGCTTGGCAGGATTGACATAGTAAAAATGGCCATCTTACCAAAAGCAATCTACAGATTCAATGCAATTACCATCAAAGTACCAACACAATTCTTTACAGACCTAGAAAGAAAAATTCTCAACTTCATATGGAATAACAAGAAACCCAGAATTGCTAAAACAATTCTCTACAATAAAAGATCTTCTGGGGGTATCTCCATCACTGATCTTAAGCTGTACTACAGAGCAACAGTAATAAAAACTGCATGGTACTGGCATAGAAACAGAATGGTGGATCAATGGAACCGAACAGAGGACCCAGAGATAAACCCACACACTTATGGACACGTGATCTTTGACAAAGATGCCAAAACCATACAATGGAGAAAAGACAGCATCTTCAAAAAATGGTGCTGGTCCAACTGGATGTCGACATGTAGAAAAATGCAAATAGATCCATACTTATCACCCTGCACAAAACTAAAGTCTAAGTGGATCAAAGACCTCAACATAAACCACACACATTAAATCGGTTAGAAAAAAAAAAGTGGGGAATACCCTTGAACTCATTGGCACAGGAGACAACTTCCTGAACAGAACACCAACGGCACATGCTCTAAGAGCAACAATCAATAAATGGGACCTCATGAAGCTGAAAAGCTTCTGCAAATCAAAGGATACCGTTATCAAAGCAAAAGAAAACAAAAACAAAAACAAAGAAACAACAACAACAACAAAAACAACGGCCTACAGATTGGGAAAGTATCTTCACCAACCCTCTATCTGATAGAGGACTAATATCCAGTATATATAAAGAACTAAAGAAGCTGAAAAGCAGCAAAACAAGTAATCCAATTAAAAAAATGGGGAACAGAGCTAAACAGAGAATTCTCTGTAGAGGAATATTGAATGGCAGAGAAACACTTAAAGAAATGTTCAACCTCATTATCCATTATGGAAATGCAAATCAAAACGACCCTGAGATTTCACCTTACACCCATCAGAATGGCCAAGATCAAAAACTCAAGTGACAACACATGCTGGAAAAGTTGTGGAGAAAGGGGGACCCTCCTTCTCTGCTGGTGGGAATGTAAACTTGTACAACCACTCTGGAAAGCAATCTGGTGCTTTCTCAGACAACTAGGAATAGTGCTTCCTCAAGACCCAGCCATACCACTCCTAAGCATATATCCAAAAGAGGCTCAAGTACACAAAAAGGACAATTGCTCAACCATGTTTGTAACAGCTTTATATGTAATAGCCTGAAGCTGGAAACAACCCAGATGCCCCTCAACTGAAGAATGGATGCAAAAATTGTGGTACAACTACACAATGGAGTATTACTCAGCAATAAAAAATAAGGAAATCATGAAATTTGTAGGTAAATGGTGGGACCTGGAAAGGATCATCCTGAGTGAGCTGTCCCAGAAGCAGAAAGACACACACAGTATATACTCACTCATATAGACATAATATAGTATATACCTACTAAAAACTGTACATCTAAAGAAACTAAGCAAGAGAGAGGACCCTGACTAAAATGCTCAATCCCCATCCTGAAAGGCAAAGAGGCTGGACATGAGAAGAAGAAGAAAATAGGAAACAACCTAGGAACCTGCCACAGAGGGCCTCTGAAAGCCTCTGACTTGAAGACAATCAAAGCATATGTGAGACTTATGGCCAACTGTTGGGCAGAGTGCATGGAATCTTATGTAAGAAGTGGGAAATAGTAAGAACTGGTGTGGAGAGCCGGGGTTTGGTTGCCATGGCGCTGGCTTCCACCCTCAAAACTGGTAAACCATTATGACCGTTGGGCAACAGTTGTCACGAGCCCAGCCCGGGGCGACATATGGGGTGATGGGTGAGCAGCCAATCATGGGATGATACGTCATCTCGCCCGATGAGCAACAGCCAATCAGGGACTGACACATCCTAGGCGGAAGACAGTTTCCTATATAAGGGATGGGTATCTGCCATTTGGGGGTCTTCGTTTCTACTCGCTGTAAGCTTATGCTCTCCCTCTCAAGATGCATTAAAGCTTTACTGCAGAAGGATCCTGTGTGTGCTGCGTCGTTCTTGCTGGCGAGACAATAGCGCGAGCCACAAACTGGAGAGGATGGGAACCACACAAGGAGAGCAACAGAACCAGAAAACTTGAACACAGGGAACGTCCCAGAGACTCATACCCCAACCAAGGACTATTCATGGAAATACCCTAGAACCCCTGCACAGATGTAGCACATGAGAGTTCAGTGTCCAAGTGGGTTCCATAGTAATGGGAAGAGAGATTGCCTCTGACATAATCTGATTGGCCTGCTCTTTGATCACCTCGCCCTGAGGGTGGGCAGCCTTACCAGGCCACAGAAGATGACAATGCAGCCACTCCTAAGGTGATCTGATAGACTAAGATCAGAAGGAAGGAGTAGAGGACACCCCCTATCAGTGGACTTGGGGAGGGGCATGCATGAGGAAAGGTGAGGGAGGGTCGGATTGGGAGGGGAGGAGGGAGGGGCTTACGGAGAATACAAAATAAATAAAGTGTAATTGATTGTAAAAAAATAAAAACATTAAAATAAAAAAATATTTTGAACCAGGTTTGAATCTTATATATTGTAAAACGTAACTTTGAATTTTTATAAAAATCCATACCAATTTAAAATGAGACTTGTTCCTGTCCTAGTCTAAACAGAGATAAAATGAACAGAGAATTAATTATGATTAAAATTCTCCATGCCATGTGGTCCTCTTAGGGTTTACAGTTTAATTTTAAGATTTTTTTGAGAGTATAAAAATAAAGCAGAGAGCATTCTGCGTGAGATAGCAGGCAGAGAGAAACAAACAAGACTTTGAGAAAAGAGCCATAGGGAATGGTTTTCTTCTTCACAGATGGCTCTTAGTGTTACTGGTATTACTGGATATAAGACATTTGAGTAGGGCAAATATAGGTGTAGGAGCAAAGGTTTCCCTAAGAGGAGACAGTATAATGAAGCCTTTCCTGTGATTATGAAAGGGGAAATGGAAATGGACCATGTGGCTACTCAACCAAGTAACACAGCAGGTCATGGGCTTAGCCTGGCCCAGGCCTAGAACCTTGGTGCCTGGTACAAGGGCTTTATCAAGAGTAAGGTCAAGTTCCCATAGAGGGAATCTCACCTGAGAGAAAGGATAGGGGTGTTGGAGAGGTGCCTCTGGCAGCTGCTTTGATATTTAAATCTCAGCAGAGAGACTGCTTTTACCAGGCCTTTACTAGTCAGGGTAGAATTTGCAAGTCCATCTCCTTTTGTTTGTGACAGCAGGTGGGATTGCTGGTGAGGATCACACCTCTTGCTCAGGCTCATCAAGGAAATTAACCCATTGTTCTGAGATGTTTCTACTCTGGCTTAGAAGCTCTACAATAAAAACACAGGCCTGCAGTTGCCGCTAGGAGAGTAGCTGCTAGAGGCTTGAGGTTGCTGCTAAGGCGGCTTTTTGCTGTGGCTATGGAGTCTGGACCTTCTTAAAAAAGCCTCCTGTGTGCTGTGTGTTATTTTATTAATTTTAATCTTCACTCCCAACTCAAGAACCTTTCGAATCTGCTGGCTGGATCCCTCCAGCATATGGCGAGATAAGTAGCTTTAGAATGGAGTAAGGTGCTCAGTGGCCTTTTAGGGTCTACAAGAGACTGAACTTTTGCAGCTCTGAAAAGAGTAGGAAACAAACAGAGTAGTAGTAAAAGCAGCTGGCAGTGGGGAGACCACAGAGTTTTCTTGTTTGTTTTTATAACTAAGAGAGCTGCCAATCATATGACTGCCCTAAGTTAAGATGGTGGTGAAACCATGTGCTTGCCCTTAGTGCAGCTGTGGCTCCAACCTCCTTATCCCAAAATCAACATGGCGGCTATCCAGGTGGGCTGTGCGCGAATAGCGTCATAGTGAGACCAGGTACATGCTGGTGGGAAGGCTGTCTCGGCAGAGTTTGAAACTCTGCATGCATGTGGCATGGCTGTTCAGAAGTCTGTGCAACTGAAAACCCTCTTCTGCATGCTTCCTCTGGGGGCAGGTGTTCCATGGGAGATTTAAAACTTCACCCCTGGGCCAGAGAAAGTGCACAACATAGAGCCATTTATGTGTGCGCAAGTTCCCCAAGCAATTGCTTACCTAACTGCAATAGTTTAGAAGCAAGCTGTGTCTGTGTCTGAAACAGAGGTTTCAGCATCTGGCCTGAGCCTTTTAGTTTCCCCAGCTGATTTTGTTGCAGTGTGATTGACCAACATGTATGAGGTGCTCAGAGACCTGCCCTGCCCGTACCACACACAACATGTATGTGTGTGGTACGGGTAGGGCAGTTAACGGAAAGTGTAAGTTTTAAGTCATATATGGTTAAGTGGTAGGTACAGATAGGTAGAACAGAAAAAAATGTCTGTTGCCCTCATCATGGTCTGATTAAGTGTCCCTGGTACACCAGACCAGGGGCTACCAGGAGAGCCTTTTCCAGTGCACTAATGTTAGGCTCAATGAAATGATGATGTGCACAATAGATTTCACATGAAAGAGGTTTATTAGATGGAGATGGAGAGTGAGAGAGAAGGAGAGAAGACATGATAGGAGGAAGAGAATGGAGTGCCCTGACAGAGAAAGGGGAGAGTACAGAAGAGTGAGAGAATAAGAGAACGAGAGGGCAAGAGGGCAAGGGAGGGATAAACTGGCTGGTTGACTCTTTTACGGAGCAACTTGACCACATTGCCAGGTGTGGCTACATGGCAGGGGACACATGATGACATCATAGGTTGCTAGGTAACCCAGAAGCAGGCTGCCTAAAAACAAACATATCTTCTGGAGGTATCTTCATCCCTGATCTTAAGCTATATTATAGAGCATCAATAATAAAAACTGCATGGTACTGACATAGAAACAGTCTGGTGGATCAATGGAATCAAATAGAAGACCCAGAAATAAACACACACACCTATGGACACCTGATTTTGATAAAGATGCCAAAACCACACAATGGAAAAAAGATAGCATCTTTAACAAATGGTGGGATAATGATCTTTCCCTCTGGTGTCCTCTATCAGCCTATACGGCTCAGGCATCTATTCTTTTTTTCCCCCATCCCCTAGCTCTTCTTGGTTGTACCATGGACTCTCAGACAGTACCAGGCTGTGGTATGTCACCAGAATTTCAATAGGACCCACAGGTCTTAAGGTCATTTGTCTGGCAGCCAGGCCAGCAGAGTGACAATGGAGGAGAGCAATTTGTAGGGGAAGCCAAATATCTTCTAGGAAGATGTGTGACTCTGCAGGATAAGGATGAAATCTGTCATCTTTGGATAGACAATCATTTGCACTCCATCTATGAGGATAGAGTCCCTTTTCTCAGCAGAGTTCTGAAATGTCTCCCCTGATCTGAGTAACTCCATGTCTTACAATGAGGTCACATGTCCCTCAGGCCCCATTACAGGCCAGACCTTCCCTTGATAAGGAAAGTCCTCTAACAAGCATTTTGGAATAAATAAAAATGCCCCACCCTGCTAAGAACCTTAGTCCAGCAGTGACATTCAGTTATACATGGAGATCTCCTTCAAAGGTTATATGAGTACTGTGTTTTCCTTCTTGTGATAGGACCATTTAAGTATCCCTGATTTCCTGAATAAAGGGATGTGTAAGCAGGCATCTCTATGGCCAGTCCCCAAGGGACCTGACAAATGGGGCATCAGGCATCTTTGAGGCCACCTGCGGACCACCTGTGGAACCCTTGCTACCACCTGCACAAGCTCTGGGTCACGTGATGAAAGAACTCATACCTCTCTCTCTCTCTCTCTCTCTCTCTCTCTCTCCCCCTCTCTCTCTCTCTTTTGTACCCTGCCTGTAGATGGTCTCTGTTACCCCCTCCCCCTTCCATTAAGAAAACCTCATACAAGGAACCAGTCACCTGTGTGATTTATAAATCTGCTGTATGACTCCACTGCACCACCCTAACACTGTCCCCATCAAATCAAACACATTCACTCCTGAAATCCCTTCCTCTGCCAAGAGTTTATATTGCCTTTGATTTTACAGGCATGAAGGTACACACATTCACGCTTTCTCAATTCAACACCTGATGAGATTTTTTATTTATCTTCCATAGAGAGTGCTTTGTTGCAGCTCACTGGGTCTGGGCCTCGCTTGGAGTGAGTCTTGGCTGCAAACAGACAGGGTATAACATCTGAACCACAACTCTGTTGTGCTGAGCATAGCAACTTGACCAAGAGCTGTAACGCTTTGGCATCTGTAATAGGCTTTGGAGAGCCCAAGCTTCCCTTGTCACTGGTGACCTCATGCTAAAAGAACTAAACTGTAACACTTGTGGAAAACCTTTTCCATACCCCTTAGAGCACTCAAGGCTCACCCTAAGGTGCTCTAGTTGCCCCTGAGAGAAATGGAACCCCATTCTTCATCTGGAAGCCAAGTTCCAGTATCCCAGCTGGAATCCAGGCCCCTGTCAAAAGGAGAATGACAGGAAAGCCTAGACTTCTTTTCTCCTTGAGAAGTCATCTTTATCTATAGATCATACCATAGATATGCACTGTAGTAAAAGTATGATGACTGTCCTCATGTATGATCATGGATGTTTCTTTTTCCCACCTGATCATTCAGTTCTGCTCTTTGAGCTGAGGTACCTGGCTTGGGCCCATATTGTTTCTGTTAAAGTAACTACTGAAGCTCCACATATCTGGTTTTTTGGGATAGTCATGGACCTGTGGGTCGTCATCAAGAAACAGGGTAGCAAGACTGACAATTCAGGATTAGGGCCTAGTACTGAATCACAGAAGCATTAGACAGCCAGTGTTCCAGGGTTCTTTGGAGTAGGGCCTCAAAGACATGAGAGGTTCTGAATGTAAGATCCTGACCTAGAGTTAACTTGTTTGTTTGTTTTTCCATTAGACTAGTAGAAGCTACCACAGCTTGGACAAGTGGGCCACCCGGTGGCTAAAGGGTCCAATTGTTTAGACAGTGTGTCACAGGACATTTCCAGGCATTAAAATCTCTTTTGTCTTGCTTCACAGACAAACAGATGAAAAGGTTTTGCAGCATCTTTAAGTTCTAGGCCTGGAGCTGAGGGCAGAGCTGTTTTTAAAACCTCAAATGCCTTTTGTTTAGTCTCAGAACAAATGAGGGTCTCAATGCCCCACTTTGTGCTGGTGTACTGAGGCCCTGTTAATTCCACAAAGTCTGGTATCCAGAGGCAACAATACCTAACTACACCTAGGAACATTTAAATCTGTCTCTTAGTCTCTGGAGTTGGCATTTGAAGGATGATGGCAACACACCTTCTCTGAGACAGGCTCCTTTTGCCTCCCCTCAGCTGGTAACAGGATAGGAGTTTGATGTACAATGTTGGGCTTTCTTAGCTGACATTCTGTATCCCACTGTCTGTAACTCTGGCAGTAGTCCCCTGGTGCCCCTTTAATAGCATTTTTTTTTCTGAGAAACGTTTGATAAAAGGAAGCGAGGTCAGCTTTTAAATCTTTGGGACAAACTGACTCATAGAAGTTGCCTGCTGTAACCTCCCTCTGGATCTATGCCTCAAAAAAATAACTCAAAAAACAAAAATGTCTCAATAGAACAAAAATAAAAAACAAAACAACAACAACAAAACAAAAATGAAAACAATGGAAAAAAAGAAAAAGAAAAAAATATCAGTTTTGTCTGTGTCAATTTTTTTTAAGTCACCTCCATCTTAATACCCCTTTGTTACTGTTTTGTCTGCAGGACTGGGAACTAAAACCAGGGCTGACTTGGCCCTGCCAGCCAGCCTTGTAATACTCTTCTAGGACCAACAGAGGGCAGTGCTGCCTTGGCTGTTCTTTGGAAAGTAGGCTGCTGCCTTGTATTTCCTGCCCTTCAGTTCTTCAAGCTAGAGAGGTTGACTCTGAGGTAGGCTACTGGAGCCAATTTAAGGTCAGTAGTAGAAGTTGACAGCTGTGGTCATTGTTCTGAGGCTGCATCTCAATTGCATCTTTGATACCTCAGGGCACTAGCCTCCTACTTCCACTTCCCCTGAGACACCTTTTCTTTCCCTCTAGGCAGAAACTGATCTTCCTGGTTACTAGGACAGGGGTGAGGCCTCCTCAGGCAGAGACAGCAGCAGGTGGATGTGTACACTCCTTCAAGGCTTTATTGTTTAGAGGGAACAGATATAGAGGAGTTATTTTTTCTGAAATGTCAGCTTCCAGACCAGGCCCACAGTGAGTCTCTCTTGCTCTTTTGCTGTCAGTGCTGTGAGTGAAGGCTCCATGTTTATTTGAGACATTAACAGGGCAGGTAGGAAGAAAGTCTCATTATTTATTAATTCAGATGATAAACTAAAAAGTGGTTATCTGGGACCATAATCCTCTTCTCCTAAAGTAAATGGCATTTCCTGTTACAGTCACCACTTTGTTCTCTCACCCCATGTTTTAGAATTAAAGCTACCAGGAGCCAGGACTGTACCTCAGTTGGTTAGGGTACTTGCCCAGTGTACATGAAGACCTCAATTTGATCCCCAGTAGGGAATAAATTGAAAATGGTGGTGCATCCTTGGAATCTCAGTTCTCCAGAGGTAGAGGCAGGCAAAGAAGAAGTTCATGTACCTCTCCAGCTACATAGGGAGTTTGAGTCCAGTGTGGGAATATGGGATACAAGAGACTCTATGCCAAAAAGGGGAGGGACAATAAGGTTGCTCAGTGGGTAAGGGCATTGTCCACACAAACCTGGTCCCCTGAGTTCCATCATTAATACTTAAAGGTGGAGGAGAGAAGTGACCTCTATACTCACTGTGAGCATGCATACACAAAAATAATATTCATTTTGAAACATGAGGAAATTGAGTAATTCACCTCCCTTCAGAATTGGTTGAGAGGCCCAAATAAAAATTATTCATGTAGAAATTTTAAATGAGGTGTTAAATACTGTAAGGGATACCTAAACCAAACAAAGATCCAACAAGAGACAGAGAGAGAGAGAGAGAGAGAGAGAGAGAGAGAGAAACTTCAGATCTATCTTTCTTAGGAACATTTGTTACGCCCAACAAGAGCCTAAATATAAGAATGTATGAAGAGAACTCAGGAAACTAATCATCCATCGTTGCAAAAACGCAAGAGGTTCCTCTTGACCATTGTGCAATGGGGTCACTCCTGCTTGTCAGCTAGGAGTGGCCACGGGAGACAAAGACCTTAGGTTTTTAAAAGGCAGAAGGCAGGAATCTCCTGGGGTTGCTATCTTGGCAATTTAGGATTGGAGGAGGTGTTTAACTTTTAAAATAATTGGTTGGTTCTAGGCACCCTTAGGTCCAGTCAGTCCTGCTGTAAATATCTGATCTCCAAGTCAGTTTGGAATTTCTTGCCACATGAGATATAGCCACAGTTAAAGGTGGGAGAGTAACTAATTTATCCCCTGTCTGTTCTGAGGAATGGGGGTTACAGGCTTTGGATCAAACGTGAGGAGCTATGCAGGAGAAGGATTGGGGTCATTTGGCCTGGTTTTCAAACAAAGCCCATTTCCCAGGCGCCAATTGGTGATTTACTCTTCAATTAGTAGGGATCTCTGCTTGTTCTCTTCCTTATCTCTGCCCTCACAGATGGCTGATGGCAGGAACTTTTACATTCCTCTGCTCTCTGGAGAAGCACTAAAAGGCTTTAATTAACATAGACCTAAAACTGTATGTTATAAGGCAGTTAAAAGAAACAGGTTACAATGTTAGTCTGATTCTTTCATTTCCCCCTTCTCCTTGTAACTGCTTCAATCATGAAGCAGCTGTAGAGAGAGTATTTTATCTTAAGAAAATTTTGCCTTTTGACTCAACATTTCAGCCTGTAGAATGGGTCAGTGGGTCGAGGATCCGTCTTCTGGAATTTCTTTATGCTGTTTACTGGGCCATAGATATCTCAGTTTGAAAGAGGCTGAAATGCTGGTCAAAAGTTGGGGAGAGTACGTGGGTAGTTACCTTAGTCTGCAATTATCTGTGTTGTTGTTTTAATTCCATGCCCAGTCATATTTACTCCTTAGTAATTTTATCTTAGTGTAAGCACGTGCACTGCACTAATCTTTTCCTAATAAACACAACCAGATGATTTACAATGTAGGTTTCAAACATTGAAAAAAACAAGCAGAGTAACTAAGGGTCCCATTTCTTGAGTGCCCAAGGGAGTGGCTTCTAACTGAATTTCTCCTGGATCTTTAGAGCTCTAACCCAAGATACTAGAATCTCTTATTTTGATGCCAAAACCATGGCTTTTTGTCCTATCATAAGTTTTTCCTAATTTAGTAAAGATTACTAGGAGCCAGTCAAAGGCTGGTCAATGAGGCAGTCCTTAACAGTCTCTGGTTATTTGATCTGATTGAAGAGACAGGGAGCAGTCATATCAGCTTCCAAAAGGTCCAGATTTCAGCTTGCAGTTCATAGCTGGTCCCGGAAATATAGTCAACCAGGTGAAAATCTGCTGAGAAAAATTCAGACTAGAGACAGAAGGTAAGATTTGTCTATTAAATGGAAAAAATGAGGAATCCCAAGACCAGGGAAAAACTCATCTGGGATCCATTTGAGCTATGCCAGATCTATGTCTCATGACCTTTTGATTTTTATAAACTCATATGAATTTTTGGTACCCAAAAGTAAATATATATTAAAAGACTCAGAAAAGTAACATATCAGCAAATCTAATACAACAACATTCTGAGAGTAACAGGTAAAACTATATCCAACGGAATAGGCACCATTCAGCTGTTTGTTTTGTATCTTTTATAAACAACTTAAGTTTGTCCACAGTCTGAAACTCTAACATTTTAACTGTGAGCCCTGTTGGTAATCAGCCGTGAAAGGAGCTCAGCTACCTTTTGTACATTTAGACAGGAATACATTAATGGCTGGCTTTACTGCTAAACGCTAGATGCTTGGATTTTTTTCCCCAGCCATCAAAGGAGCTAGAAGGAATAGGTTTAAGATATCTCTGTATTGAAGTCTACCCCAGAAATGGCAGACATTAAGAATACCATAATAAAAGCTATGCAATAACTTTTGGGTCAGGTATATACATTAAACAGATGTTTTTAGCATGATGATAAGTACCTTTAAATCTATCTTCAGAAGCCAAGCAAAGGAAATTAAAATCTCAACCTGATGACTGAATAATAAGCAGTCAGTGCTCCATCAACTCTATTGATCAATACAAAAACTCTGAACTTCTGAAATCTCATAACAGAAGCACAACAGTAGCAAAGAGGGGGGAGAAATCTAAAGTATCTTTCATTTTTAACATGCTTTAAAATATTTTTATACTTTTATAACTCATAATTATATACCTTAAAACATTTATTTAGACTTTCCAGTCTTTCTTGCATTTATCAACCCTGAAACATTTTTTTTAGATCAAACAACATTTTTTTTATTTTTATAACCTAAACTCCTGAGCACTGAGAATGTAGCTCAGTGGTAGAACACTTGCCTAGTATGTCTGAGGTACTAGGTTCAATTCCCAGCACTGCAATAAATTAAATCATCATAACATAAACTCCCATATCCTCAGATCCTACATAAGCTCTATATCTTTTTATCCAACTACTTATCATAAGACACAGGCAACTGATATAAAGCCTGTGAGCAGGGCAAACCTGTTTCCCTTTTTACACAAAAGATATAGTACCTAGTAGTTCTAACTAACTAATGAACTCTCCGTTGAGCTGATAGTGGACATAATTGTCTGCTCTTTAGCTGCCAAGCTACCGTTAACTTAGCCTAGTCTTCCAGCCTAGCCGTCAATGTGATCAGAGACCTGAGAAGGATAAATTATGAGCTAAGTAAATGTACCCATCCATGTACCAATCAAAATGATAGAGATGACTAGTTAGTCCATCACCTAGGCAGTGTCCCTGGCTTGTGTGGTCTCCTGGCTTCCTGAGCAGAGACAATCCAGCCATCAGGCATACAGGATGAGAAACTGCTGCTGTGGAAAGAGGAACAGGAGAGATTGACCTCACCTCACCTCAGACAATGTGAAACAGTGACTCTGCAGCTGTCCACAGCTGCATCCACAGTTAGGCTGGGCCCTGGCAGTGGGCCAGTTGAGGCACTGTTGCCCAGTGGTTAGCATACCACAAACCATAGTCACGGTCATCTGTCATTGTCCAAATCTTCTCGGAGACCTTGGGGAGCTACTGCCAGGATTTTGGGACTTTCTGTCACAATGAACTTACACATGTTAAAATGCTATATTCATCAGATCTCTGACAACCTTGAGGGCCAGCATATCTGAGTTACTCTTTGTTTTTTATTATATGTTCTAAACTGTGTCCTATAAAACAGAATGCTATAATCTCTAATTTTGGCATATTCCTTAGATGCATGTTTTAGAACCAAATTTTAAGTAGATCCATATAGGCAAACTTCATAGTTACCAATTCTAAATTTAACCTTAGAAAAACAACCTAAACAAAGGGACTGGGTAAAGCTTAGTCTATAGTGTAACTTTAAATCTGCTCTTTCTGACTAAAATAAGATAAGACCTTTAATCAGGCACAATTCATAAAGGGGCTAGCAAATCTTATGAATCTCCCCAACTTCTTTAAAACTTAACAGCAAAAAAACTTTACATACTGGGATCAAATAAGTTTGAGAACCAATTGCCTAAGAGAACAGTTCAGAACAAACAACAGCACAGAACAATTTTAAACTGTATGAATTATTCTGTCCACAACAAACCTGTCAGCCAGATTTTTTTTTAAAGAACATAAGAAAACATTTTGCAATGAAGAATCACCAGCCTTTTAAATGAAGAACAAAATATTTTACAGTTCTTTCTCAAATAATATTTGCAGGTATAAAGAACCAAAGTAAAAATCATTCATATGCCCCCTGGCTTTTATATACATACACAGAACTTTTATAACATTCTGTATACCTTTAGGTTCATAGCTTCGTCCTTCTGGCTTAACCAGATACTCTTGCTTTAGACAAGCTATTCCTTTCTTTAATATCTCTTGCTCACTCTTTCATTCTTTTAGACAACAGAAAAACTCCCACCAAAAATTTTCTCTAATTTTCCAAAGGGTTGGGAAACTGTTCCAAGTTCGTTGTTAGACTGCCCAAGGGTTATTGCTTAAAAAAATCTGATAAACTGTAAACGTTTTATCATCTTAAACATCTACACAATTTTTAAAACTCGTCTTTGCAATATCAAAACAAAGTATCTTCCTCAGGAGTAAATTCATAAAGCATAACCATAATTTTAAAAGTCAAAACCAGATTTTTAAGACCAAAATTTATCAGTGCAAACAACCCAATCTTTAGAACCAATATCAACTCAGAACAAGACTTCCTCCTTATCCTAAAAGGAAATAAAATCATTTTGACTCAGAGATTTTACAAACTTTGTTCTTTTCCTGAGCTACACCATGTGGCAATTTACATTGTTGTTATTCAAACATATGCATTCATAGAACCTACAAACACATAGGCACATATACATGTTTTAAACAAGAATTTGAATTTAAACTTAAAACATACCCAAATATTTTTGATCATACCAACCATTTAAGACCAGTTGAAAATAATTATATAATGGCCATATATTTAAACAGACAGACAAAACTTTTTTTTTTTTTTAATTTAGACTCAGCTGTAACTCTAAACATTACAGCAACTGCAGTTTTCTTCCTACATCTTTGTTTGATCTGTAAATGGCAATTAACTCACTCCCCCTAGGTGGGAGGAGGGAAGAGAGGAGCAAGAGGCCATGGTGAGCTCCTGCTGCTCACTTCCCTGCTGAGCTGACGTGAAGGCGAGGGGGAGGAGTTTTTCCTCACTCTCAGAGGCCTAGGCAGCTCCTGTAGGGTGCAGCTCCCTGCCTAGCCACGTATAAGGACTTCCACCAAGGGAGCCCACGAGCCTTGCCTGCTCCCTTGGCTCTCTTGTGAGCTTCACTCTAGCTTACCTCCCCCGCAGGTCCTGAACCTACTTCCCAGCTGGGCTTCTCCCCTCCCCTGTGCTCTTCTGCTGCCCATCACAACAACAGGCCACATCAAACCCGTGCCCTGCTGGGTGTGCATTGTTATGCCTGAGCACTGCCCAAGCTCCAGCCCTGGGGCAGCCAGCTCCTTGAGTCTCCCCAGCCACTCGAAAGCACTCCCTCCTTGGCTTCCTTGGGAGGGAGAGCACACTGCTTGGTGTCACCTGCCATGCAGCCATGTGCCCTCCCGAGCCGAGAACAAGTTCTAATTTTAACTGTCCTTTGTCCAAATTTTCATCAGTCCAAGTCTACAAAGAAACAGACACAGAAAAATACATACATACATGAGAGACACAGGAATTGCCACCTTGCCTTATTTGGCCAAGGCACACAGACTCAGATTGTTGGCAGAGCAGAGTACCCCCAATTCAGGTTGGAGGAGTGGAATGCCTCCGTCTCCTCCCTGTTCACAGAAAGGGGCAAGCTTAGCGTCCTACAGGATGCCCCATGGCCTCGGCGTTAATGACAGGTCTGTCTGCCTAAATGAGACCACTCCAGGTGAGTGGCTTCGAACCACTCAGAGGACTCAAACCCCTTCAACAGATGCTCGTGAGCCAGACCATAAGCAAAGCTTCAGGAGAGACAGAACAGAACAAACATGTAACAGACAAGAGACACATGACAAGGACAGCCGCGCACCTACTTCTGAGCTCAGATGAGTCCTCTGATAGCCAGTGTCCAGAGTTCTCCTCAGAAACCCCAAATCCCGAACGAGCCCCCAAAATGTTAGGATCATTTATGTAGAAATTTTAAATGAGGTGTTAAATACTGTAAGGGATACCTAAACCAAACAAAGAACCAACAAAAGAGAGAGAGAGAAACTTGAGATCTATCACTCTTAGGAACATTTGTTAGGCCGAACAAGAGCCTAAATATAAGAAGGTATGAAGAGAACTCAGCAAACTAATCATCCATCGTTGCAAAAACGCAAGAGGTTCCTCTTGACCATTGTGCAATGGGGTCACCCCTGCTTGTCAGCTAGAAGTGGCCACGGGAGACAAAGACCTTAGGTTTTTAAAAGGCAGAAGGCAGGAATCTCCTGGGGTTGCTATCTTGGCAATTTAGGATTGGAGGAGGTGTTTAACTTTTAAAATAATTGGTTGGTTCTAGGCACCCTTAGGTCCAGTCAGTCCTGCTGTAAATATCTGATCTCCAAGTCAGTTTGGAATTTCTTGCCACATGAGATATAGCCACAGTTAAAGGTGAGAGAGTAACTAATTTATCTCGTGTCTATTCTGAGGAATGGGGGTTACAGGCTTTGGATCAAACGTCAGGAGCTATGCAGGAGAAGGATTGGGGTCATTTGCCCTGGTTTTCAAACAAAGCCCATTTCCCAGGCGCCAATTGGTGATTTACTCTTCATTTAGTAAGGATCTCTGCTTGATCTCTTCCTTATCTCTGCCCTCACAGATGGCTGATGGCAGGAACTTTTACATTCCTCTGCTCTCTGGAGAAGCACTAAAAGGCTTTAATTAACATAGGCCTAAAACTGTAGGTTATAAGGCAGTTAAAAGAAACATAGGTTACAAAGTTAGTCTGATTCTTTCACATTGACACAAAAATATTCAATGTTATACTTGCAAACCGAATCCAAGAACACATAAAAGATATCATACACCTTGACCAAGTAAGCTTCATCCCAGGCATGCAGGGGTGTTTCAACATATGGAAATCCATTAATGTGATCCACCATAAAAAAAAAAAAAAAAAAAAAAAAAAAAACGTGAAGGAGAAAAACCACATTATCTTCTCCTTAGATGCCAAAAAAGCAAGTGACAAAATCCAACACCATTCATGTTTAAAGTCTTGAAGAGATCAGGGATACAAGGCACATACCTAAACATAGTAAAGACAATATACAACAAGCCTATAGCCAACATCAAAATGAATGAAGAGGAACTTAAATCAAGCCCACTGAAGTCAGGGACAAGGCAAGGCTGCCCACTCTCTCCATATCTCTTCCACATGGTACTTGAAGTCCTAGCTAGAACAATAAGACAATTAAGGGAGGTCCAGGGGATACAAATTGGAAAGGAAGAAGTCAAAGTATCAGTGTTTGCAGACTATATGATAGTATACATGAGCGACCCCAAAAATTCAATCAGAGAACTCCTTCAGGTGATAAACACCTTCAGCAAAGTGGCTGGATATTAAATTAACTAAAAAAAAAATCAGTAGCCCTCCTGTATACCAAAGACAAAAGGGCTGAGAAAGAAATTAGGGAAACAACACCCTTCACAATAGTCACTAATAACATAAAGCACCTTGTTGTGACTCTAACCTAACAAATGAAAAACCTGTCTGAAAAAAATTTCAAGCCTCTGAAGAAAGAAATTAAAGATAACAGGAGATTTAAAGATCTCCTGTATTCATGGATCAGTAGGAATAACATAGTGAAAATGGCCATCCTGACAAAAGCAGTCTACAGATTCAATACAATTCCCATCAAAATACCAGTACAATTCTTTACAGACATTGATGGAAAGATTCTCAACATCATGTGGAAAAATAAAAAAACTAGAATTGCCAAAATGTTCCTGTACCACAACAGGTCATCCTGAGGAATCTCCATCCCTGATTTCAAGCTGCACTACAGAGCAGTAGTAATAATAACTGTATGGTACTGGCATAGAAACAGAATTTTGGATCATTGGAAACGAATAGAAGAACCAGAAATAAACCCATACACCTAAGTATACTTGATTTTTAACAAAGAAGGCAAAACCATACAATGGAAAAAAGTCAACATCTTCAATGTGCTGGTCTAAGTGGATATCTATATGCCCCCAAATGAAAATATATCCATATTTCTCACCCTGCACAATACTAAACTCCAAGTGGATCAAAGACTTCAACATAAAACCAGACATACTAATTTGTTTAAAAGAATAAGTGAAGAAGAGCCTAGAACTCGTTGGCAAAGGAGACAACTTTCTGAACAGAGCACCAACAACACAGGTTCTAAGATCAACAATCAGTAAATGGGACCTCAAGAAACTGAAAAGCTTTGATAAACAAAGGACACTGTCATCAGCACAAAATGACGCCTACAAACTGGGAAAGGATCTTCACCAACCCTATATCTGACAGAGGGCTAATCTCCAGAGTATATAAAGAAATAAAGAAGTTAAAAAGCAACAAGTCAAGTAATCCAATTCAAAAATGGGGTACAGAGCTAAACAGAATTCTCAAAGAGGAATATTGAATGGCAGAGAAACACTTAAAGAAAAGATCAACCTCCTTAGTCATCAGTGAAATGCAAATTAAAACAACCCTGAGATTTCACCTTACACCCATCAGAATGGCTAAGATCCAAAACTCAAGTGACAACACATGCTAGAGAGGATGTGGAGAAAGGGGAACCCTCCTCCATTGCTGGTAGAATGTAAACTTGGGAAGTCACTTTGGAAATCAATCTGGTGGTTTCTCAGACAATAAAGAATAGGGCTACCTAAAGGTCCAGCTCTATCATTCCTGGACATATCTCCAAGAGATGCTCAAGTATACAACCATATCATTTGTTCAACCTTGTCCATGGCAGCTTTATTTGTAATAGCCAGAATAAGGAAACAATCTAGATGTCTCTCAATAGAGGAATGGGTACAGAAATTGAGGTACATTTACACAATGGAATACTACTCAGCAATTAAAAACAAGGAAATCATGAAATCTGCAGGCTAATGGTGGGATCTAGTAAAGATCATCCTGAATGAGGTATTCATGAAGCAAAAAGACACACATGGGATATACTCACTCATAAGTGAGTATAAGCTAAACCTGACCCGTTGACCTGGTTATATACTATAGACCACACCTTCTTGTTTATCTGTATACAATAAGTTTGTCTCCTTGTTCAGCTGTATAATGTGGCCCCGATTCTCTGTTCTACCTTAAATAATAAACATACTGGGCTCAGTGCTGCTGTGGTTTTTCTAAGAGCCCAGACTACCTGGTCCTAGACTTTCTACGTGTGTCTGTGTTTTCTTCATTCCCTCAATGCCCCAGTCAAATCAGACCCTAGAGCTGTGCAGAACATGGCAAAGCAGACCCTGAACAAGAACAAAGACAGTGGACACTGACTACAGGTCACTTGGTTCAGTTAGACAAGGGATCACTCCTGAGAGAATAATAAAGGGAAAGGAGGAAACAGCAACATAAGAAAGAGACCAGGATAAAGTAAAAAAAGATAGCACATATTTCAGTTTGTCACGTGTAAAAGCCTTGGATAAGCAGAATTCAGAGATATGCTGTATGTTAGCACTTAGAGATTTGGGGAACAAAGAGAACCTAGGCATAGGTAGATACGAGGGAGATTTCAAGAAACCCTGACAGTGGGTTGATGGCATTTAAGTTTCATTGGTTCTTAGGAGGCCTACCCTTACTTTCCAGGGAAGGGGCGATGAATTTGACTCCTGGAAATAAATGACAAAGAAGAGAAAAGCTGAGGAGTGGATACACAGCTGAGGGATTCAAGCCTGTTCCTATTTTGCTTTTGGTTTACCTGCTTTCAAAGTGTTATATTTGGTTGAAATTGACCAGCATGCAGAGGGTGAAGGCCAGACCTGAAAGCTCAGTGTGGGGGAGAGGGTGATAGCAACTCCTACAGCAAGAAGATGGTTGTCCCTAGCCTGATGCCTCAGCACCAGGAAGGTGGCAGTATACTGAAGGAGAGAAGGTGGCCAATAGCAAAGAGGCATGTAGCCCTAGGGGAAAAATCTCAGTGGCTTAAATGTTACCCAGTTTTTTGTTTGTTTTGTTTTGTTTTTAAGAACCTGGTTCATATGACCCAGTGGCTCTGTTACTGATTTGTCTGGTAATTGTGTCCATGACAGTCAGAGGAGAAGTTGCTGTGCTTATGCTTTTCAGTGACTTGGTCACATCCTGTGACAACTGTTTGTACTAGTTATTTTCTCTGTTTGGAGGGGGGCATTTTTCTAACCATCCAGAGTCCCAGTGGGCTCCATCCATCTGTTGTGGGCAGGTTTTAGCCCTGCAGTTTGGACAGGTTTTAATATGTCACACACGTGTGTGACAGCAACTCCTGTAATAAGAGCAAATATAATTGGCAATTCATTAGGACCATCCTCCTGGGTGCTTGGACCCACAATAATAAAGTGGCTGTGACTCAGTTTTGTCAGCACATCCTAGAAAAACAAAAGTCTTGTGACCTGATTGGTTCCTCTGCTCTTGTTGCAAGAGCATTCTTTGGTGAGCTTCGCAGCTTCAGTCCTGTTAATATATCCCACTGTTTGTGTTGGGCACAGCAGCTGTCATGCTCTTCCTTCTTATCATCATTACAGTTTAGTGTCACCATTGCAGCAAACCACCCCTGGACTAAGTGTGAAGCTTCAGGCTGAACATCCAAAAATAAGAAAGGTGGAGATATAGGGAGCCTATGAATTCCTGAGTGGATGTGTGTTGTCGACATGGGCACAACCATGGCAAGGACTATAGTCTCAGACTCATAGAAAACTGGTAAAGACTCACTCTGCCCCTGAAATGAGGCTCAGAGTGATGGCAAGGCCTTCCCTGGGGAATTGAGTGTGAATGTTGGGAATGGGTGCGTGGAAAATGTCCTCCATAGTTTTCTCCTCCTGGATGTTTATACCCTGAGGTCTGCTCCTCTTGAAAAATTGCCTACTGAATTTAAATAAGCATGCCTCCTTGTTCAGCTGTGCACCCTAAACCCTGCTTTCTTGTTCAGTATATGTAGTAAACACGTTGAGATTCTGGAGTGCTGTGGCCTCTCTTAATTGTTCAACCCCAGTTTTTCTGTGTCTGTGTTTCTATCATTTCTTTATTCTCTCACCAGCCCTAGTCAGGTTTCAGGACCCAATCTGTGCAAGGACAGGAAACTATAAGAAATCCAGTGCTTGGGAGGAGAGCAACTTTGATCCTCAGAACAGAGCATCTCTGGGGAGGGATTCAGTGCCACTAGTAGGTAAGGAGTTCCCCTCCCTCTCAGGGCTCTTCACTTGGCAAAACTATGTCTGCACTAGGAGGCAGAGAAGGATATCAGGGCAAGCCAAAGGGAAGTAAAGTTAGTGAGTTCTTAAGAATAAGTACATACTTTAGATTTAATGAGGGGGAAAATGGTGGGTAAAGGGAAGGGGGAGAAAGAAAACATTAAAAAATTTAATGCTCATGAAAAACATAGATGCAGGATTCTAGAGAGAGTCACACTTAGGTGTTTTTACAATGATTCTGTGGCTTTCTAAGTTCTTTTGACTAAAAGAATATATTTGCATCATACCCAGCGTCTCCCTTATTACATACCTTTTTAGGTGTACAGATATTAGTATGATTATCCTATATTATGTCTAATATCCACTTATAAGTGAGTATCAACCATGTGTGCCTTTGTGCTTATGGGGTAGATAGCTCAGGATGATCTTTTCTAGTTCCCACCATTTGCCTGCCAATTTCATGATTTTCTTGCTTTTAATTGCTGAGTATTATTCCATTGTGTAAATGTAACATGATTTTTGTATTCATTCCTCAACTGAGGGGCATCTGGGTTGATTCCAGGTTTCTGCTATTATGAATAAAGCTGCTACGGACATGGTGCATTAATATTTCAGCAGCCACTGGGAAGAGACACACACAATCATCAGCTTCTGCCAACACAACGTATTTCTAAAAATAACCATCTGTTTTTACCACCACTCTTTTCATAAAGCAAAAGTCCTCTTTACTGCCCAAAAATTATGATGAGGAACACATGCCAGACGAGGTCTTTGAAAATGAACAAGTATATAACTTTTGCAACTATTTGCAAATAACAGAGAATAATAGAGAAAGAGGACACAGAAACATTGTGATTCAGTCCTCATGTCAGGCAGTCCATAGACTTATGACAGACCTACTTGGTCTTACCACTTGGAAGGCTGAAGCAAGAGGATCACAAGTTCAAGGCCTGCCTGAGCTATACAGCTAGCTCAAGACTAGGAGGGTAAAATTGCCGCGACCCTCTTTCAAAGACAAAAATCAGCAAAAGGAAGGCTGGTGATATTGCTTAGACAGGGTATAATGCAGTGTTTGCCTGGCACACATGAAGCCTTCAGTTCCATTCCCCACACGACAAAAAATAAAATAAAATAAAAAAATAAAGAAAACCAAACAACTACTGAAGGCTAAAATGACAAAGTAATTGGACATAGTCTGAGAAAGCTCTCACCTGTATTTGTACAGAACACATTCATAACAAATCCTGTAGGTAATTATGTAGTTATGGCAACAGGAGGCGGCCCCAGGTGTACTGAATTGCATTATTGAGCATAATACTGCCAAGAGTCACCATGAGAACCCTGGATGCCATCAAGCAGCCAAGAGGCTGCATGGCGTGCTCATGGATCAAGGTGTTCCGGAACCGATCTTGAAAGAGGAATAAAAGGAACTGTGAGCACTACAATGGGTTTTCTTCTGTTCTACTGCCCAGCAACCCCTTGACTTTTACCCCCACCAAACACAGCATCTTCTCACAGATGCATATACAGGCAGCAATAGGGTTGCCTTACCAGGCTTCTGAGAGCTAAACTCCCATCCATGACAAGCTTGTTTGGGTTTTAGATGCACTTTAAGAGGTCAGCTTTTGAGGGAGCAGCTCCAGCATATTCATCTTTTTGTGGGGATTGCTAGAAATTCACCTGGGGAGGGCTTGGTTTCTTCCTTCTATAGACAAAATTGGGCTCAGCATGTATGTGTGGCCAAGAGATTTGGTCAGCAGAAACTTGGGGTAAAGTAGAGATCTGAACAAGGCTCTATTATGAAAAGCCTCCTAAATAAATGCATTCATTTATTTATATATTCACTTGTTTATTTATTTACTATGTGTGTGCATATATGCCCATGCCATAGCATACATGTGGAGGGCAGAGGACAACTTGTGGGAGTTCAGTAATTTCTTTCTGCTTTCCATGCAGGTTCCCAGGGATCAAACTCAGATCAGCACATTTTGTTGCCCCAAGCCATCTTACCCACCCTCAGATGGACTCCTTTTTTCTAGACAGTGTTTCTCTGTGTAGACCTGGCTGTCCTGGACCTCTCTCTAGAGCAGGCTGGCTTTGAATTTATAGTGATCTCCCTGCCTCTGCCTCCACAGTCTTGGGAATAAAGACATGTCCCACCACTGCCTGACTTAGCTGGACTCTTAACACTGACTGAGTTTAAAACTAGAAAGGCCATTTAACCTGTAATTGCAGTCCTTGAGAGGTTGAACCAGGAAGATGGCCCTGAGTTAGAGATCAGTCCATGAGATCCTTCCATCGTAAGCTCTCATCTCAAAACAACAATAACATTGTTTTGTTTGCTTTAGTATTTTTGTTTTTCTGGATTTTACGGTCTTGTTCTGTTTTGATTTATGGTTTTTTGTTATGCTAAATACTTTCTTTTGGTAACAGAGTGAGAGTATAAGTAAGTACACCTAAAATTCGGTGGGTATGGAGGATCTGGGAGAGGGGAAAGAAAATGATCAAAATGGGTTGCATAAAAAACATTTTTAAAATTAAAGCAACAACAAATCCTCAGACGTTTTTATGATCCCAGTACTGAATGGAAGAGGCAGGAAAACTACACAATTCAAGGTCACCTTGATCTAAATGGAGAGTATGAGACCAGCCTGCTCTACATATTAAGAGCCCCCTATGTCAACCTTTACCATAGACCTCCCTATCAAAAGAAGATCATTCAAACCTGGGTTGGTGGCAGACACTTAAATATAGTTAATGCTACTCAGGAAGCTGAGATATGAACTCTGCTTGAGCACAGGAGTTCAAGAAGATCCTGGACAACATAGTAAGATCCCAGATCAGAGACAAGACAAAAATCCTTGACTTCTAAGAATTAATGAGTGTTGTAGCTAATATTAAATGGCAAAGCACTTATAGAACATATGTGAGGCTCTGTTTCCTAATATGTTGGGGGCACATGAAAGAAGTCAAAAAAGGTGAGTAATGATTGTATCTAGAGACCCAGAGAGAAAAGAATGGTTTGAGACCCAAAGGGAAAAAAATGGTTGAAGCCTGGGCTGGCAGTGTAGTGTTGAGAAGCTAGATAGGAGATGTGAAGAATGAGCAGATTACAATGTCCTGGACAACCAGGTTCTGAGCAGGAAAGCACACAATAAATTGAGTGCAGTGTGGAGAAGAGAGAAGGGATGAGTCTAGAGATTGGCAAATGCGAAGTTGCAGGAAGGTTCATGACTGTCTAGAGAGGACAACTTGACACTTGGATACTGAGAGAATGGAGATGCTGGATTTGGCAAAAAAATAAAATGAGCAGTTGGCTCTGAAAATAATCTGATATGTTACGTTCATTGGAATGGTGAGATATGCAATAACAATGCCCTCTAAGCAACACACAGAAGGTCTGTCCATCCAGAAATGACAGTTCAAAGCTGTGACATAGGCTGCCAGGTTAGAATAATTTAACAGGTTTTTTTTTTTATCAGAAGGACAGGGTTCTAAGGTCAGACCACCATATTTCTGATTTTGCAGTTATTTAATGCAAATTTTGAACAGATTTATGAAGCTATATTTAGCATAACAGGATCTATGATTAAAATTCTATCACAAATGGCTTTTGAAGTTCATTTCTCCCTAACCCTCTGTTCAAAGTGATGTGGACTTGTACCTCCTCACTATGGGCTCTTCCAGTCAGCATCTCCGTTGCAAGTCAGGGTCACCTCTCTTATCATATCCCTGTCCTCCCCTTTATACAAAAGCAATAATTTTGTTCTTCACTACTAGGTTCTTTTCATTCAAATCCAACTACTCACTCAGCTCCAGATGAATTTTGTTTCTTTCGGTATTTTACATTTCCAGTAGGGCTGGTATTGAAGGCCTGAATCAATGTGGTTCTAAATCACTGTTTTTAGTTAGCACTTCTCCTGTGCCCAAAGTGGGAAACTGAATCAATGCCTGGAGTGAACTGCAATTTCCCATTTTTATATTCAGCATCAACTCTTTCCCATGGCACAGAGTGACCCCATCTCTACTTTACTGAGAACCATCAATGGTATTTTAACATTTGCAAAGAACCTCATCTTGAAAATGAGGACATTGAAGCTCAGAGGTATCTGGCCCAAAGATCAGAGATAGATCTTCAGACCCAAATCTCTCAGCCTTTCCATTAATCCATGATCACTGCACCATATGTCAAGGCATACCTCAAACAGAACAAAGAATAATGCTGAACATACAAAGGGCTAATTCTTAGTCACTACTGAATTCAATAGAAGCAATTTATTTTATGAGCTAGGTCTTGCAACATTGGCATGGCTGGGCATAAACTCGTGGCAATCATTCTGCCTTATCTTTCATGTTGATAGGATTGATCAGATGTGCCACCATAGCTGGAGGCTTTTTAAAAATCATGGCTAGGACAACTGGGTCACAGAATCGAATTCACAGACCTAGTAAAAGAAATGGCAACATGGAGAGTTTCTGACTTCACGGGCTCCTGAGATGGAAAATTTGTCCGAGCATTTGTTACCTACTGAATTGTGGAATAAAAGCCTATGTAAAAAACTTGGAGACTGAAGAAAGCAAAGTAATAAATAAAACAAAGGAAGCTGCTGGATGCTATGCCACAAACGTAGTAAATTCCACCAATCAGGAGGCAGAGGCAGATGGAGTTCTGTGAGTTGGAGGTCAGCAGGGTCTACAAATCAGGTCCAGGACAGTAAGGGCTAGACAGGCAACTCTCAACAAATCAAAACAGTATAAATCGAAACAAAAGGAAGCTAATTTGAGGAAGGGTAGCCAGGTTTTAATTCTTTCTAGGGTTGAACTTGGTTGAAGAGAATAACCTTCTTCAGTAGAGAATGACCTTCCCTAATAGAGTAGGAGCTTTCTCAGCAAGTGTTTGTGTGTAGCTGCACTATACTTCTAGAAACCCCAAACACACTCTCAAGAGCCAAAGCCCAATTCAAGTGACATCAAACTTTTCTGCTTTCAATCACCTAGTGATGAAAGCAGGTCCATATCAGCAGAGGCAGCAGATGAAAGCCTGTGCCATCTGCCAGATCCAGCAGAGAATGGGATCTCAGTATATACTCAAAGAAAGCTAGCCTTAAGGCTTGGAAAACTTGTATACCCCACAGCAAGACAACTAAGAAGACCCCCAGACTGGATATATTCAACACTATGACCAGCAAGCAGCCTACACAGGAACCATATGAATGATCATAGGAGGCTCCCAGAGTAATGAAGTACAAGACAGAGGTAAAAGTTCAAACTGGCTGGTCAACTTCAGATGAAGGGTCGTGAAAAGAACACTGAGAGGCAGCTCCTCCTATCTTCTGTCAGTCTCTATCTAGCAAAGCAACCTGGATATTATCAAGAGAAGCATCCCTATAGGCAAACAGCTTAAATATTAATAGACTCCAGAGATAATCCCTTACTGATAAATGATGAGCCGACTCAATCATATCAGCCAGGTAAAGAGCACAGGGACACAGATCCTCTTTCAAACCTAATCTGAGCTCCCGTGATCCACACCTGACACACCACTCTTTTTCCCTCCCCTTCCCTGAACACCAATTTTTTTCTCCCAAAATACAGGCTTAAAATTATCACCACACTGAAGAAGTTCAGTGATTGAATACTTGTATGGTATACATGAGGCCTCAGTTCCAGCCCCAGCACCACAAAACAAAAACAATAAAGACACACACAAAAAAATCAAAATGGTCCCATACCCACACAAATATGCTTCTTCAAATGTATTCTTTCTCTTGTAAGAGGTCATTACTCCTGAATGGAAGCAAAACCAGAGATAAAATTAAAATTCATATTGTAAGTGATAAAATGAAATTGTAAAACCTAAATAGGACTTCTAGCTTAACGTATTAGCATGCCTTTGGCTTAGGCAATACTTTTTTCTGATAGCTCCCTATAGATTTATGAGAATAATACTAAAACTACAAGCAAGTGGAAATGTGATCATGCAAAGCATTATAAAAACCCTGAAGACATTTTTAACTACCCTTACTCTCATCCCAGATCAGAACACCTAGCTCTACCTTTCCCTCTGTAATTGTCCTGCTCGTTGATTTTTGAGGTAAGACTACCATGCATATGAAACTGGCTTTATACTTGATTTGTCAAAGGTAGCCTTTGACTCCTAATTGCCCTGTCTCTCCCTGCTGAGTCCTGGGATTAATGTGCCATCACATTCAACTCTGTTGGCTTGCTTCAGTGTAAACTGATGGCCATCAGCTGTGTCCAGCCTAAAAAGTGCGTGGGCCACATATCCACTTTTGACCTGAGTTTAAGGACAAAAAAAACTTCAGAGGTCAGAGCTGCTGTGAGGTAGAAGGAAGCACTATGCCAGTTAACTGCAAGGATCTGAGTAGAGCACACAGGCCTGGTCCTTTAGCTAGATGGCTAGGACAGAACGAAGGGGAACCAGCAGGTGACCTCATCATGTGCATACCTCCTTATTGTCAGAAACTTTTGACCAACCAGACTCCTTCATGCTCTTGGAGCCTCCAGTATCCACTGGACTGATGAACATGCAAAAAATGTACTTTTTTTTTGGTTCTTCTCAATGCAAGTTTATTCAGGAAACTTGAAAAATCTTCTGACCCTGGGGAAAGCCAGCCCACAGCTTAAAATAGCCTGTGCGTAGGCAACCCCAGCATGCCTCGTGGGCAATGCAGATAGGTCCACATACACGGAAGTAAGCCAGATCCTCAGCCTCAGCCAAATATGGAGTTGTTTTGTGACAGAGAGCACTCACCATCGGGAAGGTGGAAGGCGGAATCCAGCTCCATCTTTAAGGCACAGCATTACACAGCTCTCTACAGTTCCCCCTTTTTGTTTTAGACGCATCAGGCAAGAGTAGAGGTCTGATCTCTGATATTAGAAATAAATTGGGACTTTGTACCAATGTTCATTTAGGTGTCATCCACCCAAAGAGCATCAAATCCTTCCGATACATTTTTCTCAGAGAAGGGACCTAGGGCATCAACCTGCATGCAATCAGACATGCTCTTCCCTGATTCAAATGCAGCTGACCCTGAGTGCAGTGCTTAGCCTCACATCCTGAGCATAACATTTTAGCTTTTTATGGTAGCTAACCATGCTTGGGGAGACTGTCCTGCTTCAATGGCTGTAAAGGCCTGAATGATCATGGCTGCATTACGCTGTTGTGAGACTCTAATCTTGCATATACACCACAGGCAAACCAAGGAGACCAACACCAGAAGGCCTGCTAACGCTACCATGCCCGCCCATTCCTTCAGATGATTCATGGCTCCAGCAATCCATGATGATAATCCTGTGGTTAGTCCTGCATCCACTCTGGTAGAATTTGCCATAACAATGGCCACTCTCACCTGCTCCATCATAGTATCGAATTCTTCAGTCCAATTACCTAAAATATAGCTAGACAATTGTTTAGACAGATTTGCATCACAGGAAAAATTCTCATATTGTATGCTAGTGACACAAAGTCCAGCATACTTCCATTGACAGCCAAGTTGAGCGATTTGCCATAGGGTATCAATTTGCTTCTGCACGAGGTCAATCCTCTGATTGAACACCATCAAGTCTCCTTTTAGTTGAGCATTCATCCCTTTTTGTACATTTAAAGCATGAGCTACATTGGCTAAAAGATTATTTAGGGTCTGAGCAGTCTGCATAGTATGACTCATGGCTAATGCCCCGGTGGTAGCTCCAACAGCCGCCAATGAGATGGCAGTACAATGGCGGCTGTAATTCCAAGATCCCTTTTCTGTCTGAAGAGAGTCATAGCGTGAGGGGCATCAACGGGCACAGGCATCCAGCGAGGCATGGGAGTAACCAGGGCATACCTAAATTCACTAGAATTCCGGCATTGGGCAAAAAAGCAAGTATCATTACCACAATTACTTGGCTCTATCTGGCTAAAAATGAATAAAAATGGGGGTTATAAACAAACAGATGTGGACTTATAGGAAATATTATGAGAAGCCTTAACCCCCTCGTTGAAACATCCTGCATCAGTTCTAGAACTAGCAGTGGTGGTGTCCGAGGTCTGAGTAGGTTCAGGAGACCATTGCCCACAGGGGCGAGACGTGCTCCATGTAAATTGACTAACTCCATGTTTTCCTCCACTTTTGAAAGTCATTTAAGGTTCTTAAATTATCTTTTCTATTTTTTTTAAACTTTTCAACAATTACACTTTATTCATTCTGCATCCCCCCATAAGCCCCTTCCTCCTCCCCTCTTGATCCCACCCTCCCTCTCCTTTCTGCATGCATGCCACGCCCCAAGTCCACTGATAGGGGAGATTCTCCTCTCCTGTCTGATCTTAGTCCATCAGTTCACAACAAAAGTGGCTGCATTGTCCTCTACTATGGCCTGGTAAGGCTGCTCTCCCCCAGGGGGAGGTGGTCAAAGAGCAGGCCAGTCAGATTAGGTCAGAGGCAGTCCCTCTTCACATTACTATGTAACCCACTTAGAGACTGAGCTGCCATGGGCTACATCTGTGCAGGGGTTCTAGGTTATCTCCATGAATAGTCCTTAGTTGGAGTATGAGTATCTGGGAAGTTCCCTGTGTTCAAATTTTCTTGTTCTGTTGCTCTCTTTGTGGAGACCCTGTCCTCTCCAGCTCTTACTATTTCGCAGTTCTTACATAAAATTCCATTTTTCTGCCCAACAGTTGCCCATCAGGCTCAGCATCTGCTTTGATAGTCTGTAGTGCAGAGGCTTTCAGAGGCCCTCTGTGGTAAGTTCCTAGGTTGTTTCCTGTTTTCTTCTTTTTCTGATGTCCATCCTCTTTGCCTTTCAGGATGGGGATTGACCGTTTTAGGTAGGGTCCTCTCTCTTGCTTAGTTTCTTTAGATGCACAGATTTTAGTGGGTTTGTCCTATGTTGTTTGTCTATATGAGTGAGTATATACCGTGTGTCTTTTTGCTTCTGGGACAACTCACTCAGGATGATCCTTTCCAGGTCCCACCATTTACCTGCAAACTTCATGATTTCCTTATGTTTCATTGCTGAGTAATATTCCATTGTATAGATGTACCACAATTTCTGCATCCACTCTTCAGTTGAGGAGCATCGGGGTTGTTTCCAGCTGCTGGCTATTACAAATAAAGCTGCTACAAACATGGTTGAGCAAATGTCCTTTTTGTGTACTTGAGCCTCTTTTGGATATATGCCTAGGAGTGGTATGGCTGGATCTTGGGGAAGCACTATTCCTAGTTGTCTGAGAAAGCACCAGAGTGATCTCCAGAGTAGTTGTACAAGTTTACATTCCTACCCGCAATGGAGAAGGGTTCCACTTTCTCCACAACCTCTCCAGCATGTGTTGTCACTTGAGTTTTTGATCTTGGCCATTCTCCTGGGTGTAAGGTGAAATCTCAGGGTTGTTTTGATTTGCATTTCTCTAATGGCTAATGAGGTTGTGCATTTCTTTAATAGCTTCTTTGCCATTCGATATTCATCTGATCGAGAATTCTCTGTTAAGCTCTGTTCCACATTTTTTAAGTGGATTACTTGGTTTGCTACTTTTAGTTCTTTATATATACTGGATATTAGTCCTCTGTCAGATAAAGGGTTGGTGAAGATTCTTTCCCAATCTGTAGGCAGTTGCTTTGTTTTGATGATGGTGTCCTTTGCTTTGGAGAAGCTTTTCAGTTTCATGAGGTCCCATTTATTGATTGTTGCTCTTAGAGCCTGTGCTGTTGGTGTTCTGCTCAGGAAGTTTTCTCCTGTACCAATGAATTCTAGGGTATTCCCCACTTTTATTTCAAGCCGATTTAATGTGTCTGGTTTTATGTTGAGGTCTTTGATCCACTTGGACTTCAGTTTTTTGCAGGGTGATAAGTATGGATCTATTTGCATTTTTCTACATGTAGACCTCCAGTTGGACCAGCACCATTTGTTGAAGATGCTATCTTTTTTCCATTGTATGGTTTTGGCGTCTTTGTCAAATATCAGGTGTCCATAAGTGTGTGGGTTTATTTCTGGGTCCTCTGTTCGGTTCCATTGATCCACTATTCTGTTTCTACGCCAGTACCATGCAGTTTTTAAAACTGTTGCTCTATAGTACAACTTAAGATCAGGGATGGAGATACCTCCAGAAGATCTTTTATTGTAGAGGATTGTGTTAGCAATTCTGTGTTTCTAGTTATTTCATATGAAGTTGAGAATTTTTCTTTCCAGGTCTGTAAAGAATTGTGTTGGTAATTTGATGGGAATTGCATTGAATCTGTAGATTGCTTTTGGTAAGACGGCCATTTTTACTATGTTAATGCTGCCAAGCCTTGAGCATGGGAGATCTTTCCATCTTCTCATATCTTCTTCTAATTCTTTCTTCAGAGATTTGAATTTTATTTCATGCTTGGTTAGGGTTACTCCGAGGTAACTTATATTATTTGTGGCTATTGTGAAGGGTGTTGTTTCCCTAATTTCTTTCTCAGCCCTTTTGTCTTTTGTATACAGGAGGGCTACTGATTTTTTTGAGTTAATTTTCTATCCGGCCACTTTGCTGAAGGTGTTTATCTGCTCTAGGAGTTCCCTGGTAGAGTTTTTGGGGTCACTCACGTTTACTATCATATCATCTGCAAATACTGATAATTTGACTTTTTCCTTTCCAATTTGTATCCACTTGATCTCCTTCAACTGTCTTATTGCTCTAGGAAGGACTTCCAAAACTATGTTGAAGAGATATGGAGAGAGTGGGCAGCCTTGTCTTCTCCCTGATTTCAGTGGGATTGCTATAAGTTTCTCTCCATTCAGTTTGATGTTGGCTATAGGCTTGCTGTATATTGCCTTTACTATATTTAGATATTTGCTTTGTATCCCTGATGTCTCCAATACTTTAAACATGAATGGATGTTGCATATTGTCAAATGCTTTTTCAGAATCTAGGGAGATTATCATGTGGTTTTTTTCTTTCAATTTGTTAATATGGTGGATCACATTGATGGATTTCCGTATATTGAACCACTCCTGCATACCTGGGATGAAGCCTACTTGGTCATGTTGGATGATATCTTTGATGTGTTCTTGTATTCGGTTTGCGAGTATTTTGTTGAGTATTTTTGCATCACTGTTCATAAGGGAGATTGGCCTGAAGTTCTCTTTTTTTGTTGGGTCTTTGTGAGGTTTAGGTACCAAGGTGACTGTGGCTTCATAGAATGAGTTTGGTAATGTTTCTTCTGTTTCGATTTTGTGGAATAGTTTGAAGAGAACTGGAGTTAGCTCTTTTTTGAATGTCTGGTAGAATTCTGTGCTGAAACCATCAGGTCCTGGGCTTTTTCTGGATGGGAGACTTTCACAGACTGCTTCTATTTCCTTGGGGGATATAGGTCTATTTAATTGATTTACCTGGTCCTGATTTAGCTTTGGCAAGTCGAATTGATCAAGAAAATTGTCCATTTCATTTAAATTTTCAAATTTTGTTGCGTATAGACTTTTGAAGTAAGTCTTAATGATTGTTTGGATTTCCTCAGTGTCTGTAGTTATGTCCCCCTTTTCATTTCTGAATTTGTTAATTTGGATGGTGCCTCGCTGCCTTTTAGTTAGCTTGGCTAAGGGTTTGTCTATCTTGTTGATTTTATCAAAGAACCAGCTCTTGGTTTCATTGATTCTTTGAATTGTTTTATTTGTTTCTAATTGATTGATTTCAGCCCTGAGTTTGATTATTTCCAGCCATCTGCTCCTTCTTGGTG
This sequence comes from Meriones unguiculatus, assembly GCF_030254825.1. NCBI lineage: Eukaryota > Metazoa > Chordata > Mammalia > Rodentia > Muridae > Meriones > Meriones unguiculatus. The sequence goes on along the minus strand of NW_026843706.1, from coordinate 1,396,213 downwards.
TGTCTGCTTCTGCTTTTTCTAGGGTTTTTAGGTGAGCCATTAAGTTGCTTGAATGCACTGTCTCAAATTTCTTCTTGAAGGCACTTAGTGCTATGAACTTTCCTCTTAGCACTGCCTTCATTGTGTCCCACAAGTTTGGGTATGTTGTGTCTTCATTTTCATTGAGTTCTAGGAAGACTTTAATTTCTTTCTTATTTCTTCCCTGACCCAGCTGTCATTTAGTAGCAAGTTGTTCAGTTTCAATGTGTGTGTAGACTTTTTGCTATTTCTGTTTTTACTGAGGTCCAGCTTTATTCCATGGTGATCCAACAGGATACAGGGGATTATTTCAATCTTCTTGTATCTGTTGAGGCTTGCTTTGTGACCAACTATGTGGTCTATTTTGGAGAAGGTTCCATGAGGTGCTGAGAAGAAGATAAATTCTTTTGTGTTTGGGTGTAAAGTTCTGTAAATGTCTGTTAGGTCCATTTGATTCATGACCTCTGTCAGAGACAATGTTTCTTTGTTTAATTTCTGTTTTGTTGACCTGTCCTTTGTTGAGAGTGGGGTGTTGAAGTCTCCCACTATTAATGTGTGGGGATCTATATGTGCTTTAAGTTTTATCAATGTTTCTTTCACAAATGTGGGTGCCCTTGTATTTGGGGCATAGATGTTCAGGATTGTGATGTCTTCTTGGTGGAATTTTCCCTTGATGTGTAAGAAGTGTCCTTCCCCATCTCTTTTTATTAATTTTGGTTGAAAGTCTATTTTATCAGATATTAGAATGGCTACTCATGCTTGCTTCTTGGGTTCGTTTGCTTGGAAAGTCGCCTTCCAACCCTTTACCCTCAGGTAATGTCTATCTTTGTGTCTTAGGTGTGTTTCTTGTATGTAACAGATTGCTGGGTTTTGTTTACGTATCCATTCTGTTAATCTGTGTCTTTTTATTGGAGAATTAAGTCCATTGATATTGAGAGAGATTAATGACCAGTAGCTGTTAGATCCTTTGAATTTGATGTTGGCTGTGGTCATACGGTTGTGTGCTTGTTGCTTTTTGTTTTACTGTAGTGGGGTTATTTATTTCCTGTGTTTTCTTAAATGTAGCTAGTTTTCTTGGGTTGTATTTTCCCTTCCAGTGTCTTCTGTAATGCTGGATTTCTATGTAGGTATTGTTGAAATTTGTTTTTGTCATTGAATAACTCGTTTTCTCCGTCTATGAGGACTGAGAGTTTTGCAGGGTATAGTAGCCTGGGCTGACATCTGTGTTCTCTTAGTGTCTGCATAATATCCGTCCAGGCCCTTCTGGCTTTCAAAGTCTCTGTTGAAAAGTCAGGTGTAATTCTAATGGGTTTGCCATTATATCTAACTTGGCCTTTTTCTCTTGTAGCTTTTAGTATTTTTTCTTTGTTCTATATACTTACAGTTTTGATTATTATGTGGCGGGAGGATTTTGTTTTCTGGTCTATTTTATTGGGTGTTCTATAGGCCTCTTGTATTCTTATTGTCCTCTCCTTTAAGTTGGGGAAATTTTCTTCAATGATTTTGTTGAAAATATTTTCTGGACCTTGGTGCAGGGAATCTTCTTTTTCCTCTATTCCTGTTATTCTTAGGTTTTATCTTTTTATGTTGTCTTGAATTTCTTGCACAGTCTGTGTCAGGAGTTTTTTAGATTTAACATTTTCTTTGACAGATACATCTATTTCTTCCATTGTATCTTCCACACCTGAGATTCTTTCTTCCATTTCTTGTAGCCTATTGGTTATGCTAACCTCTGCAGTTCCTGCTTTCTTCCCTAAGTTCTTTTTCTCCACAATTTCTTCCATTTGTGGTTTTTTTTTTCTTAATTTTTCCAATTTTATCTTCAGGTCTTGAGGTATTTTGTTGTTTTCCTTCCCCTATCTGACTGTATTTTCATGTTTTTCCGTCAATTCTTTCAGCTGTTTGTTTGAACAATCCACTGTTTCTTTTATTTTATTCAGTGATTTAAGCATTTCCTCTCTAAAGGCCACAAACTGTTTGGCTGCAGCTTCTTCTATTTCTTTTCGTATTTTATTTGTTTCCTCTGTTATCATCTTCGTGAGCATAGATATTAGGTTGTCTCCTTGAATTTCATTTATGCTGGGGTGTCTAGGGCTATTTGCCCCTGGATAACTGGGTTCTGGAGATGCCATAATGCTCTGGCTTTTGTTGGTTGAACTTTTATGCTGTCCTTTACCCATTGGGTTATCTTAGTTGTTTGAACTTAGTTTCTGGTTGTTCCTGGACTCTTGTAGGGGAGAGAATCCCTTTGGCAGGAAGATGGTTTTTCCTGAAGGAAGCCTTCCCAGCTTGTTGGGTATAGTCCCTGGATGTCCGGTGTTTTTCAGGAGTTGCTACAGCTCACCTCAGGCACAGAGACCTGGGTGGTAACTGCGGTCCTGATTAGTCAAGAGGGCTCTCCTCTCACGGGGAGAAGTCCTGGAGACAGCTGCCCTCCTTCTGGGTTTCTGGCTGTAAATTTAGTGATCAGCTGCTGTAACCTGTGTGTCCCGTGGTTTGGTCGGTTTTGTTAGGGATAACTGGTTGCCCCTTGGAGCAGTATCTGGGGGTTGATCTCAGGGTTCCCAATCTTGTGTAGGTCTGAGGTTGGGGCTCTGTGCCCCAGAACCCAAGAGGTAATCTGTGGTGGGTGAGTACTGCTCTGGTGTCTTGGGGCACACAGTTCTGTCTGCAAAGAGTAGTTTGTACAAAGCAGGCCTCTGGGCTGGCAGAGCGTGTGCCCACCTGCTAGTCTGCAGGAGCTGAGTTTCCAATCACTCTGTGCTCCCTGTTTGGGCTCAGATCTATGATGGCTGGGCGTACTCGCCTGTTTGCGATCTGCAGTCTGCTAAACTTTCCCTAGGTGACCCCAGCAGCACGGTTTCTTCCTTCTTTGTGGGGTCCTCTCTGGACAGGGGTTCCCAGTCCCTGTTTTACTGGGGCACGCAGCTTTTCTGTAAGGCTGAGCTGAGCATGCAGCTCTCCGCACACGGCAGGAGCTCAGCTGTGATGGCACCTGGCAACCGCAGTCCCAGAGACCTTCCTGGGAAAGACTGGGTGACCTGCGATCAGACCTGCTACCTTGCTTCCGCGTGGGGTCCCCCCACGACTGGGACTCCCAGCCTCAGGCACCCTTGTGCCCATGGATCAGCCTGGGAGAGTGATGGTGACATGCAGGCTTAAGGCACCAGCTTGGAGACCCAAAGCCCGCACCACTCAGGATCTCTTCCAGGTTCTGGCTGGGCAGCGGAGAGTGGATCCGACCGATTCCCACGCCATGGGAGCCTCCCATCACCTGGGAAACATGACCGCTGTGGTTTCAGGGCCCAGAGTTCAGTCTCCTGGTCACTGTACGGAGAGTGCTGTCCTGCTTCTCAGACACAGTGCTCTCCCTGCGCTGCCATCTTGGCTCCCCCAGCTGAAAGGTTAATAGTTGATTTCCATAATGGAAATTGATTCCATCAAGCAATTGAGAGAAATGGAAGCTCAAGTAGAGCTCTGGAAGGCTAGCACAGGGCAGTACCTATGGAGACTGCGTGGGCAGGCTGCATACTGCTACTTTCTGGGTGACTCTATTCAGGGCCACCAACCACCAGCTGAGTTGGCTGAGTAAACTCTGTCACCGATACAAAGAACTACCATGAGCGTCCTTGGAGGTTAGGTTGCATGAGAAACTAGGACTAGTATAGTCTAAGGATTGGTATGGTATTAGCACATGTCCCCAGCAGCACCTTCATCCAATTTGCAAGTCACACCTTGCCTTTTGCCTTCTTCCAGAACCCATAGTGCCAATAACTCCAGCCAGAGACTTAGGCACCAAGAGTATCATTTATTTATTTATTAAAATCAAACATGTTACATGCCACTCATGAGGCTACACCCTCAGAGAATAAATCATGAACAGTCCTCTTATGAGGGGAAACATTCAGCAACATGTTACAACATGTAGGAGGGAGGAGCCACTCTAACTCATGGCTGTACAGAGGGGTTGACAATTATCCAGAGGGGGTGGGCAATGACCCAGAATATCATCAGGATAGGGAATTCAGAAAAAAAAAAAAAAAAAAACACTCCAGGGGAACTGAAGAATTAATGCATAATGGAGCATAAGGAAAATGGACATGGGAGCCCCACGTCCACTTGAGACACTTTTCACTTTCGTGGTCGTGCCCCTTTGCCTCTCCCCTTACTTAATGTGGTGTTTTCAGCAGCATGAACAGGTTGGCCCAGTGACATGGGCACATCAGGAGACCTAGGCTTTGCCGATGCACTTGACAGGCTGGGCTCATTCTGGGAGAGTAGCCTAAGGCATTTCCTTCGTGGCTTACCCTGTGATATACATATAAATCTATTTTTTCTCTTTTTCCTTCGTTGGGCCAGCAGATACGCAGCCTGACTCTCCTTGGCCTTTTTGTCAGTAATATTCTGCTCAGATTCAGAGCCAGGCTCCTGCTCGTGTGTAGGCTCCAGCTGTAGCTGGGCCTTGGCCTCTGCCTCTGACTTGGGCTCAGGCTCAGGGTCAGGCTCAAGCTCAGGCTGGGTCTTAGGCTCCTGCTCTGGCTGGGGATCTAGCTCAGGCTGAGGCCCAGGCTCAACCCTACGACGTTTCCTACGTGGCTTACCCTGTGACATACATATAAATCTGTTTTTTTTCTCTTTTTCCTTTGTTTGGCCAGCAGATATGCAGCCCGCCTCTCCTCAGCCTCCTTGTTGGTAATATTTTGCTCAGGTTGACACTCAGGCCCTTGCTCTGGCTCAGGCTCCAGCTGGGGCACAGACTGAGGCTCAGGCTGGGTCGTGGGCTCCAGCTCTGGCTGAGACTCTGCAACAGGGTTGAGCTCAGGGTGAGGTTCCTGCTCTATCTGGGGTTTGGCCTGTGCCTCAGCCTCTTTCTTAGTCTCAGTCTGTGCCCTGGGCTCATGCTGGAGCTTGGCCTCTCCCTCTGGCTGAGGTTCAGGCTGCATCTCAGGCGCAGACAGGGCCTCCTTCTCTGGCTGCAGCTTCCCCTCTAGCTCCATCTCTGGATCAGGATTTGGCTCCGGCTATGGCTCAGTGTTTGGCTCGTGATCTGGCTCTGGCTCTGGCTGCAGCTTGGGCTCAGGCTGGGGCCTGTGCTCAACCTGGGGCTCGGTCTCTGGCTGAGGATGCAGCTCTGAGTCTGGCAACAGCTCTGGCTTTGCCTCTGGTTCTGGCTTAGGCTCACTTGATGATTGGTTGGAAGTTCCATAAAAATCCCACAGGTCACAATCATTGGCTGAACTGAGAATAGAATTAATACTTTGAAGCAGCTCTTTTTCATACTCAAGTATTTGGTCCTCATCATGGGAATCATGTGAAATTCAAGAGACATCTGTAAATACATTCCTTCTACCCACTCTGTACATACAGGATATTGAACAGAAACTAAGTTGAAGTAGTTGAATGCTTGGACATTCTGAATCACAGTTAAAAATCACAGTTGTAGATAGTTCCTTCTATTTTGAATTTTACTGAGAGAAGTGACCGATAAACTAGCAATGAAAATATGATTCTCACTTTGAAATCCTACTGTCTAAACATCATGAGGTACTTGTTTAGTTAGTTGTTCCTTAACACAAATCTGATGTCTTTTGGGTCATAGCAAATAAGGGCACTTGCTTCAATAAAGCAGTATTTCATCTAAATCAAGTTAAAGTTCTCTAGCTTAGAAAAGTTCTCTATTTAGTCACTGTGGTCCAGCTGGACTTTTGGTGCTTGCTGCCTTATAGAATAAGGTATGGAGTAGATAGTAGATCTTTAACAGTTTACATTCTTTACCTCTCATGACCCCAGTCTCCACCCAGCTGGAAAGAAGGTAGAGTCATGCTTCTTACCCTCTCCTCTTTCTTTTACATAAAGGATGAAAAGAGAAGAGGGAGGAGCAGAGCTCTAGGCAGATAGAACTCTACCCAAATCTAAGGCAACAGGAAGTTGGAACTATGTTAGAATATAGACCAAGGTGCATGGTATCAGCATACGATGGAGAAAGAAATGGGGGAAGTGGCTAAAAAATCATCACAAACTTAAGGTTTGCAGAGGCAGATCCTAAAACAGCCACATGTGCCAAGGCTTCAGAGCTCAGCTGTTTCCCTAAGCAGAAATGGTACTTGCCTTTGTTGGTTATTTCACAGATCTTAGGCCTCTGTTCTTCAATAGGAGATCCAGTGTCAGAGTCTGAGTCAGTCACCACACAGCTAAGTTGTAAGGTAGAAAAATCAAACCAAACAAACCCAGAAAATATGAGCACAATATTCTTCTCTTCAGGACATTTCCCCTACTTTCTACAATAATCATGATCACTTGTTAAATTCTGGTTGTTTCCTACACCAACTCTGTTCCCCTTCATTACACTTGTTCAATCTTACAATTATTCCCCATTTTCCATTATTCTATACACCTTTCCAGTGCTCTTACAAAAGGAAGCATCTTACAGAACTCACAATGTGAACAAAACCAAAAAAACTCCAACTGTGCAAGTAACTCATTGTCTAATGCCTAGTATCCAGTCATGATCTTCTCCAGCTCTGTAGCATGCCGAGCTTGTCCCCTAAGATAAGGACAGCTCCACTCCATGACTGCCACTGTTCTTGGTGCTTGTTCCATGACACTGGCATCTCCAAATGGCTGGAGTCTCTTGCTTCAACTGGGCTGCACTCCTACCAATAGCCTCTCCTGACTTCTCTTTGACAAATGTAGCTCTGCCTCACAGTGCCAAGCCTCAGCTGTCCTTCATGACACATTCATGACTAAATAAACAGTACCAATTGGGTAACTCTTGGAGACTACCAGGTTCTGCTGCCAGCACAAGCTACAAACCAGACAACAGTCTCTGGGTCACCACTTCTGTGTGCCAATTCTGAGAAAACACTTTCCAGAATATTTCATCTCAGTACTGCTGGTCTCTTCTTAGTTACTGCTAATTTCTCAGCTCCAGCTGTCCAGCATCAATTATCCCAGCAAAAGAAAGTATTTAAGTTAGTTAGGCTACTATAATGTTCATCACAGCCAGTTCTTCAACCCCAGCTACCCACAACCAAACATTCCTAACTCAAAACATTAAACAGTTCCCATAGAGTCCTTAATTGACTTGAATCTTCCCTCTAGAACTTCACAAACCAAGCTGCATTTTTCTCAACACTAACCTTCCATGTCCCCAAGGAAGAGCTCACCAAGCTTTGAACACTCAATAGATTTTCAAGCACCCAAAGTTCTAAAGTCCTTTCAAAATACTCCACCAAGTGACACTGTAAGGTCTGACATATTGGTATCCACCCTGGGTACCTATTTCTGTCTTATTTAGGGTTACTATCGCTGTGAAGAAACGTCATGAACAAATGCAGCTTGAGGAGAAAGGAGTTTATTTGGCTTACACTTCCTCTTCAGTGCTTATCACTGAGAGAAGTAGAATAGGAAAAGGCTAAAAGCTGTAGGTAGGAGCTGAAGCAGAGCCTGCTTATGCACTGGCATGCTCAGGCTGCTTTCTTATAGAACCCAGGACTACCAGCCCAGGGATAAGCACACCCACCATAGGCTGGGCTCTCACTTCAATCACTAATTAGGAAAAACCTACAGGCTTGCATAATGCCTGATCTTATGGAGGCATTTTCTCAATAGAGACACCCTATTCTAAAGTGATTCTAGCCTGTGTCAACGTGCCATGAAGCTCACTAGCAGCTAATCTTTCACCAAAAATATACTGGAAGTCACAGAAATTTTTCCTCAGGCTTCCAAGGTCTAGGTTTACAGGCATGCACCCCTGTAAGAAATATCTTTTAAATTATCATTGTTGGGGGAGGTGTATAGTGGGAGTAATTATGCATGCACCACAACACATATGTGGAAGTTATAGGACAACTTTGTGAAGTCAAGTGTCTCCTTTCACCTTTACACGGGTTCTGGGGATCAAACTCAATTCATCAGACTTGTGTGGCAAGTACCTTAAAACACTGATCCATCTCTGGACATGAAACACTTTTACGATGGAAGAAAACACTCCAAATACTTGTAACAATTTTTTTCTGCATCCACTATAGATACCAACTTTAATCTACTTCTACCATGCATTTGTCTTTATAGCTGCCAATTTGATGAATCTTTGCTCTCCTACTTAATACTCTAGCCTTAAAGAATCTTTCTAGGCTGGGAGTGTGGCACATGTATTCAAATCGAGCACCCAGGAAGCAGAGCTGGGCAGATCTCTCTGAGTTCAAGGCCAGCCTGAACATAGTAAGCCCAGGACACCCAAAGCTACTTAGAGAGGACCTGCCTTAGACACATACAAACAAAATTATTGTCTTCAAGGGGCTGCAGAGAAGTCTCAGCAGGTAAGGATACTTGGTGTTCTTTTTGGAAAAGATTTTCCTATTTTATTTTATTTTTCCCTCGAGACAGGGTTTCTTTGTGTAACATCTCTGGCTATTCTGAAAACTCACCCTATAAACCAGGCTGGCCTTAAACTCAGAGATGTCTGCCTGCCTCTGCCTCTCTAGCACTGTTATAAAAGGCTGGTACATCACCACATCGGTCATGATTTTTAATTTTTATTTTTTTTTCATGTGTATAGGAATTTTGCCCATTTGAATATGCATGTATTATATACGTACAATGTATTTGGCGGCCAGAAGAGGACAGCATATCTTTGGGACTGGAGTTACAGACAGTTGTAAGCAACCATGTGGGTGCTAGGAGTCAAACTTTTGTCTTCTGGAAGATCACCAAGCCATCTCTCCAGTCCCCAACACTGGTTGCTCTTGCATCAGACCCTGGTCTGATTCTAAGCACCCACACAGCAGATTATAACTGGTGGTAACTGGTTCTAGGGGGTCTAACACCTCTTCTAGGCATCATGGATATTAAGCACATTTACATACAAGCCGGCAAATGCTTCTACACATAAAATAAAGACAATGATGTTTTTTAAAACAGAATATTCTTGTTGGGCATGATGGCACATGACTTTAATCCCAGAACTCTGTTAGTTTGACACTAGCCTTGTGTATTTAGTGAGTTATGGGACAGTCAGGGCTACAAAGAGACTCTGTCTCCAAAGAAAGGGAAAGAAAAAGAGAAAGTAAGGAAGGCAAAAGAAAGGAAAGGGAAAGGCTTCTCTTAATTTCTAGCATATGGTTATCTTTTGGTTCTCACTCCATTTCTACCTGATCATCACTTTTTCCTCAACTTACTGGAACAGATCTCAGGAATCTCTAAAAGCTAGGCTAAACACTCTGATATCTATATGATGAGTTATTTATATTGGTTGTCAATATGATCACAGTACACGTATAAGATCACCATGAGGCAAGATGCAGCCTGGATCATAAAAGAGCATATCAGGCCAAAGGTCTACTTTTTTTCTCAATGATTGAGACTAGAAAGTTCAAAGACGTTTTTAAAAACAAACCAGTTGAGCATGAATTCTAGAAGGTAAGAAGCAGAGGCCACAAGTGCAAAGCCAACCTTTATCTTTACAATGAGTTCCAGGACAGCCAGGACTACATAGTGAGACCCTGTCTCAAAAAGCCAAAACTAGTTAATCATGGTGATACACATATTTAATCCCATCATGAGGGAGGCAGAAGCAGGCAGATCTCTATGAGTTAGAGGCCAGCCTGATCTGTAGAGTGATTTCTGGGACAGCCAGACCTATCCAGTAAGACTCCATGTACAATAAGGTACACACACGCACAGACACCCACAACCACATACACACACGTATAAAAGTGAAGCAACAGGTGAAGAGTTAAAGCATGGCTCAAGACAAGAATCAGATTCTTTAAACTGGTAATAAAGTCAGACATCCAACATTTTGCTGTTGAGAAAATGTGATGTTTACTCTTACTTCTTCTTGCATAGGACATTGGGTGAAAAAAAGGAAAAGTCAAGATCCTACCATTCTCCTGCCTACCTGGACTCTTCCTGTTCCGGCACTGGAGACTTATCTAAATCAAAGAAAGAAAAAGCATTAGGAAGCGTCATACAATCTAGTAGTTCATGTCTTTTACTCCAGAAAACTAGCTTATAAATTACAGCTAACCCAAGACTAGTGAAATAGGTCAAGGGTAGAACATTTGTTTACAATACCTTGGACTCAATGTCCAGCAACAAAGAGAAAGACAAAGAAAGGGAGGGAGATAGAGGTAAGAGCCAAAATAATCTATGTTTCCTATGAAAGATAGAGTGGAAATGATTGACCCAGGAACCAAAAAGTGGTAAAGAACACATTTAAAAAATGAATATATTCCCCTGCTGTTGACAGCAGAGAAATAAAATTCAACAAGCCAGAAAGAACACTAAAAAGGGCCAAACATAGGACCAGATCAAGCCAAGTGTCCCAGATCTCATACCAGTCATCTCTACAAAGACATTTAATATATGCACACTCCAATCATAAGAAGGCTCTATTTATAGTCCTCAAACTCTTCACTGCTGCTTTTTATATCCATGTTAATAATATAACTGGAAAAAAAGAGGATTTTAAACTGAGGTCTACCAACAACACAGGCAATAATATATCCACATTCTCAAATAGATGCCGGAAACAACCAGTTTCCAAAATGCAAGGTCAGAAGTAGCTTTAGGCCCTAACGTGTGTGCAGTTTGGTCTCAATAACAAGCCCTTACCTCAAAACTAAGAATAGTGCCTTAGATTAGATTCTGGGCTGTCTTTAAACCCCCATGTAGTGGAAGGTGACCTTGAAATTTTTATTCTCCTCACTCTCCCATCTGAGAGCTGGGATTCACAGCAGTGTGTCTGCCATTGATTTATGCTGTGTTGGTGTCTGAACCGAGTTTGATGCAGGCTAGGCAAATACTCTACCAACTGAGCTACATCCCAGCCCCTATATGTACTTCTCTTTGAAAAACAATTTTTGTTTTTAATTCTATCTGTCTGGCTGTCTATATATGTCTACATATATGATTGCATATATATAGATATATGTCTTGATTGGAGCTAAGTGCTATCAAGAATGGAGTGGAAGTCATATAACAGTAGGCATGAATTTCATCAGAGTGACTTCCTAGAAATTACTCATACTTAATAAGGTATTGTGTGCTTCATATAATTATGAGCTTCTGCCTACTAATAGAGATGTATAAGGGTGTGGAATTCTAGAACCTAAGGTTCTTGTTTCTTTATAATTCATATTTAAGACTAACCAAGATCAATACAGTTGAAATGGCTCATCAGTAAGATGTGTTTGCCAGCAAACCTAACAATCTACATAGTAAAAGGAGAAAACCAATTGCTGCAAGTTGTCTAATTTCTGATCTCTATACACCTACCATGGCACTTGCATGTCCAAACACAAAAAATAAACAAATGTACCCTATGTTTTTAAATTAATTGAGAAAATATGGAATAGTGTTTCAGATCTGAAACCCCAATACAGGGAAGGTAAAAGCAGAAGGATTCCAAGTTCAAGGCCAGTCTGGGCTACAAAGCAAGTTTTAGTTTCACAAAACAATATGCCCATTGGTGGTTTACAACTTTAATCCCAGCACTCAGGAGGTAGGGACAGGTAGATCTCTAAGTTCAAAGCCAGCCTGGTCTACAGAGTGAGTTCCAGGACAGACAAAGCTAAACAGAGAAGCCCTTTCTCAAAAGAAAAGAAAACATCAAAAACAAAATCAAAGCAAAAAACCCTAATAAATCAATGAAATGAAAGAAAAAAAAATAAATGAATGAATCAGAAAGCAGAGACAGGCCAATCTCTGAGTTTGAGGACAGCCTGGTCTATAGAGTGAGCTCTAAGCCTGAGCTACACAGGAAAATTTTATCTAGAAAATATTTTTAAAACAGCGAAAAGCCTGTAGTGGACCCTTTATCTACATTAAGTGTCACATTAGTGAGGTGTAAAGACAAGTACAGCCCTCAATTTAACCTCCAGCTTTCTGTCGACATCGTTAGTGTTTAATTATTAATTGTTCAACCCCTATTCTCCTGAAAGCTGCTTTCCAAACATTGTACCCACAGCCAAACTCTCCCTGTAGTTCCAGCTGCCAGGACTAGTGGCCTGGTCTGGCCCAATCCTTGGAATGACCTACACCAGGCCTCAACACAGGAGGCTGTGGCCTTACCAGCTCCTTCCACTAAGCAAAAGCCCCCTCATGTTCCCATTGGCTGCTCAGACAGGGGCTCTCACAAGAGTCCAGTGATATTTCCCACCTCAGGCCACAACTCCCCACAAGCCATGCTCCACCCCATTCACCCACCTACAGTGTCTGGCTCTGCCCTCTCCCACCACCGTCCTCATGCCCACCATTGCCCCAACCATAAGCCCAGCCCTGGCTCCACAACCCCATCTGTCAGCCTGACCAGCCCTGCCCCTTTCAAGTACTGTCTTAGGTTCCTGGCATCTTCTAGAAACAAAACTGGAGCTTTGCCTTTTGGACTTCTGGGCGCTTCCACCAATCAGGCTTTGAAACCCCATCCCTCCTGCTGGGCCATAAAGTAATTTCCTGCCCATGGTGGCCATTAGTCTCCCCTCAGCCACAGAAGCCCCCCTTTTTAGCAATCCTAAGCCCCAGGTTACTAGCTAGTCCTCCCAGCACAGCAACCATCTCCTACCCCCTTGGGACATCCCAGAGACGTGCAGACCATTCTCCCACAGCCCATGAAGCCTAGGCCGAAGGCTAGGCCCCTGTCCGCCCTTTTCCCATGTCCTGGACACAACCTCTTCCTACCACCCTACCTGTGCCCTGTGCTCCCTGTGTGGGGAACAGCACTGCCTGAAGCCGCCTGGTTCCCCTGGTAATGGCCAAACATTGGAACCTTCTAAACAGCCAGTACCTAGGTTCAGGGTTCACAGCTGCCATGTTCCCCACCACTCCCTTCTCCTCGCCATTATCCCCCTCTGCTTCTGTGGTCCTCTGTGATGTCCATGTCCCACCTTTAACCCCATCAGAATCCTGGCCCTTTGGTCTTTTTGGCAGCGCCTGCATCCATCCCAGGGCCTTCTGCATGGTTGCTGAAGGCCTCGGCCCCAATCCCGGCCCCCACGTCCCTTTTTCTCTGTAAGGGGAGGAGTCTTACCGGATCTCTGTCCTGATCCCATGTGCCAACATGGAACCCGGCTACTCCAAAGTGGTGTCTCTACTTAAACCCGCAACACTCAAAGGAGACCTGGCCCCTTAGCCCACAGTATACACACCTGCCTGTGTGCGTGTCTGGCGCAGGTCCCAGCCACCCCACGCTCCTCTGTTCCTCTGGCGAGCCAGAATGGGATGTGTGCGGGCAGCACCTTTAATAGGGCCAAGCCCCTAGGCACCATGGGAGTAGAGGACATATTCCCACCTTTTTGGGCTCCCACCTCTCAGGAATGCCCGTAACAACGTTTCTGAATTTTCTAACCATGACTTTGAGATACCTGCTCCAGTGCTTCTAGAATTGGACATCCCTGTTGAGATGCTACTTCTCACAGAAGGGCACCATTTCAATAGAGAGCTGTACCCAAGCCGGATATTGTGGCTAACCTCTCTAACAACACCCTTCTCCGTGTAGTTTTTAAGAGCTGGTCCTTGTAAGCCCAGGCTGTCCTGGAACTGGCCATATTCCCACCTTTAACTTTGGAGCATATACCATGCCCACTTTCTAGCAACTTTCTGAATCGATTGAAAAGAAAAAAGGTGTTTTCTTCTCTATTTATTTATTTTTTATGTCATTTTTGGTTTTATTCGAGACAGGGTATCTCTGCATAACCCTGGCTCTTCTGGAACTCACTCTGTAGACCAGACGGGCAAATCACTCAGAGATCCACCTGCCACTGACTCCCCAGTGGTGGTATGGAAACCCTATACCTGGCCCAAACTAAAATAAAATAAATCTCTCTATAGGAGAACTTGAAGTCTTCTACCTTGCTTGAAAACTGGAATGTTTTTTAAATTTGTCTCGCTGGTCTTCCAAATACCCTGAGCTCTGGCAGAAGACCATTTAGTCCCCTACAGAAGAGAAAGCGGGTGCAACAGCAAAACATCTAGCAATACTGAACTCTGGTGCTGACATCAAAACTTGTTAGACCCTGAGGAGGGAAAAAAGAATTGGTTACTGTATGTTTTCTGCTGCCCTTTGCAATCCATGAGAAAAACAAACAAACAAACAAGCCTTTTTTACACAATACCTTTCTCTGGCAGACATCAATGTACTTCTCATGCAGTTGCTTCAGGACGCTAGCCATTGTTCCAGGAGTTTTGTGTTTGATTAGAAATAACAGCTTAAAAAGTACAAGACGGGGCATAGTTGTTCAAGCCTTTAAGCCTTTCAACCAAGGATTTGAAAAGTAGAGGCAGTCAGAACTCTGATTTAGAAACTAGCCTGGTCTACATTGTGAGTTCCAGAACAGATCTCTGATCTAAATTGTGAGCCAAGACAGGCAAGGCTACAGAGAAACCCTGTCTCAAAATAATAAACAAACAAACAAGACTTTGTTCAAATAGAGGATTTGGGTTCACTTCCCACCACCCATACAGTGTCTCACAACCACCTATAAGTCCTGTTCCAGAAAATCCAATGCCTTCCTCCAACCTCTTCATACACCAGGCACACCCGTGCTGCACAGACACAAATGCAAGTAAAACCCCAGACATGCAACACAAATCTAAATTTAAAAAATTAAAATCTAAATAAAGGGACTTGAGACAAAAGGTACTGTTTTTACTTCATAGTCTGTATGAGTCACTAAGTTGAGGCCAAAGCCTGCATTTTGTCTGGGAACCTGGGAGACCAACTGCACAAAGCAGTAAAATCTTCTTCCTAAAATAAAACTTCTATGTGAAGCGGGGCATGGTAGCACATGCCTCTATTCCCAGTACTCAGGAAGGGAGGTGCAGGCAGATCTCAGTGAGTTCCAGGGTAGCCTTGTCTACAAAGTAACCCAAGGACAGTCAAGGGTAAAGAAAAACTGTCAGAAAATAAAATAAAATAAAAAATATTTTAAAAATCCCTTGTTCTTGTTGAAGACCTGGGTTCAACCCCCACTACCCATACAGTGGCTCACAATTACCAAAAAGTCCAGTTCAAGGGAACCAATGTCTTCTTCCATATTCTTCACAAACCAGGGACACACATGGTGCCCAGGCACAAGTGCACACAAAACTCCATCCATATAACAGAAATCTAAATTTAAAAGAAAAAGTTATAATCTAAAAAAAAGTTCTTGAGCCAGACACAAAAGGCTTTGTTAATCCTCCGTAGTACCAGCTGATCACTAAACTGTCCTAGGGGAGGGGGTGATCTGGGCTGCTTTTCTAGCAACTGTAACTCTACTGAGTAGGAAAAGAATGCAGTAAGGCTGGTTCCTCCCCACAGGTGGCTGGACATGTCTCCACCTGTCTGGCCTTTCTTCAGGCTTGTGCTTTAAACTTTAATTCTATAACTCCCCTCTGCCAAAAAACTAATTTATAATGCTTTTGTCTCTCATTTCTCCCTTCCCATGATCATTTGAAGACCCAATCTTGGCTCTTTTAGATATGACTCTCAGTGTCCTCCAGATTTATTTTCCACAAAGGGATCTGAGTACCATTACTATATTGCTTCAAAGCATTCCTTCATGAGAGCCATCAAGTAATTTAAAATACAAGACCCAAAGGTAAAAATCAAAATGAGTAGTGGTCCCATCAGGGTGTTATAGGATAGTAACAGAAAGAGAACTATTATAGGATTTAAACCAACCTCTGGAATCCTCTCTTTCTAGCATCTCTATGGGCATTTTGTCCAGTTGCTGCTCCAGCTAGGCAGGTCCCCGAAATAATAAGTAATTTCAGGGAACCCCTTTTGACTTAGCATTTCAGCCCAGTAGATGGGATAATGGGCAAAGGTCTCTTCTTCTAAAATTGCTTCATTACCATCAATGGGGCAGAGATAGTGTAGACTCAGGAAGGCTGAAAGGGTAGTCAAAACCTAAGCAAGGGAGCACTATCTAATCAGCCAACTCACCCCTGAACTCTGTGTTCACCAAGAGTCCTTATCAGGAACTCACTTATCTTCTTGTGAAAACCCACACCAGACTTACTGTTCAGAGGACCCAGGCTCCAGCTGTGGCTACCACAGAAGGGTTTTTATATAAGAAAAATAAAGTGAATTAAATCTGGTGACATTTTTGTAAATTGTTTGTTTTATTTAACTTCAGTGTTTTGTTTTGATTCTTATTTTTTGTAAAATTGATTTATTTGATTATATACAGTAGGTTTGCCTGCATGTACAACTGAAAGCCACGAGAGGGCACCAGATCTCATTATACATTTTTCATTGCCACCCCTTGATTGCAGGGACCTGAACTCAGGACCTAGGGAAGAGCAAGCAGGGCTCTTCAACTCTGAGCCATCTCTCCAGCCCCAAAGCACTTGTTCTTATAAGGACAGGAGTTCAACTGCCAGCACCCATCCAGTGGCTCAGAACTAACTGTACCTCCAGTTTCAGGGAAGATAATGCCTTCTTCCAACCTCTAAATGCACCAGGCACACACATAGTATACAGACACAAAGCCAAGCAAAACCACATACATGTGACACAAATGTAAATGAAAATATTAACATGTATAATAATGGACTTGAGCCAGACACAAAGGATACTGATGTATGTGCCTCCTCATTGCCAGAGACAGCAGAAGCTCAGAGCAAAGCATCTCTTGTGTCTGGGATCCCAGGGGCCCACACGGACAACAAAGTAAAACCTTGTTTCTTTACAAACCGAATATGAAAGTTAGGATGTCCATGGTGGCTGCTACCTGTAATCCCAGCATGTGGGGGAGGAACAGGAAGGCAGACTCATGTGAGTTCAAGGCTAGTCTGGTTTACAAAGTGAGCATAGGTCATCCAAGCCTACAGAGATTCCCTGTATCAGAAAGTCTGATCAGAAAAAAAATCCTTAAAATAGACCTGTTGTTTTAGAGAAACTGGCTTCAACTCCCAACAGCCATACACTGGCTCACAAACACTGGCAACTTCAGGTTCAGGGATTCCATGCAGCCTTCCAAAATTAGTTACCATGCACACTCATGGTGCACTGGCAGAAACAGAAGCAAAATCCCTTATATGCAAAGCAAATAAAACAATTAAACTTAAAAGAGGGTCTTGAGCCAGACACAAAAGGTTCTGTAATATCTCTCTAGTTCCAGCTATTTAAATCTCCCCTTTGTCTGGTAACACATGAGCCCACCTGCACAATAAATTAAAAGCTTCATCCTGAAAAATAAAAATTCAATGTTGGGCTGTGCATGGTGGCCTATGCCTGTATCACCAACAGCCAGTAAAGCAGCAGCAGACTGATCTCTGTGAGTTCCAAGACAGCCTGCTCTACATGTACGCCAAGGACAGGCAAGGCTACAGAGAAAGCCTGTCTTAAATATGAAATAAAACATTTTAAAAATTACTTGTTCTTATAAAATCTTGGGTTCAATTTGCATTAGCCATACAGTCGTTCACAACTACCAATAACTATAGTTCCTGGGACGACAATGTCAACTTCAAACCTCTAAGGGCACCAAGCACACACGTGATGCAGAGAGACTAATGCAAGGAAAACCTCCTACTTCTTAAGCAAATCTAATTTAAGACTGTTTTCTAAAATAATAATAATAATAACTTGAGCCATACATAAAAGGCACTCGTATAGCCAATTAGTTCCAGCTACAGGGAAAGCTAAGACTAATGTATGGGGCAGTCTGGGAGCCCAGGAGACCACTTGCAAAACAAAGGAAACCTGTGCTTCGATTTTTTTAAAGGTTTATTTTTTTTAATTACAATTAATTCTTTGTATTACAGGTGTAGCCCTCTCCCTATTTCCCTCAAATCCCACCCTCCTAACCTGGCCACTGATAGGAGAGGTCCTCCTCTCCTCATATCTGACCCTAGCCTACCAGGTCTCATCAGGACTGGCTGCATTGTCTTCCTCTGGGACCTAGTTAGGCTGCTGAGCCCTCACTGGGAGGTGATCAAAGAGCAAGCCACTGTGTTCCTGTCAGAGAATTTGTGCAGAGTGCAGGGAATCTTATGAAAGAAAGGGAAAATGAAAGACAAGGGCTCTACAAGGAGAGCATCAGAACCAAAAAATCTGGGCACAGGGTTCTTTTCTGAAACTTATACTCCAACCAATTACCATGCATGGAGGTAAACTAGAAACCCTGCCCAGATGTAGCCTATGGCAGCTCAGTCTTTAACTGGGTTCCCTAGTAAAACCATGTTCCTCGACAATTAAAATTCTTACTTAGTGGATTGGTGGCCCATGCCTGTAATACCAGCACTCAGGGAGGCAGGCAGGTCTCTGTGAGTTCATGGCCAGCATGGTCTACACAGTGAAGCGAGGGTAGCTAAGGACAGCGTGAAATCCTATCCCAAAAACAAAATGAAAAAAATTTACAAAGCATTTGTTCATATACAGGACCTGGGTTCAATTCCCAGTACCTGTATAGTGGCCCACAACAATGGATATCTCATGTTCTAGGGAAGACAAGCCTTCTTTCAACCAAAAATGACTTTCTTTTGGCTTGAGCACATTTCCAAGAAGTCTTCTCTGGTGTATAACCCATAACACCTCCACCTCTAAGTGTGAATAGTTCTGAAATTGACAAATATTTTTTGAGCTATTTTACACAAGTGCAACATTTTTTTGTGAGTTTTAAGCACAATGTAATAATTACATTGTGAATGAGAATGTACTACCCCTATGGGAAATATTTCTTGGAAGTTGAGGTTGATATTGCATATATGTTTGCATGGTTCTCATTTTTTCTTTAAAAATCTGTAACTGTCTGAAAACAGAGTCAGTTCTGGTGGCACATGCCTATAGTACCAGTACTTGGGTGGTAGAGACTGGAGGATCAGGAATTCAAGGTTAGTCTCAGTTTGCATTATGATTTAAGGCTAGCCTGAGATGAAGAATGAAGAGGAAGTGAGGGGCAGTAAGTTTGCTGAGTGTGGAGACAAGTTCAAACCCTAAGGGGCACAAGCACATGCTGCTTGTTTAAACCTGGGATGGTTGCTCTTGCTTGCAACCCCAGTACTGAGCAGGCTGAGTTAGGAGGATTGCTGTGGTTCCTGAGAAACAGAGTGAAACTCTGTGTCAACCAACAAACAAAAAGTAAGAAATTGGTTGCTTGGACAAAGAAGGAAATTGGTAAATGTTTTGGTGAGATACACCAAGAAAACATGCAAATTGGGTGGCATGTTAAAGCATACCTGTAATCTCAGAACATGGGAAGTAAATGCAGTGGAAATCAAAAGTTCAAGGTTATTCTGGGCTACAGATAAGTTTGAGGCCAGCTTAGGCTATGTGAAGCTCTGCTGTAAAAAAACTAAATAAATAAATAAATATAATTTTAAAAGAATGGCTACTCCTGCTTGCTTCTTGGGTCCACTTGCTTGGAAAGCTGTCTTCCAACCCTTTACACTCAAGAGAGAAAGAGGGAGGGAGAGAAACCGTGCTCTAGAGGGAAAATCTTACCAAGGGAGAAGGAGGGCCTAGATGAAGGGTTTGGCTGTAGGATGGTTAAGAGCAGTAGGAAGCATCTGTGCCAACCAGAATGAAAATTCACCAATCGGCTGGTGTTGGGTTACAATCGTAGCAGTCAAGTAGCCAGGAATTGATGCCAACCAGAAGCGAAGTCTCACCAATCAGCGCTTGTTGAATGTAGGAATGGAGCAATCAAGTAGCCAGGAAGGGGAAGTCCCAAATCCAGGAAAAGGGGAGGAATCCCACCCTCTGAGATAGGCAATAGGTGCAGTACTTATCTGGAGCCCAACTGACCTGAGAGGTGGAGTCAGATGGATTCCCTGCACTTTCCAATAATTACTTTTAAGGTTTACAGAGGAGATAATACTTTAGACATGTTAGCATCACAATTATAACCTGCACTGAAATACACATTGTAGAAAAGGCAGTAGACATACACATTGGTGTTCACAGCATAAGCATACTTTAAGGTGAGCTCTGAAAAGGCAGAAGGCTTTTGTGAAGTAGGAGGGACAAAAGCTCACTTGATCTTAACCTTTAGTATGATTACACCTTATGGAGATTTAAAGGAAATTCATTCTTGAGCTGGGAACCATGATAGTAGGTGGTTTAGTGGAATGTTTTTGTATTAGAAGTAGATTAATAAATCAGAATTCTATTGATAAGGCCAAAGCTTTGGACAGTCAATATAACAGTAGCATAGGAACAGGAGGAAATAGTAAGCATTTTTACCTATTTAGGATGAAATCACCTTAGATCTTGCAACCTTCATAACTTGCATTTATCAGCCTTAAAACATTTTAAGCCTCTAAAACATTTTCCTTAGGCCTTTGTATCTAGTTATTTACTATTAGACATAGGTGAGACTGTGTTGAATGTTTATTGTCCTTTAGCTAAAAGGGTGATAAAAGGTTCCATCTGAGGCCTGTTTCTTGAGTCTGGCAAAAAGGCATATTGTCTCTAGGCCTGACAATAGCAACTCTAGGACTCAGGCTTCAGGCCTGGTCTCCTTCATATGAAGAGGACTGAGAAGGTATCTGAAGTCTCCCAAGACAGAAGTTGGCAATATGTCCATGGGACCTGAGTGTGAGGCCAAAACAGACCTGCAATGTTTCCCTGAGCTGGGCGATGGTGGTAGAAGTCACTGAATCAGGCCAAGGAGCTTGAAGGCTGGAACTTTCTTTGGCTCTTGTGCTGGTTGAGCCTCCATGGCTGGGTACAGAAGACAAGCCTGCAATGGGAACATTTTGACTCCCAAATGCCAGTCTGCCAGGAGGCAGTGTGTGGCTTGTTGGGGCAGCCGAGGGACCAGTGTCTCCTTTGTCTGCATTTGAAATAGTTAGCTGGCAGAGTTGACTTTAGGCTATACCCCAGTGGGGTGGGGCATTGCAGACTTCTTCCTTTTTGTGAGGGAATACCAACAGCCTCAGAGAAGCAGCCAAGGTCTAGAGCATAGTTTTTGCTGTAGAGGAGCCTGATGGGAAGACTCTTCTCTTATTATTTAAAGCAACTCCTGTATGGTGACTCAGAGAAAATCCTCAGCTCTTAAATTAGGTAAGCAGCGCGACTATGTCTGCATCTGTAGCACTATAAATACGTTTTTGAACATGTTAAAGGACTTGATCATCTATGAGATGACTGTCTATAAATTTGCATTTCTTAACCATTAAGTATTAGGACTTTAGGTTTTGAACCTGTTAAGTTGGAGACTTAAAAGTCATAAATATAGTCCATTAAAGTGAGAGCATAATAGTTTCTGTTAGATTTACTATATAAAAACGTTCATAGTTTATAAAAGTCTAAGGCTATACCATAGATTCATAATGTTACCATTTTTAGTTAAGTAGACCAAGCATATTTTCACCTTTTGATAGTGAAGTTATAGCACAATGATCAAGTTTTAACATAAATAAATCCTCTAAAATTAATAGATTTTAATTTAGAGTACTAGTAAAAACTTGTACATAGTAATCCCTGATTTATGAGTTTTAAAACCAAGAATATAGTAGAACAGTGTAAAGCAATTTTAAAATTACATTTGAATTTATTATAGCAAACCTATTAGTAAGAAAGTGGTGAACCTGGATCATAGGCAGCTCATGGCAAGGGGAACAGCATTTATTAATTCAGGAATTGATAGAGACATAGGCAGTTGGATGTATATTTTTAAATTAGCTCAATTTGAATAGACTTTAATAATTTTGAAATTTAGCATCATGTAAAATTTATTTTGAGGGAGGCCAAGATGGCTGCACCAGGAAAACACTGCATCTAAGAAACAGGACATTTTCCGTACAGCTACCAAGAGACTGAACTCTGGCCCCTAAAACAGCAGAGATCGAGTTTCCCAGGTGAGAGGAAACCCCCACTGCGTGGGAATCAGTTGGGTCCACCCTCAGGCCACCCAGCCAGCACCCGGAAGAGATCCTGGATCGCGCAGGCACTAGGTCCCCAGACCAGAGCCACATGCCTGCGTGTCCTGATCACCTTCCCAGGCTGATCGGTGGACACAAGAACGCTAGAGACGGGGAGTCCTAGTCGGGAGAAAAACCCACAGGGAAGGAAAGCAGTGGGACTGGCCACGGGTCACCCAGTCTTTCCCTGGAAAAAGTCTTGCAGACCGCGGGTACCCGCCGCCATCACTAAACTGGCCTCCAGCTGCCAGCAAGGAGTGGCTGCGCCCAGCACTCTAGCACAGATGGAACTGCGCGCCCTAGTGCAACTGAGCCAAGGAGTTCCTGTCGGGAGAGTTCCTGTCAGGACAATACTGACTTGGGACAACCAGGGTTTACCAGGGGAAAGTCTCTCACAGACCTGTGGGAAAGAGCCCCATCACTGAACTGGGCTCCTGCTGCCAGTGCCAGCGCCTGCGCCAGCACAGAGAAGAGCTGCGCACCCAGCTCTCTTGCACAGACAGAGCTGCGCGCCCTAGTGCAACACAGTCTGGGAGTTCCTGTCGGAGAGAGGGCCTCACAGGGAAGGAAGGAAACAGTACTGACTTGGGCGACCCAGGCTTTACCTGGGGAAAGTCTCTCACACACCAGCAGGTACGAGCCCCATCACTGAACTGGCCCCAGTCCAGAAGCACAAAGAGTAGTTGGGCACTCAGCTCCTGCAGACTAGCAGACAGGCACACATGCCACCAGCCCAGAGACCTGCTTTGTACCAACTATTCTTCACAGACAGAACTGTGTGGCCCAGGACACCAGAGACTTGGTGTCACTGTCTGGAGAAATCCTCATAGGGAACTAAGCAAAGGGGACGGAATTTGACCACCCAGTATATCCCTGGAAAAGATCCCACAGACTGGGCCAACCCAGCGACCTGCTGTGCACCAGTTAGCCTGCTGTTACCAGGAGAGCAGTACCCACAGGCCACAGATTACAGCTTGGGTACTGGGGCACAGAGCCCCAACCTCAGACTTTCAAAAGCCCAGGATCCCCGAGATCAACCCCCAGATAATGCTACATGGGGCAACCACCCATCCCTAACAAAACTGACCAAACCACAGAACACACAGGATAGAGCAGCAGATCACTAAATTCACAGCAAGAAACTGGGCAGCCCTCTTCAGGACTTCTGGTGAGAGGAGAGTCCTCTTGACTAATAAGGACCACAGTTACCATTCAGGTCTCTACGCCTGAGGTGAGCAGCGGCAACTCCTGAAAAACACCAGCCATCCAGTGACTATACCCAAAAAGCTGAGAAGGTTTCCTTCAGAAAAAACCATCTTCCTGCCAAAGGGATTCTCTCCACCACAGGATTCCAGGAAAAACCAGAAACCAACTTCGAAAACCTAAGATAACCCAATGGGTAGAGGCCAGCATAAAAGTTCAAACAACAAAAGCCAGAGCAATATGGCATCTCCAGAACCCAGTTATCCAGAGACAGGTAGCCCTAGACACCCCAGCATAATTGAATTTCAAGAAGAGGACCTAGCATCTATGATCACAAAGAAGAAAACAGAGGAAA
This sequence comes from Meriones unguiculatus, assembly GCF_030254825.1. NCBI lineage: Eukaryota > Metazoa > Chordata > Mammalia > Rodentia > Muridae > Meriones > Meriones unguiculatus. The sequence continues at coordinate 1,372,782 of NW_026843706.1, read as the reverse complement.
CAAATAAAATGCGTAAAGAAAAGGAAGATAAAACAAAGAGTTTATGGCCATCCATAAAGAAATAGAGGAAGTTGCAGCCAAACAGTTATTGGCCTATAGAGAGGAAATGCTTAAATCACTGAATGAAATAAAAGAAACAGAGGATTCTTCAAACAAACAGCTGAAGGAATTAATGGAAAAACAGAAAAATACAGTCAGACAAGTGAAGGAAATCAACAAAATGGCTCAAGACCTGAAGATAGAATTGGAAAACTTAAAGAAAACGCAAATGGAGGAAACTGGGGAAAGAAAGAACTTATGGAAGAAAACAGGAACCACAGAGGTTAGCATAACCAATAGACTACAAGAGATGGAAGAGAGAATCTCAGGTGTGGAAGATACAATGAAAGAAATAGATGTATCTGTCAAAGAAAATGTTAAATCTAAAAAATCCTGACACAGACCATCCAAGAAATTCAAGACAACATAAAAAGACAAAACTTAGGAATAATAGGTGTAGAGGAACAAGAAGATTCCCTGTTCCAAGGACCAGAAAATATTTTCAACAAAATCATTGAAGAAAATTTCCCCAACTTAAAGGAGAGACCAATAAGAATTCAAGAAGCCTACAGAACACCCAATATATTAGACCAGAAAAAGAAAATCCTCCCGCCACATAATAATCAAAACAGTAAGTATACATAACAAAGAAAAGATAGTAAAAGCTTTAAAGGAAAAAGGCCAAGTAAGATATAATGGCAAACCCATTAGAATCACACCTGACTTTTCAACAGAGACTATGAAATCCATAAGGGCCTGGACAGATATCATGCAGACCCTAAGAGAACACAGATGTCAGTCCGGGCTACTATCTACTATACCCAGCAAAACTCTCAGTCCTCATAGATGAAGAAAACAAGACATTCAATGACAAAAACAAATTTCAACAATACCTACACACAAATCCAGCATTACAGAAGACACTAGAAGGGAAAATACAACCCAAGAAAACTAGCTACTTTCAAGAAAACACAGGAAATAAATAACCCCACTACAGTAAAACAAAAAGCAACCAAACACACAACCTTATGACCAGAGGCAACATCAAAATCAAAGGATCTAACAGCTACTGGTCATTAATCTCTCTCAATATCAATGGACTTAATTCTCCAATAAAAAGACACAGATTAACAGAATGGATACGTAAACAAAACCCAGCAATCTGTTACATACAAGAAACACACCTAAGACACAAAGAGAGACATTACCTGAGGGTAAAGGGTTGGAAGGCGACTTTCCAAGCAAAAGAACCCAAGAAGCAAGCAAGAGTAGCCATTCTAATAGCTGATAAAATAGACTTTCAACCAAAATTAATCAAAAGAGATGGGGAAGAACACTTCATACTCATCAAGGGAAAACTCCAACAAGAAGACATCACAATCTGAATATCGATGCCCAAAATACAAGGGCATCGACATTTGTAAAAGAGACATTGATAAAATTTAAACCACACATAGTTCCCCACACATTAATAGTTGGAGACTTCAACACCCTACTCTCAATGAAGGACAGGTCAACCAAACAGAAATTAAACAAAGAAACAATGTGTCTAACAGAGGTCATGAATCAAATGGACCTGACAGACATTTACAGAACCTTACACCCAAACACAAAAGAATTTACCTTCTTCTCAGCACCTCATGAAACCCTCTCCAAAATAGACGATATAGTTGGTCACAAAGCAAGCCTCAACAGATACAAGAAGATTGAAATAATCCCCTGTATCCTGTCTGATCACCATGGAATAAATCTGGACCCCAACAACAACAGAAATAGCAAAAACTATACACACATGGAAACTGAACAACTTGCTACTAAATGACAGCTAGGTCAGGGAATAAATAAGAAAGAAATTAAAGTCTTCCTAGAACTCAATGAAAATGAAGACACAACATACCCAAACTTGTGGGACACAATGAAAGCTGTGCTAATAGGAAAGTTCATAGCACTAAGTGCCTTCAAGAAGAAATTCGAGGCAGTTCATTCAAGCAACTTAATGGCTCACCTAAAAACCCTAGAAAAAGAATAAGCAGACACACCAAGAAGGAGCAGATGGCTGGAAATAATCAAACTGAGGGCTGATATCAATCAATTAGAAACAAATTAAACAATTCAAAGAATCAATGAAACCAAAAGTTGGTTCTTTGAGAAAATCAAAAAGATCGACAAACCTTTAGCCAAACTAACTAAAAGGCAGAGAGACACCATCCAAATCAACAAAATCAGAAAAGAAAAGGGGGACATAACTACAGACACTGAGGAAATCCAAACAATCATTAGGACTTACTTCAAAAGTCTATATGCCACAAAATATGAAAACCTAAATGAAATGGACAATTTTCTTGATCGATTGACTTACCAAAGCTGAATCAGGACCAGGTAAATCAATTAAATAGTCCTATATCTTCCAAGGAAATAGAAGCAGTAATCAAAAGTCTCCCACCCAAAAAAAGCCCAGGACCAGATGGTTTCAGTGCAGAATTCTACCAGACCTTCAGAGAAGAGCGAACTCCAGTTCTCTTCAAACTATTCCACAAAATAGAAACAGAAAGAACATTACCAAACTCATTCTATGAAGCCACAGTCACCTTGGTACATAAACCAGAGAAAGACCCAACAAAGAAAGAGAATTTCAGGCCAATCTCCCTTATGAACATTGATGCAAAAATACTCAACAAAATACTTGCAAATCGAATACAAGAATACATCAAAGATATCATCCATTATGACCAAGTAGGCTTCATCCCAGGTATGCAGGGGTGGTTCAATATACGGAAATCCATCAATGTGATCCACCATATTAATAAACTGAAAGAAAAAAACCACATGATAATCTCCCTAGATGCTGAAAAAGCATTTGACAATATGCAACATCCATTCATGTTTAAAGTATTGGAGACATCAGGGATACAATACATATATCTAAATATAGTAAAGGCAATATACAGCAAGCCTATAGCCAACATCAAACTGAATGGAGAGAAACTTATAGCAATCCCACTGAAATCAGGGACAAAACAAGGCTGCCTACTCTCTCCATATCTCTTCAACATAGTTCTGGAAGTCCTGGCTAGAGCAATAAGACAGTTGAAGGAGATCATGGGGATAAAATTTGGAAAGGAAAAAGTCAATTATCACTATTTCCAGATGATATGATAGTATACGTGAGTGACCCCAAAAACTCTACCAGGGAACTCCTAGAGCTGATAAACACCTTCAGCAGTGTGGTCATATACAAAATTAACTCAAAAAAATCAGTAGCCCTCCTGTATACAAAGACAAAAGGACTGAGAAAGAAATTAGGGAACAATACCCTTCACAATAGCCACAAATGACATAAAGTACCTTGGAGTAACCCTAACCAAGCAAATCAAAGCCATGTATGAAAAAAATTTCAAATCTCTGAAGAAAGAATTAGAAGAAGATATCAGAAGATGGAAAGATCTCCCATGCTCATGGCTTGGCAGGATTAACATAGTAAAAATGGCCATCTTACCAAAAGCAACGTACAGATTCAATGCAATTCCCATCAAATTACCAACACAATTCTTTACAGACCTAGAAAGAAAAATTCTCAACTTCATATGGAATAACAAAAAACCCAGAATTGCTAAAACAATCCTCTACAATAAAAGATCTTCTGGGGGTATCTCCATCCCTGATCTTAAGCTGTACTACAGAGCAACAGTAATAAAAACTGCATGGTACTGGCATAGAAACAGAATGGTGGATCAATGGAACTGAACAGAGGACCCAGAGATAAACCCACACTTTATGGACACCTGATCTTTGACAAAGATGCCAAAACCATACAATGGAGAAAAGATAGCATCTTCAACAAATGGTGCTGGTTCAACTGGATGTCTATATGTAGAAAAATGAAAATAGATCCATACTTATCACCCTGCACAAAACTAAAGTCCAAGTGGATCAAAGACCTCAACATAAAACCAGACAGATTAAATTGGTTAGAAAAAAAGTGGGGAATACCCTTGAACTCATTGGCACAGGAGATAACTTCCTCAACAGAACACCAATAGCACTTGCTCTAGGAGCAACAATCAATAAATGGGACCTCAAACCCACTAAAATCTGTGCATTTAAAGAAACTAAGCAAGAGATAGGACCCTACCTAAAACAGTCAATCCCCATCCTGAAAGGCAAAGAGGATGGACGTCAGAAGAAGAAGAAAACAGGAAACAACCTAGGAACCTACCACAGAGGGCCTCTGAAAGCCTCTGCCCTACAGACTATCAAAGCAGATCCTGAGCCTGATGGGCAACTGTTGGGCAGAGTGAATTGAATTTTATGTAAGAACTGGGAAATAGTAAGAGCTGGAGAGGACAGGGTCTCCACAAAGAGAGCAACAGAACAAGAAAATTTGAACACAGGGAACTTCCCAGAAACTCATACTCCAACCAAGGACTATTCATGGAGATAACCTAGAACCTCTTCACAGATGTAGCTCATGGCAGTTCAGTGTCCAAGTGGGTTACATAGTAATGTGAAGAGAGACTGCCTCTGACATAATCTAACTGGCCTGCTCTTTGATTACCTCACCCTAGGGGGGAGCAGCCTTACCAGGCCATAGTAGAGGACAATGCAGCCACTTTTGATGTGAACTGATGGACTAATATCAGAAAGGAGACGAGAACCTCCCCATCAGTGGACTTGGGGAGTGGCATGCATGCAGAGGAAGGAGGGGTGGTGGGATTTTGAGGGGATGAGGGAGGGGCTTATGGGGGATGCAGAATGAATAAAGTGTAATTGTTGAAAAATTTAAAAAAAAGAAAAAAAAAGAAAAGATAATTTAAGAACCTTAAATGACTTTCAAAAGTGGAGGAAACATGGAGTTATTCAATTTACATGGAACACGTCTCGCTCCTGGGGGCAATGGTCTCCTGAACCTACTCAGACCTCGGACACCACCACTGCTAGTCCTAGAACTGATGCATGATGTTCCAACGAGGGGGTTAAGGCTTCTCATAATATTTCCTATAAGTCCACACCTGTTTGTTTATAACCCCCATTTTTATTCATTGTTAGCCAGATAGAGCCAAGTAATTGTGGTGATGATACTTGCTTTTTTGCCCAATGCTGGAATGCTAGTGAATTTAGGTATGCCCTGGTTACTCCCATGCCTCGCTGGGTGCCTGGGCCTGTTGATGCCCCTCACGCTATGACTCTCTTCAGACAGAAAAGGAATCTTGGAATTACAGCCGCCATTGTTACTGGCTTGCTTCCGTGTATGTGGACCTATCTCCATTGCCCACGTGGCACACTGGGGTTGGCTACTCAGAGGCTATTTAAGCTATGGGCTGGCTTTCCCCAGGGTCAGAAGATTGTTCAAGGTTCCTGAATAAACTGCATTGAGAAAAAAAAATAAATGGCACCTCATGAAGCTGAAAAGCTTCTGTAAATCAAAGGATACTGTCATTAAAACAAAACGACTGCCTACAGATTGGGAAAGAATCTTCACCAACCCTCTATCTGATAGAGGACTAATATCCAGTATATATAAAGAACAAAAGAAGCTGAAAAGCAGCAAACCGAGTAATCCAATTAAAAAATGGGGAACAGAGCTAAACAGAGAATTCTCTGTAGAGGAATATGAAATGGCAGAGAAACACTTAAAGAAATGCTCAACCTCATTAGCCATTAGGAAAATGCAAATCAAAATGACCCTGAAATTTCACCTTACACCCATCAGAATGGCCATGATGAAAAACTTAAGTGACAACATATGCTGAGAGGTTGTGGAGAAAGATAAACCCTCCTTCACAGCTGGTGGGAATGTAAACTTGTACAACCACTCTGGAAATCAATCTGGCACTTTCTCAGACAACTAGGAATAGCGCTTCCTCAAGATCCAGCCATACCACTCCTAGGTATATATACAAAAGAGGCTCAAGTACACAAAAAGGACCTTTGCTCAACCATGTTTGTAGCAGCTTTATATGTAATAGCCAGAAGCTGGAAACAGCCCAGATGCCCCTCAACTGAAGAATGGATTCAGAAATTGTGGTGCATCTACACAATGGAGTATTACTCAGCAATGAAAAATAAGGAAATCATGAAATTTATAGGTGAATGTTGGGACCTGGAAAGGATCATCCTGAGTGAGCTGTCCCAGAAGCAGAAAGACACACAAAGTATATACTCACTCATATAGACATACCATAGTATAAACCTACTAAAAACTGTACATCTAAACTAAGCAAGAGAGAGGACCCTGACTGAAATGCTCAATCCCCATCCTGAAAGGCAAAGAGGCTGGACATCAGAAGAAGAAGAAAACAGGAAACATCCTAGGAACCTGCCACAGAGGGCCTCTGAAAGCCTTTGCCCTGCAGACAATCAAAGCATATGCTAAGTCTTATGGCCAACTGTTGAGCAGAGTGCCTGGAATCTTATATAAGAAGTGGGAAATAGTAGGAGCTGGAGAGGATGGGAAACACACAAGGAGAGCAACAGAACCAGAAAATTTGAACACAGGGAAGTTCCCAGAGATTCATACTCCAACCAAGGACTATTCATGGAGATACCCTAGAACCCCTTCACAGATGTAGCACATGAGAGTTCAGTGTCCAAGTGGGTTCCATAGTAATGGGAAGAGAGATTGCCTCTGACATAATCTGATTGGCCTGCTCTTTGATCGCCTCACCCTGAGGGGGAGCAGCCTTACCAGGCCACAGAAGATGACAATGTAGCCACACCTGAGGTGATCTGATAGACTAAGATCAGAAGGAAGGAGAAGAGGACTCCCCCATCAGTGGACTTGGGGAGGGGCATGCATGAGGAAGGGGGAGGGTAGGTGGGATTTGGAGAGGAGAAGGGAGGGGTTTATGGGGGAATGAAAAATGAATAAAGTGTAATTAATTGTAAAAAATAAAAAAAAATTAAAATTAAAAAATATTTTGAACCAGGATTGAATCATATATATTGTAAAATGTAACTTTGAATTTTTATAAAAATCCATACCAATTTTAAATGAGACTTGTTGCTGTACTAGTCTAAACAGAGATAAAATGAACAGAGAATAAATTATGATTAAAATTGTTCATGCCATGTGGTCACCTTAATGTTTACAGTTTAATGTTATGATTTTTTTGAGAGTATAAAAAGAAACCAGAGAGTATTCTGGGTGAGATAGCAGGCAGAGAGAAACAGACAAGACTTTGAGAAAAGAGCCATAGGGAATGGTTTTCTTCTTCACAGATGGCTCTTAGTGTTACTGGTATTACTGGATATAAGACATTTGAGTAGGGCAAATATAGGTGTAGGAGCAAAGGTTTTCCTAAGAGGAGACAGTATAATGAAGCCTTTCCTGTGATTATGAAAGGGGAAATGGAAATGGACCATGTGGCTACTCAACCAAGTAACACAGCAGGTCATGGGCTTAGCCTGGCCCAGGCCTAGAACCTTGGTGCCTGGCACCAGGGCTTTATCAAGAGTAAGGCCGAGTTCTCATAGAGGGAATCTCATCTGAGAGAAAGGATAGGGGTGTTGGAGAGGTGCCTCTGGCAGCTGCTTTGATATTTGGTATCTGGCACAGGTTTTGAAGAGCCCAAGTTTCTATTGACACTGGTGACCTCATGCTAAAAGAGCTAAACTGTAACACTTATGGAAAACCTTTTCCACACCCCTTAGAGCACTCAGGCCTCACCCTAAGGTGCTCTAGCTGCCCCTGAATTAAATGGAACCCCGTTTTTCATTTGGAAGCCGAGTTACAGGATCCCAGCTGAAATCCAGGCCCTTGCCAAATGGAGAATGACAGGAAAGCCTAGACTTCTTTTCTCCTTGAGAAGTCCTCTATCTCTATAGATCATAACATAGACATGCACTGTAGTAAAAATATGATGACTGTCCTTATGTATGATGGTGGATGTTTCTTTTTCCCCACCAGATCATTCAGTTCTGTTCTTTGAGCTGAGGTACCCGGCTTGGGCCCACATTGTTTCTGTTAAAGTAACTACTGAAGCACCCACATATCTGATTTCTTGAGACAGTCCTGGACCTGTGGGTCCTCATCAAAAAACAGGGTAGCAAGACTGAAGGTCCAGGATTAGGTCCTAGTACTGAGTCACAGAAACATTCGATAGCCAGTGTTCTAGGGTTCCGTGGAGATGGGCCTCAAACACATGAGATGTTGTGAGTGTAAGGTCCTGACCCAGAGTTAACTTGTATGTTTGTTTTTCCATTAGACTAGCAGAAGCCACCACAGCTTAGACAGATGGGTCACCTGGTGGCTCCAGGGTCCAATTGTTTAGAAAGTGTCACAGGACTTTTCTGGGAATTAAAACCTTTTTTGTCTTGCTTCAGGGACAAACAGATGAAAAGGTTTTGTAGCATCTAGAAGTTCTAGGCCTGGAGCTGAAGGCAGGGCTGTTTTTAAAACCTCAAATGCCTTTTGTTTAGTCTCAGTACAGATGAGGGTCTCAATGCCCCACTTTGTGCCTGTGTAGTGAGGCCCTGTTAGTTCCACAAAGTCTGGTATCCAGAAGCAACAATACCTAACTGCACCTAGGAACATTTAAATCTGTCTCTTAGTCTCTGTAGTTGATATTTGAAGGATGATGGCAACATCCTACTCTGAGACATGCTAGAATTTCTCCCCTCAGCTGGTAACAGGATAGGAGTCTGATGTACAAAGTTGGGCTTTCTTAGCTGACATTCTGTAGCCCACTGTCTGTAACTCTGGCAATAGTCCCCTGGTGTCCCTTTAATAGCATTTATTTTTCCTGAGAAACTTTTGATAAAAGGAAGGGAGGTCAGCATTTAAATCTTTGGGACAACCTGGCCCATAGAAGTTGCCTGCTGTAACCTCTGTCTGGATATATGCCTCAAAAAATAATTTAAAAAATGACTGAGAAAAACAAAAAGAAGAAATAAAACAACAGCAACAAAAAAACAAAAACAAAAACAATGAAAAGAAAAAAATACCAGTTTTCTCTTTGTCAATTTTTTTTAAGTCACCTGCATCTTAATACCCCTCTTTTACTGTTTTGTCTGCAGGACTGGGAACTGAAACCAGGGCTGCCTTGCCCCTGCCCGCCAGTCTTGTAATACTCTTCTAGGACCAACAGAGTGCAGTGCTGCCTTGGCTGTTCTTTGGAAAGTAGGCTGCTGCCTTGTATTTCCTGCCCTTCAGTTCTTCAAGCTAGAGAGGTTGACTCTGAGGTGGGCTACTGGAGCCAATTTAAGGTCAGTAGTGGAAGCTGGCAGCTGTGGTCATTGTTCTGATGCTGCATCTCAATTGCATCTTTGACACCTCAGGGCCCTAGCCTCCTACTTCCACTTCCCCTGAGACAACTTTTCCTCTCCTCTAGGCAGAAACTGTTCTTCCTGGTTACTAGGGCAGGGGTGAGGCCTCCTCAGGCAGAGACAGCAGCAGGTAGATGTGTGTACTCCTTCAAGGCTTTATTGTTTAGAGGGAACAGAGATAGAGAAGTTATTTATTTCTGAAATATCAGCTTCCAGACAAGGCCCACAGTGAGTCTCTCTTGTTCTTTCGCTGTCAGTGCTGTGAGGGAAGGCTCCATGCTGATTTGAGACATTAACAGGGCAGGTAGGAAGAAAGTCTGATTATTCATTAATTCAGGTGATAAACCAAAAAGTGATTATTGGGACCACAATCCTCTTCTCCTTAAGTAAATGGCATTTTCTGTTACAGTCACCACTTTGTTCTCTCACCCCATGTTTTAGAAATAAAGCAACCAGGAGCCAGGACTGTACCTCAGTTGGTTAGGGTACTTTCCCAGTGTACATGAAGACTTCAATTTGATCCCCAGTAGCAAATAAAGAGGAAGTGGTGGTGCATCCTTGGAATCTCAGTTCTCCAGAGGTAGAGGCAGGTAAAGCAGAAGTTCATGGACCTCTCAAGCTACATAGTGAGTTTGAGTCCAGTGTGGGAATATGAGATACATGAGACTCTATGCCAAAAAAGGGGAGGGGCAGTAAGCTTGTTCAGTGGGTAAGGACAAACAAACCTGGTCCGCTGCGTTCCATCACCAATTCTTAAATTTGGAGGATAGAAGTGACCTCCATACACACTGTGAGCACACATACACAAAATTAATCTGTATTTTGCAACAGAAGGAAATTGAGTAAGTCGTCTCCCTTCAGGATGGTTAGAGAGGCACAAAGAAAGAATAATTCATGTAGAAATTTTAAATGAGGTGTTATATATTATTAGGGATACCTAAACCAAACAAAGACCCAACAAAAGAGATAGAGAGAGAGAAAGTGAGAGAGAGAGAGAGAGAGAGAGAGAGAGAGAGAGAGAGAGAGAAGAAAGGGAAAGAACTTCAGACCTATCTCAGGAACATTGACACAAAAATATTCAATATTATACTTGCAAACCGAATTCAAGAACACATAAAGTTATCATCCACCATGACCAAGTAGGCTTCATCCCAGGCGTGCAGGGTTTGTTCAACACATAGAAATCCTTCAAGGTCATTCACCATATAAAAAAAATTAAGGAGAAATGTCACATGATCATATACTTAGATGTTGAAAAAGCATGTGATAAAATCCAACACCCATTCATGTTTAAAGTCTTGAAGAGATCAGGGATACAAGGCACATACCTAAACATAGTAAAGACAATGTACAACAAGCCTATAGCCAACATCAAAATGAGTGAAGAGAAACTTAAATCAAGCCCACTGAAGTCAGGGACAAGGCAAGGCTGCCCACTCTCTCCATATCTCTTCCACAAGGTACTTGATGTCCTAGCTAGAACAATAAAACAACTAAAGGAGATCAAGGGGATACGAATTGGAAAGGAAGAAGTCAAAGTATCACTGTTTGCAGATGATATGATAGTATACATGAGTGACCCCCAAAATTCACCCAGAAAACTCCTTCAGCTGATAAACACCTTCAGCAAAGTGGCTGGATATTAAATTAACAAAAAAAAAAAAAAAAAAAAATCAGTAGCCACTCCTGTATATCAAAGACAAAAGGGCTGAGAAAGAAATTAGGGAAACAACACCCTTCCCAATAGTCACTAATAACATAAAGTACCTTGGTGTGACTCTAATCAAACAAGTGAAACACCTGTTTGAAAAAAACTTCAAGTTTCTGAAGAAAGAAATTGAAGATAATAGGAGATGGAAAGATCTCCTGTACTCATGGATTACAGATTCCATGTCCTGTACTCATGAATCTACAGATTCAATACAAATGTAAAACTTCCAAATTTCAATCAGACTGGAAAGAAATCCATTTGTATTCTTGTGTTGTCAGTTTATTTTCTAATTATTGACCTTCCAGATTTGATATCAGTTGGATAGACACACACAGATAGATAATATGCTTATTAAATTAATAATATTGAATCCTTTTTAAAAAGTGATTTATTTGTGTTTTGTGTACATTAATGTTTTACCTGCATGTTTATGTGTGTGAAGGTGTAGATCCCCTGGAACAGGACTTGCAGACAGTTATGAGCTGCACGGAGGGTGCTGGGAATTGAACTTGGGTCCTCTGAAAGAGCAGCCTGTGCTCTTAACTGCTTAGCCATGTCTCCAGCCCCTATATTGAATACTTTTAATAGAGGCAGTGACAGGAACAGTTCTGGCATAGTTAGCATGAACTAAAACAAATTTGACTCTTAAGAATTCCCCTAGCCACTTGCAATAGTCTGCAAGTATTTAAGTTATGCTAAAATTACAGCTTTGTTTTTATTACTTTAGGCTTTCTTCCTTTGGATTGTCTGTGCTTCCTCTACAGAATAGAGATTCCACGAGTTTCTTTACTGAGATTGCTTGATTTACACCTCAGCATGCTTTGGTGATTATTAATCAGTAGTTATCTGAGTGTCTCCTAACTGTAAGGTAATACTTTCCATTGCTAACATTTTAGTCACGGTTGAAAGTTGCTTTCAGACTTCTCTGTGGAGGATAGGACTGGGTATTACAAAGCTGTTTCCTGGTAGTATATGATGCATGTTTAGTACCACAGAGAAGTTCCTTCTCGACCAGGATACATTTTATGGTTTTACCCAGCTCCTAGTGCTAAGAAGAATCATGTTAGTCCAAATGTGTGCATTGATATGTGTTACTTCTAAGGGGGGGTCACATGTCGTACACATGTTCACATATGTGCAGTTTGAGCATGGACACGGGTCTTGGCAAATGTGTGTGTTTATATGTATTCAGTTCTAAGCATGGTCACTTGTCAGCATGTATATACATTTTGATAACTGTGTAGTTTCTGAGCCTGGCCATATTACATGTGTGGTCACATGTTGGTTCACATGTTGGTACATATTCACGTGTTCACATGTGTCTATTTTGTGAATATGGTCATATCAGCATATAAATCATGGTCACATGTATACTTTCCCAGCAGAGTCACATGTTTGTGGTATATGCATGCTCACTTGTGTCCAGTTCCATATGTGGTCATATGTCAGCATATATACGTGTTTACATATATGTATGTATATATATATACATATATGTATGTAGTTTCCAAGCTCAGTTATATATTGGTATTGAATGCCAATGTTCACTTGTGTGCTGTTCTGTTTTTGTTTGTTTGTTTGTTTGTTTGTTTTTTGTGACAATTTCTTCATGTATCCCTGGCTATCAGAGAACTATCCCAGTAGACATCTACCTGCTTCTGCCTCGGGAATAAAGTTGTGTGCCACCATGCCTGGCCCATTGTATGTACTTCTGGTTGGTAGGAACATGCTGGGGTATATGTGAACATTCACATGCAGGCAGTCCCAAGTGTGGTTACATGTGCTATTTACACATGGACAGTTCCTGAGCATGGTAACATGCCAGTGCATGTGATAGTGTTCACATATGTGCAGTTCCCAAGCATGGCCATACGGTAGTACACGTGTGTGATTACACACATGCACTTCCTGAACAGAGTCATTTACTGTCACGTGTGTGTGTTGACATGCTTGAAAATCCTGAGCCTGGACGTAATGTTGGCACATATGCATGTGATAACGTGTCATTCTTAGCATCAATGGTCATATGTTAATGTATTTGTTTGCGTTCACATGTGTACTATTCCCAGTTCTCAGGTTTACTGGCTAGTTTGTTTGTCAAGTTGACATAGCTATAGTCATTTGAGAGGAGGGAAGGAATCTCCATGAAGAAAATGCTTCCATAAGCTTGGGCTGTAGTCAAATCTGTAGTGTATTTTCTTAATTAGTGATTGATGTGTGAGGGCCCAGCCCATTGTGGGTGGTCCCAGCCCTGGGCTGGTAGTCCTGGGTTCTGTAAGATAGCAGGCTGAGCGAGCCATGAGGAGCAAGCCAGCAAGCAGAGCTTCTCCATGGCCTCTGCATCTTCTCCTGCCTCCAGGTTCTCAGCCAGTTTGAGTTTCTGCCCTGGCTTTCCTCAGAGGATTGTGACCGAGGATATGTAAGTAAGCCAGATCAGCCCTTTCCTCCCCAAATTGCTTTTGATCATGGTGTCTCATCCTATCAGCAGAAAAACTAAGACACTGGATGCAGTATATATGGGCACATATGTGCATGTTCACCTGCATGCAGTCACATACATGGTCATATGCCAGTGTCTTCACGTGTGTGCAGTTTCTGACCAGTAGTTATAACTCGGGGCATAAGGCACTTTCACATAGGAGTAGTTCCTCAGCATTGTCCTATGTCAGGACATAGGCGTGTTTTCACACGTGTACAAATCTTGAGCATGAACATATGCAGACAGGTATGTGTTCCTATGTATACAGGTTCCATGCGTGGTCATATGTTAGTGCTAGTACATATGAGAGTGTTCTCATATATGGAGTTCCTGTTTGTAGTTTGATGTCAGGAATATGCATGTTACAAGGCATGAAGGTAAAACACACTGTTTTTGTATTATTAACCCAATCTAAATTATTTTTAATTAAATTTTAATTTTTTACATTAAGTACATTTTATTCACTTTGTATCCCAGCCATAGCCCCCTCATTCCCTCCGAATCCCACCCTCCTTTCTTCACCTCCTCCCTGCTCCTTTCCAAGTACACTGATAGGGGAGGTCATTCTCTCCTTCCATCTGATCCTAGTCTATCAGGTCTCACCAGGACTGGCTGCAATGTTCTCCTCTGTGGCCTAGCAAGGCTGCTCCACCATCAGGCTAAATTATTTGATAAAGACTAGGCATAACAGATACTTTGAAATGTTTTTTTTATTGTTGTTGTTAGAAAAAGCATCTGTCTGTCCATCTGTCTGTCCATCCATCCATCCATCCATCCATCCATCTATCTATCTATACCTATTATCTGTTTTGAAGCAGGATCTCACTACATAGTTCTACATGTCCTGAAACTCACTATATAGGCCAAGCTGGCATCTAACTCACTGAGATCCACTTGCCTCTTCCTCCACACATAGCTTAAGAATTTACATTTTTGTTTTCTTGATACATGGTTTCTCTGTGTAGCCTTGGCTATCTTGGAGTTACTTTGTAGCCCAGGCTGGCCTTGAACTCAGAGAGTTCCTCCTGACTCTGGGATTACAATCATGAACTAATATGCCTGGCAAGAATATACTTTTATTAATGCTTATAAGACATCAAAAATATGGTAAGATATCCAGAGCAGGATAAAGTTTAACATTTATGAGTATTTTAAAAATACAAGCAGATAATTTAAAAAATATATCATTATGATGTAACACATTAAGATTTTCTTTAAATTCTAAAATGTCTTCATGAGCCTTAAAGCAGGGTTTATAAAATGACAATAAAAATGTATCATTGTCTCTTACATAGGCTTGTCTAAGATACAGATATTGGAAAAACTATTTATTTGTTTTAACAATGGCAGTAGTTGTAAAAATATCCTTGAAACCTTTAAAATGTTGGTATTTGTATGCATATTCACATACAAAACATCTGAAGCCACAGAGTTAAGTTATCCTGCTAATTTTTGGAATAAGGAGTTTGTTGTTTCAAAGGAGGACAGTTACTTACTAGGGAAGAAAACATAATCCTGGAGTATGAGAAATTATCTCTTAAAGTTAATTTATGCCCTCAATAAGGGACAATATTGTAGAACCAGAACTGAGATAAGAATCAATGAGATAACATCTTTACCAGAATTTTATAATTATATATATATGTGTATATATATATATATATATATATATATATATATGTTAACTGCCCCCTAAAAAAGGTTTAACACCACTGACCATCTCTAATTGTTCTATTTACATGGTCACATTGATTAAATATATTCCTTTGTATTTTATCATTATTTTGTTCTTTAAAATTTTAATTTTACTATTAATCAAGCAGGAAGCTGGTCCTAGTTAATAACTTTAGTTTACATGAGCACTTACTTATTCGTTTTTAATTTTTGTTCATTCTTTTCTTGTACAATCTATCCCAACCACAGCTTCCCTCCCTCCATTCTTTCCAGTTCCCTGCCTCCCCTCTCTTCGAAATCCATCTATCAATGCACCCCTATCACTCCCCAACCCTCTATGCCTGCTTGTCCTTCAAAAAGAGCAGGCTTTCCAGGGACAATAACAAAATACAAGACCAGGTACAAAACTTCTCCAGGCAGAAACCCTCCCATCAAGGCTGGGTGAGGCGACAACAGGAAAAGGGTTACAAGAGCAGGCAGAGGAATCAGAGACAGCCCCTTCACCACACTCCCACTGTCAGGAATCTCACGCACACACATGCAAAAAAAAAAAAAAAACGCACCATGCTAACAACCATAACATGTATGCAGAGGACCCAGCGCATACCCATGCAGTCTCTGTGATTGTCACTTCAGTCCCTGTGAGCCCTGCTTAGGTGATTCTGTGGGCTTGTGCCCTAGACCCATCTGGTTTCTACAGTTCCTCTTCCTCCTCTTTTGTGGGAGTTCCCTGAACTCTGAGGGGAGGGAACCAAAGGAGTCCTCCAACCTGGGCTCTCTGCCTAACATTTGCCTGTGGGTCTCTGCATTTGCTCCCATAAGCTGCTGGAGGCAACCTCTCTGGTGAAGACTGGAAATGGTACCAATCTATGAGTATAAAAGAACGTTAGGAATCATTTAATTGATTTTTTTTTGCCAGTTTTGTTTGGGAGCACTTGCTTATAAACAAATCTGGTACTGAGTACATTATTTTTAAAAAAATCACATGTAGACTCTGTATATATTCATAACCATACATAAGATATTTTTATATACCAATTATTGTTGGGATTACATTTCTTCTTTTTCTTGCCCATTTCTGATCCAGTCTTTCCTTCATTTCTTTTATCATAATGTCCAAAACTCTCTGTAGTTTTCTGCTACTATTGATGGCACTTGGTCAGAAAGTTCCTCAGTTTCCTTGGAAACTTTTCCCCAGCTTGCTTCTTTGATGGCAGATGATTATAATACATCTCTCTAGAAACCAAATGTTTTCATTTTCATGTTCTTTAGCCCTGGGAGATGGAATGAAAATCCATGTTCCCCACTATCTTATCCAAAATATTCTACAAACACACACACACACACACACACACACACACACACACACACACAGGATCATGTAAATTGGATATTTCTTTTTTTCTATGTTTTTGACCATGATATTCTGAAGTAGTCTTTTTTCAGTGCTTTCATTTAATGCTTCTACCTCAATTGATGCCTCCATTCTACACAAAAGATAAACCCTAGTTTCATCTTTGTTTTTTTGAGAAAATATCCTGACAAAAGCTAACTGAGGCAGAGAAAGGGTTTACCCCTCTTACAAGTCTAGGTTACAGTCCATCATGAAAGGAAAGTCACAGAGCTATCACATCCAACCTGATTGATTGCTTATGCTCAACTTGACTTTTCAATGCTATATAGTTGAAGACCAAGTTATCATTCTGAAGATATGAGACACAGAGAGATTAATTTTTCTGTGTCAGAGCCAAAAAACTCCGAGTAATAAAGTTTTTCTCTTGCTTTAAAGCACAGAGCTGCAGTCTTTGCTCTGTGTTCCTTGTCCTCTTTAAAATATTCTCTTCTACTCACTTAATTCCATTGATTTCTTTTTACATAAAGTACCAGGAATGTGTTTTGATTCCTCCATATCCAAATTCATCATGTCATCTTTGTCTAAGTCAATATTATCTCCCGCTGGTATCTTTCATCATATTGTGTTCATATATATTTTAATGCACATGGGTGGATATTTTTAAACCATATAGAGGACATTTCTGAAATAGCCAAGAATTATTGTAAGGAGATCCATAGGTTATAATGGTAACCCAGAACACATTTTAAAAAATACATCCATCCATTTTTCTTGGCTGTTGTGATAGTGCTACAGTGAACATGGGCCATTAGATATTTTTCTCTGCAACATTGATTGCATTTATTTTTGATACATGCCTAGAAGTAGTACTGGTGGATCATAGGTTAGTTCTGTTACTCATTTTGTAAAGAATCTTTGTATAGTAGTTTATATAGTACAGTCCTTTATATGACAGCTACACCAACTTATACTCCCACCTACAAACATAGCAGAGTGCATTGGTATTCCATAAAGATAAGCATACTGTCTGTGATACTGCCAGAGTAAGGCCTTTTTTATAAAATCATAAGGAAAAATGACTGTTTTCTAAAAGTCATCATTGATGTGAAAATTGCATTTAGCATGACAGGGTCGGGTACTGTGGACTAAAATTTGCATTTAACTTAATTTTTCAAATCTTATTTTACATTTATTTATGGTGCAGTGCATACCACAATCCATGTGTGGAGGTCAGAGAACAATGCTTCTGTCATGTGTGTCATGGGAATTAAACTTGTGTCATCAGACTTATCTGCAGCACTTTTACCTGCTGAGCCATCTCACGGGTTCTCAATTATTTTATTAGCCCCGTAACGATGTATGAACCATCATTTTCTTTTCCTGTTCTTTGTTAATTCATCTGTGCTGATAACAAAGTAAGAAATTACCAAGCCAAAACTAGTATCTCATATTAGTTGATAGAGGAGAAACAAATTATTGCCTCTCCAAAAGACTGGTATAATTTACTTTTGTTAGAAACCAAGGAATTCCATTAGTAAGGATCAGCGAAGATCAGAGGTGAAAGTGGTACATTACTAAAAGATGAATCTAGACTGTGTAAAATAACTTTCCAGGAAATAATAGAAAACATGAAGGTTCTGAAGGGTTAAATAGCACAGGGAATTTTTTATCCAAAACAGGAAAAAAAAGTGAGACAAAGATTATGGCAATGCATGTCCCAGTTCTCTTTTATTTTGTCTACAATATATTTAACTGCCTGTATTCAGAATATTGATGGTTGCCAGGCTTGTCCCCTGGCGTTAAGGAAGGTGAAGGCTGCTTGGAGTGCGAGCCTCCCATCTTATCCTAGCACTTAGTGCTTTCAGTTCTCGCTGAAAACATAAATAGAACTTTTTCAAATTTTACTTTTCCCTTTTTTTGAAAACAGATTATTTTATTGCACAATATATCCTGATTATAGCTTCCCCTTTCTCTACTCCTCCTGGATCCTCCCCACCTCTAGCCCATGCAGATCCATTTCCTTTCTGTCTCTGATTAGAAAAGAACAGGCTTCTAAGAGACAATATTGAAATACAGCACAAGAAAAGATAGTAAGATAAAACAAAAACTATTCCTTTGGAATTTGACAAGGAGAAGAGCCAAAGAGATACCATAAGAACCAGACTACTACTAAACTGGAAGGCATAGTATATATGCAGAGGATCTAGTATAGATCCATACAGGCCCTGTACATGCTGCTTCAATATGAGTTCCTATGAGATTTTCTCATGTTGATTTCGAGGGCCTTGTTCCCTCGGTACCCTCTGTCCTCTCTGGCTCTTACACTGGTTCTGCCCTCTCTTCTGCATAGTTTCCTGAGCTTTGGGGAGAGGGTGATATTCCATCTGAGTGTTCCAAGGTCTCTCACTCTTTGGATAATATCTGGCTTTGGGTCTCTGAACTTGTTCACATGTGCTGAAGAAGGAAGCTTCTCTGAGGATGGCTGAATGAGCCAAAGGTCTAGGAGTATAGCACAATATCATTACCACATTCTCCTCCCTCCCCCTTTTTAGACAAGTAGTATTTGGTTTCACCCTAGTCCTTGGGCTATCCAAGGACCCTGCTAGTATTGGATAAAAGTTTCATCTCATGGAGTGGGCTTTATGTCAATTCAGATATTGGTTGTTTATTCCCACAAACTTTGTGCCACCCCTGCCCTGGCATATTTTGCAGGCAGGACAACATTGTAGATCCAAGGTTTTTTTGGTTAGGTTGGTGGGTATACTTTTCTTTTGATAGCCTGCAGAGAGTACGTCCCATACCAAAGACACTAGGACATAGGAAGGAAGGTTTTATTTAGGTAGACACCAGCTCAACCTCTCCATATTCAGTGAGTTGTGTGTGTGTTGTCTTCAGCAGTTCTGCCTTGCCATCAGTTTGTGGAGAACAGCCTATATATTGTCTTGGCAATATACAGCATGGATTGTTTGGGGAAGTCTCATGGGATTCCTTTGGCCAACAACTCAATTGTTCCTAATCCATTCCTGGTACTGGAGACTTTATTTGGTGACATGAGATGGCTTTATTTGGCTTTATCTGCACTATTATTCGGCAGTTTCTTAAGATTGCCTTCATATTTGTATGTATTAGGAAGTTTCTATTGTATGAAGTTTCCATACTACTTCTTAAATGCCCCTTAATTTTCGCTGTCTCTTCCTGTATTCCTTTTCTCAGTTTCCTCTTTCCCTGTGATCTTCCAGTTCCAGCCCCTCCCCATTCATCCTTAACTATTTGTTGTACTTCCTTTCCTAAGGACAGATAGTTGTCCCCCTATCCCTAGTCCCTTACTCTATAGCTAACTTTTATGGTTTTGTGGGCTATAGCTTGGTTATCATTGACTTAATAGCTAAAATCCACGTGTAAGTGGATATTTCACTCAGGATGTTTTTTCCCTAGTCCTATCCATTTGCCTGCAAGTTTCATGATGTCTTTTTCAACAGCTGAGTAGTATTCCATTGTGTAAATATAGCACACTTTCTTGATCTATTCTTCTGTTGAGGGGCATCTTCCAGTTTCTGGGTATTATGACTAGAGCAGCAATGATCATGTTTGAGCAAGTGCCCTTGTGGTAAGATGGAGCGTCCTTTGGGTATATGTCCAAGAGCAGTATATCTGGATGTGGAGGTAGACGGATTCCCATCTTCCTGAGGAACCGCCCACACTGATTTCCATAGGGGCTGTACAAGTTTGCAATGGAGGAGTGTTCCCCTTACTTGCCAGTATGAGCTGTTACTTTTGTTGAGCTTAGCAGTTCTGACAGGTAGGATTAAATTCCTTATAATTCCCATTATGAAAAGGAAACTTATCAGATCTTTAATGAACATATGTCTATTAATTTATATATAAACCAGACTTAATAAAAAAATTTTATATTTAACATTTTTGAAAAGAAACCATAATCATTGTTCCCTTGGCACAACTGAAAAATATTTAAAAATACATATTTAAAATCTGTTTTAGAAGAATGTTTTTCTTAAAACATATGTATAGAATGTTAATAAGCTTAATGAAATTTTATGGCTCTCTAATGAGTGTTGTTTTATATAAACAATTAGCATTTTTAAAGTTTTACAAAACATTATTTTAGAAAACATGAATTATTAACATATTTTAATATATTTTAGGATGCTTAGAGTACCCAAATTTGTAAGTTAATACTTATTTATCAAGCCTTTTAGTATGTGATCACAATATTTTAATTTGTAAACCTATACTTGGATTTTAATTGTGTACACCAAAAATATTTTTAGCACCGAACAAAAATTAATTAAAAGAGAACTGAAGTGGCCATGGTTAGTTAAAATAATTTTTGACACAATAAGCATGAGAACAACCAAAAACATACAAAAGCAATTATTAGACACACAAGACACATAAAAGGTAGAAAGTTTGTCCCCGTTTCTCTATGATGTGAGAAAGGCTTAGCACCACAAACGATTAAGAGGTTAAGTTTGGTAATATTTTCTCTGTCCCTTTTCTTCTCTTTCTTTAATTAGCTGAGGTTGAAGTGTTTTTTTTTTTTTTTTTTTTTTTTTTTTTCACCCTTTTATTGTGTACCAGGCTGCTTTCTCAGAGGTAAGAAACTGGTTTAGGATGTGGAGGTGTTATGGAACTTGGAGGCCACAATGTATGCCAAGTCAGGTCTGGTCACCCTTCCTCAAGCCAATTAAAAGAGCCAAAATGGGAGTTTTATTGGATGCAGTCGTATTGGGAAAGGGACAGAAACAAAATCTCTAAAGTTCATTTTAAGGGTCCCTGAATAAGATCAAGGTTTAAATAGGCCAAGCATATCCACATCCAAGCAGTTCTGGTCAGTATGTGTTCACACCCACTTATCTGGGCTTTGTTCTCATCCTTTCAGGTGATCTGACAACTTGTTAGAACTGTTTGAAATTTTTTTTTCCCTAAGACAAGTTCCCTCTCTGGCTGATGTCCTTTCCTTCTCCCAGCATGAGATTTCTGGGAAATTTTTCATGTTTTTAGGGTCTGTGTCTAATATTCAGGTTGTGTCTCTTTATAATATCTTTATTTCTGCCAGAGCAAATACATAATGAATCAGGTTTTGTGCCAATACTCCCCAGAAAAGCAGTGTGTTACTACACACGACCCAGGAACAGAGTATGGATGTGTCTAGGAAATGTCTGTTTCTGATGTTAGTGACACTCAAATATTTAGTGGGTTTCATGTTAGAAATAAAGAGAAGCCAAGGAACACAGAACCCATGTTTAACAGGATTTGTCAGACAAATGACAGACAGGGAAATGCCCCAACAGTTAAGATGGGTCTTGGCATAAATCCCCAGGAATATTGGGGTGAGGACAGGGACCTAGCTTCATTTGGTTATGTTTTACAGCCTGAAGGGTTCCTCTAAGCTGTATGGACCTCCCCTCAGGGAGACTTTGAGCTTTAAGGCTGAAAGGAATTTTAGGACTGATTTGTGTTATAAAGACTTTACAGTAAGCATGGGAGTTAAAAAAGGGGGCAGAGTTGCTCAAGGAGACTTGTAAGAATAAAGAAACAGCCAAATAGGGCGATAGTTTAGAATTTATCTTTAGTTTTGATATAAACTCTAAGAAAGGTTTGATTTTTTTATTTGAGCATCTCATTTAACTCAAGTAGTTTTTTTGAAAAGCTCTTTTTTATAAATTGCCAGGTTCTATCATTATGTTTTACACATCATTTTACATTTTCATTAAAGCAGGCTGCCTATTTGTGTTTTCTGAAAACTTTATTACGTAGGACTTTGTTGAATGCACGAGATAAAACTAGTTTAGAGGCAGTAAATGTTTAGGTTATCTTTCTAGTTCAACGCCTCCATTTTGCAAATACTTGCAGATTAGCAATTATCATACATTACCCATAGAGAGAGCAGGAGGAGAGGGAGTGAATGTGTGCACACAATCACATTTGTGTACTGTGTGTGTTTGCGTGCATAGCAAATATCTCTTACAATTAAGAAGCCTGGAACTTTTGCTGGACCTCACAGCTAATGTTAGTAATATACTTCGAGGTCACTTAAGTAAGCTTGTTTGTTTAGCCTGCCTTCAAGAGAACACTGTAACCTCCAGTCTTGCTCTCCTTGGGTTTTCCACATAATCAATTTTTACAGCTTAAACTAATCTTAAAATACGCATTTTTGCCATGCCTCTAATCCGGAGTAACGCATGTGCATCATTTGCTGTGAACAGCAAAAGTAGAGGTTAAAACACTTTATAAATTGATTATCTGCAATGCACAGATTTGGATATTGATTGATAAATAACGGTGCTTGTAATACTGTTTGTTAATTGATTTGGTTGGATTCTGTGACTTAATCCTGTGTGAAACACTTCTAAAGATTTCTGTAAAGTACCCCTCATTCCTTCCTCACGAGTTGCTTCTGTGCTAGAGCTTTCAGCAGCCCAAAAGCTGTGTCAGCTGGATAGTAGCTGAGACACACAGTGAAGATTTTCTCTGCTTTGCTGTGATGTGTTGTTTCTGCCAAAGTATTTTAAAAAACGTCCCAATTTATGACGTGTTTTTGTTGTTGTTGTTCTGTAGGTTTAAAAACTTCATCAAAAGTGTTGGATTCAGAGTTCCCTGAATACTGTTTTCCTAGGCCAAGGGTACTTACATTATGCTTAAGAGAGAACACTCTTGTTTGCTTTGAGGTGAGTGTTGTGTTTTGTGTGGACACTTTATAGATCTAAAAAACCCATGGGGCAATCATCCTCAAACACAAAACATACAATAACAATGAAAGAAAAAGAAGTCATGAACTTGAGAGAGAATGGGCAAGAGAAAGGTTAGGGAGAGGGAAGGGAAGGGAGAAATGGTGTAATTATATTTTAATTAAAAATTTAAAAAGGTATATAAATGGATGAGGGGAGTATAGCATTTTTTTGTACTAGGTATCAAATTCAAGTCTTTGTACATGCTCCACTGGTTATGTGTGTGTTTGTGCTGTAAGTAGCTTGTCAGTGCTGCAGAATGGAGTTTAGAGTTTACTTTGGGGTGACTGGTATGCCTTAGTAATGGTAAGTTTACTCGTTTTCATAATTTCCTTTGTCTTCCATCTTCCTTTGCTTTCTGGAGCACTAAACACAGAGAAAAGTTTGAGCTCATATAGGCCAGGGGATTTTAACTTGTTGCTTACACAAACAGAACTTTCTCAGGGGCAGGAGTCCTGATACACCACATAAAAAGCAGTCTCTGAGACTTTGGAATGGATAAGCAAAAGTCCCATGAATAGGAGAGAATGCAGGGGCTGTCTGCTCACTGATGTGTGCTAGGAGGCAAGTTGTTAGGATCCTGGAGTGAATGACAGCAACAGGGACCTCACTTTGGATCACTGCTCAGGCCCAAAGCCCTCCAATCCAATGACTTTCTAGCTAGTGTATTTCGAGGGTGTCTAGGACTTCCTGAGGCCTTTGCTATGGCTTCACAGGCAGTACTGCCAGGCTCTTATGGTCAGGTGTGCATAGTGCACATTATCCTGCATCCTGTGATGCTTATCTTCTCATTTATCCTGCCTGGGTCCCACAGCCTTTCTAGGGCGGTGGATCTAAGAGCCAAGGAAAAGATCAATTTTCCTTAGATGTGGTTGAAGCCAGTTTTTGTTGTTGCTGGTTTTTTGACCAGCAGATGGTGATATTGCTCGTTTCTGGTGCCTGCTACCTGCTTTCTCCCAGCCCCGCCCTTTGTACTTTAAAAAACAAAATGCAAGGGAGCTTCTTTTCCTCCTCCTCCTTTGATTTTCCTCCTTTCTTTCTTTCTTTCTTTCTCTTTCTCTCTCTCTCTCTCTCTCTCTCTCTCCTTCCTTCCTTCCTTTCTTTTCTTACCTTTTTTTTTCCTTTTTCTCCCTTAAATGCTATTCCATGGGGTGTTCAGAATTCTTTTACTATGCAGTATCTGTTGTCTGGGCAACTCCAACCAAGTACATTTTTTTCTTTATTGAATGTGCTGTTATTATAGCTGTCTTGCTATGTAAGGATCTAGTTTTGTATTGAGACCACATACTGTTTGATTCATAGACGACAGGTAACATCACTGTGAAAAATTGGAATCCAGATGTGTCCAGTCACCATAGCCATAGTATATTATACATTTCTTTACAAGATTTTTATGCTTAATGGCACATTTTATTTTTTCTTCAACTGTATTTTCATACTTAGAAGTCAATCTTGAATGTATTTATTGTGTTATTTCTTTGTTCATTCATTGTGAACTATGTGCTGTCAACACAAAAATATAACTGTCCCCTCAAACAGAAGAGAAAGTTTAGTGGGGAGATGAGTAGCCCAGGCCCTGGAACACAGATTTAAGTTATATGTATATGATGTAGGTGGTCAGATATGACTGAGAAGTCTTGGAAAGAAGTCATCTGCAAAAGCTTATTGATTGTTTAAAACCCTGCAGAGCATGTTGGTGTGTGTAATTCCTGCCTTCATCCCAGCAGTGGTAGGCAGGTTTCTGTGTGTTGGAGGACATCCCACTGTACATGGTGAATTCTAGGACAGCCAAGGCTGCATAGAGATATCTTTTCTCAAATAAATAAATAAATAAATCCAGCCATCTTTAATGATGTGAAGAGGAAGTTCCAGGACCTAATTACAATTTGCTTGACATTTATCCTACTAAACAGCCTTTTCTTTTCCCTCTCTTTGTCAGACCTAACATCCTGAAAAACAGATAAGACATTTAGGAATGTATTAATTTAACAAAACCCAAGTTTCCCAGTGACCAAAGCACCAGAAATGTCAGGTGGCATCCAAGGTCCACAACAGGGTTCTCCTGATTTTACTCTTACCTGCTTGCCTGATGTACTCACTGATATATTTGGAAAAGTGTCTTGATTTCTGGACTTCTTGTTCTGTCACTATAAAATGTGTATGATACTGCTATGTCATTGGGACTTGTTATTTTGCGGAGATCTAAATCTGTGGTCCTGGGCCAATAATAACTCATGTTTGGCTCCAGAATAAATGACAGCTTTGATCACTTAAAAGGGAAACATGTTTCTTTCTTTGACAGTGGTTCTAATGAGGGAATGGGAAGCTCTGCTTTAGGCTTCAAATACTGTTCTTAGCCTTTGAGATTTACCTAATACTTATAAGGTTGATGAATCACATCTGTTGACTAGAGCTCTATTTAAGAGTTATGATAGCCCAAGATAATTTGGGTTTGGTCCTGTAACATTCCAACTGTCCACAGTCTTGTAGAATGTTTAAAGTAGATGTGGCTTTTTTCCTGAGAATGTCAGTTCACACCATTTATCATTTCTTTAAAGTAGAAAGGTTGAAAATACTTTAAAAACAAAAGTGCATGTTAAATACAATGAAGTTCATATTGCATAGTGTTTTGTAGTTATTTTTTTAATTTTTTATTAATTACACTTTATTAATTTATATCCCCCCCATAAGGCCCTCCTTCTACCCCTCCCGATCATAACCTCCCTCTCCTTTCTGCATGCATGCCCCTCCCCAAGTCCACTGATAGGGGAGGTTCTCCTCTCCTTTCTGATCTCAGTCTATCAGTTCTCATCAAAAGTGGCTGCATTGTCCTCTACTGTGGCCTGGTAAGGCTGCTCCCCCCTCAGGGGGAGGTGATCAAAGAGCAGGCCAGTCAGTTCATGTCAGAGGCAATCCCTCTTCACATTATTATGTAACCCACATGGACACTGAACTGCCATGGTCTACATTTGTGCAGGGGTTCTAAGTTATCTCCATGAATAGTCCTTGGTTGGAGTATGAGTCTCTGGGAAGTACCCTGTGTTCAAATTTTCTTGTTCTGTTGCTCTCCTTGTGGAGACCCTGTCCTCTCCAGCTCTTACTATTTTCCAGTTCTTACATAAAATTCCATTCACTCTGTCCAACAGTTGGCCATCAGGCTCAGCATCTGCCTTGATAGTCTGCAGGGCAGAGGCTTTCAGAGGCCCTCTGGAGTAGGTTTCTAGTTTGTTTCCTGTTTTCTTCTTCTGGCTTTCAGAGGCCCTCTGTAGCAGGTTCCTAGGTTGTTTCCTGTTTTGTTCTTCTTTTGATGTCCATCCTCTTTGTCTTTCAGGATGGGGATTGAGCGTTTTGTTAGGGTCCTCTCTCTTGCTTAGTTTCTTTAGATGCACAGATTTTAGTGGGTTTGTCCTATGCTGTATGTCTATATGAGTGAGTATACACCGTGTGTGTCTTTTTGCTTCTGGGACAACTCATTCAGGATGATCCTTTCCAGGTCCACCATTTACCTGCAAATTTCATGATTTCCTTATTTTTCATTGCTGAGTAATACTCCATTGTGTAGATGTACCACTATTTCTGCATCCATTGTTCAGTTGAGGGGCACCTGGGTTGTTTCCAGCTTCTGGCTATTACGAATAATGGTGCTACAAACATGGTTGAGCAAATGTCCTTATTGTGTACTTGAGCCTCTTTTGGAGATATTCCTAGGAGTAGTATGGCTGGGAATTGAGGAAGCGCTATTCTTAGCTGCCTGAGAAAGTGCCAGATTGATTTCCAGAGTGGTTGTACAAGTTTACATTCCCACCAGGAGTGAAGGAGGGTTCCCCTTTCTCCACAACCCAGATGTGTTGTCACTTGAGTTTTTCATCTTGGCCATTCTGATGGTTAAGGTGAAATCTCAGGGTCGTTTTGATTTGCATTTCCCTAGTGGCTAATGATGTTGAGCATTTCTTTAAGTGTTTCTCTGCCATTTGATATTCGTCTACAGAGAATTCTCTGTTTAGCTCTGTTCCCCATTTTTTAATTGGATTACTTGGTTTGCTGCTTTTCAGCTTCTTTATTTCTTTATATATACTGGATATGAGTCCTCTGTCAGATAAAGGGTTGGTGAAGATTCTTTCACAATCTGTAGGCAGTCGCTTTGTTTTGGTGATGGTCTCCTTTGCTTTGCAGAAGCTTTTCAGTTTCATGAGGTCCCATTGATTGATTGTTGCTCTTAGAGCCTGTGCTGTTGGTGTTCTGTTCAGGAAGTTGTCTCCTGTGCCAATGAGTACAAGGGTATTCCTCACTTTTTTTTCTAACCCATTTAATGTGTCTCATTTTATGTTGAGGTCTTTGATCCACTTGGACTTCAGTTTTGTGCAGGGTGATTAGTATGAATCTATTTTCATTTTTCTACATATAGACATCCAGTTGGACCAGCACCTTTTGTTGAAGATGCTGTCTTTTCTCCATTGTATGGTTTTGGCATCTTTGTCAAAGATAAGGTGTCCATAAGTGTGTGGGTTTATCTCTGCGTCCTCTGTTCAGTTCCATTGATCCACCATTCTGTTTCTATGCCAGTACCATGTAGTATTTTTTACTATTGCTCTATAGTACAGCTTAAGATCAGGGATGGAGATACCCCCAGAAGATCTTTTATTGTAGAGGATTGTTTTAGCAATTCTCGGTTTCTTGTTATTCCATATGAAGTTGAGAATTTTTCTTTCCAGGTCTGTAAAGAATTGTGTTGGTAATTTGATGGGAATTGCATTGAATCTGTAGATTGCTTTTGGTAAGATGGCCATTTTTACTATGTTAATCCTGCCAAGCCATGAGCATGGGAGATCTTTCCATCTTCTCATATCTTCTTTTAATTCTTTCTTCAGAGACTTGAAATTTTTTTCATACAAGTCTTTGATTTGCTTGGTTAGGGTTACATCAAGATACTTTATGTCATTTGTGGCTATTGTGAAGGGTGTTGTTTCCTTAATTTCTTTCTCAGCCCTTTTGTCTTTTGTATACAGGACAGCTTCTGATTTTTTTGAGTTAATTTTGTATCCAGCCACTTTGCTGAAGGTGTTTATCAGCTGTAGGAGTTCCCTGGTAGAGTTTTTGGGGCCACTCACGTATTCTATCATATCATCTGCAAATAGTGATAATTTGACTTCTTCTTTTCTAATTTGTATGCCCTTGATCTCCTTCAACTGTCTTATTGCTATAGCAAGGACTTCCAGCACTATGTTGAAGAGATATGGAGAGAGTGGGCAGCCTTGTCTTGTCCCTGATTTCAGTGGGATTGCTTTAAGTTTCTCTCCGTTCACTTTGATGTTGGCTATAGGCTTGCTGTATATCGCCTTTACTATGTTTAGATATGTGCCTTGTATCCCTGATGTCTCCAATACTTTAAACATGAATGGATGTTGGATTTTGTCAAACGCTTTTTTAGCATCTAGGGAGATTATCATATGTTTTTTTTTTTTCTTTCAGTTTGTTAATATGGTGGGTTACATCGATGGATTTCCGTATATTGAACCATCCCTGCATACCTTGGATGAAGCCTACTTGGTCATAGTAGATGATATCTTTGATGTATTCTTGTATTTGATTTGCAAGTAGTTTGTTGAGTTTTTTTTTTTTTTTTTTGCATGAACGTTCATAAAGGAGATTGGCCTGAAATTCTCTTTCTTTCTTGGGTCTTTGTGTGGTTTAGGTACCAATGTGACTGTGGCTTCATAGAATGATTTTGGTAATGTTCCTTCTGTTTCTATTTTGTGGAACAGTTTGAAGAGAACTGGAGTTAGCTCTTCTTTGAAGGTCTGGTAGAATTCTGCACTGAACCCATCTGGTCATGGCCTTTTTTTGGGTGGGCGAATTTCGATTACTGCTTCTATTTCTTTGGAGGATTTAGGACTATTTAATTCATTTACTTGGTCCTGATTCAGCTTTGGTAAGTCGAATCGATCAAGAAAATTGTCTATTTCATTTAGGTTTTCATATTTTGTGGCATATAGACTTTTGAAGTAAGTCCTAATGATTGCTTGGATTTCCTCAGTGTCTGTAGTTATGTCCCCCTTTTCTTTTCTGATTTTGTTGATTTGAATGGTGTCTCTCTGCCTTTTAGTTAGTTTGGCTGAGGGTTTGTCTATCTTGTTAATTTTCTCAAAGAATCAACTTTTGGTTTCATTGATTCTTTGAATTGTTTTATTTGTTTCTAATTGATTGATTTCAGCCATGAGTTTGAGTATTTCCAGCTGTCTACTCCTTCTTGGTGTGTCTGCTTCCTGTTTTTCCAAGGTTTTTAATTGAGCCACTAAGTTGCTTGAATGAGCTGTCTCGAATTTCTTCTTGAAGGCACTTAGTGCTATGAACTTTCCTCTTAGCACTGCTTTCATTGTGTCCCACACGTTTGGGTATGTTGTGTCTTCATTTTCATTGATTTCTAGAAAGACTTTAATTTCTTTCTTTATTTCATCCCTGACCCAGCTGTCATTTAGTAGCAAGTTGTCCAGTTTCCATGTGTGTGTAGACTTTTTGCTATTTCTGTTGTTGTTGAGGTCCAGCTTTATTCCATGGTGATCAGACAGGCTTCAGGTGATTATTTTAATCTTCTTTTGTCTGTTGAGCCTTGCTTTGTGACCAACTATATAGTCTCTTTTGGAGAAGGTTCCATGAGGTGCTGAGAAGAAGGTAAATTCTTTTGTGTTTGGTTGTAAGGTTCTGTAAATGTCTGTCAGGTCCATTTGATTCATGA
This sequence comes from Meriones unguiculatus, assembly GCF_030254825.1. Classification (NCBI taxonomy): domain Eukaryota; kingdom Metazoa; phylum Chordata; class Mammalia; order Rodentia; family Muridae; genus Meriones; species Meriones unguiculatus. The sequence continues at coordinate 1,342,779 of NW_026843706.1, read as the reverse complement.
CCTCTGTTAGAGACATTGTTTCTTTGTTTAATTTCTGTTTTGTTGACCTGTCCTTTGTTGAGAGTGGGGTGTTGAAGTCTCCCACTATTAATGTGTGGGGATCTATGTGTGGTTTAAATTTTATCAATGTCTCTTTTACAAATGTGGATGCCCTTCTATTTGGGGCATAGATATTCAGGATTGTGATGTCTTCTTGTTGGAGTTTTCTCTTGATGAGTATGAAGTGTCCTTCAACATCTCTTTTGATTAATTTTCGTTGAAAGTCTATTTTATTAGCGATTATAATGGCTACTGCTTGCTTCTTGGGTCCATTTGCTTGGAAAGCCGTCTTCCAACTCTTTACTCTCAGGTAATGTCTATCTTTGTGACTTAGATGAGTTTCTTTTATGCATCAGATTGCTGGGTTTTGTTTATGCATCCCTTCTGTTAGTCTGTGTCCTTTTATTGGAGAATTGAGTCCATTGATGTTGAGAGAGATTAATGACCAGTGGCTGTTAGATCCCTTGATTTTGATGTTGGCTGTGGTCATCAGGTTGTGTGTTTGGTTGTTTTTTTTTTTTTTTTTTTTTTACTGTAGTAAGGTTATTTTTTTTCCTGTGTTTTCTTGAAAGTATCTAGTTTTCTTGGTTTGTATTTTCCCTTCTAGTGTCTTATGTAATGCTGGATTTGTTTGTAGGTATTGTTGAAATTTGTTTTTGTCATTGAATATCTTGTTTTCTCCATCTATGAGGACTGAGAGTTTTTCAGGGTATAGTAGCCTGGGCTGACATCTGTGTTCTCTTACGGTCTGCATGATATCTGTCCAGGCCCTTATGGATTTCATAGACTTTGTTGAAAAGTCAGGTGTGATTCTAGTGGGTTTGCCATTATATGTTACTTGGCCTTTTCCCCTTGTATCTTTTAGTATCTTTTCTTTGTCCTGTATACTTATTGTTTTGATTATTATGTGGCTGGAGGATTTTCTTTTCTGGTCTAATATATTGGGTGTTCTGTAGGCCTCTTGTATTCTTATTTTCCTCTCCTTTAAGGTAAGGAGATTTTCTTCAATGATTTTGTTGAAAATATTTTCTGGGCCTTGGAGCAGGGAATCTTCTTTTTCCTCTACACCTATTGTTCTTAGGTTTTGTTTTTTTATGTTGCCTTGAATTTCTTGGACGGTCTGTGTCAGGAAGTTTTTAGATTTAACATTTTCTTTGACAGATACATCTATTTCTTCCATTGTATCTTCCACACCTGAGATTCTTTCTTCCAACTCTTATATTCTATTGGTTATGCTAACCTCTGTGGTTCCTGTTTTCTTCCCTAAGTTCTCTCTTTCTACAATTTCCTCCATTTGTGTTTTTTGTTGTTGTTGTTGTTTGTTTGTTTGTTTGTTTTGTTTTCCAATTCTATCTTCAGGTCTTGAGCCATTTTGTGGATTTCCTTCACTTGTATGACTGTATTTTCCTGTTTTTCCATTAATTCCTTCAGCTGTTTGTTTGAACAATCCTCTTTTTCTTTTATTTCATTCAGTGATTTAAGCATTTCCTCTCTATAGGCCACTAACTCTTTGGCTGCAACTTCCTCTATTTCTTTATGGATGGCCATAAACTGGTTTTACCTTCCTCTTTTTCTTTAAGCATTTTATTTGTTTTCTCTGTTATCTTCTTCGTGATCATAGATATTAGGCCCTCTTCTTGCATTTCAGTTATTTTCTGGGGTGTCTAGGGCTACCTTTCCCTGGATAACTGGGTTCTGGAGATGCTATATTGCTCTGGCTTTTGTTGTTTGAACTTTTATGCTGACCTCTACCCATTGGGTTATCTTAGGTTTTTGAAGTTGGTTTCTGGTTTTTCCTGGAATCCTGTGGTGGAGAGAATCCCTTTGGCAGGAAGATGGTTTTTTTCTGAAGGAAGCCTTCTCAGCTTTTTGGGTATAGTCACTGGATGGCTGGTGTTTTTCAGGAGTATCCGCTGCTCACCTCAGGCATAGAGACCTGAATGGTAACTGTGGTCCTTATTAGTCGAGAGGGCTCTCCTCTCACCAGGAGAAGTCTGCCCCGTTTCTTGCTGTGAATTTAGTGATCTGCTGCTGTAACCTGTGTGTCCTGTGGTTTGGTCAGTTTTGTTAGGAATAAGTGGTTGCCCCGTGGACCATTATCTGGGAGTTGATTTCGGTCTTGGGGATCCTGGGCTTTTGAAGGTCTGAGGTTGGGGCTCTGTGCCCCATTACCCAAACAGTAATCTGTGGCGGGTGAGTACTGCTCTCCTGGTAACAGCAGGCTATCTGGTGCACAGCAGGTCCCTGGGTTGGGCCAGTCTGTGGGATCTTTTCCAGGGATATACTGGGTGGTCAAAGTCCATCCCTTTTGCTTAGTTCCCTGTGAGGATTTCTCCAGACAGTGACACCAAGTCTCTGGTGTCCTTGGGCACACAGTTCTGTCTGTGAGGAATAGTTGGTACAAAGCAGGTCTCTGGGCTGACAGCATGCGCGCCTGCCTAATAGTCTGCAGGAGCTGGGTCTCCAATTACTCTTTGGGCTTCCAGCCTGGGGCCAGTTCAGTGATGGGGCTCCTACTGGCCAATCTATGAGAGACTTTCCCCAGGTAAAGCCTGGGTTGCCCAAGTCAGTACTGTTTCCTTCCTTCCCTGTGGGGGACTCTCCCGACAGGAACTCCCAGACTGTGTTGCACTAGGGCGCGCAGCTCTGTCTGTGCAAGAGAGCTGGGTGCACAGTTCCTCTTTGTGCTGGTGCTGGCGCTGGCACTGGTGGCCGGAACCCAGTTCAGTGATCGGGCTCTTATCCGCTGGTCTGTGATAAACTTTCCCCAGGTAAAGCCTGGGTATCCCAAGTCAATACTGTTTCCTTCCTTCCCTGTGGGGCCCTCTCCCGAAAGGAACTCCCTGTCTCTGTTGCACTAGGGCATGCAGCTCCATTTGTGCTAGAGAGCTGGCGCAGCCACTCCCTGCTGGTTGCAGGAGGTCAGTTCAGTGATGGGGCTCCTACCCACAGTCTGTGAGACATTTTCCAGGGAAAGACTGGGTGACCCGTGGCCAGTCCCGCTGCTTTCCTTCCCTGTGGGCTTTTCTCGAAACTGGGACTCCCCATTTCTGGTGTTTTTGTGCCCATCTATCAGACTGGGAAGGTGATCAGGACACACAGGCATGTGGCTCTGGTCTGGTGACCTAGTGCCTTCTGGACCTGTGGTCTCTTCAGGGTTCTGGCTGGGTGGCCTGCGCATGGACCCGCCTGATTCCCACGCCATGGGGATTTCCTCTCACCTGGGAAACTTGATCTCTGTTGTTTTAGGGCCCAAAGTTCAGTCTCTTGGTCGCTGCACGGAAAATGTTGTCCTGTTTCTTAGATGCAGTGTTCTCCTGATGCCGCCATTTTGGCCTCCCTCGAAATAATTTTTACATGATGCTAAAATTTCAAAGTTATTAAAGTCTATTCAAATTAAGCTAATTTAAAAATATAGATCCAACTGCCTATGTCTATATCAATTCCTGAATTAATAAATGCTGTTCCCCTTGCCATGAGCTGCCTATGATCCAGGTTCACCACTAGCCTTTCTTACTAATAGGTTTGCTATAATAAATTCAAATGTAATTTTAAAATTGCTTTACACTGTTCTAATGTATTGTTGGTTTTAAAATTCATAAATCAGGGATTACTATGTATAAGTTTTTACTAGTACTATAAATTACGATCTATTAATTTTATAGGATTTATTTATGTTAAAACTTCATCGTTGTGCTATAACTTCACTATCAAAAGGTGAAAATATGCTTGGTCTACTTAACTAAAACTGGTAATATTATGAATCCATGGTATAGCCTTAGACTTTTATAAACTATGAAGGTTTATATACTATAACAAACAGAAACTATTATGCTCTCACATTAATGGACTATATTTATGACTTTTAAGTCTCCAACTTAACAGGTTCAAAACCTAGAGTCCTAATATTTAATGGTTAAGAAATGCAAATTTATAGCCAGTCATCTCATAGATGATCAAGTCCTTTAACATGTTCAAAAATGTATTTATAGTGCTATATATGCAGGCGTAGTCTCGCTGCTTACATAATTTAAGAGCTGAGGATTTTCCCTGAGTCACCATACAGGAGTTGCTTTAAAAAGAGAGGAGTCGAGTCTTCCCATCAGGCTCATCTACAGCAAACACTATGCTCTATACCTTGGCTGCTTCTCAAAGGCTGTTGGTATTCCCTCACAAAAAACAAGAGGTCTGCAATGCCCCACCCCACTGGGGTATAGCCTAAAGTCAACTCTGCCAGGTAGCTATTTCAAATGCAGCCAAAGGGGACACTGGTCCCACGGCTGCCCCAACAAGCCTCACACTGCCTCCTGGCAGACTGGCTTTTGGAAGTCAAAATGTTCCCATTGCAGGCTTATCCTCTGTACCCAACCTTGGAGGCTCAAACAGCACAAGAGTCACAGACAGTTCCAGCCTTCCAGCTCCTTGGCCTGATTCAGGGACTTCTACCACCATCACCCAGCCCAGGGTAACATTGCAGGTCGGTTTTGGCCTCACACTGAGGCCCCACAGACATATTGCCAACTTTTGTCTTGGGGGACTTCAGATGCCTTCTCAATCCTCTTCATATGGAGGAGACCAGGTCTGAAGCCTGAGTCCTAGAGTTGCTATTGTCAGACCTAGACACAATATGCCTTGTTGCCACACTCAACATGTAATCTTGACCATGTAATTTGTCATTGCTATTGTTCTCTCTCTCTCTCTCTCTCTCTCTCTCTCTCTCTCTCTCTCTCTCTCTTAAGCCCTGGCATGACAACCAAGAGCTGCTTCCAATTAACCTACATTTATGTACTTTAACTTGCCTTATGTGAGAATCAGCCCAAGCTCCTCATATTTAATTATAGAAAAAGGGAGGGATGTTAGTATTTAGGCAGCTTGCTTCTGGGTTGCCTAGCAACCTATGATGTCATCATGTGTCACCCACCAGGTAAGCACACATGGCAGACATGGTTAAGTTTCTTCTGAAAAGGTTCAACACGCCACTTTGTTTCCCTATTGCCTTCTTGCTCTCTTACACTCTTGCTCTCCTGCCCTCTACCCTGTCTCTGTCAGGAGACCCTCTCCCTTCCCCCTATCATGTCTTTATCTCCTCTTCTCTCTCTCTCTCCCTTCATCTAATAAACCTCTTTCATATAAAATCTGCTGTGGCATCATCAATTCATTGGTCCTAACAATAAGCACTGAAATTTCATGTGTAGGACACGACACCTAGTTCACTGAAGAGGAGTGTAATCCAGTGCTTCTTGAATGCTAGGTAAATATTCTCCTGCTTGAGCTATATCCTAAGCAGAAAAACTATTTTTATAATCATGCAAAAGGTCCTGGGCTGCAGGCTCAGTGGGTAACACGTGTAGTGTGTTTGCTTGAGGATCTGAGTTTGGATCTGCAGCTCCAGTGTAAAAGCCAAGAATCGGGAACAAACATCTGTAACCCCAGTGCTGGGGTGGAGGTAGGTGAAAACAGATGGAGTCCAGAGGCTTTCTGGAGAACTAGCCTAACTTAATTGCTGAGCTCCAAGTTCAGTGACAGAATGAGTATTGAAAAATAACAGTGTGGGTAGGGGTAGAGGGAAGGTTCAGTGTTTAAGAGCTTCATTGCTCTTGCAGACAACCCCTGTTCAACTTCCAACACCCTCATCAGATAGCTCACAACTGTCTGTAACTACAGCTCGAGGGGATTTGATACCTCAAGCTTCTGCCAGCATACGAACACATGTATAAGTACATTTGCAGTCCCATTCCCAGAAACACACACACACTTAAAATAGCAAAAATTCAACCAGTTTATTAAAAAAATAATAGAGTGGAGAGTGATCAAGGGACAACTGACCTCTAGCTTCCACTGGAGTATTCACACATATATCAACGCAATACACACACATACACACACATCAAAACGAGTAATCCAGTGCTGAGAATGTAACTCAGTTACAAGAATGCTTGCCTTGGATGCAAGGAGGCCCTGAGTGTGTCCCCCAGAACTTCATAAACCAACTGTAGAGACACTGACCTGTAATCTCAGCACTCAGGAAAAAGAAGCTGGAGAATAAGAAGTTCAGATTCATCCTCATGCTCTGTCATGAGGAGACAGGGCATTCTCCATGGGTAACATGCTCTCCTTCTACCTCCCTGATGCCAGGTATTTGCCTTATGCCTGCTGCTGTTAACTATTACCATGTGGTGAGGGACTATGTCCAGCTTAGTCCAATGGAAGGGAACCGTTTTCCCTCTATATTTAGAAATGCACCAACTGTATCTTGCACAGATACTCTGTGAACATCTGGTTCCTTCATGACATCCTGTTCACTTTAATATCTGCATGCTTTGAGGTAATTTTGTGCCCTTTCATTTTCTGCTATTGCCTATGGATCTAACATTCTTTATCTTTTAAAATTTTATTTATATATTTTTTTAGTTGTTATTTTACGGCAGAGCCTCACATAGCCTAAGTTGGCCTCAAAATTACTCTGTAGCCCAGAAAAACCTTAAACTCTTGATTGCCCCTGCATTTACCTCCCATGATCTGAGATTATAGGTATGCTTTAACATGTCCACACAATTTACCTGTTTTCTTCATGCATCTCACCAAAACTTTTACTACTTTCATTCTTTGTCCAAGCAACCAATTTCTTACTTTTTGTTTGTTGGTTGACACAGAGTTTCACTCTGTTTCCCAGGAACCACAGCAATCCTACTGCCTCAGCCTGCCCAGTACTGGGGTTGCAAGCAGGAGCCAACATCCCAGGGTAAAACAACCAACATGGGCTTGTGTCCTTTAGGGTTTGAACTTGTCTCCACACTCAGCAATAGTACCCTCCTCACTTCCTCTTCATTCTTCATCTCAGGCTAGCCTTAAAATGAAAATGCAAACTGAGACTGGCTTGAATTCCTCATCTTTCAGCCTCTGAATCCCAAGTACTGGTACTATAGGCCTGTGCCACCAGAACTGACTCTGTCTTCAGACACTTACAGATTTTTAAAGAAAAATGAGAACCATGCACACATATTTGCAATATCAACCTCAACTTCCAAGAAATACTTCCAATAGGGCTGGTACATTCTCATTCACAATGTAATTATGACTTTGTGCTGAAAACTCACAAAAAGAATGTTGCACTTGGGTAAAATAGCTCAAACAATATTTGTCAATTTCAGAACTACTCACATTTAGAGGTGGAGGTGTTATGGGGTATACACCAGAGAAGACTGCTTGGAAATGGGCTCAAGCCAACAGAAAGTCTTTCTTAGGTTGAAAGAAGGCATCGTCTTCCGTAGAACATGAGATATCCATTGCTGTGGGCCACTATACAGGTGCTGGGAATTGAACCCAAGTCGGGATTTCTCTCTGTCCTTAGCTGCCCTGGCCTCAGTGTGTAGACCATGCTGGACTTAAACTCATAGAGACCTGCCTGCCTCCCTGAGTGCTGGAATTACAGGCATGGGACACCATTCCCATCACAAACTGAATTTTAATTGTCAAGGAGCATGGTTTTACTAGGGAACCCAGTTAAAGACTGAGCTGCCATAGGCTACATCTGGGCAGGGTTTCTAGTTTATCTCCACGCACAGTAATTGGTTGGAGTATCAGTCTCAGAAAAGACCCCTGTGCCCAGATTTTTGGGTTCTGATGCTCTCCTTGTGGATCCCCTGTCTTTCATTTTCTTCTTCTTTCATAAGATTCCCTGCACTCTGCCCAGATTCTCTGACAGGAACACAGTGGCTTGCTCTTTGATCACCTCAAAGTGAAGGCTGTGCAGCCTAACCAGGTCACGGAGGAAGACAATGCAGCCAGTCCTGATGAGACCTGGTAGGCTAGGTTCAGATATGAGGGGAGGAGGACCTCCCTTATCACTGGCCAGGGAGAGTAGGGTGGGATTTGAGGGAACTAGAGAGAGGGCTACACCTGTGATGCAAAGAATAAATTGTAATAAAAAAATAAATAAACCTTTAAAAATGGAAATACTGTTTTACTTTTTTTGCAAATGGTCTCCTGGGCTCCCAGACTGATCCCCTATATTAACCTTAGCTTTTCTTGTAGCTGGAACTAATTGGCTATAGCAGTGCCCTTTATGTCTGGCTCAGCTTATTATTATTATTACTTTAGAAAACAGTTTTAAATTAGATTTGCATTAAAAGTAGGAGGTTTTCCTTGCATTAGTGTCTAACCATCATGTGTGTGCCTGGTGTGTTTAGAGGTTCGAAGTTGGCATTGTCTACCCTGGAACTAGAGTTACTGGTAGTTGTGAACAACTCTATTGATAATGGGAATTGAACCCAAGATTTTATAAGAACAAGTAATTTTTAAAATGTTTTATTTTATATTTATGAAGGGCTTTCTCTGTAGCCTTGCCTGTCCTTGGCATACATGTAAACCAGTCTGTCTTGGAACTCACAGAGATCTGTCTGCTGCTGGTTTACTGACTGCTGGGGATATAGGCATAGGCCACCATGCCCAACCCAACATTGAATTTTTATTTTTTAGGATGAAGCTTTTACTTTATCTTGCAGGTGGGATCATGGGTTCCCAGACAAAAGGGAGATTTAAATAGTTGGAGCTAATGAGGCATTACAGAACCTTTTGTGTCTTGCTCAAGACAATTTATTAAATTTATTTTTTTATTTGCTTTTCATATAAGGGGTTTTGCTTGTGTTTCTGCCAGTGCACTGTGAGTGTGCATGGTAACTGATTTTGGAAGGCTGCATGGAATCCCTGAAACTGAAGTTACCAGTGCTTATGAGCCAGTGTATGGCCATAACTAATTGAAGCCAGGTCCTCTAAAACAACAGGTCTATTTAATGATTTTTTTCTTATTATAATTTTTGATACAGGGATTCTCTGTAGGCTTGTATGACCTATGCTTACACTATAGACCAGACGTCCTGGAACTCACATGAGTCTGCCTTCCTGTTCCTTCTCCACATGCTGAGATTACAGGTAGCAGCCACCATGGACAGCCTAACTTTCATATTTGGTTTGTAAAGAAATAAGATTTTACTTTGTTGTCCATGTGGTCCCTGGGATCCCAGACACAAGGTATGCATTGCTCTGAGCTTCTGCTGTCTCTGGCAATGAGGAGGCACATACATCAGTGTCCTTTGTTTCTGGATCAAGACCTTTTTTTAGATGCTAATACTTTTATTTACATTTGAGTTACATGTATGTGGTTTTTCTTGGCTTTGTGTCAGTCTTCTATGTGAGTGCCTCATGCCTTTACAGGTTGGAAGAAGGCATTGTCTTCCCTGTAACTGCAAGTATTGATAGTTGTGAGCCAGTAGATGGGTGCTGGCAATTGAACTCAGGTCCTTATAAGAACAAGTGCTTTGGGGCTAGAGAGATGGCTCAGCACTGAAGAGCACTGCTTGCTCTTCCCGAGGTCCGGAGCTTGAAGAGTTTAAGTTAGCCTGAATATAACTCCATTTTGAAATTAAGAATTTGAGTGGGAACTGAATTCAGGGGCCTGGTAATATCACAGAATTGTACACCTGGCAGAATACAAAGTTAACTCTCCTAGCAACAGCCTCCAGGAAATATAACAGAATAAATGCTTCATAGAAAATAGAGACAAACTCCCTGGCAATAATCAATGGGAACTGGTTGAGAATCGGGTGGGAAAAATCTCTCCAATGTTTCAGATGTGGTTTATAAAAATAGCCATTGTGATTATGTGAGTTAGCCATTGTGATTGTGTGCCTCAGAAAAGGTCAGCCTGCTCTACTAAACTTCACCGAATTCTGTAATGCAAGGCTTGTGCCCCCCTTCTTGCTGCCATGGAAACACCTTGCTCACAGACTTTCCCTTTAAAAATCCTGTTCACTCTGAGCTCGGGGTCCCACTTCTCTACTGCAGCATCACTGAGACTTGGCTTCTGAGTTCGATGGCTCTCGTAAAAAAGCTCTCTTGCAATTGCATGGAGTCTTCTCCTGGTGTTCTCTAAGGGTCTCACGAATCTGCATAACAAGCTCAGGTCCCTGCAACCAAGGGGTGGCTCTGAAAAATGTGTAATGAGATCTGGTGCCCTCTTGTGGCTTTCGAACATGCATGCAAACATACTGTGTAATCAAATAAATTTTACAAAAAATAAGAATAAAAACAAAACCCTGAAATAAAAAAAACAATTTACAAAAATTTCAACACATTTAATTCATTTTATTTTTTTATATAAAACACCCTTATGTGGTAGCCATAGCTGGAGTCTGGGTCCTCTGAACAGAGGCTCTGGTGTGGATTTTCACAAGATGAGCAGTGAAATCCTGATAAGGACTCTTGGTGAACACAGAGGTCAGGGGTGAGGTAGCTGATTAGGTAGTGCCCTGATGCTTAGCTTTTGATTAACCTTTCAGCCTTCCTGAGTCTACACTATCTCTACCCCATTGATGGTACTGAAGCAATTTTAAAAGAAGAAACCTTTGCCCATAATCCCTTCTAATGGGCTGAAATGCTAAGTCAAAAGGGGGTCCCTGAAATTAGCTATTATTTTGGGGTCCTGCCTACCTGGAGCAGAAACTGGACAAAATGCCTGTGGAGATGCTAGAAAGAGAGGATTCCAGAGGTTGGTTTACATCCTATAATAGTTCTCTTTCGGTTACTATACATAACCACCCTGATGGGACCACTACTCATTTTGATTTTTACCTTTGGGTCTTGTATTTTAATTCACTTGATGGCTCTCATGAATGAATGCTTTGAAACAATATAGTAATGGTACTCAGAACCCATTTTGGAAAATAAATCTGGAGGACACTAAGAGTCATATCTGGAAGACCCAAGATTGGGTCTTCAAATGATCATGGGAAGTGAGAAATGAGAGACAAAAGCATTATAAAATATTTGTTGGGGGGAAGGGTTTTTGAATTAAAGTTTAAGGCACAAGCCTGAAGAAAGGCCAGATAGGTGGAAACATGTCAAGGCACCTGTGATGAGAAACAGCCTTACTGCATTCTTTTCCTACTCAGTAGAGTTACAGATGCTAGGAAACCAGCCCAGATCACCCCCTCTCCTAGGACAGCTTAGTGATCAGCTGGTACTAGGGGGGAATAACAATGCCTTCTGGGTCTGGCTCATGAACTTTTTTTTAGATTGTAATTTTTTTTATTTAGATTTCTGTTAAATGGATGGAGTTTTGTATGCATTTGTGTCTGGGAACCATGTGTGTCCCTGGTGTGTGTAGTAGGTATTGTGTTCCCTGGAATTGGACTTTTTGGTAATTGTGAGCCACTGTATGGGTCATGGCAATTGAACCCAGGTCATCTACAAGAACAAGGGATTGTTAAAATATTATTTTATTTTATTTTGACAGTTTTTCTCTGTACCCTTGGTGATCCTTGGGTTACTTTGTAGACAAGGCTGCCCTGGAACTCACTGAGATCTGCCTGCACCTCCCTTCCTGAGTTCTGGCAATACAGGCATGGGCTACCAAGCCTCGCCTCACATAGAAGTTTTATTTTAGGACGAAGATTTTAAGTTCTTGTGCAGTTGTTCTCCCAGGTTCCCAGACAAAATGTAGGCTTTGGCCTCAGCTTAGTCACTCATAGAGACTAGGAAGTAAAAAAAAAGTGCCTTTTGTGTCTGTCTCACGTCCCTTTATTTAGATTTTAATTTTTTTTAATTTAGATTTGTGTTGCATGTCTGCGGTTTTACTTGCATTTGTGTCTGTGCAGCACGGTTGTGCCTGGTGTCTGAAGAGGTTGGAAAAAGGCATTGGATTCTCTGGAATAGGACTTATGGGTAGTTGTGAAACACTGTATTGGTGGTGGGAAGTGAACCCAGGCCCTCTATTTGAACAAAGTCTTGTTTGTTTGTTTATTAGTTTGAGACAGGGTTTCTCTGTACCCTTGCCTGTCTTGGCTCACAATATAGATCAGAGATCTGTTCTGAAACTCACGATGTAGACCAGGCTAGCTTCTAAATCAGAGTTCTGACTGCCTCTACTTTTCAAATCCTTGGTTGAAAGGCTTAAAGGCTTGCACAACTATCCCCTGTCTTGTGCTTTTTAAGGTGTCATTTCTAAGCACACACAAAGGTCCTGGAACAATGGCTAGAGTCCAGAAGCAACTGCATAAGAAGTACATTGATGTCTGCCAGAGAAAGGTATTGTGTAAAAAAGGCTCTTTTGTTTGTTTATTTGTTTTTCTCATGGATTGCAAAGGGCAGCAGAAAACATAAAGTAACAAATTCCTTTTTCCTTCCTCAGGGTCTAACAAGTTTTGATGCCAGCACCAGAGTTCAGTATTGCTAGATGGTTTGCGGTTGCACCTGCTTTCTCTTCTGTAGTGGACTAAATGGTCTTCTGCCAGAGCTCAGGGTAGTTGGAAGACCAGAGAGACGAAATTTTAAAAACATTCCGGCAGTTCAAGCAAGGTAGAAGCCTTCAAATCCTCCTATAAATAGATTTTTTTAAATTTTAGTTTGGGCCAGGTATAGGTTTTTAATACCACCACTGGGGAGGCGGAGGCAGGTGGATCTCTGAGTGATTTGCCAGTCTGGTCTACAGAGTGAGTTCCAGAAGAGCCAGGGATATGCAGAGATACCCTGTCTTGAAAAAAAAAAAAAAAAGTTACATAAAAAATAAACATAAAGATTTTTTTTCTATCGATTCAGAAAGTTGCTAGAAACATGGCATGGTCCGGGCTCCAAAGTTAAAGGTGGGACCATGGCCAGTTCCAGCCAGCCTGAGCATACAAGGACCAGCTCTTTAAAACTACAGAGAGAAGGGGGTGTTAGAGAGGGTTAGCCACAATATCAGGCTTGGGTATAGCTCTCTATTGAAATGGTGCCCTTCTGTGAGAAGCAGCATTTCAACAGGTATGTCCAATTCTAGAAGCACTGGAGCAGGTATCTCAAACTCATGGTTACAAAATTCAGAAAAGTCGTTACGGGCATTCCTGAGAGGTGGGAGCCCAAAAAGGCGGGAATATGTCCTCTACTCCCATGGTGCCTAGGGGCTTGGCCCTATTAAAGGCGCTGCCTGCACACATCCCTTGCTGGCTCGCCAGAGGAACAGAGGAGCGGGGGTGGCTGGGACCTGCGCCAGACACGCACACAGGCAGGTGTGTATATGGTGGGCTAAGGGGGCCCGGTCTCCTTTGAGTGTCGCATGTGTAACTAGAGACACCACTTTGGAGAAGCCGAGTTCCATGTCGGCACCTGGGATCAGGAGGACTGAGATCCTGTAAGATACTTCCCCTTACAGAGAAAGAGAGTCCTGGGGGCCGGGATCGGGGCCGAGGCCATCAGCAACCGTGCAGAAGGCCCTGGGTTGGATCCAGGCGCTGCCGAAAAGAACAAATGGCCAGGATTCTGATGGGGTTAGGGGCAGGACATGGACGTCACAGAGGACCATACAAGCAGAGGGGGGTGATGGCGAGGAGAAAGGAGCTGCAGGAACATGGCGGCTGTGACCCCTGAACCCAGGGACTGGCTGTTTAGAAGGTTCCAATGTTTAGCTGTTACCAGGGGAACCAGGGAGTTTCAGGCACTGCTGGTCCCCACACATGGAGCACAGGGCACGGGTAGGATAGTAGTAAGAGGAGGTTGGGTCCAGGACAGGGGATAAGGTCGGACAGGGGCCTAGCCTTCGGCCTAGGCTTCATGGGCTGTGGGAGAATGGTCTGCACGTATGTGGGAAACCACAACTTGGGTATGTCCCAAGGGGGTAGGAGAAGGTTTCTGGGCTGGGAGGACTAACTAGTAACCTGGGGCTTAGGATTGCTAAAGAGGGGAGATTATGTGGCCTAGGGGGACTAATGGCCACCATGGGCAGGATATTACTTTATGGCCCAGCAGGAGGGATAGGGTTCAAATCCTGATTGGTGGAAGCGCCCTGGAGTCCAAAAGACAAAGCTCCAGTTTTGTTTCTAGAAGATGCCATGAACCTGAGACAGTACTTGCAGGGGGTGGGGTTGGACGGCTGACAGATGGGGCTGTGTAGCCAGGGCTGGGCTAACGGTTGGGGGCAGGGTGGGCATGAGGACGGTGGTGGGACAGGGCAGAGCCAGGCAGGGTAGGTGGGAGAATGGGGTGGGGCATGGCTCATGGGGAGGGGTGGCCTGAGGTGGGAAATATCACTGGAGTCTTGTGAGTGCCCCTGAATGAATAGCCAATGGGAATATGAGGGGGCTTTTGCTTAGTGGAAGGAGTTGGTAAGGCCAACAGCCCCCTGAATTGAGGCCTGGTGTACCTCATTCCAAAGGACTGGGCCAGACTAAGCCACTAGTCCTGGCATCTGGAACTGCAGGGAGAGTTTGGCTGTGGGTACAAGGCTTGGAGAGCAGCTTTCAGCAGAATAGGAGTTGAACAATTAATAATTAAACACTAAAGAGGTTGACAGAAAGCTGGAGGTTAAATTGGGGGCTGTACTCGTCTTTACACCACACTAATAAGACACAGTAGATAAAAGGCCCACTACATGCTTTTGGTTTTGGATTATATATTTATTCTAGATTAAGTTTTCTGGTGTAACTCAGGCTTAAAATTCAGTCTATAGACAAGGCTGTCCTCAAAATCAGAGATTGGCCAGCCTCTGCCTTCTGATTCATTCATCCTGAGTTCTGGGTTTAATGTAAACCAGTACTGGCCATATTGTTTTGTGAAACTAAGGCTTATTTTGTAGCCTTGAACTTGGGATCTTTCTACTTTTACCTTTTCTGTATTGGGCATTCAGGTCTGAAAGACTATTCCCTACTTTCTCAGTTAATTTAAAAAACATAGGGTACATTTGTTTATTTTTGTGTTTGGACATGCAAGTGCCATGGTAGGAGTATAGAGATCAGAGATTAGACAACTTGCAGCAATTGGATTTCTCCTAATACTATGTAGGTCCCTGGGATCAAATTCAGATTGTTAGGTTTGATGGGAAACACATCTTAATGATGAGCCATTTCAACTGTATTGACATTGGTTAGTCTTAAGTATGAATTATAAAGAAACAAGAATCTTAGGTTCTAGAATTCCACACCCCTATACATCTCCATTAGTAGGCAGAAGCTCATAATTATATGAAGCACACAACACCTTATTAAGTATGAGTAATTTCTAGAAAGTCACTGTGATGAAATTCATGCCTACTCTTATATGACCTCCACTCCATTCCTGATAGCACATAGCTCCTATCAAGACATATATCTATATATATGCACTCATATATGTAGACATATATAGACAGACAGAATTAAAAATAAAAACTGAGAAATAATAATACAAGAGAAGTACATATAGGGGCTGAGATGTAGCTCAGTTTGTAGAGTATTTGCCTAGCCTGCATCAAACTTGGTTCAGACACCAACAGGGCATAAATCAATGGCAGACACACTGCTGTGAATCACAGCCCTCAAGTGGGAGAGTCAGGAGAATAAAAACTTCAAGGTCAACTTCCACTACATGGGGGTTTAAAGCCAGACCAGATTCTAATACAATATTCATAGTTTTGAGGTAGGATTTTGCTATTGAGAACAAACTGGACACACGTAAGTGCCTAAAGCTACTTCTGACCTTGCATTTTGGAAACTGGTTGTTGCCGGCATTTATTTGAGAATGTGAATATCTTATTGCCTGTGTTGTTCGTAGGCTTGAGTTTAAAATCCTCTTTTTTTTCCAGTTACATTATTAACATGGATATAAGCAGAAGCAATGAGTTTGAGGACTGTAAGTAGAGCCTTCTTTTGATTGGAGTGTTCATGTGTTAAGTGTCTTTGTAGCGATGACTGATGAGATTTGGGACACTTGGTTTCATGTGGTCCTATGTTTGGCCCCTTCTAGTGTTCTTTCTGGCTTGTTGAAATTTATTTCTCTGCTTTCAAGTGCTGGAGAATATATTCATTTCTTAAATGTGTTCTTTCCCCCTTTTTGGTTCCTGGGTCTTTCGTTTCCTCTCTATCTTTCATAGGAAACAGATTATTTTGGCTCATACTTCTCTCTCCCTCTCTTTCTTTCTCTTTCTCTTTGTTGCTGGACGTAGAGTCCAAGGTATTCTAATCAAGCGCTCTACCACTGATCTATGTCACTAGTCTTGGGTAAATGTAAATTTTGCTAGCTGTAATTTATAAGCTAGTTTTCAGGAGTAAAAGACATGTGCTACTAGATTTTATGATGCTTCCTAACTCTTTTCCTTTCTTTGATTTAGATAAGTCTACAGTGTTGGAGCAGGAAGACTCCAGGTAAGTAGGAGAATGGTTGGAACTTGGCTTTTCTTTTTTTTTTTTTCACCCATTGTTCTGGGCAAGAAGTTTTATGAGTAAACATCTCATTTTCTCAATAGCATCATGTTGGATGCCTGACTTTATTACCAGTTTAAAGTATCTGATTCTTGTCTTGTGCCATTGTTTAACTCTTCAGCTGTTGCTTCATTTTTATAGAGGTGTGTGTGTGTGTATGTGTGTGTGTGTGTGTGTGTGTGTGTGTGTCTTTTTTTACATGGAGTCTTACTGTATAGGTCTGGCTATCCTGGAACTCCATGGACAGCCTAACTTTCAGATTCAGTTTGTAAAGAAACAAGATTTTACTTTGTTGTCCATGTGGGTTTCTGGGATCCCAGACAAAAGAGATGCATTGCTCTAAGCTTCTGGAGTCTCTGACAATGAGGAGGCACATACACCATTGTCTTTGAACTCACTCTACAAACCAGGCTGGGCCCTAACTCATAGAGATATGCTTGCTTCTGCCTCCCTAATGTTGGGATTAAAGATGTGTATCACCATGATTGACTTGTTTTTGGCTTTTTGAGACAGGGTCTCACTATGTAGTCCTGGCTGTCCTGGAACTCATTGTATAGATAAAGGTTGGCTTTGCACTTGTGGCCTCTGCTTCTTAACTTCTAGAATTCATGCTGAACTAGTTGGTTTTTAAAAACCTCTCTGAACTTTCTAGTCTCAATCATTTAGAAAAAGAGTAGACATTTTGCCTGATATGCTGTTTTATGATCCATGCTGCATCTTGCCTCATGGTGATCTTATAAGTGTACTGTGATCATATTGACAACCAATACAAATAACTCATCATATAGATTCAGAGTGTTTAGCCTAGCTTTTAGAGATACCAGAGAGCTGTCCCTGTTAGTTGTGGAAAAAGTGATGATCAGGTAGAAATGGAGTGAGAACCAAAAGATAACCATGTGCTAGAAATTAAGAGAAGCCTTTCCCTTTCCTTTCCATTTTCCTTCCCTTCCCTTCCCTTCCCTTCCCTTCCCTTCCCTTCCCTTCCCTTCCCTTCCCTTTCCTTCCCTTCCCTTCCCTTCCCTTCCCTTCCCTCCCCTCCCCTCCCCTCCCCTCCCCTCCCCTCCCCTCCCCTTCCATTTCCTTCTTTCCTTTCCTTTCCCTTGCCTTGCCTTGCCTTGCCTTTTTCCTTTCAATTTTCCTTTCCTTTCTCCTTTCCTTTCCTTTCCATTTTCCTTTCAATTTTCCTTTCCTTTCTCCTTTCCTTTCCTTTCCATTTTCCTTTCCATTTTCCTTTCCATTTTCCTTTCCATTTTCCTTTCCATTTTCCTTTCCATTTTCCTTTCCATTTTCCTTTCCATTTTCCTTTCCATTTTCCTTTCCATTTTCCTTGCCTTGCCTTGCCTTGCCTTGCCTTGCCTTGCCTTGCCTTTGCCTTTGCCTTTGCCTTTGCCTTTGCCTTTGCCTTTGCCTTTGCCTTTGCCTTTGCCTTTGCCTTTGCCTTTGCCTTTGCCTTTTTGCCTTTTTGCCTTTGCCTTTTTGCCTTTGCCTTTTTGCCTTTGCCTTTTTGCCTTTGCCTTTTTGCCTTTGCCTTTTTGCCTTTGCCTTTTTGCCTTTGCCTTTTTGCCTTTGCCTTTTTGCCTTTGCCTTTTTGCCTTTGCCTTTTTGCCTTTGCCTTTTTTGCCTTTGCCTTTTTGCCTTTGCCTTTTTGCCTTTGCCTTTTTGCCTTTGCCTTTTTGCCTTTGCCTTTTTGCCTTTGCCTTTTTGCCTTTGCCTTTTTGCCTTTGCCTTTTTGCCTTTGCCTTTTTGCCTTTGCCTTTTTGCCTTTGCCTTTTTGCCTTTGCCTTTGCCTTTGCCTTTGCCTTTGCCTTTGCCTTTGCCCTTTGCCTTTGCCCTTTGCCTTTGCCCTTTGCCTTTGCCTTTGCCTTTGCCTTTGCCTTTGCCTTTGCCTTTGCCTTTGCCTTTGCCTTTGCCTTTGCCTTTGCCTTTGCCTTTGCCTTTGCCTTTGCCTTTGCCTTTGCCTGGCCTTTGCCTGGCCTTTGCCTGGCCTTTGCCTGGCCTGGCCTGGCCTGGCCTGGCCTGGCCTGGCCTTGCTGGCCTGGCCTGGCCTGGCCTGGCCTTGCTGGCCTGGCCTGGCCTGGCCTTGCTGGCCTGGCCTGGCCTGGCCTGGCCTGGCCTGGCCTCTTTCCTTTCAATTTCCTTTCAATTTTCCTTTCCTTTCTCCTTTCCTTTTTCCCTTTCCCTTTCCTTTCCTTTCCTTTCCTTTCCTTTCCTTTCCTTTCCCTTTTTCTTTCCTTTGCTTTTAAGACAGAGTATCTTTGTAGCCCTGGCTGTCCCATAACTCACTACATACACAAGGCTGGTCTCAAACTAACAAAGTTCTGGGATTAAATGCATGGGCCATCGTGCCCAACAAGAATATTCTGTTTTAAAAAAAAATGTTGTCTTTCTTTTACATGTAGAAACATTTGCCTGCTTGTATGTATATGTGCTTAGTACCCATGATGCCTAAAAGAAGTGTTAGACCCCGTAGAACCATTTACAACCAGTTATAATCTGCTGTGTGCATGCTGAGAATCACACCATGTTCTGCTGCAAGAGCAGCCAGTGTTGGGGCTGGAGAGATGGTTTGGTGATTTTCCAGAAGACAAAAGTTTGATTCCTAGCACCCACATGGTGGCTTACAACTGTCTGTAAATCCAGTACCAAAGATCTGGTTCCATCTTCTGGACTCCAGATACATTGTATGCACATAGTACATGCACATGCACATGGGCAAAATTCCTATACACATGAAAAAATTAAAAATCATGACTGATGTGGTGCTGTACATGGCCTTTTATCCATCCAAGTGCTGGAGAGGCAGAGGCAGGCAGACCTCTCTGAGTTCAAGACCAGCCTGCCCTATGGGGTGAGTTTTCAGAGTAACTAGAGACGTTACACAGAGAAAACCTCTCTCGAAGAAAAAATAAAATAAAAAAGGAAAATCTTTTTCAAAAAGAACAGCAAGTATTCTTACCTGCTGAGCCTTCTCTGCAGCCCCTTGAAGACAATAATTTTGTTTGTATGTGTCTAACACAGGTCCTTTCTAAGTAGCTTTGGGTGTCCTAGGCTTACTATGATCAGGCTGGCCTTGAACTCAGAGAGATCTGTCCAGCTCTGCCTCCTGGGTGCTGGAATTGAATGCATGTCCCACACACCCAGCCTAGAAAGGTTCTTTAAGGCTAGGGTAGTAAGTAGGAGAGCAAAGGTTCATCAAATTGACAGCTTTAAAGACAATATGCATGGTAGAAGTACATTAACATTGGTGTCTATAGTGGATGCAGAAAAAATTTGTAACAAGTATTTGGAGTGCTTTTTCTTCCATAGTAAAAGTGTTTCATGTCCAGAGATGTATCACTGGGTTGAGGTACTTGCCAAACAAGTCTGATAACTTGAGTTTCATTCCCAGAACCCGTGTAAAGGTGAAAGGAGACACTTGACTTCACAAAGTTGTCCTATAGCTTACACATATGTGTTGTGGTGCACGCACAGCTACACACACTATACACCTCCCCCAACAATGATGATTTCAAAATGTACATCTTACAGGGCTGCATGCCTGTAAACCTAGACTTTGGAAGCCTGACGAAAAATTTCTGTGACTTCCAGTATATCTTGGTCTAAAGAGTAGCTGCTGGTGAGCTTCATGGCACATTGACACAGGCTAGAATCATTTTAGAATAGGGAGGTCTCAATTGAGAAAACGCCTACATAAGATCAGGCAGAATGCAAGCCTGTACGTATTTCCTAATTAGTGATTGAAGTGAGGGCCCAGCCTATGGTGGGTGTGCTTATCCCTGGGCTGGTAGTCCTGGGTTCTGTAAGAAAGTAGACTGAGCATGCCAAGTGGGTAAGCAGGCTCTGCTTCATCTCCTGCCTACAGCTTTTAGCCTTTTCCTATTCTACTTCTCTCAGTGATAAGCACTGATGAGGAAGTGTAAGCCAAATAAACTCCTTTCTCCTCAAGTTGCTTTTGGTCATGATGTTTCTTCACAGTGATAGTAACCCTATATAAGACATAAAATATAATCAGGGTGGTTACCAATATGACAGACCTGACTGTGTCACTGTGTGGAGGATTTTGAAAGGACTTTGGAACTTTGGGGGCTAGAAAATCTATTGAGTGTTCAAAGCTTGGTGAGCTCTTCCCTGGGAACTCGGAAGGTTAGTGTTGAGAAAAATGCAGATGATGGAGCCCTGGTTTGTGAAGTTCCAGAGGGAAGATTGGAAGTCAGTGAAGGACTCTATTGGGACTGTTTCATGTTTTGAGTTAGTAATCTGTGGTTGTGGGTAGCTGGGGCTGAAGAACTGGCTGTGATTAACAAGATACTAGCCTAACTAACTTAAATCCTTTCCTTTGCTGTGATAATTGATGCTGGACAGCTGGAGCTGAGAAATTAGCAGTAAATAAGAAGAGACCAGCAGAACCGAGTTGAAATATTCTGGAAAGTGTTTTCACAGAATTGGCACACAGAAGTGGTGATCCAGAGACTTTTGTCTGGTTTGTAGCTTGTGCTGACAGCAGAACCTGGTAGTCTGTAAGAGTCACCCAATTGATACTGTTTATGAAATCATCAATGTGTCACGAAGAACAGCTGAGGCTTGGCACTGTAAGGCAGACCTGCATTTCTCTAAGAGAACCCAGGAGAGGCTATTGGTAGACTCATTGCAGCCCATTTAAAGCAAGAGACTCCAGCCATTTGGAGATGCCAGTGTCATGGAACAAGCACCAAGAACAGTGGCAGTCACGGAGTGGAGCCATCCTGATCTTAGGAGACAAGCTGGGCATGCTACAGAGGGTAAAGCTGGAGAAGATCATGACTGGATACCAGACATTAGACATTGAGTTACTTGCTCAGTTGGAGTTTGGTTTTGCTTTGTTCACATTGTGACTTCTGTAAGATGCCTCCTTTTGTAAGAGCAATGGAAAGGTGTATAGAATGATGGAAAATTGGGAATAATTGAAAGATTGAACAAGTGTAATGAATGGGAACAGAGTTGATGTAGGAAACACCCAAAATTTAACAAGTGATCATGCTTATTGTAGAAAGTAGGGGAAATGTCCTGAAGAGAAGAATACTGTGCTCCTAATTTCTTGGTTTGTTTTTCTACCTTACAACATAGCTGTGTGGTGACTGACTTAGTTCTGACACTGGATCTCCCGTTGAAGAAAAGAGAGCTAAGATCTATATAATAAGCAAAAAAGGCAAGTATCATTTTTGCTTAGTGAAAGAGTTGAGCTCTGAAGCCTTGGCATATGTGGCTGTTTTAGGATCTGCCTCTGGAAACTTTACGTTTGTGATGATTTTGTAGTCAGTGCCCCCATTTCTTTCTCCATCATGTGCTGGGTTCCCTACACCATGGTTTATTTCCTAACACAACTGCAACTTCCTGTTGCCTTAGATTTGCTTAGAGTTCTATCTGCCTAGAGCTCTGCTCCTCCCTCTCCCTCTTTTTTTCATCTTTATGGATAAGAAAGAGGAGAGGGTAAGAAGCATGTCTCTACCTTCTTTCCAGCTGGGTGGAGACTGGGGTTAGCAGAGGTTAACAGTGAAAACTGTCAAAGATCTACTATCTACTCCATACCTTATTGTATAATTCAGCAAGCACCAAAAGTCCAGCTGGACCACAGGGACTAAATAAAGAACTTTTCTAAGCTAGAGAACTTTAACTTGATTTAGATGAAATACTGCTTTATTGAAGCAAGTGCCCTTATTTGGCTATGGCCCACAAGACATCAGATTTGTGTTAAGGAACAACTTTGCAAGTAGCTCATGCTCTTTAGACACTAGTATTTCAAAGTGGGAATCATATTTTCTTTGCTAGTTTATCGGTCACTTCTCTCAGTAAAATATAAAATAGAAAGAACAATCTACAACTATGATTTTTAACTGTGATTCAGAATGTCCAAGCATTCAACTACTTCAGCTTAGTTTGTGTTCAATATCCTGCTGATGTCTGTATGTACAGAGTGGGTAGAAGAAGCATATTTACATATGTCTCTTGAATTTCAGATGATTCCCATGATGAGGACCAAATACTTGAGTATGAAAGAGAACTGCTTCAAAGTATTAATTCTATTCTCAGTTCAGCTGATGATTGCAATCTGTGGGATCTTTACGGAACTTCCAAGGAACCATCAAGTGAGCCTAAGCCAGAGCCAGAACCAGAGCCAGAGCTGGAGCCAGACTCACAGCTGCAACCTCAGCCAGAGACCGAGCCTCAGGGTGAGCACAGGCCACACCCTGAGCACAAGCCACAGTCAGAGCCAGAGTGAGATCTGCAGGCAGAGCTGGAGCCCAAGCCACAGCCTGAGCCCAAGCTGCAGCAAGAGCCAGAGCCAGAGCCAAAGCCTGATCCAGAGCCAGAGCCAGAGGGGAAGATGCAGCCAGAGAAGCAGGCCCAGTCTGAGCCTGAGAGGCAGCCTGAACCTCAGCCAGAGGTATTGGCCGAGCCCCAGCCTGAGCCAGAGACACAGCCTGATACTGAGACAGAGGCTGAGGCAGAGGCAGAGGCCAAACCCCAGCCAGAGCAGGAACCTGAGATTGAGCCTGACCCTGAGGCAGAGGTTCATCGAGAGCTGGAGCCCAAGACCCAGCCTGAGCCTAAGGCTGAGCCGCAGCTGGAGCCTGAGCCACAGCAGGAACCTGGGTGTGAATCTGAGCAAAATATTACCAACAAGGTGGCTGAGGAGAAGCGGGCTGCCTATCTGCTGGCCAAACAAAAGAAAAAGAGAAAAAAACAAATTTTTATGTATGTCACAGGGGAAACCACGTAGAAAACGTCGTAGGGTGAGCCTGAGTCCCAGCCTGAGCCAGATCCCCAGCCAGAGCAGGAGCCTGAGCCTGAGCCTGAGCCTGAGCCTGAGCCTGAGCCTGAGCCTGAGCCTGAGCCTGAGCCTGAGCCTGAGCCTGAGCCTGAGCCTGAGCCTGAGCCTGAGCCCAGGGCAGACGCAGAGGCCAAGGCCCAGCCACAGCTGGAACCTGCACATGAGCAGGAGACTGAATCTGAATCTCAGCAAAATATTACCGACAAAAATGCCAAGGAGAGTCGGGCTGTATATATGCTGGCCCAAGGGTAAGAAATCTAGGAAACGCTGTAGACTACTCTCACAGTATGAGCTCAACCTGCCAAGTGCATCTGCAAAACATAGGTCTCCTGATGTGCCCATGTCACTGGGCCAACTTGTTCATGCTGCTGAAAACACCCCATTAAATAAGGGAAGAGTCATAGGGGCACGACCACGAAAGTGAAAAGTGTCTCAAATGGAGGTGGGGGCTCCCATGTCCATTTTTCATATGCTCCAATATAGATTAATTCTTCGGTTCCCCTGGAGTGCTTTTTTTCTGAATTTCCTATACTGATGATATTCTGGGTCATTGCCCACCCCCTCTGGATAATTGTCAATCCCTCTATGCAGCCATGATTTAGAGTGGCTCCTACCTCCTACATGTTGTAACATGTTGCTGAATGTTTCCCCTCATAAGAGGACTGTTCATGATTTATTCTCTGAGGGTCTAGCCTCATGAGTGGCATGTAACATGTTTAATTTTAATAAATAAGCAAATGATACTGTTGGTGCCTAAGTCTCTGGCTAGAATTATTGGCACGATGGGTTATGGAAGAAGGCAAAAGGCAAGGTGTGACTTGCAAATTGGGTGAAGGTGCTGCTGGGGACATGTGCTAATACCATACCAATCCTTAGACTATACTAGTCTTCGTTGCTCATGCAACCTAGCCTCCAAAGACCCTCATGGTAGTTCTCTGTACCTGTGACAGAGTTTACTTAGCTAACTCAGCTGGTGTTTGGTGGCCCTAAATAGAGTCATTCAGAAAGTAGCAGTATGCAGCCTGCCCACACAGTCTTGATAGGTGCTGCCCTGTGCTAGCCTTCCAGAGCTCTATTGAAGCTTCCATTTCTCTCAATTGCTTGATGGAATCAATTTCCATTATACAAATCAACTACTAACCTTTCAGCTGATAGTGGACAAAAACTTGAGGGTCTTCCCAGAAGAAACCCATTGCACCAAAAGTTGAAAAATGAAAGACTGTGTATATGCTGCTCATTTACATGGGACTCAATTGCTGCACATTTTTTGCATGTTCATCAGTCCAGTGGATACTGGAGACTCCAAGGGGATGAAGGAGTCTGGTTGGATGAAGTTTTCTAACCCTAAGGAGGTATGCACATGATGAGGTCACCTGCTGGTTCCCCTTCTTTCTGTCCTAGCCATCCAGTTAAAGGACCAGGCCTGGGTGCTCTACTCAAATCCTAATAGTTAACTGGCAGAGTGCTTCCTTCAACCTCACAGCAGCTCTGACCTCTGAAGTTTTCTTTGTCCTTAAACTCATGCCAAAGATGGATATGTGGTTGAGGCACTTTTTAGCTGGACACAGCTGATGGCCATCAGTGTACACTGAAGCAAGCCAACAGAGTTGAATGTGATGGCACATTAATCCCCAGACTCAGCAAGGCAGAGGCAGGCAATTAGGAGTTCAAAGCTACCTTTCACAAATCAAGTGCAAGGCCAGTCTCATCTGCACGGTACTCTTACCTTAAGAATCATCTAGCAGGACAATTACAGATCGAAAGGTAGAGCTAGGTGTTCTGATCTGGGATGAGAGGGAGGGTAGTTAAAAATGTCTTCAGGATTTTTCTAATGCTTTGCATGATCACATTTCCACTTGCTTGTAGTTTTAGTATTATTCCCATAAATCTATAGGGAGCTATCAGAAACAAGTATTGCCTAAGCCAAAGGCATGCTAATACTTAAGCTAGAAGTCCCATTTAGGTTTTAAGATTTCATTTTCCCACTTACATTGTGAATTTTAATTTTATCACTGGTTTTACTTCCATTCAGGAGTACTGAGAAAGAATACATTTGAAGAAGCATATTTGTGTGCATATGGAAGCATTTTGATTTGTGTGTGTGTGTCTTTTTTGTTTTTGTTTTGTGGTGCTGGGGCTGGAACTGAGGCCTCATGCCTACCATACAAGTATTCAACCACTGAACTTCTTCAGTGTGGTGATACTTTTAAGCCTGTATTTTGGGAGAAAAAAAATGGCCTTCAGGGAGGGCGAGGGAAAAAGAGTGGTGTGTCAGGTGTGGGGCAGGGGAGATCGGCTTAGGTCTGAGAGAGGCTCTGTGTCCCTGTGCTCTTTACCTGGCTGATATGATTGAGTCAGCTCATCATATATCAGCAAGGGATTATCTCGGGAGTCTATTCTTATTTAAGATGTTTTTACTATAGGGATGCTTCTCTTGATAATATCCAGATTGCTTTCCTAGATAGAGACAGACAGAAGAAAGGAGCAGCTGCCTCTCAGTGTCCTTCTCACGACCCTTCATCTGAAGGTGACCAGCCAGTTTGAAGTTTTACCTCTGTCTTGTACTTCATTGCTCTGGAAGCCACCTATGGTGCTTCATATGGTTCCTGTGTAGGCTGCTTGCTGGTCATAGTGTTGAATATATCCAATCTGGGGGTCTTTTTAGTTCTCTTGCTGTGGGGTATACAAGCTCTGAGGCAAATTTTTCTAAGCCTTAAGGCTAGGTTTCTCTGAGTATACACTGAGATCCCATTCTCTGCTAGCTCTGGCAGATGGCACAGGCTTTCATCTGCTGCCTCTGCTGATATGTACCTGCTTTCATCACTAGGTGATTGAAAGCAGAAATGTGTGATGTCACTTGAATTGGGCTTTGTCTCTTGAGAGTGTGTTTGGGGCTTCTAGAAGTATAGTGCAGCTACACACATACACTTGCTCAGAAAGCTCCTCCTCTACTAGGGAAGGTCATTCTCTACTCAAGAACATTATTCTCTTCAACCAAGTGCAGCCTTACAAAGGATTAAAATTGTCTAGCCATCCTTGCATTAGCTTCCTTTGGTTTTGTTTTGATTTGTTTTGTTTTGTTTTGATT
This sequence comes from Meriones unguiculatus, assembly GCF_030254825.1. Taxonomy (NCBI): domain Eukaryota; kingdom Metazoa; phylum Chordata; class Mammalia; order Rodentia; family Muridae; genus Meriones; species Meriones unguiculatus. The sequence goes on along the minus strand of NW_026843706.1, from coordinate 1,316,639 downwards.
TGATTTGATTTGTTCTGTTCTGTTCGTTTCTGTTCTGTTCTGTTCTGTTCTGTTCAGTTCAGTTTTGTTTTGTTTTGTTTTGTTTTTTGTTTTGTTTTGTTTTGTTGAGAGCTGTCTGTCTAGCCCTGACTGTCCTGGACCTGCTTTGTAGACCAAGCTGACCTCCAACTCACAGAACTCCATCTGCCTCTGCCTCCCGAGTAGTGGATTTAGGTGTGTGGCATAGCATCCAGCAGCTTCCTTTGATTTATTTATTACTTTGCTTTCTTCAGACTCCAAGTTTTTTACACAGGCTTTTATTCCACAATTCAGTAGTTAACAAATGCTCTGACAAATTTTCCATCTCAGTAGCCCATGAAGTCAGAAACTCCCCATGTTGTCATTTCTTTTATTATGTCTGTGGATTCGATTCTCTGATGCAGTTGCTCTAGCCATGATTTTTAAAAAGCCTCTAGCTATGGTGACACATCTGATAAACCCCAGCAACAGGAAAGATAAGGCAGAATGATTGTCACGAGTTTAGGGCCAGCCATGCCTATGTGGCAAGACCTACCTCATACAAAGCTGCTTCCACTGAAATCAGTAGTGGTTGAGCATTAGCCCTTTGTATGTTCAGCATTATTCTTTGTTCTGATTGAGGTACTCCTTGACATATGGTGCAGAGATCATGGTTTAATGGAAAGACTGAGAGATTTGGGTCTGAAGACCTATCTCTGATCTTTGGGCCAGATACCTCTGAGCTTCAGTGTCCTCATTTTCAAGATGAGGTTCTTTGCAAATGTTAAAATACCATTGGTAGTTTTCAGTAAAGTAGAGACGGGGTCACTCTGGGTCATGGGAAAGTGTTGATGCTGAATACAAAACGGGAAATTGCACTTCACTCTGGGGATTGTTTGAGTTGCACACTTTGGGCACAGGAGAAGTGCTAGCTAGAAACAGTGATTTAGAACCACATTGATTCAGGCCTTCAATACCATGCCAGCTGGGCATGGAAATTTCTGAAGGAAACAAAATTCATCTGGAGGTGAGTGAGTAGCTGGATTTGAATGAAAATAAGCTGGTAGTGAAGAACAAAGTTAGTGCTTTTGTATAAAGGGGAGGACAGGGAAATGATTAGAGAGGTGACCCTGACTTGCAAAGTACATGCCAGATGGATGAGCCCATCGTGAGGAGGTACAAGTCCACATCCCAGTTGAACACAGGGTATGGAAGAAATGAACTTCAAAAGCTGATTGTTATAGAATTTTTTAAATTTTTTATTTAACTTTTATTAATTACACTTTACTCATTTTGTCTCCCCCCATAAGCCCTTCCCTCCTCCCCTCCCGGTCCCACCCTCCCCCCCTTTCTGCATGCATGCCCCTCCCCAAGTCCACTGATTGGGGGGTCCTCCTCTCCTTCTTTCTGATCTTAGTCTATCAATTCTCATCAGAAGTGGCTGCATTATCAGGGTTCTAGGTTATCTCCATGAATAGTCCTTGGTTGGAGTATGAGTCTCTGGGAAGTTCCCTGTGTTCAAATTTTCTTCTTCTGTTGCTCTCATTGTAGAATTCTTGTCCTCTCCACCTCTTACTATTTCCCACTTCTTACATAAAATTCCATTCGCTCTGCCCAAGAGTTGGCCATCAGGCTCAGTATCTGCTTTGACAGTCTGCGTGGCAGAGGCTTTCTGAGGCCCTCTGTGGCAGGTTCCGAGGTTGTTTCCTGTTTTCTTCTTCTGGCTTTCAGGGGCCCTCTGTAGCAGGTTCCTAGGTTGTTTCCTGTTTTCTTTTTGTTCTGATGCCCATCCTCTTTGCCTTTCAGGATGGGGATTGAACATTTTAGTTAGGGTCCTCTCTTTTGCTTAGTTTGTTTAGTTGTACAAATTTTAGTGGGTTTATTCTATGTTATATGTTTATATGAGTTAGTTTATACCGTGTGTGTCTTTTTGTTATAGAATTGTAATCATGGAGCCTGTTATGCTAAATATAGCTTCATAACTCTGTTCAAAATTTCCATTGATTAACTGCAAAATCAGAAATATGGTGGCCTGACCTTAGAACACTGTACTTCTGATAAAACACCTGTTAAATTAAACCTGGCAGCCTATGTCACAGCTTTGAACTGTCATTTCTGGATAGACAGACCTTCTGTGTGTTGCTTAGAGGACATTATTATTGCATATCTCACCATTCCAATAAATGTAACCTATCACATTATTGATTATTTTTTGGGCCATCTGCTCTTTTTTTTTTTTTTTTTTTTTTGCCAAATCCAGCATCTCCATTCTCTCAATATCCAAGTGTCGAGATGTCCTCTCTAGACAGTCATGAACCCTTCCTCCAGCTGACATTTGCCAATTTCTAGACTCATCCCTGCTTTCTTCTCCATACTGCACTCAATTTATTGTGTGCTTTCTTGCTCAGAACCTGGTTGTCCAGGATATTGTAATCTGTTCATTCTTCACATCTCCTATCTAGCTTCTTACCAATACACTGCTAGCTCAGGCTTCAACCATATTTTTCCCTCTGGGTCTCAAACCATTCTTTTCTCTCTGGGTTTTTAGATCCAATCATTACTCACCTTTTTTGACTTCTTTCAAGTGCCCACAACATATTAGGAAACAAAGCCTCACATATGCTCTATAAGTGCTTTGCCATTGAACAGCAGCTACAGTCCTCATTAATTTTTAGAAATCAAGGCTTTTTGTCTTGTTTCTGATTTGGGATCTTACTATGTTGTCCAAGTTCTTCTTGAACCCCTGTGCTCAAGCAGAGCTCTTATCTCAGCTTCCTGAGTATCAGGAACTATATTTAAGTGTCTGCCACCAACCCAGCTTTGAATGACCTTCTTTTGGTAGGGAGGGCTATGGTACAGGTTGACATAGGAGGCTCTCAATCTGTAGAGCAGGCTGGTCTCATACTCACTATTTAGCTCAAGGTGACCTTGAATTGTGTAGACTTCCTGCCTCATCTTTTCAGTGCTGGGATTATATAAGCTTCTGAGGATTTGTTGTTGCTTTAATTTTAAAAATGTTTTTTACACAATAGATTTTGATCATTTTCTTTCCCCTCTCCCAGATCCTCCCTACCCACCGAACTTTAGGTGTACTTGCTTATGCTCTCACTCTCTTACCAAAAGAATGACATTAGCAAAACAAACAACAACAACAACAAAAAAAAAAAAACTAAATCAAAACAGAAAAGGACCTTTAAATCCAGAAAAACCAAAATACTAAAGCAAAGAAAACAATGTTATTGTTGTTTTGAGATGAGAGCTCACTATGGAAAGATCTGACAGACTGATCTCTAACTCAGGGCCATCTTCCTGGTTCAGCCTCTCAAGAACTGCAGTTACTGGTTAAATGGCCTGTCTAGTTCTAAACTCAGTCAGTTGTTAAGAGTCCAAGTAAGCCAGGCACTGGTAGGACATGCCTTTATTCCCAGCATTGAGGAGGTAGAGGCAGGGAGATCACTATAAATTCAAAGCCAGCCTGCTCTAGAGAGATGTCCAGGACAACCAGGGTTATACAGAGAAACCCTGTCTTGGATAAAAAAAAAAGGACTCAATCTGAGGGGGGGTAAGATGGCTTGGGGCAAGAAAATGTGCTGATCTGAGTTTGACACCTGGGACCTGCATGGAAAGCAGAAAGAAATTACTGGACTCCCACAAGTTACCCTCTATCCTCCACATGTATGCTATGCCATGGGCATATATGTACACACATAGTAAATAAATAAACAAATGAATATATAAATAAATTAATTAATTTAATTAGGATGCTTTTCATAATAGAGCCTTGTTCAGGTCTCTACTTTACCCCAAGCTTCTGCTGACCAAATCTCTTGGCCACAGATACCCCCTTAGCCCACTTTTGTCCATTGAAGGAAGAAACCAAGCCTTGCCCAGGTGAATTTCTAGCAATGCCCTCAAAAAGAAGAATGTGCTGGAGCTGCTCCCCCAAAAGCTGACCTCTTAAAGTGCATCTAAAACCCAAACAAGTTTGTCATGGGTGGAAGTTTAGCTCTCAGAATCCTGGTAAGGCAACCCTTATGGCTGCCTGCATATGCTTCTGTGAGAATATGCTGTGTTTGGTGGGGGTAAAAGTCAAGGGGTTGCTGGGCAGTAGAACAGAAGAAAATAGATTTAGTGTTCATAGTTCCTTTTATTCCTCTTTCAAGATCGGTTCTGGGACACCTTGATCCCTGAGCACGCCATGCAGCCTCTTGGCTGCTTGATGGCATCCAGGGTTCTCATGATGACTCTGGGCAATATCATGCTCAGAAATGTAATTCAGTACACCTGGGGATGCCTACTGTCACCCATTGCCATAACTACATAATTACCTACAGGATTTGTTATGAATGTATTCTGTGCAAATACAGGTAAGGGCTTTTTCAGACTTTGTCCAATTACTTTGTCATTTTAGCCTTCAGTAGTTGTTTGGTTTTCTTTATATGTTTTTGTGGTGTGGGGAATGGAACTGAGGGCTTCATGTGTGCCAGGCAAACACTGCATTGCACCCTGCCTGAGCAATATCATCAGCCTTCCTTTTGCTGATTTTTATTTTTGAAAGAGGGTCCCAGCAAGTTTCCATGCTAGTCTTGAGCTTGATGTATAGCTCAGGCAGGCCTTGAAGCCTTGAATTTGTGATCTTCTTGCCTCAGCCTCCCAAGTGGCAGGACCAAGTAGGTCTGTCATAAGTCTATGGACTGCCTGAACTGAGGACTGAATCACACTGTTTCTGTGTCCTCTTTCTCTATTATTCTCTATTATTTGCAAATAGTTGCAAAGGTTGTATACTTGTTGATTTTCAAAGAACTTGTCTGGCATGTGTTCCTCATCCCATTTTTTTGGGCAGTAAAGGGGACTTTTGCATTATGAAAGGAGTGGTGGTGAAAAGAGATGGTTATTTTAGAAATAGCTTGTGTTGGCCTAAGATGGTAATCGAGTGTGTGTCTTCCCAGTGGCTGCTGAAGTATTACTGTACCATGTTCTTAGCAGCTTTATTCGTAATAGCAGAAACCTGGAAACAACCCAGATGCCCCTCAGTTGAGTAATGGATAAAAAAATCATAGTATATTTACACAATGGAATACCACTCAGCAATTAAAAACAAGAAAATCGTGAAATTGGCAGGCAAATGGTGGGAACTAGAAAAGATCATCCTGAGTGAGCTATTCCAGAAGCAGAAAGACACACATGGTTTATATTCACTTATAAGTGGATATTAAACATAATATAGGATAATTATACTAAAATCTGTACACTTAAGAAGCTAAGCAAGAAGGAGGACCCTGGGTAAGATGGAAAATATATTCTTTAGACAAAAGAACTTAGGAAGCCACAGAATCACTGTAAAAGCACCTACTTGTGACTCTTTCTAGGATCCTGCTCCTATGTTTTTCATGAGCATTAAATTTTCTTAACCTTTTCTCTCTCTCCCTTCCATTTACCTACTGTTGGGAGCCCTGACTCCAGTGGCCTGCTTTGATGTTTAAATCTCTGCATAGAGATGGATTTTAGCAGGCCTTTACTAATGGCAGAGAAGAACTTGCAAGTCCATCTCCTTTTCTTTGTGACAGCAGGTGGGATAGTTTGTGAGGGTCACACCTCTTCTTCAGGCTCATCAAGGAAATTAACCATTGTTCTGAGATGTTTTACTGGCTAAAAGTAACTCCTCACAAATAAAGAGGTCAGAGGGCTGGAGGCAAAGGAGGAGGCAGAGACTTGAGGCTTGCTGCTCGCTCTGCTTGATGCAGCAGTCTGCCTTTTGCTGTGGCTGTCTAGTCTGGACCTTTAAAAAGTTTCCTGTGTGCTGCGTGTTTATTTTATTAATTTTAATCCTCACTCCCGACTCAAGAACCGTTCGACTCTGCTGGCTGGCTCAGGCAGATTGGTGCCCGGACGTGGGACTTGAGATACAGGGAACCCGTGAAGGACAGCGCAGTGGTTTGTTGAGCTCGCATTAAGTAGAAAGGGTGTGATGAGTAAATCCCAGAATAAAAATGGGACAAGGCCTTAGCCTAGTGTTTTCTTTATGGAACTTAATTAAAGGTAGTCTGTATAAGCAGCAGGAAACTAAGAAAGCTAAACTTTCAGGCTCAGAGAGAAGGAGGTTAGAAAGATGGCAGGCTTCAAGAGAAAATGATATTATACCATCAGCTCCTCCAGAGGAGTTGTATTGCCCTTCTGATGACAATATTTTCTTGCAAGAAGGAGACTTTAAGGAAGACTTGCAACCTCATTAGGTTGCAGAGTTGGAGGAAGAACCAGTTCAGTGCTATTCTGAGAGATACTCTCCAATTCAGACTATGCATGTTAAAAAGCATAAGCATTGGCAAAAAGAAATTAAAAGACTGGAGTATGGCTTGGAGGAAATAAACAAAAAAATTGGAGCATTAACTACTAGGGAAAATAAAGCTCAATCTCCCACTCCAACTCCATCATTGGTGGAAGGCTTAGGCCCTCCTGCTGGGAATGCTACAGTTTCAATGGCCCAGAAGACAAGGGGACCTTTCCCTTTGTCCACTGTACGAACATCTGTATCTGCTTTACAAGCTTCTTTACAAGAAGCCATGCAGAATGGAGAAGACGTATCTGAGTTCTATAGTTTTCCAGTTTTGGAGCAACCCGATGGACACGGTTATATGGTGAGAGTCCATGCTCCTATACCTTTTAAACAGATAGGAGAATTAAAATCTTCATGCTCCCAATATGGACCTACAGCGCCTTTCACCCTGGCTCTGCTGGAATCCATGTCTACTGAGGCTTTCTGCCCAGGGGACTGGAAACAGTTAGCAAGAGCATGCTTATCAGGAGGAGCTAATTTATTATGGAAGTCAGATTTTGCTGAGCATTATCAAGCTACAGCTGAAATTAATCGAGCTCAGCAAATTCCTATAACTTATGACATGCTTGCTGGAGAAGGAATCTACAGGGAAATAGGACACCAATTGGATTTTGATGTGGCCATTTATGCTCAGGTTAATACTGCTGCTCAGAGGGCCTGGAATAAGCTTCCACAAGCAGGTAGACAGGTGGAGGATTTGTCTAAAATCTGTCAGGGACCTGATGAGTTATTTCAAGATTTTGTGGCAAGATTAATGCAAGCAGCAAACAGACGTATAAGTGATGAAAAGTCTGGATTGTTATTAGTGAAACAGTTGGTTTACGAGAATGCTAACAGTGTTTGCCAAGCAGCCTTGAGACATGTTAGAAAGAAAGGAGATATTTCTGAATATATTAGGTTATGTTCAGACATCGGGCCATCTTATACTCAAGGAATAACAATGGCTGCAGCCCTACAGGGGAAGTCTATTAAAGAAACATTATTTCAGCAAAGAAAAGCCCAAAGAATAAAGTATCTGGAAATTGTTATGGTTCTGGGCAAATGGGACATCAAAGAAAAAACTGTCCTGGTGCTAGTAAGAAAGAAGGGAGTCAAAAGGAACCTGTTCTTTGTCCAAGATGTAAAAGAGGAAAGCATTGGGCTAATGAGTGTAAGTCTAAAAAAGATCCTGCAGGAAACCCTTTAATACAGGGAAACTGGAAAGGGGGCCAGCCCCAGGCCCCACAACAGTATTATGGAGCACTGCAGAACATGGTCCTTCAGCAAGGAAATCCATTCAGGACCTCTGTAGAGCAACCACAGGCAGCGCAGGACTAGACCTCAGTTCCTCAGCCTATACAATATTAACTCCTGAAATGGGAATGCAGGCCCTACCTACAGGAGTTTATGGTCCATTACCTAGAGGGACTATGGGACTATTAGTAGCTCCTGGAGTAATTGATGCTGATTTTGAAGGGGAGATAAAAATTATGACACACTCTCCAAATGGAATTTCTGTAATAAATCAAGGTCAAAGACTAGCACAATGAATATTGCTCCTCCAAGTTCAGACAAAAAATGCAAGTAAAAAGGATAAAAGAAGAGATGATGCTTATTGGGTACAAGCTATTGGTCTCAATCGGCCTGAGCTAGTGTTACAAATTAATGGAAGAAAATTTACAGGGTTATTGGATACAGGAGCTGGTGTCTCTGTCTTAACTGCTGATCAGTGGCCTATGCATTGGCCCAAACAATCCTCTATTACACAGTTATGAGGAATAGGACAAAGCCTATGTCCTGAACAAAGTAGTGATGCGTTAACTTGGAAGGATGAGGAAGGACACGAGGGAACTTTTAAACCATACATTATCTCTGGACTTCCTGTTAATCTGTGGAGGAGAGATGTGATGAGTAATATGGGAGTGTATCTTTATAGTCCTAGCAATGCAGTTTCCAATCAGATGCTTAATTCAGGACTGGAAATATCTGGACAAGGTAAAGCTCAGCAATCAATACCTGCCCCAAAAATTTTTAAAAAGGGGTTGGGTCATTTTTAGGGGAGGTCACTGAACAACCTGTACCCCATGCAGATCCAATAACATGGAAAGTAGACGATCCTGTGTGGGTGAATCAGTGGCCTCTTTCCCTTGAAAAATTAAAGCCTCTGAGCTGTTAGTACAGGAACAGCTTGAAAACGGCAATATTGCTCCATCAAACTCACCTTGGAACTCCCCTATTTTTGTTATAAAAAAGAAGTCAGGAAAATGGAGGCTTTTACAAGATCTCAGAAAAGTAAATGAAACCATGGAATTAATGGGAGCCTTACAATCTGGATTGCCTACCCCTTCTGCCATACCTAAAGATACTTTTAAAATCATACTAGATTTAAAAGATTGTTTTTATACCATTCCTCTTGCTCTTCAAGATAGTAAAAGATTTGCTTTTAGTGTGCCATCAGTAAATTTTCAAGAACCTATGAAGAGGTATCATTGGCTTGTATTCCCTCAAGGTAGGGCAAACAGTCCCACTTTATGTCAAAAATTTGTGGCTCAAGCTGTTTTTAAAACTAGAGAGGCATATTCTTCTATATATATTATTCATTATATTGATGACATTTTACTGGCTCATAAAAATGAAGGGATTTTATTAAGTGTCTTCACACACTTACAACAAGCCTTAAAGTATCTAGGTTTAGTAATTGCACCAGAAAAGGTGCAGGCAGAGGCACCCTATTTGTATTTGGAACATTAATTCTATCCTCAGACTATTACGCCTCAAAATATTCAATTAAGAAAAGAAAACTTAAAACTTTAAATGATTTTCAAAAGTTATTAGGTGATATTAATTGGCTAAGACCCAATTTAAAATTAACAACAGGAGAACTAAAATGACTTTTTGACATTCAAAAAGGAGAGGCTAATCCTTTGTCAAAAAGGGAACTTCGCAAAGAAGTTCATGATGCTTTGCAAAAGATAGAATTAGCTATTGAAAAGCAGCATGTTCAATATATTGATTATTCAAAAGAATGGGGTGCATATATTTTGGCTACTGTTGATACTCCAACTGCTGTATTGTGGCAAGAAGAACCATTATTATGGTTGCACTTGCCTGTGTCTCCTGTTCAAGTTCTGACACCATATTATGAAGCAGTGGCTAGTTTAGTTCAAATGTCTCACAAAGAATCTTACAAGTATTTTGGGAGAGAGCCCTCCTTAATTGGAGTCCCTTTTACCTTGTTTTTTTTTTTTTTTTTTTTTGAAACAAGGTTTCATATAACTCAAGCTGGCCTCAAATTCACAATGGTAGTCAAGGATGTTCCTCAACTCCTGAATGCTGGTATTCTTATTCTTGACTACAATTGTGAAGTAGGACAAAGAATAAAATCAGAAGTGCAGTGGAGGCAAGTACGTTCCCAATGCTGTGACTATCCATTATCAGAACGCTCTAACCTTGAGAAACTAAAATTCTGCATTCATCCAACACTAATTCTATACACTGGACACAAAGGCTCATGCTTGTGATCCCAACACCAGGAAGAGGTTAGAGCAAGAAAATTGCCAAGGCATTTGAGAACAACCCTTGTTACAGAGAGACTTCCAAGCCAGGTTTGTTGCTGAGTATGAGCCTGTGTCAAAATAAATAAATAGGCGGGACAAGATGGCTGCGCCAGGAGAACAGGGTGTCTGAGGAGCAGGACAACATTTCCTGTACAGTGACCAAGAGACCGAACCCTGGGCCCTAAAACAACAGCAATCGTGTTTTTCAAGTGAGAGGAAACCCCCACAGCGTGGGAATTGGTCTGGACCACTCTCAAGTCCCCCAGCCAGAACCCGGAAGAGATCCCGGGTCCCACAGGCACTAGGTTCCCAGACCAGAGCCACATGCCTGCATGTCCTGATCACCTTCCCAGGCTGATCAGTGGGCACAAAAATCACCAGAGACTGTGAGTCCCTGTCATGAGAGAATCCACAGGGAAGGAAGGAAGCTGTACTGACTTAAATCACCAAGTCCTTCCCTGGAAAAAGTCTCGCAGACCAGCAGGGCTGAGCTGCCATCACTGAGCTGTGCTTCAGACACAGGCAGTTTCTGCGCACCACCTAGCTGGCAGAGATTGAGGAGTGCACCGCAGGGCAAAAAAAAGAGCCTGGGAGTCCCTGTCTCCAGAGAATCCACAGGGACTGACTTAAATCACACAATCCTTCCCTGGAAAAAGTCTCGCAAACCAGCGGGGCCAGGGCTGCCGTCACTCAGCTGTGCTCCAGACACAGGCACAAACAGTTGCTGCACGCCAGATGTCCAACTGGGTCACAGTAGCTGATCATTAAATTTACAGCAAGAAACCCAGAAACAGGGCAGCTGTCTTCAGGACTTCCCTGGGTGAGAGGAGAACCCTCTCGACTAACAAAGACCTCAGTTACTACTCAGGTATCTATCCCTGAGATGAGCAGCAGCAACTCCTGAAAAAATGCCAGCCATCCAGGGACTATACTCAAAAAGCTAAGAAGACTTCCTTCAGGAAAAACCAGCTTTCTGCAAAGGGGATTCTCTCCACCACAGGATCCCCAGGAGCCACCAGAAAATAACCCCAAACACCTAAGATAGCACATTGGGTAAAGGCCAGCATAAAAGCTCAAGCAACAAAAGACAGAGCAATATGGCATCTCCAGAACCCAGGTACCCAGGGGCAAGTAGCCCCGGACATCCCAGCATAACTGAAAACCAAGAAGATGACCTAACAACTATGCTCATGAGGATGATAACAGAGGGAACAAATAAGATACATAAAGACATAGAGGAAGACAAACTCAAACAGAATATTGCCGTCTGTAAAGAAATAGAGGAAGTTGCAGCCAAACAGTTTATGGCCTTTAGAAAGGAAATGTTTAAAGCACTGAATGAAATAAAAGAAACAGAGCTGAAGGAACTGAAAAAAAAAAAAGGAAAGTACAGTCAGACAGACGAAGGAAGTAAACAAAACAACTCAAGACCTGAAGATAGAATTGGAAAAATTAAAGAAAACACAAATGGAGGAAATTGTGGAAAGAAATAACTTAGGGAAGAAAACAGGAACCACAGAGGTTAGCATAACCAATAGACTACAAGAGATGGAAGAGAGAATCTCAGGTGTGGAAGATACAATGGAAGAAATAGATGTATCTGTCAAAGAAAATGTTAAATTTAAAAAATTCCTGACACAGATCATCCAAGAAATTCAAGACAAAATCTAAGAATAATAGGAATAGAGTAGAAGGAAGATACCCTGCTTCAAGGCCCAGAAAATATTTACAACAAAATCATTGAAGAAAATTTCCCCAACTTAAAGGAGAGGCCATTAAGAATACAAGAGGCCTACAGAACACCCAACAAATTATACCATCAAAGAAAATACTCCTGCCACATAATAATCAAAACAGTAAGTATAAAGAAAAAAAGGAAAAATACTAAGCGCTGCAAGGGAAAAAGGCCAAGTAACATATAATGGCAAACCCATTAGAATCACACCTGATTTTCAATACAGACTATGAAAGCCAGTAGGGCGTGGACAGATACTATGCAGTCCCTAAGAGAACACAGATGTCATCCCAGGCTACTATACCCAGCAAAACTCTCAGTCCTCATAGATGGAGAAAACAAGACATTCAATGACAAAAAAAAAAAAAAATTCAACAATACCTACACACAAATCCAGCATTACATAAGACACTAGAAGGGAAAATACAACCCAAGAAAACTAGCTACTTTCAAGAAAACACAGGAAATAATTAACCTCACTACATTAAAACAAAAAGCAACCAAGCACACAACCTTATGACCTCCCCCAACATCAAAAACAAAGGATCTAACAGCCACTGGTCATTAATCTCTCTCAACATCAATGGACTCAACTCTCCAATAAAAAAGACACAGACTAACAGAATGGATGTGTAAACAAAACCCAGCAATCTGGTGCATAAAAGAAACTCACCTAAGTCACAAAGATAGACATTACCTGAGGGTAAAGGGTTGGAAGACTGCATTCCAAGCTAATGGACCTAAGAAGCAAGCAGGAGTAGCCATTCTAATATCTGACAAAATAGACTTTCAACAGAAATTAATAAAAAGAGATGGGGAAGGACACTTCATACTCATTAAGGGAAAATTCCACCAGGAAGACATCACACTCCTGAACATCTATGCCCCAAATAAAAGGGCACCCACATTTGTAAAAGAAACATTGATAAAACTTAAACCACATATAGATCCCCACACATTAATAGTGGGAGACTTCAACGCCCCACTCTCAACAAAGGACAGGTCAACAAAACAGAAATTAAACAAAGAAACAATGTATCTGACAGAGGTCATGAATCAAATGGTCCTAACCGCCATTTACAGAACCTTACACCCAAACACAAAAGAATTTACTTTCTTCTCAGCACCTCACGGAACCTTCCCCAAAATAGACCACATAGTTGGACACAAAGCAAGCCTCAACAGATGTAAGAAGATTGATATAATCCCTTGTATCCTGTCTGATCACCATGAATAAAGCTGGACCTCAATAACAACAGAAATAGCAAAAAGCCTACACACACATGGAAACTGAACAACTTGCTAGTAAATGACAGCTGGGTCAGGGAAGAAATAAAGAAAGAAACTAAAGTCTTCCTAGAACTCAATGAAAATGAAGACACAACATATCAAAACTTGTGGGACACAATGAAGGCAGTGCTAAGAGGAAAGTTCATAGCACTAAGTGCCTTCAAGAAGAAATTTGAGACAGCTCATTCAAGCAACTTAATGGCTCACTTAAAAACCCTAGAAAAAGAAGAAGCAGAAACACTAAAAAGGAGTAGACGGCTGGAAATAACCAAACTGAGGCCTGAAATCAATCAATTAGAAATAAATAAAGCAATTCAAAGAATCAATAAAACCAAAAGTTGGTTTTTTCAGAAAATCAACAAGATAGACAAACCCTTAGCCAAGCTAACTACAAGGCAGAGAGACACCATCCAAATCAACAAAATAAGAAATGAAAAGGGGGACATAACCACAGACACTGAGGAAATACAAACAATCATTAGGACTTACTTCAAAAGTCTATATGCCACAAAATATGAAACCCTAAATGAAATGGACAATTTTCTTGAGCAATTCAACTTACCAAAACTGAATCAGGACCAGGTAAAGCAATTAAATAGCACTATATACCCCAAGGAATTAGAAGAGGTCATTGAAAGTCTCCCATCAAAAAAAAAAAAAAAAAAAAAAACCCAGGACCAGAGGTTTCAGCGCAGAATTCTACCAGACCTTCAAGGAAGAGCTAACTCCAGTTCTCTTCAAACTATTCCACAAAATGGAAAGAGAAGGAAAATTACCAAACTCATTCTATGAAGCAACAGTCACCTTGGTACCTAAACCTCACAAAGAACCAACAAAGAAAGAGAATTTATACCAATCTCCCTTATGAACGTTGATGCAAAAAGACTCAATAAAATTCTTGCAAACCAAATACAAGAACACATCAAAGATATCGTCCACTATGACCAAGTATCCCAGGCATGCAGGGGTGGTTCAATATATGGAAATCCATCAATGTTATCCACCATATTAACAAACTGAAAGAAAAAACCCACATGATAATCTCTCTAGATGCTGAAAAAGCATTTGACAAAATCCAGCATCCATTCTTGTTTGAAGTAATCGAGAGATCAGGGATACAAGGCACATATCTAAATATAGTAAAAGCAATTTACAGCAAACATACAGCCAACATCAAACTGAACAGAGAGAAACTTAAAGCAATCCCACTGAAATCAGGGACAAGACAAGGCTGCCCACTCTCTCCATATCTCTTCAATATAGTAATTGAAGTCCTTGGTAGAGCAATAAGACAGTTGAAGGAGATTAGGGGTATACAAATTGGAGAGGAGGAATTATCACTATCAAATTATCACTATTTGGAGATGATATGATAGTATATCTGAGTGACCCCAAAAACTCTTCCAGGGAACGCCTACATCTGGTAAACACCTTCAGCAGTGTGGTCGTATACAAAATTAACTCAAAAAAAAATCAGTAGCCCTCCTGTATACAAAAGACAAAAGGGCTGAGAAAGAAATTAGGGAAACAAGACCCTTCACAATAGCCAAAAATGACATGAAGTACCTTGGAATAACCCTAACCAAGGAAGTCAAAGACTTGTATGAAAAAAATTTTAAATCTCTGAAGAAAGAAATAGAAGAAGATAACAGAAGATGGAAACATCTCCCATGCTCATTAACATAATATAAATAGCCATCTTACCAAAAGCAATCTACAGACTCAATGCAATTCCCATCAAATTACAAACACAATTCTTACAGACCTAGAAAGAAAAATTCTCAACTTCATGTGGAATAACAAGAAACCCAGAATTGCTAAAATAATCCTCTACAATAAAAGATCTTCTGGAGGTATCTCCATCCCTGATCTTAAGCTGTACTATAGAGCAACAGTTATAAAAACTGCATGGTACTGGCATAGAAACAGAATGGTGGATCAATGGAACTGAACAGAGGACCCAGAAATAAACCCACACATCTATGGACACCTGATCTTTGACAAAGATGCCAAATCCATACAATGGAAAAAAGATAGCATCTTCAACAAATGGTGCTGGTCTAACTGGATGTCTACATGTAGACAGGCTCTAAGAGCAACAATCAATAAATGGGACCTCATGAATCTGAAAAACTTCTGTAAAGCAAAGGACACCATCATCAAAACAAAACGACTGCCTACAGACTGGGAAAGAATCTTCACCAACCGTTTATCTGACAGAGGGCTAATATCCAGTATATATAAAGAATTGAGAAGCTTAAAAGCAGCAAACCAAGTAATCCAGTTAAAAAAATGGGGAACAGAGCTAAACAGAGAACTCTCTGTAGAAGAATATCGAATGGCAGAAAAACACTTAAACAAATGCTCAATGTCATTAGCCATTTGGGATATGCAAATCAAAACCACCCTGGGATTTCACCTTACACCCATCAGAATGGCCAAGATGAAAAACTCAAGTGACAACACATGCTGGAGAGGCTGTGGAGAAAGGGGAACCCTTCTCCACTGCTGGTGGTAATGTAAACTCGTACAACCACTCTGGAAATCAATCTGGCGCTTTCTCAGACAACTAGGAATAGCACTTCCTCAAGATCTGGCCATACCACTCCTAAGCATTTATCCAAAAGGGGCTCAAGTACACAATACAGACATTTGCTCATCCATGTTTGTAGCAGCTTTATTTGTAATAGGTAGAAGTTGGAAACAGCCCAGATGCCCCTCAACTGAAGAATGGATGCAGAAATTGTGGTACATCTACACAATGGAGTATTACACTATAATGAAAAATAAGGAAATCATGAAATATGCAGGTAAATGGTGGGACTTGGAAAGGATAATCCTGAGTGAGCTGCCCCAGAAACAGAAAGACACACACGGTATATACTCACTCATATAGACATATAACATATGATAAACCTACTAAAACACTGAACATCTAAAGAAACTAAACAAGAGAGCTGACCCTGACTAAAATGCTCAATCCCCATACCAAAAGGCAAAGAGGATAGACATCAGAAGAAGAAGAAAACAGGAAACAACCTAGGAACCTGCCACAGAGGGCATTTGAAAGGCTGTGCCCTACAAACTATCAAAGCAGACACTGAGACTTAAGGCCAACTGATGGGCGAAGTGCATGTAATCTTATCTAAGAAGTGGGAAATAGTAAGATCTGGAGAGGACAGGAACCCCACAAGGAGAGCAACAGAACCAGAAAATTTGAACACAGGGGTCTCCCCAGGGTCTAATATTCCAACCAATGAACATGCATGGAGATAACCTAGAACCCCTGCACAGATGTAGTCCATGACAGAGTAGTATCCAGTTGGGTTCCATAGTAATGAAAAGAGGGACTGCCTCTGACATAATCTGATAGGCCTGTTCTTTGATCACCTCCACCTGAGGGGAGAGCAGCCTTACCAGGCCACAGAAGATGACAATGCAGCCATTCCTGGTGGGATATAATAGACTAAGATCAGAAGGAAGGAGAGGAGAACCTCCCGAATCAGTGGACTTTGGAGAGGCAAGTGAGAAGAAGGGGGAGGGAGGGTGGTGCTTGGAGGGGAGGAGGGAGGGGCTTATGGGGGGATACAAAGTAAATAAACTGTAATTAATAAAAAATAAAAAAATTAAAAAATAAAATAAATAAATACATACATACAATTGCCATGTATGTTAGTGCTACATACTTGTTATTTTAGGAGGAAGATGAGGAATTCTCTGCCAGCCTTGGTTCTATGCTGAGTTCTTGTCAAACCTGAATCACATGAGACCCGATAAACAAACAAACAAACAAACAAGGAAAAACAGGAGCTGATCTGAGGCTATGGTTCAGTTGATAAGATGATTGCATAGCATGAGCAAATCCTGGGTTTGATCCATATCGCCACATAAGACAGACATGGTGCTGCATGCCTGTAAGAGCAGCACTTGGCAGGTGGAAGCAGGAAGGTCAGAAAGAAGTTCAAGGACATTCTCACTTGTTCAGTGAGTCAGGGCCTAGCCCTTGGACATGTCCTTTCTCAAAATCTAACAGAATACTGTTACAATCTTTCATGCTTCTGGCCTCTGTCAACTACCGCTGAACTTTCTGTCTATGAACTTGACTGTTCTGGGTTTTTTCTGCTGTAGGGCTGAAGATCATGTTAGTGTGTCCAACACTAAAGGCTGTTGTTCTACCACTGAACTTCAGCTCCAGGCTTCTGGGTCCTTCTTCCATGTGGAAATTATCCGTTTCCATCTGGCTTATTTTACTTAGCATCATGTCCTTCAGTCCCATTCATGCTGCAGAACATATCAAATGTTCCTTTCATTTTAAGGCTTAATAAAGTTCTTTTATTAATATACACTTTATTGTGTGTTTGGTTTTTCGGGTTATGCTTGGGACAATGAATGGCTTTACCAATGAGCTACAATCCCAGAGATATTGTCAGTTTTGTTCATGAATTTACTCATTAGTGGACATTTAGGCTGCTTCCATATTCTGGCTGCTGCTTCTATCTTTGGCTATCAGAAATACTCCTGAAACTAGGGTGATGGCTTAGTGGTTAGCAGGACTTACTGCTCTTCTGGAAGACTAGAATTTGGTTTCCAGGGTCCACATTTCATAGCTTACAATTGCTCCAGGTACACAGGATTCAAAAACACAAAGTATACATTCATATAGACATACATGAATAAAAATAAAAACAAAATCTTTTTTTTAAAATGAAAGGAATGCTGGAGCTGGGGGCATAGCTTAGTGGTACAGGGCATGCCTAACACATATGAAGCCCTGGGTTCAACTCTGAGCACTAGCCAGGTGTGGCAGTAGATGCTGTAATCCCAGCACTTGAGATGCTGTGGCAAGTGCTGTGAATGTGAGGCCATCCTAGGACACAGGGCAACATTGTGTCTCCACACAACAGCAAGGGGCTGGAGAGCTGCTCACCTGTGAAGAGCATTTGCTGGTCTTCCAGTGCCCTGGCCAGGGGGCTCTCATTGATGGCTAAGATAAGCTAATGATAGCCTTGCAGCTAAAGAGCAGATAATTAGATCCATTGTTAGTTCATGTTTTTAATTTATTAGTTATATAAAACTACCAGGTACTAGGTCTTCTATTTAAAAAAAAGGCAAGAAATGTTGCCTTGCCTACAGTCTTCATGATAATTACTTATGTCTTATGGTCAATAGCTGGATAAAAAGCAAATGGAGTATATGTAGGGTCTGAGGATATAGAAGTTTAGGTTTTGAGAATCTAAAGAGTGCTGTCTGGTCTGGGAAAATGTTTCAGGGTTGATAAATGCAAGAAAGATTGAAGGGTCTAAATAGGTGATTTAAGGTATATGAATGTGAATTGTAATGATACAGAAAAATGATTTGAGGCATATTAAAAATGGAGAAATTTTATATTCCTTCACCCTCCCCTGCTATTGTTCTGCTTATGTTGCTATAATATTCCAGAAACTCAGAGTTTTGCCTTTTGCACACTAAAAATTTATATGTTTTATGAAATCAAGAAGTCATGAGACCCGAATCTGACATAGTTCAAACTGACTCCAGATGAGCTTTTCCCTCATCTTGGGATCCCTTAGTTTTCCCATTTACTAGACAAATTTTAATTTCTGTTTCTAGTATGAATTTATCTCAGCAGATTTTCACCTGGTTGAGACTGCAAGCTAAGATTTGAGCTTGCTGCAAGCTGACATGATTGCTCCCTGCCTCTTCAGGTAGATCACCTAACCAGACACTTCTGAGGACCGCCCCATTGCCCAGCCTTTGGCTGGCATTTCAGCCATCCTAGCCCCTGATGCCAACAGTCCTATTGTTAATGCTAAAGTAGTTTCAGAAGACAAGACTCTCGGCCCCAAATCCCACCTGACAGGCTGAAATGCTAACTCAAAGGGAGCTCCCTGACATTAACTATTATCTTGGGGACCTGCTTAGCTGGAGCAGAAACAAGTATTACAATCCTGGATGTACAAAGCCAGAATTATAACAGCTCAAAGGCAGAATCATTTGCTTTAGGTCATTTTTGGATCATGGTTTCTTAACAATTGTTAGGATATATTAGGCAAAGACTAGGGACTATACAGTTGATGGTAATGAGAACCCAGTACTGCCAGTTTGAGGCTGACCATGGACTCTAAGACCCCAAGATTGGCCTCTTTATAACAAGAAAAGGGAGGAATGAAAAGATTAAGTTAGCATAGGTATAACTCCCTTTTGAAATAAAGAGCCATCTTGACTGGCAGCTGAACTCAGGTACCAGGAAATATCACGAAATATGCACTTTGCAGAAAACACAGTTAACTCTCCTAGCAACTGCCTCCAGGAAATATCACAGAATAAATACTTCATAGAAAATAGAGACAATCTCCTCTGGTGGCAATCAATGAGAATTGATGGGGAATCAGCTGGGAAAATTCTCCCCAATACTTCAGATATAGTTTAGAAGAAAAGCAAATGTGATCATATGCCTTAAGCAATGGTGATTATGTGCCTCAGAGAAGGTCACCTCACCTCTCTTTTACCTGATCCTGTAATATCCATCCCCCCCCCCAAGCCCCGCTTGCTGTCATGGAAACATGTGCCCCCCTGCTTGCTTCCATGGAAACACCCTGCTCACAGGCTTTCCCTTTAAAAATCCTGCTCATTCATGGCTCCCTCCTCCTTGATAGTCTTCCTTCCAACATCCAAGCCCCATTGGGCAGCCTCTGCTACCTGATTTTCCTGTTCCCCATTCTGCCATCCTAGAGAAAGACTGCTTAGAACACAGGTCCAGGCAGATCACATTCCAGGTCAAAATTCTCCAGTATTTCCCAATGTCCTCTGTTGACAGCACCCCTCTTTCCAAACGTTTTGTTCTTTGGTCATAAATGGATCAGTGGGATCACCCAGGTGCCTCTTTGCGTGCTGTTCCCTTCTGCTCTAGCCCTAACTGCTAGGACTATCTTCCTTTCAGAAACTGGCCTTGGACCCCCAGGGCAGTAGTAGTTGTTTGCCTTTGGCCTTTTCTAGGATGGCACGTTCCAGGATAACATGGAAATTGGCATATGGCTCTGTAAGTTTCTTTAGGGTGCTTCCACCTCCATTTAATGTCACCTGAAACTTACAGCTGGTACCCCCACCCTCTAGAGTCTGTGTGAAGCTGTGACTCACGAAGTGAAAGAGCCCTGTGACTCAGCTTGCTGCACAACATCCATCCCCCAAAGGACCATTTTAGTTAAAAATGACATGAAAATGTTCAGTCCTGCCAGAGAGGTTCATGTCCACCCACAACCCCAGCAATCTAGAAACAGAAACAAGAAGCCAACAAGTTTGAGGCCAGCCTGGGCTACACAGCAAGAGCTTGTATTAAAAATAAAGGAAGTCGCTAACTTAGGAACTGAACTCGTACAGATTAAATCTTCCTTAATCACTTGCCAATGGAAATTTAAACTAATCTCACGTTTAGTCACCCACAGGGCACTGTCTTCTCTTCGTGTAGTCTTTTCACCCTATCCCTAATAGGCTTCTCAGGGATGGGAAAGCACAGAGGCAGGCAAGAATAGGACACAGTTTATCCTGGGACCCTATTGGGATTTGGTTATGTGTGTCACCACCCTTTTGTACTAATGTATCCGGCAGCTCCTTCACAGACTCCCCTCCACAGTACAGCTAGCAACACTGCACGCCTTCAGCACCCACCTGCATCTGCCCACGCACACTCTGACCTCTGAACAATAATGCAGATTTTTTTTCCCACTCCTAGTTAGAATGAGACTTAGACAGTTTCAGGTTTACTCCTGAAGTAGTCAGGCACAGGGCTAGAAGGCCTGATCTGTCCTGAACTGGTTTAGAGTTCATAAGAAGTATGCCAAACACACAATGACCTTCAAGTGTAATTTTAGAGGGAGTATCCTATTTACCATGTTATGTTTATACACAATGGGCAGGCATATGATTGAAACCAGACACATTGTGGGAAAGGACATGCAGGAAAAATGAATATATGGTGTAATCCATCAATCAAAATGGAGAGCCACCCAAAATATTCCACTTAGAAACCAGCTCCTTCTCTTAAACTCCCTAAGAGGACGTGCCAAACAATAATTGGGCCTGCTGAAAACTCTCAGCCATGTGGGCCAGTTAATCCTGACAGTGCATTTCTCTCTAATAAAGTGATCTGCTTCTTTTGCATATGTGTGGGAGCCTTATTTTCAGTTGTTTGGGTAGGAGGCCTAGAACCAGGGAACACCTAGTTCCTAGACTCTGAGCACTGGTAACAGATTCATGTTCCTTCTGTGACACTGTCAACTACATATTAGAAGCTTGGATCTAGGCTTAAATTTCAACTCCAGAACTTAGGGAGTTCTAGACATTGTGACATTTGGCCACTTATGCTCTCCATCATGTTTCCAAGGTATGCAATGAGGTTTATAAGAAACCTTCTATCTGTTACTTTCTATTTCAGTAAAGTCCATTTTGACTGTCATTCAGCCTCCTACACCTTTAATTGACTCCAGGGTGGTGCCTCCTCTACATTTTCAAGATTTTCTATGTGGCAACCCTCTTTTCTGAGGTTTGTTCTCCAGCCAGTTCATTCTTTCCTCTAGCCCCACAAGCCATCTTTCTTTCCTCAGACCATTTTGTCTCCACTCCTCTTTGCCAAGCCAGGACCCATGGCCAGCTTCATCAAGATGCACTTGCTCACCTGGCATTCCTACATGCCTTTCTTTGAGTGTTCTCCACACCCAGATAGCCCTTTTCTTGCTGTCTTGGCTTATGAATTTGTGGAAGGAAAAGTTATTTTCTCCTATAGCATCTCCTTTATCATCAGAAAAGCTCCCCGATTCTCTCCAGCCTTCTCCTGCTATGGCTGAGGAGTCATCATTTCCCTCACCAACAGTCTCAGTGATCCGAGCTCCCCCCCACCCCGTCCCAGCGCCTGCTCTAGGCTTGCTTCAGAAACCATCATCTATCTTTCGTCTCAGGCACTATCTTCGCCATCTTCTTCCCCTTGGGCACTGAACACACTTCAGAGCTCCTTCATTTTAAACTGCCCTATCAGCTCTCCACACCAGACAACATTCTATGGAGACTCATCTCTATTTTAACTTCAAAGACTAGACTCCAAGGCTTCTTGACCTACTTATTTGTCTGCTCACTTCCTTTTTTCTTTTTGAGGTTTTGAAAAAGGGTCTATTTGTTATGTAGTTGAGATTGGCCCTGTTCTTCAAACAGCCCTGTGTTTCAAATGATTCTCCTGCCTCCACCTCCTGAGTGCTGGGATTAAGACGTATGTCACCATGATACCTGTCCTGCTCGTTTCTTTTTCTAGTAAACTTTTGTAAGCCAGCAAATTTGCTCAGGAAGTTAAAGCAACCTGCCTCCAAGCCTGATCAGCCAATCACATCCACTCCTTCCATTCCTGTTAGTTCCCAACCCCACCGGTGTTCTTTTTCTATTCTTTTCTCTATCTCTACCTTTTCCCCTTGTATATTTACATTCTTTACCCCTTTCTTTCTGTGTGTGAGAGAAAACAAGCCCGAGGCCCTAAAAATCTTCCTGCCTCAGGCCCCATGTCTGCAGATTCCAGGTGTGAGCCACTATGCCCAATATATTTTTCTGTTCTTTTTAGACATTGAATCCACTGACTCAAGCATGCCAGGAGAAAGCTCTACCAACTGTGTTCATCCCCACTATACGATATATGTTGCTTGGATTTGAGTGCCCCCAATGGCAGGGTGACAAAGGTATTTCATGTACTTACTGATCAGTTGTTTGTCCTCATTTGGAGACTGTCAGTTGCCTTCTGCTGCCCATGTTGTTTGTATTGTTTACTATTTCCTTTATGTTTTGTTGTTGTTGTTGTTCTCTACTAATATTTATAATACTGGGGATGACCCTAGGCCGTTAAATCTTCCAGGTAAAATGATCTACCATGGTGCTGTATCCCCAGCCTTTTTTTTTACTTTCGATTTTAGGACATGGGCTGAAATCTTGACTCAAGGGACTAGGCAGCCTTCGAGACTTCAGTGTTCTTGTGTCAGCCCCCTATGTAGCTGGGATTACAGGCTTGTGCCATCAAAAGTGGTATTGGCTTGGAAAGGGGCAGGGAAGAGATGAGAGAGGGAGGGAGGGCTTGGGAGGGAATGAGGGAGCAAGATAATCCTGGAATACAGAGTTAATAAAATGTAACTAATTAAAAAAATAAATATAAATATAAACTGTTCCAGGCAAATATCTGAAAAATAGTTTTTCTCCATTCAGTAGGTTGTTTCTTCACTTTGTTGTTTCTTTTGCTATGCAGAAGTGTTTCAATGATCACATAGATCATGCTCACTCAAACTCAGTAGATAATTAAGACTGGCCTTGAGCTGATCCTTCTGCCTCCACTCTCAAATGCTGGGATTATAGGTGTGTGTCATCACACTGGACTCTATAACACACACACATGTACACACACACACACACACACACACACACACACACTTTATGTAATAGGATCTATCTGCCTCTTGTGTTCCTCACTGACCTCTAATATACAATGTATACAATGTAGCAAAGAAGGACCTTGAACTTCTGATCCTCCTGCTTCTACTTCCCAATTGCCAGGTCACAAGTATGAGCCACTATGCCTGCTTGGTGTGGTGCTTGGGATTAAACTGTCTTCCTGCATTCTAGGAAAACACTATCCACTGAGCTATGTCGCCAGCTGGTCTGTAGTATGTTTAAGCCAGATGTTATGACAACTTCTCTGTTGTTAATTTAGCTCAGGCTTGCTTTGGCTACTCTCTATCTTTTATTTTCATATTAGTTATCCTGAATTTATATGCAAAGCATAAACATGTGCTTACTTGCTCACTGACACACAGCTACTACATGGTAGCATCGGGTTCTGTTATAGAAGTACAGACACTTGCTACATAACAGTGTTGTGGTCAACAGTGGACCTCCTGTATGACACTGTTCCCATTAGATTACAAAGCCTAATGATCCTGGAAGTGTTCACTTTGATGATTGCACAAAGCCCAAGTTGCCTAATGACACATGCATCAGAGTGGATCCTGGTCACAAGGCAATTCATGACTATACCAGAAAATACAGCCACAATCATAAATATGATGCTGCACAATTCTGAGGAGAAAAAAGAAAATAGATTTGTAGACACACTGTAATCACAGCTATGTAAAAGAAAAGCCAAAAGATCAAGGAGTCTGAAAATTCTTGGGGGACCTTCTACAGTAAAACATGGTTGCCTGTGAATTCTGGGGCCCAGCAGGTTCAGCGGCTCTGAATCTTTCTGGGATACAGGGCCTATATTAGTTTGCTGAGATGCAATGATAAAGTGCCACAAGCCTGGTGACTTAAACAACGGAAATTAATTCCTTTAAACAATGATCAAGCAAATTTGGTTCCCAATGAAGACCTACTTGCTAGCTTGAGGATGGCTTTCTCCTCTCTGTCCCACCCCTACCCATCCAAGAGTCTGCTTTTGAACTCTGGATCCTCTTGGCACCACCTCCCGAGTGTTGAGATTGCAGGTTGTGGACCACGCAGTGCAGCCTGGTATTTCTTCTTATGCCAGTCCCATTGGATCAGGTCCCTGCCCTCATCAATTACTTTTCTAAAAGCTTTGTCATCACAGAGAAGCTAGGTCTTCCACACCTAGGTATGGGAGAAGCACTTTGACCATAAAGGGACCTTTTTGCGACACCCCAGAAAACCCTGCACACTGTCCTGGGGAGACTTCTGCATTATCTCCTGCCCCTGTACAGAATGTCAGGAAGTTCACAGACCCCAACTTGAGAGCCACCACCTTAGGCCGTCTTCTGCTTTTCACAGGTGCAGAAAGGAAGGTTCAGAAAGGGGAAATGAGCTGCAGGAGGTCAGAAAGGAAGCAGCTCTCCTAGTTCTTCAGCCTGTGCTCCCTTCCCTCACCCCATCATATTTCAAGCCTGCCAAGAACTTTAGACTAGTAGGAGACAGGCATACTCCAGGTGCTGGGCAGAGAGTAAAGCAGGTGCCTGTGTCCTCACCTGAGATAGTCCCCAGAGTAAACTGGGTGACAGTTAGTGGACAGCACTAACTTTGCGGTCAACACAGGGCTTGAGTATGAGTAGGGTAAGTGGCTTCTTTGTCCCAAAGTTCCACTCAAGAGCTGAAGCCCGCCTGGCTGCTGGTCTGGTCATGGACTGCCCTTCTGGCTCTCACACTGTGAAATTGCACATTGTTCAGAAGTCTCCCCAAGTGTTTCAAGCTCAAACAGTCTATACTTCCTTCATTCTAGAACAGAAGTTACAGAGTAAACCACATCACTTGAGGTGTTTGGGACCTAGAATGAGGAAGGAAATAGTTTTTCAAAATGTCTTCTAGACTTGTTCATGGTGGAACCTGTCTATAGCTCTAGATTCTGGTGATGGAAGACATATAGTCATGTCCCAAGGGTTTTTTGGTCAGCCAGTCCAGCCAATCTTTGAGATCCAGATTTCCTGAGAGACTGTCTCAAAAATGAAGTGGGGACTGGTATGCTGGCATGGAACTTTAATCCCATCACCCAGGAGGCAGAGAGGCTGTAACACTTCAAGGCCATCCAGGCTACACAGAATGATCCTGTCACAAATATATATAAATGGAGAGCACTAAAGGAAGACAGTTGGCATAAAACCTGTTCTTCGCAGGTACATGCATGTATGTGCATGAAAGCATACCTCACCATATATAAAAATGATATAGCAAATAAGAGCTAGGCATGCAGGTACTCATTTGCAGTGGTGGCACTTGTGAGGCAGAGGCAGGTGGATCAGAGTTTAAAGTCTCCATCTCTATTCTCAAAGCCAGCCTGGGCTACAAACTTTCTGAAAGGGGTAGGAGGAGTCCCAAGATGCACCAACAGAGAGATTTCTATTCACATAATGAAATCATTTAGTTAAAAACTGTGCAGTTTAAAGGCATAAGAAACCTCAGAAAAAAATCTGAAAATACCCTTAAAATGTTTACTGCGTCATTTAAAATTTCTACATAAAAGATTCTTTATTTGTGCCTCACTACCCATTCTCAAGGGAGGGGACTTACTCAATTTCCTTCTGTTTAAAAATTAATATTAATTTTGTGTATGCGTGCTCCCAGTGTGTATGGAGGTCACTACTATCCTTCACCTTTAAGTATTGTTGATGGAACTCAGGGGACCAGGTTTGTGTGGCCAATGCCTTTAACCACTGAATAACCTTACTGCCCCTCCCCTTTTTTGGCATAGAGTCTCATGTATCCCATATTCCCACACTGGAATCAAACTCACTATGTAGCTGGAGAGGTACATGAACTTCTGGTTTGCCTGCCTCTACCTCTGGAGAACTGAGATTCCAAGGATGCACCACCACTTTCAGTTTATTCCCTACTGGGGATCAAATTGAGGTCATCAAATTGAGGTCTTCATGTACACTGGGCAAGTACCCTAACCAAATGAGGTACAGTCCTGGCTCCTGGTAGCTTTATTTCAAAAACATAGGGTGAGAGAACAAAGTGGTGACTGTAACAGGAAATGCAATTTACTTTAGGAGAAGAGGATTATGGTCCCAGATAACGACTTTTTAGTTTATCATCTGAATTAATAAATAATCAGACTTTCTTCCTACCTGCCCTGTTAATGTCTCAAATCAGCATGGAGCCTTCACTCACAGCACTGACAGCAAAAAAGCGAGAGAGACTCACTGTGGGACAGGTCTGAAAGCTGATATTTCAGAAAAAAGAACTCCTCTATCTTTGTTCCCTCTAAACAACAAAGTCTTGAAGGAGTGCACACATCCACCTGCTGCTATCTCTGCCTGAGGAGGCCTCACCCCTGCCCTAGTAACCAAGAAGAGCAGTATCTGCCAAGAGGGGAGGAAAAGTTGTCTCAGGGGAAGCGGAAGGAGGAGGCTACTGCTCTGAGGTGTCAAAGAGTCAACTGAGAAGCAGCATCAGAACAATGATCACATCTGCCAACTTCCACTACTGACCTTAAATTGGCTCCAGTAGCTCACCTCAGAGGCAACCTCTCTAGCTTGAAGAACTGAAGGACAGGAAATGCCAGGCAGCGGCCTGCTTTCCAAAGAACAGCCAAGGCAGGACTGCCCTGTGTTCGTCCTAGACTAGGATTACAAGGCTGGCTGGCAGGGGCAAGGCAGCCCTGGTTTCAGATCCCAGTCCTACAAACAAAACAGTAACAAAGGGGTATTAAGATGCAGGTGACTTAAAAAAAATTGACACAGAGAAAACTGATTTTTTTTCTTTCTTTTCATTGTTTTTTGTTGTTGTTGCTATTGTTTTGTTTTTTCTTTTTGTTTTTCTCAGTAATTTTTTAAAATTATTTCTTGAGGCATATATCCAGAGGGAGGTTACAGCAAGCAACTTCTATGGGCCAGGTTGTCCCAAAGATTTAAAGAAAACACAAATGGAGGAAATTGTGGAAACAAGGAACTTACAGAAGAAAACAGGAACCACAAAGGTTAGCATAACCAATACACTACAAGAGATGGAAGAAAGAATCTCTGGTATGGAAGATACAATGGAAGAAATAGATGTATCTGTCAAAGAAAATCTTAAATCTAAAAAATTCCTGACACAGACCGTCCAAGAAATTCAAGACAACATAAAAAGACAAAACCTAAGAAAAATAAGTGTAGAGGAAAAAGAAGATTCCCTGCTCCAAGGACCAGAAAATATTTTCAACAAAATCATTGAAGAAAATCTCCTTACCTTAAAGGAGAGGCTAATAAGAATACAAGAGGCCTACAGAACACCCAATAAATTAGACCAGAAAAGAAAATCCTCCTGCCACATAATAATCAAAACAGTAAGTATATAGAACAAAGAAAAGATACTAAAAGCTAAAAGGGAAAAAGGCAAAGTAACAATTAGAATGACACCTGACTTTTCAACAGAGAGTATGAAAGCCAGAAGGGTGTGGATGGATATCATGTAGACCCTAAGAGAACACAGATGTCAGCCCAGGCTATTATACCCAACAAAACTCTCAGTCCTCATAGACGGAGAAAACAAGATATTCAATGACAAAAACAAATTTCAACAATACCTACACACAAATCCAGCATTACAGGAGACACTAGAAGGGAAAATACAACCCAAGAAAACTAGCTACTTTCAAGAAAACACAGGAAATAATTAATCTCACTACAATAAAACAAAAGCAACCAAACACACAAACTTATGACCACAGCCAACATCAAAACCAAAGGATCTAACATCAACTGGTCATTTATCTCTCTCAACATCAATGGACTCAATTCTCCAATGAAAAGACACAGACTAACAGAATGGATGTGTAAACAAAGCCCAGCAATCTTTTGCATACAAGAAACACACCTAAGTCACAAAGATAGACATTATCTGAGGGTAAAAGGTTGGAAGACAGATTTTCAAGAAAATGGACCCAAGAAGTAGGCAGGAGGAGCCATTCTTTTAAAATTTTATTTATTCATTTATTTAGTTGTTGTTTTACAGCAGAGCCTCATATAGCCTAAGCTGGCCTCAAACTTACTCGGTAGCCCAGAATAATCTTGAACTCTTGATTGCCCCCGCATTTACCTCCCATGATCTGAGATAACAGGAATGCTTTAACATGCCCACCCAATTTACCTGTTTTCTTCATGTATCTCACCAAAACATTTACCCCTTTCATTCTTTGTCCAAGCAAACAATTTCTTACTTTTTGTTTGTTGGTTAACACACAGATTTTAACTCTGTTTCCCAGGACCCACAGCAATCCTCCTGTCTCAGCCTGCCCAGTACTGGGGTTGCAAGCAGGAGCCACCATCCCAGGTTTAAACAACCAGCATATGCTTGTGTCCCTTAGGGTTTGAACTCGTCTCCATGCTCAGCAATAGTACCCTCCTAACTTCTTCACTCTTTGGCTCAGGCTAGCCTTAAATCGATAATGCAAACTGCGACTGGCCTTGAATTCCTGATCCTCCAGCCTCTACCACCCAAGTACTGGTACTATAGGCCTGTGCCACCAGAACTGACTCTGTCTTCAGACACTTACAGATTTTTAAAGAAAAAATGCAAACCATGCACACATATTTGCAATAACAACCTCAACTTCCAAGAAATATTTCCCATAGGGTTCGTACATTCTCATTCACAATTTAATTATTACTTTGTGCTGAAAACTTACAAAAAATGTTGCACTTGTGTAAAACAGCTCAAACAATATTTGTCAATTTCAGAACTACTCACACTTAGAGGTGGAGGTGTTATGGGGTATACACCAGAGAAGACTGCTTGGAAATGGGCTCAATCCAACAGAAAGTCTTTCTTAGGTTGAAAGAAGGCATTGTCTTCCCTAGAACATGAGATAGCTATTGTTGTGGGCCACTACACAAGTGCTGGGAATTGAACCCACGTCCTGTGTATGAACAAATGCTTTTGTAAAATTTTTTCATTTTGTTTTTGGGATAGGATTTCCTTCTGTCCTTAGCTGCCCTGGCTTTACTGTGTAGACCATGCTGGCCTTGAACTCACAGAGACCTGCCTGCCTCCCTGAGTGCTGGAATTACAGGCTTTGGCCACTATTCCAATATTAATGAATTTTAATTGTCAAGGAACATGGCTTTACTAGGGAACCCAGTTAAAGACTGAGCTGCCATAGGCTACATCTGCGCAGGGTTTCTAGGTTATCTCCATGCATGATAATTGGTTGGAGTATCAGTCTCAGAAAAGACCCCTGTGCCCAGAAGTTTTGGTTCTGATGCTCTCCTTGTGGAGCCCCTGTCTTTCATTTTCCCTTTCTTTCATAAGATTCCCTGCACTCTGCCCAGATTCCCTGACAGGAACACAGTGGCTTGCTCTTTGATCACTTCCCAGTGAGGGATGAGCAGCCTAACCAGGTCACAGAGGAAGACAATGCAGACATTCCTAGTGAGACCTGGTAGGCTATGGTCAGATATGAGGGGAGGAGTATATTCCCTATCAGTGGACAGGGGGAGGAAGGTGGGATTAGAGGGAACTAGGGAAATGGCTACACCTGTGATATAAAGAATAAATTGTAATAAAAAATAAATAAACCTTAAAAAAATGGAAACACAGTTTTCCTTTGTTTTGCAAGTGGTCACCTGGGCTCCCAGACTGACCCCATACATTAGCCTTAGCTTTCCCTGTAGCTGGAACTAATTGGCTATACGAGTGCCTTTTAGTCTGGCTCAAGTTATTTTTTTTTTTAGAAAACAGTTTTAAATTAGATTTGCATTACAAGTAGGAGGTTTTCCTTGCATTAGTGTCTAAGCATCATGTGTGTGCCTGGTGTCCTTCCTTAGAGGTTTGAAGTTGGCATTGTCTTCCCTGGAACTAGAGTTATTGATAGTTGTGAATGTCTGTATGGGTAATGGGAATTGAACCCAAGATTTTATAAGAACAAGTAATTTTTAAAATGTTTTATTTTATATTTAAGACAGGATTTCTCTGTAGCCTTGCCTGTCCTTGGCGTACATGTAGACCAGGATGTCTTGGAACTCACAGAGATCTGTCTGCTGCTGCTTTACTGACTGCTGGGGATACAGGCATAGGTCACCATGCACAGCCCAACAACGAATTTTTATTTTTTTTAGGATGAAGCTTTTACTTTATTGTGCAGGTGGGATCATGGGCTCCCAGACAAAAGGGAGATTTAAATAGCTAGAACTAGAGAGACATTACAGAACCTTTTGTGTCTGGCTCAAGACCCTTTTTAAAGTTTAATTGTTTTATTTGCTTTGCATATAAGGGGTTTTGCTTGTGTTTCTGCCACTGCACCATGAGCATGCATGGTCACTGATTTTGGAAGACTGCATGGAATCCCTGAAACTGAAGTTACCAGTGGTTGTGAGCCAGTATATGGCTATTGGGAATTGAAGCCAGTTTCTCTAAAACAACAGGTCTATTTTAAGGATTTTTTTTTTCTGATTAAACTTTCTGATATAGGGATTCTCAGTAGGCTTGGATGACCTATACTCACTTTGTAAACCAGACTGGCCTTGAACTCACATGAGTCTGCCTTCCTATTCCTATCCCACATGCTGGGATTACAGGTAGCAGCCACCATGGACAGCCTAACTTTCCTATTCGGTTTGTAAAGAAACAAGATTTTACTTTGTTGTCCATGTGGGCCCCTGGGATCCCAGACACAAGAGATGCTTTGCTCTGAGCTTCTGCTGTCTCTGGAACAGAGGAGGCACATCAGTGTCTTTGTGTCTGGCTCAAGACCTTTATTATACATGTTAATATTTTCATTTACATTTGTGTTACATGTATGAGGTTTTGCTTAGCTTTGTGTCTGTGTACTATGTGTGTGCCTGGTGCATTTAGAGGTTGGAAGAAGGCATTGTCTTCCCTGGAACTGGAGGTACAGGTAGTTTTGAGCCACTGGATGGGTGCTGACAGTTGAACTCAGGTCCTTATAAGAACAAGTGATTTGGGGCTGAGAGATGGCTCAGAGTTGAAGAACACTGCTTGCTCTTCCCGAGGTCCTGAGCTTGAAGAGTTTAAGTTAGCCTGAATATAACTCCATTTTGAAATAAAGATTTTGACTGGGAACTGAATTCAGGTACCTGGAAATATCACAGGATGTACACCTGGCAGAAAACAAAGTTAACTCTCCTAGCAACAACCTCCAGGAAAAATAACAGAATAAATGCTTCATAGAAAATAGAGACAAACTCCCTGGCAATAATCAATGGGAATCGGTTGAGAATCGGGTGGGAAAATTCCCCCCACTGTTTCAGATGTGGTTTATAAAAATAGCCATTGTGATTATATGCCTTAGCCATTGTGATTGTGTTCCTCAGAAAAGGTCACCTCGCCCTGCTAAACTTCACCCAATTCTGTAATGCCAAGGCTTGTGCCCCCCTGATTGCTGCCATGGAAACCCCCTGCTATCAGACTTTCCCTTTAAAAATCCTGTTCACTTGGAGTTCGGGGTTCCACTTCTCTACTGCTGTGTCAGTGAGACTTGGGTCCCAAGTTCGATTACTCTAGTAATAAAGCTCTCTTGCAATTGCATCGAGTCTTGTCCTGGTGTTCTCTGAGGGTCCCGTGAACCTGACATAATAAGCTCAGTTCCCTGCAACCAAGGGGTGGCTCTGAAAAATATATAATGAGATCTGGTGCTCTCTATTGGCTTTCAGTTGTACATGCAGGCCAACCTACTGTATGTCATCAAATAAAAAATTTTTACGAAAAATAAGAACAAAAACAAAACACTGAAGTTAAATAAAACAAACAATTTACAAAATTTCACCAGATTTAATTCACTTTATTTTTCTTATATAAAAACCCTTCTTTGGTACCATAGCTGGTATCTGGGTCCTCTGAACAGAGACTCTGGCATGGGTTTTCACAAGAAGATCAGTGAATTCCTGATAAGGACTCTTGGTGAACACAGAGGTCAGGGGTGAGATGGCTGATTAGATATTGCCCTGTTGCTTAGGTTTTGAGTACCTTTTCAGCCTTCATGAGTCTACACTATCTCTGCCCATTGATGGTCCTGACACAATTTTAGAAGAGACCTTTGCCCATAATTCCATCTATTGGGCTGAAATGCTAAGTTAAAAGGGACTCCTTCAAAATAGCTATTGTTTCGGGGACCTGCCTAGCTGGAGCAGCAACTGGACAAAATGCCCATAGAGATGCTAGAAAGAGGATTCCAGAGGTTGGTTTAAATCCAATAATAGTTCTCTTTCAGTTACTATCCTATAACAACCCTGATGGGACCACTACTCATTTTGATTTTTACCTTTGGGTCTTGTATTTTAATTCACTTGATGGCTCTCATGAAGGAATCTTTGAAGCAATATAGTAATAGTTTTCAGTTCCCATTGTGGAAAATAAATCTGGAGGACACTATGAGTCATATCTGGAAGACCCAAGATTGGGTCTTCAAATGATCATGGGAAGGAAGAAATGGGAGACAAAAGTATTATAAATTAGTTTGTTGGCAGAGGGGGTTATTGAAATAAAGTTTAAAGCACAAGCCTGGACAAAGGCCAGAAAGGTGGAGACATGTCCAGCCACCTGTGGGAAAGAACCAGCCTTACTGCATTCTTTTCCTACTCAGTAGAGTTACAGTTGCTAGGAAACCAGCCCACATCACCCTCTCCCCTAGGACAGCTTAGTGATCAGCTGGTACTAGGGAGGAATAACAATGTCTTTTGTGTCTGGCTCAAGAACCTTTTTTTACATTATAACTTTTTTTTTATTTTTTAAATTTAGATTTCTGTTACATGGATGGAATTTTGTATGCATTTGTGTCTGGGAACCATGTCTGTCCTTGGTGTGTGTATTTTATTACCAGGAATTGGAATTTTTGGTAATTGTGAGCCACTGTATGAGTCATGGCAATTGAACCCAGGTCATCTACAAGAACAAGGGATTGTTAAAATATTATTTTATTTTATTTTGACAGTTTTTCTCTGTACCCTTGGTGATCCTTGGGTTACTTTGTAGACAAGGCTGCCCTGGAACACACTGAGATCTGCCTGCACCTCCCTTCCTGAGTGCTGGGAATACAAGCATGTGTTTCCATGCCTCGCCTCACATAGAAGTTTTATTTTAGGAAGAAGATTTTAAGTTCTTGTGCAGTTGGGCTTCCAAGTTCCCAGACAAAATGCAGCCTTTGGCCTCAGCTTAGTCACTCATAGAGACTAGAAAATAAAAACAGTGCCTTTTGTGTCTGTCTCAAGTACCTTCATTTAGATTTTAATTTTTTCAATTGAGATTTGTGTTGCATGTCTGCGGTTTTACTTGCATTTTTCTCTGTGCAGCATGGGTGTGCCTGGTGTATGAAGAGGTTGGAAGAAGTCATTGGATTTTCTGGAACAGGACTTACAGGTAGTTGTGAGATACTGTATAGGTGGTGGGAAGTGAACCCAAATCCTCTATTTGAACAAAGTCTTCGTTGTTTGTTTATTATTTTGAGACAGGGTTTCTCTATAGCCTTGCCTGCCTTGGCTCACAATTTAGATCAGAGATCTGTTCTGGAACTCACGAAGTACACGTGGCTAGCTTCTAAATCAGAGTTCTGACTGCCTCTACTTTTCAAATCTTTGGTTGAAAGGCTTAAAGGCTTGTACAACTATGCCCCATCTTGTACTTTTTAAGCTGTCATTTCCAATCAAACACAAAACTCCTGGAACAATGGCTAGTGTCCTGAAGCAACTGCATGAGAAGTACATTGATGTCTGCCAGAGAAAGGAATTGTGTAAAAAAGGCTTGTTTGTTTGTTTTTCTCGTGGATTGCAAAGGGCAGCAGAAAACATAAAATAACACTTTTTTCCCTCCTCAGGATCTAACAAGTTTTGATGCCACCACCAGAGTTCAGTATAGCTAGATGTTTTGGGGTTGCACCTGCTTTCTCTTCTGTAGGGGACTAAATGGTCTTCTGCCAGAGCTCAGGGTAGTTGGAAGACCAGAGAGACGAAATTTTAAAAACATTCCGGCAGTTCAAGCAAGGTAGAAGCCTTCAAGTAATCCTATAGAGAGATTTATTTTATTTTAGTTTGGGCCAGGTATAGGTTTTCCATACCACCACTGGGGAGGCAGAGGCAGGTGGATCTCTGAGTGATTTGCCAGTATGGTCTACAGAGTGAGTTCCAGAAGATCCAGGGTTATGCAGAGATACCCTGTCTCAAAAAAAAAAAAAAAAAAAAAAAAAAAGAAAAAAAATAACATAAAAAATAAACGTAAAGACATTTTTTTTTTCCTGTGAACTCAGAAAGTTGCTAGAAACCGGGCATGGTCCATGCTCCAAAGTTAAAGGTGGGACTATGGCCAGTTCTAGCCAGCCTGGGCTTACAAGAACCAGATCTTAAAAACTACACGGAGAAGGGGGTTGTTAGAGAGGGTTAGCTGCAATATCCGGCTTGGGTACAGCTCTCTTTTGAAATGGTGCCCTTCTGTGAGAAGTAGCATCTCAACAGGGTTATCCAATTCTAGAAGCACTGGAGCAGATATCTCAAACTCATGGTTTGAAAATTCAGAAACGTTGTTACGGGCATTCCTGATAGGTAGGAGCCCAAAAAGGCAGGAATATGTCCTCTACTCCCATGGTGCCTGGGGGCTTGGCCCTATAAAGGGCACTGCCCGCACACATCCCTTGCTGGCTCGCCAGAGGAGCAGAGGAGCGGGGGTTGGCTGGGACCTGCGCCAGACATGCACACAAGCAGGTGTGTATACGATGGGCTAATGGGGCCCCAGTCTTTTGAGTGTCGCGTGTTTAAGTAGAGACACCACTTTGGAGTAGCCGGGTTCCGTGTCAGCACTTAGGATCAGGAGGACTGAGATCCTGTAAGACACTTCCCCTTACAGAGAAAAAGAGCTCTGGGGGCCGGGATCGGGGCCGAGGCCTTCAGCAACCGTGCAGAAGGCCCTGGGATGGATGCAGGCCCTGCCGAAAAGAAAAAAATGGCCAGGATTATGATGGGGTTAGGGGCGGGATATGGACGTCACAGAGGACCATAGAAGCAGAGGGGGGTGATCGCGAGGAGAATGGAGCCGCGGGAAACAGGGCAGCTGTGAACCCTGAACCCAGGGACTGGTGGCTTAGAAGGTTCCAATGTTTGGCCGTTACCAGGGGAACCAGGCGGCTTCAGGTGGTGTTGGTTCCCAAACAAGGAGCACTGGGCACGGGTAGGGTAGTAGGAAGAGGAGGTTGGGTCCAAGACATGGGAAAAGGGCGGACAGGGGCCTAGCCTTCTGCCTAGGCTTCATGGGCTGTGGGAGAATGGTCTGCATGTCTGTGGGATGTCCCAAGGGGGTAGGAGAAGGTTGCTGTGCTGGGAGGACTAGCTAATAATCGGGGGCTTAGGATTGCTAAAAAGGGGAGCTTTTGTGACCGAGGGGAGAATAATGGCCACCATGGGCAGGATATTACCTATGGCCCAGCAGGAGGGATGGGGTCTCAAAGCCTGATTGGTGGAAGCGCCTATACGCCAAAAAGGCAAAACTCCAGTTGTGTTTCTAGAAGATGCCAGGATCCTGAGACAGTACTTGAAGGGGGCGGGGTTGGGAAGAGATGACAGACTGAGCACGTTGGTCAGGAGAATGGGTGGTGGGGCATGTTGACAGGACAGTGGTGGGACAGGGCAGAGCCAGGTAGGGTAGGTGGGAGAATGAGGTGGGGCATGGCTCGTGGGGAGGGGTGGCCTGAGGTGAGAAATATCACTGGACTCTTGTGAGAGCCCCTGGCTGAGCAGCCAATGGGAACATGAGGGGACTTTTGCTTAGTGGAAGGAGCTGGTAAGGCCAACAGCCTCCTAAGTTGAGGCCTGGTGTAGGTCATTCCAAAGTACTGGGCCAGACTAGACCACCAATCCTGGCAGCTGGAACTGCAGGGAGAGTTTGGCTCTGAGTGCAAGGCTGGGAGAGCAGCTTTCAGGAGAATAGGGGTTGAACAATTAATAATTAAACACTACCGATATTGAAAGAAAGCTGGGGGTTAAATTGAGTTACAGCTCACTAAGATGACACAGTAGACAAAGGGTCCACTACATGCTTTTGGCATATATATATATATATATATATATATATATATATATATATATATGTTCTAGATAAAGTTTTCTGGTGTAACTCAGGCTTAGAACTCAGTCTATAAACCAGGCTGTCATCCAAATCAGAGATTGGCCTGACTCTGCCTTCTGATTCATTCATCCTGATTTCTGGGATTAATGTTTCAAACGACTACTGGCCATATTGTTTTGTGAAACTGAGACTTATTTTGTAGCCTTGAACTTGGGATCTTTCTGCTTTTACCTTCTCTGTCTAGGGGTTTCAGGTGTGAGAAACTATTCCCTACTTTCTCAGTTAATTTAAAAAACATAGGGTACATTTGTTTATTTTTTGTGTTTGGACATGCAAGTGCCATGGTAGGTGTATAGAGATCAGAGATTAGATAACTTAGAGCAATTGGTTTTCTCCTATTACTACCAGGGTCCCTGGGATCAAATTCGGGTTGTTAGGTGTGATGGGAAACACATCTTACTGATGAGCCATTTCAACTGTATTGACATTGGTTAGTCTTAAATATGAATTATAATGAAACAAGTATCTTAGGTTCTAGAATTCCACACCCTTATACATCTCCATTAGTAGGCAGAAGCTTATAATTATATGAAGCACACAATACCTTATTAAGTATGAGTAATTTGTAGAAAGTCACACTTATGGAATTCATGCCTACTGTTATATGACTTCCACTCCATTCTTGATAGCACATAGCTCCTATCAAGACATATATCTATATATATATGCACTCATATATGTAGACATATATAGACAGACAGAATTAAAAATAAAAATTGAGAAATAAAAATAAAAGACAAGTACATATAGGGGCTGAGATGTAGATCAGTTGGTAGAGTATTTGACTAGCCTGCATCAAACTTGGCACAGATACCAACAAGGCATTAATCAATGGCAGACACACTGCTATGAATTCCAGCCTTCAAGTGGGAGAGTCAGGACAGTAAAAAGTTCAAGGTCAACTTCCACTACATGGGGGTTTAAAGCCAGACCAGAATCTAAGACAATATTCTTAGTTTTGAGGTAGGCTCTTGCTATTGAGAATAAACTGGACACATGTTAGGGCCTAAAGCTACTTCTGACCTTGCATTTTGGAAACTGGTTGTTCCCGCATTTATTTGAGAATGTTGATATCTTATTGCCTCTGTTGTTGGTAGGCCTCAGTTTAAAATCCTCTTTTTTTTCCAGTTACATTATTAACATGGATATAAGCGGAAACAATGAAGAGTTTGAGGAGTGTAAGTAGAGCCTTCTTTTGATTGGAGTGTTCATGTGTTAAATGTCTTTGTAGAGATGACTGATATGAGATTTGGGACACTTGGATTCATCTGGTCCTATGTTTGGCCCCTTCTAGTGTTCTTTCTGGCTTGTTGAAATTTATTTCTCTGCTTTCAAGAGCAGGGGAATATATTCATTTCTTAAATGTGTTCTTTAACCCTTTTTGCTTCCTGGGTCTTTTATTTCCTCTCTATCTTTCATAGGAAACAGATTATTTTGCCTCATACTTCTCTCTCCCTCCCATTCTTTCTCTTTCTCTTTGTTGCTGGATATAGAGTCCAAGGTATTCTAATCAAGTGCTCTACCACTGATCTATGTCACTAGTCTTGGGTAAATGTAAATTTTACTAGCTGTAATTTATAAGCTAGTTTTCAGGAGTAAAAGACATGTGTTACTAGATTTTATGATGCTTCCTAACGCTTTTTCGTTCTATGATTTAGATAAGTCTACAGTGCTGGAGCAGGAAGAGTCCTGGTAAGTAGGAGAACTGTTGGAACTTGACTTGTCTTTATTTTCACCCATTGTTCTGGGCAAGAAGATTTAAGAGTAAACATCACATTTTCTCAACAGCATCATGTTGGATGTCTGACTTTATTACCAGTTTAAAGTATCTGATTCTTGCCTTGGGCCATTGTTTAACTCTTCAGCTGTTGCTTCATTTTTATAGAGGGGTGTGTGTGTGTGTGTATCTTTTTCTACATGGAGTCTTACTGTATAGGACTGACTACCCTGGAACTCCATGGACAGCCTAACTTTCATAATCAGTTTGTAAAGAAACAACATTTTACTTTGTTGTCCATGTGGGTTCCTGGGATCCCAGACAAAAGAGATGCATTGCTCTGAGCTTCTGGAGTCTCTGGCAATGAGGAGGCACATACATCAGTGTCCTGGAACTCACTCTAGAAGCCAGGGTGGGCTCTAACTCATAGAGATCTGTATGATTCTGCCTCCCTATTGTTGCTATTAAAGGTGTGTATCACCGTGATTGAATTGTTTTTGGCTTTTTGAGACAGGGTCTCACTATGTAGTTCTGGCTGTCCTGAAACTCATTGTATCGATAAAGGTTGGTTTTGCTCTTGTGGGCTCTGCTTCTTTACTTCTAGAATTCATGCTCAACTAGTTTGTTTTTAAAAATGTCTTTGAACTTTCTAATCTCAATCATTTAGAAAAAAATTAGACATTTAGCCTGATATGCTCTTTTATGATCCAGGCTGCATCTTGCCTCATGGTGATCTTATAAGTGTACTGTGATCATATTGACAACCAATACAAATAACTCATCATATAGATATCAGAGTGTTTAGCCTAGCTTATAGAGCTTCCA
This sequence comes from Meriones unguiculatus, assembly GCF_030254825.1. NCBI lineage: Eukaryota > Metazoa > Chordata > Mammalia > Rodentia > Muridae > Meriones > Meriones unguiculatus. Next base: position 1,277,634 of record NW_026843706.1, on the reverse strand, counting down.
GAGAGCTGTCCCAGTAAGTTGTGGAAAAAGTGATGATCAGGTAGAAATGGAGTGAGAATCAAAAGATAACCGTGTGCTAGATATTAAGAGAAGCCTTTCCTTTTCCTTTCCTTTCCGTTCCTTCCTTCCTTCCTTCCTTTCTCTTTTTCTTTCCTTTTCTTTTCACACAGAGTCTCTTTGTAGGCCTGACTGTCCCATAACTCACTACATACACAAGGCTGGTCTCAAACTAACAGAGAAGTGGGATTAAATGCATGTGCCATCATGCCCAACAAGAATATTGTTTTAAAAACCATAGTTGTCTTTATTTTACATGTAGAAGCATTTGCCTGCTTGTATGTATATGTGCTTAATACCCATATTGTGTAGAAAAGGTGTTAGACCCCCTAGAACCAGTTACCACCAGTTATAATCTGCTGTGTGGGTGCTGAGAATCAGACCATGGTCTGCTGCAAGAGCAGCCAGTGTAGGGGCTGGAGAGATGGCTTGGTGATCTTCCAGAAGACAACAGTTTGACTCCTCGCACCCACATGGTGGCTTACAACTGTCTGTAACTCCAGTCCCAAAGATCTGCTGTCCTCTTCTGGACTCCAAATACACTGTATGCACACAGTACATGCACATTCACACGTGCAAAATTCCTATACACATGAAAAAAATTAAAAATCATGACTGATGTGGTGATGTACACAGACTTTTATCCCAGTGCTAGAGAGGCAGAGGCAGGCAAGCCTCTCTGAGTTCCAGGTCAGCCTGGCTTATAGGGTGAGTTTTCAGAAAAGCCAGAGATGTTACACAGAGAAACCATGTCTCGAGGAAAAATAAAATAAAATAGGAAAATCTTTTTTCAAAAAGATCAGCAAGTATTCTTACCTGCTGAGCCTTCTCTGCAGCCCCTCGAAGACAATTTTGTTTGTATGTGTCTAAGGCAGGTCCTCTCTAAGTACCTTTGGGAGTCCTGGGGTTACTATGTTCAGGCTGGCCTTGAACTCAGAGAGATCTGCCCAGCTCTGCCTCCTGGGTGCTGGAATTGAATGCATGTGCCACACACCCAGGCTACAAAGGTTCTTTAAGGCTAGGGTAGTAGTAGTAAGTAGGAGAACAAACGTTCATCAAATTGGCAGCTAAAAAAAGACAACATGCATGGTAGAAATAGATTAACATTTGTATGTACAGTGGATGCAGAAATATTTTGTAACAAGGATTTGGAGTGTTTTTCTTCCATAGTAAAAGTATTTCATGTCCAGAGATGGATCACTGGGTTAAGGTACTTGCCACACAATTATGATAACTTGATTTTCATCCCCAGAACCCATGTAAAGGTGAAAGGAGTCACTTGACTTCACAAAGTTGTCCTATAACTTCCACATATGTGTTGTGGTGCACACACAGCTACACACAATATACACCTCCCACAACAATGATGATTATAAAAGGTACATCTTACAGGGATGCATGCCTGTAAACCTAGACCTTGGAAGCCTGATGAAAAATTTCTGTGACTTCCAGTATATCTTGGGCTAAAGAGTACCTGCTGGCGAGCTTCATGGCACATTGACACAGGCTAGAATCATTTTAGAATAGGAAGGTCTCAATTGAGAAAACGCCTCCATAAGATTGGGTAGTATGCAAGCCTGTAGGTTTTTCCTAAATTAGTGATTGAAGTGAGGGCCCAGCCTATTGTGGGTGTGCTTATCACTGGACTTGTAGTCCTGGGTTCTGTAAGAAAGCAGCCTGAGCATGCCAGTGGGTAAGCAGGCTTTGCTTCAGCTCCTGCCTACAGCTTTTAGTCTTTTCCTATTCTACTTCTTTCAGTGATAAGCACTGATGAGGAAGTATAAGCCAAATAAACTCCTTTCTTCTCACGTTGCTTTTGGACGTGATGTTCCCGCACAGCAACAGAAAACCTAAATGAGACAGAAAAGGTAACCAGGGTGGTTACCAATATGACAGACCTGACTGTGTCACTTTGTGGAGGATTTTGAAAAAATTTTGGAACTTTGAGGGCTAGAAAATCTATTGAGTGTTCAAAGATGGGTGAGCTCTTTCCTGGGAACACAGAAGGTTAATGTGGAGAAAAATGCAGATGATGGAGGCCTGATTTGTGGAGTTCCAGAGGGAAGATTGGAAGTCATTTAAGGTTTCTATTGGGACTGTTTCATGTCTTGAGTTAGGAATCTGTGGTTGTGGGTAGCTGGGGCTGAAGAACTGGCTGTGATTAACAAGATACTAGCCTAACTAATGAAAAATCCTTTCCTTTGCTGGGATAATTGATGCTGGAAAGCTGGAGCTGAGAAATTAGCCATAATTAAGAAGAGAGAAGCAGTACTGAGGTGAAATATTCTGGAAAGTGTTTTCTCAGAATTGGCACACAGAAGTGATGACCCAGAGACTGTTGTCTGGTTTGTACCTTGTGCTGACAGCAGAACCTGCTAGTCTCCAAGAGTCATCCAATTTGTACTGTTTATTTAGTCATGAATGTGTCATGAAGAACAGCTGAGGCTCGGCACTGTGAGGCAGAGCTGCATTTCTCTAAGAGAACCCAGGAGAGGCTATTGGTAGGAGTGCCTCCCAGTTGAAGCAAGAGACTCCAGCCATTTGGAGATGCCAGTGTCATGGAACAAGCACCAAGAACAGCCGCAGTCATGCAGCAGAGCCATCCTCATCTTAGGAGACAAGCTGGGCATGCCACAGAGCTGGAGAAGATCATGACTGGATACCAGACATTAGACATTGAGTTACTTGCTCAGTTGGAGTTTGGTTTTGCTTTGTTCAGATTTTGACTTCTGTAAGATGCGTCCTTTTGTAAAAGCAGTGAAAAGGTGTATGGAAACATGGAAAATGAGGAATAATTGAAAGATTTAACAAATCTAATGAAGGGGAACAGAGTTGGTGTAGGAAACACCCAAAATTTAACAAGTGATCATGCTTATTGTAGAAAGTAGGGGAAATGTCCTGAAGAGAAGAATACTGTGCTCATATTTTCTTGGTTTCTTTTTCTACCTTACAACTTAGCTGTGTGGTGACTGACTCAGTTTCTGACACTGGATCTCCCATTGAAGAAAAGAAAGCTAAGATCTATGAAATGAGCAACAAAGGCAAGTATCATTTCTGCTTAGAGAAACAGCTGAGCTCTGAAGCCTTGCCACATATGGCTGTTTTAGGATCTGCCTCTGCAAACCTTAATTTTGTGATGATTTTGTAACCAGTGCACGCTTTTCTTTCTCCATCATGTGCTGGGGTCCCTACACCATGGTTGATTTCCTAACACAACTGCAACTTCCTGTTGCCTTAGATTTGGTTAGAGTTCTATCTGCCTAAAACTCTGCTCCTCCCTCTTCTTCTCTTTTCATCCTTTATGGACAAGAAAGAGGAGAGAGTAAGAAGCATTACTCTACCTTCTTTCCAGCTGGGTGGAGACGGGGGTTAGCAGAGGTTAACAGTGAAAACTGTTAAAGATGTACTATCTACTCCATACCTTATTGTATAAGGCAACAGCACCAAAAGTCCAGCTGAACGAAAGTTGTTAAATAAAGAACTTTTCTAAGCTAAAGTACTTTAACTTGATTTAGATGAAATACTGCTTTATTAAAGCAAGTACCGTTATTCAGCTATGGCCCACAACACATCAGATTTGTGTTAAGGAACAATTGAGCAAGTACCTCATGCTCTTTAGACAGTAGGATTTCAAAGTGGGAATCATATTTTCATTGCTAGTTTATCAGTCACTTCTCTCAGGAAAATACAGAATAGAGGGCACTATCTAAAACTATGTTTTTTAACTGTGATTCAGAATGTCCAAACATTCAATTACTTCAGCTTAGTTTGTGTTCAATATCCTGCTAATGTCTGTATGTACAGAGTGTGTAGAAGAAGCTTATTTACACATGTCTCTTGAATTTCAGATGATTCCCGTGATGAGGAACAAATACTTGAGTATGAAAGAGAACTGCTTCAAAGTATTAATTCCATTCTCAGTTCAGCTGATGATTGTGAACTGTGGGATCTTTATGGAACTTCCAACTATCCATCAAGTGAGCCTAAGCCAGAGCCAGAGGCAGAGGCAGAGCTGGAGCCAGACCCAGAGCTGCAACCTCAGCCAGAGACCGAGCGTCACGCTGAACAAAAACCCCAACCTGAGCACAAGCCACAGCCAGAGCCAGAGCAGGAGCCTGTGACAGAGCCAGAGGGAGAGCTGCAGGCCGAGCTGGAGCCCAAGCCACAGCCTGAGCCCAAGCTGCAGCCAGAGCAGGAGCCAGAACCAGAGCCAGAGCCAGAGCCAGAGCCAGAGCCAGAGCCAGAGCCAGAGCCAGAGCCAGAGCCAGAGCCAGAGCCAGAGCCAGAGCCAGAGCCAGAGCCAGAGCCAGAGTCAGAGTCAAAGCCTGAGCCAGAGCCAGAGCCTGAGCCAGAGCCAGAGGGGGAGCTGCACCAACAGAATGAGCCCCAGCCAGAGCAGGAGGCCAAGCCCCAGTCTGAGCCTGAGAGGCAGCCTGAACCTCAGCCAGAGGTATTGGCCGATCCCAGGCCTGAGCCAGAGACACAGCGCGATACTGAGACAGAGGCTGAGACAGAGGCCAAACCCCAGCCAGAGCAGGAACCTGAGCATGAGTCCGACCCAGAGGCAGAGGCTCAGCGAGAGCTGGAGCCCAAGACCCAGCTTAAGCCTAAATCGGAGCCCCAGCTGGAGCCCGAGCCAGAGCAGGAGCCCGAGTGTCAATCTGAGCAAAATATTACCAACAAGGAGGCTGAGGAGAGGCGGGCTGCATATCTGCTGGCCAAACAAAGGAAAAAGAGAAAAAACAGATTTATATGTATGTCACAGGGTAAGCCACGTAGGAAACGTCGTAGGGTTGGGCCTGGGCCTCAGCCTGAGCCACAGCCCCACCCAGAGCAAGAGCCTAAGCCCCAGCCTGAGCCTGAGCCCAAGGAGGAAGCAGAGGCCAAGGCCCAGCCACAGCTGGAGCCTGCACAAGAGCAGGAGCCTGAGTCTGGATCTGAGCAAAATATTACCAATAAAAAGGACAAGGAGCGTCGGGCTGCGTATCTGCTGGCCCAACGAAGGAAAAAGAGAAAAAATAGATTTATATGTATGTCACAGGGTAAGCCACGTAGGAAACGCCGTAGGCTACACTCACAGAATGAGCCCAGCCTGCCAAGTGCATCTGCAAAGCCTAGGTCTCCTGATGTGCCCATGTCACCGGGCCAACCTGTTCATGCTGCTGAAAACAGCACATTAAGTAAGGGGAGAGGCAAAGGGGCACGACCAAGAAAGTGAAAAGGGTCTCAAGTGGACGTGGGGTTCCCATATCCATTTTATTTATGCCTCAACATGCATTTACAGTTCAGTTCCCATGGAGTGTTTTTTTTCTGAATTCCCTATCCTGATGGTATTCTGGGTCATTGCCCATCCCCTCTGGATAATTGTCAATCCCTTTATGTAGCCAGGAGTTAGAGTGGCTCTTCCCTCCTACATGTTGTAACATGTTGCTGAATGTGTCCCCTCATAAGAGGACTGTTCATGATTTATTCTCTGAGGGTCTAGCCTCATGAGTGTCATGTAACAAGTTTGATTTTAATAAATAAATAAATGATACTCTTGGTGCCTAAGTCTCTGGCTAGAGTTATTGGCACTGTGGGTTCTAGAAGAAGACAAAAGGCAAGGTTTGACTTGCAATTTGGATGAAGGTGCTGCTGGGGACACGTGCTAATACCATACCAATATTTAGACTATACTAGTCTTAGTTGCTCATGCAACCGAGCCTCCAAGGACCCTCGTGGTAGTTCACTGTACCTGTGACAGTGTTTACTCAGCTCACTCTGCTGGTGGTTGGTGGCCCTAAATAGAGTCACTCAGAAAATAGCAGTAAGCAGCCTGTCCACGCAGTCTTGATAGGTGCTGCCCTGTGCTAGCCTTCGAGAGCTCTTCTTGAGCTTCCATTTCTCTCAATTGCTTGATGGAATCAATTTCCATTATACAAATCAACTACTAACCTTTCAGCAGATAGTGGACAAAAACTTGAGGGCCTTCCCAGAAGAAACCCTTTGTACCAAAAGTTGAAAAATGCAACACTGTGTATATGCTGCTCATTTGCATGGGACTTGATTGTACATTTTTTGCATGTTCATCATTCCAGTGGATACTGGAGACTCCAAGGGGATGAAAGAGTCTGGTTGGACGAAGGTTTCTGACCCTAAGGAGGTATGCACATGATGAGGTCACCTGCTGGTTCCCCTTTGTTCTGTCCTAGCCATCCAGCTAAAGGACCAGGCCTGGGTGCTCTACTCAAATCCTAGCAGTTAACTGGCAGAGTGCTTCCTTCAACCTCACAGCAGCTCTGACCTTTGAAGTTTTCTTTGTCCTTAAACTCAGGTCAAAGATGGATATGTGGGCCAGGCACGTTTTAGGCTGGACACAGCTGATGGCCATCAGTTTACACTGAAGCAAGCCAACAGAGTTGAATGTGATGGCACATTAATCCCAGGACTCAGCAGGGAGAGGCAGAGCAATTAGGAGTCCAAGGCTACCTTTCACAAATCAAGTGCAAGGCTAGTCTCATCTGCATGGTACTTCTACCTCAGGAATCATCTAGAAGGACAATTACAGAGGAGAAGGTAGAACTAGGTGTTCTGATCTGGGATGGGAAGGAGGGTAGTTAAAAATGTCTTCAGGGTTTTTCTGATGCTTTTCATGATCACATTTCCCCTTCCTTCTGTATATATTTTTGCGTTTTCTTTGGAAAGATTGTGTTTACAACCCATTGGCCTTGGACTTTTTCCCAAGCACTCTGCCCCTGAGCCAGTTCCTTGCTATCCTATGAATTTTCAAAGCATCACTGACTCAGGAAAAAAGCATTAGGGTAAGGTAGAATGCTTGTAATTTTATTATTATTCTCCTTAATCTATGGGGAACTATCAGATACAAGTATTGCCTAAGCCAAATGCATGCTAATACTTAAGCTAGAAGTCCCATTTAGGTTTTAAAATTTCACTTTCCCTTTGAAATATGGATTTCAATTTTATCACAGGTTTTACTTCCATTCAGGAGTAATGACCTCTTACAAGAGAAAGAATATATTTGAAGAAGCATATTTGTGTGCATATGGGAGCATTTTGATTTTTGTGTGTGTGTCTTTTTTGTTTTTGTTTTGTGGTGCTGGGGCTGGAACTGAGGCCTCATGCATACCATACAAGTATTCAACCACTGAATTTCTTCAGTGTGGTGATACTTTTAAGCCTGTATTTTGGGAGAAAAAAAAATGGTGTTCATGGAGGGGAAGGGAAAAAGAGTGGTGTGTCAGGTGTGGGGTAGGGGAGATCAGCTTAGTTCTGAGAGAGGCTGTGTCCCTGTGCTGTTTACCTGGCTGATATGATTGAGTCAGCTCATCATGTATCAGTAAGAGATTATCTCTGGAGTCTATTCATATTTAAGCTGTTTGCCTATAGGGATGCTTCTCATGATAATATCCAGGTTGCTTTGCTAGATAGAGACAGACAGAAGAAAGGAGCAGCTGCCTCTCAGTGTCCTTCTCATGACCCTTCATCTGAAGGTGACCAGCCAGTTTGAACTTTTACCTCTGTCTTGTACTTCTTTGCTCTGGGAGCTTCCTATGGTGCTTCATATGGTTCCTGTGTAGGCTGCTTGCTGGTCATAGTGTTGAATATATCCGATCAGGGGGTCTTCTTAGTTCTCTTGCTGTGGGATACACAAGCTCTGAGGCAAAGTTTTCTAAGGCTTAAGGCTAGCTTTCTCTGACTATACACCTAGATCCTGTTCTCTGCTGAATCTGGCAGATGACACAGGCTTCCATCTGCTGCCTCTGCTGATATGTACCTGCTTTTATCACTAGGTGATTGAAAGCAGAAATGATTGGTGTCACTTTAATTGGGCTTTGGCTCTTCTGAATGTGTTTGGGGCTTCTAGAAGTACAGTGCAGCTACACAGAGACACTTGATGAGAAAGCTCCTCCTCTACTAAGGAAGGTCATTCTCTACTGAAGAAGATTATTTGCTTCAACCAGGTACAGTCCTAGAAAGGATTAAAACCTGGCTACCCATCCTCAAATTATCTTCCATTTGTTTGTTTTGTTTTCTTTTGTTTTGTTTGGTTTGGTTTTGAGACCTGTCTATCTAGCCCTGAGTGTCCTGGACCTGCTCTGTAAACCAGGCTGACCTCCAACTCACAGAAATACATCTGCCTCTGCCTCTGAGTCATGGGATTAAGTTGTGTGCTATAGCACCCAACTTAGCAGCTTCCTTTGTTTTATTTATTACTTCGCTTTCTTCCCATTGCAAGTTCTCTACACAGGCTGTTATTCCACATTTCAGTAGTTCATAAAAACTCTGGCAAATTTTCCATCTCATGAACCTGTGAAGTCAGAAACTCCCCATGTTGTCATTTCTTTTATTATCTCTGTGAATTCAATTCTCTGACCCAGTTGCTCTAGCCATGATTTTTAAAAAGTCTCCAGCTATGGTGACACATCGGATAAATCACAGCAACAGGAAAGGTAAGGCAGAATTATTGTCACGAGTTTAGGGCCAGCCATGCTTAAGTGGCAAGACCCAGCTCATACAAAGCTGCTTCCACTGAAATCAGTACTGACTGAGCATTAGCCCTTTGTATGTTCAGCATTATTCTTTTTTCTGATTGAGGTACGCCTTGACATATCGTGCAGAGATCATGGTTTAATGGAAAGACTGAGAGATTTGGGTCTGAAGACCTATCTCTGATCTTTGGGCCAGATACCTCTGAGCTTCAGTGTCCTCATTTTTCAAGATGAGGTTCTTTGCAAATGTTTGAATACCATTGGTGGTTCTCAGTAAAGGTAGAGATGGCGTCACTCTGTGTCATGGGCAAGAGTTGATGCTGAATACAAAAATGGAAAATTGCAGTTCACTCCAGACATTGTTTGAGTTGCCTACTTTGGGCACAGGAGAAGTGCTAGATAAAAACAGTGATTTAAAAACACATTGATTCAGGCCTTCAATACCAGGCCAACTGGGAATGGAAATTTCTGAAGCAAACAAAATTCATCTGGAGGTGAGTGAGTAGTTGGATTTGAATGTAAAGAACCTGGTAGTAAAGTACAAAAGTACTGCTTTTGTATAAAGTGGAAGATACAGAAATGATTAGAGAGGTGACCATGACTTGCAAAGGAGATGCCAGATGGAAGAGCCCATAGTGAGAAGGTAGCAGTCCACATTCCATTTGAACACAGGTTAAGGGAGAAATGAACTTCAAAATCCAGTTGTGATTGAATTTTAAATATGGAGCTTGTTTGCTAAATATAAATTCATTAATTTGTTCAAAATTTGCATTGAATGACTGCAAAATCAGAAATACAGTGGCCTGACCTTAGCACCCTGACCTTCTGATGAAAACAAAAACAACAACAACAAAAAAAAAAACATGTTAAATTACTCTTACCTGGCAACCTATGTCACAGCTTTGAACTGTCATTTCTGGATAGACAGACCTTCTGTATGTTGCTTAGGGGACATTATTATTGGATGTCTCACCATTTCAATGAATTGAACATATGAGATTATTTTACAGGCCCATCTGCTCACTTTTTTTTTCAAAATCCAGCATCTCCATTCTCTCAGTATCCAAGTTTCAAGATGTCCTCTCTAGACAGTCATGAACCCGTCCTCCAGCTTCACATTTGCCAATGTCTAGACACTCATCCCAGCCCTCTTCTCCACACTGCACTCAATTTATTGTGAGCTTTCCTTCTCAGAACCTGGTTGTCCAGGACATTGTAATCTGCTCATTCTTCACATCACCCATCTAGTCTATCACTACTATACTGCTAGCCTAGGTTTCAACCATTCTTTTCCCTCTGGGTCTCAAACCATTCTTTTCCCTCTGAGTCTCTAGATCTAATCATTACTCATATATTTACTTCTTTCAAGTGCCCCCACCATATTAGGAAACAGAGCCTCACATATGCTCTATAAGTGCTTTGCCAATGAATAGCAGCTACAACACTCATTAATTCTTAGAAATCAAGGCTTTTTGCCTTGTTTCTGATCTGGGATCTTACTATGTTGTCCAGGACCTTCTTGAACGTCTGGGCTCAAGCAGAGCTCTCATCTCAGCTTCCTATGTAGCAGGAACTATATTTAAGTGTCTGCCACCAACCCAGCTTTGAATGACCTTCTTTTGGTGGGGAGGGCTATGGTACAGGTTGACATAGGTTGCTCTCAATCTGTAGAGCAGGCTAGTCTCATACTCACTATTTAGCTCAAGGTGACCTTGAATTCTGTAGTCATCCTGCCTCAGCCATTCAGTACTGGGATTATATAAATGGCTGAGGTTTTGTTGTTGGATTTAATTTTAAAAATGTTTTTTCTGAAATACATTTTGATCATTTTCTTTCCCCTCTCCCAGATCCTCCCTACCCACTGAACTTTGAGTGTATTTGCTTGTGTTCTCACTCTCCTTCAAAAAACAAACAAACAAAAAAAGAATGTAGGACAACAAAGAAAACTATATCAAAAGAGAAAAAGACCTAAAAAAGCCGTAAAGACAAAAATACTAAAGCAAACAAAACAATGTTATTGTTGTTTTGAGATGAGAGATCACTATGGAAGGATCTCACAGACTGATCTCTAACTCAGGGTCATCTTCCTGGTTCAGCCTCTCAAGGACTGCAATTATAGGTTAAATGGCCTGTCTAATTCTAAACTCAGTCACTTGTAAAGAGTCCAAATAAGCCAGGCAGTGGTAAGACATGCCTTTATTCCCAGCATTGTGACGGCAGAGGCAGGGAGATCACTATAAATTCAAAGCCAGAATGCTCTAGAAAGATGTCCAGGACAACCAAGGCTACACAGAGAAACCCTGTCTTGAAAAAAACAAAAAAGGAGTCCATCTAAGGGTGGGTGAGATGGCTTAGGGCCACAAAATGTGCTGATCTGAGTTTGATCCCTGGAACCTGAATGGTAAGCAGAAAGAAAATACTGGACTCTCACAAGTTGTCCTCTGTCCTCCACATGTATGCTATGGCATGGGCATATCTGCACATACACATACTAAATAAATGAGTAAATAAATAAATAAATTCCTTTAATTAGGAGGCTTTTCATAATAAAACCCAGTTCAGATCTCTATTTTACCCCAAGCTTCTGCTGACCAAATCTCTTGGACACACATACATGCTGAGCTGACTTTTGTCCATAGAAGGAAGAAACCGAGGTGAATTTCTAGCAATGCCCACAAAAAGATGAATATGCTGGAGCTGCTCCCCCAAAAGCTGACCTCTTAATGTGCAGCTAAAACACAAACCAGCTTGTCATGGGTGGAAGTTTAGCTCTCAGAATCCTGGTAAGGCAACCCTTATGGCGGCCTGCATATGCTTCTGTGAGAATATGCTGTGTTTGGTGGGGGTAAAAGTCAAGGGGTTTCTGGGTATTAGAACAGAAGAAAATAGATTTAGTGTTCATAGATCCTTTTATTCCTCTTACAAGATCGGTTCCGGGACACCTTGATCCATGAGCATGCCCTGCAGCCTCTTGGCTGCTTGATGGCATCCAGGGTTCTCACAGTGACTCTTGGCAGTATTATTCTCAAAAAGGCAATTCAGTACACCTGGGGCGGCCTCCTGTTGCCATAACTACATAATTACCTACAGGATTTGTTAAGAATGTGTTCCGTACAAATACAGGTGAGAGCTTTCTCAGACATTGTCCAATTACTTTGTCATTTTAGCCTTCAGTAGTTGTTTGGTTTTCTTTATATGTTTTTGTGGTGTGGGGAATGGAACTGAGGGCTTCATGTGTGCCAGGCAAACACTGCATTGCACCTGCCTGAGCAATATCACCAGCCTTCCTTTTGATGATTTTTGTCTTTGAAAGAGGGTCCCAGCAATTTTTCCTTCCTAGTCTTGAGCTAGCTGTATAGCTCAGGCAGGCCTTGAACTTGTGATCCTCTTGCTTCAGCCTTCCAAGTGGCAGGACCAAGTAGGTCTGTCATGAGTCTATGGACTGCCTGACTTGAGGACTGAATCACACTGTTTCTGTGTCTTCTTTCTCTATTATTCTCTGTTATTTGCAAATAGTTGCAAAGGTTATATACTTATTCATTTTCAAAGAACTTGTCAGGCATGTGTTACTCATCCCATTTTTTGGGCAGTAAAGAGGACTTTTGCTTTATGAAAAGAGTGGTCGTGAAAACAGATGGTCATTTTAAAATATCTTGTGTTGGCAGAAGCTGGTGATCGAGTGTGTCTCTTCCCAGTGGGTGCTGAAATATAACTGCACCATGTCCGTAGCAGCTTTATTCATAATAGCAGAAACCTGGAAACAACCCAGATGCCCCTCAGTTAAGGAATGTATACAAAAATCATAGTACATTTACACAATGGAATACTACTCAGCAATTAAAAGCAAGAAAATCGTGAAATTGGCAGGCAAATGGTGGGAACTAGAAAAGATCATCCTGAGCGATCTACCCCCATAAGCAGAAAGACACACATGGTTGATACTCACTTATAAGTGGAAATTAGACAAAATATAGGATAATCATACTAAAATCTGTACACCTAAAGAAGGTAAGCAAGAAGGAGGACCCTGGGTAAGATGCAAATATATTCTTTTAGACAAAAGAACTTAGAAAGCCACGGAATCATTGGAAAAACACCTAAGTATGACTCTCTCTAGAATACTACATCTATGTTTTTCATGAGCATTAAATTTTCTTAACCTTTTCACTCTCTCCCTTCCCTTTACCTACCATTTTCCCCCTCCTTAAATCTAAAGTATGTACTCATTCTTAAGAACTCACTAACTTTACTTCTCTTTGGCTTGCCCTGGTATTCTTCTCTACCTCCTAGTCAAGGCATAGTTTTGCCAAGTGAAGAGCCCTGAGGGGGAGGGGAACTCCTTAGCTACTGGTGCCATGAATCCCTCCTCAGAGCTGCTCTGTCTTGAGGCTCAAAGCTGCTCTCCTCCCAAGCACTGGATTTCTTATAGTTTCCTGTCCTTTGCACAGCTTGGGTCCTGAACGCTGACTATGGCTGGTGAGGGAATGAAGAAATGACAGAAACACAGACACAGAAAAACTGGGGTTGAAAAATCGGGAGAGGTCACATCACTCCAGAATCTCAGCGTGTTTACTACATACAACTGAACAAGAAAGCAGGGTTTAGGGTGCACGGCTGAACAAGGAGGCATGCTTATTTAAATTCAGTAGGCAATTTTTCTAGAGGAGCAGACCTCAGGCTATAAACACCCGGGAGGAGAAAACTATGGAGGACATTTTCCACACACGCATTCCCAACATTCACACTCAATTCCCCAGGATAGGCCTTGCCATCTCTCTGAGCCTCATTTCAGGGGCAGAGTGAGTCTTTACCAATTTTCTATGAGTCTAAGACTACTATCCTTGACATGGCTGTGCCACTATCGACAACACACATTCACTCAGGGTTTCATAGGCTCCCTATATCTCCACCTTTCTTATTTTTGGATGTTCAGCCTGAAGCTTCACACTTAGTCCATGGGTGGTTCGCTGCAATGGTGACACTAAACTGTAATGATGATAAGAAGGAAAAGCATGACAGCTGCTGTGCCCAACACAAACAGTAGGCTATTTTAACAGGACTGAAGCTGCGAAGCTCACCAAAGAATGCTCTTGCAACAAGAGCAGAGGAACCAATCAGGTCACAAGCCTTTTGCTTTTCTAGGATGTGCTGACAAAACTGAGTCACAGCCACTTTATTATTGTGGGTCCAAACACCCAGGAGGCAGGTCCTAAGGAATCCCGAATTACATTTGCTCTTATTTCAGGAGTTGCTGTCACACACGTGTGACATATTAAAACCTGTCTAAACTACAGGGCTAAAACCTGCCCCCAGCAGTTGGATGGAGCACACTGGGACTCTGCATGGTTAGAAAAATGCCCCCCTTCCAAACAGGGAATCACTAGTAGAAACAGTCATCAAAGGATGTGACCATGTCCCTGAAAAGCATAAGCCCAGCAACTTCTCCTCTGACTAGCATGAACACAATTCCCAGACAAATCAGTAACAGAGCCACTGGGTCATATGAACCAGGTTGTTAAAAACAAAACAAAACAAACAAAAAACTGGGTAACATTTAAGCCACTTAGATTTTTCCCCCTATGGCTACATGCCTCTTTGCTATTGGCCACCTTCTCTCCTTCAGTATACTGCCACCTTCCTGGTGCTGAGGCATCAGGCTAGGGACAACCATCTTCTTGATGTGGGGGTTGCTATCACCCTCTCTCCCACACTGAGCTTTCAGGTCTGGCCTCCACCCCCTGCATGCTGGTCAATTTCAACCAAACATAACACTTTGAAAGCAGGTAACCCAAAAGTGAAAATGGGAACATACTTGAGTCCCTCAGCTGTGTATCCACTCCTCAGTTTTTCTCTCCTTTGTCATTTATTTCCAGGAGTCAAATTCATCACCCCTTCCCTGGAAAGTAAGGGTAGGCTCCTAAGGACCAATGAAGCTGAAATGCCATCAACCCACTTTCAGAGTTTCTTGGAATCTCCCCCGTATCTACCTATGTCTAGGTTCTCTTTGTTCCCCAAATCTCTAAGTGCTAACATACAGCATATCTCTGAATTCTGCTTATCCAAAGGCTTTTACATGTGACACACTAAAATGTGGGCTCTCTATCTTCTTTATCCTGATCTCTTTCTTATGTTGCTGTTTCCTCCTTTCCCTTTATTATTCTCTCAGGAGTGATCCCTTGTCTAACTGATCCAAGTCACCTGTAGTCAGTATCCACTGTCCTTGTTCTTGTTCAGGGTCTGCTTTGCCATGTTCTGTACAGCTCTAGGGTCTGATTTAACTGGTGCATTGAGGGAATGAAGAAACCACAGGTACATGTAGAAAATCTAGGACCAGGTAGTCTGGGCTCTTAGAGAAACCACAGCAACACTGAGCCCAGTATGTTTATTATTTACGGTAGAACAGAGAATTGGGGCCACATTATACGGCTGAACAAGGAGACAAAGTTATTGTATACAGATAAACAAGGAGGCGTGGTCTATAATATATAGCCTGGTCAAGGGGTCAGGTTTAGCTAACCTTCACAGCTAGACTCCCTAGGGATTCAGTTTTCGAGTAATGAACATTCTGAAGAAGAAAGCTAGGGTGGACATATCCTATACAAACTGTAAACCTCCACCAGAGACCAGAAGAAGGCTTTGACATGCTCATGGATGTTAGACATTAATCACTGATATGGCTGTGTCCAGGTCAAAGATATACCTTTGCCCAGGACTTCACTTGCTCCCAACATTGAAGAAATATGGTAGTGTCTATGTTAAACAGGCTATATCTGGAGCCACTGGTATTCCAGAAGCTCAGGCACCAAATGGAGACCACAGGGTCACAGAGGGGCAGACTTAGGGAACTTGCAAATATCAAACAAGAGTTCCTGGATAGAGAGAGAGAGAGAGAGAGAGAGAGAGAGAGAGAGAGAGAGAGAGAGAGAGAGAGAAAGGAGTAAGAGTCCTTTCACAAGGTGACCCAGACTAAAGGCCAGTTGATTGGTATCCTGTTTTCTTTTATTGTGGTTGTTTTTTTAAGGCAGTCTCATTCGGAAGTTCAGGCTGAGCTGAAATGCACAGAGATTTTCCAGCCTTAGGCTTCCAAATATTGGAGCTGGAAGCACAAGCCCCTCTGCCTGGCTTTTTGCCATATTTAGTTTTTGTTTTTGTTTCTTGAGACAGACTTCCACCAACTAATCCTGTCTGGCCTGAAACAAGATTTATAGACCAAGCTGGCTTCAAATTCAATAGAGTTTCTCCTGCCTCTGCCTCCCAAATGCTGGTATTAAAGGCTATACCATCATGCCTAGCCCTTGGTGTTTTTGAAACAAGGTCTCATATAGCTCAAGCTGGCCTCAAATTCACAATGGTAGTCAAGGATGTTCCTCAACTCCTGAATGCTGGCATTCTTATTCTTGACTACAATTGTGAAGTAAGACAAAGAATAAAATCAGAAGTGCAGTGGAGGCAAGTACATTCCCAATGCTGTGACTATCCATTATCAGAACGTTCTCGCCTTGGGAAACTAAAACTCTGCATTCATTCAACGCTAATTCTTTACACTGGATGAAAAGGCTCATGCTTGTGATCCCAAGACCAGGAAGAGGTTGGAGCAGGAGAATTGTCCAGACATTTGAGAACACAATTGTTACAGAGAGACTTCCAAGCCAGCTTTTGCTGCTGAGTAAGAGCCTGCCTCAAATTAAATGAATAAATAAATACATACATACATACATACATACAATTGTTATGTATGGTAGAACTACATACTTGTAATTTTAGGAGGAGGATGAGGAATTATCTGCCAGCCTTGGTTCTATGCTGAGTTCTTGTCAAACCTGAATCACATGAGACCTTATAAACAAACAAACAAGGAAAAACAGGAGCTGAGCTGAGGCTATGGTTCAGTTGATAGGATGATTGCATAGAATGTGCAAATCCTGGGTTTGATCCATAGCGCCCCATAAGACAGACATGGTGCTGCATGCCTGTAAGAGCAGCACTTGGCAGGTGGAAGCAGGAAGGTCAGAAAGAAGTTCAAGGACATTCTCACTTGTTCAGTGAATCAGAGCCTAGCCCTTAGATATGTCCTTTCTCAAAATCTAACAGAACACTGCCACAATCTTTCATGCTTCTGGCCTCTATCAACTACCACTGAACTTTCTGTCTATGAACTTGACTGTTCTGGCTATTTTCCTCTGTAGTGTTGAAGATCATGTTAGTGTGTCCAACACTAAAGGCTGTTGGTCTACCACAGAACTTCATCTCCAGGCTTCTGGGTCCTTCTTCCATGTGGAAACTCTCCATTTTTGTCTGGCTCATTTCACTTAGCATCATGTCCATCAGTCTCATTCATGCTGCAGAACATATCAAATGTTCCTTTCATTTTAAGGATTAATGATGTTCTCTTATTAATATACACTTTTTTGTGTGTTTGGTTTTTCGGGGTATGCTAGGGACAATGAATGGCTTTACCACTGAGCTACAATCCCAGAGATATTTTCTGTTTTGTTCATGAATTTAGTCATTAGTGGACATTTAGGCTGCTGCCATATTCTGGCTGCTGCTTCTATCTTTGGTCATCACAAATACTCCTGGGACTAGGGTAATGGCTTACGGGTTATCTGGATTTACTGCTCTTCTGCAAGACTAGAATTTGGTTTCCAGGATCCACAGTTCATAGCTTAAAATTGCTCCAGGTCCACAGAATTCAAACAGTCAAGGTATACATTCATATAGACATGTATGAATAAAAATAAAAACAAAATCTTTTTTAAATAAAAGGAATGCTAGGGCTGGGGGTATAGCTTAGGGGGACAGGACTTGCCAGCCACATATGAAGCCCTGGGTTCCACCCTCAGCACTAGCCAGGAGTGGCAGTAGATGCTATAATCCCAGCACTTGAGACACTGTGGCAAGTGCTGTGAATGTGAGGCCAGCCTAGGACACAGGGCAACACTCTGTCTCCAAACAACAGCAAGGGCCTGGAGAGCTGCTCACCTGTGAAGAGCACTTGCTGCTCCTCCAGAGGACCCAAACTCAGTTCGCAGAACCCTGGCCCAGGGGCTCTTGACTGTGTATAGCTCTACCTCCAGGGGATGTGATGTCCTCTTCTGGACTCCTCACACATAAGAAATACAACAAAGAGCCAGACATGGTAGCACATGCTTGTTATACTAGTGCTAGGTGAGTGGAGTAGGCAGGTCCCTGGGCTCACTGACCAGCTGGCTATGCTTCCGGGTGGTGAGCTCCAGGTCAACTGAGAGACCTTGTCTGTGGAGGCAAGCAAAAACAAGCAAGCAACTCTGGAGGAGCTTCACCTGTGGCTGACCTGTCCTCCACATGCAGTTACAGGTGCTACAAACACATATGTACACAAAGGTATCCACACATAAACGTGAACATTAGCATGCGTGCAAACACCCACACATTCTTTAACAAAGTCACAGAATTTCATCCTATTTTGGATGTATTTATATTATGAGTATGATTTTTTCTCATGAATGAACTTCATTTTATATGTGTGAGTGCTTTGCTCAAATGTATGTCTGTGCACCATATGCACACCTGGTACCCATGGAGGTCAGACGAGAGCATCAGATCCCCTTTGACTGCAGTTATAGATGGCTGTGTGCCACCATGTGGGTGCTGGGAACTGAACCTGTGTCCTGTGCAAGAGTAACAAGTGCTCTTAATCACTGAGCCTTGTCTCCATCTGCTCCCTCCACCAATACAAATATTTTTAAAGTTAGACTGGAGCCAGCTATGGTGGAATATGCCTGTAATCAATCATAGAAGAGGGAGGAGGATCACGAGTTCTTGGTCAGCTTGTGCTGCATACATTACCAGCCAAGCTGGGTTATCTATGAGTCCTGTCTCAGAACAGCAATAACCTAAATAAATAAATAAATAAATAAATAAATAGATGCCAATACTGATTTTTTTCTGATGTTATATCAGTTTTAATTATCCCACTCAACAGCTGATTAACTCAGGCTCTTAGCTGCCATAGACTGAGGCCTAGTTTTTCTTCTTGTATTTTCCCTTTTCTCCCTATACTGTGGTAAAATAAACCTTGTTTCCCTCATGGGATGAATACATCCTGGCTATGAGGAGAAGAGAAGGGACTATGAAGGTTGCTTGGACATGTTTCCACTAGCACTCGCGAAGAGGCTCTTGGAGAGTTTAAGGAGATGAACTGGAAGCAGCCAGCCTCCAAACAACTAACAGAGTCCCTTAGCTTCTGGACAAAACAGTAATGAAAGGGGACAATAAGTGGCTTAGCAGAAAGTCACGAACAACACTGAGAGATGGGCCTCCAAACTTTGTGTGTTCCCTCCCACATAGCAGGCCAGATGGAAGATTAAGAAACCCACACTTGACATCAGGAGGGCAGGAATGACTCAGGCTGAATTTCCCCACATTCCACTGAGATACAGAACAGAAATTAAAGTGATGGAAAAACCTAGTGTTCTAGCTACTCTTATGTGAACTTGACATAAACTCCAAAGTTCACTGATAGGAGAAGTCATCCTCCCTTTCCATCTGACACTAGCCTATCAGGTCTCCTCAGGACTGGCTGAATTTTCTTCCTCTGTAGACTGATAAGGCTGTGCTCCACTCAAGGGTTGGTGATCAAAGAGCCAGCAATGGAGTTCATGTCAGAGACAGTCCCTGTTCACCTTTTTAGGGAATCCACTAAAATACTTAGCTGCCATGGTCTACGTCAGAGAAGGTGTTCTAGTTTATCTCCATGAGTGGTCCCTGGTTGGAGTATCAGTCTCAGAAAAGACCCCTGTGCCCAGACTTTGGTTCTGTTGCTCTCCTTGTGGAGCTCCTGTCCCCTCCAAGTCTTTCTATTTCCCCCACTTTCATAAGATTCCCTGCACTCTGCCCAAAGTTTGGCTATGAGTCTCAGCATCTGCTTTGATACACTGCTAGGTAGAGTCTTTCAGAAGCCCTCTGTGGTACGCTCCTGTCCTGTTTCCTGTTTTCTTCTTCTTCCCATGTCCACCCTACTTGTCTTTCTGAGTGAGGACTGATCATCTTACCCAGGGTCCTCCTCCCTGCTTATCTTCTTTTGATTTACAGATTTTAGTATGTTTATCTTATACTCACTTATGAGTGAGTATATCCCATGAGTGTCTTTTTGCTTCTGGAATACCTCATTCAGGATGATCTTTACTAGATCCCACCATTAGCCTGCAGATTTCATGATATCCTTGTTTTTAATTGCTGAGTAGTTTTCCATTGTGTAAATTACCACAATCTGTACCCATTCCTGTGTTGAGGGACATCTAGATTGTTTACTGATTCTGGCTATTACAAATAAAGCTGCTATAGACATGGTTGAACAAATGCCATGGTTTTATACTTGAGCATCTCTGGGAGATATGTCCAGGAATGATAGAGCTGGATCTTTAGTTAGCCCTATTCTTTATTGTCTGAGAAAGCACCAGATTGATTTTCAAAGTGACTTCCCAAGTTTACATTCTACCAGCAATGGAGGAGGGTTCCCCTTTCTCCACATCCTCTCCAGCATGTGTTGTCACTTGAGTTTTGGATCTTAGCCATTCTGATGGGTGTAAGGTGAAATCTCAGGGTTGTTTTAATTTGCATTTCACTGATGACTAAGGAGGTTGATCTTTTCTTTAAGTGTTTCTCTGCCATTCAATATTCCTCTTTGAGAATTCTGTTTAGCTCTGTACCCCATTTTTAAATTGGATTACTTGATTTGTTGCTTTTTAACTTCTTTATTTCTTTATATATTCTGGATATTAGCCCTCTGTCAGATATAGGGTTGGTGAAGATCCTTTCCCAGTTTGTAGGCTGTCATTTTGTGCTGATGACAGTGTCCTTTGTTTATCAAAGCTTTTCAGTTTCATGAGGTCCCATGTACTGATTGTTGATCTTAGAACCTGTGCTGTTGGTGCTCTCTTCAGAAAGTTGTCTCTTTGCCAATGAGTCCTAGGCTCTTCCCCACTTATTCTTCTAAACAAATTAGTGTGTCTGGATTTATGTTGAAGTCTTTGATCCACTTGGACTTTAGTTTTGTACAGGGTGAGAAATACGGGTATATTTTCACTTGGGAGCATGTAGACGTCCAGTTAGACCAGCATGTTGATGTTGTTGTCTTTTTTTCCATTGTGTGGTTTTGCCTTCTTTGTTAAAAATCAAGTATCCTTAGGTGTATGGGTTTATTTCTGGTTCTTCTATTTGGTTCCAATGATCCAAAATTCTGTTTCTATGCCAGTACCACACAGTTATTATTACTATTGCTCTGTAGTACAGCTTGAGATCAGGGATGGAGATACCTCAGGATGATCTGTTGCGGTACAGGATCATTTTGGCAATTCTGGGTTTTTTATTTTTCCACATGAAATTGAGAATCTTTCCATCAATGTCTGTAAAGAACTGTATTGGTATTATTTTGATGGGAATTGTATTGAATCTGTAGATATCTTTGGGCAGGATGGCCATTTTCACTATGTTATTCCTACTGATCCATGAGTACAGGAGATCTTTAAATCTCCTGTTATCTTTAATTTCTTTCTTCAGAAACTTGAAGTTTTTTTTTTTTTTTTTCAGACATGTTTTTCATTTGTTTGGTTAGAGTCACAACAAGGTAATTTATGTTTTTATTGACTATTATGAAGGGTGTTGTTTCCCTAATTTCTTTCTCAGCCATTTTGATTTTGATATAATGAAGGGCTATTGATTTTTTTTAGATGATTTAATATCCAGCCACTTTGCTGAAGATGTTGATCAGCTGAAGGAGTTCTCTTATTGAATTTTGGGGATCACTCATGTATACTATCATATCATCTGCAAACAGTGATACTTTGACTTCTTCCTTTCCAATTTGTATCCCCTTGATCTCCTTTAGTTGTCTTATTGTTCTAGGTAGGACTTCAAGTACAATGTGGAAGAGATATGGAGAGAGTGGGCAGCCTTGCCTTGTCCCTGACTTCAGTGGGCTTGATTTAAGTTTCTCTTCACTCATTTTGATGTTGGCTATAGGCTTGTTGTGTATTGTCTTTACTATGTTTAGGTATGAGTCTTGTATCCCTGATCTCGTCAAGACTTTAAACATGAATGGGTGTTGGATTTTGTCACTGCTTTTTTGGCATCTAAGGAGATGATCATGTGTTTTTTCTCCTTCAGTTTTTTTTTATGGTGGATCACATTAATGGATTTCCATATGTTGAACCACCCCTGCATGCCTGGGATGAAGCCTCTTCGGTCGCAGTGGATGATATCTTTTATGTGTTCTTGGATTTGATTTCCAAGTAAAACATTGAATATTTTTGTGTCAATGTTCCTAAGAGAGATAGGTCTGAAGTTCTCTCTCTCTTTTTTGGGGAATGTCTTTGTGTGGATTAGGTATCCCTTAAAATAATTAACACCTCATTTAAAATTTCTACATGAATGATTTTTTATTTGTGACTGACTACCCATTCTGAAGGGAGACGACTTACTCAATTTTCTTCTCTTTCAAAATGAATATTATTTTTGTGTATGCGTGCTCACAGTGTGTATGGAGGTCACTTCTCTCCTCCACCTTTAAGTATTGGTGATGGAACTCAGGGGCCCAGGTTTGTGTGGCCAATGTCCTTACCCACTGAGCAACTTACTGCCCCTCCCCTTTTTTGTCATAGAGTCTCATGTATCCCATATTCCCACACTGGACTCAAACTCACTACATAGTTGGAGAGGTCCATGAACTTCTCTGATTTACATGCCTCTACCTCTGGAGAACTGAGATTGCAAGGATGCACCACCACTTTCAGTTTATTCGCTACTGGGGATCAAATTGAGGTCTTCATGTACACTGGGCAAGTACCCTAACCAACTGAGGTACAGTCCTGGATCCTGGTAGCTTTATTTCTAACACTTGGGGTAAGAGAACAAAGTGGGATTGTAACAGGAAATGCATTTACTTTAGGAGAAGGGGATGGTCCCAGAAAACCACTTTTTAGTTTATCATCTGAATTAATAAATAATCAGACTTTCTTTCTACCTGCCCTGTTAATGACACAAATCAGCATGGAGCTTTCACTCACAGCACTGACAGCAAAAGAGAAAGAGAGACTCACTATGGGCCTGGTCTGGAAGCTGACATTTCAGAAAAAATAACTCCTCTATCTCTGTTCCCTCTAAACAATAAAGCCTTGAAGGAGTACACATCCACCTGCTGCTGTCTCTGCCTGAAGAGGCCTCACTCCTGCCCTAGTAACCAGGAAGATCAGTTTCTGCCTAGAGGGGAGGAAAAGTTGTCTCAGGGGAAGTGGAAGTAGGAGGCTAGTGCTCTGAGGTGTCAAAGAGGACATTGAGATGCAACAGCAGAACAATGACCACAGCTGCCAGCTTCCACTACTCACCTTAAATTGGCTCCAGTAGCCCACCTCAGAGTCAACCTCTCTAGCTTGAAGAACTGAAAGGCAGGAAATGCCAGGCAACAGCCTGCTTTCCAAAGAACAGACAAGGCAGCACTGCCCTCTGTTGGTCCTAGTACAGTATTACAAGGCTGGCTGGCAGGGGTAAGGCAGCCCTGGTTTCAGTTCCCATTCCAGCAGAAGAAACAGTAACAAAGGGGTATTAAGATACAGGTGACTTAAAAAAAAGTCGACACAGAGAAAGCTAATATTTTTTTTTCTTTCCTTTGTTTTGTTGATGTTGTTGTTGTTGTTTTGTATTTTATTTTTGTTTTCTTGAGACAGGATATCACTATATAGCTGTGGCTCTCCTGGAATTCAGTATGTAGACCTCAAACTCACAGAGATCTGCCTGTCTCTGCTGGGATTACAGGCATGCACCACTACACCTGGCCTCTGGAAACATATTTTATGTAACAATACATAATGATAAAAATTTAAAAAATGAACAATATTTATCAGTTGTTTGTGATGCAAACATTTAAAGCCCTTTCTTCTATCATTTTGAAATAGTCATTATTAACTGCAGTTGTGCTGCTGTGATATACAAGAACTTAGTTTTACTATCTCGTGCTGACACAGTTCTCATTAGGCAATCTCTCCCATTTGGTGTGGGGGTGGCATGTGAGGGTCTCACTATGCAACTCAGGCTGGCTAGGAGCCTGCTGCCCTCCTGAGTCCTGAGGATACACACATGAACTCCTAATCCAGTTGAACCATCTTAGTATCTCTGTCCCGTCATCTTGACTGTTCTGAAATTCTGTAACCATTTTCTCATTGTTTTCTGATTAGATAAATTCATTTAGGATTCACATGTGAGTGAGAACTATTGTATTTGTTGTTCTGAGCCCTGCCTTTTTTCATTTGACTTAATTTGAGGTTGTAGTCCTTTATTAAAATAATAAAATTATCTAAGCAGTGATGGCTCACACCTTTAATCCTAGCATTGATGAGGCAGACGCAGGAGGATCTCTGTGAGTTCAAGGCCTTCCTGGACTACAGAATGAGTTCCAGAACAGCCAAGGCTACCGAGAGAAACACTTTCTTAAAATAGATATTTATTCCTTTTATTGCATATGTGTTTTCATGCATATATGTGTGTGTACCATGTGTTTTCCTAGTGCTGCAGAAGCCAAAAGAGGGCACTGGATCTCCTGGAACTGGAGTTAGGAATGGTTGCAATAGTTGCAAACTACCATGTGGTTGTTTGGAAATGAACCCCAGTCCACTGGAAGAGCAGCAATTGCTCTTAATTGCTGAGCCATCTTTTAGCCCCCTCATGTCTTTTTGTCAGATTCTTGGCTCTCTGTAACAGGGAGCCTTACTTGGCCCCAGACTTAGCACAACAGACTCCATGATGAATGTATAGTTCAGGCTGTAAAACTCAGCATGTGGACAGTACCACCTGCCAAAACTAAAACAAAGACCTCATCCATGAGGGTCCATAGTTCTGGAAAGTCTCTAAGTATATTAACCTTGTGTTTTGGCTTCTGTCGTTCTGTTTCTGGGTAACTGTTCTTGTTAACTAAAGTGTGTCAATACAGAACATGATTGTTGTGCTTAAAATCTCACCCTGAGAAAGGCTAGGCATGACACAGGAAGCCTGAACACCCAGTGAATTTGTTGGCAAGCTAATAAAGAATTTCTATTGACTCAAACCCATGTCTGAGCAGCCTTCTCTGGTGATTACCCTACAACATTTCTACAGGTCCCACCAAGATCCCAGAGCAAGACCTCCACACACCAGAGGTCTCAGAGTCCCTTGGAGCAGGGATGAGTTGGGTGGTCAAGGAGCTTCTACAGGTGTGTAAGTCTGGGTTCCCTCGCATCCCTTTGATCAATCACTATTTAATGTTTCAGAGAAGTCTGATACCTGCACCTCAAAAGGAAAAAAATTAGAAAGTCGCATAGCCTGTCACCATTGGAGGTACGTCTGTTTAACGTGCCTTCTGTTTGGACCCAAAGGAGCGGTCAGATGCAGCTGCTAATCCAGCGTCCAGGATGCATGTGAAATGTCGTTGGATCTGTCCATTCAGATGTGTGAGTGTGTGTGTGTGTATATGTCTGTCGTGGTTTCTCCTTCCGGCCCTATACTCCCAGAATGATGACTCATGATACTCAAAATATTATTTACAAACATCTAAGCTACATAGCTAGGTGCTTCTCTCACTACCTCATAACTTAAAATAACCCATTATAATAATCTATGTTTTGCCCTGTGGCTGGTTACCTATGTTCAGGTACCATGCATCTGTCTTCTTCACATGTTGCTGGTTGAATCTCCTTCTCCCAGCTTTGTCCCAGAATTCTTTCTGCCTGCCTTAATGTCCCACCTCCTATTTTCAGCCTAAGCTATAGACCATCAGATTTTTTTATTGACAGATGTTGCATTTATACAATACACATGATGTTCTCTCAACATGTGTCTGTCTGTCTGTCTCTCTATGTGTTTCTATCAGTTTTGTTTCCCTGTATGAAACAATGACTTTCTCTGGTGTGAGATCCTCTTCATACCTGGCTTAACATATGCGCCCCCTCCTGTTGGGAACCCAAATCCTTGTGGCTCTGCCAGGTCACCCAGAGAAACAAATGAACACACAAAAGAAGCAAGCATTCCTGCTCCCAGAACTGGGCAGGTGCTTTTGTTTTGGTGTTTTATTCCTGCTCACAGTCAGGGTTGTTCCCTGTGTCGAGGTGGATGGAGGCCTTGCCTCTATATGTAGGTCCCCTGCAATCTAAGCTGAAAGCACACAGTTGGGGGAATAGTTCTTCTGGGTGGGCATCCCTTCCTCTCCAGGACTACTCTAAGCAGCCCCAGGAATGGGAAAAAGGTCCCCTGGGCTGAGTCCTAGAAAAAGAAAGTGCCACTCCTATTTTTTTCATGTGTTATGTGTCCTTGTTAACCAATGATTTATAAATGCTACCATTCTCTGAGAAAAGATTGAAAACTGCCCCTGGGCTGAGCAAGATTACTGCAGACAACACAGCCTGGACAAAATGGACTTCCCCTTCTGTTCAACACTGACCAAGGAGACTTTAAAATTTTTTTCACTAGGTCCATTTTAGAAGGATTAGGCAGTTGCTCAAAAGATTTTGTCTGTCACCCAGTTGGCCCCAGATATTAAAAAAAAAGTTATAAAAGCTAAAATAAGAGAACAATTTAAAGGTATAAGTAGGTCCCAGTAGCTGTAGGTAGCTTGAAAGCTGTTTAACAACAGAGAACTGATTGGGATGTGAACTTTTGCATAAACTGAAATCCACTGTCACCTTTTCTGATGATAGGATGCAGTTAGACTTACAGATATCCAGCAAAATGTTGATGTCCTACTTTCTGTCAGAACAATATCTCCTAGCTGAAAGTTCTGTTTCTAGTCAAAGATACAAAGATTCCCAGAAGTATGGGTAGAAAGCAACTCACACAAGAAGGGCACAATACCAAGCTCCTATAATTGTTTAACTACCCAGTTCAGCTACCTCTGTCCAGTTGGAACAATACCCAATGGCCTTGGAAACAAAAAGGGAATTTGCGGTCCATATTGTAGCACTTGTTTTTAAAACTCTACTTTATTTGGGGTATTTAGGCCTCTACCTCCCTTCCAACCTCCCAAACCTACATAGGAGATAGAAGGTTAGTGGGGAGGGGAACACAGACCCTGTTACTTCTCCCAGCTGTTTAGGGTCGATGGGTCTTAGGGGATTCAACAATCTCCATCAACAGCAGACACAGTCAGCAGTCTCTCCATGCTGTTGCACCCTGAAGCATTTCTCTGTCTGTCTGCTCCAAACTGCCACACCATCTCTATTTCTGGTCTCCTCAAACTGCCACACATCAATGCCACGTGCCAACAGTGCACACAATACCTTCTCCTTTGGGGCTCTCAAGTTTATGTCCTCAGAGTCCTAGACCACACACCTCTCTGTGCCCCCCTTCCCATTGGGAAAAAGCCACACCTCACAATTAACAGCTGTTGACAAAGGATAGCCCAGCTAAAATCCCACACTTGGGATTAAAACAAAAACATATTTACATAACACACCGAGGTTTAAAGAAACCCAAATTCCATTATATCCTATTAAAGATACTTTAGGGATCCTGTTGCCTTGCCAGTCAACCTGGAATATGACCCTCTTCTCCTTCCTGTGAAGAAACCTGGAACTCTGATTCTCATGAGTCTGATTCTTTCAGAAAAACAAGTGTACACTGTCTTGGACCTGAAATATGCATTCTTCACCCTCCTGTTGGAATAGATTAACCAACCGATATTTGCTTTTAAATGCATAGACCCAGAGGGAGGTAACAGCAGGCAACTACTATGGGCCAGGTTGTCACAAAGATTTAAATGCTGATCTCTCTTCCTTTTATCAAAAGTTTCTTAGGAAAAAAAAATGCTATTAAAGGGCCACCGGGGGACTGCTGCTAGAGTTACAGACTGCGGGCTACAGAATGTCAGCTAAGAAAGCCCAACTTTATACATCAGAGACTCCTATGCTGTTACCAGCTGAGGGGAGGCAAAAAGAGCATGTCTCAGGGTAGGAAGCTGCCATCATCCTTCAAATACCAACTCCAGAGACTAAGAGACAAATTTAAGAGTTCCTAGGTGCAGTTAGGTATTGCTACCTCTGGATACCAGACTTTGTGGAACTAACAGGGCTTCACTACACAGGCACAAAGTGGGACATTGAGCCCCTCATTTGTACTGAGACTAAATAAAAGGCATTTGAGGTTTTAAAAACAGCTCTTCTAGATGCTGCAAAACCTTTTCATCTGTTTTTCCCTGAAGCAAGACAAAAGAGGTTTTAATTCCCAGAAATGTCCTGTGACACACTGTCTAAACAATTGAACCCTGGAGCCACCTGGTGGCCCACCTGTCTATGCTGTGGTGCCTACTGCTAGTATAATGGAAAAACAAACACACAAACAAGTTAACTCTGGGTCAGGATCTTACACTCACAACATCTCATGTCTTTGAGGCCCTTCTCCAAGGAACCCTAGAACGCTGGCTGTCTAATGCTTCTGTGACTCAGTACTAAGACCTAATCCTGGACCTTCAGTCTTGCTACCCTGTTTCTTGATGACAACCCACAGGTCCATGACTGTCCCAAGAAGCCAGATATGTGGGCACTTCAGTAGTTACTTTAAGAGAAATAATGTGGGCCCAAGCCAGGTACCTCAGCTCAAAGAGCAGAACTGAATGATCAGGTAGGAAAAATAAAAAGTTCACCATCATACATAAGGACAGTCAGCATACTTTCACTACAGTGAATGTCTATGGTATGATCTATAAAGAAAGAGGACTTCTCAAGGAGAAAAGAAGTCTAGGCTTTCCTGTCATTCTCCATTTGACAAGGGCCTGGATTCCAGCTGGGATCCTGGGACTCAGCTTCCAGATGGAGAATGGGGTTCCTTTTCTCTCAGGGGCAGCTAGAACACCTTAGGGTGAGGCCTGAGTGCTCTAAGGGGTGTGGAAAAGGTTTTCCACAAGTGTTACAGTTTAGCTCTTTTAGCATGAGATCACCAGTGTCAATGGAAGCTTGGGCTCTCCAAAGCCTGTTACAGATGCCAAAGCATTAGAGCTCCTGGTCAAGTTGCTTTGCTCAGTACAACAGTGGTGCTGGCCAAAGCCCATGCCTGGTTGGCTTGCAGCCAAGACACAGGCCCAGTGATGCCTATAACCATCAGGCCAGAGGGCAGGTGCAGTGAGATGGGACCAGGAGGACCCAGTGCAGGATAAATGAAGACTCTCAAGACGGTCTTGAACTGAGAAAGTGTGAACCTGCACACCTTTATTCATGTGAAATCAAGGGCACTATAAACTCTTGGCAGAGGGAGGGATTTCAGGAGTGAATGTGTTTGATTCGCTGGTATCAATGTTAGGATAGTGCAGTGGAGTCATTTGGCAGATTCTTAAATCACTCACGTGATTGGTTCCAGGTGGGAGATTTTCTTAAGGAAAGGGGGAGAGGGTCACAGAGACCATCTCTGGGCTTGTCTCCAACATCTCCCCCTTCTCTGTATACAAGAACAGGGATAGGGAGGTTACCGTGACCCGATAATGGTGTCCCAAGGAAGGGCTCATTTTGGCAGCCAATTATTTTTGTTTAAGAGTAAAATTTTGGATCCAAAGGAGCAAACCGTCACCAGAGAGGCGAGTGTTCCCCACAGTAGGTCAAGCGTTGTCACTCATAGGCCATTGGTTTTGACAAGGCCATTTAGATTGACCACAGTACAAGGGGCACAAACGGGGTCTGAGCCTGTTAGAAGGGCAGTGCTGGACCCTTACCCGTCATTGGATCGGCCTCCTCCTGGCGAGGTCGTCCTGTCTTAGGCAGGCCGAGACTTATACACCAGTTCTGTCTCTGACTTACCAGACCACTCACTTTGTGGAAATGTAACGCATCTTGCTCTCAATAAGACCATCAAAGCTCCATAAGGATCCTGGAAGGAATATGCTTAGTAGCCAAAGAGTATATGAGGGGTCACAGAAACCTGAGTTATTATTTGGAGGGGCGGGACCAGAATTTCCACCCCCAGTTTGATTTTTGTAGGGAGGTGAAGTCTAAGGGTCGAGATGTGGGGTTTTTGGTCCTTTAGCAGGTCAGTGGTAGACTCTTCTTCCGTGGCGAGGCGATGGTAATGGACTCCCACCGGCTTGATTGCAGAATCTACCTGACTCTTAACAAAGCTTGTCAATCGATTAAAGGCCGAGGGGCTAAAAGAGAGAAGCAAAAGGATACCTACAAAAGGTCCTAGCAGACTGGAAAGCAGAGTGGTTAGCCATGGGGATGTGGAAAATCAATTTTTATACCAAGATTCTTGTTGTTCTCGAGCCCTCTTTCTATCCTCTAGATTTCTTTTAACCTTATCAAGGCTGTTTTGTACCTGTCCAGTCTTATCTGAGTAGAAACAGCATTCTTCCTTGAGAGCTACACAAAGTCCCCCTTCTTTAAGGAAGACTAGATCCAGACCTCTTCGATTTTGGAGGACTGCTTCAGCAAGGGAAGCCACTGAGTCTTTAAGGTCCTGTATTCCTTCATGTAGACTACTAATATCTCTATCAACCAGGGCATTGAGATGTGAGAAGGGCTGCTGGGAAGTGACTAAAGAGGCAATACCTGTCCCGGCTCCTGCAGCTCTAAGTCCCAGGAGCACAGTTAGGGTAATGGCAGTTAGAGGTTCTCTCTTCTGTCTAATTGAGATACCTCAGTCCAGTGTAGTCAGAAAACTCTCTGGATCGTGGACAAGGAACCACAGTGACCACAACACAATAATCCCTATTATCAATGAAGTCCCCATTAATGAAAAAGGGGGTCAGACCCGAAGAGCAAGCAAAATTGGTATTATTAGGAGCTTTGGTATAGGTGGACTTTTTGTTAACAACAAGGGTCTGGTTACAGACTGGCAAGAGAGATTGGGGAGGCAGCATTTGGGGGCCAATAAGACAAAGTCCAGTGCCCGAAATGGAGCTAAGCATAATGCTTCCTTCCGGGGGAGCATGCCAGAGCAAACCATCTGTCTCATTAGTAGATATGGGGTTCATAAGCATAGCAACACCCTCATAAAAGGGAGGTGTAGGAGAAAAGCAGATCCAGCATTCTTGATAATTGGGATTGCTAGCATTATGGATAGCCTCCAAAGAGGCATTTACCAAGGAAACAATGAGATCAGCCGAACTTGGAGGTCCCTCGGCGACCGTAGGCTGGAACAGAGTATATCCCGGAGACAATGGTGTAGCATTAGGGGGTGTAATAGGTTTGGGGGTAGCAACAGGTATTTGAGGTTTGGGTGTTGGTGGTTTAAGTAAAACAGGGTTAGGCCCTATGGCTGTAGAATCCTTGTTGGGAATGGACTTAAGTAGTTTGATTTTGAAAGTAAGTCCAGGGTCAGAACCTTGTTTGTAGACCCTAAGTCCCCATTCAAATCCTCTACCTGTCCAATCTTTTGATTTTGCATGGGAGGTAAACTGAATAAGCAGGGGGTTGTACCATCCTTTGGTTACTGAATGGGCACTATTACAAAGTTGACGTAAATCCCTGGGGAAATGATTTGCTGTTGCCAGGGGATGTCTCCATTTTCTTTTGACTATAATATAATCCCAGGAGGAAGAGGGTTCAATATGACCAGCCACTAATTGTTCCTGCACCAACTGTATGGCTGCTGTTAATTTATGTTGAGGAAGGGGCCATTGATCTACCCAGACAGGGGAGTCATTTTTCCAGGTTATTTTATCTGCCTGGTGTGCAGGAGGAACAATGGCCCTTAGGAAAAATGTGAGTCATAACCAAGGCCTGCTCGTGTTATTTTTGGGGTAACCGAAACAGGATGGGTCATTCCTTGGTTGTTTTTTCCAAGGCCTTTGCCCGGGATGAATCCCTGGTCAAGCATTTGTTGAGTAACAGCCTCAGAAGGGCTAAACATAAGGACTCCCATCTGGGATAATATGTCTCTTCCCCAGAGGTTGACCGGAAGGCCAGGGACTATAAAGGGCCAAACATACCCGGTGTTTCCCTCCGGGTCCTCCCAGGTCATGAGCTGAGAGCTCTGGAGGGTATTGGTAGATTGGCCAATACCTTGGAGATGAGTTAGTGAAGGCTGGGAGGGCCAGGAAGAGGGCCAAGCATTTTATGAAATTACAGTGGAATCTGCCCCTGAATCTAAAATGCCCTCAAAAACCTTACCATTAATTTTAAGTTTTAGGCTTGGACGTTTCTGGGTCATTTTCTGAATCCAATAAATGTCTGAGGACCCGGGTCTGGAGGCCCCTCTAGGGGGACCCACTGAAGGAGCTGTTAAATCTAAGGGCAGGGGAAGGGCTTGTGCTATACGTTGTCCTCTAGGAATGAAAAGGGGGCCTCCCGAACGGCTAGCAAGGATTTTTATTTCTCCCATATAGTCATTATCAACAACTGATGGAAATATAGTAATGCCCTTGAGGGTACTGGATGCCCTTCCTAAAATCAGATAGTAAGTTTGTGGCGGGGGCGGCCCCAAAACTCCTGTAGGAATTATTTGGACTCCCTCTTCAGGTTTTAATATTGAGTCGGCGGAGGGACACAAGTCCATCCCTGCACTCCCGGGAGTGGCCCTGCAGAGGCAGGAGGTTGGCTGAGGATTTGGCTGTTGTCTGGCTGGCTGTTCCCCGAAGCCGGCAGGAAGGTTATTGGCTGGTGGGCCCGGGGCTGGCCCCTCATCCCGTTTCCCGGTGGGGGAGGGAGAGGATTACCGGAGATGTCTAGTTTAGACCAGCAAGTATTGGCCCAATGTTTACCACGACGGCATTGAGGACAGACTGTAGTGGGCAGGGGGCGAGCCCCTCCGAGCTGACCAGGGACTTGTGGTTGACCAACAAACTGTCCCCTAGCCCCTTGAGGGCACTGCCGCGCGAAATGGCCTGTCTGACCGCATTTGAAACAGGTGTATTTAGAACCATTAGGTTGGGCGATGGCTCCAATAGCCAGATTAATTGCCTGAGATATCTTATGAGTAAAGAGATCCACGTCCTGGCACATGTGGATCATGTCATGGAGGTCTTTGTCTTTGTATTTACGGCGTAGGGCGGCTCTACAGGCCGAATTGGCATTTTCATAAGCTAGTTGTTTAAGCAGCCCATTTTCATTTTGGCCAGGTCACAGGGACCTTTCAGCGGCCTCTAAGAGGCGACTGACAAAGTCACTCTATTCCTCATGATTGCCCTGAATGATTTTTGTCAAAGGCGAAAGGACAGATTCCTTAGAGGGAATTGCATGCCAAGCTGCCCTTGCAGCATTAGCAGTGTGTGCCAACAAGCCTAGGGGAAAGTTTTGCTGTCGCTGGTCAGAGGAATATTTTCCTTGACCTGTAAGCTTTTCAAGTGTCCAGCCAGCAGAGGGAGCTCTAGGTCTTTTAACATTATTGTTAGACAGAGTCCGACAATGATCAACCCAGTCAGCCTGCCAGGAAAGGAATTGTCCTCTAGTTAAAACTGACTGAACAACAGTGAGCCATTCATTGGGAATCAGGTATCCTCCCCTGCCAAAGCTTTCCAGTAAAGAGATAGTAAAGGTGGCATTGGGCCCATAATTTTTTTTTTACTGCCGAATTAAGTTTTTCTAGATTTTTAAAGCGGAGCCGGCGATAAACAGTCTCCTCCACCGGGTCATCACGGCCGTGCTCGGCGGGCTCATTTTCCTCTCTTTCATCTTCATTTTCACTAGGGGAGTCCTCCTCCTCCGAAGCAGGCATAAGAATAGAGACCGACGGGGGGTGACTGCGAGGGGGAGCCCCAGCAGCCGGGGTAGAAGAAACAGGCTCGCTGGGAGCAACTGGAGACCTCTGACCATTGTTTTGCCGAGAGCGAGAGCGAGTAGTCATAGGAGTGACTGGAAAGGCAAGACGCACAGGGGGTCTGCTGGGGGATTGTTGGAAAGAGGGACCAGCAGAACAGCGAGCAGAGAGACGGGAAAGTTGTTCTTGAAGTTGGAGGATCTCTGTTAGGTCACGAACTTGGGAGGAAAGGCGAAGTTTGGTCTCAAAGAGAGAAAGAGTCTGAGGCAGAGGAAAGGCGGGCAAAGTCAGGAGGGGGCAGAGGGGAGAGTAGGGGCAGCAGAGGCAGCAGAGGCAAGGGGTGGGCAGTCAGGATTGTGGTATCGAGCAGCCTCGTACTCCAAGGTGGCCACGTCGTCAGGGCCAAGAGGATCATCCAGAGGAGAGGAGGATGACAAAGGATGATTGTCAGGAGGCGGAGGTTTGGCAGTTGTGGGCTTTTGAATGACAGGATTAATTAATTGAGTAGGCTGATTATAAGGAGGAGGCGGGGGGGGGGAAGACTATCTACTGAGGGAAGTGGAGGATAAAGTTGCGGCAGACTTGAGGGGTCAGAATTATACGAGTTGGAGACATCAACGAGAGAAAAGGAGGCAGAAGCCTGAGAGGGAGGGCCCGAAGGACAGCGGGAGCCAGGCTGAGAGGAGGAAAGACAATATTCGGCCACAGAGAGAAGGTGGCGTTTGCCAGAATCAGTGTCCGCCTCCTCAACAATGTGTCGGATTATGCCCCAGAAAGAGAAAATTGTTGGGGACAAGGCGGCATCACCCTCTTCAGTAAGTTTTTGATTTAATTCTCTACCGACTTTTTGCCACTTTTTGGGGTGGATATTTGGTCCATCAATCATAAACCATGGACATATCTTATCAACAAAAATGAAGAAATTTATTAAATCTTTTCTTTTAACCTGTATTCCTCTCTCCCTGAGAGAAGCCTTTAAATCCTTTACAAAAGCAGCTTCTTTAGACAAAGAATGGCCCATCTTTATGGGATGGAAATGTAAAATAGAAACTCACCGGGCTTTGCTGCTCCTCAGGTGCCGGAAACTGCCTTGATCAAGGTCTTTACTCTGGGGTCTTTACGTCCGACTTGACCCTGAGTACCCATGTTGGGCGCCACATTGCCCCGACCGGCGGGACCTAGTTATTCGTGGCCTAGTTATTCACAGCCTGAAAAAGATGAGCGAGAGAAAGAAAGGACTCAAGCAAATGCGCACTTGTCAAGAGTAAAATTTTATTGAACCGAAGCAGGTTTTTAAGGCCAACCTTAGATAGGGGCGGGGTGAAGGAGGAGTGAAGGTAGAAAAGCACAGAACAGAACCTTTTTACTCAGGGAAGGGCAGGGTAGAAAAGCACAGTGTAGAAACTTTTTACTCAGGGAGGGGCAGGGTGGAAGTTACAAAATCTTCTTGGCCTGGGGCCTGGAACACTTTGCAGTTATTTTGAGAAGTCATGGTACAGTTAGCACATTTCTGCAACTGCCAAGCAGGATGTTGGCCAACCAGGTGCAGCAGGGTGGGGGGAATGAGAAAAGGTCGGAAGTTTCTCAGGGCTTGTCTCCAACACTGCATGACCGCTGAAATGCAGAGGTACAAAGGGGGATTCCAGACACAGACACACAGGAACCCACTGGCCTGAGCCCCATTCTCTGTTCCAAGGGATCTACCAGCCACCTCACTGCCCTCCAGCCCCCATCCAAGGAGCCTCAGAACAGACTCCCCCACCCATCACCAAGCTCTATATGGAAATGTCTTCTACAGGAGAACAGTGTGGACAGTCAGTCTGGAAATGCTAGGCCACAGCACTGCCATCCCTACTTGTAAAACAAACAAACAAACAAACAAACAAACAAACAAGAAACCATGTGACAATAAACACCCTACAAGATGCAGCTGCCAGGACTTCAGGGGTAAGCAAATGAGGAACATCTAAATGCCCACACAGAAGGGAATCTGGAAACTCCTCTGCCCAACACACTAGAGGGCAGAGCCTGTAGGTGAAAGTCCCAGCAGTGAATGCACAGAGGACCCCTGCCTGGCCTGCTTGATGTCACCTCCCCCAGGAGTGCTACCCTCCAGGCCAGCACAATCACCTACACCCAAACAACAAGCTCCCCCTCTGGCCTTGTCCCCCGTGTCTTTCCTACCCCAGGTCAGTCATACCTAGTTGTTCCTTCAGTTCCTCTGTTTCCTTCTGTGACATCAGACATTAGGCAAGCAGACAGGGAAGAAAAAGAAAGGCTGTCTATCATCAGTGTCCTGGCCTCCTCTCTACTCCATCCACACTTACTTTTTGTCCTTACATCTGCCACTGCCCCCTGTCCCATGACAAGACTGGGAAAGAACCTTGAACATGAAGGAGGTTCCCTCTCTCTGTGAGGTGCAGGACAGGAGTTGGCACAGGAGTTGAACTCTCAGGTTAACTTTGACAGTCGGCTCAGGGTCTAGCTGGAGCTGGCTGCCCCGACCCGCGGGACGTAGTTATTCGTGGGGGCAAAGGGGGTCAATCCTGAAAAAGATGGGCGAGAGAGAGAAAGGACACAAGCAGATGGTTGATGGTCAAGTGTCAGCTTTATTGAGCTTAGGTATTTCTTTTAAAGCACGGTTCTGGCAGGGCGGGGGAGAGGGGCGAGAAAAGGGGAGTAGTAGTGGAAAAATACCAAGGCCCTTGGTGGGGAGGTGGGAAGTTCCCAAGGCTAAGAAGGTGGGTTAAAGAGTTACAAGGCCCAAAGATAATATCTGTGGTCACGGATGTGTCCCAAAGCAAACAGTTTCAGGAACAATGGGTCGTAAGAAACTATGGCCTGCTGGTCCGGTGCTTATCTGGCAGGCCAGGCTCTTAGGGAGGATCCCAGGGCTTAGTTCCCAACATCTCCTCCCTTTTTATCTCTTTAAAATGAGGGGACCCTTTAGGATTTTCAATGAGCATAAAAAAGGCATTTTGGAAGAGCCCATTTTTATAGCCTACTCGGGGTTATCCACACAAGCAAGTTTTGGAGGCCGCGTTCCCCAAAGCAGGACATCACCACCATTGTCTACAGTCTATGCCACTTCTGGTGCAATGGGACAAAACCCTCAGAGTGCTAGGGCCATAGACAGTGCATATCAACAAGTATGGCGGGCACAAGTCCTCATTATGATTAGGGGCACAAACGGGGTCTGAGCCTGGTGGAAGGCAATGCTTGGCCGTTACCCGTCATTGGAGCAACCTCCTCTTATTGCGAGGCTGTCCTGTCTTAGGTGGGCGAAGACTGACTTGCACACAACCGTCACTGACTTACCAGACCACGCAGTTTGTGAAACTGTAACACATTAACTCTCCTCAGAAAGAATGAGGGCCAACCCCGAGTTAAGAGCTACAAGACATTTGTTAAATATGTTTGAATCAATTTTAACGAAATTGGTCAGCCAATTGTGAGAATCGTAAAGGGTCCAGACCTAGTTGGGAGAGCGGCACCAGAACTTCCATCTTGGGCCAGAGGATATTAGGGTGGAGAAATCGAGGGGGCGGGAAGCTGGGGCATCAGGTGGAAGCTCTACGGTACATTCTTCTTCTCCAGCCAGGCGATGGTAACGGACTCCAATGGGCTTGATTGCGGAGCTTACCTGGTTCTTAACAAAGTTTGTGAGACGATTAAAGGCCCAAGGGCCAAAAGAGAGGAGCAAGAATAGGCCCATGAGGGGGCCCAAGAGACTGGGAAGGAGGGTGGAAAGCCATGGAGAGGTGGCGAACCAATTTTGATACCAGGATTCTTGTTGTTCTCGAGCCTTTTTGCATTCTTCTAGGCTCTTTTTTACCTTATCTAAGCTGTTTTGTACCAATCCAGTCTTATCAGAATAAAAACAGCATTCCTCTTTAAGGGCAGCACATAGACCTCCCTCTTTTAGAAAAACTAAGTCAAGGCCTCGCCGGTTTTGAAGAACTACTTAGGAAAGGGAAGCCACAGAATCTTTAAGATTTTGAACTCCCTCTCGGAGTTCACTCAAGTCTTTGTCAATAGTCGATTGGAGCTGGGAGAAATGTTGTTGAGAGGTGACCATAGAGGCAATACCAGTTCCAGCTCCTGCGGCACTCAAACCCAGAAGTACCATAAGGGTAATAGCAGCTAGGGGCTCTCTTTTCTTTATAGGTATGCCATTATTATAGAAAAATAAAAAAAAAACTATCGGGGTCATGGACAAAAAATCGGGAAAGAAGAACAACAACAACACAATAGTCTTTTTTATCTATAAAATCCTTATTAATAATATAGGTAGTAAGTCCTGTGGCACAAGCAAGGTAAGTATTATTTGGGGCTTTTGTATAAGAAAATATTTGATTGACAACAATTGTCTGATTACAGACCGATTGTAATGGTCGCAGGGGGAGCATGTTGGGCCCAACAAGGCAGTAGCCGAATCCCGAAACAGAACTAAGGGTAAGGCCTCCCTCAGGGGGGGCATGCCAAAGTAAGTCAGCAGTTTCATTGGTGGGGACAGGGCCACTCATCATGGCTATCCCCTCATAGAATGGTGGAGTAGGAGAAAAACAGATCCAACATTCATCATAGGCAGGGTTACTAAGTGACTAGAAATCATAGGATGGCCCACCAAGATGTGTTAATAATGGTAATTTGGAAAGTTCCTCAGAAGAGTTACTTAGGAAGCCCTGAGGGAGATTAGGATTTAAGGTATTTCAGGAAGATGATCTTATCTAAATCTCCAGGTCAGCCAGGAATGCACTATTGTATCCAGGCAGTAGTCCGGTCAAGCAAGATGCCAAAATTTAGGGGGCAGCAAGGTGCCAGAATGTCCCGCCCCGCGGGACCTAGTTATTCGTGGGGGCGAAGGGGGTCGTACCTGTAGGAGATGAGGGAGAGAGAGAAACGAGCACAAGTAGACGAATGCCTTTCAAGTGCTGACTTTATTGTGCAGTAGTTTTATTTTTATAGGGCAGTTCTGGCAGGGAGGGGTGTTTCGAGGAGGAGGAAATAAGAGTGGAAAATCACCAAGACTATTGTAAGAAATCACTTGATTCATGTGATTATTACATTGGAGGCTCACAAGGTTATACAGTCACTAAAAACAACATCCATGGTTTCGGACATCTGTTGTTTGTCCGGTAGGGCTATTAACCGAAAGGTATGATTCACAGACCTCTGTTGTTTGTCCAGCAGGAAATTACAAATCAGAGTCTGGGGGCTTGCCGGCTCCCGACATCTCCTCCCTTTTTATCTTTTTAGAAGCAAGGGGACTTTTAAGACTCTCAATGAACATGTAAAGAATAATTTTGATCAGCCAATTTTTGTAGCCTACCTGGGTAACCCACATAAACAAGCCATGGAGGTTGCGTTCCCCAGAGTGACTTAAGGACATCATTACCTTTGTTGATAGGTCTATGCCATTTTTGGTGCAATGGGACAAAGCCCTCAGAGTGCAAAGGCCATAGACGAGTTGAATCAACAGAAAGGAGAGGCAAGAGTCCTTATAAGAACAGGGGCACAAACGGGGTCTGAGCCTGTTGGAAGGGCGGTGCTGGACCCTTACCCGTCATTGGATCGGCCTCCTTTAGGCGAGGTCGTCCTGTCTTAGGCGGGGCGAGACTTACCCACTCATTCCGTCTCTGACTTACCAGACAACTCACTTTGTGGAAATGTAACACATTAATCCTCCCCAAAGACTTGTAAGAGAATTATGAGGGTGTACCCTAATGACTAGAAGGTAGCGGTTAAATCTGTCTTAGTTAACTAATGAAGAAATTTTATTTTTGGTCAGCCAATTGTGAGAGTCGTAAAAGTCCAAATTTAGCTACGAGGATGGCCCCAAAACTTCCATCTCGGGGCAGGGGAGAGCAGGAGGCGGGAGGCTGGGGCATCAGGTGGAAGCTCCATGGCAAATTCTTCTTTCCCAGCCAGGAGATGGTAGTGGACTTGGATGGGCTTGATTGCAGAAGCCACCTGTCTTTTAATAAAACTTGAGAGACGATTAAAGGCCCAAGGGCCAAAGGAGAGGAGCAGAAACAGACCCATAAGGGGGCCCAAAAGACTGGGAAGAAGAGTGGAAAGCCAAGGAGAGGTGGCAAACCAATTTTGGTACCAAGACTCCTGTTGTTCTCGAGCCTTTTTACGCTCTTCCAGGTTCTTTTTGACCTTATCTAAGCTGTTTTGTACCAATCCAGTCTTGTCAGAATAAAAACAGCAGTCCTCTTTAAGGGCGGCACAAAGGCCTCCCTCTTTTAAAAAAAACTAAGTCAAGGCCTCGCCGGTTTTGAAGAACTACTTCGGAAAGGGAAGCCACAGAGTCTTTAAGATTTTGTACTCCTTCTCGGAGCTCACTCAAATCTTTATCAATGGTTGCTTGGAGCTGAGAAAAATGTTGTTGAGAAGTGACCATGGAAGCAATACCGGTTCCAGCCCCCAAGGCACTTAAGCCCAAAAGCACAGTAAGAGTAATGGCCGTTATAGGTTCTCTTTTTTGAATAAGAATACCACCATCATAAAAGGATAGAAAGCTGTCGGGATCATGAATAAAAAACCGGGGAAGAATAACAACAATAATACAGTAGTCTCTTTTTTCTAAAAAATCCTTATTAGTAATAAAGGAAGTAAGTCCAGTAGAACAAGCAAAATAAGTATTATTGGGAGCCTTAGTGAATAAAAATGTTTGATTAAGAATAGATGTCTGGTTGCAGATCATCTGTAATGGTCGTGGGGGAATCATATTGGGTCCCAGGAGGCAATGGCCAAAACCCGAGACTGAGCTAAGAGTAAGGCCTCCCTCAGGGGAAGCATGCCAAAGCAGGGACTTAGAGTCATTGGTGGGGATAGGATCACCCATTATTGTTATGCCTTCATAAAACGGAGGAGTGGGAGAAAAGCAGATCCAACATTCCTTATAGGCAGGGTTGCTGGTGTTACGAATTGCCTCTAAAGAAGCATTAACCAAAGAAATGATGAGATCTGCGGAACTCATATATCCCTCTGGGAGAGTAGGCTGAAAAAGAGTTGCTCCAGAAGGGGGCGACAGGGTAGAACTAGGGGTGGTAAAACTGGAAACAGCAGGGAGCTTAGGTTTTGCTGGTTGGAGGACAGGATTAGGTCCAACAGCAACAGGAGTTTTATGGGGAATGGTTTTAAGTAACTTAATTTTGAAGGTGAGCCCAATATGTGTTTTATAAGATCTAAGTCCCCATTCAAACCCCCGACCAGTCCAAGTTTGTTGCTTGGCCTGGGAAGTAAATTGAATTAGCAGGGGTTTACACCATCCTTTAGTAATAGGATCATTATTTTTACATGATAAGGGCAATGTCTGAGGATTGAGTTCGGAATAGGTGGAGGGAACACAGCCCAATGAAGGGCAAGCATAGGTAAGAGTCCTTTCTGGAGGGGTGTATTTTTGTTTAACAGTAATATAATCCCAACTGGAAGTGGGCTTCCAGTAGGTATCTCCGGTAGTCTCACAGCCCCATGAAGCACAAAAATAATCATTTGCCCATCCGCATTTATAGTTGAGAGATCGGTCCCTATGGGCCCCTGGACAGACATAAATACCATGCTGGTTTTGAAGAATCCTTCTATCAAGAGCATTTGCACAGCCAGGATTGGGAGGAAAATGCGGAGACTCAGGTGCTATACCTCCGGGCCGAGGCCAAAGAATCTCGGCAACACCCCAATCAGGTTGTGCACCAAGGGCAAGGGCACAAAGGTCCACTTCTAAATCGGGCCAATGAGGCTGAGTTCCGACCGAAGAACTAGAATTAACAATATCTCCGGCCTGATTTTCAATAACCCAGGTATAATTATAAATCTGATAAGGGGAGGGGGCACTTACCGCCAGCCGGACTACAAGCAGGAGCGAAAGAGTGGCAAGGCCGAACATCCTTCTGTAATTAAACACAGTTAGATTTTTCCTCAGGGGTTTCCCTGGGGGGATTAGTTAACTTTATTAATCTTTCAGGGAGCCATCTGGCATTTTGTTGCTTGGAGTCAAATATGCATGCATGTCCTTTTCCCCAAATTAATACGGGGTCTGGACCAGACCACTTGTAAGTCAATGGGTCTTTCCACATTGCTTGAGCATAGGTATCCGATGTGGAAGGGTGCCAGAATCTGTCAGCTGCGGTCTTGCCATTATTATCAAGAGTAAGGAAATTTAAGACAAATAAAGCATGATTTAAAAGGGTTTTGTAGTTTCCTGTTGGTGGGTATAAAATTCCTCCAGAATGTTGTAATTTTTGAAGCATATTTTTAAGGGTTTGATGTGCTCTTTCTACAATGCCTTGGCCCTGTGGGTTGTAAGGGATCCCTGTGATATGGTTAATTTTTAATTGAGCACAAAATTGTTTAAAGTTATTACTGGTATATCCAGGGCCATTGTCTGCCTTTATGATTTTAGGTAAGGGCATGCAGGCAGAACATGCAAGAATATGGCTTATAACATGTTTAGTAGCTTCTCCCGATTGGAGAGAGGCAAAAATGAATCCACTGAAGGTGTCTATAGACACATGAATGTATTTTAATTTTCCGAAAGGGGAATAATGTGTAACATTCATCTGCCAGAGCTCTCCTGGTGTCAGACCTCGAGGGTTGACTCCTAGGTGAGGCTCGGGCAAAAATATTAAGCAATTTTGGCATTGGCGGACTATTTGTCCAGCCTGCTCCCTTGTAATAGAAAACATCTGACGAAGCGTTTGGGCATTGAGATGGTGTAAGCAATGAGCTTCCTGGGCTTGTATCAGGGGGTCAGGTTGTTCAACAGATGTCATAAAAAGGGCTAACTTAGGCTGGGTGGCCTGGTCTACCAAGTCATTTCCCTCACTCAGGGGTCCTGGAAGGCAGGAGTGAGCTCGAATGTGTCCAATAAAAAAGGGTTCTAAGCGTCTTAGTATTAAAGCTTGTAATTTGGCAAAAAGAGGAGAAGCATTGGTAGAAGGCCTAATATAAGGGACAGTCTCAAGCAGCAGAACAGAAGTAGCAACATAAGCACTATCAGTGTAAAGATTAAACGCTTGGCTTGCGAGAGTCTCGAAGACTTTTATGACTGCAACCAGTTCCACCAGTTGAGCGGACGAGAGATCTGTCTGAGATTGAAAAATCCGCCCCTGAATACTAAAAGCAGCAATTCCTGAAGAGGAGCCATCAGTAAAAACCAATGTAGCTCCGGGAATGGGAGAAGTCTTGGTTCGCATTGGAAAAAAGACAGATTGTTTATGCAAAAACTGAGTAAGTTTATCAGCGGGATAATGATTATCAAGTTTTCCCTGAAAGGAAATGCTATTAACAAACAGCCCAATCATCCTAAGTCTGAATTAACCACTGTACTTGAGAGGAATTATATGGTGTACAGACGATATCTGGGTCCTTTCCAAAAAGTTTGAGAGATGCCTCCCTTCCTAATTTGAAGATTTGAGCAACCAATGAGGGATATGTGGGAAGTATTTTAGAGGGGGACGCTGGGAGATGAATCCAGAACAAGGGCTTAGTTTGCCATAAAAGTCCAGTAGGAGTAAAGGCTGTGGGGAGAATTAATAGCCAAAGCGACAGGTCTGGGGAAAAATATCCAACGTTTTGATTTTGTATAGCTTTTTCAACTATACTTAAGGACTCAATGGCTTCTGGGGTGAGCTGTCGGGTGGATGCTGGGTCAGGATCCCCTTGCAAAATATCAAAGAGAGGTTTAAGTTCCCCAGTAGTAAGCTTTAAATAAGGCCTAAGCCAATTAATATCTCCCAGAAGCTTTTGGAAATCATTTAAAGTAGAAAGTGAATCTCGTCTAAGTTGTATCTTTTGAGACAGGATATTATTGGGAAGGAGTTCAAAACTGAGAAAGAGATAGGGAGGGTGAAGCTGCACTTTCTCGGGGGCTATTTGAAGTCCCAGTTGTTGGAGTGAAATAATTAGGTTCTGTCCAATAGCCTGTAGTTCGGTAGCATCGGGTCCTGCCAATAAAATATCATCCATATAGTGGATGAAATATATTTTGGGGTATTTTAGTCTAAAAGGGTCAATAGCTTGGGCAACATATTTTTGGCAAAGGGTGGGACTGTTGGCCATCCCTTGGGGCAGCACTCTCCACTGGAAGCGGGGTGACGGACCGATACAATTAACAACAGGAACGCTGAAAGCAAAGCGCTTACAGTCATCAGGATGGAGTGGAATACAAAAGAAACAATCTTTTAAATCAATAACCAATTTTGTATAGCCTTTAGGAATGGCAACCGGAGAGGGGAGTCCTGGTTGGAGTGCCCCCATTGGTACCATAGTCTTATTAATTTCTCTGAGGTCTTGGAGAAGTCTCCATTTTCCCCCTTTCTTTTG
Source organism: Meriones unguiculatus (assembly GCF_030254825.1). Classification (NCBI taxonomy): domain Eukaryota; kingdom Metazoa; phylum Chordata; class Mammalia; order Rodentia; family Muridae; genus Meriones; species Meriones unguiculatus. The sequence goes on along the minus strand of NW_026843706.1, from coordinate 1,234,078 downwards.
AATAACAAATATGGGTGTATTCCACGGGGAAGTGGAGGGTACAATATGTCCAGCCAAAAGCTGTTCCTGCACCAACTGCATGGCTGCTGCTAATTTTTTCTGAGGAAGGAGCCATTGGTCAACCCAGACAGGGGAGTCACTTTTCCATGTTATTTTATCTGCCTGGAGTGCAGGGGGAGCAATGGCCCTTAAGAAAAATGTGATTCATAACCAAGTCCTGTACGTGAAAATTTTGGAACAACCGAAATAGGTTTGGGTGGTCCTTGATTATTTTTTCCTAATCCTTTTCCTGGTATAAAGCCTTGTTTAAGCATTTGTTGGGTGACTGCCTCTGAGGGGCTGAACATGAGGACTCCCATTTGAGAAAGAATATCTCTCCCCCAGAGATTAACAGGGAGCCCAGGGACTATAAATGGACGCACGTGTCCACTATTTCCCTCAGGGTCCTCCCAGGTCAGCAATTGGGAACTCTGTAGGGTATTAAGAGATTGACCTATGCCTTGTAGCTGAGTTAAAGTTGGCTGGGAGGGCCAGGAAGAAGGCCATGCTCCTTGAGAAATTACTGTGGAATCTGCTCCTGTATCCAAAAGGCCCTCAAATGTTTTTCCATTGAGTTTAAGTTCTAGAGTGGGTCACTCTTGAGTCATTTGGTGAATCCAGAAAATGTCCGAGGATCTGGGAGTAGATGGTCCTCGAGGAGGGCCTAAAGCGGGAGCGGTTAAATCTAGGGGTAGGGGGAGTGCTTGAGCCAATCGCTGTCCCTTAGTAATTGGGAGGGGTCCCCGCGTGCTGCTAGCCAAAATTTTTATTTCCCCAGTATAATCGTTATCAATTAAAGAGGGGAAGACATTAATGCCTTTTAATGTACTAGATGCCCTACCCAAAATTAAATAGTAAGTCTGTGGGGGAGGTGGCCCAAAAATTCCTGTGGAGATAACTTGTACCCCATCTTCAGGGGTTAGAATTGAGTCGGTGGAGGCACAGAGGTCCAATCCTGCGCTCCCGGGAGTGGCCCTGCGAAGGCAAGCTGTTGGTCTGGCGCTGGCTGTGTTAGGGTCTGATTGTGGCATGGCTGGCTTACCCCTGAGGCCGGCATGAAGTTGATAGGCTGAGGGACTCGGGGCTGGCCCCTCCTCATGTTTCCCTGTGGGGGAGGGAGAGGATTTCCCTCGGCATCCGTTTTGGAGCGGCAGGCAGCGGCCCAATGTTTGCCCCGCTGACAACGTGGACAAACAGTAGTGGGCAAGGGACGAGGAAGCCCTCCATTTTGTCCCGAAGGGGAAGAATTTTGTTGAGGGCATTTCCGTGCAAAATGTCCCACTTGTCCACATTTAAAACAAGGGAATTTTGAACTGGGGCCTTGTGAGGCTCCCAAGACTAGACTTATGGCCTGAGACATCTTATGAGTAAAGGTGTCAACATCTGAGCAGATACGGATCATCTCAGGAAGGTCCTTATCTTTATATTTGCCCCGCCGGGCTGCCTTACAGGCAGAGTTAGCATTTTCGAAGGCCAGCTGTTTAAGGAGTTTACTTTCTTTTCGTTCTATTTTATCGGATCCCAATGATCGCTCCGCCGCCTCAAGGAGGCGCCCCACAAATTCTGAATAGTCCTCATTATTGCCTTGGATAATCTTTGTTAAGGGTGAAAGACAGACCCCTTAACTGGAATTGCCTGCCACGTGGCAAGGGCAGCCCCACGGGCTTGAGCTAAGAGCCCGACAGGAAAAGCACACTGTACTTGTTCTGGAGCATATTTTTCCTGTCCTGTTAATTTATTAAATGTCCATTTTGCTGAGGCTTTGTCAGGATTTTTTAAATTGTTATTAGCCAGATTGCGGCAGCGGTCATACCAGTCAGCCTGCCATGAGAGAAATTGGCCTCTTGTGAGAACCGATTCGACAACAGTAAGCCACTCACTGGGTGTCAGGAATCCGCCCCCAGCCATACTTTCAAGGAGGGAAACAGTAAAAGGAGCATTAGGGCCATAGGTGCGGACGGCTGAGTTAAGTTTTTCTAACTTTTTGAAGCGAAGGGGATGAAAGTCACCAGGCTCCTCGGAGGAGGATTTTGTTCTGGCTTTAGCGGAAGAACTAGCAGGGGCGCTAGAGGAGTTGGGAGCCTGGGGCCCCTCTTTGCCGTCACTTTCACTTTTGCTATTTTGCTCATCTGAGGCCTCATCATCAAGGATTCTAATGCTAACATGATCAGGGCGAGTAGGCGTGGATTGAGAAGGGCCAGAAATAAGGCTTGCCTGCGAGCGAGTAGTAACAGGAAAAGTAAGTTGAGACGGGGTAGACAGAGGAAAAACCGGATTTATGAGCGAAGAGTTAGATGGAGGAGAACGCTCAGGAATAGCGGAGGCAGGATTGGACGTAGGGAGGGCAGAACAGCGAGTTGTAAGTCTCGAAAGTTGTTGTTGGAGATGGAGGATTTCGGTCAGGTCACGGACTTGGGCAGAAAGATGAGACCGGGTCTCGGAGAGGATATCTGTTGGCAGTGTAGGGAAGGATGGGAGGACAAAAGGAGCAGATGGCGGAGGTGCGGAGGCGAGTGGAGGGTCATTATCATTATGATATTGAGCGGCCTCGTCCTTGAGCATAGCGGCATCTCCAGGATCTAGGGGTTCAGGATCTTGTGCAGAAGAGACGGGTGGGCCGAGGGATTTTAAAGATTCTTTGTGATTAGGCGTTCCAGAGTATGGTGGCAGGACATCAGCAGTGGGAAGAGGCGGGTAAAGTTGAGGGAGGCTAGGAAGAGGAGAGGCGTTAGCCAAAGAGAAGGAATCAGAAGCACGAAAGGGAGGACGAGAAGCGGCGGGTGAATTTTGCTTGGATGAAGAAAGACAATATTCAGCAACCGAAAGTAACTGTCGTTTGCCAGCATCATTGTCGGCATCCTCAACAATATCTCTTATAATGCCCCAAAAGGAAAAAACTGTAGGGGAGAGTGATTGATCTTCCTCAGTTAATTTTTGATTGAGCTCACGTCCTACCTTTTGCCATTTTTTGGGATGAATGGTAGGGCCATCCAACATAAACCAAGGACAGGCCTTGTCAATGTAAATAAAGAAATTTATTAAATCTTTTTTCTTGACCCTAATTCCTCTCTCTCGAAGGGAGGCTTTAAGATCCTTAATGAAGGACGCCTCCTTAGACAAAGAATGCCCCATCTCGATAAGACGGAAGCGTGAAAACACATCAGGTCATGCAGTCTTCTCCGGGCCAGAGGAGTGTGACCAATCTATTGATGTCGCAGGCCTGCTCTTTTATCGAGGGTCCGTCAGGGTTGACCCGTACTTCGAGCCCCACGTTGGGCGCCACTCTGTCCCGCCCCGCTGGACCTAGTTATTCGTGGGGGCGAAGGGGGTCGTACCTGTAGGAGATGAGGGAGAGAGAGAAACGAGCACAAGTAGACGAATGCCTTTCAAGTGCTGACTTTATTGTGCAGTAGTTTTATTTTTATAGGGCAGTTCTGGCAGGGAGGGGGTTTCGAGGAGGAGGAAATAACAGTGGAAAATCACCAAGACTATTGTAAGAAATCACTTGATTCATGTGATTGTTACATTGGAGGCTCACAAGGTTATACAGTCACTAAAAACATCTATGGTTTCGGACATCTGTTGTTTGTCCGGCAGGGCTATTAACCGAAAGGTATGATTCACAGACCTCTGTTGTTTGTCCAGCAGGAAATTACAAATCAGAGTCTGGGGGCTTTGCCGGCTCCCGACACCAGAAGGTCCCCCTTTACATTATTTTTACAAGGCCATAATCCCAAGGGAACCATGCCTGTCTTAGGTGGGAATCTGGGGTCTTCAACCCTTGCTAAGCTCGTCACTGGATACATCAGCCGCAATTGGCTGAGCTCCTGTCTTACATGGCAAAAAAAAGGGGGGGGGGACAGAAGACCACTGTGGATTCTCTTCCCCGTCACTGGCTAACCGGTTCAGCTCACTGGGATGATTAGCATTAGGCCTATTCATAGTCTTGGCTGACCATCTCTAGCCTTTGATAGTGCACCTGGATGGGGTGTACCTTTAGGGCCTCAATCTGCTGTTTAATAAAAGCCGTAATTTTGTTGAAGAGAACTGGTCCTATTGAAAGAATTATCAATAAGATAAGCAGGGGACCAGGGAAAGGAAGGAGATAGGGAAGGAGCCCATTCCTGTGCTGCTTAAGTCCACCATGAAAATATATCAGCTGGAGGCAAAGGATCACAGTCCATGGAAACAGTTGTTTTTCTTCCATCATTTCTGTAAAGAGATATAAAAGGAATATGGTCTCAGGGTAATTTTTTTACCCTGGACTGATGAGTGTTATTATTATTATCTATATGCTTTACTAATGGCAACCATCTGGCTGCATCTATCTCTTTAGAATTGATGCAAACTGCTTCTCTGCCCCGTATCAGGACAGGACCTGGACCATGCCATTTGTTGTCCAAAGGATCTTTCCATAGGACAGTAGCAAACTGTCTTTCTGTATCCATATGCCAGAAACATTCCACAGCTGAATGTCCATATTTTCGAGTTTCAGGCCCTTGTTAATTAAAGTGTTAATTAAAGCCTCACAGTACTTTTCCAGAGTACGGAAGAATGTAACCGCCCCGGACTCTGGTCCTCTGCTCGGGAAGAGATAAGGAAGTGAGCAAGCAAAGACCTCCACTCTGCAAAGAAGAATGACCAGGTCTATGCTTGAGAGATAACATCACCTAGCAATCAACCCAAATGGACTCAATTCTTCTCCTGAAGAGTCCCTGACCTTCTCTCAGGCTCGCTCCTCAGAGAAGACACAGGTTGAAGCTAATTGCTCTTCCACCTTTGGCTGTAGCCACATCCCCACTAGCAGGAGATTCTGAACGTGAATTAAAGATCAGATATTCCTCAGGTGTCTGGCCAGGACTGACCAGACCTGAAAGTCAGCTACCTAATCCCTCATCCAATTATGAGTAGCCAGGACGGCAACCCCTGAACTTCCTTGTGCCTCAACCCCTAACAACCTGAGGCTTATGTCTCTGGGGGCCCACTCTTAAAATTTTGAAAACATATTTTTAACATAGCCAGGGCCATTATCTGTTTTAAGTTGTGTTGGAAGTTTTAATATAGCAATTGCTGACAGCGTATGAACAGTAACATTTTTTCCAGCTTTACCAGTTTGGAGTGTGGAATGTATAAACCCACTATAAATGTCAACAAAAACATGAACATATTTTAAATTACCAAATTTAGGAATATGTGTAACATCCAGTTGCCAAATAACATTAGGTACAAGGCCACAGGGATTGACCCCAGGATGAGAAGCAGGCAAAGGACAACACAAGGATGACACTGTTTAAACAAGTCAGCTTTATAATTACCTTAGTTAAAGGTCCTGGAAGGTTAGAATGAGCTTGCAAATGTCCAATGTAAAAGGAAAAGTTTTTTGTTTTGTTTTTTTTTGTATCAAATTTTGAATTTGTAAAAATAATTTTAGCAGGAGAAGATGTCTATATTTAATTTGCAGTCTCTAATCTAGGCAAAGACTAAGCTACATAGGCACTATCTGTAAAAATGTTTAAAGACTGTTTATTAAAACTTTAAAACACAGCCAATACTGCAGGTAACTCTGTTATTTGCACAAATGTGCTAGACACTTGAAAGGATGCATCAACAGGTTGGAGTTTGTCATAATAAGCTTACATATGTTAAAATGCCATATTTAGATCTCTGACAAGCTTGAGGGCCAGCGTATCTGAGTTACTGTTTTTATCATCTGTTCTAAACTATGTCCTATAAAAGAGAATGCTATCTAGAACTATATTTTAAGTAGATTTATAAAGGCAACTTTAGTTACCTATCCTAGGCTTAACCTTAAAAAAACTAGACAAAGACACTAGGTATAACTCAACATCTTAACCAACTGTAGTTGTTAGCATAACTTTAAATCTGCTCTTTCTAAACTAAAATTAAAGCAAACCTTTTAATCAGATACAGTTTATAGAGAGGCTTGTAAATCTTGCTGCTCCTACCACTTGTATTGAAATTGAACAGTAAAAGTTTGGTATTTAGCACTAATCAGATGACTGAACATACCTCAGACCTAAAAAAAAATGATCGTAAATTCATGGCTTTACCCTCTTTATCTCCGGACCAGCATGGCGGCTGGCCAAGTGTAACTGAACTCAGCTGTAAGCCCCGAACAAATATGGCGGCAAAACTACAGCTCCACACACTCTCTATCCCTGAACGATCATGGCGGCTAGCCACTTGTACATTCCCCCACAACCAAAAGTTCAGGGTTATCTTTGGCTATATATGGAGCTCAAATAAGTTTTCGAACCAACTGCATAACAGAACAGTACAGAACAATCTTAAACTGTATAAATTATTTTAGCCATACCAAACCTATTAGCCAGAATTTGTTCCCCTTAAAAGAGCATAAGAAAACATTTTGCAATGAAGAATCACCAGCCTTTTAAATGAATTATAACAATACAGTTTTTGTCCTCTGGTTACATACCTTTTGTAACGTTTTATATACCTTTAGGTTCCTAGCTTTCCTTTTCTGGCTTAACCAGACATGCTTGCTTTTTTTGCTCTCTCTTGCTTTTTTAGACAACATAAAAACTCTCATCAAATTCCTTTCCATCCTAACACGATCCTGCTGGAGCCCAGCGTCTACGATTTGCTTTTTAAAGGCAAAGCAAAAACAAATTACATTAATACAAAGAGGAGTTCTGAGACTGCCAAATTCTTTTTAAAATAACTTCCCTGTAGCAGATGAGATGGTCCAAGGTCACATAAACTCTAGGGAACTTAGAACAAGTTTTAAAGAACTTGGTGAAACTTCCTCTTTTCTTTGTCTCAAGGTAAAGAACAGGGTGGAAACGTTTTTACATAAAGCAGCTTAACAAACAGCTCTCCATAAGATACATTCTAAAAACTGCAATTTTCTCAATTAGCACAAACAATACAGCAGGGTTTCATTTAGTAAAATTGAAAAAATAAATACCCAAAATCATTGTCATACCCAAATGCCTGATAAACTTTAAACATTTTATTATAGCCTTAAACATTTAAACAATTTTTTTAAAACCTTTTTTGTAATATCAAAATAAAGTATCCCTTTTGTAGGAGAGAAGTCACAAGGCATAACCATAACTTTAAAAGTCAAAACCAGATTTTAAAACCAGAATTTACCAGTATAAACAATTTAATTTTTAAAACCAATACCAATTTAAAATAACTCATCCTTTTAACCTAGAAGGAAATGAAAATTATCTGACTAAGGTTTCCTTTTTTTTTCATACCAAGATGGCGGTTACATTATAAACCATATGGTAAAGTCAAGATGGTGGCGAGGCACTGAGGCACCTCATACACCACATGGCAACCCACACACATGCATTCATAGACCCCACAAGCACATAGGCACATACTTCATGAAGCCTTTCAGAACAGAAAACAGAAGGTAGAGATGAAAAAATACTGCACAGAGACATTCAGATAAGAAAAACATTAACCAGCTGGCCAAATTTATTGAAAATACTCATGAAGTTAGGGGCGTCCCCCTGAACTTTGGCAGCTGTGACCACCTTGATCATGTCTTGCTGCCCAGACACAGAAACCTCGAGCTCAGGAATTTTAAGAACAGAGAACAGAAAATACTACACACACAAACATTGCACAGAAGCATTTAGACACTTACGGCCGGCACACAAAAACTAAACACACAGACAACGACAAAAAACAACTGCGGTACCTGCTTTTTAAACATTTAAATATATAGAGAGAGCATAACCATGATTTTCACTCAGAACTAGAAAAATTCAGAATTTATCAGTGAACACAATTTAATCTTTAAAACTAGAAGTGGCTCCATCTTTCTGGTTTCTGTTCGAGAGCTAGCTGAAGCTGACACTGGCTGAAGCTGGTGGGAGGGGCAGGGTAAATTGCAGTCCTGCTAAGCTCTGCAGCTGGCAGAGGCAGATCTTAGGCCTCTGAAGGTTTGGGCATTCTCATCCACCCAGTTCTCCGCAAGCCTGGCCCTAGGTAGGGGAGTGGGAAGGAGACAAGTCCAGTCCCCGTTCCTCCTGCTCACCGTGCTATGGCTCCGGCTCCGATCCATGCCCTTTGCCCCAGCCCACCTAGGGGCCTTTTTTGTTTTGGGTGGAAGGGAAGCAGCGCAAAGGAAGTAGGCTATGAGACTTAGCAGTTTCTTCCCCTATTTCATCCTCACTTTGTAATGAGATGAGGTCTATCTCTTCTTTAGGAGGCTTTTCGGTACCAGCTCTTTTTTATGTACTATCTCTTAACATTTGCTTGCACTGCCAAATATAGGCGGCCAGTCAGGGTTATGGTACCTGGAAGCCTCTTCTTTCAAATCACTCTCCTCTGAGGGGTCTAATTGGTCAGGGCCTTCTTTGGGAAAAACGGGGAAAGCTAGGGAATTAACAGTAATAACAGGGGGATAATTATTATCTTTATCTCAACCTCTTTCTCTAAGGTCCTCGAGAGGGCAGGCTCCAACCTGATCCCACTTTTCGGCCTATCTCTGGCCCATTAATAGCAAACCATGGACAAATGTCCGACACAAAAACAAGGAACTTAATTAAACCCTTTTTCTTTTAACTCGTATTCCTCTCTCTCTGAGGGAGGCCTTTAATTCCTTAACGAATGACGCCTCCTTAGACAAAGAATGGCCCATCTCGATAGGACGGAAATGTAAAGCTTACCAGGTCGTGTAGTCTCTCCGGGTCAGAGGGAGCTGATCACGCTTGTGTGGTTTCGAAGGCTTTCTTCCTCGCTTCAGGGTCCATCCGGAGAGACCCGTACTTCCAGCCCCACGTTGGGCGCCACTCTGCCCCGAACCGCAGGACCTAGTTATTCGTGGGGGCAAAGGGGGTCAATCCTGAAAAAGATGGGCGAGAGAGAGAAAGGACACAAGCAGATGGTTGACGGTCAAGTGTCAGCTTTATTGAGCTTAGGTATTTCTTTTAAAGCACGGTTCTGGCAGGGTGGGGGAGAGGGGCGAGAAAAGGGGAGTAGTAGTGGAAAAATACCAAGGCCCTTGGTGGGGAGGTGGGAAGTTCCCAAGGCTAAGAAGGTGGGTTAAAGAGTTACAAGGCCCAAAGATAATATCTGTGGTCAGGGATGTGTCCCAAAGCAAACAGTTTCAGGAACAATGGATCGTAAGAAATTATGGCCTGCTGGCATCCGGTGCTTATCTGGCAGGCCAGGCTCTTAGGGAGGGTCCCAGGACTTAGTTCCCAACAGCTGGCATTTCTGAGAGCTGAGAAAGCTTTAACTGTTGGCAACCCAGTGTTACTGGTGCTGGATATAGCCTCTCTCCAGCTGGGAAAGGCAGACATAGAGGTAGTTCCTGATCCCCTGAAACAGAAACAGACAAACACAAACACACACACACAGACACACACACACACACACACACACACACACACACACACATGAACACACACGAGAAAAGAGAAAGAGAGGGAGAACAGAGAGAGAGAGAGAGGACACAACATGTACACTTGAGAGTCATGTGGGAAGGGACTGGTAGGGTCTAAAATGAGGCAGCAATACCTTCTGCTGGCAGCTCTGTTTATGCCTTACTTACTGCAGCCCAGAGACAGCAAAAAGTTGTTATAAGGCCCTAAGATTGTGGCCGTGGGACATTGCTGGCAGGACTATCACCATGGCTAGATCCTGGAAGGAGCTCAGTGGATGAACAGGGCTCACCAGTAAAATCTCTGGTTAGCGAAAACCAGCCGCTGGAGTTGGATTTGCCTACCCTTTATAGTCATGCATCCCAAAATTCTCTTCACTTCATAATGTGGCCTGAAGCCAGCACTGAGGAGACCCAGTCTCCTGTGGACCCCCTGCTTACCTACAGAGGGAAGCACAAGACACAAAGCTGCAATACTCCAAAGGAATAGAACCTGAGGGATCTTTCCTCTCCCCATCTTTCCTCACTGCTTTCAGACCCCAAAGACTCACCAGCAGGTACACGTGCTCTGGGTCTGGCAATTCTCTGGCTCAAAGACAAGAGCTGTGAGTTTCCTGGACCTTGAGATGCTCTGAAGTTGGCTTCTCCACTGCTTGTTTCTCCATGATGCATGCAAATGCAAGGTTGCTCTGCCCTGAGTGTTGGAACTTCACACACAGAAAAATTCTGAGTATATGTTGAGGAGGGGCTGAGGGGTAAGTGGAGTAACAAATGGAGGCTTGTGAGACTCATGCCATCTGCACTCTCTGCTCCAAATCCAGGTTCAGTTCAAAAGGCAGAGCTCAGGAGGCACTGAAAAGGCTCAGGTCCTAGCCTGGTTTCCTTGGAAAGGAGCCAGGGAGGAATCAAGAAGCCCTTGGGACTGACTACACACCCAAGTTGTACAGCCCACACTTCACGGGCTCTCTGGAACCAAATCACCCAAACTGGCATCCAGGCCCACTTCCTACCCCAGCCTGATTAGAGACAGAGGAAATACACAGGGATGGGATTGTAACCCAGCCTCTCCTGATATCCACCCTTACTTACTGACCCTGAACATCCTAGTCAGGATTAGTGCCCCAAGGCAGGGGCAGAGAGAACAGAGAAAAGCTATGTGCTGGGGAAAGTAGGGGCAGGGTAAAAAGAGACACAGTGTGGTCTACTCACTTGGGCCTGCAGGCCAGGATCTCATTAGAGAACTGCTGTACACATGGCTCTGACCTGGCATAAGACCTACAACCTCTCCCTTATATCTCCAAAGTCTAACAGGGGCACAGTGGATGGTGCCAGAGACACACGGCTTTCTAAGGCACAGCCCCTCTCTGTCTGATTGTACCCACTTCAGAGTTCCCACACACTTCTCCATCATCAGCTGATTTATAGCACTGGATACCTCTTACCTCCCTTGTCCACAACTTCAGCTTCAGGGATCTGAACCTGTCTCTCGTTCAGTCTGCCTAGGGAGAAGGAAGCCATCCCCTCTCCCTTCAGAAAGGCATTGCCCCGTGTCTGAGGCCTGACTGACCCATGATCAATCGATGTTCAACTACTCTTCTATAATAGACTTACTGAAGTAAAGAAATTAATAAAGACAAACAACTGTGCTTAAAAAGACATATAAGCAAGACATGGTGGTACATGCCTTTATTATTCCCAGAACTCAGGAATTCAAGGGCAGCCTGGTCTACATATGAATTTCAGGCCAGCAAGGTATACATAGTGTGACAGTATATTAAAAACAACAACAACAACATCTCATTTTAAAAAACTACAAAACACTATGCATTATGGACTTCATTGTATTTAACATGCACTTTTGTTTTTAAAGTATTTTCAACCTTTCTACTCTAAAGAAATGATAAGTGGTGTGAACTGAAGTTCTAAGGAAAAAAGCCACATCTACTTTAAACATTCTACAAGACTGTGGACAGTTGGAATGTTACAGGACCAAACCCAAATTATCTTGGGCTATCATAACTCTTAAATAGAGCTCTAATCAAAAGATGTGATTCATCAACCTTATAAGTACTAGGTAAATCTCAAAGGCTAAGAACAGTATTTGAAGCCTAAAGCAGAGCTTCCCATTCCCTCATTAGAACCACTGTCAAAGAAAGAAACATGTTTCCCTTTAAAGTGATAAAAGCTGTCATTTATTCTGGAGCCAAACATGAGTTATTATTGGCCCAGGAACAGAGATTTAGATCTCCCCAAAATATCACGTCCCAATGACATAGCAATATCATAATCATTTTATAGTGCCAGAACAAAAGTCCAGAAATCAAGACACTTTTCCAAATATATCAGTGAGTACATCAGGCAAACAGGTAAGAGTAAGATCAGGAGAACCCTTTTGTGGACCTTGATGCCACCTGACACTTCTGGTGCTTTGGTCACTGGAAAATGTGGATTTTGTTAAATTAATACATTTCTAAATGTCTTATCTGTTTTTCATGATGTTAGGTCTGACAGAGAGAGGGAAAAGAAAAGGCTGTTTAGTAGGCTAAAGGTCACCCAAATTGTGATTAGGTCCTGGAACTCCAACAGTCCAGCCTCTTCACAACACTGAAGAGGAGTAGATTTGTTTATTTGAGAAAAGATTTCTCCTTGCAGCCTTGGCTATCCCAGAATTCACCATGTACAGCGGGTTGTCCTCCAACACACAGAAATCTGCCTACCACTGCTGGGATGAAGGCAGGAATTACACACACCAACATGCTCTGCAGGGTTTTAAATAATCAATAAGCTTCTGCAGACGACTTCTTTCCAAGATTTCTCACTCATCTCTGACCACCTACGTCATATACATATAACTTAAATCTGTGTTCTAGGGCCTGGGCTACTCATCTCCACACTAAACTTTCTCTTCTGTTTGAGGGGACAGTTATGTTTTCGTGTTGACAGCACATAGTACACAATGAATGAACAAACAAATAACACAATAAATACATTCAAGATTGACTTCTAAGTATGAAAATACAGTTCAAGAAAAAAATAAAATGTGCCATTAAGTATAAAAATCTTGTAAAGAAATGTATAATATATTATGGCTATGGTGACTGGACACATCTTGATTCCATTTTTTCACAGTGATGTTAACTGTCTTCTATGAATAAAACAGTATGTGGTCTCAATACAAAACTAGATCCTTACATAGCAAGACAGCTATAATAACAGCACATTCAATAAGAAAAAAAATGTGAGTAGTTGGAGTTACCCAGACAACAAATACTGCATAGTAAATAATCCTGAACACCCCATGGAATAGCATTTAAGGGAGGAAGAAGGAAAAAAAAGGGAAGGAAAGGAAAGAACGAGAGAGAGAGAGAGAGAGAGAGAGAGAGAGAGGGAGAGGGAGAGGGAGAGGGAGAAAGAAAGAAAGGAAGGAAGGAAGGAAGGAAGGAAGGAAGGAAGGAAGGAAGGAAGGAAGGAAGGAAGGAAGAAAATCAAAGGAGGAGGAGGAAAAGAAGCTCCCTTGCATTTTGTTTTTTTTTTTTTTAAGTACAAAGGGTGGGGTTGGGAGAAAGCAGGTAGCAGGCACCAGCAAGGAGCAATATCACCATCTGCTGGTCAAAAAACCAGCAACAACAAAAACTGGCTTCAACCACATCTAAGGAAAATTGATCTTTTCCTTGGCTCTTAGATCCACCGCCCTAGAAAGGCTGTGGGACCCAGGCAGGATAAATGAGAAGATAAGCATCACAGGATGCAGGATAATGTGCACTATGCACACAGACCATAAGGGCCTCCAGTACTGCCTGAGAAGCCATAGCAAAGGCCTCAGGAAGTCCTAGACACACAGGAAATACACTAGCTAGAAAGTCATTGGATTGGAGGGCTTTGGGCCTGAGCAGTGATCCAAAGTGAGGTCCCTGTTACTGTCATTCACTCCAGGATCCTAACAACTGCCTCCTAGTACACATCAGTGAGCAGACAGCCCCTGCATTCTCTCCTATTCATGGGCCTTCTGCTTATCTGTTGCAAAGTCTCAGAGACTGCTCTTCTTTTTTTGTGTGTGTGTTGTATCTGAGCAGAACAAGACTTCTGCCCCGGAGAAAGTTCTGTTTGTGTAAGCAACAAGTTAAAATCCCCTAGCCTACATGAGCTCAAACTTTTCTCTGTGTTTAGTGCTCCAGAAAGCAAAGGACGATGGAAGACAAAGGAAATTATGAAAACGAGTAAACTTAGCATTACTAAGGCATACCAGTCACTCCAAAGTAAACTCTAAACTCCATTCTGCAGCACTGAGAATCTACTTACAGCACAAACACACACATAACCAGTGGAGCATGTACAAAGATTTGAGTTTGATACCTAGTACAAAAAAATGCTATACTCCCCACATCCATTTATATACCTTTATAATTTTAATTAAAATATAATTACACCATTTCTCCATTCCCTTCCCTCTCCCTAACCTTTCCCTTGCCCATTCTCTCTCAAGTTCATGACTTCTTTTTCTTTCATTGTTATTTTATATTTTGTGTTTGAGGATGATTGCCCCATGGGTTTTTTAGATCTATAAAGTGTCCACACAAAACACAACACTCACCTCAAAGCAAACAAGAGTGTTTTCTCTTAAGCATAATGTAAGTACCCTTGGCCTAGGAAAACAGTATTCAGGGAACTCTGAATCCAACACTTTTGATGAAGTTTTTAAACCTACAGAACAACAACAACAAAAACACGTCATAAATCGGAACGTTTTTTAAAACACTTTGGCAGAAACAACACATCACAGCAAAGCAGAGAAAATCTTCACTGTGTGTCTCAGCTCCTATCCAGCTGACACAGCTTTTGGGTTGCTGGAAGCTCTAGTACAGAAGCAACTCGTGAGGAAGGAATGAGGGGTACTTTACAGAAATCTTTAGAAGTGTTTCGCGCATGATTAAGTCACAGAATCCAACCAAACCAATTAACAAACAGTATTACAAGCACCGTTATTTATCAATCAATATCCAAATCTGTGCATTGCAGATAATCAATTTATAAAGTGTTTTAACCTCTACTTTTGCTGTTCACAGCAAATGATGCACATGCATTACTCCAGATTAGAGGCATGGCAAAAATGCGTATTTTAAGATTAGTTTAAGGTGTAAAAATTGATTTTGTGGAAAACCCAAGGAGAGCAAGACTGGAGGTTACAGTGTTCTCTTGAAGGCAGGCTAAACAAACAAGCTTACTTAAGTGACCTCGAAGTATATAACTAATGTTAGCTGTGAGGTCCAGCAAAAGTTCCAGGCTTTTTAATTGTAAGAGATATTTTGCTATGCACGCAAACACGCCCAGTACACACATGTGCATGCCGGCGTGCACAGGTTCTCTCCCTCTCCTCCCCCTCTCTCTATGGGTAATGTATGATAATTGCTAATATGCAAGTATTTGGAGAAATGGAGGGATTGAAGTAGAGAGATAACCTAAACATTTACTGCCTCTAAACTAGTTTTATCTTGTGCATTCAACAAAGTCCTACTTAATAAAGTTTTCAGAAAACACAAATAGGCAGCCTGCTTTAATGAAAATGTAAAATGATGTGTAAAAAAATACTGATGAAACCTGGTAATTTATAATTTCAAAAAAACTGCTTGAGTTAAATCAGTTGCTCAAATAAAAAAATTAACCTTTCTTAGAGTTTATATCAAAACTAAAGATAAATTCTAAACTATCGCCCTATTTGGCTGTTTCTTTATTCTTACAGGTCCCCTTGAGTAACTCTGCCCCCCTTTTTAACTCCCATGCTTACTGTAAAGTCTTTATAACACAAATCAGTCCTAAAATTCCTTTCAGCCTTAAAGGTCAAAGTCTCCCTGAGGGTAGGTCCATACAGCTTAGGGGAACCCTTCAGGCTGTAAAACATAACCAAATGAAGCTAGGTCCCTGTCCTCACCCCAATATTCCTGGGGATTTATGCTGAGACCCATCTTAACTGTTGGGGCATTTCCCTGTCTGTCATTTTCTGATAGATCCTATTAAACATGGGTTCTGTGTTCCTTGGCTTCTGTTTATTTCTAACATGAAACCCACTAAATATTTGAGTGTCACTAACATCAAAAACAGACATTTCCTAGACACATCCATACTCTGTTCCTGGGTCGTGTGTAGTAACACACTGCTTTTTTGGGGAGTATTGGCACAAAACCTGATTCATTATGTATTTGCTCTAGCAGAAATAAAAGATATTATAAAGAGACACAACCTGAATATTAGACACAGACCCTAAAAACATGAAAAATTTCCCAGAAATCTCATGCTGGGAGAAGGAAAAGACATCAGCCAAAGAGGGAACTTGTCTTAGAGAAAAAATTTTTCAAACAGTTCTAACAAGTTGTCAGATCACCTGAAAGGATGAGAACAAAGCCCAGATAAGTGGGTGTGAACACATATTGACCAGAACTGCTTGGATGTGGATAAGCTTGGCCTATTTAAACCTTGATCTTATTCAGGGACCCTTAAAATGAACTTTAGAGATTTTGTCTCTGTCCCTTTCCCAATATGACTACATCCAATAAAACTCCCATTTTGGCTCTTTTAATTGGCTTGAGGAAGGGTGACCAGACCTGACTTGGCATACATTGTGGCCTCCAAGTTCCATAACACCTTCACATCCTAAACCAGTTTCTTACCTCTGAGAAAGCAGCCAGGTACACAATAAAAGGCTGAAAAAACCACTTCAACCTCAGCTAATTAAAGAAAGAGAAGAAAAGGGACAGAGAAAATATTACCAAACTTAACCTCTTAATCGTTTGTGGTGCTAAGCCTTTCTCACATCGTAGAGAAACGGGGACAAACTTTCTACCTTTTATGTGTCTTGTGTGTCTAATAATTGCTTCTGTATGTTTTTGGTTGTTCTCATGCTTACTGTGTCAAAAATTATTTTAACTAACCATGGCCACTTAGGTTCTCTTTTAATTAATTTTTGTTCGGTGCTAAAAATATTTTTGGTGTACATAATTAAAATCCAAGTATAGGTTTACAAATTAATATATTGTGATCGTTCCAATTTTAGTATATGTGCTGCCAAAACCTAAACCACACAAAGACCCAACAAAAAAACGAACTTTAGGCCTATCTCTCTTATGAACATTGACGCAAAAATACTCAATAAAATACTTGCAAACCGAATCCAAGAACACATCAAAGATATCATCCACCATGACCAAGTAGGCTTCATCCCAGGCATGCAAGGGTGGTTCAACATACGGAAATCCATCAATGTAATCCACTACATAAACAAACTGAAGGAGAAAAACCACATGATCATCTCCTTAGACGCCGAAAAAACATTTGACAATGTCCAACACCCATTCATGTTTAAAGTCTTGGAGAGATCAGGGATACAAGGCACATACCTAAACATAGTAAAGGCAATATATAGCAAGCCTATAGCTAACATCAAACTCAATGGAGAGAAACTTAAATCAATCCCACTGAAATCAGGGACAAGACAAGGCTGTCCATTGTCCCCATATGTCTTCAACATAGTACTTGAAGTCCTAGCCAGAGCAATAAGACAACTAAAGGAGATCAAGGGGATACAAATCAGAAAGGAAGAGGTCAAAGTGTCACTATTTGTAGATGATATGATAGTATACATGAGCGACCCCAAAAATTCAACCAGAGAATTCCTTCAGCTCATAAACACCTTCAGCAAAGTGGCAGGATACAAAATCAACTCAAAAAAATCAGAAGCCCTCCTATATACCAAAGACGAAAAGGCTGAGAAAGAAATTAGGGAAACAACACCCTTCACAATAGCCACTAATAACATAAAGTACCTTGGTGTGACTCTAACCAAGCAAGTAAAAGACCTATTTGAGAAAAACTTCAAGTCTCTGAAGAAGAAATTGAAGAAGATCTCAGAAGATGGAAAGATCTCCCGTGCTCATGGATTGGTAGGATTAACATTGTGAAAATGGCCATCCTGCCAAAAGCAATCTACAGATTCAATGCAATTCCCATCAAAATACCAACTCAATTCTTTACAGACCTTGAAAAAAAGATTCTCAGCTTCATATGGAGAAACAAAAAACCCAGAATCTCCAAAACGATCCTGTATGACAACAGATCATCTGGAGGTATCTCCATTCCTGATCTCAAGCTGTACTACAGGGCAACAGTAATAAAAACTGCATGGTATTGGCATAGAAACAGAAAGGAGGATCAATGGAACCGCATAGAAAACCCAGAAATAAATCCACACACCTATGAATACTCGATATTCGACAAAGAAGCCAATTCCATTCAATGGAAAACAGACAGCATCTTCAACAAATGGTGCTGGACCAACTGGATGTCTACATGCAGAAAAATGAAAATAGATCCATATTTCTCACCCTGCACAAAACTAAAGTCAAAGTGAATCAAGGACCTCAACATAAAACCAGATACCCTAAATCAATTGGAAAAAAAAGTGGGGAACAGCCTAGAACTCATTGGCACAGGAGACAACTTCCTGAACAGAACACCAACAGCACAGGCTCTAAGAGCAACAATCAATAAACGGGACCTCATGAAACTGAAAAGTTTCTGTAAAGCAAAGGATACCATCATCAAAACAAAACGACTGCCTACAGATTGGGAAAGAATCTTCACTAACCCTTTATCTGACAGAGGACTAATATCCAGTATATACAAAGAACTAAAGAAGCTGAAAAGCAGCAATCCAAGTAATCCAATTAAAAAATGGGGAACAGAGCTAAACAGAGAATTCTCGACAGAGGAATATCGAATGGCAGAAAAACACTTAAAGAAATGCTCATCCTCATTAGCCATCAGGGAAATGCAAATCAAAACGACCCTGAGATATCACCTTACACCCATCAGAATGGCCAAGATGAAAAACTCAAGCGATAACACATGCTGGAGAGGTTGTGGAGAAAGGGGAACCCTCCTCCACTGCTGGTGGGAATGTAAACTGGTACAACCACTCTGGAAAGCTATCTGGCGCTTTCTAAGACAAATAGGAATAGTGCTTCCTCCAGACCCAGTTATACCACTGCTAGGTATATACCCAAAGTTTGTTCAAGTACACAAAAAGGACACTTGCTCAACCATGTTTATAGCAGCTCTATTTGTAATAGCCAGAACCTGGAAACAACCCAGATGTCCATCAACGGTGGAATGGGTACAGAAATTGTGGTATTTTTATACAATGGAATACTACTCAGCAATCAAAAAGGAGGAAATCATGAAATTTGCAGGCAAATGGTGGGATCTAGAAAAGATCATTCTGAGTGAAATATCCCAGAAGGAAAAAGACAAACATGGGATATACTCACTTATATAGACCCATAAGATATGATAAACATAATGAAATCTATACACCTAAAAAAGATAATCAATTGAGCGGACATGGGGTAAGATGATCAATCCTCATTTAGAAAGACAGATGGGATGTGCATTGAATGTATGACAGGAGTCTACTGAGCGCATCTGAAAGACTCTAACTAGCAGTGTTTTCAAAGCAAAGACTCATGACCAAACCTTTGGCAGAGTACAGGGAATCATAAGAAAGAAGAGGAGTTAGTCTGATGGGGAAAGGATAGGAGCTCCACAAGAACCAAATATATCTGGGCACAGGGTCTTTTCTGATACTGACATTCAACCAAGGATGTATGGATATAACCTAGAACGTCCACTCAGATGTAGCCTGTGGTAGCTCCGTAACCAATTGGTTTCCCAAAGTGAGGGGAACAGGGACTATTTCTAACAGGAACTCAATGACTGGCTCTTTGGTCTCCCCACCCCCGAAGGGAGGAGCAGTCCTGTTAGGCCACAGAGGAGGGCTTTGCAGCTAGTCCTGAAGATACCTGATAAAACAGGATCAGATGAATGGGGAGGAGGTCCCCCCTATCAGTGGACTTGGAAAGGGGCACGGTGGAGATGAAGGAGGGAGGGAGGGACTGGGAGGGAATGAGGGATCGGGACACGGCTGGGATACAGAGTTAATAAAATGTAACTGATAAAAAAAATGAATAAAATAAAATATTGTGATCACATACTAAAAGACTTGATAAATAAGTATTAACTTACAAATTTGGGTACTCTAAGCATCCTAAAATATATTAAAATATGTTAATAATTCATGTTTTCTAAAATAATGTTTTGTAAAACTTTAAAAATGCTAATTGTTTATAAAAAACAACACTCATTAGAGAGCCATAAAATTTCATTAAGCTTATTAACATTCTATACATATGTTTTGATAAAAACGTTCTTCTAAAACAGATTTTAAATTTGTATTTTTAAATATTTTTCAGTTGTGCCAAGGGAACAATGATTATGGTTTCTTTTCAAAAATGTTAAATATAAGATTGTTTTATTAAGTCTGGATTATATATAAGTCAATAGACATATGTTTATTAAAGATCTGATAAGTTTCCTTTTCATAATGGGAATTATAAGGAATTTAATCCTACCTGTCAGAACTGCTAAGCTCAACAAAAGTAACAGCTCATACTGCTGAGTAAGGGGAACACTCCTCCATTGCAAACTTGTATAGCCACTATGGAAATCAGTGTAGCGGTTCCTCAGGAAGATGGGAATCCGTCTACCTCCACATCCAGATATACTGCTCTTGGACATATACCCAAAGGACGCTCCATCTTACCACAAGGGCACTTGCTCAAACATGTTCATTGCTGCTCTAGTCATAATACCCAGAAACTGGAAGATGCCCCTCAACAGAAGAATAGATCAAGAAAGTGTGCTACATTTACACAATGGAGTACTACTCAGCTGTTGAAAAAGGCATCATGAAATTTGCAGGCAAATGGATGGGACTAGGGAAAAAACATCCTGAGTGAAATATCTTAGACTCAATGCATTCACTTACACATGGATTTTAGTTATTAAGTCAATGATAACCAAGCTATAGCCCACAAAACCATAAAAGTTTGGTATAGGGTAAGGGACTAGGGATAGGGGGACAGCTATCTGTCCTTAGGAAAGGAAGTACAACAAATAGTTAAGGATGCATGGGCAGGGGCTGGAACTGGAAGATCACAGTGAGAGAGGAAACTGAGAAAAGGAATACAGGAAGAGACAGCGAAAATTAAGGGGTATTTAAGAAGAAGTATGGAAATTTCATACAATAGAAACTTCCTAATACATACAAATATGAAGGCAATCTTAAGAAACTGCCAAATAATGGTGCAGAGTCACCAAATAAAGCCATCTCATGTCACCAAATAAAGTCTCCAGTACCAGGAATGGATTAGGAACAATTGAGTTGTTGGCCAAAGGAATCCCATGAGATTTCCGCAAACAATCCATGCTGTATATTGCCAAGACAATATAGGTTGTTCTTCACAAACTGATGGCAAGGCAGAACTGCTGAAGACAACACACACACAACTCATTAAACATGGAGAGGTTGAGCTGGTGTCTACCTAAAACCTTCCTTCGTATGTCCTAGTGTCTTTGGTATGGGACGTACTCTCTGCAGGCTACCAAAAGAAAAGTATACCCACCAACCTAACCAAAAAATCCTTGGATCTACAATGTTGTCCTGCCTGCAAAATATGCCAGGGCAGTGCTGGCACAACGTGCTGGGAATAAACAATCAATATCTGATTGGACATAAAGCCCACTCCATGAGATGAAACTTTTAGCCAATACTAGCAGGGTCCTTGGATAGCCCAAGGACTAGGGTGAAACCAAATACTACTTGTCTAAAAAGGGGGAGGGGGGAGAATGTAGTAATGATATTGTGCTATACTCATAGTCCATTGCCTCATTCAGCCATCCTCAGAGAAGCTTCCTTCTTCAGCACAAGTGAACAAGTTCAGAGACCCAAAGCTAGATATTATCCAAAGAGTTAGAGTCCTTGGAACACTCAGATGGAATATCACCCTCTCCCCAAGGCTCAAGAAACTATGCAGAAGAGGAGGCAGAACGAGTGTAAGAGCCAGAGAGGACAGAGGGTACCTAGGGAACAAGGCCCTCGAAATCAACATGAGAAAATCTCATAGGAACTCAGACTGAAACAGAGTGTACAGGGCCTGTATGGATCTATACTAGATCCTCTGCATATATACTATGCCTTCCAGTTTAGTAGTAGTCTGATTCTTATGGTATCTCTTTGGCTCTTCTCCTTGTCAAATTCCAATGTAATAGTTTTTGTTTTATCTTATTATCTTTTCTTTTGCTGTATTTCAATATTGTCTCTAGGAAGACGGTTCTTTTCTAATCAGAGACAGAAAGGAAATGGGCTAGAGGTGGGGAGGATCCAGGAGGAGTAGAGAAAGGGGAAGCTGTAATCAGGATATATTGTGCAATAAAATAATCTGTTTTCAAAAAAAGGGAAAAGTAAAATTTGAAAAAGTTCTATTTATGTTTTCAGCGAGAACTGAAAGCACTAAGTGCTAGGATAAGATGGGAGGCTCGCACTCCAAGCAGCCTTCACCTTCCTTAACGCCAGGGGACATGCCTGGCAACCATCAGTGTTCTGAGATACAGGAAGCTAAATATCTTGTAGACAAAATAAAAGAGAACTGGGGACATGCATTGCCATAGTCTTTGTCTGACTTTTTTTTTCTTGTTAAGGATAAAAAATTCCCTGTGCTATTTAACCCTTCAGAACCTTCATGTTTTCTATTATTTCCTGGAAATTTATTTTACACAGTCTAGATTCATCTCGTAGTAATGTACTACTTTCACCTCTGATCTTCTCTGATCCTTACTAATGGAATTCCTTGGTTTCTAACAAAAGTAAATTATGCCAGTCTTTTGGGGAGGCAAGAATTTGTTTCTCCTTATTAACTAATATGAGATACTAGTTTTGGCTTGGTAACGTCTTACTTTGTTGTCAGCACAGATGAATTAACAAGGAACAGGAAAAGAAAATGATGGTTCATACATCACTATGGGGCTTATAAAATAATTGAGAACCTGTGAGATGGCTCAGCAGGTAAAAGTGCTGCAGATAAGTCTGATGACCCAAGTTTAATTCCCATGACACACATGACAGAA
Source organism: Meriones unguiculatus (assembly GCF_030254825.1). Lineage (NCBI taxonomy): Eukaryota > Metazoa > Chordata > Mammalia > Rodentia > Muridae > Meriones > Meriones unguiculatus. Next base: position 1,211,640 of record NW_026843706.1, on the reverse strand, counting down.
GTATTGTTCTCTGATCTCCACACATGGATTGTGGCATGCACTCTGCCATAAATAAATGTAAAATAAGATTTGAAAAATAAAGTTAAACATAAATTTTAGTCCACAGTACCCGACCCTGTCATGCTAAATGCAATTTCCACATCAATGATGACTTTTAGAAAACAGTCATTTTTCCTTATGATTTTATAAAAAAGGCCTTACTCTGGCAGTATCACAAACAGTATGCTTATCTTTATGGAATACCAATGCACTCTGCTATGTTTGTAGGTGGGAGTAGAAGTTGGTGTAGCCATTATATAAAGGACTGTACTATATAAGCTACTATACTAAGATTCTTTACAAAATGAGTAACAGAACTAACCTATGATCCACCAGTACTACTCCTAGGCATGTATAAAAAATAAATGCAATCACTGTTACAGAGGAAATTAGCTAATGGCCCCTGTTCACTGTAGCACTATCACAACAGCCAAGATGAATGGATGGATATATTTTTTAAAATGTGTTCTGGGTTACCATTATAACCTATGGATCTCCTTACAATAATTCTTGGCTATTTCAGAAATGTAATCTATACGCTTTAAAAATATCCTCCCATGTGCATTAAAATATATATGAACACACTATTATGAAAGATACCAGCGGGAGATAATATTGACTTAGACAAAGATGACATGATGAATTTGGATATGGAGGAATCAAAACACATTCCTGGTACTTTATGTAAAAGGAAATCAATGGAATTAAGTGAGTAGAAGAGAATATTTTAAAGAGGACAAGTAACACAGAGCAAAGACTGCAGCTCTGTGCTTTAAAGCAAGAGAAATACTTTATTACTCAGGGTTTTTTGGCTCTGACACAGAAAAATTAATCTCTCTGTCTGATATTTTCAGATAGATGACTTGGTCTTCAACTGTATAGCGCTGAAAAGTCAAGTTGAGCATAAGCAATCAATCAGGTTGGATTTGACAGCTCTGTGACTTTCCTGTCATGATGGACTGTAACCTAGACTTGTAAGAGGGGTAAACCCTTTCTCTGCCTCAGTTAGCTTTTGTCAGGATATTTTCTCACAAAAACAAAGGTGAAACTAGGGTTTATCTTTTGAGTAGAATGGAGACATCAACTGAGGTAGAGGCATTAAATGAAAGCACTAAAAAAAAAAGACTACTTCAGAATATCATGGTCAAAAACAGAAAAAAAGAAATATCCAATTTACATGATTGTGTGTGTGTGTGTGTGTGTGTGTGTGTGTAATATTTTGGATAAGATAGTGGAGAACAAGGATTTTCATGCCATCTCCCAGTGTTAAGAAGATGAAAATGAAAACATTTGGTTTCTATAGAGATGTCTTATAATCATCTGCCATCAAAGAAGCAAGCTGGGGAAAAGTTTCCAAGGCAACGGAGGAACTTACTGACCAAGTGCCATCAATAGTAGCAGAAAACTACAGAGTTTTGGACATTATGATAAAAGAAATGAAGGAAAGACTGGATCAGAAATGGGCAAGAAAAAGAAGAAATGTAATCCCAACAATAATTGTTATATAAAAATATCTTATGTATGGTTATGAATATATACAGAGTCTACATGTGATTTTTTTTAATATAATGTACTCAATACTGGATTTGTTTATAAGCAGGTGCTCCCAAACACAACTGTCAAAAAAATCAATTAAATGATTCCTAACGTTCTTTTATACTCATAGATTGGTACCATTTCCAGTCTTCACCATAGAGGTTGCCTCTAGCAGCTTATGGGAGCAAATGCAGAGACCCACAGGCAAACATTACGCAGAGAGCCCAGGTTGGAGGACTCCTTTGCTTCCCTCCCCTCAGATTTCAGGGAACTCCCACAAAAGAGGAGGAAGAGGAACTGTAGAAACCAGATGGGTCAAGGGCACCAGAAAAGCACAGCCCACAGAATCACCTAAGCAGGGCTCACAGGGACTGAAGTGACAATCACAGAGACTGCATGGGTATGCGCTGGGTCCTCTGCAGACATGTTATGGTTGTTAGCATGGTGGGGTTTTTTTTTTGCATGTGTGTGTGAGATTCCTGACAGTGGGAGTGTGGTGGTGGGGGGCTGTCTCTGATTCTTTTGCCTGCTCTTGGAACCTTTTTCCTGGGGTTGCCTTGCCCAGCCTTGATGGGAGGGTTTCTGCCTGGAGAAGTTTTGTACCTGGTCTTGTATTTTGTTATTGTCCCTGGAAAGCCTGCAATTTTTGAGGGACAAGCAGGCTTAGAGTGTTGGGGAGCGATAGGGGATGGATTGATACATGGATTTCGAAGAGAGGGGAGGCAGGGAACTGGAAAGAATGGAGGGAGGGGAAGCTGTGGTTGGGATAGATTGTACAAGAAAAGAATGAACAAAATTAAAAACAAATAAGTAAGTGCTCATGTAAACTAAAGTTATTAACTAGGACCAGCTTCCTGCTTGATTAATAGTAAAATTGAAATTTTAAAGAACAAAATAATGATAAAATACAAAGGAATATATTTAAACAATGTGACCATGTAAATAGAACAATTAGAGATGGCCAGTGGTCTTAAACCTTTCTTTGGGGGCAATTATCATGAGTTTTTAAATTTTTAATTTTCACTTAAAAAAAAGATATATATATATATTATTTTATAAAATTATAAAAATTCTATAAAAATTACAAAATTCTGGTAAAGATGTTATCTCCTTGATTCTTATCTCAGTTCTGGTTCTACAATATGGTCCCTTATTGAGGGAATAAATTAACTTTAAGAGAAAATTTCTATTACTCCAGGATTATGTTTTCTTCCCTATTAAGTAACTGTCCTCCTTTGAAACAACAAACTCCTTATTCCAAAAATTAGCAGGATGACTTAACTCTGTGGTTTCAGATGTTTTGTCTGTGAATATGCATACAAATACCAACATTTTAAAGGTTTCAAGGATATTTTTACAACTACTGCCATTGTTAAAACAAATAAATAGTTTTTCCACGATCTGTATCTTAGACAAGCCTATGTATGAGACAATGATAAATACATTTTTATTGTCATTTTATAAACCCTGCTTTAAGGCTCATGAAGACATTTTAGAATTTAAAGATAATCTTAATGTGTTACATCATAATGATATATTTTTTAAATTATCTGCTTGTATTTTTAAAATAATCATAAATGTTAAACTTTATCCTGCTCTGGATATCTTACCATATTTTTGATGTCTTATAAGCATTAATAAAAGTATATTCTTGCCAGGCATATTAGTTCATGATTGTAATCCCAGAGTCAGGAGGAACTCTCTGAGTTCAAGGCCAGCCTGGGCTACAAAGTAACTCCAAGATAGCCAAGGCTACACAGAGAAACCCTGTATCAAGAAAACAAAAATGTAAATTCTTAAGCTATGTGTGGAGGAAGAGGCAAGTGGATCTCAGTGAGTTAGATGCCAGCTTGGCCTATATAGTTAGTTTCAGGACATGCAGAACTATGTAGTGAGACCCTGCTTCAAAACAGATAATAGGTATAGATAGATAGATGGATGGATGGATGGATGGATGGATGGACAGACAGATGGACAGACAGATGCTTTTTCTAACAACAACAATAAAAAAAACATTTCAAAGTATCTGTTATGCCTAGTCTTTATCAAATAATTTAGCCTGATGGTGGAGCAGCCTTGCTAGGCCATAGAGGAGAACATTGCAGCCAGTCCTGGTGAGACCTGATAGACTAGGATCAGATGGAAGGAGAGAATGACCTCCCCTATTAGTGTACTTGGAAAGGAGCAGGGAGGAGATGAAGGAAGGAGGGTGGGATTCGGAGGGAATGAAGGGGCTATGAATAAAATGTACTTAATGTAAAAAATTAAAATTTAATTAAAAATAATTTAGATTGGGTTAATAATACGAAAACAATGCGTTTTACCTTCATGCCTTGTAACATGCATATTCCTGACATCAAACTACAAACAGGAACTCCATATATGAGAACACTCTCATATGTACTAGCACTAACATATGACCATGCATGGAACCTGTATACATAGGAACACATACCTGTCTGCATATGTTCATGCTCAAGATTTGTACACGTGTGAAAACACGCCTATGTCCTGACATAGGACAATGCTGAGGAACTACTCCTATGTGAAAGTGCCTTATGCCCCGAGTTATAACTACTGGTCAGAAACTGCACACACGTGAAGACACTGGCATATGACCATGTATGTGACTGCATGCAGGTGAACATGCACATATGTGCCCATATATACTGCATCCAGTGTCTTAGTTTTTCTGCTGATAGGATGAGACACCATGATCAAAAGCAATTTGGGGAGGAAAGGGCTGATCTGGCTTACTTACATATCCTCGGTCACAATCCTCTGAGGAAAGCCAGGGCAGAAACTCAAACTGGCTGAGAACCTGGAGGCAGGAGTAGATGCAGAGGCCATGGAGAAGCTCTGCTTGCTGGCTTGCTCCTCATGGCTCGCTCAGCCTGCTATCTTACAGAACCCAGGACTACCAGCCCAGGGCTGGGACCACCCACAATGGGCTGGGCCCTCACACATCAATCACTAATTAAGAAAATACACTACAGATTTGACTACAGCCCAAGCTTATGGAAGCATTTTCTTCATGGAGATTCCTTCCCTCCTCTCAAATGACTATAGCTATGTCAACTTGACAAACAAACTAGCCAGTAAACCTGAGAACTGGGAATAGTACACATGTGAACGCAAACAAATACATTAACATATGACCACTGATGCTCAGAATGACACGTTATCACATGCATATGTGCCAACATTACGTCCAGGCTCAGGATTTTCAAGCATGTCAACACACACACGTGACAGTAAATGACTCTGTTCAGGAACTGCATGTGTGTAATCACACACGTGTACCACCGTATGGCCATGCTTGGGAACTGCACATATGTGAACACTATCATATGCACTGGCATGTTACCATGCTCAGGAACTGTCCATGTGTAAATAGCACATGTAACCACACTTGGGACTGCCTGCATGTGAATGTTCACATATACCCCAGCATGTTCCTACCAACCAGAACTACATACAACAGGCCAGGCATGGTGACACACAACTTTATTCCCGAGGCAGAAGCAGGTAGATGTCTACCGGGATAGTTCTCTGATAGCCAGGGATACATGAAGAGACTGTCACAAAATACAAAACCCAACAAACAAAAACAGAACGACACACAAGTGAACATAGGAATTCAATACCAATATATAACTGAGCTTGGAAACTACATGCATATAAATATAAATATAAATATAAATATACACATATGTAAACACGTGCATATATACTGACATATGGAACTGGACACAAATATGTGACACTGCTGGGAAAGTATACATGTGACCATGATTTATATGCTGATATGACCATATTCACAAAATAGACACATGTGAACACATGAATATGTACCAACATGTGAACCAACATGTGACCACACATGTAATATGACCAGGCTCAGAACCTACACAGTTATCAAAATGTATATACATGCTGACAAGTGACCATGCTTAGAACTGAATGCATATAAACATATACATTTGCCAAGACACATGTCTGTGCTCAAACTGCACATATGTGAACATGTGTGCTGACATGTGACATCCCCCCTTAGAATTAACACCTATCAATATACACATTTGCACTGACATGTTTCTTCTTAGCACTTGGAGCTGGGTAAAACCATAAAATGTATCCTGGTCGAGAAGGAACTTCTCTGTGGTACTAAACATGCATCATATACTACCAGGAAACAGCTTTGTAATACCCAGTCCTATCCTCCACAGAGAAGTCTGAAAGCAACTTTCAATCGTGACTAAAAGGTTAGCAATGGAAAGTATTACCTTACAGTTAGGAGACACTCAGAAAACTATTGATTAATAATCACCAAAGCATGCTGAGGTGTAAATCAAGCAATCTCAGTAAAGAAACTCGTGGAATCTCTATTCTGTAGAGGAAGCACAGACAATCCAAAGGAAGAAAGCCTAAAGTAATGAAAACAAAGCTGTAATTTTAGCATAACTTAAATACTTGCAGACTACTGAAAGTGGCTAGGGGAATTCATAAGAGTCAAATTTGTTTCAGTTCATATTAACTGTGCCAGAATTGTTCCTGTCACTTTGGCTCTATTAAAAGTATTCAATATAAGGGCTGGAGACATGGCTAAGCACTTAAGAGCACTGGCTGCTCTTTCAGAGGACCCAAGTTCAATTCCCAGAACCCTCAGTGCAGCTCATAACTGTCTGCAAGTCCTGTTCCAGGGGATCGACACCTTCACACACATAAACATGCAGTTAAAACAACAATATACACAAAACACAAATAAATCACTTTTAAAAAGTATTCAATATTATTAATTTAATAAGCATATTATCTATCTGTGTGTGTCTATCCAACTGATATCAAATTTGGAAGGTCAATGATTAGGAAATAAACTGACAACACAAGAATACAAAAGGATTTCTTCCCAGATCTGATTGAAATTTGGAAGTTTTACATTTGTATTGAATCTGTAGATTCATGAGTACAGGAGAAGGAATCTGTAATCCATGAGTACAGGAGATCTTTGCATCTCCTATTATCTTCAATTTCTTTCTTCAGAGACTTGAAGTTTTTATCAAACAGGTGTTTCACTTGTTTGATTAAAGTCGCAACAAGGTACTTTGTGTTATTAGTGACTATTGTGAAGGGTGTTGTTTCCCTAATTTCTTTCTTAGACCTTTTGTCTTCAATATACAAGATGTCTACTGATTTTTTTTTTTTAGTTAATTTAATATCCAGCAATTTGCTGAAACTGTTTATCACCTGAAGGAGTTCTCTGAGTGAATTTTTGGGGTCACTCATGTATACTATCATATCATCTGCAAACAGTGATACTTTGACCTCTTCCTTTCCAATTTGTATCCCCTTGATCTCCTTCAACTGTCTTATTGTTCTAGCTAGGACTTCAAGTACCATGTGGAAGAGATATGGAGAGAGTGGGCAGCCTTGACTTGTCCCTGACTTCAGTGGGCTTGATTTATGTTTCTCTTCAGTCATTTTGATGTTGGCTATAGGCTTGTTGTATATTGTCTTTACTATGTTTAGGTATGTGTCTTGTATCCCTGATCTCGTCAAGACTTTAAACATGAATGGGTGTTGGATTTTGTCACATGCTTTTTCAACATCTAAGGATATGATCATGTGGCTTTTCTCCTTAATTTTTTATATGGTTGATTACGTTGAAGGATTTCTATGTGTTGAACAAACCCTGCACTCCTGGGATGAAACCTACTTGGTCATGTTGGATGATATCTTTTATGTGTTCTTGGATTCGGTTTGCAAGTATAACATTGAATATTTTTGTGTCAATGTTCCTAAGAGAGATAGGTCTGAAGTTCTTTCTCTCTCTCTCTCTCTCTTTTGGTGGATCTTTGTGTGGTTTGGGTATCCCTTACAGTATTTAACACCTCATTTAAAATTTCTACAGAAATGATTCTTTCTTTGTGCCTCTCAACCCATTATGACTTACTCAATTTCATTCTGTTTCAAAATAAATATTATTTTTGTGTATGCGTGCTCATAGTGTGTATGGAGGTCACTTCTCTCCTCCACCTTTAAGTATTGGTGATGGAACTCAGATGACCAGATTTGTGTGGCCAATGCCCTTACCCACTGAGCAACCTACTGCCCCTCCCCTTTTTTGGCATAGAGTCTCATGTATCCCATATTCCCACACTGGACTCAAACTCACTATGGAGCTGGAGAGGTCCATGAAGTTCTGGTTTGCCTGCCTCTACCTCTGGAGAACTGAGATTCCAAGGATGCACCACCACTTTCACTATTCGCTACTGGGGATCAAATTGAGGTCTCCATGTACAATGGGCAAGTACCCTAACCAACTGAGGTACAGTCCTGGCTCCTGGTAGCTTTATTTCTAAAACATGGCGTGAGAGAACAAAGTGGTGACTGTAACAGAAAATGCCATTTACTTCAGGAGAAGAGGATCATGGTCCCAGACATCCACTTTTTGGTTTATCACCTGAATTAATAAATAATCAGACTTTCTTTCTACCTGCCCTGTTAATGTCACAAATCAGCATGGAACCTTCACTCAAAGCACTAACAGCAAAAGAGCAAGAGAGACTCACTATGGGCCTGGTCTGGAAGCTGATATTTCAGAAAAAAATAACTCCTCTGTCTTTGTTCCCTCTAAAGAATAAAGCCTTAATGGAGTACACATCCACCTGCTGCTGTCTCTGCCTGAGGAGGCCTCACCTCTGCCCTAGTAACCAGGAAGATCAGTTTCTGCCTAGAGGGAAGGAAAAGTTGTCTCAGGGAAAGTGGAAGTATGAGGCTAGTGCCCTGATGTGTGAAGGAGGCAATTGAGATGCAGCCTCAGAACAATGACCACAGCTGCCAGCTTCCACTACTGACCTTAAATTGGCTCCAGTAGCCCACCTCAGAGTCAACTCTCTAGCCTGAAGAACTGAAGGGCAGGAAATCCCAGACAGCAGCCTGCTTTCCAAAGAACAGCCAAGGCAGCACTGCCCTCTGTTGGTCCTAAAAGAGTATTGCAAGGCTGGCTGGCAGGGGCAAGGCAGCCCTGTTTTCAGTTCCCAGTCCTGCAGACAAAAGAGTAACAAATGCAGGTGACTTAAAAAAAAAAAAATTGACACAGAGAAAACTGATATTTTTTTATTTTTCTTTCTTTTCATTGTTTTTGTTTTGTTTCTGATGTTTTGTTTTTTATTTTTGTTTTTTCAGTCATTTTTGTTTTTTTAATTATTTTTTGAGGCATAGATCCAGAGGGAAGTTACAGCAGGCAACTTCAATGGGCCAGGTTGTCCCAAAGATTTAAATATTGACCTCCCTTCCTTTTATCAAAAGTTTCTCAGGAAAAAAAAAATGCTATTAAAGGGGCACCAAGGGATTATTGCCAGAGTTACAGACAGTGGGATACAGAATGTCAGCTAAGAAAGCCCAACATTGTACATCAGACTCCCATCTTGTTACCAGCTGAGGGGAGGCAAAAGGAGCCTGTGTCAGAGAAGGACTGTTGGCATCATCCTTCCAATACCAACTCCAGAAACTAAGATACAAATTTAAATATTCCTAGGTGCATTTAGGTATTGTTGCCTCTGGATACCAGACTTTGTGGAACTAGCAGGGCCTCTGTACACCAGCACAAAATGGGGCATTGATCCTCTCATCTGTACTGAGACTAAACAAGGTTTTAAAAACAGCTCTGCCTTCAGCTCCAGGCCTAGAATTTCTAGATGCTGCAAAACCTTTTCCTCTATTTTTACCTGAAGCAAGACAAAAGAGGTTTTAATTCCCAGAAATGTCCTGTGACCCACTGTCTAAACAATTGGACCCTGGAGCCACGAAGTGGCCCACCTGTCTAAGCTGTGGTGGCTTCTGCTAGTCTAATGGAAAAACACACAAACAAGTTAACTCTGGGTCAGGATCTTACACTCACAACATCTCATGTCTTTGAGGCCCTTCTCCACGGAACCCTAGAACACTGGCTCGAATGTTTCTGTGACTCAGTTCCAGGCCCTAATCCCGGACCTTCAGTCTTGCTACCCTGTTTGTTGATGACGACCCACAATTCCAGGACAGTCTCAAGAAACCAGATATGTGGGTGCTTCAGTAGTTACTTTAACTGAAACAATGTGGGCCCAAGCCAGGTACTTCAGCTCAGAGAGCAGAACTAAATGATCAGGTGGGAAAAAGAAACGTCCACCATCATACATAAGGACAGTCATCATACTTTTACTATAGTGCATGTGTATGTTATGATCTATAGAGAAAGAGGACTTTTCAAGGAGAAAAGAAGTCTGGCTTTCCTGTCATTCTCCATTTGACAGGGGCCTGGATTTCAGCTGGGATCCTGGAACTATGCTTCCGGATGAAGAATGGTGTTCCATTTTACTCAGGGGCAGCTAGAGCACCTTAGGGTGAGGCCTGAGTGCTCTAAGCGGTGTGGAAAAGGTTTTCCATAGGTGTTACAGTTTAGCTCTTTTAGCATGATGTCACCAGTGTCAATGGAAACTTGGGCTCTCCAACACCTGTGCCAGATACCAAAGAATTACAGCTCCTGGTCAAGTTGTTATGCTCAGCACAACAGAGGTATGGGCCAGACTTTATGCTCTGTCTGTTTGCAGCCAAACACAGGCCCGATGATCCTATACCCAGTGAGATGTAATCAAGAGGATTCAGTGGAAAATAAATGAGAATCTCATCAGGTCTTGAATTGAGAAAGCATGAATTTGTGTACCTTTATGCATGTGAAATCAAAGGCAATATAAACTCTTGGCAGAGGGAGGGATTTCAATGTGAATGTGTTTGATTCACTGAGGTCAGTGTTAGGATTGTTCAGTGGAGTCATATGGCCGATTGTTAAATCACACAGGTGACTGGTTCCATGTGTTTAAGTTTTCTTAATGGAAGGGGGAGGGGTCACAGAGACTATCTCTGGACAGTTTAAGAAAGAGAAAGAGAGAGAGAGAGAGAGAGAGAGAGAGAAGGGAGTATGAATTCTTTTATAAGGTGACCCAGAGTATGTACAGGTGGTAGCAGGTGGTCCGCAGGTGAACTCACAGATGCCTGATGTCCTGTTTGACAGGTCCCTTGGGGACTGGCCATAGAGTTGCCTGCTTACACATCCCCACATTCAGGAAATCAGGGATACTTAAATGGTCCTATCACAAGAAGGAAAATACAGTACTTAAATATCCTATGGGGGAAATCTCCAAGTACAATTGAATGTCACTGCTGGACTAAGGTTCTTAGAAGGGTGGGGCATTTTTAGGTATTCCAAGATGCTTGTTAGAGCACTTTCCTTATCAAGGGAAGGTCTGGCTTGTAATGGGTCCTGAGGGACATGTGACCTCATTACAAGACCTGGAGTTACTCAGATAAGGGGAGACATTTCAGAACTCTGCTGAGATAAAGGACTCTATCCTCATTGATGGGGTGCAAATGATTGTCTATCCAAAAATTACCGACTTTATCCTTACCCAGCAGAGTCCCACACCTTCCTAGAAGATATTTGGCTTCCCCTACAAATTGCTCTGCTCCATTGTCAGTCTGCTTGCCTGGCTGCCAGAAAAATGACCTTAAAACCTGTGGGTCCTATTGAAATTCTGGTGACATACCACAACCTGGTACTGTCTTAGAGTCTATGGAACAACCAAGAAGACCTAGAGGATGGGGAAAAAATAATAGATGTCTGAGCCGTATAGGCTGATGGAGGACACCAGAGGGAGAGATCATTTTCCCATCATTTGTTGAAGATACTATCATTTTTTTCCATTGTAAGGTTTTGGCATCTTTGTCAAAATCAGATGTCCATAGGCGTTTACATTTATTTCTGTGTCTTTGATTTGAATCCATTGATCCACCAGTCTCTTTCTCTGCCAGTACCATGCAATTTTTATGATTGTTGCTCTATAGTATAGCTTGAGATCAGGGATGGAGATACCTCCAGAAGATATGTTTGTTTTTAAGCAGCCTGCTTCTGAGTTACCTAGCAACCTATGATGTCGTCATGTGTCCCCTGCCATGTAGCCACACCTGGCAGTGTGGTCAAGTTGCTCCTTAAAAGAATCAGCCAGCCTCTTTGTCCCTCTCTTGCAT